>NC_050100.1:35847500-37097500 GCF_902167145.1 Zea mays | reverse complement strand
TATGAGGGGGTATGCACGGTTTAGGGTTTAGGAAGCAACAGATTCCTCCTGTCATGACGACTCAGTTGATTCTGCATTCACGTTGATTTGGGCGATTTTCATTATGTGAAAAGCAGGTTGGGAAACAAAGCGTTTGGTGGCCAGAAGCCAATTCAGACAGCCATAATTTGGCTAGAAGCCAAAACAAATAGGCCCCTAAATGACATTTAAGCATACACAACAATCCATTCTAGCGTTTAAAAAATCTCAACCCGTATGAGGTAAGACAGTCCTAGGCATTATATTAAGAAGAAAATCTTCTCAGGTAGGTCGAGAAAACCCTGAACCCCTGCCCTACCCTTACATAACGGCACCCTAGCCATGTGAGCACGACTGCAACCAATGGCTGAGCCTTAGACCTGTGCTCTGGCATGGGATAGAGGAGGGGATTTTTAACCCCAACCTAAAATTTGGTTCCACATGGAGTTGATTTAAACATACACAACAATCCATTCTAGCGTTTAAAAAAACTCAACCCGTAGGAAGTAAGACAGCCCTAGGAAATTATATTAAAAAGAAAATCTTCTCAAGCAGGTCGAGAAAATCATGAACCCCTGCCCTACCCAACACCCTAGCCATGTGAGAACGACTGCAACCGATGGCTGAGCCTTAGACCTGTGTTCTGGCATGGGATAGACGAGGGGATTTTTTTAACCCTAACCTAAAATTTGGTTCTATATGGAGTTGAACTCAGGATCTGAGAAGTGCTAGTAAACCACCTAACCAACTCAGCTAAAGAACCTTTCACACTCTAACATTTAAAACGAGTTAAACAACCGTTTAGCCAAACCGCAAACGATGCTTGTGATGCTATACTTTTGCAACTAAAAACTCTCCAATTGAATCAACTGTAAGCTTGCATGTTTTTTATTTATTTACTATTTCAGTAAATGCAAATGAGGATTAGAATTTTGCTTTATATGATAAATGAAAGCCGGTGTCATGCGGAGCAGGGGCTAAGCCAACCATCAAGTTTGTCAGCGTCAACATCATTTTAGATGGGTCTCATCAATATTATAAACAATATTTTACACTATATTTTCAAAAATACATCGGTGTCAGCTGACACCGACACCAAGCGGTAGCTTCGCCCTTGATGTGGAGGAGGCACGCAGGCCGAGCATGGGGGAGGAGAGGGAGCTAAGCAGAAGAGGATGAGGACATCACTTCTATACATACAATGTATGGTCGATAACACCATCGCGTGCACGACACCTAAATATCCATGTACATTCTACCCTAGTCAATTGTGTTTTAAAGCTTACGCTTGGTGTCATGGATGTTTTGATGATTAGGAACCTTGAAGAGGACCAACAAGGACTTGGGAAAGGCCAAGAGGTTGAGGAGGAGCATTAAGGATGTCCACAATAAGAAGGAAATCAAGTCCATCTCGGCTGCGATTCCATCTCGGGTTCCATGACCAGTCTTTACTAAAATGGACGCATAGGACGCATCCGGACTCCGATTGCGGTGGACTTGATATGGTTGGAAAGATAAAAAGATT
Organism: Zea mays; assembly: GCF_902167145.1. Taxonomy (NCBI): domain Eukaryota; kingdom Viridiplantae; phylum Streptophyta; class Magnoliopsida; order Poales; family Poaceae; genus Zea; species Zea mays. The sequence goes on along the minus strand of NC_050100.1, from coordinate 37,095,957 downwards.
ATCTAACCAATCGAACTAGTTCCACCTTAAAATTCATCCGGAGGCAACGAGAATCGTCGAAACAATTTTGTTTTGGTGCTACGACATCGTCTGTTGGCCCGTTGGCTCGTGTATCGCGTCGGAGCCCATTAGGGGCGAGACCAAGGGGTCACGCACGCCCTAATACTCTATTTATTCAGCAGCCGCCACATTAGGGTGGGTTTTTCTTAGATTATTCTGTCATCGAACAATATCGTCGTCATTGGCTTGTGAAACCCCATCTCGTAATCAACACGGTTTGGTTGTGTTCTTCCTGTTCTTGCTTGTGTTCTTGATTGCACTTGCAGGGATAAGCCTTCGTGGCGAGGTCACTCGTGTGTCCCGGGTTATAACCAACCGAGCAATGGTGTAGTGATTGCGTGGATCTGTTAGCTCGGAGCCTTGGATCATCATCGTCGAAATCTCCGCCCAATTAAGTTATCATACCTCATGGAAGATCGGGCCTCGTCCTCTATAAAGAGGTGGACACTGGCAAGCAACGTCACAGCGGAGTCAAGCAAGGGAGGCGGTGAAGCCAAGAGCGGCCAGGGGAGGCAAGACCGCTGGGGAGCAGGGGAGGCGGGGCCATGGAGCAGGGAGGAAGCAAGGAGCTAGGAGGCGCTAAGAGCAGAGCAACAAGCGAGAGCAGGGAAGCGACATACCGGCGGCGAAGCACAAGTAGGCAACAATGGCGACACAATGGCTTACAGGAGCAGGGCAAAGAGGCGACAAGCATGAGGTGGAGGACGCCTGCCCAAGGGTGGTAATGGGCTCTAATTTTACGCTATAAAATTTAAGAATCGAATCAGATTAGAATCAGACCTTATTTTTATTTATTTTTGAACTAAAATTATTTAAGAGCTCTAACTTATTGTGAAGAAACATTTATATCCTGATCCACTATAAACCCTACGCCTGCTTGAGAACAGTTTCAGGATAAGTTTTTTTTTCAAACGTGGGCTGGGCTAGAGTTCCATAAAGCGTTAAAATGTGGCCTTTTTACGGCCCATAGTGACATCTAAAACGGGTGTTTTAGCGCCTAAAACGAGCACTTCACACTTTATGCACTCAGCATCGTTTTGGCACTTCAAACACGCTTAAGTGTCTTTTTAATAACATTAGTTTGGTGTCCCTCCTTTTTCTTTCTTTTTGTTTTCCTTAATATGACCATCAGCTATGCACTCATTACTATGCTTAGGAGGAATCCTTCTGTCAACAGCTAAGTTATTTCACAAAACAAATTGTAGTATTCCGTATGTTATTCTTGCTTCTTGTAAATTGTTTGATTTAGTATCTTTGAAAAGTCCCACTGCAAGGGTCTATTCCATCATGTATCTTTGTAAATTGCAAAAGTAACGCTTGTGTTGTGATGTGCTGAAATTCTTTACCTAGTAGCTGGCCAGTTGGTAGGCATGGTTATCATAAAAAAGTGAGGAAAAAATGTAGTTACAAGGAAAGAAATGGATGCACACTGAACACCTAAACTATCAAGTGCTTCCATCTTCAGAATCATTTGAAATAAGCTTCCGATCAAGACAAAAGATATAACTGATGTGGCATGACAATAACTACCATTCGGTCATATAACATAGGAAATTTTACAGGTGCACTCTTACATGTTGCTAATGTTGTATCACTGAAATTTTCAAAGCAATCTTGCCACTTCATTGCATATATGTATATACATACTCTCTCTGTTCCAACATATAGTTCACTTTTCCTCTAAGTCAAACTTCTCTAACTATGACCAAGTTTATAGAAAATGAATCAACATCTACAATATCAAATTAGTTTAACTCATGGTCTTTGAGGCGTTGTTAGTGTCCTCTGGCACTAGCGGTACACCTCGACACCTATGCGATTAAAACCTTGTGACCTTCTGTGGTGCCTCGGGGAAGCCTCGAGTCCTCAACTCCTAAGAAATGCATCAAAAACCATGATTTATCTAAAATCTCGTTTTTCTTTAAACTTGGTAAAAATAAGAGAAGTTCAACTTAGGATAAAACTAAAGTGAAGTATAACTTGGAACATAGGGAGTACTAAGGTAAGATACTTACCATGCTACCAGCACGCTGCAGGCAGCAACGGCACAGTTGAGAAACGCAAATGAGACTACTTTTGGGACAGGATGTGCCTCCAAGTCCAGGAATTACATCCCAACATCTTCAATCTGCAAGAGACAGAGGATCATGCATTGTTATCAGAAAACAAAAATCCATAAAGTGTCACTTGAGAATTGTAAAATTATGAAATAATGTGTATAGCATCTGATTTTTAACTAGAGAATGCAAATTGCCTGTTTCCATAATATGTGGTGTCTCATAAATCAACATATAATACCTAAAATATGCAAATTAGCAGGCCTCACCATAAGCACAGGAAAATTTTCAGACAGGCTTACAAAGTTCATGACCTAATGAAAAGCGCATAATGATAGTTGCTAGTCCCTGCTATCCATTGTTTTCAGATCGCCTGATCGTCTGATCGACCCCACTGGGCGATCAGGCGATTAGTCGCGATTAGGCGACAATCAGGGCGTTTAGTCGCTCCTGATCGAGCCTAATCGTCCCCCTGGTCGTCCTGTGTATTTGCAGGACATATATATGTATATATACTATATAGACATATAGTCATATATAACACAATATATATTATATAGATATATAGTCTAAACTGAAGTCTGAACTAACCTGAACTGAAGTATGAACTAAACTAAACTGAACTCAAGACAGGAGCTTCAGAAGTCTTAACTAAACTGAAGTCTGAACCGAACAAAAAAATGAGAAAAATTCAGACATCAGAATTCAGTCTTAACTGGAGACTTTAGAGTTCAATATAAAATGAGAAAAGTTGAGTCTTAACTGGAGACTTCAGAGTTCAGAGTTCAGTCTAAAATGGGAAAGGTTCAGTCTTAACTGGAGACTTCAGAGTTCAGACATATACCTTCAGATAAGGGGCTCATCTCCAGTCCTTGTGTTTTCTTCCAGCTGGTGTAGAGAGAAGGGTGTTGGAGCCTTGGAGGGAGAGAGAAGGGTGAAGAAGGGAGAGGGAAGGGAGCTGGGAAGAGAGAACTGAGAAGGGTGTTTTCTCCCAGCCGGCAGGGAAGATGAAGAGACAAGAAGATCTGGGGGCGGCTACCTCTATTAATAATGGGCCAGTCCAGTCAAACAGACTGTTGGACTACCTGAGCCTTAATCGTGACTGATCGGATCCTAATCGATTAGTCGTTCCATATCGTCGCCTAATCGGACGATATGGACAATCAGTCACCCTAATCGAATCGAACACTATTATCGAGCACAGAGTACCAATCAGCTCGACTAATCGCGATTAGTCGGACGATCTGAAAACAATGCTTCTATCACTTTATGCAAAGATGACAATGAATGAGATTGAGATACATGAGTACCAGCTCAAGGATTTTACAACTGAAAAGATTTTTTGTAAGTTAAAAAAATTAAATATTACCTTCTGATTTCTGGTATTCCCTTCAGAGTCACTGATAGGACAGAATTTCATAACATGATTGATGACAGTGAGAGGCTTATTGCCTGGCAGCTGACACACATCACAATTTAATTATGTGATACAACTGAACATACCATTTTATATAATTAGATATAGTTTCTGAACTAAATATGTGAGCCACTTTCGGAAATGTCAATCAGGTTTGCAATATGCCTCATTTGTAATGTGATCTCATGTAAGCAGTCATAAATTGCATTAGTGTCCAAATGAGACTTATCTTTCACGATAAATTCATGAACAACACCGTTTAGCTCAATGCAACTACATCCAGGAACCTTCTCCACTCCCAAATGCCTCATCATAACCCTCACTTTGTCAGCCTTCTTCCTCATATTTGCCTCCGCATACATGTTAGCCAATAACACATAGATTCCACTATCACTTGGGTCAAGTTCTACCAATTTCATTGCTGCCTTCTCACCAAGAGTTATATTACCATGCATCCTACAAGCAAAGAAAAGAGCACCCCAAACTACTGCATCAGGATCCATAGGCATGGCGTTCACAAGCTGTTCTGCTTCATCCAAATGCCCTGCTCTGCCTAGCAAGTCTATCATACATGAATAATGTTTCATTTTCCTCTCAAGGTGATATTTTGCATGCATTAAGGAGAAAAATTGACGACCTGCTTCAACCAAACCGGCATGGCAACAAGCTGACAGAACCCCTATAAATGTTATCTCATCTGGCTGCAATCCAAGATCTATCATTCTCTGGAAGTATTCTATGGCCTCATCAGCATGTCCATGATTTGCAAGACCACATATCATTGAGGTCCATGTGAGTGCATTTTGAACTGGGATTTCATTGAAAACACAGATTGCCTTCTTGATGTTGCCACACTTTGCATACATGTCCACCAGAGATGTACCAAGTGCAACACTAAGATGAAGTTTATGTCGGTCAATGTAATGGTGGACCCACATCCCCATTTCTAATGCTCCTAGCTGCGAGCAAGCAGATAAGAGATTAACCATGGTGATCTCATTAGGATCCACCTTTGATTTCTGCATCTCATGAAACAGTGCAATAGCCTCCTTGCCCTGCTTATTCTGTACATAACCAGCCATCAGAGCATTCCATGGGAATACATCCCTTTCAGGCATCTCATCGAACAACATCCGTGCATCTTCCATCATCCCCAGCCTCGCATGCCCCACGATCATGGTTGTCCAAGAAACAGCAGTTCTGTTACTGATCCTTTCAAACACCGAGTTTGCTAACTCTAAACTGCCACACTTGACATACATATCCATCACCGCGTTCATCAGCCTCACCGTGCACCTCACCCCTTTATTGTCCACAAACTCATGCAGCCTCTTCCCTAGCTCCAAATCCCCCATCTGTGCACATCCCGACACTGCTCCGATCACCGTGACCTCGTCAGGCCTCACTGCATTGCCGTCTTCCGCCAACCTCCAAAACAACTCTAGCGCCTCCCGCGGGAGGCCACTCCTCACGTACCCACCAATCAGTGTGTTCCACGAGACCACGTCCCTGACTGGACTTTCGTCGAACAACCTTCGGGCGAAAGCCATGGGCCCACGAACAGACCAGAAATGCATCGCGGCGTTCACCACGAAGACGTCAGCGCTGAACCCCAGTTTCTGCACATGCCCAAGAACCGCGGCACCGTACGATCTGTACTGCAGGCGCGCACAGGCCTTGATGAGGAACGGGAACGTGAGGTGATCGGGGCGCGCGGAACCGGAGTGGAGGAGGGCGCGGTAGAGCGGGAGGCAGTGGCGGTCCACGAGGTGTTGATGCGGGCAGAGGGAGAGCGCGCGGAAGGCGGCATTGTAGGGGAATGCAGAGTCCGGCGGGGATGGGAGGGAAGCGAGGATGGCAAGCGCGTGGAGAAGCGGGCGCGGAGAGGCGGGGTCGGAGTGGGCAAAGGCGGCGACGAGGCGGTCGATGAAGGGCGACGTGGAGTGGGAGGAGAGGAGGCCGGAGACGAGGTGGTGCGCGTGAAGCTTCAGAAGGACGCGGAACGACGGCGGGTGGACGGCGCCGGCGTGGAGGAGGACCAGCAGGCGGGAAGGCGGATGCATCGTTTTGGGAAGCCGGGGAGTTTGAATTCTGACTCAATTTCGTGTCACATGAATATCAACTAGTGCAATGCGCGCGCCTTGCGCGCGACTACTGTGACAGTACGTGCATATTAGAGATGGAGGCGATTATATATTGAATACCATTGACCATGCACCAGATTTGAAAGGTAGATTTTAGAAAAGATAAGGTGTTTAGAGCGTTTCCAAGAGCTCATATATATACCCTGAGAGCTTTTGTCCTTTAAAGAAAATCTGTAATCCAACAGCTCCTTTTAGATTTTCTAAAAAAATCTGTTAAACATGGTAATCTGTCATTTATTCCGTAGATTAAATACCCCTAGTAAACAGCCTCTAGTAAACAGAAATTCCAACAGCACCAGCATCTGCAGCTTCTCTGTGGGCCTGATTGGTTGCCGTATCTAGGCAGCATGGCCGAGCGAGCCAGACCCGCGGCAGCCTGGCTGTGCATCGCGTGAGCCTGGCTCCACAGATGCGCAGATTTTGGTCGCATCTCCAGAGCCTGGCCCGAGCTCCTTTTTTGCATCGCGAGACACAGGCGCTGATGCATATGCGGCAAACCAAACAAGCGGCAAAGTACCACGCGCCTGGTTACGTGGATGCAACCTACAACCAAACACACTACGCCGCATACCGTGAGCCTGGTTGGCCTATATGCGGGCAACCAATCAGGCCCTGTAGTATGTACTACTCAAGTCCTCAACCAAGTCCAACTTCGGCTGCTTCATCAGGAGTCAGGACCCTGCGAGTAGCACAAGAAAAGCCGGCGTCAGGATCCAGCGCGCCCACGTGGCAGAGGTGGCTGGCCGGTTACCGTCTGTACAGTGGATGCCAGAGCTTCGCCGATTTTCACCTACTGTTCCTGTAGTTCTTGTTGGAACCAAACTAGGTAATTAAGGTTGATGCTGGCATGGCCTAAATATTGCAAGCACAATAGTTATGTATTTATCCAGGCATATCTGCCACTGCAGATCTCCGTGAAGACAGATCTTACCTTGCTGACCATTCTGCTGCTTCCATCATCTCTACTGAACAGGTAATATGGCCACAGAATGGACTGAAATCATCATTCATTCAATACTAGAACAGTTTTGGCTAATTTTTCCCTTAAGAACTGAAAGGGGCACCTGCACTGCACAGCAGTCACTTCAACTGATAACATTATTCTCTTGTAATGCTAGGGAGAAGAGCTCAGGAAGCAGATTGAAATAAAACGACAAACATTTCCTTATCGGTAAAACCGATTCAAAAGGGTAAATGCAGATATTGTACTTTTAAAATGAAGCAAAGACAGGAGCGCACGCAATACTTGAACTGAGTGTACACAATAAAATTGTACCTAGCACGAATCATGTAGTATACCAATACCGAGAATGGATAATAGACTAAAGCAAGTAACAATTACCTCGCCAGCAAATTGTATAAGGATCAAACATCCTGTTGCACGAGCTTGAACGAAAAGAGCTGAATTAAACCAAACCTAAAGCAGGAAATGCAATACATAAACTCAGTGCACAAAAGAAAATTGTAATCACTATTACATCATGTAGTGGGCCAATGAAGGACCAACTAAATTAAGTGCCAATTACCTCCTTTGAGAAATTTGTAAGGATTAGTAGTAATTTCCAAACTTCGCTGAATCGGGCTTCAAACCGAAAGATTTCTTCAAAATTAAGCAACACAAGCAGAAGAAGGTTGTTAGTCACTGCCAGTACAACTCTAAACAGCCTCCAAGCTCCCAATCAGCAAACCATTCATAAGACAAATCATTTCTACTTCTAGTATATAATAGTACTAATAAATAGCATTTAACCATCTCCTAATAAATTTGCTAATTACCGTACCAAAAGAGCGAAGACCAAGAAAAAACGCATCAAGAAAGTCGTCAAAATCTCCACCACCACAAGAAATCATATAAAGTGCTGCTCTGGTGCCCCCACCTTCTGATCTTCTCGTGTCGATTGCTTGCCCAGCTCGCTTCCTCTTCGTCTTCCTTCTCCCCCTTCTCCTCGCCTCCGGTTAACCGCCATAGCCTGGATTCGCCTTCTCCCGCGGCGGCGCGGCCGACCGCTGCTGCTGCGTCGGCGCGTGAGATGGATGATTGCGGCGGCGGCGGCAAGAGGTCGTTCCAGCTGGCGCGGTCGCTGACGTACCACCACCACCCGGGGCACCGGCCGGCGGCCGCGTCCAGGTGGCGACAGCAGCACCAGCAGCATCAGCTCGCGGACGAGCCGCGTGCGCCTCGGCCGCAGGCGGTGGTGCTGTACACGACGTCGCTGCGCGGGGTGCGGCGCACATTCGCGGACTGCGTCGCGGTGCGCGCCATCCTGCGCGGCTGCCGCCACCCAGCAACAGCGTAGTCACATAAAGGTCGTCCCATAGCCTGCAGTTCGCCGCAACGCTTCCACGCACGTCGGTGTCACTGAGGGGAGACAGATTAGGGGGGGTGGCGTCTAGCCGGAGCTCCTGGAGGGCAGCGTTGAAGAGGGGGTCGGGGGCCTCCTTGACCCATGACGGCGCCCACGGAGACGACAGGAACCTCCTAGAAGGTTTCGCGGGCGCGGTAGAAAGGTTGGATGTTTCGTGGCCCTTAAGGCGCGATCCAACGGCTGAAATAAAAACAATGACGTGACACTCTATACGCGCGGTTTTCCGTTCGGCTTTAATAATAAAGAAATGGTAAGTTGAAACCAGCCTAGTCAGCAAGTGTAACCAGTAGTAAAAACAAATACCTGAATAACCACCATGGTTCCAACCGCAGTTGCCACATGTGCAGCTCTTGGTGAAGGAGGCTCGCCAAGTGGGGTAAGCCTAACAAAGTACACTTGTAGTTAGATATATTTGAAGAATTCTGCATATTGCAGATATAATTACCATGCTACCAACAAACTTAACTAAATCACGGCACCAAATACTAAATGTTGAAAAAGGTCAAAATTGTTTATGGAATACTCTACCTGCTCCACTTGTTCAATGACACATCGTAGCAATGGACATCTGCTGTGGCACCAGCAAGACCTAAAATAGAAGAGATCATTGAGAAACTCACCTTTATGTTTGACTGGGAAATAAAAACGGCATTCCATTCCAACAGCAGACTCATTTACTTTTTCATTATGAAGTACAATTTAAATGTCCAAAAAGGTAAATTCCTTTTCTACATTGCAGAATGTTTCTAATTGGTAACCCAAAGAAAAGCCTTTAAATTCCCGCCTAATGCCAGTCATGAAATAGTTCCATACACCTTCTAACTTGCCTAAAAAGAATCCTCCTGCTATTGTGATAGGAGCCAAGAACACGCATAAAAATGATTAACTCACCAGTATAACACACAATTCAGCTCAAAGAAATTAAATTTTCTGTAAAGAGAACCAATCATCATAAGTTTTTTATACCGAACAACTCAAGCTAGCACCTAGCAGTGCGATGAAACCAAACTATCAGGTTGAGCACTACTGTATTTAATCTCTAAGTAAAACAGCAAATCACCCATCGCCACCTGAAGTCCCTGTTTTCGCAAATAAAATCCAATTCAATCCCTTGTAAAGACTTTAATTCATTCGCAGCAAGTTGAATTATAGTCTAAAATGACATGACAGTTTATACTTCTGTATTGAGTAAAAAAATAAGACCACGACCAGTTTTCTAACTGCCACTATAAAATTAGAATTCAGAATTATTGCACCAAGTCACCAACATTAAGACCATAAATTCATTTGAATGCCAAACTGCACCAAGTTATCACTGCATCCAAAATTCAGCGCAGCCCAGCCCATGAGCCCAGACCCTACTGAATGGCAAGCATACCCAGAGCAACACTAGGGGCGAGATAAGGCCTACCAACATTCCAAAATCAGAAAACACAAACCATTTATATTTTTATATACATAAGACCGGGCTCGCGCTGCATCTATCCATACGCCGCTCTTATTGGGCGCGTATTTACACAAGCGGAAGTGTCCAAGCAGACATTAAGGGTACTACAACAGCTAGGCGCCATAATTGGTTCCAAGCAGACATTAAGTGTACTATAATAGCTAGGTGCCGCAATAATCGGCTAATAGCAGTAGACTTTTTATCAAAGACAAAAAAAGAAGAGGTGAGCCCCCGCTGATGTCCTGGGGGCTGTGGAATCTCTCATGACATGCTTATTGCTGTAGCAACTTCAGGGTGATAGTGAAGCATCTCCTCAGATCAATGGCAAGAGGGTGTGCGTGTGGGTACATACTTACGAGGGGAACACCAGGGGTATTAGGGAAGGGACTTGATGTATCTCCGAGCCTTTGGATTGTCGATGAACTCTAGGTCAGCCTCACTCATGGTGCCGAGGACGTTTCCTCAACAGCGCGCGAAATGCTGGGCCGCGGCTGGAACGGCGCTGGGCGGGGCTCCGGCCCCGTGCTCAGGCGAAGGGAGGGCGCGGGAATGGGGTTTGCTGGGGGGAGATTCTGGGTCGGGGCGCGGACCGCTAGGAGACCGCTAGGGTGGACGGAAGGAGCGAGCGGAAGGAAGCAAAAGCACGGAGGGAAGCGATGATCCGCGCGGGTGACGGCGAAGTAACCCTAGCGAGCGAGCGAGCGAGCGAGCGGGCGGGCGAGATTGAGGGGGAGCGGGGAGAGGAGGGGATGGTAGAGACTCACCTGACGTGACCTGGAGTCGTGCGTCGACGACGGCGGTGGGGAGATCCGGGGACTGGGGGACGGCGGTGGGTCTGGTCGGACGACGCGCAGCGGAGGCGACAGGCTTTTCGGGGAAGAGAGAGCGCGAGACTGGGGAGGTGGAGAGACCTAGAAGAATCTGCAAACGACGGACACATGAGAGAATGTCACCACTTGATAACGATCTAACGGTCAAGGAATTTTTGGCGACGTGGACCATCCTGGGGGCCGGATTCCTTGCTGGTTTAATAATAAGGAAATTATAGGTATTAAATTTAGACGCTTTGATAAATTTGTCTTGTATTTAGTATTTTGTCTTTATTCATATAATTTTTTTATAATTAAATATATTTAATACTTGTAATTATCATTCAAATATTCGATGGGATCCGAATAAACTTTAATTGGGTGGCTCTAAAGCAACTCGAAAGAGAGTTTCCCGTAATTATGTTGTTAATTTTAAAAACTGGCCTGATTTAGAGAAAATATGGCCGTAATAAAATAGTAACCTCCATCAGTGTGCGTTTTAATTAATCCGATTTGTTTTTTCCGGCGCCGAGCGGGAACGTTTTGGTCCGTGTTTGCTGGCGCGCACGGCTATTTCCCACCCTCTATCGTATGCATTTGACCACAAGTTCACAAGTTAGACGTGTCTGCATCTGTAACTAGGACGTGCGTCTATCCGAATTGATAGTTGCCGGTCATATAGGGGTGTTTAGTTTTAATTTAGTTCGTCGTTTTGTTCATTAGAGCGACTCCAATAATTCCTTAAACCATTGTTCCAATTAATTTTTTTTTGGAAAAAAAGGAAAACCATGTGTCCAACAGACTCTCAACTCTTGCCCCTAAAGCCTCGCACGCGAATACAACCTCATCATGTGCACAAATCTCCGCCGACCAGCAGGCTCCCAATCTAGATGGTGGTTTCCGTTCCCGCGCCCTTTTGCCGCCTACGCGTTTCATCCAATCTCTCTCGGTCTGCAGTTCGCGCGCACTGGACAAGCAGGTTCAGGCGACAGCGGTCTTCAACCAAGCAGAGGTCGATGCAAACTGCTCTTGCGATGGATCCTGTCGGTGGGGAATCCATGACGCAAGATGATTATGCGATGCCTTTTTTATTTCAATTCACAAATGGTTGCACATCGTGTTCTTGCGCCGCCGCCTACTGAGAAAGGGTACTCCACGATGATTTACATTTTGGGATGTATTAATTTCATAGATCGTACTGATTTTGCTAGTTTGTGCCGCCCCTTTGGTGTATGTGCTGCTGAGAAAGGAAGTATAGACCAAGTTTTCAATTAGTCTGAATTTCTATGAAACAATTTCTGTAGCTATTGGAAGTAATCATCATGATCTTCTACTGCGGTCATTATGCGTTTAAATAAATCACGACTCATTCTATACTTGTGGAACCAAGAATAATAAAATATCAATATGGCATCTGTGATTGAAAGAAAGGTACCAAATGGAATTAAACAAACCTTCGCCTAAAATCAGATAAGCTGAATGTAGAATTATCTGCTAAGTAATCTTGAAACATTCTTGCGTGACCTCTTTGTCTGTCTCGATATTTAACTATATGTCTAGGCACAGAACCAACACGTTTTCGATGAGTATGTGATGGATGATGGAAAATATTGTACTCGCCAAAACTAATATCATCATCATCATCGGATCAAGACTCACCCAAAATTCTTTGCAAGAGCGATGGTCGATGACTCATGATGGAAGGTACTGTGCAAAGGCTGCAAACAAATACAATAGAGTGACCATATTTTCTCATTAGCAACATGGCACACCATTTTGTCTAATGGTCAGATGGCAAAAAAAATAATTTGCTAATACATACAAGCAAGGGACTCCGACACCTGCTTTCGGGTACCTGTGCAGGAGCTCCAATTTCGTGTGCATCTTCTGTGCGATGGTGAAGGTCCAGCGATGGCGGCACCTGCCTGGTCAGCTCCAACGATGGTGGCACCTGCCTCGTCAACTCCACCAATCAGCCGACGTCGAATCAAACGGAAAAGAGTGTGTACGGCGAGCCTTGATTTGATCAATATTGGCCGACTGCTGGCCTGGTGCATATGACGTACCCGCTACCCCTTTGGAAGACTGACAGCAGAAGAAAGTTTCTGCACAGTGAGTTGGAATGGCCGCGCAGAAGCCTCAACAGATATTTGCGGGAGGTATGGCTAAAGAGATGTTGTGGGTCCACCATAACTAACTTACATTTTTGGGATTTGTTGGAGTTGAATTTTTTTTTGGAATTACATGATTTAGGGAGGTCCCAAATTCCTTGTATAGGAGTAATTTTCTTAGGAGTTGTTGGAGTTGCTCTTAGACTTACTGTGGCTTTAATTCAATTGTGGCTTCTACAGTATTTTGCCCCTATAGGTTGTAGTTGTAGCAGTTCGAACAATTACAGCAGCCGAACAAACTGTAAGGTTTGAATATTAATTGGGTGTGACGTCGAATGTTTGAATATTAATTATAATTATTAAATATAGTCTAATTATAAAACTAATTACATATATGAAGACTAAACGATAAGATGAATTTATTGATTCTAATTAATACATGATTAGCATATGTTTATTGTAGTGTCACATGAGTGAATCATGGACTAATTAGGTTTAGTAAACTTGTCTTACCATTTAATCTTTATCTATGTTATTAGTTTTATAATTAAACTATATTTAATACTTCTATCTAGTATTCAAACATGCGACAGGACTAAAATTTAGTTGTGGATCTATAGATATCACTGGAGAATTCTTCATTAGGTTTGGGCACCATATCTCCATCATCTGTGAAGCTATAGATATTCTCATCTTCATACTCAGACCCATCATAGGTATAAGATTCATCTCGTACACATCTCCATCCGGGTATCGGCCAATAGATCACAATCCTCCAAAAAAAGCATGATCACATGATACTTTATATTACATTAACAGCCAAATGACATCCAACAATAATATATCACAAATAAATGTTACGAACAAAAACATTGTTAGCCATGCAAAACCGCAAAAACAAAGTAACATGTTCTAGAAATAGTAACTTAATTCATCCCAACACGTGATTTTACTGGATGAATATTAACAATGGTAATTGGGTTTAGATTCTACTTCTCCATACCTATACCCATCATTATCGATGAGGGAAAAATTCCCCCTAAATCTGTACACATGATTATTAAAATCTATACATACCCTAATCCTAATAGAGGCCCAGGTTAATGGATATCGTGTCTCCATTTACACCTCGGTGGATCCAAACAGGCGGCAGTAGATGGTTACAGTTATTTAATATTTTCAAACCCTTTACTGATTGTTGCAGAAACTAGTTGTTTAGTCAATCTTCCCACTCGATCCTGCAGACATCAATCTCCCATCATGCATTCTTTATTCAATTTTGTTTTCCTATACTCCCCGCTTATTAATTGCTAATACACATTCACTATTATTGACTATTTATTTGATGTACTAAATAAATATGTATGGAATTAAGGGATCTATGATTCATCAAGAAGAGGATGAGTCAGATGAGGAATTTGACCACTTCATGACTGTCATAATGGGTGAATATTTGCAGAGGAAGGCATAAAAGACATTGAGGTTCTGTTTTTGGGCACAAGGTTTATGATAGAAGTAGAGAAGAACATGATATAAAATTATAGTGTGATACTCTACTAAAAATCCAATATATCCATACAAGTATTTTCGGTGGCGCTTTCAAATGAGTCGGCCTTTATTCTTGTGGATAGTAGCATCGGTTAGATGACATGGTTCCTACTTTGAGCAAAACAAATGCTACCGGTAAACTAGGATTCTTCTTCCCTACAAAAGATAACTACGGTTTTTAGACAGCTAGCTTATGGTGTACCTGCAGATTATATGTTGATGAATATGTGCGGATTGGTGAAAGCAATGTTATTAAGAGCCTAAGGAGATTTTGTGAGGACTATTTATGAGGTGTTTGGCAAGGAATACTTGAGACCTTCTAATGAACATGGTACAACTAGGCTGCTTCATATTGCTGAACAACGTGGTTTTTCTGGTATGGTTGGCAATCTTGATAGTGTATTGGAAGTGGAAAAATTGTCCTGCATCTTACCATGGTATATATTGTGGTCATGTGAAAGAACTAACTATTATAGTTGAGCTGGTTGCGTCTACGAATTTAGGGATATTGCATGCATTCTTTGGTGAGGGATTTGCAATTTCACCATCGTCGGTAGTGGACTTCGCTAATATGCCATCAGGACCACAATCCATAGACACAGATGGACCTACAAACCATAGATATAGATGACATAATAGCAAAGAGACACCACTTGTGGGTTGCCAAATTGCAAATATTCCTTCTTTGTTATACCGGGTCAAACAATGATATTAATGTTTTTAACAAATCTCCATTGTTTGACAAACTTGCTAAAGGTGAAGCTTCGACTGTTAAATACACATTTAATGAAAGGGAAATGGGCCAAGAAGCCATTTCTATATTGTTTTGGTGATTAATGTCCAACACAACACACTAGACTAACAATTTGCTAAGTCTGTGAGCACAGGTTCAATCCAATGCAAATTGAGAAGTGTGAAGTTCAAATCTGCTTAAACAAGGCCAAAAAGTGCAACCTTATAAAATGGGTAAAAATATGAGGTTTTATATTTTGAATAAGTTGCACACATCCATTGTAATGTCTTTAGCACTTTGTTTTAGTCTCTAACTCTGTTCTGAAGAAAGTGCACATTTACACTTGTTTTAAGCAAAAACATGAACCCTCGAGAAAAGATGTGAAAAAGCTGAGTTTCCCTAATTTAGTTCAATAGATTATACTCTAACAATGTTTGTATAAATCATAGGGAAGCTCTCGAGATTAGTCAAAAAAAGTGGATAAGTTTAGCTCAAAAGAGCTAAAGTTGGGCTGATCTAGGACTTGTTGGTCACTTGTTCTAAAATGTTATGAATCAAGAACAAGGCAACATAATTGTTAATTATTAGGGACCTTTGTCTTTCGAACCATTATCTCCCCATAGGTATAATGATCATCGGACGAAGGTCATGAAGGACAGACCTTCATCATTTAGTATGCGAACATGAATGTGAGAGGACAAAGACAGTGATTGCATCTCATTAATTCCTTCATATTCACATTCTATAAAACATGTATGAATATCAACATAATTCATATTACATTGATACATTCTGCTTGCTTGAAGGTAAAGACGCGAGAAAGTGATTACCATTCAACGTGAACAGTATGGTGCTACTGTTCATCCATTTATAGGCACGGAACGCGGCCCGGGTAAAAGTACATTTATGTCCCTAATATTCACATATGATCATAATACAAGTCATTAAGGACTAAGTAATCTTTTTCTCTTTCGGTCAGCATCATCATTATACTTCATCTCCGTTATGAGCCAAAGTTGTCCATCTGGTGATAGCTTCGGCGTTTACTCTTATTCTCTTTAGATCTGTCTTCATCTCGTGTGCCTTCGTCATGAGGAAGAGGCTTGCATCCTGAAGACGAAGCTTCCTGTAATAGCTTATGTTGAAAACAAATGATTAATTATATTTTTGAGGACCTTCGGAAGGAGAAGACCCCAAACAGTAGCCCTTCACAATATTAATTTGTTTTATTGTAACAAATTCAGAATGCGACGTGGACGAAGGCCTTTAGCCGAAGGTCCGAAAAAACACCTTCCCTTCGCTAGAATAGCGAATCATTCTAACCTGTGGGGCCCACTGAGCTGTGAGGCTCTGAGTATATATATAGAAGGCTATGTCGCAAATATTTTTTGTGCCATCTAGCTTCTGTGCTGCAGTTGTTGTTTAGTTTTCCTGTTCTCTGAGTTTAATTGTTTGCGAGCTTCATCTTTCTGACGCGGCCATCACCGAAATGGCCGAAGACAAGAAAAGCACTGACCCCACACTCGCTGGCTTCTACGAAGCCATGGAAAGGACCAATGTGGAGAAGATCACCAACGAAATATTGACTTTAGGCTGCACTATTTAGCATTAATGAGCAATGAAGCATCACAAGACATGACATGAGCAACTTATCAGGGCAAATCCAAGATATACATAATAAAGCTCAAGACGCCAAATTAGAGTACCAATTAATAAACTTAATTGAAAGTGCTTCTTGCTCAATCCTCTTTTCCCACCATGAGACTACATGAGATCACTCAAGGAAATCGTTAGTCTCAAATGACACAAGATATATGTGCTCCCCCTAAAGTTGTGCATCAAGTACTCAAATGACTTGTCCTATGCACATTCTAACATTTAAAAGAGCAAGAGGAAAGCCACACATATCTTGGTCACGACATACAAATATCAATCGAACCAATTGAAAGAGTTAAATCTTTGCCTACTCAAGGCATGCCTTCACAAGATACATCATATAAAAACAGACATGCTATACACAAGATAATCATTAATAAACCAAATAAAAGCATATCATAAAAATTAGATTCCTCAACTCTAGTGCACATGATTACCAATTGTAAGAATCAAACAACTAAATATAATAAGAACTAGTTGAATGTCAAAACACAATCATATGCACAATTAGACAACTAAGCACAAAAGGAATTTATCCTAAATATTGGCATTACTTCATTAATTAAAAACAACATGCACCATAATGAAGAATACCAAATTAGGAACACCAATCAATGGAACTACTCATATAATACCAAATGAAGTGCATAGTTCCATACCATTGCATTTTTACCTAAATATAATAAACTCCACTCTTAAGGCATTTTTTCTTTTGCTTGTGCATGCCACTCCTCCTTTGATCTCTATTTAACATAGCTTACAGAGTGCATTAGAAACGCAAGCAAGAGGTTTTATTTGTTCTAGCAACCAAAGGTTACTAACACAAGAATACCCCGTTATATGGACTAAACTTTAAATGTCATGCTTGCATAGGGTGAATACCAACTGACACACAATTATACCAACCGCAAGGTTGCACCAAAAAAGAAGATAACAAGATTTATACAATTGAACTTCAAGTTTAGCCATATAAAGCAAGATAATACAAAAGATTCTAAGCCATGACACACAGATATACTACATGCAAGATCAAGATAGAATCTACTAAACACAATGCCATGACAAAATAAGCATGATTAATTCTAATTTGAAAGATATACTATGATTGAACTAATTTGGAACATTTAGATTTGCCAGAATATATAAAATGGAACATGTGCAATCTCATATATAGAATAATTACTCCAAAGACAAGAAAAATAAGATATACACATACTCAAGCGAATAAAAAATTTTCCTATGTGACTACTCAAGGCACAAGGAATATACTAATTGAATACAATGCACTTAAGATCATAGAGTTATCGTCGTTTGGAGATTTTCACGTTGTAGGTTTTTTCTTCATTCTTTATTAACGTTCTTTATCCCTACAACTCAACTTAACTTGAGGTAAACATGGAGTTCTAGTCTTAATTATAACTTAAAATTTGGGTCAATGAATAACAATAAAATTGATAGCTTAAGTTTAGAATCTGAATTAAGCATCTTAAGCATTTTCAAAGTCTCCGGTTCATCTCTGGGTACCTGCAAGGTCTAGTGTGTACACTTTGGTACCTATCTTGAGATGGGTCCATCGAGATTAGCTAAAAGTGTCTTGGGTACCCAAATAGCACTTGTGCTAAATCTGGGTGAAGTAATCACTATTCTAGCACACATTTAGCATTTGGGTCTTCTAAGCCAATAATAATGAAGTGAATTACTCAGCTTAGGAATTTTACCAATAGAACAAACCTTTCTTAGATGACCTCATTCACCACTTGTGTAGTAGAATCGATGCTCAATCTAGCATGATGTTTATTGTTCACTCTTCTTCTTGACGATGGTCATATTTGGAGCTATATGTTCTTGATTCTTCATGTGAGGACATGAAATGATCAAGTGATCTTCATCGTTGCATCCAAAAATCTACTCACTCCTTCCTCATTGTCCATGTGTGGACATGCAGTAATAAAATGCTATGTCTCCTTACTTTTGAAGCATGATACCATGCTTTGAGAGCTTGAGTCTGTTGAGCTTCAGTTGTGGTGTCCAACAAGACTGAATGTGATGGGTGTGCTCTTCACATGTTGAACATCACCACTTTGCAGATCAAGTATACCACCCTGCTAGATGAGCGCTATGAGTTGAAATATAGGTCTAACTTGTTAAGTGCGTGTACTGCTTGTCGTGGCTTGTAGACTGAGCTAGCGGAAAGAAACGGTAGGATAGCCCCACTTGAGAAGGCTAGCTTAGTGAGTGCACCTGCACCTGCGCGGTGTGCACTTTGTGAGGGTTTGTAGTCTTCTCTTGAGTCCTGTAGACACGACATACAAGAATTGTAGAAGAAAACACATATGTTCGATCTGTCTTGAGCTAGGTGTCATGCAGTGAGCGCCAATTGGACATTGGACATGATGGTCAGTAAGTTCGAGAGGGTAACTAGTGGACCGGGGTTAGGCTTTGCTGTTAATGATGTGGGTGTCTATTTCTTTGGTAAGGTTGTGAGTGCAGTGGCCGGAAACCTTTAGAGAAACCTTCAGTCACCCCCTAACTTGTCAAGCTCACTCCACCTAAAATTGCCACCCCTGCTATGAAAAATGGATTGATTGAGGAGCCTGTGAGAGCCCATCCTTAGAAACAAGTGTGGTGTCCAAAACCTAATCATCTCAGGAACACACTTGACACCTTCCCAATATCTCTAGTGACCCCCTCCAGAAGCCTCTCAGCCAACCAAAAAAGCCTAAATCTCACAAATAGACTCCACCTAAGAGAGAGGTGAGACTTGTCACACCTAGATTTAAGGGCAAACCCTGACACGTCTCAAATGTGTGCTAGGATCAAGTCTCACACATATGATGACTCATGGTACACAAATCAATGTCACATCTTTATTATATAATAGGAGTTCTGTATACAATAGCTAAATAAATACATCATATGACGACAACGATCCTTCGCAACCATAGTTGATTGGGAGACGGTGGCTTAGACCTCTCCGAACTCATCGCATCATCCTTCATGCTCCTCATCTTGTGGTACCTATTCTTGACCTGGTGTGAAGAGTGAGCTCACATACGTTCATCGCTCATGAAGTGTGTGGAATAATGTGCATGAGCTCACTTACGGTGGGGGCTCATGTGTAGTGTAAGGCTTACCAAGAAAAATAGTTAATGTTGAGCATTGCTTTTAATAAGTTGGTCAAAATTTTATTAGCAATTACTAAGTATAAGTAGATATCAACCCAATTAAATAATTGATCACAATGATGAATAAATCCAACAATGCAATGCAAATGACAGGTTAAGTTTAATTCCATAAGTTACTCATGTGAGGGTCCGACCTGCTCATGACCGTGAGCACGACTGATATTCTAGTTTTACACTCTGCAGAGGTTGCACATCTTTACCACAAGTCGTGACCCCTTATTTTCCTCGGGTTGTGCAAACCCTTAAACACTACTAAGGTGAGTAGGCAAGGGCTCACTACGAGGCATTTCCAAAGTTCCACTAGCATGAGAGAATTCGCTATGGTTTCTGGGTAGAAGGGGGCGATACAGGAATCTCTCGTCTGAAAAGCTATCGCAGGCAGATCGCCCTGAGGGCCTCCCTATACCGGCAGCTTCTCCACCATCTTGCCCATTTCGGGAAAGGATTAACTCACACTAGCTTTTCTAATTAATCAGCCAAGGGCGTCCCATTCCACCCTTGTGGTAGCACTGTTTTCTCGGGTGGTCACTTCATGTACAAATTAACGCAATAATCTTATCATGAACAATAATTGAGCCAACAATAATAATAAAGCATGATCATAGTTCAAATATAATATTAATCCAAAAAACTAGGTAGAGCACAACAAGACTACACAATGATTCATTTGTTTGAACGGAGTAGGGTAAACAAAACTAGGTAACCTGTTAGGTCCCATCAATTTAACCTAAGCATATCACGGTGATTAACAGAAATATTATTAGGTAAAGAATTTGATCAAGGGCACAACTTGCCTTATTCAGATGCTGCCCCAAATGTTGGGCTTCAGGTTCCTCGTCACCTCGCTTCTATGTGCAGCAATACATATAGATAGACATGTAATAGGTAAAAATAACATTACACGAAAAATGAAAACAAACCACACAATAATATTCTACGAGTTGTAATGAAACCGTAGGTTCGAGAATCACTAAAATCAGAGTTAAAACGAATAAGATATGAATTTTCTAAGTTCTTTATACATTTTTTATATTAATTGTTATACTACAATTGATTATCAAATGAATTACCTAATTTTTTAATCTAGAATTAGACTGTGGTTTGGGTTTTTGGAAAGTCTAAGGGTCGGTTTACAAACAACTAGGGACCCCCTTTAGGGCTTGTTCGGTTAGCTCTCAATCCATGTGGATTGAGTGAGATTGGATAAGTTTGAATCCTAAACAAGTCAAACTCCTTCTCAATTTTTTCCAATCCCATCCAATCCATATGTTTTGGGAATAACCGAACAAGCTCTTAACTGATTTCCACATAACCCAAACGCCGAGTTACATTGTGATTCTCCTAGGGACTCTTACAAAAATGTGCCGGGGCTGGTTAATGTAGGATCGATCAGAGCTGTCCATCCAGGATCAACAGACCCTACTGAATCGTGAACGGGTATACGATCTCCACTGTACACGATCGGATTGACGGACAGCAATCCATCTACCTCATTCGTTGACTGCCCGCGGTGGAGAAGGCCTCACACGGTGGCGCTCTTGCCGGAGCGGAGCCGATTTGGCACTCCGAGTCTCCGACGTCCCGAACTCAACCCCAAGGGCACAAGCCTGAGATGTGTACTGACACTTAGATGATTCAGGTTTCAATGTCTATGATCTCATGATCGAGTGGTATCTCTCAAGATATTAATTTATTCTCTTTTCTCTTTACTCATATGTCACATCAATTTTTCATCATACTGGCATATATTAACGTATGACACTAGTGTAATAGGAATAGCCTAAAAATTGCATGGTACAACCTTATCTCCTAAATCATAAATATAGTTAAAAGAACAACACGTATAGAGAGTTATATAGTGACGTGCTCTCTGTGAAGAGACTGTCTATTTTTTCGATTAGCACTTTAAATCTCTTGAAGAGACTCCATACTAAATGTGGTTGTATATACCCTAACATGTAAGGGTCTTTTTGGGACTGAAAAAATTATTCAACAATAGTGATAGAGTTTTTTGAACTGACCTAGGCCTAGGCAGGACAAAATACTCGTGACTCGTCGGCTCGCTCGGTTTATAGCTAGCTCGGCTTGGATTAGCTCGTTTGATTTTTTTCACGAGCTGAGCTGCCTAGCTAGCTCAGTATGTTAGCGAGCCAGGTTGGTATATTAACGTGCCAGCTCGCGAGCTCAACGATCTATCACATTTCCACAAAACGGGTCAGTTCGAGCTTGTAATCGAGCCAAACCAGCTCGTTAGCTTAATGAGCCAGCTCGAGCTCGGTCAAGCCAAACCGAGCTAGCTCGATATCTAGCACCTAGCTAGTCCAGTTGGCCTAGCCAAGTAAGTCAAGTCTGACTTTGGATTAAGCCAGAGAGGCTCTATTTTATCTAGGTTGCTAACTAAATACTAGTTGAGTATACTGAGCTTTTAAATACGGCTATGATCGTTCACACATTTAGATGAAGCAATAAATTCGTGAGGACTTCTGGTAGAGTGTAGAATTAGATCACGATTGATCCTAAAGGGCGGCGAGGGCTTTCGGGTTAAAATAATTTTGAACGGCAGTAATAGGGTTTTCGAACTGATATATAGCGAAGACGAGATATATCTAACGCAGCGTCATACGTACCATCCTTAATTAGGCCATGCAAGTAGGTGCGAGTTTGACTTTGGATTAAGCTAAAGAACTCGCATATCAGGGAATTCTCGTGTACGTACGACGTACGTAGGTTCGTTCTCCCACACCTGAACCCAGTAGACGACGATCGGCGGTCTCTCGCCGACACAATAGCCAGCTTGCATTGCTGCATGCTCCCTTCGGTCCTCTCCTCCGCCGCGTGCAGCATGCATCGATCGCCCCGCAACTCCACCGCGGAGGGCATCGCGGCCGACGACGATCGATGCGCCGTCCAATTCCAGTTGGAGGAGTTGACCACCGTACCGTATACCTTGTGGGCTCTCGAATGCTCAACTGCATGCCTCTCCGGAGCACTCTCGTGCCGGCCGGCTTCGTTATTCCGCGCGACGCCGACGCCGCTGGCCCCCGATCGAAGCAAAACCAGCTAGCACATAATCGCGACACTTAAGTCTAAACTAGCTCGCCGCGCCAATCTCCACGTCCTCGATCACACGCACCCATGCATGCCATGCACGAGCGCGCGCGTACGTACGCGTCGAGATTCGCGCTCGCGCGCGTC
Source organism: Zea mays (assembly GCF_902167145.1). NCBI lineage: Eukaryota > Viridiplantae > Streptophyta > Magnoliopsida > Poales > Poaceae > Zea > Zea mays. The sequence goes on along the minus strand of NC_050100.1, from coordinate 37,073,229 downwards.
GCGTACCCGAAGACCTGAACCAGTAGTTGCTGGGCGCGCTCTCTGCCTCTCTCGAAGAACGTACGATGGATCGAACTACCACCGTCCATGCCGGCCGGAGTGCAGTGCATGGTATGGTGGTATCTGCAGTCCTGTTACGACGCGAATGCATTGCTTCCTGGATCTATCTGCCAACCCTAGATGTCTACAGTCTATACCCACCAGGCCGGCTGGGCGCTGCTACCTGCACGTACACGGCTATATATAGAGAGGGCCGGCCGTGCGCCATTACAGGCCACCGCGCATCGAGCTACTACGATCCATTCGCTAGCTATTAGCTAGCTGATCGCTCACTCAGAGCTTCTAGCTAGCTAGCTAGAGCAGCACCGCTGCCGGTATCAGTCATGAAGCAATCGGCGGTTGCTGCTGCGCAAGCCCTCCTTATTGCCTTGGCGATCGCCGCCCTGGCCATGGTGGTGGTGACGGCCGACCCGGCGCCGCCGCCGGGGTACACGAAGCAGGAGGATGTGGGCAGCGACTTCATCAAGCAGGTGGGCAAGTTCGCGGTGACCGTGTACAAGATGGCTCACATGATACCGATGAGCTACCTGAGGACGTTGCAGTGCTGGTCGTCGCCGGCGGGCGGCGGCGCCAACAACTACTGGATGGTGCTCACGGCGACCAACTGGACCGGCACCGCCGGCAGCTACGTCTCCACCGTGTGGGGCATCCCGGGCTCCGAGTCCAGGACGTGGAAGCTCCTCACCTTCAATGGCACCATGTGATGAGATCGATTCGCACGAGTGTGCATCCGTTGTCGTACGTCGTCTATCGATCGGCAGCAGGCTATATATTGCTTTTTGTGTGTCCTGTGGTATGGTTGAGTAGTCATTCAGCGTGTCGTGATTGCTGCTGGTCTTGCTTTTTTGTGTCGTCGATTTACCGAGTGCATTGTTGCCATGCATTATTCTTAGTATATGAATCGACCCCAAGATATATGTACTCGTATTTTTTGCAAAATATATACCGAATTTCTCAGAAGTTTAACAAACCCTGCCAATGGAAAGTGCGGGAAAAGTTAAGATATATTCTAATTCAAAATACCAATTAACTGCAAACATCATATGAACACGGCTTAATGTCCTGAAATGTGGAAGGTAGATAGTAAAATCTCAATATGTTGTATTGCATTTATATGGTCAAGCAAATGTCCTAGTGTTGCAATATGTAGCATCATGCGCTGGATTGAAAATGTGTGTACTGCGTTATATATATCTAAGAAAAAAAAGGCATTCACAGAGGCCAAATACTCGAACTTAATACATGGTTTAGTTTCTCTGGACTAAAATATGTCACGTGCAATAGCATTGGGTCAGTAACAAAGCTACAATTATTAGAACTTTGTACAAGGAAAAGTTATGGAACACCAGAGAGAAAACAAAAACAAACCTTGTAGAAGGAACGGACAACCTCATTTTCAAGCATGTTCCTCGTGCATGACCTGCCCAACAGAGCCCTCACCCAACTGGTTCCTCACCTGAAACCAAAATAATAATAAGAATTAGTACAAGATGGGCTCCACGTGCAGAGACTATAAAGCTCTAAACAGGCATGCCATCAAAACTTTTGACAATGACATCTACTAAGTAAATTTTAAAGTTGGAACAGAAATTAAAAAGCAAAGTTCCATTTGCTTATGACCAATGTTTAAAATAGTTGGATATAACGGCCACTATATCCGGATAAGGATGCTAGAGAAAGGTGAGGATAAGATAATCAAATTGTAGTGCTAAATGGTCAAATACGCTAATATCAGATTTAAGCCCACTAAAACAGCTAAATCCAATATGATTAGCACGCTAAAGACACTCTTGCTATCAGTTACGTACGGTGGTTCATCTACATTTGATGAAAAACTCAATGCTGTTTTAAGTCAAACCATATGATCAAAACGAGAGTATAGAGAGATTTGGAGAAAAGCCACTGATTGGAAGCCTATGAGCAGACAAAGGCACCTGCGAAGTGCATCAAAGCGCTATAGTACAATGTTCCTGATGCAATGTGGGAAATAATAAAGAGAAGGACAGTGTTCCTGATGCAAATATACAAGAGAAATAATTTGGGATTAATGATGTAAAATTGTTGCCTATATTTTAGGACGAGAATTTAGTAGACGTAACCTAGTATATGGTATCGAAAAATTGCAAAAAAAAATTCAGAACCGACGAGGAAAAAGGGGAGAGCAGAGTGTCCTCCTATACACAATAATTTGCTAATCACTACCGAAATCCGGCTCTTTGCCAAGTGCCAAATAATTTGTCGAGTGCCGTTTTTTGGGAATTCGACAAATAAGTTCTTTGCCAATTGGTAAACAAAAAATACTCGGTAAAAACACTCGGTAAAGGGTTTCTTTGCCGAGTGCTTTTTTGACACTCGGCAAAGAGCTTCTTTGCCGAGTGTTTTTTTCAACACTCGGCAAAGACAATTTAAAAATTGCATTTTGAAGCAGTAAATTAATTCAAATGAAAAGGTTTTCAACTACAAATTTATATAACTCATCAAGATATACAATTTATATTTTGGTCATTTCTTTATATGATAAAATAAAAGTAAAATTTTTCATAAAAACTATATCTCTCTCATAGTTTGTGAAACTACAAGAGATATGTATAAGATTTGTGAATAATGTTAGAACCAACATGTGGGATGAATAAATGACCAAACAACCAAAATAAACATTGTAAATCTTGAGAAGTTATAAAATTTTGTAGTTGGCAACTTTTTGATTTGAAGTCATCTTGACAATGAAAACTACGTCTTAATTTTAAAATTTTAAAATTCGAATTTTCAAAACGACCTAAAAAACCACAAAAATGAAAGTTGTAGGTATTAAAAAAGTTATAAAAGTATGTAGTTGACAACATTTTTGTTTGAAATCGTCTTGTCATGCAAACTTTGTTTGAATTTTAAAATTCAAAATTTTCAAACAACCTCGGATTGAAAAACCACCAAAATAAAAGTTGTAGGTCTTGAAATGTTATGAATCTTTATAATTAATTACTTTTTTATTTGAAATCATCTTGTCCTAAAAAATATGTTTGAAGTTTTAAAATTTGTAATTCAGAATTTGTAAACGACCTCGGATAAAGAAACTACTAATATGAAAGTTGTAGATCATGAAACGTTATGCAACTTTACAGTTGACAATATTTTCATTTAAATTCATTTAGTGCCTCAAATAATCTATTTACTCTCAGTTTTTTATAATACATGGGGAAGAAAAACGTAATATAGACACAAGTGATATAGTGGTGTAGTGGTAGAGGAAGTTGCGCGAGAGAGAGGTTGTGTGTAAGTTCGAATCTCACCAGTCACAAAACATGTGAATTCAGTTCAAAAAATGATGAAAATGGTAGGACGATGGATAGAACAATGGTGATGGTTGGTGGTTTGTTCCCTAATATCTCGGAGGCGCAAGTGAAAGTGGAGGTTTATTTTTGGTAAGTTTAGGGAAAAATTTCGGGGGCAGTTCGTTTAGGATGGTTTAGGGTGGTTTCGGTCAGCAAGTTGCTCCGAGTTGGTTGGGGCTTCCTATAGTTATTAAAAGCCCAGGGCTCTTAATACATAAACTATATATATAGTTTGTATATTTGGAGCCCTGGGCTTCCAATAACTAGAGGAAGCCCTGTCTCAATGGTGTCATCCGGTTCAACCGCACCAGGTTCAGATGGCTATAAAACACCCTCAAGTCGCCAGGGATTAGGTTTTGCGGGGTAGCGATTCCCTCGGGCGAGCGAGCAGCGGCGGCGGTTTCCTTGGGCGTGCGAGCGACGACGATCCCGGGGGCAGCGGTGATGGCGCCCTGAGGAGGGCGACCGACGGTGGCGCTCCCCAGGATCGAGCGACGACAATGCTCCTGAAGGATCGAGCGACAGCGACCTCCCCAAGGATCGAGCGACGGCTACACTCTCCCAGGATCATGCGACGGCGGCGCTCCCCAAGGACCGACCGATGACCGACGGTGGTGTTCTCCCAGGATCGAGGATTTGGGAGGCGCACACGCAGTGGTGGATCTGAGAGGCGTGCGTGACGTCGGCTCCTCGGAGGCACGCCCCCCGGAGTGGCGCCCTCTGGCGTCCTACCTCCAGCGACGATGCCAGCCATCGCTAGGCACGAGCGGTGGTGGATCAAAGACCCTATTTTTATACAATTTTGTATACATATTATGTCAACGTCAATAGATTTTTATGATATATTGTCAGTTCATTGCTCTCCTTCCATCTTTTGTATGATTATGGTATTTCTATTCACATTTTATGTAAACATTTTTTTATTTTTACGTAGTGTACCGCAATGCATAAATAACTTCCACATGTAGCATAATTAGTATTCATAAACTAGTTCTAACAAGTCTAACTACATGGATGTCGGAGAGATCCTATATTTATGGACGAAATAAAGCATTGAAAATCAGATATTTGTTTCCATGCTTGCCAACAATCCATTTCCTTTCAACTAACATTCTTGGCATCCCAATTTTGTGTGCATGCAACAGATTACATATTTTGTACATAGCCGAAGTGCATAAATATCTTCACCATGTACTATAATTAGTCTCAATATATATCATAAACTGGTTCTAACGAGTCTACATGTATGGTTGTGGAAGAGATCCTATATTTATGGAGAAATTAAGCATTTATATCAGATTTTTTGATTTCATGCATGTCAATCTATTTCCTTTTAACGCACATTATTGTCATCCTAAATTTGTGCGCATGCAGCAAAAAACATATTTTTATGCGATGTGCCACATTGCATAAATATCTATGTCGCGTAGCATAATTAGTATCAGTATATGTTGTAAAATGGTTCCAACGATCCTAGCTACATGGCTGTTGTATAGATCCACTTTTATGAACGAAATAAAACATTTAAATCAGATTTTTTTTGTTTTCATGCATACCAATTCATTTCCTTTCAACGCACATTCTTCTCATTCTAAATTTGTGCGCATGCAGTAAGAAACAGATTTTTTATGTGGTGTACCACAATGCATAAATATCTACATCGTGTAGCATAATTAGTATCAGTATCTATAATAAACTGGTTCAAACGAGCATAGCTGTATTGGTGTTGAAGAGATCCTATATTTGTGGGAGAAATAAAGTATTTAAATCATATTTTTTGTTTCCATGAACGTCAATCTATTTCCTCACAACACACATTCTTGTCATCCTAAATTTATGCACAAACAATAGGAAACTGATTTTCTACGTAGCGTACCGTATTGCATAAATACCTATACCGTGTAGCATAATTAATATTAGTATATATCATAAAATGTTTCTAATGAGCCAAGTTGCATGATTGTTATAAAGATCCTATATTTATATACAGAATAAAACATTCAAATAAGTTTTTTTGTTTTCATGCATGCGGCAGTTAATAGATACGCTTCCTAATTTCTTGCGCATGCAAATGAAAACAAACTGGGTGCATGCAAAGAATGGGACACATGCGGGATGTGGGGAGTGGCTGGGGCTTCCTGTACTCTATTGGAAGCTCAGGGCTCCTAATATCCTCACCCTATATATATATCTCTACTACTCTATATGTTATCAGTGTAGGCGTGCACAGGACTTTGTTCTGCCTCCCCGCGATCGGCTGCTGCCGCGCGCAAATTCGCCGTGCCAGCTCCGCAAATCTGCCGCGCCGCTCCCGCAAATCCGCCGTGCAGGTCCAGCTCGACCCGCATTCCCAGCCGCCGTCCTCGCGGCCGCATCGCCCCCGGACCCCGCGCCAGCAACGCCCGCGGATGGAAGGTTGCGCCACCAAATCGCGCGGATGGAAGGTCCACCACCTCCTCCTCCTCTCCCCAAATCGTGCATCCGCCGCTCCCGCAAATCCCGCTGGCGTTCATGGATGGATGGAAGGTGATCTCTATCTCGGCAGTGGATTGTGGATGCGCCCGCGCTCTCTATCTCGGCAGTGGATGCGCCCGCGGATGGAAGGTCCTAGATCTCTTCTCGCCATTCTATCGGAGCATCCACTGCCATTCATGGACGGCAGCCGATTCCATCCTCTCGGTTCATGGACAGCAAACTTGTATCTATTTAAAAACCCCTAATAGATTGTCCAGCTGCAGGATGCGCGAGATCGAGGACGCCGCCGCGAGCGCACAGGTGAGTCAGTAGAAGAGTGAGGTGGAAAAAAACTCACCGTCGCTTTCATAGTTTCATTCCCCTTCAGTCATCGCGAAGTAAAATATCCAGTGAGGTCAACGACGAGCGCGCGCGTGTAGGAAGCGCTGACGACGGCGACAATGGTGGAGCTCGCGGGCGGCGGCGGCAGGGACGCGGGGGCCATGGACCGGGAGATGCAGGCGAAGGCGGAGGGGATGAGGCGGGTGCTGGAGATGGCGGACGCGCGGGCCATGGACTGGGAGATGTAGGCGAAGGCGGAGGGGATGAGGCGGGTGCTGGAGATGGCGGACGCGCTGCGCCTCGAGACGATGCGCGAGGTGGTGGCGCTGCTCCGCCCCGCGCAGGCCGTGCACTTCCTCCTCGCCGCCGCCGAGCTCCACCTCGCCGTGCACGACTTCGGGCGCCACAAGGACGACCGCGCCGGCAACTTCGCCGCCACCGCGCCGCCGGAGTGACGGACGCTGGCGCGCGTGAAACGATAACGGGCTTGCCTGCCTGCCTGGCTGCTCTGCTTTTGCTTGTGTCGTGTAGCTGGGGGGCTCCCTGTTCCAAGCTGTCACGGTAAGCTTCTGACCATTTGTTCCTCTTGTTGTGTCTGTTCACTGTGCAGTCGTGTTGTTCGTATCGTTTGGGAGTAGTAGAGCTGTTATGCTTCAGCAGTGAAATGAAAATAATAATTTGGATTTGGTTTCCGTCGACAATGAAATAGATGTTGGACTGATTTTTAGGATCATGTTTACACTAATCAACCGATTGAGATTTTTTACTTTTTAATCTTTTTAAATTTAATATTTTAATAATAACTGTGGATAAAAATATATATTTTACATCTAATCTTTTTCTCGAGACGTCAATTTATCTCACGCGACAATTTCACGCTATGACGTCAATCTCTACTACTTATTAAGAGAGAACCGTAGACGTCCACATACAGGTGTGCACGTTCTACCTCTCACCCGACATCCTCGCCCACAACGCGCCGCTAATTGTTGAGTTGGCCTTTTCTTTCCAGCTTCCATACAAAAACATATGACACCTCTTCAAGCAGTAATATTTTGCTGAATATTTTATGTGCCATTGCAAAGCACGGGTACATACCTAGTGAAAATAATAATTTGGATTTGGTTTCCGTCGACAATGAAATAGATGTTGGACTGATTTTTAGGATCATGTTTACACTAATCAACCGATTGAGATTTTTTACTTTTTAATCTTTTAAAATTTAATATTTTAATAATAACTGTGGATAAAAATATATATTTTACATCTAATCTTTTTCTCGAGACGTCAATTTATCTCACGCGACAATTTCACGCTATGACGTCAATCTCTACTACTTATTAAGAGAGAACCGTAGACGTCCACATACAGGTATGCACGTTCTACCTCTCACCCGACATCCTCGCCCACAACGCGCCGCTAATTGTTGAGTTGGCCTTTTCTTTCCAGCTTCCATACAAAAACATATGACACCTCTTCAAGCAGTAATATTTTGCTGAATATTTTATGTGCCGTTGCAAAGCACGGGCACATACCTAGTATATATATATATAAAGCCCTGAGTTTTTAATAACTAGAGAAAGCCCTGGCCATACGTGCCATTCGGTTGAGCTGGACCAGGTCCGAGCGTCTATAAAATAAGCCCAGAGCGCTAGGGTTCAGTTTTTTACGCCCCACCTCGATGCACGAGCAAAGGAGCCCACCCAGGCGTGTGCGACAACGACGGTTGCTCGAGAGCGTGTGCTGGCAGCGGACCCCCGGGGCTGTGGTTATTGCGGCGGCAGTTCCCCGACCCGGACGTGAGGTGGCGACACTTCCTCGATCCGGAGTCGCGGTGGTGGTACCTAGATTTGGAGCATGGTGGCAGCGACTCCCAATCCGAAGGGCGAGCAGCGTTGGGGCCCCGGGGCGACGTGGCAGGTGAGAGGCGGTGGCACTCACAAGGCGGGCGGGCAAGCGGTGAAATAGGCGAGCAATGGCTTCACACCCCAAGACCCGAGCGGCGTCGACACACCATAACCCGCGCGAGCTATTATTTGGACCAAATTAAAAATCAATATTAGTTTTTTATTAATTATGTTGTTCGTAATTACAAAAAAATCAAATCAAATCAAATCACTTATGTTCGTAACTGCAAGGTTTTTATGTCTGCAATAAAAATGTCCCTAATTCCTGCGGGGGTTGTTAGTTGGACCGAATAACCGATATTAGGTTTTTTTATCAATTATGCTACACAACGTAAATATTTATTAGACTTTGTATAAGAATTTATGCTCTGTGTGACTCATATCATCCAATTTGTTGCGCACGTGCAGTGAAACAAAAATATCATCCAAAATTTACGTGCATGTAATGGAAACTCCCACGATTTGTCATAATTTTTGGATCTGCATAAAAATAGAAACCACATGCATGCGACTCCCATAATTTTCGAAACTACCATAAAAATAAGATCGTAAATACAACGCACCAGAGTTATCAATATCTCACATTGGCTTGGTATTTACGCATAACTACGGGTTTTACGCTCAAAACTAAAGATTTTACGCTCGAACATGGTGATGTGTTTCAGTGAACCACATTTTATGTAGTGCACAACATTGCATAAATAACTACATCGTACATCATAATTAGTATCAGTATATATATATCATAAACGGGTTCTAACGAACCTAAATGCATGGTTGGTGTAGTGATCATATATTTATGGTGAAAATAAAGTATTTAAATTAGTTTTTTTTGTTTCCATGCATGCCAATCCATTTCCTTTCATCACACATTCTTGTGATCCTAAATTTTTGCGCATGCAATTGGAAACAGATTTTTACGCAGTGTACTGAATTACATAAATATCTACACCGTATAGCATAATTCGTATCAATATATATCATAAACTTGTTCTAACGAGCCTATCCACATGACTGTTGGAGTGATTCTATATTTATGGAGCCATCCAATTTTTCGGCGTAATTAGTGGAAACAAAAATGTCATCCAAAATTTACGCAAGTACAATGAAAAGTTCCACGATCTGCCATAATTATCGGATCTACCATAAAAATAGGATATGCATGCATGCGGCTGCGCGTGTGCACGATCTAGTGGTTGGGCGATGTTTTTATGCCATCTCTATAAATTGTTGATACTTCTATTAAATATTTATGCTATTTGAGCAAAAAAACCGTTATTTATGGCGTGCGTCCCATGCGGGGTATTAGGATGTTGGACCAGGGCTTTGACTGATGCACATGGGGGAGGTTTGACCTAGTGTACACAGGCGTGTGGTGTGGTCCAACCAGGTCGCAGGGGGTGGTCGGCCAGGGCTTCCTCTACCATTTGGAAGCCAAAGGCTTCCAATATACCTTCTATATATACATACATATATATATATACTCTATTCATTACCTAGGGTGATGGACCCAACGATCCATCAACTAGACCATCATGGCGCCCGAGCTTGCGCGCCCCTCTTGCGTGGCTCGCCCCATGCGACTGTGACCCCGCGTGGCTCGCGTTCCGCACGGCTCTGCACCCGTGTGACTCGTTTTCTAGCAATATTAAGTCATTCCAATCAACAATAAGTCATTCTAATAAATACTAAGTCATTTTCTAGAAAACAGTAAGTTATTATTGTTTTCAGTCATTTTTTCTATTTTTCCTCAAACATTTCTTATGTTATTGGTTCAGTCATTCCAAAAAATATTAAGTCAATTTAGCGCCCAGGCAACATTTAAGTCACTCTAGGTAACTTTAAGTCATTCCAAAGTCTAGGTAACATAAATATTAAGTCATTTTTCGTAAACATTAAGTTATTATTGTTTTCAAACAATTTTTCTAGTTTTTCTCAGACATTTCTTATGTTATTGGTTCAGTCATTCCAGAAAATATTAAGTCATTCTAGCGTCCAAACAACATTTAAATCATTCCAGATAACTTTAAGTCATTCTGAAGTCTAGGTAACATTTAAGTCATTTATGCTACATTAAGTTATTCGGAAACATTAAGTTATTTTAGGCGAGGGGGCTCGACTCGACTCTTGCACGGGGGACGGCTCGGTCAGCTAGATGGGGCGGGCATGGGGTCGGCTCGGTCGGCTTGATGGGCGGGCGCGAGCGAGCCGCGCAGAGCACACACGTCGGGCGGGGCGAGCGAGCGCGTCAGAGTTGTCCAGGTGATGGACCGTTGGGTCCATCACCTAGGGTGATGAATAGATCTACCTTATATATATACTGGTTTTATTATTAACTATATAGAGTTTCGGCTCGCCGCATGTTATAGGAATTCCCAAGTGCAGAACACCCTCGACGCCACTAGAAGTTATGTGGCTTTCTTAGGTGCCATCAAAATTGTTTCTCTCCCCCCTCTTACACTAGTGGAGACCAAGCGACTAGTACCTATTGGGGGCCCTCTTTAGCCGAAGGTCCTCAAAACATTGATTAACTGGTTGTCCAGAAGTTTGTTTTAGGTATGAGAGAGCAATGTGCCGAAGGATACCTTCGTTTACAAATGCGTAGTGATCACAGTTGCAAAAGCTGAAGCTACAATCTTGGGATCAACAAGGTACTCATATGATGAAGGAGCTGGCACGAGAATGATGAAATCCCCAAGGCTTGTTCAACAATACTACAACAGAAAAGGACAACAATACCCTTTACCATCTTAGTAGCTCATATGTATAGGCTTGAGGGTATGGTTGTAATTTTTACGAAGTTGTACCTCACCACTATAAATAGAGGAACAATGTCGTGCACAAGGCACACTTTTTCGACTTAGGTCTGGTTCGCTCTGCTTACGAAGCTACATTCCCTTCTTACCTTCGCATTGTCATTTGTAAAAAGCCAAAGATACCATTGTAATTGTATGTTATACACTAGAAAATGGAGAAAAGTAATATTCAACAACGATGAGTCGTCTGTTTTACCTTCATGTCTCTCATATGCAATGCTTATTATCTTCTATTTGACCTCTCTACCTTCTCCCTTTAATTAACTTCTTTGAGAAGAGTTAATTAAAGGGTAGGGAAGAAGTCTTATCCATTTGTGTTGCCATATATCTGATATCCTTCAAGTATCAAGAACAAGTGACCAATAGTATCGGTTAGGAACCACATAGAGTACCAGATTCCCAACGGATACTGAGCAACTGAGATGTACTAAAGATGTCAATCTTTAATCCTGGTTGCATGACTCGGTACTAAAGAGAGTCCTTTAATATTGGTTTTTGGCTCAAACCAGTACAAATAGTTTCCTTTTTAGTATATGTTCTAGGTTTAAATGGTACTAAAGATGAACTTTTAATATCGATTCTCAACATGAAACAGCTGAAAATGATTATTAGTACTAGTTATTTGCTTGAACCGATACTAAAAGTCCAAGGATTTTTTATTCTACATATTTATAAATGATATATAAATGTGTACATTAATATATATATACATGTGTAGACTAACAAATTAATATACATGTCTACATCAACTAATGTGTACATTAATATATAAAATAAATAGTAATAGTGATATATGTATATTAAATTAAATATTAATAGTAATATATACAAATGTACAAGCAAGTGCTATGAAGTCTCCTAACTACAAAATATATCTTCTTGTCTATATTCTCAATATGCATTGTTTTCGTCTTCTGATGTGGCCTGGAGGAGATTTCGTCCATCATAATAGAACTCTCCATCTTTGGATACATTCTTGTTATTTATAAACCCTATAAGTTGTTGAATTGCTTGGAGTTTTTCCAAAGGGAGTAGTCCTTCCTTTATCTTTATCAACTATGATTTACCTAAAGCATTAATAAAAAGTACCACTATATTAAATTCAAAGCTGAGACACTTTATTATCGTGAAATTAACATTAATTATATAGGCATTATTGATGTATCTCGATATCTTTTGCCACTAACTGGTTATCTACGATGGTGTGAATAAATTCATAAACATAGTATCCACAAAGGTTATTCCCCTTTGTTTGTGTCAAACACTAAAATTAAGAAAAAGTTATGGATTATTATTGAAAAATAAATTGTGAGATGTGCATGCTTCATACATACAGAAAAGCAAAAATATATTTGAAATCTAGCCACACCACGTCAAGGTCATTGTAGAATTAATGATTTTGTATAAGCAGACCAATATAGGTCCTTCTAGTGGTGGACTCTTTCATGTATTAGTCATGGAATCTACGTGTTTGGGTTGGCAATTATTTCACTTCTTCTAGCCGAACTAAAGCTTGCCATGCTGATATGTCTATGCAAGCTCTTGTGATGACATTTCTTTGAAGCATTTTATGTGCTTTACTCAGCATGTGCTCATATTCAAAGATACATTGTTTTTTCTTTTCTTCCTCATCTTAATAAAGGTGGCTTTTGTGGATGAAACTATTAGTGCTTCCTTCTCGGTTAAAATTTTTTCTACAGTGACATAGATATATGTTGTCAATCTCATCTAAACAATTGGTGTATGCCATGGATTTCTTATTGGATTCTCCTAATAGGTTTGAAAGTGTAGGCCAATTGTTGATGGTTACGAACAACAAAGCATGTAGGTCAAAAGCCTTATTTTTGTGCTTGTCCCACATATGTACACCTTGGACCACAACTGCAAAAGTTCATCCACCAATGATTTTAGGGACACATTGATGTTGTTGCTAGGTTGCTTTGGACCTTGAATAAGCACTGACATCATAATAAACTTTCACTTACATAATTAGGGACGTAGGTTGTACATACATGTAGTCATAGGCCAAGTGATATGACCACTACTCTTCTCATTGAAAGGGTTCATGCCATCATTGCTTAAACCAAACCTTACTTTCCTCACATAATCAAGAAACTCTAGAAACATTCTTTCAACATTTTGTCATTATGAACCATTAGTGGTGTGCTTCAACGTATCATCTACTAATATGCCATGTACTTGATTTCTTGTAGATGATTCCTTATTGGTGCTCCGCGCATCATGATTGTTGGTATCAGATAGTGAAAAGGTGGTGCTCCAACGAGTGAGACAAGACGCACAATGCTTGTTGGGACCGACGTTAGATTGTGCAAGGTGCCTCCCACCACCAAGGCAGCTGCAGCCTCACCAAATACGCTGAAACATGGGTACATGATTTCTTTTATTTAGTCTAACTTTCGATTATAGATGATTTCTAACCATCACGATGGTTTACTCGCAGCCGATGTCACATGGTGGCCAGACTTGCTCCATCTTCTTGGTGTATGCTATGGCCCACAAGGATAAGGTGATGCCTGATGTCACCTACAACCCGAAGGACGGGACCGAGGCATACAACAACCCCATCGTCCATAGCTGCCTTAATGAGTACACTACCATGGCAAAGGAGGTCCATGGGCCATAATACGATCCGAGGATCGAGGACATCGATGGAGATGTCCTCATGAGGGTCAGAGGAGGAAAGAGGCATAGGCAGTACTGGTTTGCCGACGGGGCAATCGACTCGTCCTCCACTTCCACTCTGTCTCAGGTGCAAGCAAGGAGCACGAGTGTGAGCCCAACCATACGACCTCAGCAAGACAACTCACAACATTGCATACAAGAACTATAGGTTATTCCTTACCTATATGTCGTTCATTGATTATTATATATCTTTTTTGCATTATCGTAACATTAGGACGAAATATTACAGACTCAACTAGAAGAAGAGAGGAGGCAATGTGTGGAGTTGGAGGCAAGGATGATGGCCAAGCAGACGGCTCACTTGGCTAATCAGTAGAGGATGATAGAGATGTTTCATTACATTTAGAGCCTTGGTGACGTATTGGGTTTTGCTCCATCACCTCTGTTGTTCCCTACAGCTGAACCTCCTCAGTTTTCTACTCTTGTGAGTATGAAAATTGTAGTCGTCTATGATATATATTCATCGAGTCTCACACATGCAATTCTTCTCTATGTAGAATCAATCGACGGTATCAAACAATCCTCATGGTTCGCCCAACCCTTTGCTGAACTAGTCCTACTGTCCACCTCGTTGATGTTCTTCTGAACTTAGTTGTGATACAAACATGGCATACATTGGATGTTGGTGGACTTATTTATGTGGGTACTTGTGAGTTTTGTGAACTATTTTGTGATACATGTGTCTTTTTGTGATCTTTGTGAAGAAATTTGAGAGATTTGTGGTCTTTGTGAAATATGTGGTGTCTGTGATGTATGTGATGATTCTGTGATATCTATGATGTATATGTGATGATCCTATGATATATATTTTGTTTGCTTGAATGGAATAATAAAAACAAATAAAAAGAGTCTCTGGTCACTTTGTCGAGTGTCACACTTGAAAAAGAGTGCCTTTGCCGGGTGCAATGACTATAGCACTCAAAGAAAGCACACCTGAGAACCAGTAAAACTTTTTTGCCGAGTGTTATAGTCGTGGCATAGAGCCTGCGTTAGGGGCTCACAGGAGGTCCGTTTGTCGAGTGCCATGCCAGCAGGCACTCAACAAAGGTTCTTTCTTTACCGAGTGCTAGCCCGCACACTCGGCATAAAAATTGGGATGGGTCCATTGGAGCTCCCTTTGCCGAGTAACTGTTGGCTTGACACCCGGCCAAGGCTCCGTCACCGTCACTTGGTACCTTCATGGCGACTTTTTTTTGCCGAGTGCCCGATATAAAGTACTCGACAAAAAGGTTGTTGCCAATAAACAGTTTGTCGAGTCCTACACTCGGTAAAGCATTTGCCGAGTGTTATCTAGGCTTTACCGAATGTTTCCAGCACTTGTTAAAAAACTCTATTATGGTAGTGAATCTTCGTACTCTTGTTAGAACTTGTGCTCTTACCGTGTTGAGAATCAGAATTCTTTGCACATGGAACATCGACACTAAAACAGAGAATAGAGAGGGAAGTGAGAGCTCTTTGTGTATTGCTTTCTTCCTCATGGTGAAAGTGACCTATTTATAGAAAAAGAATGTTACGATAAACTCAGGTTTTGCAGTGTGAACTCACGCTCTTTTCGTCCCTCCCTCGTTAATTTAGCCACTCCCAAAGTCTCATTTTCATACATGTATTTTGACTTCAATTTTACAGCAAAAATACTCCTTTGCAGTTGAGCAATATGTACTTGCCCCTGCAAACACCTAGCAAATGGTAAAAGTCGAAGTCAAGCGTCTTTTGATGCCCATGAATTGCTTGACAAGAATCTACCAACAAAGAAGACAGACTTCAAGATCGGAGCAGGGCCGATCCTAGGGGTGCCGGGGGTGCGGCCGCACTGCCCCCCCCCAAACACCACCTGCCCATCAGGCGTCAGCCCGTAAAATATTTTAGGGTTAGTTTGGGAGCTATAAACCCAGAGAGGATTGGAGGGACTAAATTCCCTTTCTTATTCAATTTTGAAACTGGAACGTCTTGCCGCCAACCCTCCTCTTCTCAGCGTCGTCGGCGACCGTTCCTCAACGCTTGGCATCCTGCGACGCTGCGTGAACCAGCGCGTGGACGCCTGCGCACCCGCTGCCTCCAGTGCGCTGCGCGTGCCGGTCGCCGCGTGTGGATCTGGACGCCTAGAGTGTGCAGCGATCCTGCTCTTGGATGCCTTGAGCCCTAGTCCCTGGAAGGTGTAGCGATCCTGCTTCTTATAATATAAAAAAATAAAAGATGTTCCTTGTACTTTTATTTCTTTTTTCACTAGTTTAATTTGCTTTTACTTTTGACCAGTGAGACAGTGATGAACAATTGACTGATGAATGCTATTTTCTATTGCATAATACCGGCGTAATCCAATTTAAGGCCGTACTATTTAGATATGCATGATCATTCTTATGTTATTGTGATATATTTTCAGCATGGTATAAGTAAGTGTTATAGCTCTAATTTATATTTGTCATCTTATAAACTTTAAAGCATAGAATCGAAGCTTTTTTCATTGAATGTTCAATTATATATGTTTACAATTATATAATATACACACACATGATGGATGCGACCTCTATATTGGATTTTGCCTTAGGCTCCTAAATAATCAGGAACTAGAGATGAAAACAGACGAAAATGGTCGGAAAAACCCCTCTCTCATTTTCGTTACCATATTTTTTAATCGAAAACGGGGCAGGAGTGGGAGCGGGAAAGCCGGAAACGAAACAGTTGCAGGATATACGGTTACATGCAAACAAATTAAAACGAACAGATATACAACGAAAACGGTTAGCAACCGTAAATTATGGCCCGAATATGCAATATTATAGCATCACTCAACAAACTACAATATTAAAAGTTTAATTATAAATCACACTTCACAAGTTTAAAAGTTGTCACAAACACATAAGTTTTTTTAAGAAATCAGCAACTTACACAAAGGCAACACTTTTTTCGTCAACATTCACCAATCATCAATCTCAAACTTGTGGATACATAAGACAAGAGGGGGTACTTTGCACGGTTGTACTTGTACGTAACATGCTAACATGATAATAACAAAGATTATACAAGCAAGTCCTAATCCACCTGGCCATCATAGTTCACATGCTTCAATTTTGCATCACGGTTTACAGGCAAAAAAACTAGAATTATCAACCACAAGTTGCACAAGAAAGTCTAATAAAATCCAGACCACAGCAAAATTATCCACCAAAGCTAATTCATATCATTATAGTCCCCCATAAAGAAGAATAGAGAATCACAAATTGAGCGAATGTACGGCTAAGGCGGTTGTTGTCTTCTTGTTCTCAAGTGTTGTGGATCAAGAACAAGGCAACACAATTGTTAATTATTAAGGACCTTCGTCTTCCGAAGCATTATTTCCCCATGGATATAATGATCATTGGACGAAGGTCATGAAGGGCATAACTTCATTATTCAGTATGTAAACGAGAATGCAAAGAGACGAAGACAGTAACTATATCTCGTTAATTCATTCATATTTGCATCATATAGAACATGTATGAATATCAACAGAATTCATATTACATGGATACCTTCGGCTTGCTCGAAGGTGAAGACGCGAGAGAGTGATTACAATTCAACGTGAACAGTACGATAGTACCATTCATCTATTTATAGGCACGGGACGCAGCCCGGGTAAAAGTACATTCATTTCCCCAATATTCACGTATGATCGTAATACAAGTCATTAAGGACTAAGTAGTCTTTTTCGCCTTCGGTCAACATCATCATTATACTTCGTCTCCGTTATGAGCCGAAGCTATCCATCTGGCGATAGCTTCGGCGTTTACTCTTATCATCTTTAGATCTCTCTTCATCTTGCTTCATCACGAGGAAGAGACTTGCATCCTGAAGACGAAACTTCTTGTAATAGCTTATGCTGAAAACAAATGTTTAATTATGTTTTAAGGACATTCGGAAGGTGAAGCCCCCAACAGCGGTAATATTTTGTATATTGTTTTTTGTGTTGCCTAAAGCACTAGTACAATTTGGCTCTATACAAGCGGTAGGCTTTTTACATCACAGGCGGTTCGGTTAGAAAACCGCCTGTGATGTCCTAGGCGGTTCGGTACGCCTGTGATGTAATAGTATCACAAGCGGTTTTTGTTTAGGACCGCCTGTGGTGCTCTATCCTTTTCACAAACGGACCCTAAGGAAAAACCGCCTGCGATTGTGAAAATATGAAAATACAATTTAAATATGAAAATAATTTTAATTTTTAACAGAAATATGCAAATACAATTTAAATGAATTAATATTTAATTTTTAACAATAATATGCAAATACAATTTAAATGAATTATAATAGCACACATAGATAACTAGAGAGATTTTAAATTAATTGGCAACCACAATTCATAGTCGATCATACATGATAACAAATACAATTTGATTCATACAATTTTTCATGAACTACCATTTTTCCGCATGTATGGCTTTAAGTTCTTATCAATTTTCTTTTCCACATGCTTGATTCTCTCTGGACCGTTAAAGACGAACATCTCTTCATACTTATTGTATTCCTCATCTTGGTCTCCCACATTCTCAACTCCAACAATTTTTTGCTTTCCAGAAATAACTACATGCATCTTCTCATCTGCTGGATCGAGTACATAGAACACTTGTGCAACACATTCGGCGAGAACCCACGGGTCATCTTTATATCCTACTTTCTTTAAGTCTACCAGTGTGAGTCCGTAGTTATCCACTATCACCCCCACGGGATGTTGTACCCATTGGCACTTAAATAAGGGTATTTTCATGCTTGGGCCATAATCAAGTTCCCATATTTCCTCTATGAATCCAAAATATGTGGTCTTATATCCATGTAGGTCAAAAGCATCGATACGAACACCGGTATTTTGTGCAACACTTTTCATGTCTTTTGATTTAGTATAGAATGTGTACCCATTGATGTCATATGCTTGCCATGATGTCACAAAACACGATGGCCCAGAAGCCAAATTCTTCATTGTTTTCTCTTCCAAAGAGTCTCCGAATGGGATGTTTTTGTCCATTAACCATTCGCTGAAACGATGTTTGTGCTCCCTCATGATCCAGTCCTCTGTGCGGTTCTGATTTTCTTTACGAAGCTCATCCAGGTGTTCCTCTATGTAAGGCTCGGCTATCGTGAGATGTTGTAGTACACTACCATGAGCACAATGTACTAGCTTGTAATCCTCAACGCGAAAAGTTTTCTTGCCCATTCTCCCTCTCCCACATAGTTTACCCTCATGTTTAGGTACAGGCACACCTATCATTGTTCCGTCACTGATGTAATCTATACAGCTCTCAATCACTTCTTCTGTAGTGTATCCCTCCATGATTGAACCCTCTGGGTGAGCGCGATTTCGCACATAACCTTTTAATACTCCCAGGTATCGCTCCAACTGAAACATATGATGTAAATATAGTGGCCCTAATATTTTTATCTGATCCACGAGATGTATGATTAGGTGTACTTGCATATCAAAAAATGATGGAGGAAAACACATTTCAAGCTTGCACATAGTCTCGATGATGTATGCCTTTAGATAGTCCAAGTCTTCTAAAGCTATTACTTTTTGTGAAACCGCATTGAAAAAGTAACACAAGCGTGTGATGACAACGTTGACATGCTCTGTTTCGAGGGCTCTTACCGCAATTGGGAGGAACACCGTCATCATCACATGGCAGTCATGAGAGTTGTAGCCAAATAGAGACAAGTCCTTCATCCTGACTAGTCTGCTGATATTGGATGAGAAACCTGTGGGTATTTTGACCCCACGCAAACATTTGCAAATCTTTGTTCTCTCCTCAACTGACAAGTTGTAGCTAGCTGGGGGGAGGTAAGGCTTCCCTTTGCCACTATCCACTGGATGAAGTTCCGGTCTGATTTGAAGATCTACTAGATCATTGCGTGATTTGAGTCTGTCTTTTGTCTTACTCGGCATGTCCAGCAAGGTTCCAATGATGCTGTCAAAAACATTTTTTGTTACATGCATCAAATCAATGCTGTGGCAAATTTCCATATCCTTCCAGTATGGGAGGTACTTGAAAAAAATTGATTGCTTCTTGAAAGTTGTGTAAGTTGAAGGGTCAGTTCTCTTTCTCTTTTCTCCTTTGTTTTTTCCCTTTCCAAATACAACATGAATGTTCTTTACAATTTCAAAAACAAGTTTCCCACTATAAGGCTTTGGTGCACCTTCACTTTCCAGTTGATTGTTAAATTCCTCTTTCATCTTTCAGTACTTATGCTGCTTCATCAAGAACCGTCTGTGTCCCATGAACACCAACTTATTGGATGATTTAAGGTACATGGAAGCAGTTCCATCGACGCACACTACACAACCATTCTTTCCTTTAGTCTTTTGCCCTGATAGTGTGGCGCCACCGGGAGAATCATGGATGGTAACAAATATAATTGCTCTTAAGTTGAAATACTCATGGCAATACTCATCCCATATTCTAACTCCTTCATTCCAGAGCTTTGTCATATCTTCCATAAGAGGTTCTAGGAACACATCAATATCAACACCAGCTGATTTCGGACCTTGAATAAGAATAGTCAACATAATGTACTTTCTTTTGTGACACAGCCATGATGGAAGGTTGTACATCGTTAAAGTCACGGGCCAGGTGCTATGTACACTTCTTTTTTCACCAAATGGATTCATTCCGTTTGTACCCAAAGCAAATCTTACATTTCTGGTTTCTTTGGCAAACTCAGGATACATAAGATCGAAATTTTTCCATTGTGATGCATCAACAGGGTGTCGAATCTGTTTGTTATTCTGCTTGCGATTTTCAGCATGCCAACGCATAAGCTCAGCCTCCCTAGGATTTGAGAACAAACGTTTTAAGCGATCAATTACTGGAAGATACCACATCACCAAAGCTGGGATCTTTGACTTCTTTTTCCCATCCATGTCATCAAAAGTGTCATCGTCACTTTCAGGTCCAATAGTGGATTTCTTGTTTTTATTTTTCTTCGGGAATTTTTTACACAGTCTTGATTGTAGCTCTTCTTGTATCGACTGACATTGCAAACTGGGCATCTTGATGCGTTCTAAAAATCGCCACGATACAGAATACAATGGTTCGGACATGCATGAATTTTTTGCACACCCAGAGCTATGGGAGATATAAGCTTCTTCGCTTTATAAGTGCTTGTTGGTAGTTTGTTGGGTTTTGGTAGTAATTGGGACAGAAAATTCAAAAGATCTGTGAAGCTAGTATCAGACCATCCGGCGCTAGCCTTCAACTTCAGAAGTTCTAGAACTGTAGCAGTGTAGTAAACTCTTTGTCACAACCCTTTGATTCATCATATAAAGGTTCTTTTGAGGCACTTTCCAGTCCCTCCATTTTAGATAGCCCTTTCTGCGATCCCATAAAACTCAACATTTCTGGTTCCATATGGCGCAACATCTCTTCGCAATCAAATTCTTCAAAATCTTGATTAGCATCCACATTATCCACTTTACCATCAACTTTAAGATCTAAAATTCCGACAACTCTCTCGTCATTACCAGGCACTTCACACGGATCCAACTCACCATGTTCTGACCATATCGTGTAATTGTTTTTAAACCCTCTTTTTAGCAGATGTGATTGGATTACTCCTGTATCTCTCCAAGCTATCTTATTATCAGAATCGATGCACGGACATAATATCTCCTTGCTCTTTCGCAAATTCGCGTGCTTTTTGGCCGCTTCAATAAAGCTTCTCAAATTTCGAATATACGACGGATGTGGTCTTGGCACATTGTACATCCAACCTCGGTCCATTACCTATCCCTATATTGATTAACATCAATAAAATCATTAATTAATTGAATTCATCCATAAAACATGAAACGAATTGATGTGCATGAAAATGAAACAAACATTGCAACAATAGATACCTTGAGGTGAGACAACTGTGTTTTTAAAGAATCTTTAAACTAGATCAACTATTATAAGTCCAAATCTTGAATTCCAAAGCTTTTCTTCAAATCTGGTCTATATTACAAAATTGAGGCAAAAAATCGCATCAAAATGAGAAAGAAAACAAATGGAGATCATATATATGCATAAACTATTGAAATCAATCAATAAACTCAAAAACAAAACCTTCTCCCTGTAGATCTAAAAAAAAAACCCGTCGCCGCTACAGTGTTGTGAATATTCTACGAGTTAGGGTTCTGGAACCCGTGGGGGGCTAGCCCTTTTATAGTGTACACACATCACAGGCAGATATTTAGCAAAACCGCTTGTGATAGATAACATCACAGGTGGTTTTTTACGTCGACCGCCTGTGAAATTAATTTATCACAGGCGATCGGAATAAACAACCGCCTGTGATGTTGTCTATCACAGGCGGTTTTGCTAAATATCCGCCTGGGATTCTTTACAATATAAAAGGCTCGTTGGTCGGCAGGAACCGTAACTCTTCCCGTCCGAGCTGACACAGTTGCGCCGCCAGGCTGCCGCCGTGTCCCCATCCCCGAGCACGAACCCGAGCGCCGCCGTCCCCGTCCCCGAGCTCGAGCGCCGCCGTCCCCGTCCCCGAGCCCGAGCGCCGCCGTCCCCGAGCGCCCGAGCAACGCCGTCCCCTTCACCGAGCCCGAGTGCCGCCGTCCCCTTCACCGAGCTCGAGCCCCGCCGTCCCCGAGCCCGAGCGCCGCCGTCCCCGAGCGCCCGAGCAACGTCGTCCCCTTCACCGAGCCCGAGCGCCGCCGTCCCCTTCACCGAGCCTGAGCGCCGCTGTCCCCTTCACCGAGCCCGAGCGCCCGCCGTCCCCGAGCCCGAGCGCCGAGTCCCCGAGCCCAAGCGCCGCCGTCACGGTACCCGAGCCCGAAGCGCCGCCGTCCACGAGCTCTTTCTTCTTCCTCTCGATAAGGTCGAAGTTCAGGTTCCATTTCTTCTTCCCCGAGCTCTTAATTCACATACACCGCCATACAAATGTTGGTGATTAGTCGTCGTATGCATCTCTTGATCTGTTGTAATTCAGTCTGTTGGCTACAAGCAAGCAATGTTCTACAAATTGTGTATATGCATTCTTATTTCAGTTCAAGAGCCAAGCAGAAAAATGCTCTTAATAACATTTCATTGTGTATATGAAGGTTTCCTAAGTACTTGGAGTATTTCATAAGTGCTTCACTTGCTGCGTTGAGGTGCATACATTATTCACAAAGTAATAGTCTGCCCAATCGATGGCTATCCCTGATTATCAGTGCTTAGATTAATTACTGTTGGCGTTTTCACTTACATATATTGTCAATATGCTTATTGCTTATTGTTTGGTTGTCAATTACTTCTCATGTATCAGTTTTTTTATTTCTTTTATCCCTGTTGATTAAATGTTTGTATACCATTAAGGTGTTAGTATCCTTCAAATGAAGTCTATTTTTAGTGTTTTTTGACTACTTATCTTTGTTTGATAATCATTAGGCCAAATGTGCTTATGGCCACATACATCATGGAAGTACATAGCCATGACAATGTTATTATCTCCCTATGTTATAAGACTTGTTCTTATCTCCCTTCTAAGTTTTTTGAATACCTATCTTTGCTTCCCAACCCTATGTTATAAGACTTGTTCTTATCTCCCATCTTTGACTTGTTCATAGCCATGACAATGTTATTTGGACCCCTCTTTTTGCCCTATAAGCCACATCCTTGTTTTCCCTCTAATCCCTGCCTTTGTTGCGATCTCAATTTTGATTGTGAGACTTGGTCATTTTCAGTTTCAGAGATGGAAAAAGAGCCACTTGACATGGTTGAGAGCTCAGTTCGAGTCATCGAGACACATGTTGACATCATTCGCAGTCTAGTGACTGATGGGGTTGTGGATACTAGTGAACCGGAATCAGTGTACACACTTAAGACCACTTTGTTTCAAATTGGAGATGTATGCGACATGCTTGAGAAGTGTGCTATGTCCATCAAAAAGTTATCTAACTCCAAGAGGGCTAAAATTATTCAAGATGAAGCCCTGCAATATGCTGAAGATGATGAAGCTGCAGATGATTTGGAGGAACTCCCAAGCCTAGATCTCCTTACTCAAGCCGACATATTGGAAAAATATTTTGGAATTGAGTATGATAGCGACCAGTCAAGGGGTTGTTGATGTTTAGTCCTAAACAACACGATATGAGTATCGTAGGTTTCACTCTTAGAGATAATGTATTTTGTATGAACCTCTTAGAGAGTGTCAAGTCAATGAACTATCTTTGAGTACTATTGGGAAGTGGATCTCTTTGATGTATTTTTTCCCTAGTGATATCGATGGTGCCGAGTAGCACCAAATTTGGACTTGTGTCCATATCTATAGATGCTAGTAGTTGAGCACTAGCGCCTACAATCTTGACTACCTCATCCCTATTCTCTGTTTGGGACTTATATGGAGAATGGCATCGGCTGAATGCCTGAATCGGGTCGGGAAGCACGGAGCAGATAGAAGTGCACTTTCCAATGCAGTTAGACAGAGAAGGCATGGCTGTGATGTTATAATGCTGAAGGACCCCAAGAAGAGATTATGCCCTGTCATCCACCACTGCCCGTTATTTGTGGGCTTCACCGATGGCTGGAAACATTTGGTGATAGCAAACTACCTTCGGGCTGAAGACGTCTGCGAGCTTGTTAAGGGGCCAGACGATGGTGAGCCGGTGTACTATGTCCAGATGTGTGGTCACAAAATTTAAAGCCGCCCCGGCTTCATATGTGTGCTTCTCTTCTCTTAGGTGGGGTGCTAAGTGATCTTAGTAGCCGACATAAGAGAAGAGAAGCGCACAGATGAAGCCGGGGCGGCTTTAAATTTTGTGACCACACATCCGGACAGAGTACACCGGCTCACCATTGTCTGGCCCCTTAACAAGCTCGCAGACGTCCCCAGCCCGAAGGTCGTTTGATGTCACCAAATGTTTCCCGCCCTCGGTGAAGCCCACAAATAACGGGCAGTGGTGGATGACAGGGCATAATCTCTTCTTGGGGTCCTTCAGCATTATAACATCACAGCCATGCCTTCTCTGTCTAACTGCATTGGGAAGTGCACTTCTATCTGCTCCGTGCTTCCCGGTCCGATCCTGCCCCGGAGGCGGGTTTGGGCTTTCTGTTTGGGGAGTAAAGGAGGGACACGAAGGCGGGTTTGGGCTCGATTTCTTTTGAATCACCTTTTCTCCAAGTTCCCTTATTGATGGAACCAGTATATCATACTAACAGTATATCCCTTTATCGATGGAACCAGCTTGAATGGCAGACAACGAGCAGCCTAGGATGGATGTGGTCTGCACCGGTGCGTCTAACAAAGTTGATGAAGACGCGACCAAACTTGAATGGCAGACAACGAGCAGCTCTGGTGAAGGGAGCGGGGAGGATAGTTCTAGTGACGACAATCCTTGTACTCCTATACCTCCAAGGAAGAAAAAAACATCAGATGAGCTTGATGCCGACTATATTCCCAACGATGAAGAGGTAAATAGAAATATGCCGACTATATTCTAAAATAATGTTCATATATGAAAGGCCATTAATTGTTTCAATATATAGATTTCAAATGAAGAGAAGAAAGAGGATGCATGTTCTACATGAAACACGGAGGATGCTCCGATGCCTGAATCATCTGTTTCACATAAGCGGAAAGAAGGTCCGAATCAGATGTCCGAATCAGATGAAAGAAGGTGCAGTTATGTACGTAACAAAACTAAATGCAGAGGGGTTTCCTGAAGAACCACTTGACGTGGTTACAAAGTTTCGAAATTCCTGCGGGTCTACTGTTAGAGATATAGTGCCAATCACACTTCAAAAATGAAAGGATTTAGATGAAGACACCCGCAATAAGCTATGGGCTAAGTTGTCTGAGTCATTCAAGTTCCCAAAAGGCACAGAGGATGCAGTAAGGAAGTCGATGCTCTCTGCTATGGCCAAGATGTTTCGTGAGTGGAAGGCCGAGATGAATAGGAAATTTGTTAAGAAGAATAAGGTTCCTCCGCCCAAGAAAATGGGGAAAATCACTCAAGCTCAGTGGGAGGAATTTGTTCGTCAGAAGACCGAACTGAAGGCCAAAGAACTGGGCGAAACTAATTCTCAGAGAGCGAAGATGAACAAACACCCCCATCGCCTGGGGTTAACCGGATATCACCATAAAGTTGTGCAGTGGAACAGGATAATCGAGGAAGCTATAGCTAACGGCACTTTGGACCCAATATTAAAAGATATCGATGAGCGAGCTATTCGTTGGATCTTAGGTCGGGCAGGTTTGAGTGAGGACGGCAAACTTTTGCATCCAGAATTGGTAGGCGAAGTTTCGACAAAAAATCAACAATATGCAGATAAGAGAAAAAAGGCGAATTTAAGCCTCGGAGGGAGAATGACATACTAACTGCAGCACTAGGCAATCCTGAACACACTGGACAGGCTCGGGGAATCTCTTCTAAGATTTCCTGGAGAGAGGCGTTTCCAGAGTATGCGTCGTCATATAGGAAACACGAGAAGTCGAAAAGGACCCTTGAAGAGACTATTGATGAAAGGGTACAAAAGGCTATTAATGACGTGATGAACAAAATGAAGAAAACAGAATGCATATCATTTGAACTCAAGCCAAGCCACATGAGTCCACATATAGTCCCTAGCAGCGTAGGATCTGTGCAAGACTTCACCAAGTACCCTGTAGACGATATTGTTGAGGACAAGCCTTGCTTTCTTCATATTCCAATCAATCGATCTGGGACAAAAACAAAACAAGCTGCTATTGGTTTGGTAAAACCAGGACTTGTTAACTACAAGGATAATCATGTCCCGCCACACTATGCTGTGGTCCAAGTTCTAGAAATCACAGACAGTGGTTGTGAAGATTGGAAGATAGACTATCCAGTTGAGGGGATCATAACTTTGCAGGAGGCAATGAACGAGTTGGTCCTTTGGCATCGACGCGACATCAAGTTGGGTGATGAGCCGATCTTAAGCCGTGTATCGCGTCATAAGTCACCAACGCCGAATTCAACACCAATGCAACAAAAAGATAGTTCAATCATTCCACACCCCATGGTGCAGGAAAATATGACACCGACCTCCAAAAAAATCGTTGAAACAATCATATCGCCTCTTGCGAAGGAACTCGACGAGGGAGACATAGACAAAATTGTTCCTCAGAATGTCGACGTCAACATCAAAAAGGAAGCAAAGGTTGGCACCAATGTTGAAGGGCCAACTATTTCAAAGAAAATTCATCAGCGAATCGCCACTGACGATGTCAAGAAACCGTCAGAATCAGTGTCACGCTACCTGCATAAATTGCGGAGAGTTATGACAAATCAATCAAAAGCGGAATCAGCATCTCATGGAGTAGGCACACGGTCCTAAATAGACAATTTCGAAGTATGGGAAGAAGATGGAATGATTCATACTCGAGAATCATTACGTCTTAAAACCAATATCTCGGTATACAAGAAGGAGGATGTTCCTCCTAAATTTGTGAATGGGAGGTTGTTCTTGACGACGGTGCAACTTTCTAAGTTGTCGACTCCGGAGATTAGAATGCATGAGTGGTAGATGGTGGCTAGCAACAAATACAAACTCGAGGACTTCACATTTGTTGTGCCAGAAGATGCATTTTGGAGCAATGATCATATAGATCATGTGCGGCATTTATTCTTTGACGATCTCTGGTCGTTGTACCACCGACAAAGGATGGAAACCAACTACTTAACCCTCTTTTGCTTGTAAGTACCTCTAAACTTTCATATTTGTTAGTTTTGTACACGCACACATAAACGAGAGTCTAACGATTAACACTTTTACACGTAGGATGCAATACATGGATGATAAGAAGAAACAACTTAAGACAGGGTTTCTTGACCCGTTGATGATATCCCAAGCTCGCTACAAAGAAGTTGCTCGGAGACATGGAGAAGAATACAAAGACTTGGACGATGCTGAATTTGAGAAAGCCGTCAAACAGAATCAGAGAAAGAAAATAAAGGTAATGGTGGCATACATTGGACGAGCCATGTATAATCATGTACAACATGGCAAGGACTTAATAATAGCTCCGCACCACTTTAAGTAAGTTATCGACATGGTTTTGAACTATAAATTATGGCAATCGTGATCTTAACATGTGTTTTCGTCTATGTCTATATAGTGACCACTACATTTGTATCATGATCTTTCCAAAGGATGGTAAAGTCGTGCTCTTCGACTCACTGAGAATGGAAAAGGCTACGTATAATGACTTCTTGAAGATTTTAGAGAAGTATGATTATTATTGCACACTTGTACTTATTACAACTTAACAAATGTATTCTTAATCTCACAATGCTATTCTTATATGCAGTGCATACCGTTTTTATTGGAAAGATCTTGGCGGCGAACATCCAGAGGACAAGCCTAATTTGTCAATATCATTATTTCCATATGGTGACAAACAACCTCCGGGTACTGTCCTGTGCGGTTATTATGTATGCGAATGGTGTCGTGTCACCTTCCATTACATGGTCAATCGTGAGGATGTAAGTTCGCTATCATTGTCTATGTTGCAATTTTTATGTTATATTGTTGCTCATCACATTACTCTTAGCACTGCTTGCTTTTTGCTTTCATTGCAGGTTCCTAAATCCAAGATCAATGCTGAATGGTTAGAAAGAGATATGGTTTCCGTCGGCGTGGCTAAGGTTGTAAGAGACTTTCTTTACTTTATGCGCCGTGAAGTTCTTCATCAACAAGGGCTATTCTACAATACAAATGGAAATTTGCAAAAATTCCCAGAACTAAGTTTGTACACGATATCACACAGTGTTTAGGTCTTTAGTTAGGAACTTTAGATGTTTAGTTGTCTATGGAACTTTGAGATGTTTAGTTGTCTATGGAACTTGATATGTGTATAAATCTGTGTATGACGATGGAACTTGATATGTGGATGAATCTGTGTATGGAACCTGTTATGAAACTTGATATGTATAAATCTGTGTATGCAATCTGTGTGAATTTGTGTATAATCTGTGTATGAAATCTATGTATATTCTGTGTTTGAAAATTATGTATATGAATCTGTATATTGAAAACCGTCTGTGATTTATATTGTATGCAGTCGGACTTATATAAAAAACCGCTTGTGATGTGTGGCTAACACAAGCGGCTAGGATAAGAAACCGCCTGTGATGTGTGTCTATCACAGGCGGTTCCTTTGAACTGGACCGCCTGTAATGTGTGTCTTTCACAGGCGGTTTTTGATTGACCGCCTGTGATGTTGTTTTACATCACAAGCGGTTCCTGGAACCGCCTGTGTAGAGGCGAACCAAACCGCCTGTACAGAGGTTTACTGGCAAATTCAGGAAACGGGACCCGGTAAATAATGAGATTTTAATTAGAAATACGGACGAAAAACCATAAAATTATTTTCGTTCACGTTCCCGCAATATACCATCTGTTTTCATATCATTTTCCGTTTTTTCCGACAAATACGAAAAATCATTGAGATAAAAAATGGAATACGGTGCCGGATGAAACGTGATTTTTCCATTCCGTTTTCATCCATATCAGGCACGGCACTGGATCGGAGCATGCAATGCCCAATAATAGCATCCATGGTCAAGCTCGCAGCCAATGCGCAAGCTTGGGTGCGTTGACGTACGTTGATGTCGTCCCAAGCCGAAGACGAAGACCCCGTTTTTCGCCGAGTCCTATTGCCTCGGGGATCGTGTTGCCCGAAGACTCCACACCCCACTTGCGGCGCTTGGCACGGGGGGTCGCCGTCTCACGCGCGCGCGCCGTTCGTCGCGCGCGCACAGCCATGTATGTGTGTCGCAGCCTCGCTATAAATACGCGCGCGGCCTCTCTCTCGCATGCATGCAACCGCTTTTCTCAGCTCGGGTATACTGTGCGTGCCTAGTGTACACACGTAGTAGCTCTCGTAAACGCAATGCGGTCGTCGTCGTTTGTTGTCTTCTTCCTCCTCGTTCTGTTTCTCCTCGTCGCCGCCGGTGCGCCATCGCTTGGTGACGCCGTCTCGGTTCACCAACAGGGGGCCGACGACGACGACGACCATGGTCACGGCGGCTCGGCGGCAGCGCACAGCGACGACGCGTTCTACCAGAAGGTAGGCACGTTCGCGGTGTGGGTGTACAGCCTGTGGAACGATATCAAACCAGTGCCGAAGCTGGAGAGGGTGCTCTCGGCTTCCGCGAGACCGGCGGAGGGCAGGGCAATGGAGTACCAACTGGTGCTGCGCGTGGCCAGGCTCGGCACGTTCCGGGCGCTCGTGTGGGGCGTGCCGGCCGAGGGATCCGAGGACTGGAAGCTCAAGTACTTCGAGCCCGTGGACGGAGCGTGATCACTGAAACTGGAAGGTGTGCGCCACAGGCCTCATATATATGCATAATATGCATGCCCTGATGAGTGAGTGTGCAAGCATGACGAAACAGGACGTATAAATACAAGTATAGATATGCTTTATACTTATTATTTATGTGCGCGATCTGTGGCATGTGTGTTTTGTGCTCTGTGTTCTGATCGATCTATACGTCTAAATGCTATGCATGTACTCCTATGTAATATGTCTCGAGATTATAAAAGTGTATAACATGATCGATTTAACAATAAAGATACGGCCACCCACGCTAAAATTGGAGTGGGTTGTGTTAGAAGTTTAGGCATTTTCATGTTTTAATTCAATCAAAAAACATATATATGTGATGCATGTATGTGTACGCGTATAACTATTCGCATAAGCAGTAAACAACAACGAAACATGTACAAATATGAAGAATGGAATGTAACCCTGCGGAGGGATCGAGAAGCTAAAGGCATCAGTGGCTCTATTCACACGAGACATCCCGTGTGTTTGCTCGATGTAAGCGTACTAAGTCGATGCAGGAAGATATACGTCGTGCAGTCCCTCGAACAGTCACCGGGAAGAAAAACAACAGCACGTGTCACCAAAGAAACCATCATCTTCATTTTGTGAATCTCTACTACTCCTTAAGAGGGGAGTGTAGGCGTCCACAGTTGGTGCACGGTTCTGCCTCTGCGCCCCTGCGCCCCGAAACCTCGCACCGCGCATCCGCGCCCCTACGCCACCACCTCCTCCTCCTCACTGCGCCGCCACCTCCTCCTCGCCATGCCTCTGCCCTTCCCGACCGCGGCTCTGGCGCCTCCACCACACAACCCGTCGTGCCCCCGCCTCCGCCCATGTGGCCTCGTTCGCCTCACGTCCTCCTCGTCCTCAGTGCCCCCTCGGCGTGATACTCGGGTCCGGTTCCAGATCCGCATCCACGCCGGCCTCCACCCCAGATCCCCTGGCGCGATGCGAGGGAATGGCAACCCCAGCCTCCCCGTCCTCAGCGTCTCCACCCCGACTGTCATGGGCGCGCGATGCCCCCAACGGTTGTGCCGTCGGCGGCGGTGGCGGCCGCGGTGGAGGAGGAGATGCGGTGGCGGCAGCTAGACAGAGGCGTGAGCGCGGTGTCGTTCGGGTTCGTGGCCACCGCCATCCTCGTGTCCATGTTCCTCGCCATGGCCATCCTCGAGCACTTCCTTCACCCCCCGACCCACACGCTCGGGCACGCGCCGCCCCGGGGAATCCGCCGCCAACTCCGCTTCTTCCTAGGCCGCGGCGGTGAGCGTGCCGACGCCCCTGGCTCGGATCTTGAGGCGGCGAGGAAGCTCCAAGGCCACGCGCCCCTCGAGGTACGACTACGGTATACTGTTCCCGCACGCTCTCCTCGCCTCCCGCCCTTCCATGGCGCCACGCTTTAATGATTCCGTCGCCTAGCCTTTTTCCCCCTCAGCTTTCTGTTCTCGCGTGGTTTGCTTTTCGCTACTCTGTGTGTCTGCCCATCTGATGGACCTGGTTGCGAATCTTGTCGTTCTGTATTCTCTGCTCTGCTTGAACATAATGCAGCGATGGAGCGAAGGCGTCTACTCCTAGCGAGGAAGATAAAAGTGCAATGATGTCTTACCATTACCTCTAGCTGTTAAATAATTGGTCGTTAAAGAGATCATGCAACTGCAGTCCAATAGGTTAGAAAATACCAGGTGTTTTGTCTGTGTACAGGGAAAGATCATGCATTGCATATAAAAAGTAGGCAAAGGAAACTACTTTTATCTGATACTAACATTTTACTACGTGTTTTGGTGTTGTCAAAACTCAGAACATAGAGGTTGTTGTTCAAATATGCACTTGAGAGCTAGGACTGATGTAACATTTGTTCGAGAGACCATATCGTTTAATTATTTTAGTGGCCATGCAAATGTTGAATACTCGAATTTCACATATGCCCATCATGTACGTACTCTGCTTTTGCATCAATACTTTTTTTTAGAAATTTTGTTTTTATTAATTTCCTTTGGTAGCACCGCCCATTTATACTGGTCTCTGGAAAGTGGAGGAGAAGTACTTGTTCTGTGTTGTGTGAGGTTAGAGTAGATAATGGCACCAAGAATGTTCGATTTAGCATCTATCCTTGAATGCCATTCCCCTTCTATCTTCTCCAACTTTTATCCTACGGCTAAGTTCAGTAATGCATTTGTATACATCATCACGAGAATCTTCATATTTCTCGTGAACCATAAATGATTGGGGCCTATAATCCATCAGAAAGGATAACATGGGTTATGGAATTGAGAGGGAAATTTGGCGGACAACAGAAAACGGACAAGGGCCCATCTAGGGGTGGGCAATCGGTTTTTTCGGTATATTTGGTTCGGTTTTGGGGTGTTAGAAAACTTCGGTTTTGAGAAACAGAGAACCGATTGGTGCTTAGCCAAACGAAAAACCGACGTCTTCAGTTTTCGGTGTCCCGGTTCGGTGTTTGCTTTATACTGAAATGCACCAAACTTCAGTGCACCAATGTCCTAGCATCCCAAATTCCCACTAACGCTATGCTTGGCTGCTCACCGCCGTGGCCCATGCGTGTTGTCCACTAACTTGACGTGTGTGGGAAGGTTGATGGGCCAAGGTGGGCCATGGGCTGATTCATCAAATAATTTCAATTTGGAGCAAAACAACCAGCCAACTGCACTATTGCAGTAGTCCTTCGGTTGTTCGAGTGTCCGATTCTTGCAAGCTGGAAACCGACACTGCCACCGAAAACCGATTTGCACACAAACAATAACCGACACCAAACCAATCAACCGAAAAAACCGAAATTTCAGTTCGGTTCGGATCAGTTCGCTTCGGTGTTCGGTTTACGGTTTAAAAGGGCCCAGCCCTAGGCCCATCCTTGTCTGCAGCCACACCAAAATGTTGTCCCAGTGACCCAACGTAGTTTAGGAATTGCAACCTTGGTTGTCCACATGAGTAAGGACAACAGCTACACAAGGTCCCAGTGCAGTCATCATTTTTGCTGCCACATTATTCGTTAATAATGAGGTAATGTGGAGCATCTTGTTAATCATGGCATATAGTGGCCCGCAACCTGTGGAGAGTGCTATCTGAATATCCGGGGAAAGAAAAGAGAACTGTTTAGACTGATATTTTAATGCTTCTTCACTGTTTAGTTTATTCCAGAATAGTACCGACACTTAGGACACAGATTTAAGGGAATTTACTTAAAGAGAACTGTTTATACTGATAATTTAACGGTTCTTCACTGTTTAGTTTATTCCAGAATAGTACCGGCACTTAGGACACAGATTTAAGGGAATTTACTTAACTGGCACTCACCTCACCTGCATTGATACTGTCTTGTTTGATGACTCATAGTTTATTTATATGACAAATGAAACCTGATGGGAAAAACTAAACCTTTGGTGTTGTAGAAAGTAGAAATTGGTTAGACATACAGCTTGGAGGGGGTAGAGGAGGGTTGATGTGAGAAGAATAGGAGATCAGCAATTTCACAACTTGGTAGGCTTCTTTATATTAATTATGTATGAACTGGGTTTTTTAATCATTTGGAGGTAGTCTGTTCTTTGGAGCCAAACATCAGCCTTATGCTAAACCCCTCCAGATTGCAATCACCCAATTGCATCCAAATTTGCAGAAGATTAAACTCGAACAAGTTTTGTATGTCATCCAAACACTAGCAGTAACGGACATAAGAATCTTTCAGGAAGTTTCTTTTATGAATATTGTTAAAAAAAGCAGGAGCCATCTACCTTTATTTCCTTCTTTTCTCCATGTCCAAATTGTGATACTGCTGGAATAATAAATTTGATTAGAAATGACTTCGAAACTTATCTTTTCTTCTCAATATGATCAATAGAACTAAACTTGTACTTCTGAATACATTTAGTACTTAAACATTTTATTTCATGTGTTATAATTACTGAGATAAAACATATCGTGTCTTCATGTCAGGCTCATATGGTGAAAATGCTAGGAGAAAGCCACACACACCATCCGCTATTGTTATTGGTGGTGGGTTTGCAGGTCTTGCTGCTGCTGATGCGCTCAGAAATGCATCCTTCCAGGTATTTTTCAGTGTTACTTGTTGTCATGTTTGCGTGTTGGTGATGCAATCATATTTATTTGACAAAAATGAAAAGATCCTTTTGTGACGCATTTCAATTGCTCTGATGCATTTCAGGTTATTCTTCTAATGCATTTCACACTGACTACTCTTTTGGGTTTCCAGTCGATTTGGGAGCATCTTGATGAGTTCCATTCTTTTGAACTTTCACCATGTGCCCAAAAGTTCATCTTGAAGGAATGCATTGAGTGTTTTTTTTCATCATTTCTATTGAGAAGGCTTCTTGGCGTCTGTGAAGAAAATCCCTTGGCACCAATAATTGGAAGGCTTGGACTTCCACTGTACCGCAAAAGTGGAGATGATTCTGTATCGCAAAAGGATCTGGTGAGGACATCTGTTTCATGAATTCCAACTACTTACAGAATATTACACTTATATAATTACTAGTTAGATGCCCGTGCGTTGCAACGAGCCAACAGTATACAAAGTATTCAACAAAATATTAGTGTTCTTAAGGTTGTTTGTCTTTATGTTCAATGGTATATCAAGAGGAGAAGCATGAAAGAGAGAGTGAAATAGGGACAGATTATAGAGAAGATCAAATTACATGAGATATTCTTATATGAAGAGCAAATCTTAACAAGCTATCTCTAGGTAAATCTTAACATCATATCATCACCACCAACAGTTGTTTCAGTTTCAATCAGCACATGCACGAGCACTAACAATTTGATCACCTTCAGATATGAGACGACATATGCACACAACCACTCATCAATTATTTATAGTAACTATCATCTTTCTTTGACACGCTTTATGGTATTATATAATATAGTACAGTGTGGCAGCCTACTTATACATTCTCATATCAGCATCCTTGTCTCCCCAATACTTGAGAAGTACAGGTCAAACTCGACAACGCATCTGCCCTGCAAAGAAGATCAGGATAGTCCTCTGTGCAACTGTCTTCCTCCAATATCTCTTAGAGGTCTTCTTGGTGATCTAAGAAATGTTTCCGGAAGGGAAATATCTTTTCCACGGATAAAAATTCAAACAGAGAGATCTGCATTGCAGAGAGCTTTAATAGTGTCCTTCCGCAATTCATCGTGCAATTCAATTCATCATGCAATTTTGTTGTGTAAGTCCCCTGAAAGAAGATATAATGTCAAGTACATAAATTATTTTTCAAATTAAATCTATGTTTCTCCTCGATAGTTGATCAAACATTTTCTAAAAAAGATGATAAAAACCAGTAAAAAGGTATTGATTAAAAATCCATAATTTACATGATGGTCATTCA
Organism: Zea mays; assembly: GCF_902167145.1. Taxonomy (NCBI): domain Eukaryota; kingdom Viridiplantae; phylum Streptophyta; class Magnoliopsida; order Poales; family Poaceae; genus Zea; species Zea mays. Next base: position 37,037,974 of record NC_050100.1, on the reverse strand, counting down.
AGGAAGAAATATACCAGTCATGGCAAGCAACAAAGAAATGATTAACTCCTTTTGTCCAAATCCAATATGGGTACTTGGCCGAGATAATGTCAATGTAGTTTTTAACGTAGACAGTGGCTCAACTGTATTTGAGCCAGAAACATAAAGGTTATGCTCCAGTTGACGAGAGCTATATGGAAGATAGAATAAATGTGCTCTATTTGGATCTCTCACAACAAAATTCTGGTTTGTCTCCATCAATTTCATAAATGATCCCTCAGACACATAGAACCTTTCAACTCTGGGGAATGGAAAATAGGTTTGTTCTCCATCATGATATATGAAAACCTTAAGAAGTCTCTCCATCAGTTCATAACTGCTGGAAGCATGACTCAAACAAATTTAATAAACCAACCACTAAAATGAAACAACCAATTCACAATCGAGTCCAGCACATTACAACGGTGTGATAAGTTAGAAAACACAATGTGTCATACTAGGAACATAAGTTATCATTGCAGCTTCCTTTTAATTAAGGACTGCTCACATGCTACTAATCATCCAATATACAGTTGGTTGGCATTATTGTACATCAAAAAAGGCAATGCCATAAGTAAAGAAGTTATTCCAATAAGTGATCATGATGTCGGCCAAAATTAGTTCTGTTTTTCGAAGAAGTTATTCAATAGGTGATCAAAATTAGTTCTCTATCTTTAATGATTAAGAAATAAATAACAGAGAATAAAAATATTTAGACCTCAAATTAAAGTAGGTAGAGTGAATTATCAAGTCCAACAATGATAGTTTCAAATTAGTGAACTTACCATCACACAATTCGAGTACCAAGAATCCAAGATTTATTCAAAAAATTCAGTTAACATGTTAGAGATGTGCCCTGCATTATATAACCCCTGGAGTGCCGCACTCTGCGCAAGGAGCCTACCATCTATTGTGAAGTTGAGCAGGTCATTTTTGCTAGTCCCACAATGCAGATTCTTTCAAGTCATCAAACTCTACAAAATCAAATGAGCACAAACCATCAATGTGGTACCAAGCATAAGCACAACATGCAACAAGCAAATAGGAATCCAAAAAAGAACAAATAAAAGAGAAAATCAAAGGATCTGGGCGTTTGGCAATACAGAGCAGGGTGATCACCAAAAGAGGTGTTTGCTTGTACTGAACTTAGTGCGCTCCTACCTTAATGAATGGGCAGCGCTCCTGCCTTAATGAATGTGAAGTGCTCCTGCATGCCTTATAACACAAATAGAAGGAATGAAAATGAAAGCGAAGAATCATCAAGTGGTCCTGCTCATAGTAATGACGAATGAGGTTAATTTGTCAACAATCGCATCAACTCATAAATGTGAAGCTTTAAAATAATTATTAGATTATGATTTGAGTAAAGCAAAACATGTGAATTATGCATGTTCTTTGCAGCAGAAAAAGGGTTCTATCCCAATCGACAAAACAAACTAAATTGATGTGATTCAAAATAATACAGTGTGATCTATTTTCCAAAGGTTGCCCTAAAAGAGCATCAGATAATCAATAATAATTAAATATATGATGTGGCCAAGTTGGACTCCAACAAAGTTCAGTTCCATGGGTGCCCATAGAGCTTATACCAAGTGAAGAAAACAATATTGCACAAAACATGAGGTCAACTTCAGTTATTTATCAGGCATGTCCCAAGTGGCAGTTGATATTTTCACTATAAGTGTAATGCATAAAAAGTAACAGATTTCAGACAAGGTATTTATGAACGATCAAATTCAGGAACTATAAAAATATATAAAATTCAGAATGTGAACAAATGAGTGGAGGGTCGTGCTAATAGTATGTGCTACATTGCAGGTACAGAGAATAATCTACTAACAAGTAAATAAAACCTACACAAAGGATAGACAATATAGAATGAAATACGTTGGGCATTGCGAGCCTTGTTCTGGAGCCGGCAAACCTGAACATTAGTTGCGCCATGGTGAGAATTCGACAACGGTCCAGCCTAGCATCCAGATTCCGGAAGTTATACAGGCGACAACAGTCCAACTGTTACTTATCTAAATGCTAGTCCCGATTGAATAGAAGTATTCTGCACATTGTTCATTGATGATGTGAAGTTATAGGCATAGGATCCAAAAGCATGGAACCCATTTAGTACAAATAAATGGAAGACAAATAAACCACCCACAAACCATACACAGAAAACAATAGATAATCAAAATAATTGATGCTGGTGTCTTCAACATGGCCTTCCAAATTGGCAATTGCTCGGCTGCTCTAATCTTCCAAATTGAATTATTCTAGCAGGTTTATGGAACCCAATAGAAGGATAATACATACATGCAGAGCAATGTCGTCGAGGATACAATAATATAGAAGAACTGATAATTAAGCTACAGACAGATTGATGGTCAGGTGAATTAAATAAGAGATTGTAGAGTCCTCTATAATAATGGGTCAAAAAGACAGTCATCGATTTTGAATGGAAGTGCCCCCCAATAGTATTGCTTTCTAAATTTAGGATAAACATAGAGAGAGAACTTGGTATACTCTATTGAACTGCACTACAAACTCGATGTTTTTAGCCAAGGGAAAGAACGGAGGAATTAATAAGGTCTACATGATGAAAAACAAATAAAATTCACTTTATACCTTTCTGAAATTCAATGAAACTGAAACCACAATGTTTACTGATTGTGTTAAATGCCTTATCACATTCACATATTATAGAAAGAGAGATAAGTAGCATACCCACGCAAACCAGGATGTCTAATGGGTTCATCTACAGGATCAAAATTCAATATGCGTTTTTCTGCCTCTCCATTTAGCCATTTGATCTACTCCTCGGTTTCTGCAACGATGAACTGTTATTAGTGCATGCTTAATGCTGATCAATGGATCAATGGAAATGGTAAGAGTGACCCGGGAGATCTATAGGAAGGTTTTTGCCTAGCAAACAATTTACCTTCCAGTATCCTTCATAGCGAACCGAGCCCGTTTGCAATCCAGTGCTGGCCTTCTTCCCTGTTGCTCTTTGCTACCATTTGTAGAGGGGTTGTCTTTCACTCCATCATCATGGTAGAGAACCTGAATGTCCCTGTGCTCCTTCAGCAGATTGTAGCATGCCCACTACTTGGCTCTGCACCTGTGGTAGCTTGTGGAGGAAAGTATTTTGTTCTTCGCTTCCTTGATGGTCTGAATATAGGCTTTCAGAGCCTCCCTCGGATAGGAAAATATCATATGAAGAATATTTGACGTTTTAGAGAAGTGAAGGTATAGAATTAAATGGTCATGTTGCAGACTCTACTGAACCCAACAAATGAATTGCAAGGCTTCACAACAACAGCCCCATGGACACTGAAAGGCATAGGTAAATGGACTGTAAATTTTAAGGAGAGCAGGCTAGTTGTCATCTAAAAAGTTCATACATAACATACTGTAGTTCAAATTTCCCGGAAAAATGTTAAATCTAAACGAATCAAATCTGACAGGCATAAGGCCCTCACCACGTACTCACAAAAGCCATAAACAAACTATTTTTTTAAAAGAGATTCAGGAACCATTTGAAATGGGATTTTTTTGGGAAACCAAAAACGAAGGCGCTTGAGGGGATTAAATCAACTAAAGATTAAGAAGTCTCCTCACATGTTCTATCACCAATATCCTTCAAGAAATTCGTCCCAAATTGCAGCCAAAATATAAGAATTAAAATCCACCAAATAAGTCATAAAATCACATTAAAAGAAAAATCGGAGTACAAGAGGGAGACAAATCCTGCATAAACCTGCTAGAAAATCGGATGGTCCTTGAGGTCGAAGGTGAGGGTTAGTGTGACAGTGGGGGACCCCACGCGTGGCGTAGAGGGACGGAGCCTTGAGGAGGTTCCGAGTTGATCGTCTTTCCCGGTGTTCGTGGATGCAGTGGGGCGGCGTCGTTTTTGATGGCCGTGGGGCCACATATTGAAGGAGAGCGTTGTGGATAGTTGGAGAGCACCATGGCAAAAATAAAATCCAAATAACTCCAATTTCAGCACCAATAGACACATTATATTTTTAAAAAAACAGTGCCGTTTTCATGTTTTTCTGATTTAAAATAAATTAGTTATCATTTAAAAAATAAACCAACTTTTACTATTTTCAGAAAATACAAAAGCCCTTTGAAACTGACCACATTTGTCCAGTATTGATAGTTCAGTGGTCAAGGATTTATAGTTTTTGAGTTGCATGGCCAAAAACAAACTCGGGCAATAATTGGATGGCCAAAAATAGACTTCTACCTAAATAAAAATAAGAAAATCACCAATAGCAGATTTATTGTGGTACCTGTGGTATTCCCACTGTATTGTGACATGCCTCAATTTGCTGAGTAACAAGAGGACGTGAAGGGCAGGTAAATATTATTTTTCCTGAATTTCCATTGTAAATAAAAACAAAGTTTGAGCAAGCAATTTCCACAAAGTTCATAAAATACAGCATCAGAGAAGAAAACAGTTACAATGCAATGTGAAACATTACCTTCGGGAAACTATCGAAAGTAGTTGTACATCACTACTGCAGCAATAAAAGTTTTGCCAAGTCCAGTTGGCAAAGCTATTAACGTATTGGTAAACATAGCCTTTTCAACCATATACTTCTGGTACTCTCGGACTTCTACATTAGCTGCAACACGTAAAAAAATAGCCAAAATAAATTACTAAGGCAAGATATGCTGCTTGGATTGCATATAACAACATAGTTATCTAGTGCAGTGTATTTAAGAAGCAAACATGGTTCTATAAGAACTGAACAATAACCATTATCTAGAAAAAACAGAAACTTTGACAGGAATTTTCCATTGTCTATTTTCCAAATCGCTTAATGTCATCTAGTCATTTGCATCTGAGGAATGAAACTTTGTGCATCCATGTTGAAATCTGGGGGTTTCCCTATGGTGTTTAGGCAGCTACTGCTAAAAAATCAAGAATTTCCTTCAACAGATAAAAGAAACTGGAAAAAATTGAAGTGTTGCGCATTAACAATTCACAATCAAGATATCATTTAGTAGAATGCATATATCCATCTCATGCCACTATACTAAAATAGTGCAATTTAACAGTTGTTAGCAGATGCAATGGACGGAGCAATAGAATCAACCATGTGAGCAACAAACATGTAATCCAGTTGTACTAAAGAATACGACAACCACAATGCACTCAATACTTAATCTGCAACTAAAAGTGGAAACCCTGACAGTGGTTCGGGAACTCATGTGAAGGCCTAGTAAAACCTGCATTCTAAAGACATGAATAATCAAGCTAAGATATTCCAAAATCCAAATAACCAAGCTAAGAAGTTGCAACAATAACATCCTCAAAAATGACATTTGTTTGATACAACAAAAACATATTGCGAAGGGTGGACAAGCTCCTAGTCCATCTCTATCTGCTTCAACTAAAAGAGGTGCATTCTTCTATGGGTGCAGTGCTACTCCAGCAAACTAAACCACTTATCCTTATGTTATAGTTTTTTGCTTGATTTCCTGATGCAATCGTCTACCTAATATGGCTGCTCAAGTGCTTAACAAACAAAGTTTAGAGTCAGTTTCCGCATTCCCAAGCATCTTGTACACTTCAGTACCAGCAAGAGCTACTAGAATGTATCCTCAAGCAAGATGGCTGCCATTATTAACTAATAAAGTGCCAGCATTCACTAAAGATGTCTATTTTCCAAGATGACTCCACCCATAAGCTGAATCCCAGCATGAAAACTAGAACAATGAACAGTTATTGGCAAAATGTTGTAGAAACTCAAACCCCCTCACTTGGATAGATCCATGTCTTGATAGCCTCGTGGTCCAGGGAGACAACGCAGAGACCATACTCAATCTCCATACTGGGCCGACGAGAGCATCCCTTGCCATGGAGATAGTTGGAGAGCACCATGGTTCGTCGCCTCATGTGGGAACGGAGAGTGGGAACACGAACCGGGAGAGACCTTGCCCATGTGGAGGTAGGCGGTGGCGCGATTGGTGAGGAAGGCGATGTCACTGGGGTCAAGGAGCGCGCCGAGGGTCTTGCAGCAGATGTGGCGCAGAGGGAGCGGGCGAGCGCGATAGCACCGGGGGAGAGAGGGCCCTCCGTGCCACCGACGTGAGACCCGTTCTCCAGAGCCGGGACCAGGAGGCCGGCGAGGTGGACAGGGCCGACCATGTCGTGGAGGCTGGTGGCGGCGTGGGCAAGCCTGAGCTTGGCAGCGGCCGCCTGCGCTGCCACGTTGCCCTCCGCGTTGGTGACAAGGAGGCGCGGCTCCAAGTCGGAGAGGTAGAACTCGAACTCCTCCTGCGTGTAGCCGGGTTGAGTGGCGCCGCCACGCCGCGCGCGTGGGATCTCGGGGCGCGGGGGTTTCGCGGCGGCTGCGGGGCGCGGGGGTTTCGTGGCGGCTGGGCGTGCGGTGCGAGAGGCAGTTGCGCGTGCGGGTAGGGAGCGGGGGCAGTCTACACTTCCCCCTTAATAGTTAGTATAGATTCCACTATTGACTAATGAAGTTATTTTTAGAAACAATGGTCAAGGACCCCACTCTGGCTCTGTAGTATATACCAGAATCTCACCACACAAGATCGATAACCCTTTCAGATCATACTGTACCAAGCTGCTACTTCACTTTAGTAGAACAATTGATCACGCACAAGAAGTTCAGATCAGAAAATGCAGACTGTCACTACTCCCGTCAGGTTCTCGGATGGTTCCCGTCAAGGGCTGACCATGGAGAAGAGCACGGTGGTGGTCAGTGTCCCTGTTGTTGTCATGGCCGAGACTGCTGAGATCGACTACAGCTCGAGCTTCTCGTAAGTGTGCCCTAATCCCTAGCCTTGATCAGCGATCGATCTGTGTAAAGCTAGCTAATTCTAATGGTTAGAGTTCAGATCAGTGACACACACATGTGCGTTGGTGATGCTGCAGGGTGTTCACAATGGAGGCTTATGACTTACTCGGTGGTGACGCGTGCAGCGTGTAGATGTACTCGGAGGCCAAGCTCGCCTCAGTGGCAACAACAGTGAGTAGGAGGGTGGAGAAGGTGGAGAGGGACTACCTGTCGCATGACAAGCCAAGAACGTAAGCATCAACCATCATAGGATAAATCCAGTTTCATCACCATCCATTCCTACACTGATTCATTGAGCTAACTGTAACCATAGTGAATCCACTGAACCGCAGGGTGTTATTGGGCGAGGCATGCAACGACCTTGATGGCGAGTTCTGTGATGCGTCGTACCAGGCCGGCATCTCTAGGGAGCTGGTGCACACCTGGAGCCTGATCCTAATTACCATCCATGTTTTTCCAGAACCGAGTTGGTCTCACAGTCAGATAGATGTTCACACAATGTACCTATGTGTATCATTCTAGCAGATGACCAAGCAAGACCAAGGGTGTATGTAATGTATATAGGCATGTCTTGGGTTGGCTCAGCTGCCAAGGTATGTAGTAGAAACTAAGATGAAATGGTACTGGTGTTATTCACCGTTTTACGATATCAGAAGATGGAACATAGAGCTGTGGAAGTACTATGCTACGACCCGATCTATTCCCTGCACTTGCAAGCCAATGGATGAAAGGAGTGTGTGCTGCTTAAGCTGACCTGATACTAGCCACCATCCAGCTGCACAAATGGTATGGCAGGCTTGACCTACCATTATCGAGAAATCTCTACTATTATGATAATCAGTTTCAATTGTCGTGCATTTCAACAGTTGTGCGTCGTCTCATTCAGTATTAATATGTAGTCTTTAGTAGTTTCTAACTCATACTAAACGGTCACCTGGTATCCTGAATTCTGGTTGTTAACTTAGAAGCTCATGTAAGTTTGATCCTGAGATAGTTTGCCATCTTAGCCCTTTTGTTGCTGCTCAAGTTTACATCTTTTGTTCTTTGTGATGGCTTCGCAAATAGACTCATGTGTTCTTGTAGCCTGCCAGGTTGTGAGAGACCTCGATGGGAACTTTGTGTTCATCCTTTATAACACCCTGTCGAAGTCCACCTTTGTCACTGTTGTAAGTTCACCTTACCTTTGTTGGTTGTGGCTTGAGCCTTAAGTTGCAATGCCATGTTTAAATGTAGGACATTGATGGTAGCATCCCTTTCTTCTGGGGTGTTGACTCCGAAAACCATCTTGTGTTCTCTAACGATGCTGGAATCCTCAAGACAAGCTGTGACAACTTGTACGTGTCATTTCCAAAAGGTAACTACTAAAACATAACACAATTTTCTTATACATCACCGTAGCAACGCACGAGCATATAACTAGTAGTCTTTGATTACAAGTCTCGCCTTTTACCTTTCAATTCAATAGTACCATCAGGCCTAAGCTTTTTCTTGACACTCATTTACTTCCAATGGGCTTACACCCGTAAGGACACTCAACGACCTCCCAAGTTCCATTAGACATAATAGAATTTGTCTCACTACTTATTGATTCCTTCCAAAAGTCAGCATCAGGAGAGGAATATTGTAGCACCCTGAATTTTAGGGTATAAAAATATTTTTGATCTATACTCAAAATTCAGGTGTTACTCTCTCTTTTCTTTATTTTTTTCCTTTTCTAAATTAATAAAAAGTTATTTTGTTATATGTTGGCATGAGCCTAGTGAAGGGAGCCCTAGTGGTGATTTAGTTGTTGCATCCATGCTATTGTATAGTGTTTCTAAGTACAAAAAGTGTTTGAAACATGTTAATATACCTTGTAAAAGTTTCCAGTAAATTTTCATATTTTAGGAATATTTTTCTGTTTTTTAGAACCAAAATCTATTTATTTTAGGTACTTAAAAACATTTTCAAAAGCTCTAAATATGTTTTTTGAGTTTATTGGGTGTCAAATCATGCCTAGTAATTTTCTTAGAATTTTTGGAGCCTTCGAGATATTTTTCGAACATTAAATACGATTTCAGCCTTTACCTAGAATTATTTTAATTTTAAAAATGGATTTATTACGAAAAATAAAATATCTTCAAACCCTAGCAATATATATATATATATGGCTGGAACCCTCTCTTGCTGAGCCCTTTCCAAATCTCAAAACTATTTTCCCATATTCGATCCACAATTCCCGGAATTGTTCGCCGAAGTTCAGAGCAGTTCCAACTCCGGCGAGCAATTAGTTTCAATATGTGCGTCGTTGGCGAAATTTGAGAGTACGGTTGTGTTCATCTCATCGAGGGCTTTGTCCCGGTGCTTTCGATTCGTCGATCCGACCTCCGGTTCACCGTAAATCAACGGATTTCTCCTTGGCTCCAGCGAGGGTGTTCTTCTCCTATAAGAAAACTCCACTGTTTCTTCTCCCCGTTCAACATTTTCTCCACCTCAAGGTCGCAGCCCCACCCCCCCTCTCCCTCCTCCGCGCACCCCTCTCCCTTGCCTTCCCCTCTCCCCCGCGCCCCCTCCCCGAGGTGGCGGCCGGCGGTGGCGACCGGGCGCGGCCCCTCGTATCGCCAAGGAGCGGCGGCCGACGACGCCCCCCCCGCCCTTCCTCCCCTGCCCATGGCAGCTATAGGAGAGGTAGGAGTTGGTTTTTGCAAAAAAAGACCCTGTAATTTTGTTTAACTGCACGCAAAAGATCGTTTAATTTAAAAATGTGATATCTTTTGTATTATAAATCTGATTCGCTCTGTTCAAGTCGCGTTAGATTCAAATTTAAGTTGTCTACATGTTAAAAATAGTATTCCCTGTTGTTACATATTTTAAATAATTTACTAAATATTTGTTTGACCAATGATTATTAAACTAGCGTTCCAATTAAATCTAATTTATATTTTTCAACTTGCGCTTTTATAAATAAATATCAACATGGTTAATATTAACTGAAATATTCTTTTATTAATAATTATTTTGTATAAACACATCATCTATTTAATAGTCCTCGTGTGTCGCGTTTATCCGCGTGTCGTTCGCGCGTGTTGTGCGCATGTTGTTCGCATGTTCTTCGTGTGCTGTCGTGTTGCTTCGCACGTCGCGCACTTCATCTTGCGTCGTTAATTCGTCTCGCTTAGAGTCACTCATATTGTTTAAATTACTTATTTAACAGAGAGCTATTAGTGTAGCAGATTAATCGAAACTAGGTAATAGCTCTAGTTTACATTTGATAAATGTCAAATTAAATGTTCTAGTTTATATTGGTATTGTGACTGCATATATCATGTCCTTGATTACCTTTTTGGGTTGGGCTATTATGATCACATACGTGCTAGTGCTTTACCCTAATCAACGAACATGATGAGAATTTCTTTATGATACGATAATTCATTTTGATTATGATATGAGCTTGTGGCATTTTTTGGGGCTCGGGTTATTTCACGAATACCTCTCTGTTGGTCACTTGTTCTCAAATGTTGTAGATCAAGAACAAGACAACACATTTGTTAATTATTATAGACCTTCTTCTTCCGAAGAATTATCTTCACATGGGTATAATGCTCATCAGACGAAGGTCAAGAAGGACATCCCTTCCTCATTTAATATGTGAATAATAATGCGAAAGGATGAAGACAATAACTGCATCTTATTAATTCATTCATATTTGTATTCCATAAAGCACGTATGGATATTAACAGAATTAATATTACATTGATACCTTCGGCTTGCTCGAAGGCGAAGACGCGAGAGAGTGATTTTAATTCAGCGTGAACAGTACGATACTACTGTTCATCTATTTATAGGCACGGGACGCAGCACGAGTAAAAGTACATTTATGACCCTGACATTCATCTATTATCATAGCACGAAACATTAAGGACTGAGTAGTCTTTGTCCCTTTTAGGTCATCATCATACTTGGTCTTCGTCATCACATCAATCCGAAGCTCTTCGGCTATAGCTTTGTCGTCCATTCTTATCACCTTCGGGCTACATCTTCACCCTGTTATGAGAGAAGACCTTCATCCTGAAGCCAAAGCCCCCTGTAATAATCCATGACATACTGAAAACATATGGTCAGTCACATTTTTTAGGACCTTCGGAGGAAGAAGGCTCCCAACAGTACCCCCTCACAGTATTGATTTGTTTCTTTGTAACAAATTTAGACTGCGATGTGAACGGAGGCCTTTAGCCGAAGGTCCAGAAAAACACCTTACCTTCGCTAGAATAGCGAATCACACTGAATTGCGTGACCCACCAATCTATGGGGTTCTGAGTATATATATAGAAGCCTATGTCGTGAGCATTTTTCATGCTATTTTAGCTGCTTGCATTGTGTTTGCCATTTTAACCTTTCTTGCTTCATCGAGTTTAATTGAATTTTGAGCTTCCGTATTTTAGCAACCTTTGTCTAAATGGCTGAGGAGAAGAAGATCATTGACCCCGCGCTGGCCGGATTTTACGAAGCTATGGAAAAAACCAACATGGAGAAAATCACCAATGAGATGTTGGATGAATTTTTTGAAAACTCCAGCGATAGTGAGAGTTTCGACATAGAAAGTGGAAATGAAGATGCCGAAGATCACCCATGGAGACTGAGCCATGTTGTTTTCAGAAAGTCAACTATTAAACAAGGGCAAATCGAAGCAATGAGAGGCAGATACTTTCGTGATATTTCAATCGTGAGGGTCGGAGGAGAGAATAATGTTCCTCTTCTCGAAGCTGACGAAGTGGTAATTTTCAGAAGCTTCATGAAAGCCGGACTTCAGTTCCCCCTGGACAAGATGTTGGTCGAAGTTCTAAAAACTTTTGAAATTTATGTTCATCAACTTACCCCCGAAGCTATTGTCAAAGTAGGGGTTTTTATATGGGCCATGAGGAGCCAAGGGTTAGAGCCAGACGTCAGGTGTTTCTGTAATATCCACAAGTTATCATATCAGACGAAGACGACTTAGAAAGAGCAATACCACAACAATTTTGGCTGCTATAGCTTTGTGCACCGCGTTGAGGCCAGCTATCCTATGCCGACATTTCGGAAAAAGTGGCCAGGCTCTTGGATGCAAGAATGATTTTATGTGAAGGTTTACCTGAGTCAGAGGGAGATATAAAAGGGGTTATTCAACGCCCTATATGGTCTCGCTTCCGCATTAGGAGGCCGCCCACTGCACTTGGAAATGACGTGCAAGCATGTTAGGTGGCTTTCAATACAGTGTGCACTTATATCGACACAAGAGACTTGGTCCAGGAGCATATTGCTTACAGAGTGTGGCCACATGGAAACGGATGGGAAATGCCGAAGGAGGCTACCGCTGGCTCCAGCCAAAATGGTTTAGTTCATCTGAAGTACACCTTTCAATACAGGAGCTAGTTTGATGAACCGAATGATGACTAGCTAGATGCTATAGAGGCAACTAGCGATGAGTTGTTTGGAGCATACTCAAAGGTCGAAGATGAAGCTATGACAACTGCCTTCGGTGCTCGGGGCAAAAAGAGATTGCATAGGGTGTTTGATGTTATCGGGTTTGTGTACCCAGACTACTGCTATCCCACGCGATGGCAGAGGAAAAAGAGGAAAGCTGCTACCTCGGCAGCTTCTAGTGTGTCAAGGTCAAAAAAGGTTAAAGTTTTGACGCGCCGACCCAGGCGCATTGAGACGGTCGACGTGTCGAAGCTAAGTGAAGGGGTTGCTCCTATCACAGAACCAGGTCGCTCTATGCCAGTCAAAGCTAGGACAAATCCGACTGAAGAGCCGAAACTAGAGAAGACGACAGAACAATTAATGCACTGAGTCCACCGTGCACAACGGAACTGCCGAAGCCATCAAGCACCCCCGCAGTGACTCCAAGGAAAAGGAGAATGACTAGTGTGCTATATGCTGTTATGGAGTCCGTGAAGACATCAACTCATGCCGCTGCCGAAGCTCTTGGCACACAGGCTAAAAATTTAAGGGAAATTGTTGATGCCAACATAGCCCACACTCTTCCTGAAGCTGGACCTTTAGAAGCTCCTGCCAAAGCTAGACCTTCAGAAACTACACCGGTAACTCTAGAGAAAGAGAGTGTTTCTAAGAAATCCAAATCTCCTGCTCCTGAAGCACCCCTAAAGAGTTAGAATTCATTGTTCGGCATGCTTCAGGAAAGCAGCTATCAGAAGAGCAGGTTGCCGAAGTGCAACACTATGCCGGGATCTGAAGTACCCCCGAGGGTCCTTGGTGTATGGTGACAGTGACAAAGATGACTTCCTTTAATGTCTGCCAGACAGCAAAGAGATACATGTCTGCCAGGAAATGATGGATAATATAGGATCCGAATCTTGAACTTGGCTTATCTACAATGTCGAAGGATGAGCTTGCAGATAGCCTTGCGTACAATAGTCTGAAAGTGTGTATACTTTGACTTGTTGTAAAATAAATTATTTTTATAGCTTTTATTGCTATCATTATGTTCTCATTCTTCGTTTTTAGGGCTTAATTCTAAGCAAGGCTCTAAAGGTCCAGAAGGAAGCAGAAGATGAGAGCTGCCAAATAGCTCTTGGGAATCTTCGCTCAAAAGTCATCACACTAAGGAACAAAGCCCTTGAAAAGGATAAGATATTACTTTCCTTAGTGGATAGGTTGAGATCTAACGAGATTAAACTTATTGCACAAGCCGAAGCTCATAAAGCTAAAGTGGAAGAACTAAAAAGGAAGGTTGTTGAAGCAACCAAAAAAATTGAAGTTGAGGTAGTGAAACATGAAATTTGCGAGGTCGAAAGGTCAAGAGCACAAAAGAACGCCGATGAGCTTCGTGCTTCGAAAGAAAAGTGTTATGAAATATCCTTGGAATGTGTCGGGAAATTAAAGGACAACTTTGCTAAGGTTGGGGCATATTCTTCTGAGCAAAAATTCATCCGCAGCGACCCTGATGGAGTTGTCCAGTGGATTAGCGGGGAAGCCAAAGCTTTTGACGAAATTTTAAATGACCGAGGAGATTTCTGCGCCTTTGCTGGTGCGCGGGGGGCCACGTCCATCTTAGAGAAGGCTGGTTGCGAACATGCCAAGGCTGTAGTTCATCCAGATTTTGTTTTTTCAGCGGATGACACTAAAAAACCCTCAACCGAAGATTCTGCACTAGGCGGGAAATTTTACTCCGAGGTGTGGATGAAAGGCGGCCGTGAGATAGCTGATGAATCTATTAGAAAGAATGAAAAAGGATCTCACGACGCTCAAGAAGAAGCCAAACGAGCTGAAGAAGCTGCCGAGCGTGCGAGGCTTATAGGTACCTTTACTGAGATTTAGCTTCGGAATTCGTTTTTAGCTTCGGGATTAACAAACATATTTTATGATGTAGCTGAACTTTCACCGCCACCGGAACCATACAACCCAGAAGCCGACCCGACCTTGAAGGAAGCGCTAGATATGACTAAAATTGCTAATGAAGTTGTTGACGAAGCTGTCAACAGACTGCTTAACAAAGCCGCCGAGAAAGTGTTGAAAGAAGATTAAAACTTTGTATATTTGAGAGTTTAGTTTTTGTTCATAGATTTTGTCTTTTTAAGAATCGAGTATCAACTATTTGCATGTGTATTAACATAATATATTTCATTGTGATGCATGAAACCTTCGTACATACCGTTTTTGAGATGCTGGCGAAAAAACACCTTCCCTTCTTTTCATGCGTCGCGAAGAAAAAGGTTCCCCTTCTATCGGTTCAATACTGGGTACTATGCCACAATTTTTGTGTAGTAATACTGCTGATGAAGATCCCTTTCCTGTGTAGAAGTATATCTGTCGAAGGTATATCTTGTGCTACAGCACATTCTTTCATGATCCGATATGTATTTTTGAAGGAGCAATTTTCCTTCTTCTCCACAGTTTCTTAATGATGCAAAAAATGATGTATGATGCGATGCTATGCGATATGATGGTATGATGAGAAATGATGTTTATGGCAAAGACAAAAAACCCACGCAAATACACACCCAGACTCTGCATCCCCTTAGGAACGACTTTGGAGTCTCTTCACCTTTTACTTAGGTGGTATTTCAGCTTTGCAGTTCCTTAGGAACGACTTTGGAGCTAAGCTCCGCATCCCCTTAGGAACGACTTTGGAGCTTCTTCACCTTTTACTTAGGTGGCATTTAAGCTCTGCATTCCCTTAGCAACGACTTTGGAGCTTCGTGACTTACTCTGCATTCCTTTAGGAACGACTCTGGAGGTTCTTCACCTTTAACTTAGGTGGCATTTAAGCTCTGCATTCCCTTAGGAACAACTTTGGATCTTCGTGACTTACTCTGCATTCCTTTAGGATTGACTTTGGAGGTTTGTGAGTCGTTCTTGTTACACTCGATGGTGTAACCACAATCTTATTACATCAAACTGAAGGTTAAACCTTCTTGTATTGTCTTTTTTGAGGAAAATGTAAAGACAAAAATGAGTAAGAATACATTGGATCAAAATACTCTTTGGTGGAAGCGATGCACCACATTCAGTAGATATGCCTCGACTCTGGCACAGTGTTGTTGACTGTGCGAGCTTCGGACTCCTCCCGAAGGTCACGCTGTTGTTGAACCTGACCATGCCCTTCTGACTATTGATTTTGAATCGAGGTAGGCGCCAGTGGTGGTGGTGGTGGCAATTGAGCCTAGGAAGCTTGGGAATGACTTGCAGAAGCAACAAAAGTCGTAGGCTGTTGATTGCCCACATACTCTGGGATATACGGAGAGTAACACGAAGCAGTATGCAAGACCTGCTTTGGCTGGTTCTGTCGTGCTTCGGCTTCAGCGATTTCCTTCTGCTTCTGGATCGTGACTTGGCACGTCCTTGTGGTGTGTCCCTTGTATTCACCATAGAATAGGCAGAACAGTTTCCTGTGCTGATTACCATACCTTCCTTCGAAGCTTCTCCCCCTCTGCCTCTTGGGGCTAGTGGCCTGTAGGAAGTTTGTTGCATTCCCAAATATTGTGAGCTGTGCTAGCTGCTCTAAGTATGATTGGCCCTATCATAATTTGTACTGGGATTGTGGATTGTTCTGACGTGCCTAGGGTGGAATATTCCTCTGAAGCCCCTAGTCATCTCAGAATACCTATATGCTTCCTCCCTTCTTTGGCGGAAATCGTTGTCAGCTCGGATGTATTCATCCATCTTCTGGAGAAGCTTCTCTAAGATCTGTGGTGGCTTCCTTGCAAAATATTGTGCTATGGGTCCTGGTCGGAGCCCCTTGATCATGGTCTCAATGACAATCTCATTGGGCACTGTAGGAGTTTGAGCTCTCAATCGCAAGAACCTTCGGACGTACGCCTGCAGGTACTCCTCATGGTCCTGCGTGCACTGGAACAGAGCTTGGGCAGTGACTGGCTTTGTCTGAAAGCCTGGAAGCTGGTGACTAGCATATCCTTTAGCTTCTGCCACGACGTAATTGTCCCCAGCCGAATAGAAGAATACCATGTCTGAGCCACACTTCTGACTGCCATGACGAAGGACTTAGCTATGACAGCAGTATTGCTCCATATGAGGATATGGTAGCCTCGTAGCTCATCAGAAACTGCTTCGGATCTGAGTGCCCATCATACATGGGGAGCTGAGGTGGCTTGTGATATGGTGGCCATGGGGTAGCCTACAACTCTGCTGCCAGAGGAGAAGCATCATCAAAAGCAAAGTTACCATGATGAAAGTCATCGTACCATTCATCATCATTGATTGTCTTTCCTGACGAAGCTCCCTGTGTTGGGCCTTCGGTCTTGGTCATCCTGAGTAAGGTGACACATTTCTTCGGCAGCTTCATCGATCTTCTTCTGAAGGTCGGCTAGCCGAAGCATCTTTTCTTTCTTCTTTTGTACTTGCTGGTGAATCGCCTCTAAGTCCCTGATCTCCTGGTCCAGTTCCTCCTCATGAAGTGTTTGGCTACTAGCCTTTCTTTTCTGTCTCCTAGCTTCTCGTGGGGAGAGTGTGTCCTGATTTGTGTCCAGTAACTGCAGAACAGCCCCTGGCATTGTTGTCTTCTTCGACGGCATGACGAAGGTGGATGCTTTTCGAAGGTAGTCGTTCGGGTTCACCGGAGGTGAGCGCCAATGTTGATCACTTGTTCTCAAATGTTGTAGATCAAGAACAAGGCAACACAATTGTTAATTATTACAGACCTTCGTCTTCAGAAGCATTATCTTCACATGGGTATAATGGTCATCAGACGAAGGTCAAGAAGGACATACCTTCCTCATTTAATATGTGAATAAGAATGCGAAAGGATGAAGACAATAACTACATCTTATTAATTCATTCGTATTTGTATTCCATAAAGCATGTATGGATATTAACAGAATTAATATTACATTGATACCTTTGGCTTGCTCGAAGGCGAAGACACGAGAGAGTGATTATAATTCAGCGTCAATAGTACGGTGCCATTGTTCATCTATTTATAGGCACGGGACGCAGCCCGAGTAAAAGTACATTTATGTCCCTGACATTCATCTATTATCATAGCACGAAACATTAAGGACTGAGTAGTCTTTGTCCCTTTTCGGTCATCATCATACTTGGTCTTCGTCATCACATCAAGCCGAAGCTCTTCGGCTACAGCTTTGTCGTTCATTCTTATCACCTTCAGGCTACATCTTCACCCTGTTATGAGAGAAGACCTTCATCCCGAAGCAAATGCCCCCTGTAATAACCCATGTCATACTGAAAACATATGGTCAGTCATGTTTTTGAGGACCTTCAGAGAAAGAAGCCCCCAACACTCTCCATAAGGACCTGTTCGTTAAGAGACCACCCGGGACAACAGTACAACCATGATGGTGGTATGGAACGTTGAAAGGGAATTAGGCTTACACCTATTTCCTAAATGATTTTGGTGGTTGATTTGCCCAACACAAATAATTGGACTAACTAGTTTGCTCTAGTCTATAAGTTCTTCAGATGCCAAAGGTTCACAATAAGCCAATAAAAAGACCAAGAAAAGGGTTCAACAAAATGGAGCAAGGGTCAAGCGAAGTGTGCCCTGGTCTGGCGCACCGGACTGTCCGGTGTGCCATCGGACAGTGTCCGGTGCACCAGGGGACTCCAAGCTGAACTCAACACCTTCGGGAATTTTCAGAGGCGCTTCGCTATAATTCACCGGATTGTCCGGTGCACCACCGGACATTGTCCGGTGCTCCATAGGAGAGCGACTCTGAACTCGCCAGCTTCGGATTTCTGCTCTGCTATAATTCACCAGACATGTCTGGTGCACACCGGACTGTCCGGTGAGCCAGCGGAGCAACGGCTACTTCGCGCCAATGGTCGACTACAGGCGCATTGAATGCGTGCCAGCGCACGCAGAAGTCAGAGCACGCGCGGGTGGCACACCGGACAGCCTACAGGGCTTGTCCGGTGCGCCACCGGACAGCCAGGCGGGCCCACAAGTTAGAGCTCCAACGGTCGGAACCCAACGGCCTGGTGACGTTGCTGGCGCACCGGACACTGTCCGGTGGTGCACCGGACTGTTCGGTGCGCCATGCGACAACAGCCTCCACCAAACGGCTAGTTTGGTGGTTGGGGCTATAAATACCCCAACCACCCCCACATTCAAGTCATCCAAGTTTTCCACCTTCCAACTACTTACAAGATCTAAGCATTCAATACAAGACACACCCAAGTGATCAAATCCTCTCCCAATTCCACACAAGGCTTTAGTGATTAGTGAGAGAGATTTGTTGTGTTCTTTTGAGCTCTTGCGCTTGGATTGCTTCTTTCTTTCATTCTTTCTTGCGAATAACTCAATTGTAACCAAGGCAAGAGACACCAATTGTGTGGTGGTCCTTGTGGGGAAGTTTGTTCCTGTTTGATTGAGAAGAAGAAGCTCACTCGGTCCGAGGGACCGTTTGAGAGAGGGAAAGGGTTGAAAGAGACCCGGTCTTTGTGACCACCTCAACGGGGAGTAGGTTTGCAAGAACCGAACCTCGGTAAAACAAATCCGCGTGTCTCACTCTTTATTCGCTTGCGATTTGTTTTGCACCCTCTCTCTCAGACTCGATTATATTTTTAACGCTAACCCGGCCTGTAGTTGTGATTAAGTTTGTAAATTTCAGATTCGCCCTATTCACCCCCCCCCTCTAGGCGACTTTCAATTGGTATCGGAGCCTGGTGCTTCATTAGAGCCTAACCGCTCGAAGTGATGTCGGGAGATCATGCCAAGAAGGAGATGGAGATCGGCGACAAGCCCACTACAAGCCACGGGAAAGCTTCATCGGAAGAGTCCCGCAACAAAGGGAAGGGGAAGGAGAAGAAATCCTCTTCCCACAAGTTGCATCGGAGTGGTGACAAGAAAAAGAAGATGAGGAAGGTGGTCTACTACGAGACCGATACTTCATCACCTTCCACATCCAGCTCCGACGCGCCGTCCATCACTTCTAAGCGCCGTGAGCGCAAGAAGTTTAGTAAGATCCCCCTACGCTACCCTCGCGTTTCTAAACATACACCTTTAATTTCCGTCCCATTAGGCAAACCACCAACATTTGATAGTGAAGATTATGCTAGGTGGAGTGATTTGATGTGGTTTCACCTAACCTCACTCCACAAAAGTATATGGGATGTCGTTGAGTTTGGTGTACAGGTACCATTCGTAGGGGATGATGATTACGATGAGGACAAAGTAGCCCAAATCGAGCACTTCAACTCCCAAGCGACAACTATACTCCTCGCTTCTCTAAGTAGAGAGGAGTATAACAAGGTGCAAGGATTAAAGAGCGCCAAGGAAGTTTGGGACGTGCTCAAGACCGCGCACGAAGGAGATGAGCTAACCAAGATCACCAAGCGGGAGACGATCGAGGGGGAGCTCGGTCGCTTCCGTCTTCGCCAAGGGGAGGAGCCACAAGACATGTACAACCGACTCAAAACCTTGGTGAATCAAGTGCGCAACCTCAGGAGCAAAAAATGGGATGACCACGAAATGGTTAAGGTTATTCTAAGATCACTCATTTTCCTTAACCCTACTCAAGTTCAATTAATTTGTGGCAATCCTAGATATACACTAATGACTCCCGAGGAAGTAATCGGGAATTTTGTAAGCTTTGAGTTCATGGTCAAGGGCTCAAAGAAGATCAACGAGCTTGACGGCCCCTCCACGTCCGAAGCACAACCGGTCGCATTCAAAGCGACATAGGAGAAGAAAGAGGAGTCTACACCGAGTAGAACACCCATCGACGCCTCCAAGCTCGACAACGAGGAAATGGCGCTCATCATCAAGAGCTTCCGCCAAATCCTCAAGTAAAGGAGGGGGAAAGATTACAAGCCCCGCTCCAAGAAGGTTTGCTACAAGTGTGGTAAGTCCGGTCACTTTATAGCTAAATGTCCATTATCAAGTGATAGTGACAGGGATAATGACAAGAAGGGAAGAAGAAAGGAGAAGAAAAGACACTACAAGAAGAAGGGCAGCAATGCCCATGTTTACCGGGAATGGGACTCCGACGAGAGCTCCACCGACTCCTCCTCCGACGAGGACGCCGCAAACATCACCGTCACCAAGGGACTTCTCTTCCCCAACGTCAACCACAAGTGCCTCATGGCAAAGGATGACAAAAAGAAGAAGGTTAAATCTAAATCCTCCACTAGATATGAATCCTCCAGTGATGAAGAAAATGCTAGTGATGAGGAAAATAATTTGCGTACTCTTTTTGCTAACCTCAACATGCAACAAAAAGAGAAATTAAATGAATTAATTAGTGCCATCCATGAGAAGGATGACCTCTTGGATTCTCAAGAGGACTTCCTTATTAAAGAAAATAAGAAGCATGTTAAGGTTAAAAATGCTTACGCTCTAGAAGTAGAAAAATGTGAAAAACTATTTAGTGAGCTAAGCACTTGCCATGAGACTATTGACAACCTTAGAAATGACAATGCTAAACTTATTGCTAAGGTTGATTCAAATGCTTGTAATGTTTCAATTCCCAATCCTAGAAATGATAATGTAGATTTGCTTGCTAAGATTGAAGAATTGAATATTTCTCTTGCTAGCCTTAGGATTGAGAATGAAAAAATTGCTTACTAAGGCTAAAGAACTAGATGTTTGCAATGTTACAATTTCCAACCTTAGAAGTGAAAATGATATATTGCATGCTAAGGTTGTAGAATTAAAATCTTGCAAACCCTCTACATCTACCGTTGAACATACTTCTATTTGTACTAGATGTAGAGATGTTGATATTAATGCTATACATGATCACATGGCTCTAATTAAACAACAAAAGGATCATATAGCAAAATTAGATGCTAAAATTGCCGAGCATGACTTAGAAAATGAAAAGTTTAAATTTGCTAGAAGCATGCTCTATAGTGGGAGACGCCCTGGCATTAAGGATGGCATTGGCTTTCAACAGGGAGGCAATGTCAAACTTAATGCCCCTCCTAAGAAATTGTCTAATTTTGTTAAGGGCAAGGCTCCCATGCCTCAGGATAACGAGGGTTACATTTTGTACCCTGCCGGTTATCCCGAGAGCAAAATTAGGAGAATTCATTCTAGGAAGTCTCACTCTGGCCCTAATCATGCTTTCATGTATAAGGGTGAGACATCTAGTTCTAGGCAATCAACCCGTGCTAAATTGCCTAAGAAGAAAACTCCTAGTGCATCAAATGACCATAACATTTCATTTAAAACTTTTGATGCCTCTTATGTTTTAACTAACAAATCCGGCAAGGTAGTTGCCAAGTATGTTGGGGGCAAGCACAAGGGGTCAAAGACTTGTGTATGGGTACCCAAAGTTCTTGTGTCTAATGCCAAAGGACCCAAAACCATTTGGGTACCTAAAGTCAAGAACTAAACTTGTTTTGTAGGTTTATGCATCCGGGGGCTCAAGTTGGATCATCGACAGCGGGTGCACAAACCACATGACAGGGGAGAAGAAGATGTTCTCCTCCTACGAGAAAAACCAAGATCCCCAACGAGCTATCACATTCGGGGATGGAAATCAAGGTTTGGTCAAAGGATTGGGTAAAATTGCTATATCTCCTGACCACTCTATTTCCAATGTTTTTCTTGTAGACTCTTTAGATTACAATTTGCTTTCTGTTTCTCAATTATGTCAAATGGGCCACAACTGTCTTTTTACTGATGTAGGTGTCACTGTCTTTAGAAGAAGTGATGATTCAATAGCATTTAAGGGAGTGTTAGAGGGTCAGCTATACTTGGTAGATTTTGATAGAGCTGAACTCGACACTTGCTTAATTGCTAAGACTAACATGGGTTGGCTCTGGCACCGCTGACTAGACCATCACTACAGGAAACTGGTTAAAGAACGTGGGTGAAAAACCGTCGAACTTAATGTAATAGGCCGTCGAACTTACCGTAAGAACGTGGGTTTACCGACGAATATAGCCGACGGCGATTTTTGGACGAACTTAGAGAAGTAAGTTCGACGGCCCCGTCGAACTTAACCTTAAGAACGTGGGTACCGTCGAACTTAACATTAAGAACGTGGGTACCGTCGAACTTAATGGTAAGAACGTGCGTTTTTAAGTTCGACGGGGACCGTCGAATTTAGAGAAGTAAGTTCGACGGTACCCACGTTCTTACTGTTAAGTTCGACGGGGACTCGTGGTCGTCGAACTTATGTGGCCTGCATGGGTCTGCGTGGGCTGCACATTAAGTTCGACGGTACCCACGTTCTTAACTTTAAGAACGTGGGTACCCACGTTCTTATCCCTTTTCCAGGAAAAAAATAAAAATTACAGAAATGAAAAATTAGACAAACATAAAATTACATGCACAAACCTATTCCTTAGCATTAAAATGTAGTGATATAAAAAATGGTCAGAAATTCTCGGAGGACCATACGAAGAATACATGTTGCCACTGCAAATCAAAATGGATAAGAGTGTAATACTACACTCAGCTTCATCTATAAAGAAGCAATAAACAAAAATGATTGTGGTTCTCAAAGAAAAAAATGGAAAATACTGCACTAGCATTACCAAAAAGATCATATATTACCATAAACCAATAACTAATTCAGAAAATTAATATTCTACAAATAATCACACGAGACACCACGAAGTAGTACTGGTAAATAAATTAACATATGCAGTTTAAATTCATAAGTAAACATTGCACAAACAGCCTAACAAAAAAATATTGATGTCTGTATTTGCATGGTTAACTATTTAGTCTGTACTTGTAAAAACAACCTTTGCAGCAAATTTCTTGTATTGGAACCATACACTGAAACATTTCATTAAAAAACCAAATAGACATGGAAGTCAGCTAGATTGACTATCAAGTGCTGATTCCAAATGATAGAAAGTCTTAATTTCTTGAACAAAACTACTAACATAAGCTTTTACAGCTCCCGCTTCTGGCAATGTTGAAAGACTACATGTTCACACTCAAAGAAAAAGAAGAGAAATACAGGCAACATGTGAGTATTTATTAGTCAACTGGTTGATGGTACAGGGAATCACATAATCTGGCCCATACATGGGTGCTCAAATAAGGGGGTTGCTCTAGAAATTTAGTTCAAAGTTGAACTAAATCCTAAGGATTTGGATTCCATCCCCCTTATTCAAACAGAATCTAAGAATAGAGACCTACTACCAGTCAGAATGACATTGATTTCATGAACATTTCTTTATAGGAGAACAAAAAGATACAGACTCTACTTGTAAAGAGGCACGAGAATTCAATAATGTCAAGGCCAACACAAGCTTCAGCCGTCCATCAAGCAGAAGCTTCAATACGAGTCCTGGCTCCACATCCATCTGGAGCAACCAAGTTTCTGCCAAAGTTCAACTGCCTGCAAACCTCTCTCTTCTGCAAGAGACTGTGGAAGTTTCTTAACAAGCTCTGTGGAAGTTTTACCATCTAGGAGACTTTTTACATCCCCCTCAATACTTGCATGCAAACCTCTCTCTTCTGCAAGAACCTCAGGTGGTGGTTCCTCACCACGGACCCTAGCTCGATCTAGGGCATCTCTTTTCCGAGCCTCGCCTAACTCCCATTCGCATACCACCATGAGTGCCTGATAAATTTTCAGACCAAGAATTCAAGATAGACACATGTATTAGCATTCTTGCTAATCTTATGAACAAGTTTTTCCTTACAGCAGTTATACAAAGTTTCCACTCATACTAGGGACTAAATATAAAACTTGGTATAGCTTCTGTAAGGAACTTGGAGAAAATTATATATGCAAAGCTAGATAATGACAAATAAAATTTACTATAGGAAAATGGAAGCTACTGTCAGTTTTGTGTCCCACCACAATCCCTAGTTAGGAGTACATTGTTCCATACTTCAGTATTTTCAACATAAAAAACTACATATTTTATACATCTCTCTCACAGTTATTCAGGAAGAAGGTAATAGTGTCATGCATCTTAATGCCAACAAGTTATTCAGGAAAAGGGTGAAAGAAAATGACATGTACCTCCTAGTACTTAACATTTGTTTGGCTTCCCTATCCAGATCAAGATGCATCTTAATGTCATCACGTAGCTCTTCCATTTCTTTCACTGTTAATCCCTGATATTTTTGCAAAATACACATATTTCAGGAACTGTTAAGTTATAAAATGCATTTGATGTACTGTGCGATGGTGTCAGAATATACAACAGCTGGCTTCAAAAAACATACAGAAAATTACACAGGTAGGGTGCTGCAGGGACAACGCTTTTTTCAGTCGACTTACACTTAGATAAGGATGAGCAAATGATTCTTAAGGAGAACATCAATAGGCTTTGTACGCCCCTCCCGCAACCTGATCTCAGACCTGACCTTGCTTTGGTCAAAATGAAACTGCACTCCAAAATGAGAAATGGTAGATAAATAACAATTCTATATTAACTCCAACACAAATTGAATGGTGTGCGTCAGATTTTAAGATATTGACCTCTTCCTCTTTCTTCTCCCAGTCTTGAAACTCGGCACGTGCTCTTTCTCTAGCTAGCAATGTCTTCAAAATGGCAAATGTATGTATTTAATTCCAAATGCAAAAAATATCTGAATGTAATAAATGGTAGACATAAACTTACAAAATTATTATAAAAGAGATTATGATTGTCAAATACAAACCATTTCCTCTTCATGCCGTGCCTTTTCAATAGCTCTTTCTTCTCTTCTTTTCTTAACCTTTTCTATTTCAGCCTACATTTGATAGAGCAACTATAACGATTAGGTGCTGCAAGAAAAACATAATCTTCAACTTTCTTTTTGAAGAAGACCAAATAACAAGCTTTCTGGGTAGCAAAGCGTACAATGCACTACAGTACAAAAGCATAGATGAAAATAAAATAATACATATGATTCTATGAACCTTATTAATTTAGCTGAATAGCTTCCTATGACTCGACTCGATCCATCGATATTGCAGAGAAGAGCAGGCCTCGTCTGTCTAGCTGATGTGATGAACATGCATCAACCTTGCTTTCTACAGTATCTCCTCCTCATCCTCGTGCCTCTGCTGCTGTCCGCCTCTACTTATGATAGATCAGGTGAGTTCACCTTCGATGGTTTCTCTGGCAACGATCGCATAACCATGAATGCTGCAGCTTCTGTCACCAATGGCCTCTTGATACTTGAACTGCCAATGGTGGGATCAGCAACTCTGAGAACCTTCCAAATGAGCTGAAAGGCAGACGAACCACATGACTATTTTGGATTCGGACACATGAAGACAGTCCAAGATTTACTCCAAGGACAATCAAATCAGAAATTCAGAATGGATATGAATGGAGCACAGCGCAATCGACGTCATTGACTCATGGCAATTGGCAAGGCACAGATCAATAGATCATACACCAGCTATTATGACTCCATTCCCGTGAGAAGGCGCTAGTGCACAATGAGGGTATGTAAAAATAAGTGCAATTACTCTATAGCAGCAATGCCGCTCCAAGAATCCTTGATTCTTAGGAAGCAAACCATTTAGTAATACTAACAATCACGAATGCAAGACGATATCCTCACTAAAGTCTAAGGAGAATCTCAGAGACTCTAATTAGCGACTAGTAGATACGGGCCTTTTTCGAATAATCAATACGGAGGGAAAAACAATCTTTACCTTCTTGAGCGCCAGTGCGAGGCGCTTGGGCTCCAGCCGGCGCGGGAAGTGCGGCATCGCCGCGAGCTCGTCGTGGGCGCAGCAGAACGTGCGGCGCTGCAGCGCGGGCGGCATGTCAGCCGCCACCACCCTCACCACGGCCTTCCTCTCCTCGCCGCTGGCGAAGAGGGAGGTCGGCTGTGTCTCCCTGGCCGACGGCGGTGCAGAAGCCAGAGGCGTGAGCGCGGCGAGCGGGGAGGCGCACCCGAGCCTCGAGCGCGGCGAGCGCGTTGCTCTGCAGCTGGATCGGGCCGCGGTACCTCCCTTCCCCGCGGACGGCGCTCACGTCCCGCTCCAGCACCAGCACCTCAAACCCCTTCCGCATGGCGGCGAGCGCGAAGGCCAGGCCGCCGATGCCGCCGCCGGCCACCAGGACGCGCGCCTTGGGCTCCACCAGGACGAGCCCCGCGCGGCCGGGAGAGAGGCCGGTCCATAGGATTCAGACAAAACACACGCTACTAAAGTATTTGAGTAACTTGAACCACAAGCAATCATGTATATTTGATGTTCAGATAACACAATATAGTGAAAACAATACTTTGCAAAATTCAAATTTAAAGAACAAAGACCACAAAAACTGCACATGAATACAGCTACCTCTGAACAAATTAACACAGAAAAGATTTGGTAACTAAATCCACCATTATATCTGACTAATCCTAGTGAGATACTGAAAACATGAGACAAGGGCACTACTGCTACAGGAACAACTCTTATAGCAGTCCAGTTGATTGTATTGGCACAGGGAACAGATGTTCTGACAAATATTCAACACTAGAACCTAGGGATGATATATTTAAGAAACTGAACTTTAGTTGGATGCCTTTAGTTCTTTGCTTCCAAGTTGTATTGTATTAAGCCAAATAAAACAAGGGCACAAGGTATTCCAAACCAAGTCAAATGGGACAAAAAGTTTAAAGCAGTGAGACAATTGAGCCTCACTTTAATGTTATACCATAGTACAATGACCAAGACACTATGATATATGGGAGATCAATAAGGCAAACTAATAATATCCAATTGAGCTTATAGTTATAAAAAAATCCTGAATCAATACTACCATTTGTAAATAAGAATTAATCACTACATGAGGTCAGTCATACACGGGAAAACCTACCTTGTCCTTCAAGCTCACAATTCTGTCACATGTCAGAGTGTATTCTGCATCAATAATTTCTTCCTCCAACTTGAACCTTCTCAAAGATTCTATCTAGACAAAAGTTAACACATATTACAAATAGATAAGGTAAAGAGACATGTTTTCGAGGAGTCAATAGTTCTACTAAAAAAGGCTCAATTAAATGATGGTATAAAACACAAAAAAGAGTTAACATCATGCATGCTATAAGAGCAGTTTCTGTCGTTCTGTTCAGAGCGATATATATTGATGTCATCACATTAAGCAACCTCTCAAGTCTCGAGCAAAAGAAAATAGCCATGAAGCAGCCTCACCTCCTGAACCTGCTCCTTCTCACGCTCGGCGAGCAGCTTCTCAAGCGCCGCCTTCTCCCCCTCGAGCCTCGCAACAGCATCTTCGCGCTTAGCAATAGCGCGTGCGGCCATGGCCGCAAGCCGCTCAGCCCGCCGCCGCGTCCTCTCCTCCTCCCTCCACCTCTCCTCCTCGGAATCCTTCGAATCTTTGCTCCCTGACCCATCGGAGTCCTCATCGCTACCGCTCTCGGACGTGACACTCTTGCCGTCCTCGCGATCCCCTCGATCTGTTTCCTGTTTCACCTCGGCCACCACCCCCGCCGTTGGTTCACCACCGGCTTGATCCTGCACACTCTTACTGCAGCACAGATGGAGGCGGGGGGCGCGGTGGGCCGGCAAGGTTGTGGCGGCGGGCGCTGGTGGAGGCAGGCGAGCCTGCGCGCGATGGGGCGGCGGGCGGGCGTGGGGTGGAGGCGGGGCGCGCGTGGCGGCTGGCGTGCGCGGCGAGGGGCGGCGGGGCGGGCGCTGGGTGGAGGCAGGGAGCGAGCGGTGAGGTTGTGGAGGCGTGCGGCGCCGGCGAGGTTGTGGCGGCGGGCGCGCGTAGCGAGGTTGTGGAGGCGGGTAGCTTCGGGCGCACGCGCGCGGTCTCCACATGGAAAATAATACAGCCGCGCGGGGTGAGAGAAATTTAGGTTTTAGGTTAAGTTCGACGGGTCCACGTGGCCTACGAATTTAAGTTAAGAACGTGGGTACCCACGTTCCTAATACTATAAGTTCGACGGTTTTCCCACGGGCCCACGAATTTAACATAAGAACGTGGGTACCCACGTTCTTAAATTAACCCATGAACATAACTCAATTAAGAACGTCGGTACCCACGTTCTTAAATTAACCCACGAACTTTTATTAGTTTCTTGTAGTGCATGTTGGAATGAAGAATCTTCATAAGCTTCTAAAGGGAGAGCACATTTTAGGATTAACGAATGTTCATTTTGAGAAAGACAGGATTTGTAGCGCATGCCAAGCAGGGAAGCAAGTTGGTGCTCATCATCCACACAAGAACATCATGACGACTGACAGGCCACTAGAGCTCCTACACATGGACCTATTCGGCCTGATTGCTTACATAAGCATCGGCGGGAGTAAGTACTGTCTAGTTATTGTGGATGATTATTCTCGCTTCACTTGGGTATTCTTTTTGCAGGAAAAATCTCATACCCAAGAGACCTTAATGGGATTCTTGAGACGAGCTCAAAACGAGTTTGACTTAAGGATCAAGAAAATTAGAAGCGACAACGGGACGGAGTTCAAGAACTCTCAAATTGAAGGCTTCCTTGAGGAGGAGGGCATCAAGCATGAATTCTCTTCTCCCTACACCCCACAACAAAATGGTGTAGTGGAGAGGAAGAATAGAACTCTATTGGACATGGCAAGAACAATGCTTGATGAGTACAAGACTTCGGGTCGGTTTTGGGCTGAGGCGGTCAACAACGCCTGCTACGCCATCAACCGGTTATATCTACACCGAATCCTCAAGAAGACATCATATGAACTCCTAACCGGTAAAAATCCCAATATTTCATATTTTAGAGTCTTTGGTAGCAAATGCTTTATTCTTGTTAAAAGAGGTAGAAAATCTAAATTTGCTCCTAAGACTGTAGAAGGCTTTTTACTAGGATATGATTCAAACACAAGGGCATATAGAGTCTTTAACAAGTCCTTAGGACTAGTTGAAGTTTTTTGTGACGTTGTGTTTGATGAGACTAACGGCTCTCAAGTAGAGCAAGTTGATCTTGATGAGATAGGTGATGAAGAGGCTCTGTGCATCGCGCTAAGGAACATGTCCATGGGATGTGTGTCCTAAGGAATCCGAAGAGTCTCCCAATGCACAAGATCAACCATCCTCCTCCACGCAAGCATCTCCACCAACTCAAAATGAGGATGAGGCTCAAGTTGATGAAGGAGAAGATCTAAGAGATGAGTCACCTCAAGATGACGGTGATGATCAAGGGGGAGATGCAAAAGATCAAGACAAGGAGGATGAAGAAGCAAGACCGCCACACCCAAGAGTTCACCAAGCAATTCAACGAGATCACCCCGTCGACACCATTCTCGGCGACATTCATAAGGGGGTAACCACTAGATCTCGTGTTGCACATTTTTGTGAGCATTACTTTTTTGTTTCCTCTATTGAGCCATACAAGATAGAGGAAGCACTACAAGATTCGGAATGGGTGGTGGCGATGCAAGAGGAGCTCAACAACTTCACTAGGAACGAGGTATGGCATTTGGTTCCACGTCCTAATCAAAATGTTGTAGGAACCAAGTGGGTTTTCCGCAACAAGAAAAACGAGCATGGTGTGGTGACAAGGAACAAAGCTCGACTTGTGGCCAAGGGATACTCCCAAGTCGAAGGTTTGGATTTCGGTGAAACCTATGCACCCGTAGCTAGGCTTGAGTCAATTCGTATATTATTAGCCTATGCTACTTACCATGGCTTCAAGCTTTACCAAATGGACGTGAAGAGTGCCTTCCTCAATGGACCGATCAAGGAAGAGGTCTATGTTGAGCAACCTCCCGGCTTTGAAGACAGTGAGTATCCTAACCATGTGTATAAGCTCTCTAAGGCGCTTTATGGGCTCAAGCAAGCCCCAAGAGCATGGTATGAATGCCTTAGAGATTTCCTTATCACTAATGGATTCAAAGTCGGAAAAGCGGATCCTACTTTATTTACTAAAACTCTTGACAATGATTTGTTTGTATGCCAAATTTATGTTGATGATATCATATTTGGGTCTACTAACGAATCTACTTGTGAGGAATTTAGTAGGATCATGACACAAAAGTTCGAGATGTCAATGATGGGGGAGTTGAAATACTTCTTAGGATTTCAAGTGAAGCAACTCCAAGAGGGCACCTTCATTAGCCAAACAAAATATATTCAAGACATTCTAACCAAGTTTGGGATGAAGGATGCCAAGCCCATCAAAACACCCATGGGAACCAATGGGCATCTCGACCTCGACACGGAAGGTAAATCCGTCGATCAAAAGGTATACCGGTCGATGATAGGTTCTTTACTCTATTTATGTGCATCTCGACCAGATATTATGCTTTCCGTATGCATGTGTGCAAGATTCCAAGCCGACCCTAAGGAAGCTCACCTTACGGCCGTAAAACGAATCTTGAGATATTTAGTTTATACTCCTAAGTTTAGGCTTTGGTACCCTCGGGGATCCACATTTGATTTAATTGGTTATTCAGATGCCGATTGGGCAGGGTGTAAGATT
Organism: Zea mays; assembly: GCF_902167145.1. Lineage (NCBI taxonomy): Eukaryota > Viridiplantae > Streptophyta > Magnoliopsida > Poales > Poaceae > Zea > Zea mays. The sequence goes on along the minus strand of NC_050100.1, from coordinate 37,007,344 downwards.
AATAGAAAGAGCACATCGGGGACTTGTCAGTTCTTGGGAAGATCCTTGGTGTCTTGGGCTTCAAAGAAGCAAAATTCCGTAGCTCTTTCTACCGCCGAAGCCGAGTACATTGCCGCAGGACATTGTTGCGCGCAACTACTTTGGATGAGGCAAACCCTTAGGGACTATGGTTACAAATTAACCAAAGTTCCTCTTCTATGTGATAATGAGAGTGCAATCTGCATGGTGGATAATCCCGTTGAGCATAGCCGCACTAAACACATAGCCATTCGGTATCATTTTCTTAGGGATCACCAACAAAAGGGAGATATCGAAATTGCGTATATTAACACTAAAGATCAATTAGCCGATATCTTTACCAAGCCACTTGATGAACAAACCTTTAACAAACTTAGGCATGAGCTAAATATTCTTGATTCTAGAAATTTCTTTTGATGTCTTGCATACATAGCTCATAAATATACCTTTGATCATATCTCTTTCATGTGCTATGACTAAATGTGTTTTCAAGTGAATTTCAAACCAAGTCATAGGTTTATTGAAAGGGAATTGGAGTCTTCGGCGAAGACAAAGGCTTCCACTCCACTCCATAACTCATCCTTCGCCGTCGCTCCGAGCAACTCTCCAAGTTTGGTATGATCTTCACTCATATATTGTTTGCCAACAGGGGAGAAAGTAGTTAGTAAGGGCTCTAATGATTCCGTTTTTGGCGATTCATGCCAAAGGGGGAGAAAGCATGAGCCCAAAGCAAAAGGACCGCACCACCACCAATTTTCAAAATTTTAATCTTTCAATTTGGTGTTAAAGAGGTATTTTCAAATTGATATCCTATGTGTGATATAATTTCAAATTGGTATACCCTCTTCAAAATTAACTTTTTCAAATTAGTATCCTATTGTGTTCAAAAGGGGGAGAGAGCAGTATTTTCAAAATTGATATCTTAAAACCCTCTTGAACACTAAGAGGAGATTTCATTAAGGGGGAGTTTTGTTTAGTCAAAGGAAAAGCATTTGAAACAGGGGGAGAAAATTTCAAATCTTGAAAATGCTTCTCAAAATCTTACTCATTTACCTTTGACTATATTGCAAAAAAAACTTTGAAAAGGATTTACAAAAGAATTTGCAAAAACAAAACAAGTGGTGCAAGCGTGGTCCAAAATGTTAAAAACAAAGGAACAATCCATGCATATCCTATGAGTAGTTATATTGGCTCAATTCTAAGTAACCTTTGCACTTACAATTATGCAAACTAGTTCAATTATGCACTTCTATGTTTGCTTTGGTTTGTGTTGGCATCAATCACCAAAAAGGGGGAGATTGAAAGGGAATTAGGCTTACACCTATTTCCTAAATGATTTTGGTGGTTGATTTGCCCAACACAAATAATTGGACTAACTAGTTTGCTCTAGTCTATAAGTTCTTCAGATGCCAAAGGTTCACAATAAGCCAATAAAAAGACCAAGAAAAGGGTTCAACAAAATGGAGCAAGGGTCAACCGAAGTGTGCCCTGGTCTGGCGCACCGGACTGTCCGGTGTGCCACCGGACAGTGTCCGGTGCACCAAGGGACTCTAAGCTGAACTCAACACCTTCGGGAATTTTCAGAGGCGCTTCGCTATAATTCACCGGACTGTCCCGTGCAACACCGGACAGTGTCCGGTGCACCACCGGACAGTGTCCGGTGCTCCAGAGGAGAGCGACTCTGAACTCGCCAGCTTCGGATTTCCGCTCCGCTATAATTCACCGGACATGTCTGGTGCACACCGGACTGTCCGGTGAGCCAGCGGAGCAATGGCTACTTCGCGCCAACGGTCGACTGCAGGCTCATTGAATGCACGCCAGCGCGCGCAGAAGTCAGAGCACGCGCGGGTGGCACACCGGACAACCAGGCGGGCCCACAAGTCAGAGCTCCAACGGTCGGAACCCAACGGCCTGGTGACGTGGCTGGCGCACCGGACACTGTCCGGTGGCGCACCGGACTGTCCGGTGCGCCATGCGACAGCAGCCTCCACCAAACGGCTAGTTTGGTGGTTGGGGCTATAAATACCCCAACCACCCCCACATTCAAGTCATCCAAGTTTTCCACCTTCCAACTACTTACAAGAGCTAAGCATTCAATACAAGACACACCCAAGTGATCAAATCCTCTCCCAATTCCACACAAGGCTTTAGTGATTAGTGAGAGAGATTTGTTGTGTTCTTTTGAGCTCTTGCGCTTGGATTGCTTCTTTCTTTCATTCTTTCTTGCGAACAACTCAATTGTAACCAAGGCAAGAGACACCAATTGTGTGGTGGTCCTTGCGGGGAAGTTTGTTCCCGTTTGATTGAGAAGAAGAAGCTCGCTCGGTCCGAGGGACCGTTTGAGAGAGGGAAAGGGTTGAAAGAGACCCGGTCTTTGTGACCACCTCAACGGGGAGTAGGTTTGCGAGAACCGAACCTCGGTAAAACAAATCCGCGTGTCTCACTCTTTATTCGCTTGCGATTTGTTTTGCACCCTCTCTCTCGGACTCGATTATATTTCTAACGCTAACCCGGCTTGTAGTTGTGATTAAGTTTGTAAATTTCAGATTCGCCCTATTCACCCCCCCCCCTCTAGGCGACTTTCAAACGCCCTTAGCTGATTAATTGGAAGAATCTGGGGGTGTAGCTTGCTTTGTTGTTGTGCCGTCAATGGGGGTTGAGGCATAATGCTTGCTCTGCTAAGGGTGGGGTGCCGAGGTTCATTCGATTTGGTTTTGTTAGTCACACCCCTTAGAGAGTAGTACTGTGTTTGTATGACTGGCGAAACTTAACGAGTGGCTACACACTAGGAGAATCTTTGTAAAGGCTACGTAGTGATACCCTACCAGACCACCTAGGAAGTGATCAATGGGGAGTAGCGCTCCTCGGGCAGATAGGGAATAATGGCTCGTGGGTAAAGTGTGCAACCTCTATAGAGGATTAGAAATTGGTATATCAGTCGTGCTCATGGGTAAGAGCAGCCTTGGTATCCTCTTTGATTAGAGATACTCTGGATACATTTATGTTGATGGTTTAATGATGATTGCTATACTTATGATTTCTAGTACTTTCCTCTCTAATGAGGTGCTTTTTTTGGGATATCAACTTGGGTTCTATGATAAATTTTAGCTTCCACTAATGATAAATACCTGACAAATTAAAAGCAACTGCTTTGAGCTTAACCCCACATACAGCTAGTCCACTTCAGCCAAACGGGACATTTGCTGAGTACGTTGATGTGTACTAACCCTTGCGTAAAACCAAACACCAGGTTGTCCACATTGCAACCATTGCTTAGAAGAAGATGAAGGCAACACGGAGGACTCTCAAGAGTTTCAGGACTTTGAGAAGTTCTAAACTAGATTAGCGGCAAACCCCCAGTCAGCTGCTTATGAAGGCCTTATCTTACTATGTTTCATTTAGCACTTTGATTTCTGTTTAAGTTTATGACTATGTGGATGTTTTGGACATCATGATGTAATAAAGTAATACTTCTTTTCGCTATTATTTCAACATTGTGTGATGATGTCCAGTTATGTAATCGTTGTGTACGTGAATTTCTAATCCTGACATGTGCATGGTTCGCATTCGGTTTGCCTTCCAAAATCGGGGTGTGACATAAGTGGTATTGAACCGTGCTAGCTGTAGGACCGCTAACCTAGAGTAGAACGGTCGTTCTAAGGACTATGGACCCTTATCCTCACCTTGACCCCCGGTATAACTTCAAATGTAGGTCGTCTCGACCAACCTTATGTTTCACTACTATATATATTATACCTTGCTAAAATTTTATTTTATTTTCTCTTCTGTTTATGGTTTACTTGCTGGCCCTATTAGCTCCGTTCTTATCCTTATGCTTACGGTGTCTTTTGTAGATGGCTCGCCTTAGGCACACTACTCGTAAGCCCTCAGAGCCGAAGTCCCCAGCAATGGTCCATGCTTAGTGAAGTATGCAATTGCATCGAGCCTACATCCAAATGTTAGCCTTCATCACGAGGCAGGATCAAAGAAGGGTTGATCAAGGTCTTGTTCGGTCTCCAACCCAACAACATGCAACTCACATGGAATTTGTAGGAACTAGTATATAGTTCGTGCTAACAGCGACGCGAAGGAGGTGCCAGCGGCAGCGGCTCGAGTGAGGGGAGGGGACATTGGGGTCGCAAGAGAGGATAGGGGGAAATGCTCGCAGCGATAGCGACGCGAGGGAGAGACCGACGATGGGGCCAACATGAGTGAGGGGAGGGGCAATGGGGTCGCAGAGGGAGGGGGAAATAGGGGTAGCAGGGACGCAGGGGAGGGGATGAGGGATGATCCAAATAATGTTAGCCATTGAATGAGTAAGGGAGAGGAGATTATCTAGTGATCTGAACCGTTGGTTTTGATGGTGTGTTAAGTCTGTGTACAATTTGTTTGATGGATTTAGTGGAAGTTATGGGTGTGAGCTTGATTTGGTTGTGTGGGTTTTGTAAAGTTTAAACTGGTGGATTATATGGTGGTATAAATTAATCGTTCACTTGTAGACTCCCGAGATACTAGGCCATGCCTTTGGAGGTATTGTTGAAGTGGAATTTTGTAGCTAAATTTGTGAAAATGCCTAGGGTCCAATGGACCACAGGTCGAGCCATTTTCAGGTCAGATTAAATAAAGTCCAACTATGTGATATATAGAACCGGTACTAATGCACGGTTATGTAACCAGTAGAAGTAGGACCTGTTAGGTTCCATGGACTAAATTTTAGTCCCTGACATATCAAATGATGGATGTTTGTTAGAAGTATTAAAATATAGTCTAGTTACAAAAGTAATTACATTTATGGGGACTAAATCATAAAATGAACCTATTAAACCTAATTACTCCATAATTCGCTAATGTGATGCTACAGTAAATGTTTGCTAATTATGGATTAACTAGGGTTAATAAATTTTCTCGTCGTTTAATCTTCCCACCGTGTAATTAGTTTTATTTTAGTAGTCTAATACTCGTGCTAACGTTATGGTCCTGGGGAGAGGAGGGGAGACCGAGATAGGGGGAGGATAGAGGCGCGAATGAGGAATGAGGGAGGAAGGAGGAATGAGGGAGGAAGGAAGATTCAAATAACATTGGTCGTTGTATTTGAGTGAGTAAGAGAGAGGAAGGTTATTCAAGAATCTGAACTGTTGGTCTCAGGGAGAGGAGGGGAGATCGAGGTAGGGGAGGACAGAGGCGCCATTGAGGGATGAGGGTGGAAGGAAGATCTAAATAACATTGACTGTTGTATTTGAATGAGTAAGAGAGAGAAAGGTTATCCAGGGATCTAAATCGTTGGTTTGAGTGTTATGTGTGGGTGCAATTTGTTTGGTGAATTTAGTGGAGGTTGAGTGTGGGACTGATTTGGTTGAGTGTGTTTTGCAAACTTTAAACTGAATGGTTATATAGGGATATAAATACATTGTTCATTGATGTAGGTAGGGGTGTAATCGGATCGAATACGGACTGATATCATTGAAACCATATTTGTTTTCATATTTTTGTTTGGATTCGAATACAGATAGCTTCGGGTATGCATACAAATACGGATACTTTTGGATGCAAATACAGATAGTCGTGTATCGAATACGGAAGTAGTTAGACACGGTTAGCATCGGTAACAGATTTCTTATCGAATATCGTGCAAGACACCATTTTTTATGTTGAAACTTGGATTACATAGAATAATTTCTTGTGTAACTCACGTAACAAGTGGAAGTGAAATAGAAGAAATGTTGGTATCTTAAGGATTTTATTGTCTAAACATTTTTTAGTATTATATATGGACACATGTTGTGGCTCCATAAAAAATTCATGAATTTTTCAGACTATTTACATATGTTTTATTTTTTTTTGCAGAAAATCATTAAAATACAATTAAATTCATAAAATATTCTAGTCTCGACAAAAAATACAAATAAGTTACCAAGAGTAATAAACATTCTATAACAAGATAACTCCAAGTCTCCATATGAAAATGATAAAGTGAAGTATTGATTATGTTGAAACTTGATACCCAGAGTGATTTCACGTGTAACATACGCAATAAGTTAAAGCGAAATGGAAGAAATGGCGGCATCTTGTAGATTTTATGGTCCAAACATTTTTTGGGTTACATATTGACATATGTTGCGCCTCCGTAAAATTTAATAATTTTTTAGGCTATTTGCGTATTATTATTTTCTTCTTCAGGAAATCATCAAAATGCACACATCTATCTGAATATCCGGGAAGATATATCCAAAAAGATATCCGGATATTCTAGAAGATATATTCGAAAAGGTATCCGGATATCCAAAATTCGACGGGTACCAGTCATCCCATATTCGTATATACCGCATATATCCGAAAAAACTATTCGATCGGATAATTGGCTTCTTCGGACGATCGGATGCTCGGATAATATCCATATCGTTTACATCCTATATGTAGGAGATGTAGACGCGTTACTAATTAATCAACTAGTTTGATGGTCAGCTCACCATCATGTCACACGGTTGCATATGTATTTGCCGAATCTCGTCGGTTTCAACATATGGGATGAGATTCAATCAGCGGATAAAATCGCCCACCAATTACGTCGTTCAATCTACAAAACCAGACAAATCCTTTTATGTTTCTAAAGTCTGAACTCTAAACTGAAACAACAATGGCATGTTCGAACTGTGAACATCAATGTCATGGACAATAGCCAGTAGTTGTAGCTGAGTGCGATCTCCATACCCCGGCAGAACGAATCAGAAATGGCCCCTGTCCTCGAAGTTCTGACCGAAGACCCACCTCGGGGCATGGCGATGACCCAAAACGACAGGCCCTAGCCGACGCTGCGGCTGTCGCTGCTCGTCCACACCTGCCCCCAGCTGCGGACCATGTCAGCCCACTGCCCGCCGTCGTCCCGAGCGGCGACAGCCCTGACGTCCCTGGCCTCCGCCACGTTGAACACCAGCACGACCACCACCATCGGTTGCCCCTGCCAGCGCGCTACACACGGATTTGATTAAGTGCTAACGGCCTGATTGGTTGCCGGCAGCATCTGCGTCTGGCTTAGACGAGCCTGTACCGGTTGAGTCGCTCATATTTGGCATCTGGACGCATACATGCTAATAAGTGTAAAAAAGCCTTACCTGCAGCCGCGTGTACAGGCTCCGACAGTGCTGTGCAGCCAACCAATCAAAGGCACAAGCCTAGTCAACGCATGCGGAGATCCTGGGTGCTAGGGGCTAGGTAACCAATCATGAGGTAAGTGATTGATTGAAGAGCGGATCTAAAAATAATATTGTCCAACGGATTTTAGTGAGAGAGATTATTTAGCGATTTGAATCGTTGATTTTAATGGTGTGTTAAATCTGTGCGGAATTTGTTTGGTGGATTTAGTGAAGCTTATGAGTATAGGGGTGATTTAGTTGGACGAGTTTTGTAAACTTTAAACTGGTGTATTATATAGTGGTATAGATAATTAGACCATATTTAATAATGGTAATAGTCAAATGCTCGTAATAGTAAAACATCAAACATCTGATATGACGCGGAAAACCAAAACACCCCTTAGGGCTCCTTTGGTAGTTAGGGCGGTGAAACTTACCTAGGGGGTTAGCACCTAGGGGGACAAATCCCTCGCACCTATATTCCCTGAGGCCTAGTTTGGGTACTTTAATATTGATCTCAATCCACATATGTTGAGACGGATTGGGACATAGTTTGGGTACTAAAGTGGGACGAGAGTTCCCAACGGGGGCTGCCCTGCCTGCCCTGATGTCCTTTGGTAGTCAAGGCTTCAGGGCTAGTTTGGGAACCACAAAACCGGAAGTAGGTTGGAGAGGCTAAAATTTACTCCTTATTCAATTTTAAATAAGAAGGGAATTTTAGCCCCTCTGATGCTCTTCGTATTTTGGACTTCCAAACTAGCCTCATGGGCCCATATTCCCTGATGGGAGTGCCCCGCGGGGGTTGAGGATTATTTATACCCAAACTGCTACATCATATCAAAAGAATAGATAAAATACAATAGGAAATGTATTATCCACGTGACCTTTCTGAACACGAAGTTGCATCAATTTGATAAAAAAGTAGCAGCAAGCTTCAACAAACAAATGATCAGGTGTGTCAGTATCCATGAGAAGATAATAGATTAAACCACCATCATGTGTTCTTGTTATCACACAATACGAATAAATATGGTATCTACAACTAATGCCACTGTGCAAAATCATTTAAGCACCAACTCCGTCCAAACAACAACAGAGACTAAGATGGTAACTAGATCAGTTTCTGAGTACTGCAATAGAAATGTTAAAATAAATTGCTTCCTGTCAGGACAATAAAAAAGGGCAGACACAAAGTGCCCAAGGAGTGTGCCTCCAATTAAACTACCAAAAAACAGAATTGCTGAGTTTTCTGAAACTACATGAAGCAACAAACTACGGTCGATTCTGAAGTAATTGTATCCAAGAGACAAACTCGAAGTTGCTGTCAGCAGTCCTGTTCTCATATACCTGCACACGGGTTTTGCTAACTGAACAGAGCTGTCTTTTCATCAAGCACAAGAATACAAGATGGTAAAGATCACAAAAACAGAGAGCTTGCAGACCTACAAAAACAGAGTTCACATACTCTATGTAAAGATCATATAAAACACTATAAAATTCTCCATAGTATGCTGGACCAGTTCGGCATAGAGTTCACATACTTTCTTAAACAATAGAATTCACATACAGAGTTAACTTTTCTAAAAACTAAATATTAACTTTTTCTAAAAACTTAATATTAACTTTTCTATGTAAACAATACAGAGTTCACATACAGACTATTGTGGTGTTGATCCTGCATCATATGCAGTAAAAGCATCTAGTGCAGAGATGAGATCCTCACTTTGTTACTCACTTTGTTCATATGCAGTAAAAGCATCTAGTAAAAGCATCTAATACAGATGTTCACATACAGACATGTTGTTTTGACTCAGGGAGGCATATACTCACTTTGTTACTTCCAAGCTTCTTGTGCAAGCTGAGGAGGCAGCAACGGACCGATGAGGTGTCGGTGAAGTGATATAAGTTGTCCTTGCAAAATTTGTCATGCAAGTAGTTAGCACTAGTGGTGAAGTATAAGTTCACATAACCACTTGCCATTCTGAAGAAATAATTGCTGTTTATTTTGGGAATTTTCCCTGTTATTTTCTTGTTGGAAATTGTCGGGGACCATAATTAGGGGTACCCTCAAGACGCCTAATTCTCAGCTGGTAACCCCCATCAGCATAAAGCTGCAGAGGTCTGATGGGTGCGATTAAGTCAGGGATCAGTCCATACGAGCGACTTGATCACGCCTCGCCCGAGCCTAGCCTCGGACAAGGGCAGCCGACCCCGAGAGATTTCCGTCTCGCCCGAGGCCCCCCTTTAACGGCGGACATATCTTCGGCTCGCCCGAGGCCTTGCTTTCGCTGAGAAGCAACCCTGACTAAATCGCCGCACCGACCGACCGAGTCGCAGGAGCATTTAACGCAAAGGTGGCCTGACACCTTTATCCTGACGCGCGCCCCCCGGCAGAGCCGAAGTGACCACCGTCACTTCGCTGCTCCACTGACCGGTCTGACAGAAGGACAGCGCCGCCTGCGCCACTCCGACTGCAGTGTCACTCGACAGAGTGAGTCTGACAGGCAGTCAGGCCTTGCCAAAGGCGCCATAGGAAACTCCGCTCCGCCCGACTCAGGGCTCGGACTCGGGCTAAGCCCCGGAAGACGGCGAACTCCGTTCCGCCCGACCCAGGGCTCGGACTCGGGCTAAGCCCCGGAAGACGGCGAACTCCGCTCCGCCCGACCCAGGGCTCGGACTCGGGCTAGGCCCCGGAAGACGGCGAACTCCGCTCTGCCTGACCCAGGGCTCGGACTCGGGCTAAGCCCCGGAAGACGGCGAACTCCGCTCCGCCCGACCCAGGGCTCGGACTCGGGCTCAGCCCCGGAAGACGACGAACTCCGCTTCGCCCGACCCCAGGGCTCGGACTCCGCTCTGGCCTCTGCCGAACAACCTCCGCCTTGCCCGACCCAGGGGCTCAGGCTCGGCCTCGGCAACGAAAGACAGACTCGACCCCAGCTTCGGAGGAGCCCCCACGTCGCCCGGCCTCGGGCGCGGGCCCGCCACGTCAACAGGGAGCGCCATCATCACCCTACCCCGAGCCGACTCGGGCCGCAGAGAACAAGACCGGTGTCCCATCTGGCTAGCTCCGCCAGATAGGCAATGATGGCGCCCTGCGTGCCCTGTGACGACGGCGGCTCTCAGCTCCCTTACGGAAGCAGGGGGACGTCAGCAAGGACTCGACCGCTCCAACAGCTGTCCCTCCGCCAGGCTCCGTTGCTCCTCCGACAGCCACGACATCATACCAGCAGGGCGCCAAGATCTCTCCGGCTGCCACATTGGCATGTACTTAGGGCGCTAGCTCTCCCTCCGCTAGACACGTAGCACTCTGCTACATCCCCATTGTACACCTGGACCCTCTCCTTACGCCTATAAAAGGAAGGACCAGGGCCTTCTTAGAGAAGATTGGCCGCGCGGGACGAGGACGGGACAGGCGCTCTCTTGGGGCCGCTCGCTTCCCTCACCCGCGTGGACGCTTGTAACCCCCTACTGCAAGCGCACCCGACCTGGGCGCGGGACGAACACGAAGGCCGCGGGATTTCCACCTCTCTCACGCCCGTCTCCGGCCACCTCGCTCTCCCCCCTTCACGCTCGCCCACGCGCTCGACCCATCTGGGCTGGGGCACGCGGCACACTCACTCGTCGGCTCAGGGACCCCCCCGGTCTCGAAACGCCGACAGTTGGCGCGCCAGGTAGGGGCCTGCTGCGTGCTGACGAACAGCTTCCCGTCAAGCTCCAGATGGGCAGTCTCCAGCAACCTCTCCGGCCCGGGACGGTGCTCCGTTTCGGGAGTCTTGAGTTCATGTCCTTCGACGGCAGCTACGACATGATACTCCTTCCACCACCGCGCGACAACGACAATGGCGGCCGACAACCCGCCCGCCGGCGGCGGAATCGACGACATCTTCCCCGCGAGGTGGAAGAACAACATTCGAGCTCGCCCCGTCCTCTCCCCCGCCAACGGAGGAGGAGGCGGGGCAACCAAGGCCAAGCAGGAGGCCGCGCTTCGTCGGCCGTCGAGCGAATCGACGTCCCCAGCGCCCTAACGGAAGGCACGCCGGGCGTCGACCTCGCGTTCGAGACAGGCAAGCGCCGTCCCCCCGCGACACGCTGATCCCGAGCAAGAAGACGACGCCAGCGCGCTCGCGGAGGGCTTGCAGGACGTCGCCCTCGTACCTGAGACGATGGTGCAACCAGTCCCCGATGTGACTACGTCGCTCCTCGTCGACCAAAAGGTACTGACTAATTCCCATCCTACGTCATTTCGACTCGGCCTCAACCCGCCTAGCGACCTTGCTTTGGCGGGCGCTCTCGTTGAGGCGAGTGCAACCCCACTGGGGTTTCGTATGCGGTCGCCTTGGGACCGATTGACGGACGTCTCGACCTACGGGCCCTCTGGGTCCGAGGAAGATGACGATCCCAGCATCTGTTGGGATTTCTCTGGATTTGGCAACCCCAGTGCCATGCGGGACTTCATGACCGCATGTGACTACTGCCTCTCCGACTGTTCCGACGGTAGCCGCAGCCTTGATGACGAGGACTGCGGCCCAAGCCGCGAATGTTTCCACATCGAGCTAGGGGATCCCTCCGAAGGCAACCATCTTGGCATGCCGGAGGATGGTGATCTTCCTAGGCCGGTGCCTCGCGCCGACATCCCGCGGGAGCTAGCTGTGGTCCCCGTTCCGGCGGGGGGTCACGACCCACAGCTCGAGCAAGTCCGCGGGGCGCAGGCCAGGCTCGACGAGGGAGCAGGAGCGCTTGAGCCGGTCCGCCGGGACGTCGGGCAGGTATGGGCGGGCCAACCCCCGGCCGGAGAAATACGTCACCTGCCCCAGGGTTTCCAGCACCGCGTCGCCAACGACGTCAGGGTCAGACCGCCGCCCGCATCCAGTGGGGTCGATCAGAACCTGGCAGCCGCCGCGATGCTCCTCCGCACGATGCCGGAGCCATCAACCACCGAGGGTCGGCGAATCCAGGGAGAGCTCAAGAATCTCCTGGAAGGCGCTACGGCCCGACGGGCCGAGAGCACTGCCTCCCGAAGGCAGGGATACCCCTCGGAACCTCACGCCGCGACTTCCCGATTCATGCGGGAAGCCTCGGTCTACACCGGGCGCATGCGCAACACCGCGCCTGCGGCCCCGGGCCACCTCGGCAACGAGCACCACCGTCGCGACCGTCGGGCCCACCTCGACAAAAGGGTGCGCCGAGGCTACCACCCCAGGCGTGGGGGGCGCTACGACAGCGGGGAGGATCGGAGTCCCTCGCCCGAACCACCCGGTCCGCAGGCCTTCAGTCGGGCCATCCGACGGGCGCCGTTCTCGACCCGGTTCCGACCCCCGACTACTATCACAAAGTACTCGGGGGAAACGAGGCCGGAACTGTGGCTCGCGGACTACCGCCTGGCCTGCCAACTGGGTGGAACGGACGACGACAACCTCATCATCCGTAACCTCCCCCTGTTCCTCTCCGACACTGCTCGCGCCTGGTTGGAGCACCTGCCTCCGGGGCAGATCTCCAACTAGGATGACTTGGTCCAAGCCTTCGCCGGCAATTTCCAGGGCACGTACGTGCGCCCCGGAAATTCCTGGGACCTCCGGAGCTGCCGGCAACAGCCGGGAGAGTCTCTCCGGGACTACATCCGGCGATTCTCGAAGCAGCGCACCGAGCTGCCCAACATCACCGACTCGGATGTCATCGGCGCGTTCCTTGCCGGCACCACCTGCCGCGACCTGGTGAGTAAGTTGGGTCGCAAGACCCCCACCAGGGCGAGCGAGCTGATGGACATCGCCACCAAGTTCGCCTCTGGCCAGGAGGCGGTCGAGGCTATCTTCCGAAAGGACAAGCAGCCCCAGGGCCGCCCATCGGAAGAGGCTCCCGAGGCGTCTACTCCGCGCGGCGCCAAGAAGAAAGGCAAGAAGAAGTCGCAATCGAAACGCGACGCCGCCGACGCGGACCTTGTCGCCGCCGCCGAGTACAAGAACCCTCGGAAGCCCCCGGGAGGTGCTAACCTCTTCGACAAGATGCTCAAGGAGCCGTGCCCCTACCATCAGGGGCCCGTCAAGCACACCCTCGAGGAGTGCGTCATGCTTCGGCGCCACTTCCACAGGGCCGGGCCACCCGCGGAGGGTGGCAGGGCCCGCGACGACGACAAGAAGGAAGATCACCAAGCAGGAGAGTACCCCGAGGTCCGCGACTGCTTCATGATCTACGGTGGGCATGCGGCGAATGCCTCGGCTCGGCATCACAAGCAAGAGCGCCGGGAGGTCTACTCGGTGAAGGTGGCGGCGCCAGTCTACCTAGACTGGTCCGACAAGCCCATCACCTTCGACCAAGCTGACCACCCCGACCACGTGCCGAGCCCGGGGAAATACCCGCTCGTCGTCAACCCCATCGTCGGCGACGTCAGGCTCACCAAGGTCCTGATGGACGAAGGCAGCTGCCTCAACATCATCTACGCCGAGACCCTCAGGCTCCTGCGCGTCGATCTGTCCTCCGTCCGGGCAGGCGCTGCGCCCTTCCACGGGATCATCCCTGGGAAGCGCGTCCAGCCCCTCGGACGACTCGACCTTCCCGTCTGCTTCGGAACGCCCTCCAACTTCCGAAGGGAGACCTTGACGTTCGAGGTGGTCGGGTTCCGAGGAACCTACCGCGCGGTACTGGGGAGGCCATGCTACGCGAAGTTCATGGCCGTCCCCAACTACACCTACCTGAAGCTCAAGATGCCGGGCCCCAACGGGGTCATCACCGTCGGCCCCACGTACAAACACACGTTCGAATGCGACGTGGAGTGCGTGGAGTACGCCGAGGCCCTCGCCGAGTCCGAGGCCCTCATCGCCGACCTGGAGAACCTCTCCAAAGAGGTGCCGGACGTGAAGCGTCATGCCGGCAACTTCGAGCCAGTGGAGACGGTTAAGGCCGTCCCTCTCGACCCCAGTGGCGACACCTCCAAGCAGATCCGGATCGGTTCTGGGCTCGACCCCAAATAGGAAGCAGTGCTCGTCGACTTTCTCCGCGCAGACGCCGACGTCTTTGCGTGGAGTCCCTCGGACATGCCCGGCATACCGAGGGATGTCGCCGAGCACTCGCTGGATATTTGGGCCGGAGCCCGACCCGTCAGGCAGCCTCTGCGCCGATTCGACAAGGAGAAGCGCAGAGTGATAGGCGAGGAGATCCACAAGCTAATGGCAGCAGGGTTCATCAAAGAGGTATTCCATCCCGAATGGCTTGCCAACCCTGTGCTTGTGAGGAAGAAAGGGGGGAAATGGCGGATGTGTGTAGACTACACTGGTCTCAACAAAGCATGTCCGAAGGTTCCCTACCCTCTACCTCGCATCGATCAAATCGTGGATTCCACTGCTGGGTGCGAAACCCTGTCCTTCCTCGATGCCTACTCAGGGTATCACCAAATCCGGATGAAAGAGTCCGACCAGCTCGCGACTTCTTTCATCACGCCCTTCGGCATGTACTGCTATGTCACCATGCCGTTCGGTTTGAGGAATGCGGGCGCGACGTACCAGCGGTGCATGAACCATGTGTTCGGCGAACACATCGGTCGCACAGTCGAGGCCTACGTCGACGACATCGTAGTCAAGACAAGGAAGGCTTCCGACCTCCTCTCCGACCTTGAAGTGACATTCCGATGTCTCAAGGCGAAAGGAGTCAAGCTCAATCCTGAGAAGTGTGTCTTCGGGGTGCCCCGGGGCATGCTCTTGGGGTTCATTGTCTCCGAGCGAGGCATCGAAGCCAACCCGGAGAAGATCGCAGCTATCACCAGCATGGGACCCATCAAGGACTTAAAAGGCGTACAGAGGGTCATGGGATGTCTCGCGGCCCTGAGCCGCTTCATTTCACGCCTCGGCGAAAGAGGTCTGCCTCTGTACCGCCTCTTAAGGAAGACCGAGTGTTTCGCTTGGACCCCTGAGGCCGAGGAAGCTCTCGGGAACCTGAAGGCGCTCCTTACAAAGGCGCATATCTTGGTGCCCCCAGCTGATGGAGAAGCCCTCTTGGTCTAAGTCGCCACGACCACTCAGGTGGTTAGCGCCGCGATTGTGGTCGAGAGGCAAGAAGAAGGGCATGCATTGCCCGTTCAGAGGCCAGTCTACTTCGTCAGCGAGGTACTGTCCGAGACCAAGATCCGCTACCCACAAGTTCAGAAGCTGCTGTATGCAGTGATCCTGACGAGGCGAAAGTTGCGACATTACTTCGAGTCTCATCCGGTAACTGTGGTGTCATCCTTCCCCCTTGGGGAGATCAACCAGTGTCGAGAGGCCTCGGGCAGGATCGCAAAGTGGGCGGTGGAAATCATGGGCGAAATGATCTCGTTCGCCCCTCGGAAGGCCATCAAGTCCTAGGTGTTGGCGGACTTCGTAGCCGAATGGGTCGACACCCAGCTGCCGACGGCTCCGATCCAACCGGAGCTCTGGACCATGTTTTTCGACGGGTCGCTGATGAAGACGGGAGCCGGCGCGGGCCTGCTCTTCATCTCGCCCCTCGGGAAGCACCTACGCTACGTGCTACGCCTCCATTTCCCGGTGTCCAACAATGTGGCTGAGTACAAGGCTCTGGTCAACGGGTTGCGGATCGCCATCAAGCTAGGGGTCAGACGCCTCAACGCCCGCGGTGACTCGCAGCTCGTCATCGACCAAGTCATGAAGAACTCCCACTGCCGCGACCCGAAGATGGAGGCCTACTGCGATGAGGTTCGGCGCCTGGAAGACAAGTTCTACGGGCTCGAGCTCAACCACATCGCTCGGCGCTACAACGAGACTGCGGACGAGCTGGCTAAAATAGCCTCGGGGCGAACAACGGTTCCCCCGGACGTCTTCTCCCGGGATCTGCATCAACCCTCCGTCAAGATCGACGACACGCCCGAGCCCGAGGCACCCTCGGCATAGCCCGAGGCACCCTCGGCCCGGCCCGAGGCGCCCTCGGTTCAGCCCGAGGTACCCTCGGCCCCCGAGGGCGAGGCACTGCACGTCGAGGAGGAGCAGAGCGGGGCCACGCCTGATCGAAATTGGCAGACCCCGTACCTGCAATATCTCCGCCGAGGAGAGCTACCCCTCGACCAAGCCGAGGCTCGGCGGGTAGCGCGACGCGCCAAGTCGTTCGTCTTGCTGGGCGATGAGGAGGAGCTCTACCACCGCAGCCCCTCGGGCATCCTCCAGCGATGCATCTCCATCGCCGAAGGACAGGAACTCCTGCAAGAAATACACTCGGGGGCTTGCGGCCATCGTGCAGCGCCTCGAGCCCTTGTCGGGAATGCTTTCCGGCAAGGCTTCTATTGGCCAACGGCGGTGGCTGACGCCACTAGAATTGTCCGCACCTGCGAAGGGTGCCAATTCTGTGCGAAGCAGACCCACCTGCCCGCTCAGGCTCTGCAGACGATACCCATCACCTGGCCCTTTGCTGTATGGGGTCTGGACCTCGTCGGTCCCTTGCAGAAGGCGCCCAGGGGCTACACGCACCTGCTGGTCGCCATCGACAAATTCTCCAAGTGGATCGAGGTCCGACCCCTGAACAGCATCGGGTCCGAGCAGGCGGTGGCGTTCTTCACCAACATCATCCATCGCTTCGGGGTCCCAAACTCCATCATCACCGACAACGGTACCCAGTTCACCAGCAGAAAATTCTTGGATTTTTGCGAGGATCACCACATCCGGGTGGACTGGGCCGCCGTGGCTCATCCCATGTCGAATGGGCAAGTAGAGCGTGCCAACGGCATGATTCTACAAGGGCTCAAGCCCAGGATTTACAATGACCTCAACAAGTTCGGCAAGCGATGGATGAAGGAACTCCCCTCGGTGATCTGGAGCCTGAGGACAACGCCAAGCCGAGCCACGGGTTTCACGCCGTTCTTCCTGGTCTATGGGGCCGAGGCCATCTTGCCCACTGACCTAGAATACGGCTCCCCGAGGACGAGGGCCTACAACGATCAAAGCAACCAAGCTAGCCGAGAAGAATCGCTGGACCAGCTGGAAGAGGCTCGGGACAAGGCCTTACTACACTCGGCGCGGTACCAGCAGTCCCTGCGACGCTACCACGCCCGAGGGGTCCGACCCCGAGACCTCCAGGTGGGCGACCTGGTGCTTCGGCTGCGGCAAGACGCCCGAGGGAGGCACAAGCTCACGCCCCCCTGGGAGGGGCCATTCGTCATCGCCAAAGTTCTGAAGCCCGGAACATACAAGCTGGCCAACAATCAAGGCGAGATCTATGGCAACGCTTGGAACATCAAACAGCTACGTCGCTTCTACCCTTAAGATGTTTTCAAGTTGTTCATATACCTCGCGCCCACGCAAAAGTTTAGTCATCAAGGAAGGGCCAGCCTCGCCTCGGCAAAGCCCGACCCTCCCTCGGGGGCTAAAAGGGGGGAGACCCCCTCTGCGTCGAAATTTTCCTCGAAAAAAGATCTCTTTTAGCAGAATTTCTTTCGTGCTTTTTGACTACTTCGAAAAGCGGATCTTGGAAACGACGGAGTACACGTAAGCAGCCAAGGCTGACCGAGCCGAGGGACTCCTACGCCTCCGGGATACGGATACCTCACTCATCACCTTCTGCGATAAGTAACTCGCGTTCGGATAAAGTGATTCCGCGGACCGAACAAGTCTTTACGTTCGGAAGCTCTTCTGCCGAAGCAGATCCTTCGAGCCTTCTCGACTGAGTCGGAGACAGGGCCTCATGGACGGGTGAAAGTACGCGTAAGCGGCGAGGCCGACCGAGCCGAGGGATTCCCACGCCTCCGGGATACGGATACCTCACTCATCACCTTCCGCGAGAAGCAACTCTCGCTCACACAAACATCCCTGTTACCGATAAAAAGTCCAGATGCTCGAAATAAGAGGAAAGGAGACGCAGCTTTACAACGCAGCGAGGGTGTGTTTTCTGGCCTCAGCGGCCGCAGAAGGCACACGCTACAAGGCGATCTGATCCTGCAGGCTCGGGTCTTCACGCTGGAGGGGGGCTGTAGCACCCTCGGCATCGACGACGCCTTCAGCGAGGTCCGACCCAGCCTCGGACGGCGATGCGGTCCAGGGACTTCTCCGGGAATCCGGCTCGAGCAGGCGGCTCGGCCGGTTGCCTCAGGAGCCTCGGCCAACCATCTTCCAAGGGCGCCAGCCCGGCCCGAGGCCTCGGCTGGTCAACTCCGGCGTCGGTCCCGCTGACGGACAACCCGGCTAGGCTTCGGCCAACCAGGTTCCCATTTTCGAGCCAACTCCGCCTCTGTTCATGCTGATATCGCTACCCCTGGCCTCGGCTCGTCGAAGAGCGGCCAAGGGGTCTCTTTAACTAAGCAAGAAGAGCCTCAGACAACAAGGCCGATCGAGCCGAGGGACTCCTACGCCTCCGGGATACGGATACCTCACTCGTCACCTTGACACGGGGCGACTCATGCTTGGTGAAGCGGTTCAGATAATCAACAGGCGAGACTTGGTGCTCAAAAATGAGGAAAAAACACGGTTCCGTGCCAAAATTACATACATGTTCAGGCCTCGACAGCCACAATGAACAAAAACACTGGCATTCAAAGTGCCATTACAAATGGAACTCCGGTTCCCCCTCCGCAGGTACGAACAACCCCACTCCATGGGGGAAGGCCTGCGGAGCAACGGAAGACCGACGAACGGCGCGCCGTCACCTGCTCCAGCAGCGGCGACGACGACGACTTCTGCTCCGGGGGGCCGAACAGCGGCAACGCTGACCTCAGGGTGGATGCCGCTGCCAGGAGGCCCCCGCCCATGCCAAAACTCGTGAGGCAAGGACGGGCAGAAGGCCGTAGAGTTGGAGGTCAGTCCGTGGCCGGCCCTGGCTATCACGCCGGCGGAAGAACCTCTTCCAGCTGCCGTGGCAGACGCCGGCGCCGCGAGCGGCTCTGAAGCCACTTGCGCCCGAAAGCCGGGCACGCTGCAGCTGCCAGCGCCACGGACGACAACCGCTCCTCCCCCCATCACTGAGTGAAGGAGCGGACCACCGCCCACGCAGGGGCCGACCCCAACTCGGCGCACTCCCCTCCCCAGCCTTGGTGATGAAAATCCTTGAGGCTGAGGGAGGGGCAGAGGCCGCAGCCCGGCTCGCTTTCCCCCACCATCAAGCCGAAGGTCACCACCTTGGGTGACCGCCGGTGGAGGGGTGCGGCCGGGCTGCATGATGAAAATCCTTGAAGCCGAACGATGGCTGAAAGGTACCAACTCCCGCGGAGTTGCGTTCCTCCAACGATGAGGCGGAAAGACGGCGGGTACCCCCCATCCGGGGGCTTGGAAGATGGAAAGACACGACGCATAAGGGAGGAAGAAGACATGGTCGCCTTCCGAAAGGGGTCACCCTCCTTTTAAAGGCAACTCTCCCTACGTGCGCCCTCAAACGTCACGGGCTGAGTCTTCTCCAACACGCTCCAAGGCCCTCCCCTGCGGCGCGGGGGCTGGGTCCCGCATGTCATGCAAACCGGCTCAGAGCAGAAGAAGCCAAACCGCCGCGCGTGGCGCACACAACCGCCCAGCGGTTACAAGCGACCCCCCACTTTGGCCCAGACCAACGGGCGGAAGGGGCGGGCAGCCATGCAGGCAGCATGCAACCGCGCCAGGTGGACGCGCTTCTCCGACTCCCAACACGCCAGCACGGAGGCCCAGGCCCACGTGTCACGCAACCGGCTCGCCAGATGCTGCATGCAGGCAACTACACCGCCACTTGCGCCACCATCGCGCCTCTTCGGTTGCGGAACCAATGCCGCGGCTCGAGGCGACCCAGCGCACGACCCAGCGGCGCCAGCCTGGCGCGACGGTCAATGCAGCCGAAAGCGGGCCGGCAGTAATGACGGTGGCAGGCGAGCGGGAGCAGCGGTCACGTCGTCAGCCAGGCTCACGTCCCATCCAGGGGCAGCAAGAGAGCCTCCTCTCACGGCGTGAAGACGGCGCGCCCGTGATCCGTCCCTCGAACGGCTCGCGCACGCGTAACGGTCGCCCCGCCAACCACTCGCCCCATCGCATTAACTCCGCGGCGGGACAGGCGGCGCCTCTGGCAGGAGAGGCGGGCGACGCTTCACCTTTGCCGTAATAACCGCGCCAAAAAAGGTACGCCACGTCGTTCGATTTCGTATCCTTTTCCTTTTTTCCTCTTTCTCTATCTCTTGCAACAGGGACCGGGAAAGGGGGATACCCCGAAAAGGATCCTTCCCTGTGAAGGAACCGGGCTCTGAGCCCCCCCTACTGATCAGAGGTTCGAAGGCTGGCCCTTCGAGGGGTTCAACAGTCGCCTCAGATCGCGTGGGCCCTACACCCACTACTGGTCAGAGGTTCGAAGGCCGGCCCCCCGAAGGGCTCCACGGCCGCCTCAGGCTACTCGGGCTCCGCGCCCATTACTGATCAGGGGTTTGAAAGCTGGCCCCCGAAGGGTTCACAGTCGCCTCAGACGCCGAGCGAGGGATGACCAGGGGTACGTTCGATACATAACCGAGGCTCGGGCTGCGCTCCCGAGGTACCCTAGGACATTTCCGAGACCAGCGGGAGCGATCTTGTAACGGAATCCCATCGGAGGGAGGCATCGAGCCCTCGGACCCCGTCGCCAGGGGACCGGGTCCGGCAGATCACCCGCAGGTACTTTTGGGCGTGCCTCTGGGCCCCTAGCCGACCCCCAACGAACGGGGCACGGACGTCCACTCGGATTACCCGCTTGCAGCTCACCGGAGACACCATGTTCGGTGCCCATCGAGGGTAACATGGCGCTCTCCCCCCTCCTCCTTGCGAAAAGGGGACGTAGGGGCGTATGTAAAAAAGCCGAGTCTGTCCCTATTCGCCCTATCGCCCTGTGCGGAGGCTCGGGGGCTGCTCTCGCAAACCCGGCTCCGGCCGAACCGTTGACAGCGTCAACATACCAGCCCGAGAGCTTGGGCCCCGACCGTGCACCCGGGCTACGGCCAGTTCGCATGAGGGAACGACCAGACCAGCCAAAGCATTACGCAAGGCATTAAGACCTCGGAGGAGTGAAACCACTCCTCCGAGGCCTCAGGGGCTACACCCGGCGGGTGCGCTCGCGCGCACCCACCGGAACAAAATGCCACCGAGAAAGGCTGGTCTCCTTGCAAAAAAGTGCGACGAAAGCCTCCAAGCGAGTGCTAACACTCCCTTCGAGGCTCGGGGGCTACTGTCGGGGACCATAATTAGGGGTACCCTCAAGACGCCTAATTCTCAGCTGGTAACCCCCATCAGCATAAAGCTGCAGAGGCCTGATGGGTGCGATTAAGTCAGGGATCAGTCCATACGAGCGACTTGATCACGCCTCGCCCGAGCCTAGCCTCGGATAAGGGCAGCCGACCCCGAGAGATTTCCGTCTCGCCCGAGGCCCCCCTTTAACGGCGGACATATCTCCGGCTCGCCCGAGGCCTTGCCTTCGCTGAGAAGCAACCCTGACTAAATCGCCGCACCGACCGACCGAGTCGCAGGAGCATTTAACGCAAAGGTGGCCTGACACCTTTATCCTGACGCGCGCCCCCCGGCAGAGCCGAAGTGACCGCCGTCACTTCGCTGCTCCACTGACCGGTCTGACAGAAGGACAGCCCCGCCTGCGCCACTCCGACTGCAGTGCCACTCGACAGAGTGAGTCTGACAGGCAGTCAGGCCTTGCCAAAGGCGCCATAGGAAACTCCGCTCCGTCCGACTCAGGGCTCGGACTCGGGCTAAGCCCCGGAAGACGGCGAACTCCGTTCCGCCCGACCCAGGGCTCGGACTCGGGCTAAGCCCCGGAAGACGGCGAACTCCGCTCCGCCCGACCCAGGGCTCGGACTCGGGCTAGGCCCCGGAAGACGGCGAACTCCGCTCCGCCTGACCCAGGGCTCAGACTCGGGCTAAGCCCCGGAAGACGGCGAACTCCGCTCTGCCCGACCCAGGGCTCGGACTCGGGCTCAGCCCCGGAAGACGACGAACTCCGCTTCGCCCGACCCCAGGGCTCGGACTCCGCTCTGGCCTCTGCCGAACAACCTCCGCTTCGCCCGACCCAGGGGCTCGGGCTCGGCCTCGGCAACGGAAGACAGACTCGACCCCAGCTTCGGAGGAGCCCCCACGTCGCCCGACCTCGGGCGCGGGCCCGCCACGTCAACAGGGAGCGCCATCATCACCCTACCCCGAGCCGACTCGGGCCGCAGAGAACAAGACCGGTGTCCCATCTGGCTAGCTCCGCCAGATAGGCAATGATGGCGCCCCGCGTGCCCTGTGACGACGGCGGCTCTCAGCTCCCTTACGGAAGCAGGGGGACGTCAGCAAGGACTCGACCGCTCCAATAGTTGTCCCTCCGCTAGGCTCCGTTGCTCCTCTGACAGCAACGACATCATACCAGCAGGGCGCCAAGATCTCTCCGGTTGCCACATTGGCATGTACTTAGGGCGCTAGCTCTCCCTCCGCTAGACACGTAGCACTCTGCTACATCCCCATTGTACACCTGGATCCTCTCCTTACGCCTATAAAAGGAAGGACCAGGGCCTTCTTAGAGAAGGTTGGCCGCGCGGGACGAGGACGGGACAGGCGCTCTCTTGGGGCCGCTCGCTTCCCTCACCCGCGTGGACGCTTGTAACCCCCTACTGCAAGCGCAGCCGACCTGGGCGCGGGACAAACACGAAGGCCACGGGATTTCCACCTCTCTCACGCCCGTCTCCGGCCACCTTGCTCTCCCCCCTTCGCGCTCGCCCACGCGCTCGACCCATCTGGGCTGGGGCACGCGGCACACTCACTCGTCGGCTCAGGGACCCCCCGGTCTCGAAACGCCGACAGAAATAAAAGAAGGAAAAAAGGCCGGCCAGCTGGGCCGCTACTAGGCCAGCTGACCGAGCAGCCCAGCCAGCGGCAGCCAAAACCTAAGGGCAGCAGTTGCCGCACGTTCTGGAGAGAGGAATAGAAGCAGTCGTAGGGTTGGCGGCGGGATGAAGCTCTGTGCAGGCGGCTCTGCAGGAGGTTAAGGCTTGCCCGAACTCCACGCCGCCCCTGCGCAACTTCTTCTAGGTCTGCTCCATAACTATGGAGATTTGCTTTCTGCTCATGCTCTCACAGAAAATAGCCAACTCTCTGTTCTTCTTCCCCTCTCGGTTCCAATCACTATTTGGATCGATTCCTTCGATTCTTGGTGTTCTGGTGTTAATCCTGCTGGTAGAAGAAGGTGGAGGTGGCACTGCTTGTGCGCAGCGAGGTTCTCCTGCGCTCCGTTGTCTCACCAGTGCACCTGTGTGGTGCTCTGTCTGTTCTGATTATTGTCCACCGTGGCCTGGTGCTTGGGCTCCCTCTGTGCGGTGTTCCTCTTCTCGGGCTGGTGCCGTGGACGTCACCCTCGGCTCCGGCAGCGGCTCTAGTATCTCCGTCAACCTCCCGCCGTGCAGGTCCGGACGTGGGCGGCGGAATTGGTTTTCTGGGACAGAACCTTGTGTTCGCTGAGCTGGTCTTCCCACGTAGAAAATCTACGTGCTGTGAGTTATTCGTTGTCTCACTTTATTTACTATTTAATTTTGTGCAATCTGCTAGTATTAAATACTTGGGTGTGATTGCACTGTTGCGGGCGGATTTGTGTGCTCGATGATGATAGCGGTGTAGTGAGACAACGTGACAGTCTGGGTTTTAGTGTATTATCATTTTCAGCATTGATATTATTTGTGCCTAATTAAATCTTTCTTTGTTAAGGCTGTTTACCTGTGTTAAATTCTGTTATTTTATTTAGTACACAGCTCCTTAGTATTAGTATTTAGATTTGATTATTAGGCTTATTACATCTGATCTAAAACCCTGATTTGGTGAGAAAGGACTGTCACGTTAGTCGAGGATCTCTGATCACCTATTAGCGTTGGAGGGCTGTTTATTACAGCAACCCGCTATTTTGAGAGCAATACTTTAAGATAAACAATCATGTTTATTTGTTTAATCTGCCTTCTTCATCTGCAAGCCATGTTTAATTATAAAATGGACCTGAGATGCTATTTTACATGTTTACATGTTCTAGAATTGCTACTGTTCATTGCTGCAATAATTATATATGGCATTTGTCTGAGTTATATGCTTGTTTTATTCGGAATTAGAATATTTAATTTATTTAAATATGAAGGAAGCATGTCACTTATTTCTATAATATTACAACAATCCAGAAAACCAATTCGTGTAATGGCCTCTAGTTCTGATGTCATTAAGCCTGAAGCGTTCGACGGCGCAAGCTTTAAACGCTGGCAGATTAAGACTCGCATGTGGCTCACTGACCTAAAATTATTTTGGGTAGTGACGTCGGCTATTCCCCAGGCTGCATCAGATGATTCTGATGATGCAGCGAAGGCCGCCGCACTAGCGGAGAAAGCCAAGTGGGACGAAGCCAATGAGGCATGCTTGTCTCGTCTGCTGAACGTCTTGTCGAACCGCTTATTTGACGTGTACTCTGGTTTTACCTCCGCTAAGGGTCTATGGACTGAACTTGAGAACGAGTTCTCTGAAGTTGACAATGGCAATGAGTCATTCACAACGGAAAACTACCTCAATTATAAAATGGTTGAGGGAAGGTCTGTTATGGAGCAGCTACAGGAGATTCAACTCCTTGTTAGGGACTTGGTCCAATATGGTTGCGTCCTACCAGACAGTTTTCAGGTGAATGCAATACTGGCAAAGCTCCCGCCTTCTTGGCGAGACTTTGTGACTTCACACCGCCACATGAAGAAGCAAATGACTCTCACTGAGTTGTCAGCTGCGATTAATGTGGAAGAGCATGCAAGGTCCAGTAACAAGCCATCCCAGCAACTTCAGGCTCACGTTGTTGAGAAGGGTGGAGATAGAAAATTCCAGAAGAAGAAGAAGAACTCTCCACAGAAGAATATGAACCAACCTAAGTCCAAAAAGATGAAGAAGACAAAGGAGGACTTTATCTGCTACGTTTGTGGTGTCTCCGGGCATACAGCTCGGAGATGCAAACTTAGGAAGGGAAAAGGTCCTCCACCTCAGCGCAAAGAAGGGAACGTGGTGGTTAACTCCACCCCAGGGTATGCACTTCAGGCCTTTATGGCAAGTCCATCAGATGACTGGTGGATGGATTCCGGTGCTACTGTTCATATTTGTGCTGATCGATCCATGTTCTCTTCATTCCAGGGATACAACAGCGCACCAGTCTTGATGGGAAATGGTGTTCCGGCAGCAGTTCGAGGTACTGGACAGGTCTACCTGAAGTTAACTTCAGGAAAGACGCTCGTGCTGAAGGACGTACTCTATGTGCCCTCGATGAGCCGGAACCTCATTTCAGTGTCGCTGCTATGTCGACAGGGTCTCAAATTAGTGTTTGAGTCTAATAAAGTGGTCCTGTCTAAGTTTGGTACTTTTGTTGGAAAGTCATATGAGTCAGGCGGTTTGTTCCGTCTTTCTGTTTTGAATAATCATTCTTCTTACCATGTTAATGTGGTCTGTAATAACGATTCCATTAATAATATATGGCATTCCCGTTTGTGTCATGTGAATTTTGAGGCCATTAAGAGATTAAGTGACATGTCTTTAATTCCTGAATATAAACATGTTAAAGGTGTAAAATGTGGTATTTGTGTGCAAGCTAAGCAGCCAAGAAAACCGTTTCATACGGTTGAAGGCAGAAGTACCACTCCTTTAGAACTAATTCACTCAGATATCTGTGAGATGAATGGTATAATCACAAAAGGCAGTAAAAGATACTTTCTTACCTTGATAGATGATGCTACTAGGTTCTGTTATATTTACTTACTCAGAACTAAAGATGAGGCACTAGAACACTTTAAGATCTATAAGACTGAAGTTGAAAACCAGCTAGACAAGAAGATTAAAAGGCTACGGTCTGATAGAGGAGGTGAATACCTTTCCAACCTTTTTGATGAGTACTGCAAAGAGTGTGGAATCATTCATGAAACCACCGCTCCATATTCACCTCAGTCAAATGGGGTAGCCGAAAGGAAGAACCGAACAGTGTGTGACTTAGCAAATGCTTTGTTGCAAAGTTCGGGGATGCCTGACATCTGGTGGGGCGAGGCAGTACTCACGGTGTGCTATGTCCTGAACAGGGTGCCGCCTCGCAACCGTGAGGCCATGCCCTATGAAGGATTTAAAGGAAGGAAGCCAGATCTTTCGCATCTTCGGACTTGGGGTTGCCTTGCAAAGGTGAATGTCCCATTGCCGAAGAAGAGAAAGTTAGGCCCTAAGACCGTAGACTGTGTCTTCCTGGGTTATGCACATAACAGTGCAGCTTATAGATTTCTAGTGGTCCATTCCGAGACAAGCGAAGTTGCTATAAATGTAATAATGGAGTCTCGGGATGTGACATTCTTTGAGAGCATCTTCCCTATGCGGGATAAGGAAGTAGTAGCCCCAGATGGTCCATCTCGGACATATTCTCTGCCCTCGAGTGTCAATGACCAGACTCTAGATTTGGAGTTAAGGAGGAGTAAGAGACAAAGGACTGAAAAGTCTCTGGGTGATGATTATATTATTTATCTAGTGGATGAAGAACCACGCTCCCTCACAGAGGCATATACATCTCCGGATGCAGAGTACTGGAGGGAGGCTGTCCGTAGCGAGATGGATTCAATCATCTCTAACGGAACTTGGGAGATAACTGATCTCCCAGCTGGTTGCAAGCCTGTGGGCTGCAAATGGATCTTTAGGAGGAAGAGGAGACCCGATGGTACTATTGAAAAGTACAAGGCCCGTCTTGTGGCTAAGGGTTTTACTCAAAAGAAAGAGGAGGATTATTTTGATACTTATTCTCCAGTGGCTCGATTGCCCACAATCCGTGTGCTTCTAGCGCTAGCAGCTGCTTATAAACTTCTTGTCCATCAAATGGACGTAAAGACAGCATTCCTAAATGGAGAGCTGGAAGAGGAAATTTATATGCAGCAACCAGAAGGATTTGTGGTTAAAGGTCAAGAGAGTAAAGTGTGTCGCTTGATTAAATCCTTATATGGTCTTAAACAAGCTCCCAGACAATGGCATGAGAAGTTTAATAATACTCTGACCACTGCTGGGTTTTGTGTAAACGAAGCCGACAAGTGTGTGTATTATCGCTTCTCTGGGGGCAAAGGTGTCATCATGTGTTTATACGTTGATGACATATTGATATTTGGGACCGATTTGGAGGCTATCATGGAGACAAAATTATTCCTCTCCAAGAACTTTGATATGAAGGACTTGGGTGAAGCTGATGTTATACTGAACATCAAGCTGATAAAGGGTGAGGATGGGATTACTTTGTCACAATCCCATTATGTGGAAAAGGTTCTGACTCGCTTTGGACATATGGACTGTAAACCAGTCACCACGCCCTATGATCCATCCTACACGCTCAGTAAATATGAAGGCGAGCCTGTGAACCAGCTACTATATTCGCAGATCATCGGATCTCTCATGTACCTGAGCAGTGCAACTAGACCAGATATCTCATATGCAGTATGCAGACTGGCTCGTTATTCGGCCAGTCCAGGAGATAGACACTGGGTAGCCTTGTACAGAGTGCTTCGGTATTTGAAGGGAGCGATGAATATTGGTATTAAATATACCGGATTTCCGTCAGTACTTGAAGGATTCAGTGATGCAAACTGGATCTCTGACTCGGATCAAATGAAGTCTACAAGTGGCTATGTGTTCACTTTAGCTGGTGGGGCCGTGTCATGGAGATCGTCTAAACAATTAGTGTCGACACGTTCCACCAAGGAGGCTGAATTAGTTGCACTTGATTCAGCAGCATTGGAGGCTGAATGGTTGAGAGACCTGTTGTCAGACCTTCCAATGCTAGCAAAGCCGATACCGGCTATCCTAGTATACTGTGACAACACTTCTGTGTTGCTGAAAGTGAATAGTAGAAAGGACAACCAAAAATCCTCGAGGCATATTAGAAGACGACTTGATTCATGTCGGCATGCTAGAGAGACGGGTGTAATAACTGTAGATTACATCAAGTCTGAAAGGAACCTTGCTGATCCTTTCACCAAAGGATTGGCTCAAAAGCCAATCCAAGCAGCGTGCATGGGAATGGGACTCGTACCCTGTTAGCGGTTTCAACTGCGGATAACTGTCCTGTGTGACCGGAGATCCCGAGATCCAGGCTCCAGGAAACGAAGCACTGTGGAACCAAGAGCACAAAAGATAAAGAGTCTCATGAGCTGTTGTGCTCTGTCTGTATGGCAGGTTGAGCGATATGCTCTTAATGAAGTCAATGCTATAAGCAAGGAAATTGTCCTACAGAATTTCCTTAACGATTTCACCTATATGAGCTGACTGTGGGGTCGCAGTCCAGGAGAGAATGGGGTTTTCTCTCTAGTGAGCTCATGAATAGATATTAAAGGGCATGACCGTAACGCCCTACCCCATAAGAGAAGCAGATAATCTTCCTAGTACTATGTGCCTTTTGTGCGAAGATTCTCACACTAGGGTTTGTGGATCAAGGCGTAGTCCTCCGCTTACTCGTGTAGGGTTGGAGTACACTGGGATAGGCTTTGGTTCAAACCTAACAAGTACCTCTGCCGAAAAGTAGTATATAAACAGTACGGGAGCTCAATGACATTGATCAGAAAATAAGAGTGAAAATGGTGGGGATTGTTGTTCATTTTGGGAATTTTCCCTGTTATTTTCTTGTTGGAAATAAAAGAAGGAAAAAAGGCCGGCCAGCTGGGCCGCTACTAGGCCAGCTGACCGAGCAGCCCAGCCAGCGGCAGCCAAAACCTAAGGGCAGCAGTTGCCGCACGTTCTGGAGAGAGGAATAGAAGCCGCCGTAGGGTTGGCGGCGGGATGAAGCTCTGTGCAGGCGGCTCTGCAGGAGGTTAAGGCTTGCCCGAACTCCACGCCGCCCCTGCGCAACTTCTTCTAGGTCTGCTCCATAACTATGGAGATTTGCTTTCTGCTCATGCTCTCACAGAAAATAGCCAGCTCTCTGTTCTTCTTCCCCTCTCGGTTCCAGTCACTATTTGGATCGATTCCTTCGATTCTTGGTGTTCTGGTGTTAATCCTGCTGGTGGAAGAAGGTGGAGGTGGCACTGCTTGTGCGCAGCGAGGTTCTCCTGCGCTCCGTTGTCTCACCAGTGCACCTGTGTGGTGCTCTGTCTGTTCTGATTATTGTCCACCGTGGCCTGGTGCTTGGGCTCCCTCTGCGCGGTGTTCCTCTTCTCGGGCTGGTGCCGTGGACGTCACCCTCGGCTCCGGCAGCGGCTCTAGTATCTCCGTCAACCTCCCGTCGTGCAGGTCCGGACGTGGGCGGCGGAATTGGTTTTCTGGGACAGAACCTTGTGTTCGCTGAGCTAGTCTTCCCACGTAGACAATCTACGTGATGTGAGTTATTCGTTGTCTCACTTTATTTACTGTTTAATTTTGTGCAATCTGCTAGTATTAAATACTTGGGTGTGATTGCACTGTTGTGGGCGGATTTGTGTGCTCGATGATGATAGCGGTGTAGTGAGACAACGTGGCAGTCTGGGTTTTAGTGTATTATCATTTTCAGCATTGATATTATTTGTGCCTAATTAAATCTTTCTTTGTTAAGGCTGTTTACCTGTGTTAAATTCTGTTATTTTATTTAGTACACAGCTCCTTAGTATTAGTATTTAGATTTGATTATTAGGCTTATTACATCTGATCTAAAACCCTGATTTGGTGAGAAAGGACTGTCACATTAGTCGAGGATCTCTGATCACCTATTAGTGTTGGAGGGCTGTTTATTACAGCAACCCGCTATTTTGAGAGCAATACTTTAAAATAAACAATCATGTTTATTTGTTTAATCTGCCTTCTTCATCTGCAAGTCATGTTTAATTATAAAATGGACCTGAGATGCTATTTTACATGTTTACATGTTCTAGAATTGCTACTGTTCATTGCTGCAATAATTATATATGGCATTTGTCTGAGTTATATGCTTGTTTTATTCGGAATTAGAATATTTAATTTATTTAAATATGAAGGAAGCATGTCACTTATTTCTATAATATTACAACAATAATCACTTGTACCATTTGTTCTATAAACAAATTATAGAACATTGAATCAAAGGAAGCTCAACAGCAAATCAAGTAATACATTATTACATTAATATATTAAGACTGAATATATTAAGATCGGTGTACTCTGAAATGGTTTCTCCTATAACAAAGAGAGTGGACAAAAAAAGATGGCATCTTCAGGATTAGCTAGCAGCTAGTTCGCTCGGCACGCCAACCAAACATTGTGCAACACAGGACCACTGCTCTGAAATGGTTTCTCCTATAACAAAGAGAGTGAACAAAAAATGAAAAGAAACGGTGCCTCTCCATAGCAACTGAAGACATCCACAGAACTGAAGACTTCCTGCTTGCTCGCATAGGCTGCCACCTCTGCTCCGAATTATTGGTTCGTTAATCGGGCAGAGCTGATAAAGCTGATGAGCTGAGATTAGCAGCTTTACTGCACCCACGCTGAACGCATGATGATGATGAGCCTGCCATGTAACTCTACTAAGTACCACCAACCAGCAGGGTCTGTGTACAAATATATATGTGAATCCCAGGTACTATGCAGCATATTATAACTGTTATTACTTGTAGCAGAAGACTGAAAACAACATAGAAGAGAATGTACCCAAAAAATCTATTTGCTGTTTGCAGCTGCAGCTAGCTGCAAATATCTGCCATGAGAGCACAATCGTAATGTTTCCAAAGAAGATGGATCGGAAGGTACTGCATGCGCATTATAATTCGAAAAAAGAAAATCCAAACATTGCCCAAAATAAAAGTTGCATCGGATGGTCTGTCTCAATCTCTACTAACTATTAAGCTAATAATGTAGACCATCTCGTGTGCCCCCGCCTCCCCTCTGTGCGCACGCCTCCAACTCCCCCGCAAAAGCTGCAACCGCCTCTCCCTCTGCGCGCACGCCTCCAACTCCCCCCCTCCCGCAAAAGCTGCAACCGCCATGCCAGGGCAGTAGTACGTATGGGGTGGACATCGGGGAGGGGAGGGGACGGAACGGAACGGGGCGTGTTGTGGTGGGGACAGCGGCGATGGGTGACGGGATGGCCGGGTCGGGGTCGGGGTCGGGGTGCGGGCAGGGCGGTGGTACGGACGGGGTGGACATCGGCGGCGGGCTTCTCTTCTCGTGGACTTACGATCGCCTTGACCGCGACTTGAATTGCTGGTTCGGTGTCTGATGCGGGCTCATCTGCTTGTTGCAATCCGCTTTCCCCTGATTGATTCTTACGATTTCCAAGTAGTTTTGTGTTATCTTCTCTCTCTCTTTTGGGAAAAAAAGGGGTTTCAATTCTGTTGGGCATCGACTCACCGGGTTTGAGGTTTTTCGTGGGCGGTTTGATCCTCGGTCGATCCGATCTATGGCAGGCTTTCATCAGATGTTGCAAAATCCGCTCGCAACCGTAATCGCAGCGTTATTGTCAGCCGCAAACAGTCCTTTTCTTGGTTGTACTGCGCTTTCCCCACTGATGCATCTGTTCGATCTAACTGGCCTTCGCTCCGCCTTGGGTTGTCGCAGATCAGCGAACATGGGGACTCGTGGCGTCGCCCTGCTGCTCCAGGCGCTCCTCCCCGCGTCGTCGGAGGGCCTGGTGCGGGTCATGCTGAAGAAACAGCCCGTCGACCAGAACGGGCGTGCGCCTCTCCGCCGAGGAGAAGCAGCGCCTCCTCCTCCGCGGCGCCAACGCCCTGGGCTCAGGCGGTGACGACGACTCCGACGTCATCACGCTCAATAACTACATGAACGTGCAGTACTTTGGGGAGATCGGCGTCGGCTCGCCGCAGCAGAAGTTCACCGTCATCTTCGACACCGGCAGTTCCAACCTCTGGGTGCTGTCCTCCAAGTTCTACTTCTCGGTGCGTCCTGGTTCCTCCCCTTGCCTGGCCGAGGTTTTCCTTTTTCAGGACTTGGATGTGTTTTGTGCTAAGACTGGAGTGTGCTTTTGTGCTGATGTGATGCAGATCGCTTGCTACTTCCACTCGTGCTACAAGTCAGGGAAGTCAAGCACTTACAAGAAGAACGGTTTGATTCTTCCTTTCTTGTCTTGTTACTATATTGTTTTCCCGATTTGCTCGTTGTGGACTGAGATCTGCATCACTTTCGTCATACGTTTGTATTTCCCAGCTGGATTTTGATTGTTAGGTACACAGTACTGCACATCCTCCTTGATGTGACGTCGACGGGATCTCATATGTCTTCCCGTCATTAGAAGGCGCTACAACAGTCCATGTGTTATTAGGGGAAATGCGAAAGAGACTGCGTAGAGGAATAGGGGCCAGGAAGCTGCTATTCTGCAGTTTGGCACGTTTGGTTTAGTGGTGAAGTAAGGAAAGGGAAGGCAATGCAAGAAACCTTGGCTGGCCATGGACTTGTCACTTGTGAGTTGTGATGGAGAAGCAGAAGCTCTTCTCGGGAACATGCTGGACCCTTCATGAAACTTCGCGCCTCCACCAGATTCAACAGCTAGGTGATGATGGCCTTTGTGAACTGTGAATTCTACAAATTGCTGGCCCAATGGCCTCTTGAATGAATTCTACAAAAAAAGGGAAGCATCTGGTCCCTTCCCCGGAGATGTTCCAGTCAAATGACGATCGAGTAAAAGCGCTGGAATCATCCGTCGTTCCTTGTTGGATGAGGTCCCAGTCAGAGCAAATAAAATGGTTTCCGTTGCTCATTTGGTTGCCCATCCTTCAAACTCCCAATGTGGACGACACATGGCAATTGGCAAATAGCAGTGGCCGACTGGCCGCCAACCGAATCAGGCTCGTGCGCAGGCCTGCTTTGCATTCAGATTCCAGTTCGCTGCGAGCTGACTTGAACCCAGAACGCGAGCATCTCACAAGAATCATCCTTCGTTGTGATACCAGCGATGACCTCAGCACTGTCTGCTGTATCTCGTGGATATAATCAAGCATCGCCTAGGAATAGCTTCACACACAACAAAGTTCAAGCCGAAACCAAATCATACACAGGCGGCAGTCCAAGCATTATTCACAGAGCATAAGGACAATGGCAACTGACCACAGAACATTGTTGAATGATAACATCTCTACAAATCCACCAGTGCAAACAAAGACTAGACCATACAGGTAGGCAAAAACAAAATACTTGTCGCAGCACAAGCCAGTTTTTTTTGAAGTAGTAGCGCAAGCCAGTTGCTACACCATTGTCAGTTTGTCACTAAACTTGGAACGACAAAGAAACTTAAGCAGGCACTGTAGCCACTAACTCCATATTACCTTGCAGTGGCCTCGAACTAACGGTTGCCTTTGTAGCACGTAACAGAAACCAAAAAATAATAATATTAGTAAGTGGTTGCAAACACGAGAAAGAACTTTTCCAATAAGGCCTTGTTCGGTTATTCCCAATACACATGGATTGGATGGGATTGGAAAAAATTAAGAAGAAGTTTGACTTATTTGGGATTCAAACCCATCCAATCCCACTCAATCCACATGGATTGAGAGCTAACCGAACAAGCCCTAAAGGGGTGGGATAAACGATCCCCATATAAATTATAACTGTGTAGCAAATTTGCAACAACAAAAAAACAATAAAAAACCAACAGCATATTCTCATTTACTTAAAATGAAACCATATAAACTTTTAGTACCAATTTATTATAATTCTAATTTCTAAACACAGAGCAAGAGAAATCCGCCCCCAGCTAAAGATTATCCTGGTTATCTGCCAATTCCAACCAGGACAAAAAAAATTAACACAAAAGAACAAAACTATGCCAGTTCCATGATCAGGACAGGGAAGGCGCCTCAATGGCAAAACATGTTTATGTTTCCAGTTGGCACTTGGCAGAATATTTGAACAAACCAGCAAGTTTAAATGCCAAGCCAATAGGTTAGAAGTTATACTTCAACTGATCAAAAATACAAGTCCATTAACGACAAGGCCTACAATGTGATCCTTTTGACTATAAATATCCATTAGAAATTTAAAATATATTTTTCCTTACATATAAAAGAGTTGTATGTTATGGTGGTGCGGGGGAGGTGGAGGTGGTGGTCTGGTTCTCTGGTTCGATGGCGATGGCGCGATCGCGGCGATGGACGGATGAGTGACGCCGTGACGGTATTGGTTCACTCACTGCGCGTAGCACACTAGCACTGTGATATCGGGATCCGCTGGGTTGCTGGGGGCACAGGCGCAAGGCACCGAACTTCGCATGCCATTGCCCATTCCATCGGGTTCACGATGACAGGAGCGAATCACAAAATGACTAAAGATTCTCAAAATTTTAGATGGCTCGATCTGAATTTGCAAGACTGGAGACGACATATAAGGCTAGACTCTAGAGACATTTCTAATTTACAAGTGTGAAAAGACCACATCAAATGATACTCCCTCCTTCCAAAACTCCTCCCAAAATAGTATTTGTTTTATAGTGTTAATGAATGAAAGAGTGTTAATGAATTCATACAGTATTTCATGTACGTGTATTATATGTGTCTAGATTCATTGTTATCCATTTGAATATGGACAAAAAAGCTAAAACAAACTATATAATAAGATAGAGTGAGTATCGACGACAGGCGTTGTTTGTTGGGTTCTGATCCGCCGAACCACGTGATCAGTATGTTGACGACGTTATTGATGTAGCACTCTGTCTGATCCGCCAAACCACGTGATCCGCCGAACCATTAGAGGCTCGTCAATTTATATAAATTTATGTTCCGTTGCAATGCACGGGCACATACCTATAAGATATTAAAATCGAAGATAATATATATATATATATATATTGTTTGTTTTCATGTATTACCTAACACTGTCTAGATATACATAAATTACCATGATATTATATGTTTCCGTTGCAACGCACGGGCACTCATCTAGTAAATTGAATATGAACAAAAAAACAAATGTGTTGGCGCCGATCCAAGCGTCAATCACTGCGATGAGAATCAGCGGTGGTGCTCTGTGTGAAGGTGCGGATGGTCCGCGGCCAGGGATCGAACGGTCCGCGACCTGGCGCAAGGGCGAGGGTTCTGACTAACGAGCCGGACGGTCCGCGTGTGCGTAGGGGCGCCGAAGTTCGCCGGCAGCGTCTGGATCTCGCTCCCGGGAGGGACCCCGTCGGAGAGGAGAGACCTTAGGCTTTGTCTTAGGATCAGTAGGCCACCCAATACGCCTCTAATCGACATAGAGCCGAAGAAAGACGAAGATTCAAGGTAGAGACAAGCTAAACTAAAACTACTTCTAATGCATAAGGTAAAAACGAGATGTAATTGATTATTGGTTCGATTGTTGGTTTCCAATCGGTCGTAGTATATATATATATATATATATATATAGAGAGAGAGAGAGAGAGAGAGAGAGAGGGAGGTCTAGACCTGTTACAATCCGTCTCCCGAGCTAATTCCACGGTTTTGGCTAACAAATCCCGCAAGAAACTCGGAACCCTAACTGAATCTGCGCGCGGACTGTACGGACTGCAGACCGTCCACTTGGCTAATCCTGGTGCTCAACATATGCCCCCTGCCTTTTGGTGGAGCTGAGCGAATCAAAAGCAACTAACTCGAAGTGATCACATCGATTTTCTTAGGCATCTTGCTAGATACTAGCATGGTACTGCTTGAGGAAACGTCTGTTTAACGCCTTGGGCAAGTCTTTGCCTTGTAATGTTTGCAACAAGTAGGTGTTACCGGACACCACCTGTGTGACCTTGTAAGGGCCTTCTCATCTTGGTGACCACTTCCCAAACTTCCGGTCTTTGCTCCTTAGAGGCAAGACGGTCTTCCATACCAGGTCCCCTACCTGGAACGATTTAGCCTTGACCTTCTTGTTGTAAGCTTTGGCGACCATGATCTTGTACTTCTCTATTTCTCCTAAAGTTGTCACTCTCTTGTCGGTCACTTTATCAATATTGTCCATCATTGAATTATAATAATCACCGACAGCTAAATCATTTTGCCTAGCGAACCTGACAGCATTTAAACTTATCTCTACAGGCAACACTGCTTCCTGCACGTAGACATACTCAAACGGAGATACTTTAGTAGCACAATGTTTAGATATTCTATGAGCCCATAAAGCTTTGGACAAAATCTTATGTCAATTCTTAGGATGAACAGATATCTTCGTTTTTATCAGGCTAATCAAAGTTCTATTACTAAACTCGGCCTGTCCATTGGCCTGAGCATAATATGGAGATGAATTAAGCAATTTAATTCTATATAATTCAGCAAACTCACGTACCTCCTTTGACATAAAAGAAGCCCCCTGGTCCGTGGTGAAAGTCTAGGAAATGCCGAATCTATGAATAATATGCTCAGTTACGAACTCAATTACCTCCTTATGTGCCATGTTTTTCATAGCAACGACTTCAATCCATTTGGTAAATAGTCTATGGCAACTAACACGAACCGATGCCCTTTTGATGATTAAGGATGAACCTCTCCTATAAAGTCCAATCCGCATCCTCTGAAAATCCAAGGTTTAATGATAGGATGTAATTCGGCTGCAGGGATCAACTGTAAGTCGCCGAATTTCTGACATACTTGGCATCCTTTGTAGTACTTGAAACAATCAACTATCATGTTAGGCCAATAGAAGCCAGATCTTCGTAATAACGACTTTATCTTTGGAGTCGATTGATGGGTACCACAAATCTCCTCATGTACTTCGGCCATGGCATCACCTAGGCCCAAGCATTTAAGCAGGACATCGTTGACCGTTCGGCGGTAGAGTTCATCACTCATTAAAACATACTTGAAAGTTGTACACCAAACGTTCCTATCTGTCCTAACACTGGGATTTCGTAGGTAATTAATTATGGGTGTCCTCCAATCATTCGCATCGGCTTCGTTATCAGCCGAATCAATCAGGAGAACTTTCCTGGCCACGTCAGACGGTCCGGCTCCCACACCCGGATGGTGTGAACCTGAGGCGGATGGTCCGTGCTGGCAGCCCCAATGTTCTGAGCCCTGGGAATCTAGCGCGACACCGGTTATCAGATTTTCAGTGTTGTGAAATCTCCCCCGCTTTATCCGATAACCTGATGCATCCTCCGCTAAATTGTTAGCTCTGCAATTCTCAACCCTGGATATGTGTCGAATGCTGAATTCGTCAAAAGAATGAATTATGTTTCAACACTTTTCAAGGTAACTATTTAGAGTACTATCTAAGCATTGATATTCTTCTAATACTTGTTGGATAACCAGCTGAGAATCACCAAATGCCTTCACATGTCTTACTCTCATACAACTTAAAGGCTCCAAGCCAAATAAGAGGGCCTCGTATTTGGCTTGATTGTTATTGCAACAAGTTTTTAATCGGCTAGAGAAGTCAAAGGAAACGTTACTTGGTGAAACAAGCACGATGTTAATTCCTTGTCCTTCATTGCAAACCGATCCATCAAAATATAAAGTACAGAGAGTAACAGTGGGGTATGATATGTCTAGTTTATGAGTACCATCAATCCGATGTTCTACAATAAAACCTACTACAACCTGGCCTTTCATAGATTTCAATATTTCGTAGGCCAAGTCATATTCTATAAGTGCATAAGCCCATTTACCAATTCTATCACTCATGATCGGGTTTTGCATCATGTATTTGATCACATCGGCTTGACCAGAAACAATGCAATGACTAGATAATAAATAACACCTACATTTGGTGCATGCATAAAACATGCATAGACATAAATTTTCAATGAAAGTGTACCTTGTTTCAGCGTCCACCAGCCTCCGACTTATGTAGGTTATCATATGCTCCTTCTCTTCGATCTCTTGTGTTAGAATAGCTCAATAACTTTATCTCCGGCTGTAGTGTATAATCTGAACAACATTCCTGCCTGTGGTGCTTTTAATACGGGAGCCGAAGACAAATATCCTCTAATAAGGTCAAATGTTTCCTGTTGTTCTACCCCTAGGTGAATTCGGCATCATTTTTAAGCCGAAGGATAGGAGTGAAGGCATCGATCTTCCAGCTAGATTAGAAATAAACCTTCATAAATAATTTACTTTGCCGAGGAACTTCTTCATTTCAAGCTTACAAGTCGGAGGTCCCACATTCCGAATGGATTTGATTCGGTCAGGGTCTATCTCTATACCATGTTCATGAATGATAAATCCTAAGAACTTACCGGCCGACACTCCAAAAGCACATTTATGTGGTTCATTTTTAGACCGTGCTGACACATTTTATCAAAGGCTTTGCGCAAATCAGCTATATGAGAACTAAACTCAGCTGATTTGACCATAATATCATCAATGTAAACTTCCACAGTGTTTCCGAACAGCTCATGAAAGATCAAATTCATAGCCATCTGATAAGTAGTCCCAACATTTTTAGACCAAATGTCATGACAACCCACTCAAATAAACCAATAAAGCCTAGACATATAAAGGTCGTTTTAGACGCATCTTCTCCATCCATGAAAATCTGATTATATCCGGCATTACCGTCAAGAAAGCTAATAATTCTTTTTCCTAACGCATTATTAATTAACGTGTCGCCTATAGGCATAGGATATTCATCTTTAGGAGTTGCTCTATTCAAATTGCGGAAATCAATACACACTTTGAGCTTACCTGATTCTTTCTTCTCCATCGGCACAATATTGGAGACCTATTTTGTGTATCTGCAAGGTCGGATAAAATTAGCTTCTAACAGCCAGTGGATTTCGTCCTTTATCCGTGGGAGTAAGACTGGACAAAATGATCTTGGTTTCTGCTTGAAAGGTCTGAAACCGGATTTAATAGGCAGCCAATGTTCTATTATCTCTCGGCTTAATCCTGGCATCTCAGTGTAATTTCAAGCAAAGCAATCAGGATATTCTTTTAATAGACCATTCATTTCATCTCTAGGATCGGTCTCCAGGGTCTTGTTTACAAAAGTCGGACTTGGAGTTTCACCATCTCCTATGTCGATCTCCTCCAACGGATCGGCCGATGTAAACTCATGTCCTAACTTGTTGAGATCCCTAAATTCCTCTATTATGCCTCCCTCAAAGGAATTAGGCGGTCTCTGCGTGGCTGTGAACCGTTCGGTCCTGAAGGCCAGACCGTCCACGTGGCCGATCCGTGCTGCAACGACTGCCCGACCTTAAGGGCCGAACTGTCTGTGACCTGGGTTGAACCCTGAGATTCTACTTGCCTTTTCTTGGACCGTCCGGCCTCGGGAGCCAGACAGTCCGTGACCTAGAACATGTTTCTTATATATGTACTCATTATTTAAACTTAACTTGGGATTCAGCCGATTTTCCATCGGCTCTAGCATTACAGGGGTGAAGCCTTTCCTGTCTATGCTTATGAATTGATAATCAGAAAAGTCAACTCATGTGAGACATGTAGCAGTCTCAAAGGTCCAAAGTATAGGGGCATCGGCCACGGTGATGCAGGTCGATGCATCAGCATGCACTTGTTCTACATCATCGCCTATCCATTATAGCAACATTTGATGTAAAGTATAAGGTACATATTGATTAGCATGAACCCTATCTCTGCCTACGATTAGACTATAATTTCCTTCTACATCAGCAACGAAGAATGCAACAACAAGGGTCTTGGTCCAGATGGTTAACTTAACGGACGTGACTCCCTTGGCTTTGATCGAACTACCAGTCCCAACACCGTTGAGCGTCATATTGGTCTAGACAAGTTCATCGTCTTGCTTTCCTAATTTTCTGTACAATGAGTAAGGTATTAAATTTACGATCGCCCCTCCGTCTACCAACATCTTAGCGATCGATATCCCATTGATATGATCGCACACGAAGAGCGACTTTAAATGGTTGACCGATTCTTTTGGTTTAGTGAAGGCGGCCTATTTAGGGCCCAAATCAAATTGAGCAATGGTAGGTTCATCGTCACCGATAATAGTACAATCGGCGGAGAACACAGTAACATTTACGTCCATACCTGAGTGTTCTGGCGTAGCTTCATAGTCGACCAAGTCTTCTCCCAGCAGGTCGTCGTCCTCCATAAGTGTTGGCGCGTCATTGGAGGTGTCCTCGCGTAGAGCGTACGATCCAGACTCGGGGGTCAGACGGTCTATGTCATCTGCGGATGGTTCGACCTTTATGGCCAGACTATCTGTCGTACCTACAGAGAGCTGCAACGTTGCTGTCTTGTTTCATGTCTTAGTGGTCGTTTGATTTACTTAAATGACCTTTA
Source organism: Zea mays (assembly GCF_902167145.1). Taxonomy (NCBI): domain Eukaryota; kingdom Viridiplantae; phylum Streptophyta; class Magnoliopsida; order Poales; family Poaceae; genus Zea; species Zea mays. The sequence goes on along the minus strand of NC_050100.1, from coordinate 36,967,138 downwards.
GCCTCCACCTCTTTTGCGGTGGTGAGTATTGCGGGTGCGTATCATTAAATATTTTATCTACTTCTTTTTCCTTGGCGCTGCAATTTTCGCTTTTGAGATCGTGTCAGTCCCGATGGGCACCATCGGGGCATGGAGTATTTTGGGTCAACTGTTTTGCTGGTAGTTGTGTCTTCTTCTTCGCATGCATTGGCCGATTTACCAAAAATCATCGACCCTTCATTATTTCCCTGTATGACAACATCTGTTGTACCTATTTTGATGATGTCCCCTTTTGTCGTCCTCTTGGTGGCTGTAGGTATATGCCCCCTGCCGGATTGGTCGGCCTTTTGCGGCCGAGTGGTCTGGCAATCTTGCTGGGCCTGTGCCTGGTGACTGGATTGAGTGACACTCAATCGGTCTTGTACTGGAGGTGCCAACCTATCGAATACAGATGCTTGGGGTGCCCCCAAACGGGGTACTATGGCATCCTAAATGGATATGGTAGCGTGCTCCACATTTGATTCGGGACATATGGCGGTGGTATATATGTATATTGATATGACACAGGTGGATATGGGGTGGATGTATCCATGCAGGCACTTAGGTCTTAATTGAACATAATGACCTCCCGTCCTTTTTGATTGGTGAGATGGTCCAATCAATCTTACCTGTTGTCGCTCCTGAGTGGGTGAGCGAGGTCGCTTTGGTGGCCGATCACTTGGGCCAACCTTCTTTTTCACATACTTAGACAATAATTGATCAAAGGTCAGGCTAGATTTGACTAGTCGACCAGCTGCCTTTAATGTGTTAGTTTTCCACGTACCTATTTCTGGTCGTCGTGGTTTGAAGGTACGTGGTCGTCGGGTCTCCTGGGCGTTGCCGGACCGTTCGCTTGAATGATCCGGACTATCCGATGATGTCCCAGACCGTCTGCGTCTATACGCCGGACCGTCCGTGATGCGCAGAACAGGGACTCGTGTCTAGTTACCTGCCTGCACCTGCCCCCTGGTGTTGGAGGTAGTGATGGTAACCAGAGTCTCACCTCCATCGGGAGTCCTCTCTGCCACCACTTTCCTACAATAATTTTTATTATTTTCATCGGGCTTTCGCGCGTCGCCGATAATGACCTCCTTGCCTTTGCCCTTATCGGCCGCGCTGGGCCAAATCAGGACCTTTTTGCCATCGAAGTCGATCATATTTATTAGGAAGGGCTACATGTCCACCTGCATTTCCTAAAATTTCAATCGTCCCTCATTAATGGCCGATTGGATTTGTCGTTGAAATACATTACAATCGTTAGTGTCATGAGAAAATGAGTTGTGTCACTTGCAGTATGCACGCGTTTTAGTTTGTCAGTGGGTGGAACAGAATGATTTATCTTAATGTTGCCATTTTTGAATAATTCATCGAATATCTTATCACATTTGCCAATATTAAACGTAAACTTAACCTCCTCCTGCCGTTTCTTTTGAACAAGTTGCAAGGAGGAACAAGCCGAAAATTTGGCCTGCTTGGGCCAAACCATTTCGGCAGAGTAAACCTCTTTTGATTCGTCGTCCGAGCTACTCTTGTCATATTCTACTATATGGACATTGTGACGAATTGTTTTAGCAATTTCTTTGCTTCGGCTTTCACAAGCCAAAGCTCTTTGGTGTAATTGTGCTAGCTTAAAAAACCGGATGCCTACTAATCTTTCTTTTAAATAATAGCGCAATCCATTAAAAGCTAATCCTTCTAGTTGTTTTTCTGCCAACTAGATTTGGAAACATTGGTTTCTTGTATCCCAGATCCTTCGGATATAATCATTAACCGATTCATCTTTCCCTTGTCACAGAGCCACTAAGTCTACCAAATCTAATTCATAGTCACCGGAAAAGAAGTGATCATGGAATTTTTGTTCTAAATCCCCACACGACAAAATAGAAATAGGAGGTAATGTGGCATACCATGCGAATGCGGTTCTTGTTAAAGATAATGAAAATAAATGGACACGGAACGCCTCTGTGTCGGCCAATTCTCCTAATTGTGCTAACAACTGGCCTATGTGCTCGCGCGTACTCTTACCTTGGTCACCCGAAAACTTCGTTAATTCGCGTATCCTAGTTCCTTGTGGGTATGGGTGATGGTCAAATCGGCTATCATAAGGTTTCCGATATGACTGCCCCCAGGGACCATGCTTACTACGACCTTATCTCGGAACACCTTGACTATTTCTTCCCTTACTATATCAATGGCAGCTGGTGGGAGACCACTGGCTCTCTGGTCCAACATGGGTGAGGTTGTTTGGATATTAGTTTGTTGTCCCCCCATTGGTTTGTGTTTTGTGGCGCATTACTACTTGCCCTATGCGGCTCATAGGACTGGCCATTCCTTTTCGGCCTTCTAGGCAGGGCCAGAAAGTACTCGCCCCATGAGTTTGGAATGCTATACTATGTTGCTGGTGCATTGTATAGTGTGATGGGAAGTTTAGCTGAGGTGGATGCGGATTTGGATAACAATCCACCTCGAAAAACTCTATGTAGGACCATCCGGTTAGATACACGGAGCATCCGGCTGTGTGCGCGGTCTATCCGGCCATATGGCCACACCGTCTGTTGTTGTATGCAGACTGTCCGTCGCAGTATGCGGACGGTCCGACTGGGTAGTTTAGGGTTTGCGCAGTATGTGGCGACTCGGGTGTATGTCTTGGTAATTCCTTTCTAAAAATAGGACCGGCTGCTGGTGGTCCGGACGGTCCGCGCTCACGCGCGAATGGTTCGGACATGCGTGTGCGTAGGAGGCTGTGGTTGCCTAGGGTACGTGTCTATCAGCATCCCTGTTGGGGGTCTGCTTCGTCGTCGAAGGTCCTGTAAGAAGAAACACCTTCGAAAAGATCAACACAGAAGCAACACTGAAGGTACCATCCAAGGAGCTTCGGCATAACGACGCGTCTCAAGACGAAGGGTCGCACCGACTTAAAGATAAAAAGACCGATCGACCCATGATAATTTGTGTCATGATTATAATTTGTTGTAAAGGACATAAATGTAATTTCACACAGGCTGCGACATGTGCCTATAAATAGATGAACAGTACCCCCGTACTGTTCACGCTGTCATATACTCGCTCGTGCGTCATGCTTGTACTTTCACCTTCTGTCAGACTAAAGGTACAAATGTAATCCCATATTGTTTTCATTCATTCGTGATTATATAATAAAAGATATATTATGATGTCATATAATTGTTCATATTATTTATCATATTGTATATGCTTCGTCTTTCATTAAAATATGCAATGATTAATGAAGATGTGTCCTTCATAACCTTCGTCCGAAGATCGTTATATCCTTAAGGAAATAATGCTCCAAAGGACGAAGGGTATTAACCATTAACCTTTCTTTGTGTTGCCTTGTTCTTAATTGTTAGCACTTGAGAATAAGTCCCCAACATTGGCGCCCACCTCCGGTGAACTCACTTCCACTTTTGAGCTGATGGCTTCGTTCAACAACCAAGCCGAAGTACCTTCGGCTACGAAGCTGGTGCTTCCGATAACAGGCGGCTCAGGTTCAGAGCCGGCTAACAAGAAGCAGAATAAGGAAGCACAGAGAAGGGTACAACATGTAGGGGTGCAGGGACCCTTCATCAGATCAAAATGGTCCCATATCCCAATCACCTTTTCCCAGGATGACCTTCAGCTCAAAGATTACCCTCACAATGATGTTATGGTCATATCTTGTGTCATCAAGGGATTTCTGGTCCATAATGTTCTGGTTGATACTGGCAGTGCAGCGGATATCATATTTGCTAAAGCCTTCAGACAGATGCAAGAACCAGAGGACAAGATTCATGATGCTACACTTCCTCTATGTGGCTTCAGAGGAAGGCAGATTGTAGCACTCGGCAAAATCACAATGCCAGTAACTGTCACACCCGGTTTTTAGAAGGCAAACCGAATGCGAACCATGTACGTGCCAGGATCAGTTATTCACGTACACAGCAGTTACATAACATGGACATCATCACACAGTGCTCAAAAATAGTATTAAGAAGGGAAATAGTCGATTACATCATACGTCTGAGACGTCCATATAGTCCTTACAATAAATCAAAGTGCGGAAAAGAAACGTAGATAACCGCGGCCTTCACAGGCAGCCGACTGGGGGGTTGCCGCTAACCCACGCCTAGAACTCGTCGTAATCTTGGAACTCCTGGAAGTCTCCTTCCACAGCTTCATCTTCGCCTGAGCAGTGGTTGCAATGCTGACAACCTGGGGATAGGGGGGTTTGGTGTGTAGAGCAAGGGTGAGTACACATCAACATACTCAGCAAGTATCCTGTTTGGCTGTAGTGGACTAGCTTTATGTGGGGGTAAGTCAAGCAGTTGCTTTTAGTTGGTCAGATTATTATTTACTAATAGAAAGCCAGGTTTTAGCATTAACCCAAGTTATTAACCCGATGTACCCTTTCCAAACGGAAAGAATACCACTTACCAGCACCATAGTCATAACCAAAACCATCAATCTCATAACCACATGTACCAAAGTATCTCTGATCAAGTACCACTAATCACTGAAGCTCCCTTGGCCGCTCATAACCGCGAGCACGGCTGATATATCAGTTTTCAAACACTCTGCAGAGGTTGTGCACTTTACCCACAAGCCGTGATTCCCTTTCTGCCCGGAGATCATGACTCTCCATTGATCACTACCAAGGTGACCCAGCAGGGCATCACTACGTAGCCTTTACAAAGATTCCCCGGGGCTGTAGCCACCCGTTAGGTTTCCTAAATGCACCGCACTCCTCCCAAAGGGGCGAACCCAAACTTGGCAGAGCGAGCCGCATACACCGAGCCCCATTGACGGCACGACGGCTAAGCGAACTACACCCCGGATCCTCTAATTATTCAGCTAAGGGCATCCCATTCCACCCTCATGGTTGCACTGTTTTCTCGGGCGGTCATCCATAGAACAGGTCCTTACGGAGAGGCACTCGAGAAACCGCTCGAGCCCCCTTGAAGACCACAAGTATAACATCATAATAAGAGAAGGGAAAACAGCGTATCATAGATAATCTCATCATGTTCATTGATTAGAGTTTGAGCAATAGCATAAAGCTAAACAATAATAATCCAACCCAGATAGGTAAACAAGGACATGGATAACAAAAGCTAGTCAATCCTTAGGCATAAATGTGTAATGCGGGAGGTGAATTAAAGAATGAATAGGACAGAGATAGGTCAAGGGACACTTGCCTCCACCAACCGACTGCTGCTCAGGGGCTTCTCCTGCGAGTTCCTTGGGCTCTTCAACCGGAACGTTCTCTATGCGAGCGCAAACATACATACATCCACATATTCAATACAAAAGAACAGTACACCATACAATAGAATGCAATAAGTAAACAGACGTTCCACGCGGGCTCGCGAGTACGGTTAAAAGAGAAAGAGGAAAAGACAGTCGAGAAACGATCACGTTACATGATTATCAATTAACCACTCGCTTAATGGAAGGAAATTTAATGTAGACACTATGTTTAGCGTAAAGTAAAGTCATGTTTCATGTCTAATTATTATAAGCAGGTGGAGATAAATAAAAGGATGGTCGCGCGGCGAGACGCGCGACAAAGCTCTCTAAAACAAATTAAGAAGTTAACGACTCGTCGTGCGACCGAGCACGCAACGAGACACTTCGCCTTAGTTATGAGGAGACGTTAAGCGTCGCGCGACGAAGCGCACGACGGCATACGTCGACTAAACTGAGTCCAAAGTGGAACGTCGCGTGAATACACACGCGGCGTTACACCTTAAACAACCTGAAACAAAAATGGATCGTCGCGCGACGAAGCGCACGACGCAACACAAGATAGAATCTGAAATTAGACAAATCCGTCGCGCGGCGAAGCGCGCGACGCAACACGCTAATTAACAAATAATCACCGCGAGCGCGGGCGAGCGGGGACACGGTCGGGCGAGGCCGGGACGGGGGCAGGGCGACCGGGCCGGGGCCGGGGCGGTTGAACCGGCCAAGGGGCGGTTGAACCGGCCAGGGGCCGCGTTGCGCGCGAGCAGGGGAGGGGCGGGGCGGGCGGGCGCCGCCACGGGGCCGGGACGGGCGGGCGCCGCCGCGGGGAGGGGCAGAGGGCGGGGGCCGCCGCCGCGGGCGGGCAGGGGGCGGGGAGCGCCGCCGCGGGGCCGGGGGAGGGGCGGGCGCCGCCGCCGCGCGGGCCGGGCAGGGGCGGGGAGCGCCGCCGCGGGTCCGGGGGAGGGGCGGGGGGCGCCGCCGCGCGGGCCGGGCAGGGGCGGGGAGCGCCGCCGCGGCCGGGGGAGGGGCGGGCGCCGCCGCCGGCGAGTAGGGGCGGGCAGGGGCGCGCGAGCAGGGAAAAAAAAGGGGCGCGCGCGGGGGGAAGAAGAGGAGGGAGAGAGAGAGAAGGGAAGGGGAGGGGAGCTCACCTTGGGGTCCAAACTCCGGTGATCGCCGTCTCCAAATCCTAGGGCACCACGGGGAGAGAGAGGTGGAAGAGGGAGAGGAGAGGTTGTTGCGCGGGAGATCCAAATGAGAGAGAGAGAGAGGGGAGGGGGGCGCATGGGGGGTTTGGGCGCCAGGGGCGCGCAGGCCGGGGCGGGCCGGGCCGGCTGGGCTGGGCTGGACTAGGTTGGGCCGGGCCACTTCGCGGATCGAAAACCCACGACATGCACGACCGCTAAACGGAATTAAATCGCGAACCGAAATCTGGAACGGAACGAGACGAACACTCAACATCAGACAAAGAAATGTGCTTCGGCATGATGCAACTCCCATGACACTTAGGTTTTGGTTTATACATGACACGGACACCTGCCTCTATACTGGTTTGAAATTGGGAAGAAGGAGCAAACGGGGAAAGAAAAAGAGAGTAACGCCCGAATTTGGTGAGAGAAAAGAAGAAAAAATTCTACCCCCAAATTCAGGGCGTTACAAACCTATCCCCCTTAAAAGAATCTCGCCCTCGATATTCAGGGTTGGCTAGCAAAGAGCTCAGGGTATTTAGCCATCAGATCATCTTCACGCTCCCAGGTTGCTTCTTCCTCAGAGTGATGATTCCATCTGACTTTGCACATTCTGATGGTCTTCCTTCGGGTGACTCTGTCTGCAACCTCAAGGATTTGCACTGGTTTCTCAACGTAGGTCAAGTCCTCCTGGACTTCAAGACCTTCCACTGGCAACTGCTCTTCTGGCACACGCAAGCACTTCTTCAACTGAGACACATGAAAGACATCATGCACAGCAGACAAATTCTCGGGCAAACTGAGCTGATAGGCCACTTCTCCACGTCTTGCAAGAATCTGATACAGACCAATGTAGCGGGGTGCTAGCTTGCCTTTCACTCCGAATCTTCTGACTCCTCTGATCGGTGACACTTTCAGATAGACAAAGTCTCCGACTTCGAAACTCAGCTCTCTTCTTCTTGTGTCTGCATAGCTTCGCTGCCTCGATTGCGCTATCTTCAGATTCTCTCGGACCATCTTGATGTTCTCTTCAGCTTCAAGCAAAATGTCTGGCCCAAACACTTGCTTTTCTCCAGGCTGATCCCATTGCAACGGAGTTCTGCAACTCCTTCCATAGAGTGCCTGAAATGGTGACATCTTCAAACTGGCCTGGTAACTGTTGTTATAGGAAAACTCTGCATAAGGCAATCGCTTGTCCCATCCGGACTGATCCTGCAAAGCACAGGCTCTCAACATGTCTTCAAGAATTTGATTGGTCCTTTCGGTCTGGCCATCTGTCTGTGGATGATAAGCTGAACTGAAATTCAGATGTGTGCCCAAGGCTTCATGCAACTACTGCCAGAAATGAGAGGTGAACTGCGTTCCTCTGTCTGACACTATCTTCTTTGGCACACCATGAAGACAAACGATTCGAGACATATACAATTCTGCCAATACTGCACTGCTATAGTTGGTCTTGACAGGTATGAAGTGGGCTGACTTGGTCAAGCGGTCCACTACTACCCAGATGGAATCGTAGCCGGCTCGAGTGCGAGGCAATCCGACTATGAAATCCATACCAATTTCATCCCATTTCCACTGAGGGATCTGCAACGGTTGCAACAATCCAGCAGGTCTCTGGTGCTCTGCCTTAATTCTTCGGCAACTATCACACATAGCCACATGCTCTGCGATTTCCCTCTTCATTCCGTACCACCAGAATTTCTTCTTCAGATCCTGATACATCTTCTCACTGTCAGGGTGAATCGAATAGGCTGTCTCATGAGCTTCCTTGAGAATCAACTCCCGAATGGACTGGACATTGGGAACACACAAGCGGTCCTTGAACCATATCACGCCTTCTGCATCTTCTCGAAAATCTTTGCCTTTTCCATCTAGAATCAGTCGCCGGATCTCACTGATTTTCTCATCATTCTTCTGCGCTTCTTTGATTTCGCGCTCTAAGGTAGGTTCCAACTCAACTGTGACTCCTCGCGAATTATTCAGAAATCCGAGACTCAACCTGTCAAACTCTTTGGCCAACTCATAAGGCATCGGACGAGCGACCATTAGATTGACTTGACTCTTCCTGCTCAAAGCATCTGCCACTACGTTTGCTTTGCCTGGATGGTAATGAATCTCCAACTCATAATCTTTGATCAACTCTAACCATCTTCGTTGCCTCATGTTCAACTCTGACTGGGTGAATATGTACTTCAGACTCTTGTGGTCTATGTAAACATCGCATTTCCGTCCATACAGATAGTGCCTCCATGTCTTCAGTGCGTGAACCACTGCTGCCAACTCTATATCATGGATTGGGTAATTCTTCTCATGAACCTTCAGCTGTCGGGACGAGTAAGCCACAACTCTTCCCTCTTGCATCAACACACATCCCAAACCTGTGTAACAAGCATCACAATACACCGAGAAGGGCTTGTGCACATCAGGCAAGACTAGGACAGGCGCTGTAGTCAACTTCTCTTTCAGCGCTTCAAAGGCCTCTTGACATTTCCGGGTCCACTTGAACTCAACTTTGTTGCCTAGCAACGCTGTCATTGGTTTCGCAATCTTCGAAAACCCTTCAATGAATCGCCGATAGTATCCGGCCATTCCAATGAAGCTCTTGATTCCTCGGGCATCTGTTGGCGCTTTCCAGTTCAAAATGTCTGCCACTTTCTTCGGATCCACAGCCAATCCTTCTTTGTTGATTATGTGATCCAAGAACAGGACTTCACTGATCCAGAACTCACACTTGCTCAACTTTGCATACAGCTGGTGCTCTCGCAATCTCTGCAATACCATCCTCAAATGACTTGCATGCTCTTCTTCGCTTTGAGAATAAACCAAAATATCATCAATGAATACCACCACAAACTTATCAAGGTAATCCATGAATACATTGTTCATCAAGTTCATGAAGAACGCTGGCGCGTTGGTCAAACCAAAAGACATCACTGTGAACTCATACAAACCATACTTGGAAATGAATGCCGTCTTCGGAATGTCTGAAGGTCGGATCCTGAGCTGATGATAACCTGACCTCAGATCAATCTTGGAGAACACACTGGCTCCTCTCAACTGGTCGAACAGATCTTCTATTCTGGGCAAAGGATACTTGTTCTTGATCGTGACCTCATTCAAAGCTCGGTAATCGATACACATCCTCTTGGTGCCATCTTTCTTTTCCACGAACAAGACAGGGGCGGCCCAAGGCGAGGTGCTTGGTCGGATGTAACCTTTCTCTGACAGCTCATCAATTTGCTTCTTAAGCTCAACCAACTCTGGTCCGGATATTCTGTAAGCTCTCTTAAAGATAGGGGCGGTTCTAGGAAGAAGCTCTATAGCAAACTCAACTTTTCGCTCTGGTGTCATACCCGGTAAGTCCTTTGGAAACACATCTGGGAACTCGGACACAACCTTGATCCTCTCAATTGGGTCTGCTTCACTGCTATCAACAGCTATCTGATAACAACTTCCTTTCTTTGGCTCAGGCGAGACTAACTCGGTCACCACTTCCTCTCCTAGTGGGGACACCAACTTGATGGTCCTTTTATCACAACTGATAACTGCCTGATACTTATCTAGCCAATTCATCCCTAGGATGACATCTATTCCCTGAGTACCCATTACTATAAGGTTGGCGGGAAACGCTATCCCCCTTATTTCCACACTTATATTCAAACAAATGCTATCGGCTCGAATTCTACCACCGGCTGAGTCAATTTGAATGGGGGTTGACATGGTAGTAATTGGAAGATTATGTGCTTCTACCCATGATGCAGTAATGAAAGAATGTGTTGCTCCAGTATCAAATAACACTTCTGCAATATGGGAGTCGACTGGGAACATACCTACTATCATGCCGGGGGTCTCCTGCACTGCTTTAGCCTCCAAGTGGTTCAGTCTTCCATGATTATAGCGCGGCTGAGAGCGATTGCCTGCTCCAGGCTGAGGCACATTCTGCTTTGCGGGGGCATTGGGGCCTGACTGCTGCTGGGCTGCCTTCTTCGGACATTGCATCACCCAGTGGCCTTGCTCTCCACAGTGGAAACATGCTCTGTTTCCAACCTGAGCTGGTGCTGCCTGATTGTTCTGCTGGCTTGCTGGGGCAGGAAGACGAGGTGCCTGCTGATTCTGCCTCTGAAACTGACCTCCTGACTGATTGCTCTGACGGTTCTGGTACTGGTGCTAAGGATACTGCCTTTGGAACCGCTGATGCTGCTGAGGTGGGCGCTGGTTCTGCCTGAACTGCTGAGGTTGATTGCCTGAGAAACGAGGACGATTGCTGCTTCCAGGCTGGGGTCCACTGATTTTGCGTTTACGATCCTCCATCTCCTTACGCTTCCTCTCTGTCATGATTGCTCTGTCAATCAGGTGCTGGAATGTCGGGAAGGTGTGATTCATCAGTTGGTACTGCAGAGGGTCAACCAAGCCTCTCAGGAAACGGTACTGTCGCTTGGCGTCGGTGTTGACATCTTCAGGAGCATAGCGAGACAATTGCAGAAACTTGTCCCGGTACTCACTGACAGACAATGGCCCTTGCTTGAGGGCCAGGAATTCCTCCTTCTTCACTGTCATCAGACCTGCAGGAACATGGTACTGACGGAAGCTTCCTCTGAACTCTTCCCAGGTGATGGCGTCAGGGTGGGCATGGGTGGCGAGGTAAGACTCCCACCATGACTGGGCTGCTCCTCTCAACAGACGGGGACCATACAGGACTTTCTCCCTGTCATCGCACTGAGCGGTATGCAACTCCCGCTCCACAGTGCGCAGTCAGTCTTCAGCATCCATGGGGTCAGAAGAATGAGCGAACGTTGGTGGATGACCTCTCATGAATTCAGCACGCTTGTCTCTGGGCATCTGAGGCTGAGGTGGGGCCTGCTGCTGCTGCTGAATGGCGGCCAAAGTCTGACCGATGGCTTGAACTGCCTGAGTCTGCATCAGAAACATCTGCTCGATGGACATCGGGGGCGGGGGCGGCAGGTGCTGCTGCTGGGGCACCTCCTCCTGTTGAGCGGCTTGCTCCTGTTGAGCACGCCTTCCTCCTCTGCGCCTGTTCTCTGACATCTGCAGAATGCAACCACACATCAGAACTGATCTGGCAAATCTTGCAGCATAAGAAAAGAGAATAGAATTCTTCAACAGCACTGAACAGATGAGCATCTTCACTGATCTCCAACACAGACCACACAGCTTCTCAGATAAAGAGGAAAGTGGAATAAAAGGTTTCCCAACTATATAGCTAACTCCATTAACATAATAGGTAAACCAAAATGCAGGGGATACCCACACTCTGGTGACAGTCATTACAAAGATCCAAACCAAACATAGTTCATCATGACAAACATAGATGCACAGGATATAGCAAACTACCCTGTCTAACTAAGACTAACTAAGACCGAGACTAACGCTAAGACTGAAGCTTCTATGTATGTATTTCGTATGAATTACAAGATCCGATTCTAACCATCTATGGTTCTAGATTTATCTTGGTCTTGAAGTCGGGATTGCCATAAGACTGGTGTCCACGCCGAGGTGAGCGGTACGGGTGCTGAGTCCCGACGGGAGCGGGGGAACCATCATCCAGGTGACGACGTTCCGCGCGCTCAGCCCGCAGCAGGGCGATCTCAGCACGAGCCCTACTCAGCTCGTCTAATGCATGGTCCAGCTCCGTGTTTAGCACGGTGGCTAGGTTGACTGTGCTGCTCAACCTAGGATTGCCCTCACCGACAGGTGAGACAATCACGCCTCCTGTGCTGCCAGATGGACGACGGGGGTAATACTTCAGGTCAAGACCGTCAGCTGCCCCACCGAAAACCGAGCAGTAGTGCGAAAGCGCACGCCGTGCAGCATCTTGCATGGCTGCCTCAGCTGAGTCCCGCTCAGAGATAGAATAGTGCTCTGAGCAGGCCTCTGCACCCTGGAGACTGTTTTCCGGATAGCGCACCAAGCAGGTTGCCTCCCAGCGGTCCGGGTAGACCCCGCGACTGTGCTGGTAGACCACACAGCGATACTCGATGGACCAAGTATGCCGGTTAAATGCCCGACGTAGCAGGGTGTCGAGCGCATCGTGGAGGTGACACCCGCGAGCAGCGTCGCGAGTGATGGGTCGAGCAACCCATCCTTCCGGCTCATGGTTAGCAGAGAAGTCGGTGTCGTGGCTCGAGCTGTCGTCGCCACCTCCGTCGTCTGGGTCTCCTCCAGTAGCTACTCCAGAAGCTGGGGCGCCCAGTGGTGGTGCAGGGGGCGCCTCCAGAGGAAGCACAGGGGAGCAGCTCCTCACAGACTCTATCTCCTGGTGGAGCGAGAAGGAAGAGCCCTACTGCTCCTGTCGTCAACGTTCCTGCTCCTCATGCAGGCGGTGGTGTAGTCTCTCTAGGTGGCTGGACTGTCCGGCCACGGGACGGCGAAGCGGACGCTCAGCAAGGCGGGAGGGTAAGAAGGGGATGACTGACTTTCGTGCAGTGTGTCTAAGTCGAGCCATCTACAAAAGACATCGCAAGCAAAAGGGTGAGAACAGAATTAATATGACCAGCAAATAATGAATCATAAGTAAATGAAGGATTAGAATAAAACACAATTTTCAGCAAGGTATATTATATAGTAGAACATAGGTTTGGTCGGTATGACCAACTTTTGAAGGGATATCAAAGTCAAGGCAGGGACAGAGGTCTATAGTCCTTAGAACGACCATTCTATTCTAGGTTAGCGGTCCTACAGTCAGCACGACTTTGATACCACTTATGTCACACCCGGTTTTAGAAGGCAAACCGAATGCGAACCATGTACGTGCCAGGATCAGTTATTCACGTACACAACAGTTACATAACATGGACATCATCACACAGTGCTCAAAATAGTATTAAGAAGGGAAATAGTCGATTACATCATACGTCTGAGACGTCCATATAGTCCTTACAATAAATCAAAGTGCGGAAAAGAAACGTAGATAACCGCGGCCTTCACAGGCAGCCGACTGGGGGGTTGCCGCTAACCCACGCCTAGAACTCGTCGTAATCTTGGAACTCCTGGAAGTCTCCTTCCACAGCTTCATCTTTGCTTGAGCAGTGGTTGCAATGCTGACAACCTAGGGATGGGGGGTTTGGTGTGTAGAGCAAGGGTGAGTACACATCAACATACTCAGCAAGTATCCTGTTTGGCTGTAGTGGACTAGCTTTATGTGGGGGTAAGTCAAGCAGTTGCTTTTAGTTGGTCAGATTATTATTTACTAATAGAAAGCCAGGTTTTAGCATTAACCCAAGTTATTAACCCGATGTACCCTTTCCAAACGGAAAGAATACCACTTACCAGCACCATAGTCATAACCAAAACCATCAATCTCATAACCACCTGTACCAAAGTATCTCTGATCAAGTACCACTAATCACTGGAGCTCCCTTGGCCGCTCATAACCGCGAGCACGGCTGATATATCAGTTTTCAAACACTCTGCAGAGGTTGTGCACTTTACCCACAAGCCGTGATTCCCTTTCTGCCCGGAGATCATGACTCTCCATTGATCACTACCAAGGTGACCCAGCAGGGCATCACTACGTAGCCTTTACAAAGATTCCCCGGGGCTGTAGCCACCCGTTAGGTTTCCTAAATGCACCGCACTCCTCCCCAAGGGGCGAACCCAAACTTGGCAGAGCGAGCCGCATACACCGAGCCCCATTGACGGCACGACGGCTAAGCGAACCACACCCCGGATCCTCTAATTATTCAGCTAAGGGCATCCCATTCCACCCTCATGGTTGCACTGTTTTCCCGGGCGGTCATCCATAGAACAGGTCCTTACGGAGAGGCACTCGAGAAACCACTTGAGCCCCCTTGAAGACCACAAGTATAACATCATAATAAGAGAAGGGAAAACAGCGTATCATAGATAATCTCATCATGTTCATTGATTAGAGTTTGAGCAATAGCATAAAGCTAAACAATAATAATCCAACCCAGATAGGTAAACAAGGACATGGATAACAAAAGCTAGTCAATCCTTAGGCATAAATGTGTAATGCGGGAGGTGAATTAAAGAATGAATAGGACAGAGATAGGTCAAGGGACACTTGCCTCCACCAACCGACTGCTGCTCAGGGGCTTCTCCTGCGAGTTCCTCGGGCTCTTCAACCGGATCGTTCTCTATGCGAGCGCAAACATACATACATCCACATATTCAATACAAAAGAACAGTACACCATACAATAGAATGCAATAAGTAAACAGACGTTCCACGCGGGCTCGCGAGTACGGTTAAAAGAGAAAGAGGAAAAGACAGTCGAGAAACGATCACGTTACATGATTATCAATTAACCACTCGCTTAATGGAAGGAAATTTAATGTAGACACTATGTTTAGCGTAAAGTAAAGTCATGTTTCATGTCTAATTATTATAAGCAGGTGGAGATAAATAAAAGGATGGTCGCGCGGCGAGACGCGCGACAAAGCTCTCTAAAACAAATTAAGAAGTTAACGACTCGTCGCGCGACCGAGCACGCAACGAGACACTTCGCCTTAGTTATGAGGAGACGTTAAGCGTCGCGCGACGAAGCGCACGACGGCATACGTCGACTAAACTGAGTCCAAAGTGGAACGTCGCGTGAATACACACGCGGCGTTACACCTTAAACAACCTGAAACAAAAATGGATCGTTGCGCGACGAAGCGCACGACGCAACACAAGATAGAATCTGAAATTAGACAAATCCGTCGCGCGGCGAAGCGCGCGACGCAACACGCTAATTAACAAATAATCACCACGAGCGCGGGCGAGCGGGGACACGGTCGGGCGAGGCCGGGACGGGGGCAGGGCGACCGGGCCGGGGCCGGGGCGGTTGAACCGGCCAGGGGCCGCGCTGCGCGCGAGCAGGGGAGGAGCGGGGCGGGCGGGCGCCGCCACGGGGCCGTGACGGGCGGGCGCCGCCGCGAGGAGGGGCAGGGGGCGGGCGCCGCCGCGCGGGCGGGCAGGGGGCGGGGAGCGCCGCCGCGGGGCCGGGGGAGGGGCGGGCGCCGCCGCCGCGCGGGCCGGGCAGGGGCGGGGAGCGCCGCCGCGGCCGGGGGAGGGGCGGGCGCCGCCGCCGGCGAGTAGGGGCAGGCAGGGGCGCGCGAGCAGGGAAAAAAAGGGGCGCGCGCGGGGGGAAGAAGAGGAGGGAGAGAGAGAGAGAGAGAAGGGAAGGGGAGGGGAGCTCACCTCGGGGTCCAAACTCCGGTGATCGCCGTCTCCAAATCCTAGGGCACCGCGGGGAGAGAGAGGTGGAAGAGGGAGAGGAGAGGTTGTTGCGCGGGAGATCCAAATGAGAGAGAGAGAGGGGAGGGGGGGGGGGCGCATGGGGGGTTTGGGCGCCAGGGGCGCGCAGGCCGGGCCGGCTGGGCTGGGCTAGACTAGGTTGGGCCGGGCCACTTCGCGGATCGAAAACCCACGACGTGCACGACCGCTAAACGGAATTAAATCGCGAACCGAAATCCGGAACGGAACGAGACAAACACTCAACATCAGACAAAGAAATGTGCTTCGGCATGATGCAACTCCCATGACACTTAGGTTTTGGTTTATACATAACACGGACACCTGCCGCTATACTGGTTTGAAATTGGGAAGAAGGAGCAAACGGGGAAAGAGAAAAGAGAGTAACGCCCGAATTTGGTGAGAGAAAAGAAGAAAAAATTCTACCCCCAAATTCAGGGCGTTACAGTAACCTTCGGCTTTGTTCATAACACAAGGACTGAACATGTTGTATTTGACATTGTTGACATGGAGTACCCCTATAATGTAATCATTGGTCGTGGGACACTTAATGCTTTCAAAGCAATACTTCATCCAGCATATCTATGCATGAAGATACCTTCGGAACAAGGACCCATTGTTGTTCATGGGAGTCAAGAAGCTGCTAGAAAGGCCGAAGGAAATTGGACAGATTCAAAGGCAATTCATAATATAGATGGAGCTGAAGCCTGTGAGCAGTATAGATACAAAAGAGAGAAGGCTACTTCGGCGGATCAGCCGAAGCCTATGCTTCTGTGTGAAGATGTAGCGGAACAAAAGGTACTACTGGGGTCTCAGTTATCTGAAGAACAGGAGAAGAATTTGCTAAGATTTCTATTCAACAACAAAGATGTCTCCGCCTGGTCAGCCAATGATCTTTGTGGTGTCAACATAGACGTCATTGAACATTCACTCAATGTGGATCCATCTTTCAGGCCAAGAAAACAAAGGCTTCGGAAAATGTCTAACGACAAAGCTGAAGGTGCTCGGAACGAAGTGAAGAGGCTTCTTAGTGCTGGCGTTATCAGAGAGGTAAAATACCTAGAGTGGCTAGCCAACACTGTTATGGTGAAGAAGGCCAAGGGTAAATGGAGAATGTGCATTGATTTTACAGATCTTAACAAGGCTTGTCCAAAAGATGAATTCCCATTACCAAGAATAGATTCTCTAGTAGATGCAGCAGCTTCTTCAGAGCTTATGAGTCTACTAGACTGTTACTCAGGCTACCACCAAATCTGGATGAAGAAGGAAGATGAGCCGAAGCCTAGCTTCATAACCCACAGTGGCACATATTGTTATCTTTGAATGCCTGAGGGGCTTAAAAATGCTGGAGGGAGCTTCAGTAGAATGACAGCCAAGGTCCTTCATTCCCAAATAGGCAGGAATGTACTGACTTATGTTGATGATATCATAGTGAAAAGTACGAAGCAAGAAAATCACATTGCTGATTTGCAAGAGACATCTGCCAATTTCAGGCAAGCTGGCCTGAAGTTAAATCCAGAAAAGTGTGTTTTTGGGGTAAAGAAGGGCAAGTTCCTTGGTTGTCTGGTATCAACGAAGGGAATTGAAGCCAACCCAAGCAAGATTGAAGCTATCCTTTGGATGGAACCACCAAGTACAAAGAAAGGGGCTCAACGGCTGGCAGGGTGATTGGCATCAATAAACAGATTCATATCCAGATCAGCAGAAAGAAATCTACCATTTTTTGAAATACTAAAGTCAGCCAAAGTATTTCAATGGGGCCCGGCTCAGCAAAAAGTCTTTGAAGAGTTGAAGCAATACTTGATTGATTTAACAACATTAACTCCACCTTCGCCAGGGGCATCATTGCTCTTATATGTGGCAGCTTTGCATTCTGCAGTAAGTGCGGCACTTGTACAGGAGAAGTTAGATAGCCAAATCAAAAGGCAAGCTCCAGTGTACTTCGTCTCTGAGGTTTTAAGTCCGTCAAAGAAAAATTATACAGAATTGGAGGTGTTGTATGCTGTGTTAATGACCTCTAGAAAGCTTTGACATTATTTTCAAGCATATCGCATAATTGTTCCTTCGTCACAGCCTCTGAAGGACATTATGAGGAACAGAGAAGCCACTAGAAGGATTGGAAAATGGGCTGCAGAACTTAATGAATTCACCATTGATTATGTGCATAGATCCTCAATTTAGTCTCAGGCATTAGCAGACTTCATCGCTGATTGGACGCCAGGGGCTCATGAAGAAGAAATAAACAAAGACACCGAAGCTTGGACAGTGTTCTGCGATGGTTCTTGGGGAACTTTCGGTGCGGGAGCAGCTGCTGTTCTAGTGGCACCTTCAAAAGTCAGAACATGCTATGCAGCCAAGCTTGACTTCAGTTGCACAAATAATATTGCTGAGTACGAAGCACTTCTGTTGAGGCTTCGGAAGTTGAGAGCAATGGGAATAAGAAGGGTCATCCTAAAAACTGGTTCTCAAGTCATTTCTGGCCATGTCGACAAAACTAGCAAGGCAAGAGACCCGAAGCTTGAAAAATATCTAGATACAGTTCGAAGATTGGAGGCTTCTTTCGAAGGGTTTACTGTCAAGAATATTCCAAGAGGTGAAAATGAGCATGCAGATTTGCTAGCCAAATCAGCGGCCTAGGGGCTCCCTCTACCTTCGGAAGTATTTTTTGAAACAAAAAAGGCACCTTCGGTTGAACTCATGGAGAGAGGAGTACTTGCTATTTCTCCAGTACATAGTGAAGATTGGAGGACTGAAATTATATCTTTCCTTCAAGGTATTTGCCTTTCAGATGACGAAGCTTATAATAAGAGGATGGAGGCAAGGACAAGACCGCATGTAATAATAGAAGGGAAATTATATAAACATGGAGTCTGTTCTCCACTTCTCAAATGTTTATCAAGAACTGAAGGTATTGAATTAATGAAGGAGATACATGCAGGTCTATGTGGGTCTCATATTGGATCTAGGCCATTGCTGGGAAAAGTATTTAGACAAGGGTTCTACTGGCCGAAGGCAGCTTCGGATGCAGCAGAGTTAGTTCAAAAATGTGAAAATTGTCAAAAATGTGCAAGAGACCAAAAACAACCTTCATCTCTCACTCAGTTACTACAACCCACTTGGTCGTTGCAAAGATGGGGCCTGGATTTGTTAGGCACACTTCCACCAGCGCAAGGCAATTTGAAGTATGTTGTGGTGGCTGTAGAATATTTTTCTAAGTGGATTGAAGCGAAGCCTTTGGCTACAATAACTTCGGTTACAGTCCAGAAATTCTTCTAGCAAAATATTGTTTGTCGCTTCGGCGTGCCGAAGGCTATAACTGTCAACAATGGAACACAGTTCGATGCCGAAACTTTCAAGGATTTCTGTATTCAGATTGGCACAAAGATTCATTTTGCATCAGTTAGGCACCCGGAGTCAAACGGGCTGGTCGAAAGAGCAAATGGTATTATAATGATGGGAATAATGAAGCTAATCTTCAATTAGCCCAGAGAAAAGTGGCCAGACGAGTTGATTAAAGTGGTGTGGAGCCACAATACAACCATATCAAGATCAACAGGTTTTACACCGTTCAAATTATTATTTGGTGACGAAGCTATAACCCCAGAAGAAGCTAAAGCGGGGTCAATAAGAACAGCAACTTCGGCAGAAGATGAAGCTGATTATCACGTAGCAAAAGATACTATAGAAGAGACCAGACTTCAGGCTATGGAGAATATCAATAATATCAAGCCGAAACAATAAAATGGCGCGACAGAAAAGTTCGGTTGAAAAATATTAAGCCAGGGCATTTGGTGCTTCGGAGAGTGGCTGTCACACCCGGTTTTGCAGGTAAACCGAATGCGAACCATGTACGTGCCAGGATCAGAAATTCACGTACACAGCGATTACATAAATGACTCAACATAGCACAATGCTTCGAATAACAATAAAGAATAATTAATATTAAGACTAGAGTCATTTACATAATATAAATCAAAGTACACAGAATCGAAACGTAGCCAACGTAAACAAACCCACCACAGGCAGCTGACTGGGGGAAGTCGCTAGCCTAATCCTCGAACTCGCCGAAGTCCTGTAACTCCTGGAGATCCGCCTCAACATCTTCTTCTTTACCTAAGCATAGATTGCACCAAAGGCAACCTGGTGTTTTGTGAAAGCAAGGGTGAGTACACATCAACGTACTCAGCAAATGTCCCGTTTGGCTGAGGTGGACTAGCTTTATGTGGGGTTAAGCTCAAGCAGTTGCTTTTAGTTAGTCAGGTATTTATTATTAGTAGAAGCCAGATTTTATCATAAAACCCAAGTTATAATCCCAAAAGTACCTCCTCAGAGAGGAAATACTAGAATTCATAATTAAAGTCACCATCATTAACCATCATCATTAAAGTCATCATCCAAGGTGTATCCGGAGTATCTCTAATCAAAGAGGATCCCAAGGCTGCTCTTTACCGTGAGCACGACTGATATATCAGTTTCATTACCCTCTGCAGAGGTCGCACACTTTACCCATGAGCCGTGATTCCCGTTTTGCCCGGGGATCATGACTCCCCATTGATCACTTCCTAGGTGGTCCGGCAGGGTATCACTACGTAGCTTTTACAAAGATTCCCTGGAGGTCATAGCCGCCCGTTAGGTTTCTCCAGTTTGATAAACACAGTACCCCTCCCCGTAGGGGGGTGACTAACAAAAGCAAAACGAAAGAACCTCGACACCCAACCTCGGCAGAGCAAGCACTGTGCCTGGAGCCCATTGACGGCACGACGGCGAAGCAACTACACCTCTAGTTCCTCTAATTAATTAGCTAAGGGCGCCCCATTTCACCCTCATGGTTGCACTGTTATCCCGGGTGGTGTTGGAACTTGCTCTCTGTCGCAAGGGGGTCCAACGGGGGTGTGTAGTGACGTAAACAGGGTTCTCGCGCAAGATGGCAATAGCTCTGTTAATCTAGCCTCTCAAGGGCACTGTGCGGGGGTATTTATAGGTATCTGAGTGCCCAGCGTCTTGTGTTAAGGACGCATGTGCCCTCAGACACCTAGGTTATCCCCAGAATATTCCCATAAAGCGGGGTTACAGACTGTAATTACAGGGATGCCTTTACAAATTAGGCCCGTAACACGCAGCGGCCACGCAGGGGCCGTTACAATGGGCCAGATCACACGTGGGCCTCCATGCTGGACGAGGCCGCATGGTGGGATGACCTCGTCACAGGTCTACGTCCGATGTCGTATGGGGCGAAGGGTGTCCCTGCCCGTTGTCTTGTCTCCGTTGGACCAACGACTACGGCGAAGGCCTCGAGCGAAGGGTGGCGTCTTCGCCTTCGCCCCAACAGGTGGTCTCTCAACGAACAGGTCCATATGGAGAGGTACTCGGGAAACAGCCTGAGTCCCCTAAAATATCACAAGATCATCGGGACAACATCATTGTATCATAAATATTCACATCATGTTCGTTGATTAAGTTAAAGCAATAGCATAAAGCTAACCATAGTAACCCAATAGGTAACCAAGTGTAAGGTAAATACAAAGCTAGTCAATCCTTAGGTTTCAATTAAGTAATGTGGGACAGTGTATTATAAGTGAAAGGGACATATAGGGTCAGAGGACACTTGCCTTCACCAAACAGATGCTCAGGGGCTTCAATCTCGTAGAACTCAAAGAACCAGATCACTTGGTCGCCAACGCTTGATCTTCGATTCCTTGAAGCTTGGAGATGGATCGCATTCTAATCGCAATACGAAGCACAGACGAACAGACACAAGCAAGCAAACACATATATGCATAAGAACATTACACCATACAAATACAAACGTAATAAAACATGCAAAACGAAATAGAGCGTGTTACTACGGTCACGCGGAGAAAAAGAAACGCAACAGTCGGGGCTATGGTCGAGAAGTTAACGGTGTTTACGCTAAACAAATATTAGCTATAACATTGAATTCGATATTATCAAATATAAATAATATCTACCATTTAGTTTCGATTAACCTGCTACACTAGCGGCTATCAGATAAATAACTAATATAATTAGCACGAGAGATTCTAAGTGAGGCGAATTTACGACGCACGAAACAATACGATAGCGTGCAGACGACGCGCAGACACGCGCGACATAGCGTGCGAACGACGCACAAGTCAGCGCGCACGACCAGCGCAAGCGACGCGCGAACCAGCACGCCATGAACAACACGCGCGATAGGCGAGAAAGCTAAATCGGTGACGTGTTTATACTAAACAAGTCTTGATTAGAATATTAGTTCGACATAATTATAATTACATGAATTGACATTATCATATCAAATATAAATTAAAACTATTACTTAGTTTTGACCAACTTACTATTTTAATAATGGACGATTAAACAAATAGTTAACTAATTGACCTTAGTGATTATAATCGAACGGCTTTAATATTGTGTGCGGACAGCGCGCGACACGCGAAACAGCACGCGTGAACGAACAACAGCGACGCGCAAACAGCGCATGAACGACACACGACGATGCAACAAGTGGGAGATTGACTTTCCGTGTTTGTATTCAACAAATATTAATTCAACACATTTGAGTAAACATAATCGCATTAACATGAATTTGTAAAAGAGTGAATTAAAACTATAAATTAGTTTTAATCGAATTGCTATTTAATATCCATGAGATAAACAAATAATTATTAATTACTTAACTAAAATATGTGTCAAGACAAAATAATATGTTTATCACGAACATGACGTTATTACGGAGCTAACGCAACAGGAACGAAGTCTAACACAATAGGAACAAATTTATAACGCAACTCATATCGAATAAATAAAGTGTCGCATAACTTATTGAATAATTAACAATTCGCGGCTAAACACGACGCGACATACGAATATCACCAGATTATAATGAAATGCGCAAAACTATATTTCTAAGTTGATTTTAGTTAATATAAATTATTTGCGTGAAACATTTTAGATAAATTGAATTGTCAATTAGTTCATGATTATAGCGAAGTGATTAATTAATGTACGTGGGTCGCGCGCGCGACACACATATATATGAGACATCACGAATGGACGGTGACACACGCGGACCGCGCATGCGAACGACAACAACGGACACGTGTGAACGGCGCAAAGGCGTGCACGTGCAGGGGGTAGACGGGGGTCGTCTACGGGTAGACGAACATCGTCGGAACCCCGACGACGTGCTGTGCGTACACGGATGCGGATGCCTATTGCTAGGTTGTGGGTCTAGGATTTTTCGTGTGCGTGCGGGTTGGTGAACGTGTCGCATGACCACGAAACAGCGCTACATGCCGCACCGGGGCGCGCACGGGCGAGCTGCACCGGCCGCGCGTCGCGGGCATGCCACGCCAGCCGCGGGCAAGCCACGTAGGCTGCATGCCACGCCGGGCCGGACCAACCGTGCCTGCCACGGGCAGCAAGTCGCGGCGCCGCGCGCGTGAGGGCACTGGGAGGTGGGGCTAGGCCGCGCAAGGGAGCCGCCCATGAACGGACGTCGTGCAAGCAAGCTGCGCGCACCGGGAGGGAGGAAAAAGATGAAGGGCTCCTCACCTACACCCGCCGAGGACGACCGACGAGGCGGGTACGAGCGACGAGCACGCCGGGGAAGAGAACAGCGTCGACGACGACACCTTGCATCCACCATGGCCGGCGAGTGGAGGTCTTGGTTGCGTGCAGCCGGAGATTATTTCGACGATAGAGAGCGAGCGAAGAAGAGGAGAGGGTGCGAGTGTGTTCCCTATTAACAACGATCGTGAGAATGGCCGCTCGGTCAACACGCTACGAATCCATGGGGTGGTTTCGGCTCCGGGTTCTGGGCGTCGTGGGCGAGCTGGAGCGAGTGGGCAGCAGGGCGGTTGCGTCGCGGGTGCTGCACGCGCGCTGCTGGTGGGACGCGAGCGGCGCGACGGCTGGGATAGGGCGCGCACGCGCGTGCAAGGCGCTGGGCCGTGACGCGGGAGTCACGACGCGCTGGCTATGCGGGTGCGCCGGGCACGGCCGCTGCATGCGCGCGCGAGGGGAGTGCGCGGTTAGGCGAGCAAGCGCGAGCGGCGGCTGGGCAACGCGTGACGGCTGTGCGCGCGAGCGCTAGGGCACGCGCGGGGAGCGGCTGCTGGCGCTACTGGCCCGAGCGAGGTGGGCCGCCAGGGGGGAAAGGGGGCGCGCTGGGCCGTGGGATGGGCTGGGGGAAAGCTCGCGCGTAGGCCGCGGGGGAGCACTGGCGCGGGGCGCCGAGTGGGCCAGGGAGCTGGGCTGCGGGGTGAGGTGAGTGGAGGGGGATGGGTTGGGCCGGCTAAGGCCAAAGGAGGGGGGGCTGGTGTGGTTTTCCCTTATTTCTTCATTTCTCTTTCTTTTCTTTTCTATTTCCTTATTTTTTGAATTCACACTTATGCATGACTCAAATGGAATGAATACACACCAACTTCATTCATCAAGTACAAAATAGATAAGCTCCAGCATGATGCAACAATCAAAGCACCACTAGGGTTTTATTTTACTAGGCTTACACATAAGTATAACACAAAAATACTTCTTCACTATTTAGGAAAAAGAAAAGAAAAGCAAGGAGAGGAGAGGGTAACACCTGAATTTGGTGGATATTAAGAAAGAAATTTTATACCCCCAAATTCAGGGTGTTACAGTGGCTAACCCGGACATAGTAGGCAAATTACAACTGAAGTGGGAAGGACCTTTTCTGGTGGTATCTTCGTCAAGGCCCGGTTCTTACAGATTGGAGGATATGGACGGCAACGACATTCCTGGATCTTGGAATGTGGATGAGCTTCGACGATATTATGTGTAATTTGATGTAATCTTTTTTCAATTTTTTTCTATGGCACCCTTTTCCTTTCCAAAGGGGGAGAAAGGTTTTTAATGTGGCCATAGCTTGTAATTTTTCCATTTCTTATTTAGCTCTACGAGAGAAAAATCCCCCAAAAGAATGTAAAATGTAAAATCTGAGCATGCACCATCGAGTGCAGAAGGAAAAAACCAGGGAGAAGCTTAAAAGTCGTCCCTAAGGGGATGCAGAGCACGACGAAGCTACAAAAAGTCGTTCCCAAAGGAGCGCAGCGTAAGTTTTTCACTCAAAAGTCGTTTCTAAGGGAATGCAGAGCCAAATACCGCCGAAATATAAGGCGAAGAAGTTCAAAAGACATTCCTAAGGGGATGCAGAACTTATACCACCAAAATAGGAGACGAAGAAGTTCAAAAGTCATTCCTAAGGGGATGCAGAACTTACACTGAAAAGTCAATAGTGAACACCGAAAAATAAACGGTGAAGAAGACTCCAAAGTCGTTCCTAAAGGGATGCAGAGTCTTGGTGTGGCTTCGTAAACGTGTGTTTGGACATTCATTTGCACATTACATCACATCATTCATTGCATTCATACACATTCATTTAGACATTCGTAGGATCATCATCATTATATCATAGCGTATAGACAGTCGCTTCGGCTCTAATGATAAAGCTTCGATGAGTACAAAAGAAGCAAATTTACGCTTCGTTGTGTACGAAAAGAAGGGAATGTGTTTTTCGCCTTCGGCTCAAAAAAATACAAGTTTCATCCACATCAAAGCAGTTCATACATGGTTGGAAAGGTAAAAATATATTACAAGGTATGGACAAATTTACAGAATAGTGTTGGATTCCTAAATTACAGTATCTTTTACAAAGTTAATTCAAAAAATTTCTCTAGAGCTTTTTCACAGCAGCTTCATCACTTCATCATTGTCCGTCAAGTTTCGGATCATTGCTCATCGGCTTCGACATCCTGCACATAATAAGGCAGTATAAGGTAAAGACAAATCTCAAGGACAAAGTAAGCAATAGGAACAAGTGTATTACCGCCTTGAGATGACTTCGAGCTTCATCACCAGCTAAGTCTCGCCCACCCTTCGTCCAGATTTGAGTTATGAATCTATTTCTAATGCTTCGGGCTAGACTAGGGATGTCAGTTAAATCCGCTGGTGACAGGCTGAAGTTTGGCCTGTTCACGATCTTCCCATGCGTACAACCAGTCTTCATGAAAGCAACAGTTGTGCCGCGAGAAGCTAGCAAGGCACAGAAGTCACCGTGCCCAGCTATAACTTCGTCAAGCGCATCAACTTCGCCCTCAATGTGTTCGAAGGTGCCTGGCAGGTCTTCAACCGAAGGTTCAAATTTTTTAGAACTGGCTCCAACTGAGTTGAAGACCTGCTTCAGCCGTTGCACGCACCGGTTGCCGAAGTCTAGACATTTTCCCTGAAGCTCCTTCAATGATTTTTGCAAATTTGAACTTTTTTCGACTTCGGCTTTAAGTTTCGTATCAAAATCCTTCTTTTCTCGCTCGAAATTTTCTGATTTCAGGAGGAGTTCACTATTTAGCCTGACAATTTCGGCTTGGGCTTCTACCAATGAACCCTCCATTGTTTGAAGAACAAAATCTTTCTTTTCAAGAGCAGCTTCATGATCTTTGATCTTGCTTTCCAAGCCTTCAATTATAACCTCATTTTTCTTATCTTCGAGGTCATGTTGCATCCTCAAGGCTTTACTTAGTAGCATACTATGTGCAAAATAACCTTCATCAACAATCACCTTCATTGTAAAACAATGAAAGGCCGAAGGAAAAGATTTTACCTTGAAATTAGAATAGAATAAACTACCGACGATATGCTGTCGACGGTAGCAACTGATGTCAGCTTCAAGCTTCGGGAAACCAATACTCTTCGATAGAGTACTGATAACCTTCGCTCCAGTTCGATCTCGGAGGCATTCTAAGCTTTATTCGTTAATACCGCCAAAGAGCAACGCTCCTGGCTGGTAGCCGCAGGATATAGCATATTCCTGCAGTCCATCTTTCTCAGCCTTAGATAGCCCTTGACCAATTATATTTTGAAAATTGAAGTCTTTTTCCTCCGAAATATCTTCGGTGATCTCCTTCCCTTTCCCAGGCACTGTGGGCAGGGTTTCTTCGGCAGCTGCAGCAGCTTCTTTCGCGGCCATATCCAAAAGCATTTTATCAATATCAGATAATGTGCTCTTCAGACTGGTTTCTTCGACAGTTGTAGCTTCGGCAGTAGCAGCTTCGGTTGTAGCACCTTCGGCAGGAGCAGCATCTTCGACAGTTGCTGTTGTTTTTTACGCTGGGGCCGATGGTGGCGTTTCCTCGATAGCTTGCATTACAGTAATAATCCTCCGCCTTTTTGGCCCAGTAGACTTCTTGGCTGCCGAAGGTTCCTCCTTCTTCTGTAAAAGCCTCATCAGTTGTGGCCCCAGTGGACTTAGCTTGATAGGTAAGGATTCAGTCATTGCCTTTAGAATTTCTTCTACATCAGCAGCAGAAGGTGTTGAAGGAGTTTCTTCTTCTATCTCAGTTGTTTTTGGCTTCGGGGCTGCAACTTTTCTCTTCTTCGGAGCAGCCACCTTCGGCTCAGGGCTGGATTTTCTTTTTTTATAGCTTCTTCATCTTCTTTCACCATCCTAGCAGCTTGTCTGCTCAGAACACTAACAACCCTCTTTCTTTTTTGCCCTTCGGCACCTTTGTTCAATCGCTCATAGTCAGGGTAGTCAAAGTTCAAGGCATCCATCACCCGATTCAACCTTCGCTTTGGACGGGTGCCAAAGGCCGTAGTCATCAGATGATCCTCTTTTTTGGTGTAATTTCCCAGCACTTCATTACACACTGTTTCAATCATTTCCAGCCACTCTTGGCAAGGTTCTTTAAAGTGTTTTTCAAATTTAAACCGATAGGGAAGTCGCACAAGCTCAAGCCCTTTCTTCGATCCTTTTAACTTCGGCATGCTAAATTCGCTCAAAGTCGGAGATGTTTTGTTAGCCAAATATTCTTGAACTAGATCTCTAGTGCTGATTTGTTCAGCTACCACCCTGAATTCTGCCACAGCTTGTTGGCATGGTGACCCCGGCGTCATGCAGCACAGAGGCCTAGTCAACCCAAAGCTTAAGCTAAACGAGCTCAGCACTAGCGTCTTCAGCTTCTCCCTCTTCTTCTCATCAGCCTTGACATAGAACCACTCACTTTTCCAGCCGGTTGGCCACTTAGTGCGATAACTAAGCACCGGGGCCTTCATATCCTTGCAATAAGCGAAGTTGTAATAGCCAAAGTTTTCATGTAGCCCATCTTCTCTAGCCTTCATATGGTAATGCAGTTCGTGCACTCGGCAGAAAGCTTCGGCATTCGACTCCACTCCTTGGCTTTGGAGAGCCCAGATAAAAACGCTGAGCCTAATGATAGCGTTAGGGGTCAGCTGATGAAGATAGATTTCATAGTTATCCAAAACTTCCCCAATCATCTCGTTCAAGGGAAACCGCAATCCCGCCCTGAAGAAACTCTTGAAAACTACCACCTCATCATTTTCTGGTATCAGAGTGGTTTCTTCCCCAGCAAAATGAATCACCTTCTTCTCAGTTTCCCCGAAGTAGCCTAACTTCATCAACATGGGCATATCAGCTTCAGAAATGGTAGATTTTCCAAAATCCAAGTGGCTAGGTTTTGACAGGACCAGAATGCTATAATCTTCTTCTTCTTCATCAGCGTTTTCCTCCTCAACATCTTGTTCAGTTTCAACAGCAGGTGCACCTTGTTCAATGGCTTCTTCTGTCACAACTAATCCCGATTGCCTCATCACTTTGGAGATCGGGGCAATCTTGGTGCCTTCGGTCTCCTCTCCCTCACGGGTCACCCTCGCAGTTGAACGTACTCTGGCCATCTCATGTTGAATTTCTTGCAGTTTTGATGAAGTTGACAATTTTTATAGTTTTGTCGAAGCTTTCTTTTATGACGAAGCTAAATCAAGATGATGCTTTGCTTGAGACTGCGATGAACAAGCTTCGGCTATGGTCAAAATTTTCGGCAGCACAACAGTACAATAGCAATGAATGTTGTGGTAACTCCACACCTACCTGTCTGTTTATATAGTGCTACAGGTGTGCAGGTAAATCGTCAAGTCGTTCGCACCCGCTGGACAGTTACCTGCACCAACTGAACGATGGACCACTCAGCGCATGCGAGGTGAATCGCCGTATCGTGCGTATCTGCTGCATGGTGGGCCACCTCGCGTTCGGAATATTTTAATCGTTCCTCGGCAACGAGCTCAGGGAATGTGTTTTTCGGACCTTCGGCATTCCGAAGCCTTGGAGAATTTTTTCACGGATCAAGCTCATTACGAAAAATGATCTAGCACCGCGAAGGGGCTACTATTGGGGGTCTGCTTCGTCGCCGAAGGTCCTGTAAGAAGAAACACCTTCGAAAAGATCAACACAGAAGCAACACCGAAGGTACCATCCAAGGAGCTTCGGCATAACGACACGTCTCAAGACAAAGGGTCGCACCGACTTAAAGATAAAAAGATCGATCGGCCCATGATAATTTGTGTCATGATTATAATTTGTTGTAAAGGACATAAATGTAATTTCACATAGGTTGTGACCTATGCCTATAAATATATGAACAGTACCCTCATACTGTTCACGCTGTCATATACTCGCTCGTGCGTCACGCTTGTACTTTCACCTTCTGTCAGACTAAAGGTACAAATGTAATCCCGTATTGTTTTCATTCATTCGTGATTATATAATAAAAGATATATTATGATGTCATATAATTGTTTATATTATTTCTCATATTGTATATGCTTCGTCTTTCATTAAAATATGCAATGATTAATGAAGATGTGTCCTTCATAACCTTCGTCCGAAGACCATTATATCACTAAGGAAATAATGCTCCGAAGGACGAAGGGTATTAACCATTAACCTTTCTTTGTGTTGCCTTGTTCTTAATTCTTAGCACTTGAGAACAAGTCCCCAACAATCCCGTACATGGATTGTGGCTGGTCATGACAACTTGTAGCCGATGAATCACGTGTGTGTTCCCCCAATTCAACCTCGTGCGAGGAAAATTTTCGATAGTAGATTTATCAAACGCACGTACTAGCCTTCTATAATCATTTTGCATACCCCCTATAATCTGTTGCACTTGGTCTTGCTGCTCATCTATGTAAGCTTTAAGAGATTGGAGTTCGTTCGTGTCGCTTACCTTGGGGATAGCCATAGTAGGTCGGAGCGAAGCTAGATCTTTCGTCCGTTGCCGAACGACTTTGTTGTTCCTGTCCACTTTGAAGTTGACCAGGAATTTCACCTTCAGCATGACGTAGATTATTGCAGGAGGCTTCAGCTTCGAAATAGAGATCTTCTTCTGTGACAAGAGTAGAGGTGTAACCCGAAGGTGAAAAAAATGGGCGACGAAGCTATAGTCAAGGGACTTCGTCTTGGGTTGATGACGAAGACCAAATACAACAGTGACCAAAAAAGGATAAAGACTATTTAGTCCTTAATGTTTTGTATTATAATGGTAGACAGATGGCAAGGACATAAATGTACTTTTACTTGGGCTGCGTCCCGTGCCTATAAATAGATGAACAGTAGCATTGTACTGTTCACGCTGGATGGTAATCGCTCTCCCGCATCTTTACCTTCGAACAAGCCGAAGGTATCAATGTAATGTGAAATCTGTTAATATTAATACATGTTTTGTGGGATGCAAATATAGATAAATCAATGATATACAACTATTGTCTACATCCTTTTGCATTCTTATTCATATAAATGATGAAGGTATGTCCTGCTCGACCTTCGTCTGATGAGTATTATACCCACAAGGAGATAATACTTTGGAGGACAAATGTCTGTTATAATTAACAATTATGTTGTCTTGTTCTTGATTCACAACATTTGAGAACAAGTGACCAACAAGGGCTAAACTATAACTACTCCTAATGCGTCTCGTGCCTATAAATAGATGAACAGTAGCACTGTACTGTTCATGTTGGATGGTAATCGCTCTCCCGCATCTTTACCTTCAAACAAGCCGAAGGTATCAATGTAATGTGAAATCTGTTAATATTCATACATGTTTTGTGGGATGCAAATATAGATAAATCAATGATATACAATTATTGTCTATATCCTTTTGCATTCTTATTCATATAATAAATGATGAAGGTATGTCCTTCTCGACCTTCATCTGATGAGTATTATACCCACGAGGAGATAATACTTTGGAGGACGAAGGTCTGTTATAATTAACAATTATGTTGCCTTATTCTTGATTCACAGCATTTGAGAATAAGTGACCAACATTGGCGCCCACCTCCGGTGAACTCACTTCCACAACCTTCGGCAAGCATTCAACTTCGTCATGCCGCCGAAGAAGGCAACAGTGCTAGGGGCTGCCCTGCAGCCACTTGACACAAATCAGGACGCACTCTCCCTACGAGAGGTTAGGAGCTAGAAGAGAAAGGCCACTAGCCCAACGCTTCATGAGGAGCAGCTTGACCAGGAGATCAGGGATTTACAAGCAATCCACCAACAAGTATAGAGGAAAAAGGAGAAAATGCTTCGGCCGGTCGACCTTTAGAAGAAGATTGACGAAGCAGCTGAGGAGATACGCCATCTCACTCAAGATGACCAGGACCGAAGGCCTCAGCACAAGGAGCTTCGTCAGGAAAGCCCAATCAACGAAGATGAATGGTACGATGACTTTCATCATGGTAACTTTACTTTCGATGATGCTTCTCCTCTGGTGGCAGAATTGCAGGCTCCCACGTGGCCACCGTCCTACAAGCCACCTCAGTTACCCATGTATGATGGGCATTCAGATCCAAAGCAATTTCTGATGAGCTACAAGGCAACAATATCCTCGTATGGGGGCAACGCTGTTGTCATGGCAAAGTCATTCGTCATGGCAGTCAGAAGCGTGGCCCAGACATGGTATTCCTCTCTTCGGCCAGGGACAATTACGTCGTGGCAGAAGCTGAAGGACATGCTAGTCACCAGCTTCCAGGGCTTTCAAACGAAGCCAGACACTGCTCAGGCCCTTTTTCAATGCACCCAAGACCATGAGGAGTACGTCCGAAGGTTCCTGTGTTTGAGAGCTCAAGCGCCTACAGTGCCCAATGAAATTGTTATTGAGGCCATGATCAAGGGGCTTCAGCCAGGACCTACAGCCTAATATTTTGCAAGGAAGCCACCACAGACCCTGGAGAAACTCCTTTAGAAGATGGATGAATACATCCGGGCTGATAATGATTTCCGCCAAAGAAGGGAGGAATCATATAGGTATTCTGAAATGACTAGGGGCTTCGGAGGAAGACTTCACCCTAGGCATGTCACGATAATCCACAATCCCAATGCCAACGACGAAAGGGCTAACAATGCTCAGAGCAGTCACCACAGCTCACAGTCTTCGGGCATGCAACAAACTTCTTACAGACCACCAGCTCTGAGAGGCAGAGGGGGGAGAAGCTTCAGTGGAGGAAGGTACAGTAATCAGCCCAGAAAATTGTTCTGGTTTTTTCTGTGGTGAGGACAAGGGACACAAGTGAGGACGTGTAAGGTCACAATCCAAAAGCAAAAGGAAATTGCTGAAGCCGAGGCATGGCAGAATCAGCCAAAGTAGGTCATGCATACTGCTTCGTGCTACTCTCCATATATCCCAGAATACATAGGCAATCAACAGCCTACGGCTTCTGCAGCTTCAACAAGTCACTCTCAAACTTCCTAGGCTCAATTACCACCACCCCCACCACCTGCGCCTGCCCCAAGTCATGATCACCAGCAAGAAGGGCATCTTCGGCCTCAGCAACAACGTGACCTTCGGGAGCAGCCTCAAGCTCGCACAGTTAATAGTACTGTGCCCGAGTCCAGGCATATCTACTGAAGATGACACAATGTTTAGGCCAAAAGAAAGCCCTGATTTGTTCTATTTCTACTCTTTTTGCTTTTATATTTCCTTCACAAAAGACAATACAGGAAGGTTTAACCTTCAACTCGATGTAATAAACCTATGGTTACACCATCGAGTGTGACAAAACCAAGTTCCAAAGCTCCAAAGTCATTCCTAAGGGAGCGCAGAGTAAGTTCCGAAGCTCCAAAGTTGTTCCTAAGGGAGCACAGAGTAAGTTCCAAAGCTCCAAAGTCGTTCCTAAGGGAGCGCAGAGTAAGTTCAAAAGCTCCAAAGTCATTCCTAAGGGAATGCAGAGCTAAGATACCGCCTAAGTAAAAGGTGAAGAAGCTCCAAAGTCGTTCCTAAGGGGATGCAAAGCTTAGCTCCAAAGTCGTTCCTAAGGGGATGTAGAGCTTGGCTCCAAAGTCGTTCCTAAGGGGATGTAGAGCTGGTATACCACCTAAAAAAAGGTGAAGAGACTCCAAAGTCGTTCCCAAGGGGATGCAGAGTCTAGGTCTATAACCATGTGCTTTCTTACTTTCGGCGCAAATAGCATTCCACATCATACCATCATATCATATCGCATAGCATCGCATCATACATCATTTTGCATTACCAAAAAGGTGTGGGGCAACAAAGGAGAGTTGCTCTTTCGAAATAATTGATCAGATTATGAAAAGAAATACTACAGCACAAGTCATGCCTTCGGTAGATACATACTCCTACGTGAAGTAAATCTTCGTCAGCAATGGCATAATGAGAATCCTTTTTCTTTATGACACATGAAAAGAAGGAAAGGTGTTTTTTCGCCAAAGGCTCAAAAACGGTACGTATGAAGGTTTCATGCACCACAAAGATATATATTACATTAATATACATACAAATACTTGATGTTTGTTTCTTACAAAAGACAACAGCCATACAAAAGCATTACACTTTCAAGCATACAAAAATTTAATCTTCCTTCAGTACTTTTTCAGCAGCTTCATTTAGCAGTCTATCGACGGTTTCGTCAGCAGCTTCATTAGCGATTCTTATTATGTCTAATGTTTCCTTCATGGCTGGGTCAGCGTCGGGATTATACGGCTCCGGTGGTGGTGAAAGTTCAGTTGAAAGAATATGTTGGTTAATTCTGAAGCTAAAAACAAACTCCAAAGCTAAATCCCAGTAAACATACATATAAGCCTTGCGCGCTCAGCAGCTTCTTCAGCCCGCTTGGCTTCTTCTTGAGCGTCGTGAGATTCTTTTTCATTTTTTCTAATTGCTTCATCAGCCATCTCACGACCGCCCTTCATCCACACATCGGAGTAGAATCTACCACCCAACGTAGACGCCTCAGTCAAAGGGTCCTTAGTGTCTTCCACCGAGAAAACAAATTCTGGCTGAGCTGCAGCCTTAACATGCCCACAACCGGCTTTTTCTAAGGTCGCCGCGACCCCTCGTGCGCCAGCGAATGTGCAGAAGTCTCCTCGATCACTTAAGATTTCGTCAAAGGCTTCGACCTCTCCACTAATCCACTGGATGACACCATCGGGGTTGCCGCAGATGAATTTTTGCTTGGAAGAATAGGCTCCTACCTTTGTAAAACTGTTCTTCAGAGTTTTTGCGCATTCCAAGGATATCTCGTAGCATCTCTCTTTGGATTCATGGAGCTCTTCGACATTCTTTTGTACTCATAATCTTTCCATTTCACTTATTTCTCGTGCTTTGCATTTGCAACTTCAAATTTTTCATTCATTTCCGCAAGCTTCTTCTTCAAATCTTCAATTTCGGCCTTGTGAGCTTTGGCTTGTGCACTAAGGTTGGCTTTGCTAGTTTTCAGCCTGACCACTAAGGAAAACAATATCTTATCCTTCTCGAGAGATCCATTCCTTAGCGAAATGACCTCTGTCCAAAGATTCCCAAGAGCTATCTGACAGCTCTCGTCTTCTGCTTCCTTTTGGGTCTTTAAAGCCTTACTTAGAATTAAGCCCTAATAATAAAAATATATGAGAACATAACGATAGCAAGAAAACCTACAAATATAGTTTATTTTACAATAAAAGTATATATACCTTCAAGCTATTATAAGCTAGGCTATCTGCAAGATCATCCTTCGACATTGCAGATAGCTCGAGCTCAAGCTTCGGGCACCCCCTGTTCTTCATCATTTCCCGACAGACAGAGATATCTTTATTGTCTCGTAGGCAATAGAGAAAATCATCCTCATCATTGTTGTTGTACACCAAGGATCCTTGCGGATACTTCAGATCCTTTGCGTATTGCCTTGTTTCGGCAATCTGATCCTCCGATAATTGTTTCCCCGAATCATGTCGCACAATAAACTCCAGCTCTTCGGCAGGTGCTTCGGGAGCAGGAGACTTGGACTTCTCAGGGGCACCTTCTTTTTCCAAGATTAGTGGTGCAGTCTCCGAAGGTCTTGCTTCGGCAAAAATTGAAGGTCCAGCCTCAGAAACAGCTTGTGTTGTGCCAGTTTCATCAGATTTCTTTAAAATTTCGCCTTCTGTACTAGGCGCTTCAGCAGCAGCAGGAGTTGATGCCTTTATAGATTCCATGACAGTGTCTAGCACGCTGGACATTCTCCTCTTCCTCGGAGTTGTTGCAGGGATCCTTGATGCCTTCAGCAATTCCGTCTCACGCAATGGACTCAGGGCCTTCAATTGCTTTGTCGCCTTCTTCAGTTTTGGCTCTTCAATCGGTCCTGTTTTAGCTTCTACATGCGCAGAACGACTCGGTTCAGATATAGAAGCAGACCCTTCAATTAGCTTCGACACTTCGGTCGTTTCAATGCGCTTGGGCCAATGTGTCAAAACTTTAACCTTCTTTGACCTCGGCGCGCTAGAAGTCACCGAAGTAGCAGTCTTTCTTTTCTTTCCTTGCTTCCGCGAAGGATAATAGTCGTCTGGATATACAAATCCAATGACATCAAACACCCTGTTCAACCTCTTTTTGCCTCGAGCCCCGTAGGCCGTTGTCATGGCATCATCTTTAGCCTTTGAGTAGGCTCCAAGCAATTCATCACTGGTTGCTTCAATGGCATCTAGCCAGCCATCATTTGGCTCATCAAACTGGCTCCTGTATCTGAAGGTGTACTTCAGGTAGATTAAGCCACCTTGGCTAGAGCCAGCAGTAGCCTCCTTCGGCATCTCCCACCCATTTGCAAGTGGCCACACTCTATAAGCAATGTGCTCCTGGACTAAGTCCCTTATGCCTATGTAAGTGCATACTGAAAGTCGCCTAGAGGGGGGTGGATAGGCGGAACCTGAAAATTAATACTTTATCCCCCAACTAGATCCCTTGATTAGTGGTTAGAACAAGATATACAATTATCGGAGTATAAAAACTAAGTCCTTGCTTGAAAAGAGTATTGCTTTCAAATAATGCGGAATTGATAAGACAATACAACTAATAAGTCTATGAGAATAAAGCAAGAAGGCTTAAATGAGAAGAGCAATAAGTCAAGTTGTTTCTTGCAAAGTGTTGCTTCACTAAATGAGAATTTAACTTGAAGCAACACCAAATGATATTAGCAAATAATAGCACAAGAAAACTTAGAGTAAGGGAAAGCAAACAAATCACAAGCAATAAACACAAATGACACGGGTGATTTGTTTTACCGAGGTTCGGCCCTGGAAGGCCTAGTCCCCGTTGAGGAGTCCACTAAGGACGGGTCTTTTTCAACCCTTTCCCTATCTCCACTGATCACACAAGGATCGGCGAGCTCTTCTTCTTCTCAAGGATCACTCTCGATCCCGTAAGGACCACCACACTCTTTGGTGTCTCTTGCTAGCTTTTACAAGCCTCCAAAACTTTGGAGGAAGTTCAATGGGAGTCAAAACTCCACGCACAAATGAACACAAAGATGTAGCACCCACTATCTCTCAATGAATCTCACAAGGCACTAGGGCTAAACTCAATTGAGTAGCTCTCAATTGCTTGCTCTCTCTTGTGTGGCACTTGTGTTGGTTGTAGTGGTCTAAATCTTGTGTATAAGATGGATCAATGAATATATGTGGTTGGGAGGGCTTGAGTATGTCAACTAGATGACTTGGAATGTTGCTTGGGCTCCCACACCTTGAAGTGGTCGATTGGGGTGCTATTTATAGCCACCAAACGAAATATGGCCGTTGGAGAAGTCTGCTGGCGATGGGCGCACCGGACAGTCCGGTGCGCCGCCGGACAGTGTCCGGTGTGCCGCCACGTCAGCCTGCTGTTGGGTTCCGACCGTTGGAGCTCTGTCTTGTGGGGCCGCCTGGCTGTTCGATGGTGCACCGGACAGGCCCTGTAGGCTGTCCGGTGTGCCACCCGCGCGTGCGCTGCTCCTCTGCGCGCGCTGGCGCGCATTTAATGCGTTGCAGACGACTATTGCGCTCGAAGTAGTCGTTGCTCCGCTGTCACATCGGACAGTCCGGTGTGCACCGGACAGTCCGGTGAATTTTAGCGGAGCGGATTCCCGAACCTGGCGAGTTCAGAGTCGCTCTCCCTTGGGGCACCGGACACTATTCGGTGGTGCACCGGACAGTCCGGTGAATTATAGCGAAGCGCCTCTGAGATTTCCCGAAGATGAAGAGTTTGGCTTGAAGTCCCCTGGTGCACCGGACACTGTCCGGTGGCACACCGGACAGTCCGGTGCGCCAGACCAGGGCACACTTCGGTTGTCCCTTGCTCTCTTTGTTTGAACCCATTCTTGGTCTTTTTATTGACTTTTTGTGAACCTTTGGCACCTGTAGAACTTATAGACTAGAGCAAACTAGTTAGTCCAATTATTTGTGTTGGGCAATTCAACCACCAAAATCAATTAAGAAATAGGTGTAAGCCTAATTCCCTTTCAATCTCCCCCTTTTTGGTGATTGATGCCAACACAAACCAAAGCAAGTATAGAAGTGCATATTTGAACTAGTTTGCATATTTTGTAAGTGCAAAGGTTACTTAGAATTGAGCCAATAGAAATTCATAAGATATGCATGGATTGTTTCTTTATAATTTTAACATTTTGGACCACGCTAGCACCACATGTTTTGTTTTTGCAAATTCTTTTTGTAAATCCTTTTCAAAGTACTTTTGCAAATAGCCAAAGGTAAATGAATAAGATTTTTGAGAAGCATTTATAAGATTTGAAAATTTCTCCCCTGTTTCAAATGCTTTTCCTTTGACTAAACAAAACTCCCCCTTAATAAAAACTTCCTCTTAGTGTTCAAGAGGGTTTTAAGACATCAATTTTGAAAATACTACTTTCTCCCCCTATTGAACACAATGAGATACCAATTTGAAAATAATTAGTTTTTCTCCCCCTTTTGAACACAATGAGATACCAATTTGAAAATCATTAGTTTTAAAATTAGGTGGTGGTGCGGTCCTTTTGCTTTGGGCTAATACTTTCTCCCCCTTTGGCATGAATCGCCAAAAACGGATACTGTGAGTGAAATATAATCCCCTTTTAAGAACTACTTTCTCCCCCTTTGGCAAACAAATAATGTGAGTGAAGATTATACCAAAGAGAAGAATCATGCGGAATACCCACAAAGAGTGAATAATACCGAAGGGGTTGAGTGGAAGCGTCGTCTTTGCCGAATATTCCATTTCCCTTTCAATTCTATGACTAAGCATGAGAATATACTTGAAAACACATTAGTCATAGACATAAAAGAGATATGATCAAAGGATACATCAAATTAAGCATGATCATAGTTCTATACAACATAGATTGCTCCCCCTAAATATGTGCATTGAGATGAAAACATATTTTGGCCTTAAATGCCAATTGCACATAATTAGGTTATTGAGAACAATTCTATATCATAGAGAGTGTGAAGTGCATTGTGTCATAGTATAAGTGTGATGCTCATGACAGGTTATGCACTTATGAAAGCATGTTGTAAACATCTTAAGCATTTTCCCTTAAGGATTTCAAAGAGACTTAAGGACCATCCACCTTTGGAACAAAGGTAGCTTATCCTCGTTACAAGGTTAAGCTTTAAGCTCTTTGACAATAAAATTACTTCACCTAGTTGCAACAAGGATGCATTAATGCAGGAATGAAATTTTAAGAAGTGAAACTAGGTATGAAGCAGGGATAATGCATGGACATGCTTTCTCTTCCTTTTATTGCAAGAAATGCAAAGAGAGTATAGAAAAGGAAGATTTAGGTACATGAGTAAATGAGTGGAAGTAGTTTTACCGTTATGTACCTTCTCATAGAGACGCTCTCTTCATTGTGCTTTGTCCCTAGTCTTAATTGCTTAAGACCTATATTCAAGACAATGTATAGAAATATTTTGCACAATAGAGAGTTCTACAACTGGTGATCCTTTTCCAAGTTATTGTTAGCATATAGCAAATAGATCACAAATTGCATAAATGTATCATGAATTCTCCTTTTAACTTAGTGCATATCAAGAGATATTGATTGATAGTATATAAGGCACTAAGAAACATAAAAGTTAATTGAATTTATTCAATGATCAAACAAATAACAGGTGTGATCAAAAGAACAACACATGCATTCGATAAGATAGGAGAATCCAGTAGATATGCTACTTTAGCAAAGAAAGTTACAATCCTTGATAAAGATGACATTATTCTAACAAGATGGATTGATATGTAGTAGCATACATCATGAGAAACTTATTCTTATCCAAGAGACTATATGAGATTACTAAGAAAAAGTGATAGTCTCACATAATCAAGATATAGAAATAGACTCCCCCTAGAGATATGCATCAAGAATTTGAATGAGATGAATAGATGCATTTAATTTAGAGATGTGTAGGGAGAAGCATTATACATCTTGATCAAGGCTTATAAGATTTGCAATAAGCACCTTATGCCTGACATTTTCTTAATGAAAAGGATTTAGAATACTCACAACCACATCATTGATTGTTTTGTAGAAGTAGGTGGTGTTGTTCTTGATGTCCTCCTCTTTCATTTGAGAGTCCTCCCTTTGCAGTGGCTTCTTTTTCCTTCCAAACTTATTGAAAATACTCAAAAAGATGTTAATAACACAAGGGAGTATATGATGAAGGATGATTTCTTTAGATAGGAAATAAATACAATTCATCATCCATAAGTCACACAGACATGAAGTAAAATCCTTATTATTAGTGCACATCATTAGAAAAGAGGAATATGCACCAATCATAGGAAGTTCACTTCTTCATATTGAATTTTAACATCATAACTTAGAAGCATATCAATATGAAAACAAATGTAGCAAAGGCATGAATTAGATTCTAATGGACGAGTGCATTTATGAGAATGTGATTGAATGAACACCTAGACGAATTTAGTCCAACAAAGAATCTATTCTTCAATAATGATAATTTAGAGTGAATAACCATTGAAGGGAACTATATTTGATTAAGAGGATGAGTTCCCATACCTTTGCTTTTACCTTTCTTTCTTTAGGCAAAGAGTAACCCTTTAGGCTTGTGTCTTGCACTTATTCTCTTGAAGATTTCACAAGTAGGCTCAAGAGATATGTCATTAGTAACACAAGCACTAGTTTCCCTTTTTGTAATCATTTTTGAGAACGAATGAAAGACATAGATTACTAAAACATGGAAACTTTCTAGCATGAACTAGATTATCCATAGATGATGTTATGCTCAATTTTAATTCTTAAAACAAGCATAAATAATCCTTTAAGATTGTGGGAATAAATCTAATACATGATGTGGAAAGCGATAAATGTGAAAGAATCATGTCCAATTTAAGCAAGTAGAAACACATCATTAATCATTGGATTGATTTTTCTTTTCATGTTAGATTACGCATTTCTAAAGAGAAACTTATTCTCTACAAGTGAGACTACTTGGGTTACTTAAATAAAATCATTAGTCTCACTATTCTAGTTATAGAGAGAGTTTTTCCTTTTATAAGTGTCCTAAGGATTTGAATTCCTTACATGACACCTTATTCTTTTAAGAACATGAGATATCTCTCTATATCTAGAATCATGGCAGTAATAGAATGGCTAGTGAGAAACATGCCATGAGGTACTTCAACAATTTAAAGCATGTAGATTGTCATAATATATAAATGATGAATGCACAATCTACCATATAAGAGGAATTTCTTCAAAGAATGGTGACATAATTTCAAAAACATCTTAA
The DNA here is from genome assembly GCF_902167145.1 of Zea mays. Taxonomy (NCBI): domain Eukaryota; kingdom Viridiplantae; phylum Streptophyta; class Magnoliopsida; order Poales; family Poaceae; genus Zea; species Zea mays. The sequence continues at coordinate 36,926,629 of NC_050100.1, read as the reverse complement.
GTGCTTCCTTTTTCTATGAGACTACACAAGACACTTAAGAAATGATAATTTAAGATACTTGCACTTAAAAGCATAAGAGTTACCATCCTTTGGCATTCCGCCATGTTGTAGGCCTTGATTTTTCCGCACAAGATAATTCCTTATTTCCTACAACGTTGATATCCTCCTCGAGATGATATGAGTTTAAAACATAGTAATTTGAAGAATAACCTTGGGTCAATCATGGATATAGATCATTGAAGATTGATAGCTTGAGTTGATAAGAATTGAATGGACTCTCTCAAGCACCCCAAGGCTTCATATCATCTCCTTCCCCTGCAAAGCTTGTCAAGTATATTTTGGTACCCATCGCTTGATGGGTCCATCAAGGTTAGTCAACAAAGATCTAGGAACCCAAACGTCCTTTGTGTTAGCACTAGGTAAACTTGTTACCTTTCTAACACAAGTTGCAATTTTGGGTTGCCTAGTTACATGAGAAATATTTGACAAACTAGAAGTAGGATAGTTATTAGTGGGAAAATCCCTGCATTGATGTCCCTTCTTTCGGCAAGTGTAGCATAGGCGTTTTTCAAGATTTGAGAATTTCTTCTTTCCTAACGCTATGCCTTTTTGTTTCAAATGGGGACAGGATTTGATTAAGTGTCCCTTCTTTGAGCATTTAAAACAAAGTCTATCATCCTTGTTAATAATCAAGCCATTTTTAATGTAGGGACAAGACCTAATCAAGTGTCCCTCTTCAAAGCATTCACTACACTTCTTATTTTTCTTAGTGTGAAGTGTGGCTTGATCATCACCTTGGATGTTACCTTGTATGGAGGCATGGTTGAGGCTTTTGGAAGAGGTATTGATTTTCTTCTTTTGTTTCCTCCTCTTGGCAATCCTCAAGTCCTTGACATTTTCTTCAAGGGATTTAGTGCATGCCACGGTTGTTCCCGTCTCAAGCTTCTTCACCATGTGATCACGGTTATCTTGAGAAGGTTGAGCAATGCTCTTCCCTTTAAATTGTGTCAAGCTCATCTTTAGCCTCACATTTTCTTCTTTGAGCTTTTGATATGTATCATCATTTGTTCCTGCAAATTCTAGCTCAAAGGAAGATTTGCTTGTCGACGGACAACAAGCATTAGCACATGGTAACATAGTTTCTATTTGAATACATGTGCATGATTGAGGTTGTTGGGATTTTAAGTTTTTTATCACAACCTCATAAGCAATATTTAATATGATATGATCATCCATAAGATTTTCATGAGAGCATAGGAGCATATCATATTTTTCTTGAAAAGCTAGATTTTCAACTTTTAGCTTTTCTACTTGATCCTTAAGCAAGGTATTCTTATTTACTAATTGAGTGATACAATGTAAAGTGTTATCTTGCTCGATTGAAATATTTTCATACCTTTGGACCAAATCAACATGAGAGCACTTTAGCTCCTCATGTTCTTTAGTCAACTCGTCAAAGCATTGCATTTTCATGGAGAGAATACTTTCTAGCCTTTGACGAGCTTCACTTTGCTCTCTCGCTCTTTCTAGAAGTTTGAGCATGACCACCTTGTCTTCTTGGCTTAGGCGAGCGTAGAGTTGCATGAAGCTTCTTTCTTCCTCCTCATCCTCATTTGTGCTTCCGCTATCATTTTCATTAGCCACACAACATATGTGGGAATCGAAATGGGAAGACAAACCTTTTGGAGAGGTGGATTCATCGTTTGGTCTCCATTGATCATTTTCTATTTCTTCCTTGCAAGGGTTAGTATCACAGAGACCAAAGGAAGTAGAAGCACAAAAAGAACTATCATGTTTGGACTCATCAAATTTGCATTTAATTCTTGTCCAAATATCATGCACATCACAAATAGGTTTGTCATATTTTATTATGAAGGCATGATAATCTTCTTTGCTAAGGGATTTACTTAAGATGTCATAAGCTAGATAGTTTAAGCGTATACATCTTAAATCTTCTTCGGAGGCATTTTCCCTAGCATAGTTAGGAGGAATAATACTCTTGTCTAAAATTTGTTCTAATTGTGGATCTACTGTTCTAAAAGCATTTATCACCCTAGTAGACCATGAATCATAATTAGAGCAATCGGAAAGTAATATCTCAAGAGTTACCTCCTTGTTCTCCTAGGTCTTCTTGTTTTTTTGGGATCTTCTACGAGCCATCACTTCGAGTTGTTAGACTCAAGATGAAGTGCCTACCTCTGATACCAATTGAAAGTCGCCTAGAGGGGGGGTGGATAGGCGGAACCTGAAAATTAATACTTTATCCCCCAACTAGATCCCTTGATTAGTGGTTAGAACAAGATATACAATTATCGAAAGTATAAAAACTAAGTCCTTGCTTGAAAAGAGTATTGCTTTCAAATAATGCGGAATTGATAAGACAATACAACTAATAAGTCTATGAGAATAAAGCAAGAAGGCTTAAATGAGAAGAGCAATAAGTCAAGTTGTTTCTTGCGAAGTGGTGCTTCATTAAATGAGAATTTAACTTGAAGCAACACCAAATGATATTAGCAAATAATAGCACAAGAAAACTTAGAGTAAGGGAAAGCAAACAAATCACAAGCAATAAACACAAATGACACGTGTGATTTGTTTTACCGAGGTTCGGCCCTCGAAGGCCTAGTCCCCATTGAAGAGTCCACTAAGGACGGGTCTTTTTCAACCCTTTCCCTCTCTCCACCGATCACACAAGGATCGACGAGCTCTTCTTCTTCTCAAGGATCACTCTCGATCCCGCAAGGACCACCACACTCTTTGGTGTCTCTTGCTAGCTTTTACAAGCCTCCAAAACTTTGGAGGAAGTTCAATGGGAGTCAAAACTCCACGCACAAATGAACACAAAGATGTAGCACACACTATCTCTCAATGAATCTCACAAGGCACTAGGGCTAAACTCAATTGAGTAGCTCTCAATTGCTTGCTCTCTCTTTTGTGGCACTTGTGTTGGTTGTAGTGGTCTAAATCTTGTGTATAAGATGGATCAATGAATATATGTGGTTGGGAGGGCTTGAGTATGTCAACTAGATGACTTGGAATGTTGCTTGGGCTCCCACACCTTGAAGTGGCCGATTGGGGTGCTATTTATAGCCACCAAACGAAATATGGCCGTTGGAGAAGTCTGCTGGCAATGGGCGCACCGGACACTCCAGTGCGCCACCGGACAGTGTCCGGTGTGCCGCCACGTCAGCCTGCCGTTGGGTTTCGACCGTTGGAGCTCTGTCTTGTGGGCCCGCTTGGCTGTCCGGTGGTGCACCGGACAGGCCCTATAGGCTGTCCGGTGTGCCACCCGCGCGTGCGCTGCTCCTCTGCGCGCACTGGCGCGCATTTAATGCGTTGCAGACGACTGTTGCGCTCGAAGTAGTCGTTGCTCCGCTGTCACACCGGACAGTCCGGTGTGCACCGGACAGTCCGGTGAATTTTAGTGGAGCGGATTCCCGAACCTGGCGAGTTCAGAGTCGCTCTCCCTTGGGGCACCGGACAGTCCGATGAATTATAGTGAAGCGCCTCTGAGATTTCCCGAAGATGAAGAGTTTGGCTTGAAGTCCCCTGGTGCACCGGACACTGTCCGGTGCGCCAGACCAGGGCACACATCAGTTGTCCCTTGCTCTCTTTGTTTGAACCCATTCTTGGTCTTTTTATTGACTTTTTGTGAATCTTTAGCACCTGTAGAACTTATAGACTAGAGCAAATTAGTTAGTCCAATTATTTGTGTTGGGCAATTCAACCACCAAAATCAATTAGGAAATAGGTGTAAGCCTAATTCCCTTTCACATACTATATCGAAAGCCGCCTGACATGCTTGTATATCATTCCCAAGGGCAGTGGATGGCCTCCTAATGCCGAAGCGAGACCATATAGGATGTTGAATAATCCCCTTAATATCCTCCCTTTCACTCAGGTCATTCTTTACGTAGAACCATTCCTGCATCCAGGCCCCTGGCCATCTCTTCCGAAATGTGGGAACTGGGTAGCTCGCCTCAGAGCGAGGCACGAAGCTATAACAACCGAAGTTGTTGTGATATTGCTCCTTTCCGGTAGCCTTCATCTCATAAGACAGCTCATGGATGTTGCAGAAACATTTTGCTTCCAGTCCCTGGCTCCTCATGGCCATATAAAGATCCCCACCTTGATGATAGCTTCAGGAGTAAGTTGATGAAGGTAAATTTCGAAGGTCCTCAGGACATCGACCAGCAATTTATCCAGAGGAAACCGAAGCCCTGCCTTCATGAAGCTTCTATAAACTACCACTTTGTCAGCTTCGGGTAGACGGACATTATTCTCCCCTCCAGCTCTCACAATTGAGATATCATGAAAGTACCTCCCCCTCATTGCATCAATCTGCCTTTGCTTAATAGTTGATTTCCCGAAGACAACATGGCTTGGTCTCAAGGGCCGATCTTCGGCATCTTCATTCCCAATTTCTACATCGAAACTTTCACTATCGCTGGAGTTCTCAGATATCACAGCCAGCATCTCGTTTGCAATCTTCTCTGCGTTGGTTTTTTCCATAGCTTCATAAAACCCGGATAGCGTCGGATCAACAATCTTCTTCTCATTAGCCATTAAGTCTATGGTTGTTGAAATGCCGAAGCTTGAAATCCAATTAAACTCAACAAAGCAAGAAAGTTTAAAAAGACGAGCACAATGGAAGCAACTGAAATGGCACAAGAAATGCTTGCAATGCAAGCTCCTATTTATATGTCCAGAGCCCCACAGTTTGGTGGGTCCCGCAGGTCAGTGTCATTCGCTATTCTAGCAAAGGGAAGGTGTTTTTTTTGGACCTTCGGCTAAAGGCCTTCGTTCACGTCGCAGTCTAAATTTGTTACAAAGAAACAAATCAATACTATGAGGGGCTACTGTTGGGGGCCTTTCTCCTCCGAAGGTCCTAAAAATGTAACTAACATATGTCTTCAGCATGACATAGATTATTGTAGGAGGCTTCAGCTTTGAAATAGAGATCTTCTTCTATGACAAGAGTAGAGGTGTAACCCGAAGGTGACAAAAATGGGCGACGAAGCTATAGTCAAGGGACTTCGACTCGGGTTGATGACGAAGACCAAATACAACAATGACCAAAAAAGGATAAAGACTATTTAGTCCTTAATGTTTCGTATTATAATGGTAGACGGATGACAAGGACATATATGTACTTTTACTTGGGCTGCATCCCGTGCCTATAAATAGATGAACAGTAGCACTGTACTGTTCACGCTGGATGGTAATCGCTCTCCCGCATCTTTACCTTCGAACAAGCCGAAGGTATCAATGTAATGTGAAATCTGTTAATATTAATACATGTTTTGTTGGATGCAAATATAGATAAATCAATGATATACAACTATTGTCTACAACCTTTTGCATTCTTATTCATATAATAAATGATGAAGGTATGTCCTACTCGACCTTCATCTGATGAGTATTATACCCACGAGGAGATCATACTTCGGAGGACGAAGGTCTGTTATAATTAACAATTATGATGTCTTGTTCTTGATCCACAACATTTGAGAACAAGTGACCAACAAGGGCTAAACTAGAACTACTCCTAATGCATAAGGTAAAAACAAGATGTAATTGATTATTGATTTGATTGTTGGTTTCCAACCGGTCGTAGTTCTAACATCCCAGTTTTTGATCCCAATGTTAGAAACCCTAAACTCCTAACCCCCCATTATTCCTCTTAAGACCTCATCTGATGGGCATTTCATTCATCATATGCATACACCATGATTGCTAGTAGCACTTCACCTATAGTATTTCATTTTGGCACCTAGGAAACATAAATAAATATTTGTATAAAGGAGAAAAGGAATTAAGGAAAAAGAAAAAGGAAAATTCCTCTCCCCCTCTCGGCTGGGCCGATTCCGGCCCATGCCCCCCCTCTCTCGCGCCCGCGCTCCCCCTCCGCTCTCGGCCCAACGCGCCCCATCCACCGCGCGCGCTCGCGCTCGCACCGTGCCCCCTCCCTCACTGTCGCTCGACCCCACTTGTCATTCACGCCTTGCCCCGCTCGCTCGTGCCCCCTCCCCCTCTGGCAAGTGGGCCCTCCTGTCAGCCCTTTCTCCTCGCTCATGATCTCACTAGCGCAATCCCCGCTGACCACCACCCTCCCTTTCTCTCACCGCCATTACTCCTGCTCCAGTGGAGTTAGGCACCGCTTCGCCCCCTGTGCACTGTGCTCGCACTCTCACACGACAGCCTGCCCCGAGCCATCTTGTCCCCGGTGCTGTGCGCCATCATCGTTGCCGCTGTGCACCTCGCCGGCGCCAGCTGGTTTTTGGTCGCTTCCCTTCTCGGGCGCCTATAAAAGGGACCGCCCGAGCTCCACCTCTCCTCACACCTGCCTCAGCCACCCCTCCCCAGAGCTCAATCAAGCCGGCGCCGCCGCCCTCTCCCTCCGCTCCGGTGAGCTCTCCCTCCTTTCTCTAGTGGCTTAGAGTCAAATTAATGTGGTTCACAAGTTTCACCACTTCACCACGAACATGACGCACCATATTTCTTCACCTATCGCGCCTTGTGGCCTCACCGGCGACCTCACCGCCGCGGGAGCCCACCACCTCACCGTGGACCAGCCGTCCTAAGCCCTCACCGGCCAAATTGACCCCCTACCCCCACATGTGCTATGCCACCACCCTGACCACCCAGAACCGGATCACCGGCGAAGAACCGTCGTCGAGATCGTCGGCGGCTAGTTCTTCTCCACTGCGGGCGGACCACCGTTTCCCCCTTGACGTCGTTCCCCTCCCCCTCGCTGGCGTGTGGGCCCACGCCCACGGCGTCGTGCCCCGTTGGCGGGCCTAGCTGGGCTGGCCGCGCGTGCGCACTCGATTGGGCCGAAAATCCATGCGGCCCGTTTAACCAAGAAATCCTTTTTCTTTTCCTTTTCTCTCTTTTTCCCATTTTCTTATATATATATATTGATATTTTATGCACCAAAAATAGTCCAAATATTCTTTAAGTCACAAAATAATAATACTTAGAACTTGACACACTTTATTAGCCAACAATGTTTGATGTATTGTTATTGCCTGTTTTTGCAAGGCGAAGAGGGGTCCGACCCTCCGGAAAACGTAGCTCCGGAAGAAGGGCAGGAGCCCGATGTCCCGGAAATAGAGCTTTCATGCCAAGAGAGCTTCGACGAAGGCGAGTCCATTCTTCCCTTGATGCATAAATTACCTACTCTTTCTACCACTGTCTAAGCCGGGATATGGGTTGGCTTCTATGCATTGTGAGTCGAGTGATAGCCTGCATTAAAGAATATCTTTTGGGTACAAAAATGTGGGTTGAGGCAATGGGTTTTCTAAAAAATAAATGTTTTCAAAGAGTGTATGATGAAGGGTATTCACCCTTATCACGTGATCAAGGACTCCTTAGTTTAGGGGAGGGCCTAAGGTGTTGGCTCAGCCAGGTTAGGTGTGAGCATGAAGGATTGTCCCCTCATGTAAGGATCGGTTTGGCATCCTTCACTACTTGTACTCATGACAAGTACAACCACTCGAGACTGTATGGGCAGTCACTCAATCTGAACTTGCACGGTCTGAACCCTAGGGTTATGACGGCTGGGGAGCACCGGGAGGATAAGGAAGGGGAATGTTTTGTCTGGTTTGGGCATGGTGGTGGCCTTGTTCCTTCCGGTATAATCGTTAAGGTAAGGACGTGCAACGAAGGAAAGAGCTTCGGCTTCGGGTCTCATTGGCCATGAGACCGCAGAGCCGGACTAGTGGGTAAAGTGTACACCTCTGCACAGAGTTTGAAACCTATTCGAATAGTCCGTGTCCACGGGTATGGACGAGTCTGGTGTGGTATGGCAATTAGTGTTTTTGGTCTTGAAAAAAGGGAAAAGTGTGTGGGTGTTTTTGGAAATAAAAGCAATGCCACGGGAGCGGGAAGCTCAGTGGTGGTTGAGTGTGAAAATGTGCTACTCCTCTCTTTTGGGTGAAACAACAAAGTATTGCCTTTCTCTGAAAAAGAAATGAGTGACTTCAACTCCACCATACCAAGCATGTACCGTATAGGTCTCTCTCCCTTTACGGGCGAGATGGGCTTGCAGAATACCTAGTGTATTCACCTAGATTTATTTATGTTTTTCAGCTACTGAAGACTTCTTATCTGCTATGTTCGACTAGGAGGGGGTTGTGTCTGCACCTAGTCTGCTTATGGCTTGTGCTAGATGATCTTCCACCGTGCTATGTTTCCAGGCTCGCTAGAGCTTGCATTTTGGTATTGTAATAACTATTATTCGAGACTCTATACTATTTGAAGAAATGAATGTGTTTACTAGCCTCCTGGGACTAGTGATTGTATCACATTTGAGTCCTAGAGGATCGGGACGCTTCAGGTGGTATCAGAGCCATAGGGCTGGCTGTAGACCGCAGCCCTGACCTAAAAAGCTTTCCTCAAAATAAAAGACCTCTTAACCTCTTAAAGAACCTTCTCTCCTTTCCCCGGTATTAACAACCCTTCTTCCTTAAGACATCCTATTGCTCGGAGGTGGAAGGATTCCCTCACCTTCTTCGGAGTTGTGTGCTTCGCATGGGGATCCACAAGAAGCCGGAATATGTCTGGAAGGAATACCACGAGAACAGGATTGAGAAGTGCTCTATGGCGGTCTACCTAGGAGAAAGTCGAAGCTACCCAAATCACCCTCTCTTTCAGATTACCGCTATTGGCCACCGCTTCCCAGACACCTGCTAGAATGCTGCCCAAAAAGCCCTCCGCCAACTATGCCAAAACTACAGCAGGGAAGTCTCTGAGACACCCCTTCGCTACTTTCCACCTAGCAACAAAAATACCCCTACCTGGAGGAAAAGACTCCCGGCTTTGTCAGGAAGAGATCATAATGAAGATGACCCTACCATAATCTACATGGTCGGATGTCTCTACACCCTTGACAACCACTTTGACAATCTTCTCTCCCACTGCACCCACCTAAACTCCCGGGTGGAAAACCTAGAGCAGCAAATCAAGGAATTGAATGAAGAAAAGGCGGCTCTTCAAGACAGTCTCGAGATCGCAGAAGGCGAGGAAGCCAACACTTGTGGGGCATACCAGACCCTGAAGATGGACTATGCTAGGAGGATGAAAAAGCTCACCTCGTCAAGAAGATCCGAAAGCGCTTCAAGAGCCAAGGATGCTAGACTAACCCGAAGGAAGAAGCCCCGCCAACACTACCCTCCCTAGGGATAGAGAACTTTTCCGACATCGAGGAAGTGTCCCTGGCTAGCCTTGATGATCTTCTCAGAGAGTTTGGGGACACTTTAGTAGAAAACGCTCGTGCGTAGTGTAATCTGTGGTGGTTGTTATGCTTGTAATGAACTAGAGTGCTGAATAAAATAACATGTTTGGAAAAAATGATGGCATTTGCATAATAGTAATCCTTTCTCCCCTCTTGCAGATGGCCTCGGATATAACCATGCCTACCGCCTCGGGAATTGGAGCAAGGACTCCCCTAGGTATCGAAGGAGAGGACGGTGGAGAAGAGAGTGAGACCCACCTCCCCGTGCCTCTAGAGATGCCACTAGGCCTAGCCCAAGTTCTGGCCAATCAAACACGACTCATTGAGGTCCTCACTAGAAGCCTCGAGAACCAGCGCCCGATTGGAGGAAGACCTTAGGACAGAATGGGAGAGTTCCTATGGCTCAAGCCTCCCACATTCGCTGGATCCAACAACCCGCTCGATGCTGATGATTGGCTGCGCATAGTGAAGAGGAAGTTAGAGGCCATTGGATGCCCTGAGAACCAGCGTGTTCACCTAGCTGCCCACCAGCTCTCTGGGATGGCTCTATCCTGGTGGGACACCTTCAGTGCTGCAATAAGAGATGCTACCTGGGCAGAGTTTGAGGCTGCTTTCCGAGAATATCATGTACCCTCGGAAATTGTCCAGCTAAAGGAGGAGGAATTTGGGGAGTTAACTCAATGAGGGCGATCTGTCAGTGAATACATCCACAAATTCACAGAACTTGCTCGCTATGCACCTGATGATGTCAGCACGGAAGCCAAGAAGATGGTCCGTTTCTTGAAAGGGTTAAGACCAGAACTTAAGACCATCCTTGCCAGCCAAGACTTTCTAAGTTTCTCGCACCTCTCGAACAAGGCCATCCAAGTGAAAAGAGCACGAGAAGAGGAAAAAGGTCACCTCAAGAGAAAATTTCAAGTTCTCTGAGCTCAACAACAGGATAGGCATCAGAGGGTTCGATCTTTTCGGTTCCCTTCCAAGGGGTCAAACTTCAGCAAACAGCAGGATCCGCTCTGTCACGTCTCAACTAGCCTGGTCAAAGTTCCTTCCACACCCAGTCTGTTTCAAGCAGCCAACCTCCAACCAATGCTTGTTGGCACTGTGGAGACCAAAGTCACTTCAAGAATAATTGCTCACATTTGAAAACATCCGTACCTGCCTACTCCAACTCGGTGAATGGCCCCAAGAATGTTTCAGCACCTGCCTCCAAGACACCATCCACCAACAGCTAGTTAAGCAAGACACAGTTCCACGGTAGGGCTCGAGTGAATCACGTCGATGCCCAAGAAGCTCAGCAAGCCCCTAGAGTAGTACCCGGTGAGTTCCTAGTCAAATTTACCCCCACTGTTGTGCTTTTTGATTCTGGAGCATCTCATTCATTCATCACCACTAGTTTTGTGGAAAAGCATGGCATCCCCACTTCATCATTAGAAATCCCTTTGGTCACCCGAACCCCAGGGTCAGACCTTCTATGCCACCTCAAATGCTCCCAAGTCAGAATTCTTTTAAGTGGGTAGTATTCTTGGCGGATCTAGTCGTACTACCATCCACGGGATTGATGTGATCCTAGGAATGGATTGGTTGACCCAGCACAATGGCATCATAAGCTACGTAGATAAGACTATTCTTCTCACTGACCACCAAGGAAAATCAGTTTCGTGTAAAGCTCGGCCGCCAACCCAAGATCCAATGATGTTCAGCCTAGCAGCAGAAGGCATATCTGTGGTAGAAGAATTCATGGATGTATTTCCTGAAGAGTTGCCAGGAATGCCTCCAGAAAGAGAAGTAGAATTCTACATTGATCTCCTCCTAGGCACCGCACCAATCGCAAAGAGACTGTACCGCATGGCCCCCACAAAATTGGTAGAACTGAAGCTTCAGATCGCAGAACTTCAACAGAAGGGGTTTATTCGTCCTAGCTCATCACCTTGGGGAGCCCCAGTACAGTTTATCACCAAGAAGGATGAAAGCATGAGAATGTGCATTGATTATCGATCCTTAAATGAAGTTACAATCAAGAACAAGTATCCACTACCTTGGATTGATGACCTTTTTGACCAACTTCAAGGGGCCAAATATTTCTCAAAAATTGATCTGAGATCAGGATACCATCAGTTGAGAATCAAGGAAGCAGACATTCAGAAGACAACTTTTGTTACCCGGTACAGTCAGTACGAGTTTACAGTAATGCCCTTTGGACTAACCAATGCACCCGCCTTCTTCATGAATCTTATGAAAAAGGTGTTTATGGAAGAGTTAGATAAGTTTGTTGTAGTCTTTATCGACGACATCCTCATCTACTCCAAGAGTCATGAGGATCATGAGCATCACCTTCGAATTGTCCTCGGGAGACTTAGAGCACATCAGCTCTATGCCAAGCTCAGCAAATGCGAATTTTGGTTAGAAAAGATAGTCTTCCTCAGGCATATTTTGACCACAGAAGGGATAGAAGTGGATCCATCCAAGGTAGAAGCAGTATCCAAATGGGAGCAGCCATCCAACGTTAGTGAAATTCGAAGCTTTTTGGGAATGGCGGGATATTACCGCCGTTTCATCAAAGGATTCTCTAGCATTGCAAAGCCCATGACCAAACTCCTCAAGAAAGACAACAAATTTGTGTGGACCCCAAAGTGTGAACAAAGTTTCCAAGTCATAAAGAAGAAACTCACAACTACACCAGTGTTGACATTATCAGATATCCACCAAAGCTTTGTCATCTTCTGTGATGCTTCAAGGCAAGGTTTGGGATGTGTGCTAATGCAGAATGAGAAACTCATCGCTTATGCATCTCGCCTGCTCAAGTCTCATGAACAGAATTATCTAACCCATGTTTTGGAATTAGCAGCCATAGTGCATGCTCTCAAGATATGGAGACATTACTGAAAGGGAAATGTGCCTTTGGGCCATTTCTAAGTATTTTGGTGATTTGGTGTCCAACACAAGTGCCTAAGTGTAAAATGGTGAACAAAGTACAAATCAAGGATAAAGGTAAGTTTCTCAGACTTAGTACATTGTTTTAGAGACTAATGTATTGTGTCTAAGTACTGGAAACAGGAAAAATCCAATTGAAAGTGTCTTGGCTCGAGCAGCCAAGACTCTGCTGAGTCTGGGAGCACCGGACTGTCCGGTGGTGCACCGGACAGTGTCCGGTGGTGCACCGGACAGTGTCCGGTGCGCCAGGCTGGCTCGAGCGAACTGGCCGCTCTCGGGAATTCACCGGCGACGTACGGCTATAATTCACCGGACTGTCCGGTGAGCCAACGGTCGGCCGGGCCAACGGTCGGCCGCGCGATCTGCGCGGGACACGTGGCCGAGCCAACGGCTAGAAGGGGGCACCGGACTGTCCGGTGTGCACTGGACATGTCCGGCGCGCCAACGGCTCCAAGTCAGCCAACGGTCGGCTTCGCCATTTAAGGAAGGAAATCGGGCACCGGACAGTGTCCGGTGTGCACCGGACTGTCCGGTGTGCACCGGACTGTCCGGTGCGCCACGCGACAGAAGGCAAGAATTGCCTTCCCTGTTTGCTCTCAACGGCTCCTAGCTACCTTGGGGCTATAAAAGGGACCCCTAGGCGCATGGAGGAGAAAACCAAGCAACCTAAGAGCATTCTTGATCATCCACACTCAGTCTTTGCGCATTCGTTTGTCATTCTCAGTGATTCGAGCTCCGTTCTAGTGAGAACTTTGAGATAGTCATTTGAGCTCGATTCTTGGCCGTGTGTGTGCGGATTTTGCTGTGGATTTGTGCGTGTTGCTTCCCTCCCTTACTCCGTACGTCTTTGTGAACTTCAATTGTAAGGGCGAGAGACTCCAAGTTGTGGAGATTCCTCGCAAACGGGAAAAGATTAAAGTAAAGAAGAACACCGTGGTATTCAAGTTGATCATTGGATCACTTGAGAGGAGTTGAGTGCAACTCTCGTCCGTTGGGACGCCACAACGTGGAGTAGGCAAGTTTTGTACTTGGCCGAACCACGGGATAACCACCGTGCCATCTCTGTGATTGATTTCTTGTGGTTATTGTGTTTTGACTCCTCTCTAGCCACTTGGCAATTATTGTGCTAACGATTAACCAATTTTTTGTGGCTTAAGTTTTCAAGTTTTCCAGGATCACCTATTCACCCCCCCCTCTAGGTGCTCTCAATTGGTATCGGAGTCGTTCTCTTCAAGAAGGGACTAATCGCCCGAAGAGATGGATCCTAAGGGGAAGGGAATCGTGATCAACGACAAGGAGAAGGAGTCCTTCGTCAACGAGCCGAAGGATGACAAGCCTACTGACTCGGGCTCGGGCCACAAGCGCAAAGATGGGAAGAAGAAGAAGACAAGGCGCATCAAGGAGATCGTCTACTACGACGATAGCGATGAGTCTACTTCTTCCCAAAAGGACGACGACAACGACTACAGGAAGACGGTCAATTCGAACTTTTCATTTGATTATTCTCGTATTCCACATAGTTCGAATTCACATTTGCTTTCCATTCCTCTTAGCAAACCTCCACACTTCGATGGGGAGGACTACGGATTTTGGAGTCACAAAATGTGTAGTCACTTATTCTCTCTCCATCCAAGCATATGGGAGATTGTAGAGAATGGAATGAAATTTGATAGCTCGGATAGCCCTATGCTTATAAATGAACAAATCCATAGAAATGCACAAGCTACTACTGTTCTATTAGCATCTTTGTGCAGGGAAGAGTACAATAAGGTGAGCGGCTTGGACAATGCCAAGCAGATATGGGACACCCTCAAGATCTCTCACGAGGGGAACGACATCACCATGCTCACTAAAATGGAGTTGGTGGAGGGCGAGCTTGGATGATTCGCAATGATAAGGGGAGAGGAGCCAACCCAAACCTACAACCGGCTCAAGACCCTTATCAACAAAATAAGGAGCTACGAAAGCACGCGATGGACGGACCACGACGTCGTCCGCCTAATGCTAAGGTCCTTTACCGTTCTTGATCCTCATCTCGTAAACAATATTCGTGAGAATCCCAGGTACACGACGATGACACCCGAGGAGGTACTCGGAAAATTCGTAAGCGGGCGGATGATGATCAAGGAGGCGAGATACGTCGACGACGCTCTAAACGGTCCAATCAATGAGCCTCAACCTCTTGCTCTCAAGGCAACAAGAAGCAAGGAGATGCTACCTAGCAAGGTGGCACAAATTGAGGCGGCCGGACTTAATGATGAAGAGATGGCTCTCATCATCAATAGATTCAAGACGGCGCTAAAAGGCCGCAAGGGGCAGCCAAGCAAGACCAAGACAAAGGGGAAGCGCTCATGCTTCAAATGTGGTAAGCTTGGTCATTTTATTGCTAACTGTCCCGATAATGATAGTGATCAGGATCAAGGGAACAAGAGGGAGAAGAAGAAGAACTATAAGAAGGCAAAGGGCGAGGCGCATCTAGGCAAGGAGTGGGACTCGAACTGCTCCTCTTCCGACTCCGACAATGAAGGACTCGCCGCCACCGCCTTCAACAAGTCATCCCTCTTCCCCAACGAGCGTCACACATGCCTTATGGCAAGGGAGAAGAAGGTGAGTACTCGAGACTCCACTTATGCTTCTTCTAGTGATGATGAGTCCAGTGATGATGATGACATAGACTATTCATGCTTATTCAAGGGCTTAGATAGATCTAAGATAGATAAAATAAATGAACTCATTGATGCCTTGAATGATAAGAATAGGCTATTAGAAAAGCAAGAGGACCTTTTATATGAAGAACATGATAAGTCTGTAGAAGCACAAAAATCACTTGCTTTAGAAATTAAGAGAAATGAAATGCTTTCTTGTGAGTTGTCTACATGTCATGATTCTATTTCTAACTTAAAGAACATAAATGATGATTTGAATGCTAAGTTAAAAATAGCTAGTAAATCAACAACTTGTGTAGAAAATGTTGTTATTTGCAATAGATGTAAAGATTTTGACATTGATGCTTGCAATGAACACTTAGTTACAATTGCCAAGCTTAATGATGAATTGACTAGTCTTAATGCTCAACTTAAGGCAAGCAAGAGTGAATTTGATAAACTAAAATTTGCTAGGGATGCCTACACGATTGGTAGACATCCCTCAATTAAGGATGGTCTTGGCTTCAAGAGGGAAGCCAAGAACTTAACAAGTCATAAGACTCCCATCTCCGCCAAGGAGAAAGGGAAGGCTCCTATGGCTAGTAGTGTGCAAAAGAACCATGCTTTTATGTACCATGATAGGAGACAACCTAGAAATACTTATAGGAGTTGTAATGATGCTTTTGACTCTTATGCTATGTTTGCTTCTAGTTCTTCCTATATGCATGGCAGAAACATAGCTAGGAGAAATGCTATTAATCATGTGCCTAGGAAGAATATTGTTCATGTGACTAGAAAAGTTATGAATGGTCCCTCTACAATTTATCATGCTTTAAATACTTCCTTTGCTATTTGTAGAAAGGATAGGAAGATAGTTGCTAGGAAATTAGGGGCAAAATGCAAGGGTGATAAAGCTTGCATTTGGGTCCCTAAGGAAATTGTGACTAACCTTGTAGGACCCAACAAGAGTTGGGTACCTAAGACCCAAGCCTAAATTTGCCTTGCAGGTTTATGCATCCGGGGGCTCAAGCTGGATTATCGACAGCGGATGCACAAACCATATGACGGGGGAGAAGAAGATGTTCACCTCCTACGTTAAGAATAAGGATTCCCAAGATTCAATAATATTCGGTGATGGGAACCAAGGCAAGGTAAAAGGGTTAGGTAAAATTGCAATCTCAAATGAGCACTCTATTTCGAATGTGTTTTTAGTTGAGTCTCTGGGATATAATTTACTATCTGTTAGTCAATTATGCAATATGGGATATAACTGTTTATTCACAAACATAGATGTGTCTGTCTTTAGAAGAAGTGATGGTTCACTAGCTTTTAAGGGTGTATTAGACGACAAGCTTTACTTAGTTGATTTTGCAAAAGAAGAGGCCGGTCTAGATGCATGCTTAATTGCTAAGACTAGCATGGGCTGGCTGTGGCATCGCCGCTTAGCACATGTGGGGATGAAGAACCTTCACAAGCTTCTAAAGGGAGAACACGTGATAGGATTAACTAATGTGCAATTCGAAAAAGATAGACCTTGTGCAGCTTGTCAGGCAGGTAAACAAGTGGGAGGAGCACATCACAGCAAGAATGTGATGACCACATCAAGACCCTTGGAGCTGCTACATATGGACCTCTTCGGACCCGTCGCCTATCTAAGCATAGGAGGAAGTAAGTATGGTCTAGTTATTGTTGATGACTTTTCCCGCTTCACTTGGGTGTTCTTTTTGCAGGATAAGTCTGAAACCCAAGGGACCCTCAAGCGCTTCCTAAGGAGAGCACAAAATGAGTTTGAGCTCAAAGTGAAGAAGATAAGAAGCGACAACGGGTCCGAGTTCAAGAACCTTGAAGTGGAGGAGTTCCTTGAGGAGGAAGGGATCAAGCACGAGTTCTCCGCTCCCTACACACCACAACAAAATGGTGTGGTAGAGAGGAAGAACAGGACGCTCATTGATATGGCGAGGACGATGCTAGGAGAATTCAAGACCCCCGAGTGCTTTTGGTCGGAAGCCGTGAACACGGCTTGCCACGCCATCAACAGGGTCTACCTTCATCGCCTCCTCAAGCAGACTTCATATGAGCTACTAACCGTAACAAACCCAATGTATCTTATTTTCGTGTATTTGGGAGCAAGTGCTACATTCTAGTGAAGAAGGGTAGAAATTCTAAGTTTGCTCCCAAAGCTGTAGAAGGGTTTTTGTTAGGTTATGACTCAAATACAAAGGCGTATAGAGTCTTCAACAAATCATCGGGTTTGGTTGAAGTCTCTAGCGACGTTGTATTTGATGAGACTAATGGCTCTCCAAGAGAGCAAGTTGTTGATCTTGATGATGTAGACGAAGAAGATGTTCCGACGGCTGCTATACGAACCATGGCGATTGGTGATGTGCGACCACAGGAACAAGATGAGCAAGATCAACCTTCTTCCTCAACTATGGTGCATCCCCCAACTCAAGACGATGAACAGGTTCATCAACAGGAGGCATGTGATCAAGGAGGAGCACAAGATGATCATGTGATGGAGGAAGAAGCACAACCGGCACCTCCATCCAAGTTCGAGCGATGATTCAAAGGGATCATCCCGTCGACCAAATTCTGGGTGATATTAGCAAGGGAGTAACTACTCGGTCTCGATTAGTTAATTTTTGTGAACATTACTCCTTTGTCTCTTCTATTGAGCCTTTCAGGGTAGAAGAGGCCTTGCTAGATCCGGACTGGGTGTTGGCCATGCAAGAGGAGCTCAACAACTTCAAAAGGAATGAAGTTTGGACGCTGGTGCCTCGTCCTAAGCAAAATGTTGTAGGAACCAAGTGGGTGTTCCGCAACAAACAAGAAGAGCACGGGGTGGTGACAAGGAACAAGGCTCGACTTGTGGCAAAAGGTTATGCCCAAGTCGCAGGTTTGGACTTTGAGGAGACTTTTGCTCCTGTGGCTAGGCTAGAGTCCATTCGTATTTTGCTAGCATATGTCGCTCACCATTCTTTCAGGTTATTCCAAATGGATGTGAAGAGCGCTTTCCTCAACGGGCCAATCAAGGAGGAGGTGTACGTGGAGCAACCCCCTGGCTTCGAGGATGAACGGTACCCCGACCACGTGTGTAAGCTCTCTAAGGCGCTCTATGGACTTAAGCAAACCCCAAGAGCATGGTATGAATGCCTTAGAGATTTCTTAATTGCTAATGCTTTCAAGGTTGGGAAAGCCGATCCAACTCTCTTTACTAAGACTTGTGATGGTGATCTTTTTGTGTGCCAAATTTATGTCGATGACATAATATTTGGTTCTACTAATAAAAAGTCTTGTGAAGAGTTTAGCAGGGTGATGACGCAGAAATTCGAGATGTCAATGATGGGCGAGTTGAACTACTTCCTTGGGTTCCAAGTGAAGCAACTCAAGGACGGCACCTTCATCTCTCAAACGAAGTACACGCAAGACTTGCTGAAGCGGTTCGGGATGAAGGACGCCAAGCCCGCAAAGACTCCGATGGGAACCGACAGACACACCGACCTCAACAAAGGAGGTAAGTCCGTTGATCAAAAGGCATACCGGTCAATGATAGGGTCATTACTTTACTTATGTGCTAGTAGACCGGATATTATGCTTAGCGTATGCATGTGTGCTAGATTTCAATCCGATCCTAAGGAGTGTCACTTAGTGGCAGTGAAGCGAATCCTTAGATATTTAGTTGCTACGCCTTACTTCGGGCTCTGGTATCCAAAGGGGTCTACCTTTGACTTGATTGGATATTCAGACTCCGACTATGCTGGATGTAAGGTCGATAGGAAGAGTACATCGGGGACGTGCCAATTCTTAGGAAGGTCCCTGGTGTCATGGAATTTTAAGAAACAAACTTCCGTTGCCCTATCCACCGCTGAGGCCGAGTATGTTGCCGCAGGACAGTGTTGCGCGCAACTACTTTGGATGAGGCAAACCCTCAGGGACTTTGGCTACAATCTGAGCAAAGTCCCACTCCTATGTGATAATGAGAGTGCTATCCGCATGGCGGAAAATCCTGTTGAGCACAGCCGCACAAAGCACATAGACATCCGGCATCACTTTTTGAGAGACCACCAGCAAAAGGGAGATATCGAAGTGTTTCATGTTAGCACCGAGAACCAGCTAGCCGATATCTTTACCAAGCCTCTAGATGAGAAGACCTTTTGCAGATTGCGTAGTGAGCTAAATGTCCTAGATTCGCGGAACTTGGATTGATTTATAGCATACATGTGTATATGCCTTTGATCATGTTTCTTATGCATTTTGTTGCTTAATAATGGTGCTCAAGTTGTACAAACACTCCCTGGACCTCACAAGTCCGTTGCAAAGTGATGCACATGTTTAGGGGGAGATGTGTTACAACTTGACCCTTTGAGACTAACCATGGGCTTGAGTTTGCTTGTTTTAGTCTCAAAGGAGGTATGAAAGGGAAAAGGTGGACTTGGACCATGAAAGACTTCCACTGCACTCCGATGAAAAGAGTAACTTTTCCAAGCTCATCTTTATACTCTTATTGCCTTTGTACTCTTATTTGAAGATTTTGGTGAGGCAATGGGGTTAAAGGGCCAAGATTGATCCCGTTTTGGTGCTTGATGCCAAAGGGGGAGAAAATAAAAGGCCAAAGCAATAAATGGATCAGCTACCACTTGAGAGATTTGATAAAAGTAGAGTAGAGCTTTTGGTTTGTCAAGATTTGATAAAAGTAGAGTAGAGCTTTTGGTTTGTCAAAACTCTTTTATTGTCTCTTTTGTCAAAAGTTGGCTTCTTGTGGGGAGAAGTATTGATTATGGGAAAAATGGGGAGTTTTTGAAATTCTTGATCAAACTTCTTTGGAATACCTCTCTTTATGTCTCTACAAGTGTGTTTGATTTAGAGATAGAAAGTTGAGGTTGATTTGCAAAAACAAACCAAGTGGTGGCATAGAGTGATCCATATATGTCAAATTGAATTTTGAGCTCTTATGTTATTTGATCTCATACTTGTTCTACTTGCTTTATGCTGTGTTGGCATAAATCACCAAAAAGGGGGAGATTGAAAGGGAAATGTGCCTTTGGGCCATTTCTAAGTATTTTGGTGATTTGGTGTCCAACACAAGTGCCTAAGTGTAAAATGGTGAACAAAGTACAAATCAAGGATAAAGGTATGTTTCTCAGACTTAGTACATTGTTTTAGAGACTAATGTATTGTGTCTAAGTACTGGAAACAGGAAAAATCCAATTGAAAGTGTCTTGGCTCGAGTAGCCAAGACTCTGCTGAGTCTGGGAGCACCGGACTGTCCGGTGGTGCACCGAACAGTGTCCAGTGGTGCACCGGACAGTGTCCGGTGCACCAGGCTGGCTCGAGCGAACTGGCCGCTCTCGGGAATTCACCGGCGACGTACGGCTATAATTCACCGGACTGTCCGGTGTGCACCGGACTGTCCGGTGAGCCAACGGTCGGCCGGGCCAACGGTCGGCCGCGCGATCTGCGCGGGACACGTGGCCGAGCCAACGGCTAGAAGGGGGCACCGGACTGTCCGGTGTGCACCGGACATGTCCGGCGCGCCAACGGCTCCAAGTCAGCCAACGGTCGGCTTCGCCATTTAAGGAAGGAAATCGGGCACCGGACAGTGTCCGGTGTGCACCGGACTGTCCGGTGCGCCACGCGACAGAAGGCAAGAATTGCCTTCCCTGTTTGCTCTCAACGGCTCCTAGCTGCCTTGGGGCTATAAAAGGGACCCCTAGGCGCATGGAGGAGAAAACCAAGCAACCTAAGAGCATTCTTGATCATCCACACTCAGTCTTTGCGCATTCGTTTGTCATTCTCAGTGATTCGAGCTCCGTTCTAGTGAGAACTTTGAGATAGTCATTTGAGCTCGATTCTTGGCCGTGTGTGTGCGGATTTTGCTGTGGATTTGTGTGTGTTGCTTCCCTCCCTTACTCCGTACGTCTTTGTGAACTTCAATTGTAAGGGCGAGAGACTCCAAGTTGTGGAGATTCCTCGCAAACGGGAAAAGATTAAAGTAAAGAAGAACACCGTGGTATTCAAGTTGATCATTGGATCACTTGAGAGGAGTTGAGTGCAACTCTCGTCCGTTGGGACGCCACAACGTGGAGTAGGCAAGTTTTGTACTTGGCCGAACCACGGGATAACCACCGTGCCATCTCTGTGATTGATTTCTTGTGGTTATTGTGTTTTGACTCCTCTCTAGCCACTTGGCAATTATTGTGCTAACGATTAACCAAGTTTTTGTGGCTTAAGTTTTCAAGTTTTCCAGGATCACCTATTCACCCCCCCTCTAGGTGCTCTCAATTACTTGATTGGGAACAAATGTCACATATTCATAGATCACAAGAGTCTAAAGTACATCTTTACCTAGTCAGGTATCAACCTCCGTCAGCGAAGATGGCTAGAGCTAATTAAGGATTATGACATCAAAATCCACTATCACCCAGGAAAGGCAAACGTAGTGGCTGATGCCCTCAGCCGGAAACCTTTTGGGAAGGAAGCAACAAACATCCTGGAAGACTAGAAGAGAGAATCGGCTCAACTGAATGCTTGTTTGGGGAAAATGGCAGTATAGAAGTTAAACCAATGCTAGAAGATCTCATTCGCAAAGCTCAGCGTTTGGACGCCAAGATGACAGGACTTGCAGAAAAGGCTAGCAAGGAACAACTCCCCGGATCTCAGAACAGATGAAAAGGGAACCCTTTGGTTCAGGAACAGTCTATGTGTACCAAAGGGAGAGGCACGAGAAATCCTGCTAGATGAAGCCCACAACTCAGCCTATTCTATCCACCCAGGGTCTACTAAGATGTACCTAGACCTCAAAACCAGATACTGGTGGAGAGGAATGAAAAAGAAGATAGCTCAACATGTATCTTGGTGTGATACTTGTCAATGAACTAAGGGAGAACATCAAAGGCCCGCGGGGCTAATGCAACCTCTCCCAGTGCCCAAGTGGAAGTGGGAATAAATAGGCATGGATTTCGTGATCGGACTACCCCGGACCCAAAAAGGGAACGATTCTATCTGGTTCATAATTGACCGTCTTACCAAGGTATCTCACTTCATACCAGTGAAGACTACCTTCGGAGGAGCCACCCTCGCCCGGTTATATCTCAAAGAAATAGTTAGGCTTCATGGCATTCCGCGAAGAATAGTATCAGACAGAGGAACACAATTCACCTCAAAGTTTTGGTTGAGTCTTCAGCAAGCTATGGGCACCAAGCTAGATTTCATCACCGCCTACCACCCCAGTCAGATGGACAGACAGAAAGAGTCAATAAAGTCCTCGAAGATCTATTGAGAGCATGTGTGCTGTCCTTCGACAGGGATTGGGAGTCCAGTTTGCCGTATGCAGAATTCTCGTATAACAACAGTTACCAGACCAGCATCAAGATGTCACCTTTTGAAGCCCTATATGGAAAGAGATGCCAGACCCCTCTAATGTGGTCAAACGTGGGAGAAAAGACCCTAGAAGGACCTGCCTTCATCAAAGAGGCAGAAGATAAAGTTGCCCTGATTTGCAAGAGATTCCTCGAAGCCCAGAGTCGGCAAAAGAGTTATGCAGACAACAGAAGGAGAGAACTCAGTTTCGAGGAAGGTAATTTCGTCTACCTCAAGGTCTCCCCAATGCGTGGAGTCAAAAGATTTCAAGCAAAAGGGAAGCTAGCTCCGCGATTCATCGACCCCTATCCTATCATCGGTAGAATAGAGCCAACAGCTTACCGCTTTTAGTTGCCAGAATCCATGTCTGATATCCATAATGTATTTCATGTATCCCAGCTCCGGAAATGCCTAAAAGTACTAGAGAGTCACCTCGCAGAAGAGTCAGTTCAGATTTAGAAAGGTCTACAGTACCGAGAAAAGCAGTGAAGATTTTTGATTCAGCCATTCGAAAGACCCGAAACTCAGAAGTAAGGTTCTATAAAGTCTAGTGGAGCAGAGAAGGAGAAGAGAGGCTACCTGGGAAAGTGAGGAATCATTGAGGAGGGAGTACCCTTACCTTTTCTCAAGCCCAGCCTGAATCTCGAGGGCGAGATTCTTTTAAGAGGGGTAGGTCTGTAACATTCCAGTTTTTGGTCCCAAGGTTAGAAACCCTAAACTTCTAACCCCCCCATTATTCCTCTTAAGACCTCATCTGATGGGCATTTCATTCATCATATGCATACACCATGATTGCTAGTAGCACTTCACCTATAGTATTTCATTTTGGCACCTAGGAAACATAAATAAATATTTGGATAAAGGAGAAAAGGAATTAAGGAAAAAGAAAAGAGAAAACAAAAAGGAAAAGGAAAATTCCTCTCCCCCTCTCGGCTGGGCCAATTCCAGCCCACACGCCCCCTCTCTCTCGCGCTCCCCCCCCTCCGCTCTTGGCCCAGCGTGGCCCATCCTCTGCGCGCCCGCGTTCGTGTCGCGCCCCCCTCTCTCACTGCCGCTTGGCCCCACTCGTCAGCCGCGCCCCGCCCCGCTCGCTCGTGCCCCCTCCCCCTCTGGCAAATGGGCCCCGCCCGTCAGCCCTTTCTCCCCGCCCGTGACCTCACTGGCGTAATCCCCGCCGACCACCACCCTCCCTCTCTCTCGCCGCCATTACTCCTGCTCCAGTGGAGTTAGGCACCGCTTCACCCCCTATGCATTGTGCTCGCACTCTCACACGACAGCCCGCCTCGAGCCGTCTCGTCCCCGGCGTTGTGCGCCATCACCGCTGCCGTTGTGCACCTCGCCGGTGCCAGCTGGTTTTTGGCCGCTTCCCTCCCCGGGCGCCTATAAAAGGGACCATCGAGCTCCACCTCTCCTCACACCGGCCTCATCCACCCCTCATCCCTCCCCCGAGCTCAATCAAGTCGGCGTTGCCGCCCTCTCCCTCCGCTCCGGTGAGCACTCCCTCCTTTCTCTAGTGGCCTAGAGTCAAATTAATGTGGTTCACAAGCTTCACCACTTCACCACGAACGCGACATACCATCCTTATTCACTTATCGCGCCTCGTGGCCTCACCGACGACCTCACCACCATGGGAGCCTGCCACCTCACCGTTGACCGGTCGTCCTGAGCCCCCACCGGCCAAATTGACCCCACCATCGTGACCCCCTATCCCCGCCCATGCTATGCCAGCACCCCAACCACCCAGAACCGGATCACCGGCGAAGAACCACCGTCGAGATCACCGACGGCCGGTTCCTCCCCACTGCGGGCGGACCGTCGTTTCCCCCCTGACGCCATTCCCCTCCCCCCTCACTGGTGTGTGGGTCCGCACCCACAACATCGTCACCACGCTGTAACCTATTGGTGGGCCTAGCTGGGCCGGCCGTGCGCGCTTGGCTGAGCCGAAAATCCCCTTCGGCCCGTTTAACCGAGAAATCCTTTTCTTTTCCTTTTCTCTTTTTTTCCCATTTTCTTATATATATATATGTACACATATTGATATTTTATGCACCAAAAATAGTCCAAATATTCTTTAAGTCACAAAATAATAATACTTAGAACTTGACACACTTTATTAGCCAACAATGTTTGATGTATTGTTATTGCCTGTTTTTGTAAGGCGAAGAGGGGTCCGACCCTCCGGAAAACGTAGCTCCGGAAGAAGGGCAGGAGCCCGACCTCCCGGAAATAGAGCTTTTGTGCCAAGAGAGCTTCGACGAAGGCAAGTCCATTCTCCCCTTGATGCATAAATTACCTACTCTTTCTACCACTGCCTAAGCCGGGATATGGGTTGGGTTCTATGCATTGTGAGTCGAGTGGTAGCCTGCATTAAAGAATATCTTTTGGGTACAAAAATGTGGGTTGATGCAATGGTTTTTCTAAAAAATAAATGTTTTCAAAGAGTGTATGATGAAGGGTATTCACCCTTATCACCAACTGAGAGGGATGATCAGGGACTCCCTGGTTTAGGGGAGGGCCTAAGGTGTTGGCTCAGCCAGGTTAGGTGTGAGCATGAAGGATTGTCCCTCATGTAAGGACCGGTTTGTCACCCTTCACTACCTGTACTCATGACAAGTAGAACCACTCAAGATTGTATGGGAAATCACTCAATCTGAACTTGCACGGTCCGAACCCCAGGGTTATGACGGCTGGGAGCACCGGAAGGATAAGAAAGGGGAATGTTTTGTCTGGTTTGGGCATGGTGGTGGCCTTGTTTCTTCTGGTATAATCGTTAAGGTATGGACGTGCAAGGAAGGAAAGAGCTTTGGATTCGGGTCTCATTGGCCATGAGACCACAGAGCCGAAATAGTGGGTAAAGTGTACACCTCTGCGCAGAGTTTGAAACCTATTCGAATAGTCCGTGTCCACGGGTATGGACGAGTCTGGTGTGGTATGGCAATTAGTGTTTTTGGTCTTGAAAAAAGGGAAAAAGTGTGTGGGTGTTTTTGGAAATAAAAGCAATGCCATGGGAGCGGGAAGCTCAGTGGTGGTTGAGTGTGAAAATGTGCTACTCCTCTCTTTTGGGTGAAACAACAAAGTATTGCCTTTCTCTGAAAAAGAAATGAGTGACTTCAACTCCACCATACCAAGCATTTACCGTATAGGTCTCTCTCTCTTTACGGGCGGGATGGGCTTGCGAAATATCTAGTGTATTCACCTAGATTTATTTATGTTTTTTAGCTACTGAAGACTTTTTTTCTGTTATGTTCGACTAGAAGAGGGCTGTGTTTGCACCCAGTCTGTCTGTGGCTTGGGCTAGATGATCTTCCACTGTGCTATGTTTTCAGGCTCGCTAGAGCTTGCATTTTGGTATTGTAATAACTATTATTCGAGACTCTGTACTATTTGAAAAAATGAATGTGTTTACTAGCCTCCTGGGACTAGTAATTGTATCACATTTGAGTCCCAGAGGATCGGGACGCTTCAGTAGTCCTCCATATATATATAGAGGGGGAGGTCTGGACCCGTTACAATCCGTCTCCCGAGCTAATTCTGTGGGTTTGGCTAAAAAATCCCGCAAGAAACTCGGAACGCTAACTGATTATGTGCACAAGCGGACCGTTCGCTCGACCCATCCTGGTGCTCAACAAAATGGTCCTCGTACCGAATGATCATGGTTTAGTGTCACACCCGTTTTCAAGGGGCAGAGTCGGGTGCATAGCATATGTGTGCCAGGATCTATTTCCACACATATGTTGACGTCACAAGTGTAATATATCAAAAGAACAATGCATAAAAGCGTAAATAACGATTATATTAACATATTACACTTCGAACAGACATAATGTCTTAACCTTTATTCATCAAAGTACAGCGAGACATGGACATCCATCCACAGGAAGATGATCGGGGCCCGGGGGTATCACTAGACTAGCATCCATAGAGTTCGGCATCATATCTTCATCTGCAAACTTCTGATCAAAATTAAGCAAGGGTGAGCTCACTTATGGTTGGGGCTCAGCAAGTGGGGGAAAAACTAATGCAAGGTAACAAGGTGAGGCTAAGGTTGAGCAGTAAGCATTTTAGTTGGTCAACATTTTATTAACAACACCTGTCTTACTAATAAGTGTGAATCCCAAGTATTCCCATCAAACAGAGGTATAAGAGTATATCAAAAACACTTAAGTGAAACCACTTAAGCAAACCTTTGGCAGATCATCGGATCTCGATTTATTTTCATCTTCAAGTTCAATTATCATGTGAGGAGTCCAGGCTGCTCATAACCATGAGCACGACTGATATATCAGTTTTACACTCTGTAGAGGTGGCACATCTTTACCCATGAGTTGTGATTCCCTTCTAGCCCGGGTTAGCTAGACTCGTATTCACTTCCGTGGTGAATGGCCAGGGTCTCACTACGAGGCTTCTCCCTAGAGTCCTCATTACGCAAATGCTGGAAATGATCAAACTGCATAAGGCACACCTACTGTAACCAACTTATAGTCCAGACCACAGGGTAAAGCATTGGGAACTATGCCCGTATCCAATCTGCTTGAGCCGGTACTATAAGCGCTTGCCAGATGCCCCTGTTCCGGTCGACCACGACCAACACCCAACATAAGACTTCCCTAGTTATTTAGCCAAGACCAGAGCCATGATAGTTCTCATGGTAGCACTGTTTTCCTGGGTGGTCACTCCATGTTCCAATTAATATGCAATAATCTTGTTTAACCATCAGGTTAACAACAATAATGTAAACTTACCATTTGGAACATTAATATCATAAACATGAGTGACTGCATAAAGTTAAGTCGTAGCAATAGCATAGCTACTTGATTAGATCATAATCCCAGGTTAAACAAGGAGTAAGGTTGGAAAGGTTATCTAAATAGGTAACCTGTCAAATTATGCATATATATCCAAAAGAATAAACTTTATTAAATGTATTGTTTGGGATTAAACAGAGTATGCAGAGGGAGAAGTCCACTTGCCTTGCTTATTGAAAACTTGAGTTTCTTCCACGGATCTGAATAGATCTTGATTCTTAACTACTAGATCAACCACTGAATATCACACAAACAAACAAGAAGAACAAACACCATTCAATAACATACAACATTCACCATACGTAAAGCTAAAAGAAAGCATAACGAAAAGAGCGTTCGCTTTTCAAAAACGTCGTAAGTAATGGTTATAATAAGAAGGTATTCTTTTAAAAAAATGTGTGATCTATACTTTATAAAACAAGACATGAGCTTAAAATATCTTAATTAAAATATACAAATATTTGGTTCATCAATTTTAATCTTTTATAAAACGTCATACGTGATATGTCTAAGATAAAGGGTTTATAAGATGATAAAACACGTAACAACAATATTAAACCTTTTTAACATTTTAGAAAAGATATATGTTATATCTAATGTTAATGGGCTACTTGTCGGGTACCATAATTAGGGTACCCCCAACACTCCTAATCACGGCTGGTAAACACCCTCAGACCAACTGACGGGCGCGGTTCAAGTCAAGGCTTCGTCTACCCAAGGGACGCGACCTCGCCCGAGCCCAGCCTCGGGCTAGAGCAGTAGTCCCAGACGAGTTCACGCCTCGCCCGAGGGCCGCCTCAGGCAGCGGGCACCCCCTCGACTCTCCCGAAGCCCGGCTCGGGCAGGCTTCGTTGTGAAGCAGCCTTTGCCAAACCGCCTCACCAACCGACTGCATCGCAGGCACATTCAATGCGAGGATCGTCTGACACCATATCCTGACACACACGCCTCAGTCGACCAGGCCGAAGTGACCGCAGTCACTTCGCCCCTCTTCTTTACTGTCCGATATGACAGGAAAACAGCGCCGCTCGCCCCGCTCCGACTGTCGTGCCAACCACCCAGGCGAAGACTGACAACAAGTCACGATCAACCACCGAGTTCGGCCTCGGGCGCAACAGGAAGCTCCGCCTCGCCCGATCTCAGGCTCCAGCCTCGGGAGGAGGTCTCCGCCTCGCTCGACCTCCGGACTTGGCCTCGACCTCGGTCTCAGGAGGAATCGCATCCTCGCCCGACCCCAGCCTCGGCCTCAAGAGAAGTCTCCGTCTCGCCCGACCTTGGGCTCGGACTGACCGCGCCAACAGGGGATACATCATTACCCTATCCCTAGCTAGCTCAGGCTACAAGGAACAAGACCGGCGTCCCATCTGGCTTACCCCGGCGACGGGTAATGATGGTGCCCCGCGTGCAACCATGACGCCGGTGGCTCTCAGCCCCTTACGGCAGCAAGGAGACGTCAGCAGGATCCTTACCTCGCTGCTAGCTGTGCTCCTACAAGGCTCAGGCGCTTCTCCGACGGCCACGCTATCACGTGTACAGGGCTCAAGCTCTCCCTCGATGGCCACGTTGGCATGTACACAGGGCTTAGGCATTCCTCTGCCGGACACGTTAGCGCATAGCTACACCCCCCATTGTACAACTGGACCCTCTCCTTACGTCTACAAAAGGGAGGTCCAGGGCCATCCTGGAGGGGGGTTCGCACGGGGGAAGGAGCGAACGAACAGGCTCCCTCTCTCTATCTCTCTCTCCCTCTCGCGATGAGCTTGTAACCCCTACTACGAGCGGCACCCCTGGTGCAGGATAATACAAGGCTTGCTCCACCTCTTGTGTTCCATCCCGCGCCAACCCATCTGGGCAGGAGCACACATCGACAATCTCACTCGTCGGTCCAGGGAGAGAGCTAGCGCCCTAAGTAGCAAAGTGCTACGTGTCTAGCGGAGAGAGAGCTAGCGCCCT
This sequence comes from Zea mays, assembly GCF_902167145.1. Classification (NCBI taxonomy): domain Eukaryota; kingdom Viridiplantae; phylum Streptophyta; class Magnoliopsida; order Poales; family Poaceae; genus Zea; species Zea mays. The sequence continues at coordinate 36,897,698 of NC_050100.1, read as the reverse complement.
AAGTACATGCCAATGTGGCAGCCGGAGAGATCTTGGCACCCTGCTGGCGTGATGTCGTGGCTGTCGGAGGAGCAACGGAGCCTGGCGAAGGGACAGCTGTCAGGGCGGTCGAGTCCTTGCTGACGTCCCCCTGCTTCCGTAAGAGAGCTGAGAGCCGCCGTCGTCACAGAGCTTGTGGGGCGCCATCATTGCCTATCTGGCGGAGCTAGCCAGATGGGACACCGGTCTTGTTCTCTGTGACCCGAGTCGGTTCGGGGTAGGATGATGATGGCGCTCCCTGTTGACGTGGCGGGCCTGCGTCCGAGGTCGGGCGACGTGGGGGCTCCTCCGAAGCTGAGGTCGAGTCTGTCTTCTGTGGCCGAGGCCGAGCCCGAGCCCCTGGGTCGGGCGAGGCGGAGATCGTTCGGCAGAGGCCAGGGCGGAGTCCGAGCCCTGGGGTCGGGCGAGGCGGAGTTCGTCATCTTCCGGGGCCGAGCCTGAGTCCGAGCCCTGGGGTCGGGCGGAGCGGAGTTCGCCGTCTTCCGGGTCTTAGCCCGAGTCCGAGCCCTGGGGTCGGGCGGAGCGGAGTTCGTCGTCTTCCGGGTCTTAGCCCGAGCCCGAGCCCTGGGGTCGGGCGGAGCGGAGTTCGCCGTCTTCCGGGTCTTAGCCCGAGTCCGAGCCCTGGGGTCGGGCGGAGCGGAGTTCGCCGTCTTCCGGGTCTTAGCCCGAGTCCGAGCCCTGGGGTCGGGCGGAGCGGAGTTCGCCGTCTTCCGGGTCTCAGCCCGAGTCCGAGCCCTGGGGTCGGGCGGAGCGGAGTTTCCCATGGCGCCTTTGGCAAGGCCTGACTGCCTGTCAGACTCACTCTGTCGAGTGGCACTGTAGTCGGAGTGGCGCAGGCGGCGCTGTCCTTTCGTCAGACCGGTCAGTGGAGCGGCGGAGTGACGGCGGTCACTTCGGCTCTGCCGGGGGGCGCGCGTCAGGATAGAGGTGTCAGGCCACCTTTGCGTTAAATGCTCCTGCAACTTGGTCAGTCGGTGCGGCGATTTAGTCAGGGTTGCTTCTTAGCGAAGCCAAGGCCTTGGGCGAGCCGGAGATGTGTCCGCCGTTAAAGGGGGGCCTCGGGCGAGACGGAAGTCCCTCGAGGTCGGCTGCCCTTGGCCGAGGCTAGGCTCGGGCGAAGCATGATCGAGTCACTCGTGTGGACTGATCCCTGACTTAATCGTACCCATCAGGCCTTTGCAGCTTTATGCTGATGGGGGTTACCAGCTGAGAATTAGGCGCCTTGAGGGTACCCCTAATTATGGTCCCCGACAGTAGCCCCCGAGCCTCGAAGGGAGCGTTAACACTCGCTTGGAGGCTTTCGTCGCACTTTTTTGCAAGGGGACCAGCCTTTCTCGGTTGCGTTTTGTTCCGGTGGGTGCGCGCGAGCGCACCCGCCGGTTGTAGCCCCCGAGGCCTCGGAGGAGTGGTTTCACTCCTTCGAGGTCTTAATGCCTTGCGTGATGCTTCGGCTGGTCTGGTTGTTCCCTCATGCGAACTGGTCGTAGCTCGGGTGCACGGTCGGGGCCCAAGCTCTCGGGCTGGTATGTTGACGCTGTCAACGGTTTGGCCGGAGCCGGGTTTGCGAGAGCAGCCCCCGAGCCTCCGCACAGGGCGAGAGGACGATCAGGGACAGACTCGGCTTTTTATATACGCCCCTACGTCGCCTTTCCGCAAGGAGGAGGGGGGGAGAGCGCCATGTTACCCTCGATGGGCACCGAACATGGTGTCTCCGGTGAGCTGCAAGCGGGTAATCCGAGTGGACGTCCATGCCCCGTTCGTTGGGGGTCGGCTAGGGGCCCAGAGGCACGCCCAAAAGTACCTGCGGGTGATTTGCCGGACCCGGTCCCCTGGCGACGGGGTCCGAGGGCTCGATGCCTCCCTCCGATGGGATTCCGTTACAAGATCGTTCCCGCTGGTCTCGGAAATGTCCTAGGGTACCTCGGGAGCGCAGCCCGAGCCTCGGTTATGTATCGAACGTACCCCTGGTCATCCCTCGCTCGGCGTCTGAGGCGACTGTGAACCCTTCGGGGGCCAGCCTTCGAACCCCTGATCAGTAATGGGCGCGGAGCCCGAGTAGCCTGAGGCGGCCATGGAGCCCTTCGGGGGGCTGGCCTTCGAACCCCTGACCAGTAGTGGGTGTCGGGCCCACGCGATCTGAGGCGACTGTTGAACCCCTCGGAGGGCCAGCCTTCGAACCTCTGATCAGTAGGGGGGGCTCGGAGCCCGGTTCCTTCACAGAGAAGGATCCTTTTCGGGGTATCCCCCTTTCCCGGTCCCTGTTGCAAGAGATAGAGAAAGAGGAAAAAGGAAAAGGATACGAAATCGAACGACGTGGCGTACCTTTTTGACGCGATTATTACGGCGAAGGCGAAGCGTCGTCTGCTTCTCCTGCCAGAGGCGCCGCGTGTCCCGCCGCGGAGTTAATGCGACGGGGCGAGTGGTTGGCGGGGCGGCCGTTGCGCGTGCGCGATCCGTTCGAGGAACGGATCACGGGCGCACCGTCTTCACGCCGTGGGAGGAGGCTCTCTTGCTGTCCCAGGATAGGACGTGAGCCTGGCTGACGACGTGACTGCTGCGCCCGCCCGCCTGCCACCGCCATTACTGTCGGCCCACTTTCGGCCGCTTTGACCGTCGCGCCAGGCTGGCGCTGCTGGGTCGTGTGCTGGGTCGCCTCGAGTCGCGGCATAGGCTCCGCAACCGAAGAGGTGCGACGGTGGCACAAATGGCGGTGCGGTTGCTTGCATGCAGCAACTGGCGCGCTGGTTGCGCGACGCGTGGGCTTAGGCCTCCAAGCCGGCGTGTCAGAAGTCGAAGAAGCGCGTCCACCTGGAGCGGTTGCATGCCGCCTGCATGGCTACCCGCCCCTTCCGCCCGTTGGTCTGGGCGAAAGTGGGGAATCGCTTGTAACCGCTGGGCGGTTGTGTGCACCGCGCGCGGTGGTTTGGCTTCTTCTGCTCTGAGCCGGTTTGCATGACATGCGGGACCCAGCCCCCGAGTCGCAGGGGAGGGCCTTGGAGCGTGTTGGAGAAGACTCAGCCCGCGGCATTTGGGGGCGCACGTAGGGAGAGTTGCCTTTAAAAGGAGGGAGACTCCTTTCAGAAGGCAACCATGTCTTCTTCCTCCCTTATGCGTCGTGTCTTCCCGTCTTCCAAGCCCCCGGATGGGGGGTACCCGCCGTCTTTCCGCCTCCTCGTTGGAGGAACGCAACTCCGTGGGAGTTGGTACCTTTCAGCCATCGTTCGGCTTCAAGGATTTTCATCGCGCAGCCCGGCCGCATCCCCCCACCGGCGGTCACCCAAGATGGTGACCTCCAGTCTGGCGGTGGGGGAAAGCGAGCCAAGCTGCGGCCTTTACCCCTCCCTTGGCCTCAAGGATTTTCGTCATCCAGGCCAAGATGGAGGATGAGGCGAGTCGGGGGGCTGTCCCCGCATGGGTCGGCTGCCCTTTTCTTCGCCTGACGCCCGGGGGAGAATGGCATCCTCCAGTCTTACGGGGACTTCCTCCAGCCATGCCGGGATAGGTAGGCCGCCGTTACTCGGCTAGGGCGCCGGTAGCCCTGGGTCTCCGTCTCCCGGCCTGAATGGCTGGTTCTCGTCCTCTGTGGGCGAGAGCCCCCCTGTCGTAACATCTGCCTCGAAGCTGCTGCCGAAGCCGCTTCGCCGCCTGGGGCGGGGGTGGTTGTCGTCGTAATCAGAACGGGCGGCGACGAGCCGCTCGTCAGTCTTCTGTTGCTCCGTAGGCCTTCCCCATGGAGTGGGGTTGTTCGTACCTGCGGAGGGGGAACCGGAGTTCCGTTTGTAGTGGCACTTCGAATGCCAGTGTTTTTGTTCATTGCGGCTGTCGAGGCCTGAACATGTATGTTATTTCGGCACGGAGCCGTGTTTTTTCCTCACTTTCGAGCACTAAGTCTCGCTTGTTGATTATCTGAACCGCTTCACCAAGCATGAGTCGCCCCGTGTCAAGGTGACGAGTGAGGTATCCGTATCTCGGAGGCGTAGGAATCCCTCGGCTCGATCGGCCTTGTTGCCTGAGGCTCCTCTAGCTTAGTTAAAGAGACCCCTCGGCCGCTCTTCGATGAGCCGAGGCCAGGGGTAGCGATATCAGTACGAACAGAGGCGGAATTGGCTCGAAAATGGGAACCTGGTTGGCCGGAGCCTAGCCAGGTTGTCCGTCAGCGGAGCCGACGCCGGAGTCGATCAGCCGAGGCCTCGGGTCGGGCTGGCGCCCTTGGAAGATGCTTGGCCGAGGCCCCAGGGGTAACCGGCCGAGCCGCCTGCTCGGGCCGGATTCCCGGAGAAGTCCCTGGACCGCGTTGCCGTCCGAGGCTGGGTCGGACCTTGTTGAAGGCATCGTCGATGCCGAGGGTGCTACAGCCTCCTTCAGCGTGAAGACCCGAGCCTGCAGGATCAGACTGTCTTGTAGCGTGTGCCTTCTGCGGCCGCCGAGGCCAGAAAACACACCCTCGTTGCGTTGTAAAGCCGCGTCTCCTTTCCTCTTATTTCGAGCATCTGGACTTTCCGTCGGTAACAGGGATGTTTGCGTGGGCGAGAGTTGCTTCTCGCGGAAGGTGATGAGTGAGGTATCCGTATCCCAGAGGCGTGGGAGTCCCTCGGCTCGGTCGGCCTTGCCACTTACACGTACTTTCGCCCGTCCATGAGGCCCTGTCACCGATTCAGTCGAGAAGGCTTGAAGGACTGCTTCGGCAGAAGAGCTTCCGAACGTGAAGACTTGTTCGGTCCGCGGAATCACTTTATCCGAACGCGAGTTACTTATCGCAGAAGGTGATGAGTGAGGTATCCGTATCCCGGAGGCGTAGGAGTCCCTCGGCTCGGTCGGCCCTGGCTGCTTACGTGTACTCCGTCGTTTCCAGGATCCGCTTTTCGAAGTAGTCAAAAAGCACGAAAGAAATTCTGCTAAAAAGAGGTCCTTTTTTGAGGAAAATTTCGACGCAGAGGGGGTCTCCCCCTTTTAGCCCCCGAGGGAGGGTCGGGCTTTGCCGAGGCGAGGCTGACCCTTCCTTGATGACTAAACTTTGCGTGGGTGCGAGGTATATGAACAACTTGAAAACATCTTAAGGGTAGAAGCGACGTAGCTGTTTGATGTTCCAAGCGTTGTCGTAGATCTCGCCTTGATTGTTGGCCAGCTTGTATGTTCCGGGCTTCAGAACTTTGGCGATGACGAATGGCCCCTCCCAGGGGGGCGTGAGCTTGTGCCTCCCTCGGGCGTCTTGCCGCAGCCGAAGCACCAGATCGCCCACCTGGAGGTCTCGGGACCGGACCCCTCGGGCGTGGTAGCGTCGCAGGGACTGCTGGTACCGCGCCGAGTGTAGTAAGGCCTTGTCCCGAGCCTCCTCCAGCTGGTCCAGCGATTCCTCTCGGCTAGCTTGGTTGCTTTGATCGGTGTAGGCCCTCGTCCTCGGGGAGTCGTATTCCAGATCAGTGGGCAAGATAGCCTCGGCCCCGTAGACCAGGAAGAACGGCGTGAAACCCGTGGCACGACTCGGCGTCGTCCTTAGGCTCCAGACCACCGAGGGGAGTTCCTTCATCCATCGCTTCCCGAACTTGTTGAGGCCGTTGTAGATCCGAGGCTTGAGCCCTTGTAGAATCATGCCGTTGGCACGCTCTACTTGCCCATTCGACATGGGATGAGCCACGGTGGCCCAGTCCACCCGGATGTGGTGATCCTCGCAAAAATCCAAGAATTTTTTGCCGGTGAACTGGGTACCGTTGTCGGTGATGATGGAGTTCGGGACCCCGAAGCGGTGGATGATGTTGGTGAAGAACACCACCGCCTGCTCGGACCTTATGCTGTTCAGGGGTCGGACCTCGATCCACTTGGAGAATTTGTCGATGGCGACCAGCAGGTGCGTGTAGCCCCCGGGTGCCTTCTGCAAGGGACCGACGAGGTCCAGACCCCACACGGCAAAGGGCCAGGTGATGGGTATTGTCCGCAGAGCCTGAGCGGGCAGGTGGGTCTGCTTCGCATAGAATTGGCATCCTTCGCAGGTGCGGACAATTCTAGTGGCGTCAGCCACCGCCGTTGGCCAGTAGAAGCCTTGCCGGAAAGCATTCCCGACAAGGGCTCGGGGTGCTGCATGATGGCCGCAAGCCCCCGAGTGTATTTCTTGCAGGAGTTCCTGACCTTCGGCGATGGAGATGCATCACTGGAGGATGCCCGAGGGGCTCCGGTGGTAGAGCTCCTCCTCGTCGCCCAGCAAGACGAACGACTTGGCGCGTCGAGCTACCCGCCGAGCCTCGGCTTGGTCGAGGGGTAGCTCTCCCTGGCGGAGATATCGCAGGTACGGGGCCTGCCAATCTCGATCAGGCGTGGCCCCGCTCTGCTCCTCCTCGACGTTCAGTGCCTCGGCTTCGGGGGCCGAGGGTACCTCGGGCTGAGCCGAGGGCGCCTCGGGCTGAGCCGAGGGTGCCTCGGGCTCGGGCGCGTCGTCGATCTTGACGGAGGGTTGATGCAGATCCCGGGAGAAGACGTCCGGGGGGACAGTCGTTCGCCCCGAGGCTATTTTTGCCAGCTCGTCTGCAGTCTCGTTGTGGCGCCGAGCGATGTGGTTGAGCTCGAGCCCGAAGAACTTGTCTTCCAGGCGCCGAACCTCATCGCAGTAGGCCTCCATCTTCGGGTCGCGGCAGTGGGAGTTCTTCATGACTTGGTCGATGACGAGCTGCGAATCACCGCGGGCGTTGAGGCGTTTGACCCCTACTCGATGGCGATCCGCAACCCATTGACCAGAGCTTCGTACTCGGCCACATTGTTGGACGCCGGGAAATGAAGGCGTAGCACGTAGCGCAGGTGCTTTCCGAGGGGCGAGATGAAGAGCAGGCCCGCGCCGGCTCCCGTCTTCATCAGCGACCCATCGAAAAACATGGTCCAGAGCTCCGGTTGGATCGGAGCCGTCGGCAGCTGGGTGTCGACCCATTCGGCCACGAAGTCCGCCAATACCTAGGACTTGATGGTCTTCCGAGGGGCGAACGAGATTGTTTCGCCCATGATTTCCACCGCCCACTTTGCGATCCTGCCCGAGGCCTCTCGGCACTGGATGATCTCCCCCAGGGGGAAGGATGACACCACAGTTACCGGATGAGACTCGAAGTAGTGTCGTAACTTCCGCCTCGTCAGGATCACAGCGTACAGCAGCTTCTGAACCTGCGGGTAGCGGATCTTGGTCTCGGACAGTACCTCGCTGATGAAGTAGACTGGCCTCTGAACGGGCAATGCATGCCCTTCCTCTTGCCTTTCGACCACAATCGCGGCGCTAACCACCTGAGTGGTCGCGGCGACGTAGACCAAGAGGGCTTCTCCATCAGCTGGGGGCACCAAGACAGGCGCCTTTGTAAGGAGCGCCTTCAGGTTCCCGAGGGCTTCCTCGGCCTCAGGGGTCCAAGCGAAACACTCGGCCTTCCTTAAGAGGCGGTACAGAGGCAGACCTCTTTCGCCGAGGCGTGAGATGAAGCGGCTCAGGGCCGCGAGGCATCCCATGACCCTCTGTACGCCTTTTAAGTCCTTGATGGGTCCCATGCTGGTGATAGCTGCGATCTTCTTCGGGTTGGCTTCGATGCCTCGTTCGGAGACGATGAACCCCAGGAGCATGCCCCGGGGTACCCCGAAGACACACTTCTCAGGATTGAGCTTGACTCCTTTCGCCTTGAGACATCGGAATGTCACTTCAAGGTCGGAGAGGAGGTCGGAAGCCTTCCTTGTCTTGACTACGATGTCATCGACGTAGGCCTCGACTGTGCGACCGATGTGTTCGCCGAACACATGGTTCATGCACCGCTGGTACGTCGCGCCCGCATTCCTCAAACCGAACGGCATGGTGACATAGCAGTACATGCCGAACGGCGTGATGAAAGAAGTCGCGAGCTGGTCGGACTCTTTCATCCGGATTTGGTGATACCCTGAGTAGGCATCGAGGAAGGACAGGGTTTCGCACCCAGCAGTGGAATCCACGATTTGATCGATGCGAGGCAGAGGGTAGGGAACCTTCGGACATGCTTTGTTGAGACCTGTGTAGTCCACACACATCCGCCATTTCCCCCCTTTCTTCCTCACAAGCACAGGGTTGGCAAGCCATTCGGGATGGAATACCTCTTTGATGAACCCTGTCGCCATTAGCTTGTGGATCTCCTCGCCTATCACTCTGCGCTTCTCCTCGTCGAATCGGCACAGGGGCTGCCTGACCGGTCGGGCTCCGGCCCGAATATCCAGCGAGTGCTCGGCGACCTCCCTCGGTATGCCGTGCATGTCCGAGGGACCCCACGCAAAGACGTCGGCGTTTGCGCGGAGAAAGTCGACGAGCACTGCTTCCTATTTGGGGTCGAGCCTGAAACCGATCTGGATCTGCTTGGAGGTGTCGCCACTGGGGTCGAGAGGGACGGCCTTGACCGTCTCCGCTGGCTCGAAGTTGCCGGCATGGCGCTTCAAGTCCGGCACCTCCCTGGAGAGGTTCTCCAGGTCGGCGATAAGGGCCTCGGACTCGGCGAGGGCCTCGGCGTACTCCACGCACTCCACGTCGCATTCGAACGCGTGTTTGTACGTGGGGCCGACGGTGATGACCCCGTTGGGGCCCGGCATCTTGAGCTTCAGGTAGGTGTAGTTGGGGACGGCCATGAACTTCGCGTAGCATGGCCTCCCCAGTACCGCGTGGTAGGTTCCTCAGAACCCGACCACCTCGAACGCCAGGGTCTCCCTTCGGAAGTTGGAGGGCGTTCCGAAGCAGACGGGAAGGTCGAGTCGTCCGAGGGGCTGGACGCGCTTCCCAGGTATGATCCCGTGGAAGGGCGCAGCGTCTGCCCGGACGGAGGACAGATCGACGCGCAGGAGCCTGAGGGTCTCGGCGTAGATGATGTTGAGGCAGCTGCCCCCATCCATCAGGACCTTGGTGAGCCTGACGTCGCCGATGATGGGGTCGACGACGAGCGGGTATTTCCCCGGGCTCGGCACGTGGTCGGGGTGATCAGCCTGGTCGAAGGTGATGGGCTTGTCGGACCAGTCTAGGTAGACTGGCGCTGCCACCTTCACCGAGCAGACCTCCCGGCGCTCTTGCTTGCGATGCCGAGCCGAGGCATTCGCCGCATGCCCACCGTAGATCATGAAGCAGTCGCGGACCTCGGGGAACTCTCCTGCTTGGTGATCTTCGTTCTTGTCGTCGTCACGGGCCCTGCCACTCTCCGCGGGTGGCCCGGCCCTGTGGAAGTGGCGCCGAAGCATGACGCACTCCTCGAGGGTGTGCTTGACGGGCCCCTGATGGTAGGGGCACGGCTCCTTGAGCATCTTGTCGAAGAGGTTAGCACCTCCGGGGGACTTCCGAGGGTTCTTGTACTCGGCGGCGGCGACAAGGTCCGCGTCAGCGGCGTCGCGTTTCGATTGCGACTTCTTCTTGCCTTTCTTCTTGGCGCCGCGCGGAGTAGACGCCTCGGGAGCCTCTTCCGATGGGCGGCCCTGGGGCTGCTTGTCCTTTCGGAAGATAGCCTCGACCGCCTCCTGGCCAGAGGCGAACTTGGTGGCGATGTCCATCAGCTCGCTCGCCCTGGCGGGGGTCTTGCGACCCAACTTACTCACCAGGTCGCGGCAGGTGGTGCCGGCAAGGAACGCACCGATGACATCCGAGTCGGTGATGTTGGGCAGCTCGGTGCGCTGCTTCGAGAATCGCCGGATGTAGTCCCGGAGAGACTCTCCCGGTTGTTGCCGGTAGCTCCGAAGGTCCCAGGAATTCCCGAGGCGCACGTACGTGCCCCGGAAGTTGCCGGCGAAGGCTTGGACCAAGTCGTCCTAGTTGGAGATCTGCCCCGGAGGCAGGTGTTCCAACCAGGCACGAGCAGTGTCGGAGAGGAACAGGGGAAGGTTACGGATGATGAGGTTGTCGTCGTCCGTTCCTCCCAGTTGGCAGGCCAGGCGGTAGTCCGCGAGCCACAGTTCCGGTCTCGTTTCCCCCGAGTACTTCGTGATAGTAGTCAGGGGTCGGAACCGGGTCGGGAACGGCGCCCGTCGGATGGCCCGACTGAAGGCCTACGGACCGGGTGGTTCGGGCGAGGGACTTCGATCCTCCCCGCTGTCGTAGCGTCCCCCACGCCTGGGGTGGTAGCCTCGACGCACCCTTTCGTCGAGGTGGGCCCGTCGATCGCGACGGTGGTGCTCGTTGCCGAGGTGGTCCGGGGCCGCAGGCGCGGTGTTGCGCGTGCGCCCGGTGTAGACCGAGGCTTCCCGCATGAATCGGGAAGTCGTGGCATGAGGTTCCGAGGGGTATCCCTGCCTTCGGGAGGCAGTGCTCTCGGCCCGTCGGGCCGCAGCGCCTTCCAGGAGATTCTTGAGCTCTCCCTGGATTCGCCGACCCTCGGTGGTTGACGGCTCCGGCATCGCGCGGAGGAGCATCGCTGCGGCTGCTAGGTTCTGGCCAACCCCGCTGGATGCAGGCGGCGGCCTGACCCTGACATCGTTGGCGACGCGGTGCTGGAGACCTTGGGGCAGGTGACTTATTTCTCCGGCCGGGGGTTGGCCCGCCCATACCTGCCCGACGTCCCGACGGATCGGCTCAAGCGCTCCTGTTCCCTCGTTGAGCCTGGCCTGCGCCTCGCGGACTTGCTCGAGTTGTGGGTCGTGACCCCCCGCCGGAACGGGGACCACAGCTAGCTCCCGCGGGATGTCAGCGCGAGGCACCGGCCTAGGAAGATCACCGTCCTCCGGCATGCCGAGATGGTTGCCTTCGGAGGGATCCCCTAGCTCGATGTGGAAACATTCGCGGCTTGGGCCGCAGTCCTCGTCATCAAGGCTGCGGCTTCCGTCGGAACAGTCGGAGAGGCAGTAGTCACATGCGGTCATGAAATCCCGCATGGCACTGGGGTTGCCAAGTCCAGAGAAATCCCAACAGATGCTGGGATCGTCATCTTCCTCGGACCCAGAGGGCCCGTAGGTTGAGACGTCCGTCAACCGGTCCCAAGGCGACCGCATACGAAACCCCAGTGGGGTTGCACTCGCCTCAATGAGAGCGCCCGCCAAAGCGAGGTCGCTTGGCGGGTTGAGGCCGAGTCGAAATGACGTAAGATGGGAGTTAGTCAGTACCTTTTGGTCGACGAGGAGCGACGTAGTCACATCGGGGACTGGTTGCACCGTCGTCCCAGGTACGAGGGCGACGTCCTGCAGGCTTTCCGCGAGCGCGCTGGCGTCGTCTTCTTGCTCGGGATCAGCGTGTCGCGGGGGGACGGCGCTTGCCTTCGTCTCGAACGCGAGGTCGACGCCCGGCGTGCCTTCCGTCGGGGCACTGGGGACGTCGATTCGCTTGACAGCCGACGAAGCGCGGCCTCCCGCTTGGCCTTGGTTGCCCCGCCTCCTCCTCCGTTGGCGGGGGAGAGGACGGGGCGAGCTCGAACGTTGTTCTTCCACCGCGCGGGGAAGATGTCGTCGGTTCCGCCGCCGGCGGGCGGGATGTCGGCCGCCATTGTCGTTGTCGCGCGGCGGTGGAAGGAGTATCATGTCGTAGCCGCCGTCGGAGGACATGAACTCAAGACTCCCAAAACGGAGCACCGTCCCGGGTCGGAGAGGTTGCCGGAGACTGCCCATCTGGAGCTTGACGGGAAGCTGTTCGTCAGCACGCAGCAGGCCCCTACCTGGCGCGCCAACTGTCGGCGTTTCGAGACCGGGGGGTCCCTAAGCCGACGAGTGAGTGTGCTGCGTGCCCCAGCCCAGATGGGTCGAGCGCGTGGGCGAGCGCGAAGGGGGGAGAGGCGAGGTGGCCGGAGACGGGCGTGAGAGAGGTGGAAGTCTCGCGGCCTTCGTGTTCGTCCCGCGCCCAGGTCGGGTGCGCTTGCAGTAGGGGGGTTACAAGCGTCCACGCGGGTGAGGGAAGCGAGCGGCCCCAAGAGAGCGCCTGTCCCGTCCTCGGTCCCGCGCGGCCAACCTCCTCTGAGAAGGCCCTGGTCCTTCCTTTTATAGGCGTAAGGAGAGGATCCAGGTGTACAATGGGGGTGTAGCAGAGTGCTACGTGTCTAGCGGAGAGAGAGCTAGCGCCCTAAGTACATGCCAATGTGGCAGCCGGAGAGATCTTGGCACCCTGCTGGCGTGATGTCGTGGCTATCGGAGGAGCAACGGAGCCTGGCGAAGGGACAGCTGTCGGGGCGGTCGAGTCCTTGCTGACGTCCCCCTGCTTCCGTAAGAGAGCTGAGAGCCGCCGTCGTCACAGAGCTTGTGGGGCGCCATCATTGCCTATCTGGCGGAGCTAGCCAGATGGGACACCGGTCTTGTTCTCTGTGACCCGAGTCGGTTCGGGGTAGGATGATGATGGCGCTCCCTGTTGACGTGGCGGGCCTGCGTCCGAGGTCGGGCGACGTGGGGGCTCCTCCGAAGCTGAGGTCGAGTCTGTCTTCTGTGGCCGAGGCCGAGCCCGAGCCCCTGGGTCGGGCGAGGCGGAGATCGTTCGGCAGAGGCCAGGGCGGAGTCCGAGCCCTGGGGTCGGGCGAGGCAGAGTTCGTCGTCTTCCGGGGCCGAGCCTGAGTCCGAGCCCTGGGGTCGGGCGGAGCGGAGTTCGCCGTCTTCCGGGTCTTAGCCCGAGTCCGAGCCCTGGGGTCGGGCGGAGCGGAGTTCGTCGTCTTCCGGGTCTTAGCCCGAGCCCGAGCCCTGGGGTCGGGCGGAGCGGAGTTTGCCGTCTTCCGGGTCTTAGCCCGAGTCCGAGCCCTGGGGTCGGGCGGAGCGGAGTTCGCCGTCTTCCGGGTCTTAGCCCGAGTCCGAGCCCTGGGGTCGGGCGGAGCGGAGTTCGCCGTCTTCCGGGTCTTAGCCCGAGTCCGAGCCCTGGGGTTGGGCGGAGCGGAGTTCGCCGTCTTCCGGGTCTCAGCCCGAGTCCGAGCCCTGGGGTCGGGCGGAGCGGAGTTTCCCATGGCGCCTTTGGCAAGGCCTGACTGCCTGTCAGACTCACTCTGTCGAGTGGCACTGTAGTCGGAGTGGCGGAGGCGGCGCTTTCCTTTCGTCAGACCGGTCAGTGGAGCGGCGGAGTGACGGCGGTCACTTCGGCTCTGCCGGGGGGCGCGCGTCAGGATAGAGGTGTCAGGCCACCTTTGCGTTAAATGCTCCTGCAACTTGGTCAGTCGGTGCGGCGATTTAGTCAGGGTTGCTTCTTAGCGAAGCCAAGGCCTTGGGCGAGCCGGAGAAGTGTCCGCCGTTAAAGGGGGGCCTCGGGCGAGACGGAAGTCCCTCGAGGTCGGCTGCCCTTGGCCGAGGCTAGGCTCGGGCGAAGCGTGATCGAGTCACTCGTGTGGACTGATCCCTGACTTAATCGTACCCATCAGGCCTTTGCAGCTTTATGCTGATGGGGGTTACCAGCTGAGAATTAGGCGCCTTGAGGGTACCCCTAATTATGGTCCCCGACATATATGAAAAGATCATTATTATTAAACACCTATTTATGGAAAGTTATGATATATGCCTTAATGAACTTTTATGTAACAGACAATGAACAAACAACTATATTTCATTTTTATTAGAAAGTACATGTCCTATATTCTTTGTTAAGAAAGCTATATACAAAACAAATATGTAAACTAACATTTTAATTACAAAAAAAGACATGAACACTAGTTTTCTTTATTTTATCCTTTAGTGACCACTAAATGATATATATAAATAATATGGAATCAATGTGATGAACGGATTAATCACGCTTACATTACTAGTTATGGACAAATTGATATATAAGTCTAATTATTAAATTGTGAGAAAATATAAATAATCTATTGATTATATTTAGTTTCGATTTAGGAACATATGACCTAAATCATTTCAAAGGAAAAGGTATAAACTATCATTTTAGTTTATAAAAGCAATGACTCTTGTTATCTTTTATTTAAGAAAATATAGATAATCTATTAACTGGACATATATTTATCTTCTTTTTTATAAGAAACATATGGTCTTCATATTCTTTTAAGTTTCTATTTAATACGGCTATACTTAAACAAATCCTATTAAATCAAAATCATGATATCTATTAAAAGGTCATTTTAAACTAGAAACAAATTATCTAATTCTTTAGTAAGAAACCTATGTTTATCAACATAACTATCAATTTCTTTATTAGAAAAGCATGAGTGCATAATTAAGTTATTTTAATATTATTATAAAATTCTACTATTTCGGTTTTCTCCTTTCTTTTCTAAATAGAATTTATACGTATAACTAAAAATTGTTTATTTAATTCTTCTAACATTAATATACTAAGAATTAATTGTATATTACTAAATGGGACTTTTAATAACATAATCATGGTTATTATGACATAAATAAGCATTTTACTATTCCAAGTAATTAAGTGCACTTATGAATACATTTATTATGAATAGTAAAATCTATATATATTTTCATTTGACTAGAAAATACATGACTTAGTGTCTATTTCAATTTCTTCATGCAAATAAGTTTATACTTAAACTACTACTAACAATTATCGTTCCACACACAAAAGCGAAATTAATTATAAACATTTCTAGTATGAAAACCACTGAAGTAGTGAATAGTGACCGTGTTCATTTTAGAATTATAAATCATACGCATTTTCAAAGTATTATCGCGGGGTTCGATTTTGGTTACACATATATAACGAATCTCTAAAATCATACACTTAAATCGCCAAATTGCATCAATATTACAACGATAAATCGCAAGATTCAAAATATGATTTAGAAAATAAATCAGTGGGTTGTCTTCAACCTTGGCTTTGCTCATGCGCAGGAACGAACGTCGATGAGGGGGAGTGGTTTGGATGGTAGGGAACGGGCGCGAGGTCCGGCCGGGGTGCTGCGTGGACGGCGAAGCTCCGGCAGGGAACACAGATGGTGAGCACGAACTCCGGCGAGGCTCCACGGACTCCGGCGACGACGTTCGACGGCGAGCAACAGAGTGAGAGAGAGAGGCGAGCTCGGCTGTGGGAGGGAGAAGAGAGGAGCTGGACGTTGGAGTTTATAGAGGAGAGGCAGGAAGAGCAGAGGCCGGTCGGGGTCTTCAAGGTTGTCATCAACGATGTCGATTCATGGAGTAATGGGGAGAGTAACGACTCCATTAAACTCCATTACGAAGGAAGAAACGGACGCGCAGCTTGAATCGGCACGACGCTTCGATTGGCGGCGGGGTCGCGCGGCTGGACGGGTCGGTGGCGCGCAGGGCGGGGACTGGAGTGTCGGGGCGGTCGTGCAGGGGCTACACGGTCACGTTGGGCGTCGCGTCGGGGCGTCGGGGCTTCAGCTCCTGGCGGGGTCGCGTCGGGCGCGCGGCTTTGGTTCTGGCCGGGGTGCTTGGCGTCCTGGGCGCGGCTTGCAGCTGCCAGCGCGGGGCGGGGCTCCTAGCGGCTTTTCAGGCGCTGCGCGGGTGAGAGCAGAGGAGAGGAGAGAGAGAGAAGAGGGAGGGAGAGAGATATCGACGGCTGGGGAGAGGGAACCAGGGAGCACGCGGCTAGGTTAGGAGAGGGCGGCGACTGGCTTGTTGGGCCAAGTGGGCCAAATTCGGCCAGGGCTAGGGTTTTGTATTTTTTTCTAATTTTGAAATGCATTTTTAAATAGCTCAAAATTTCATAAAAAAATTCACTAAAACTATTTATGAATAAAATATTTATTTTTAGACTAATAATTATATTATTTAATTATTAGGTTATTTACTAGAATTTTTCTTGTAAGAAGAATTGATATAAAACATCCGATAATCAATCATGCGCACATAAAAAAATGATTCAATATGCAAATAAATAATTAAACACTAAAAAATTATTACCCTATTTAACATAATAACCAAATTTATTATTTGTAGTTGATGGCTTTTATGGTGTTACATTTAGGATGTGATGTGTTGTTCCTTCACCACCACGCCGCTTGTGCGAGCATGAGCGCGTAGGCGTACCTTCGCGAGATGCAGATAGGGGAGCTAAGGAGGCCACCGACCAGCTTACATAGAGGTGGTGTGGAATCAGCCCTTGGCTAGCGTGGAGTTGTGCCATAGCGGCACACTCTACACAAGGAAGATGAGGGGGCGAGTGACGGTGGATGCGCGAGTGCGAGGGAGAGGAGGAGGCGTTGGGCGATGACGGGTTCACGAGGGAGATGAGATGACGGCTTCATGAAGGGAAACTCTTCCCCACCCGTGGATCAGGCGAGGAGATCGTGGTCACCGAACAGAAAAAAATCGCTGGGGTGATTTGGCCTGCAGGGAATAGGCCGGGATCCTCTTGGATTCTTAGGATGCCAAAGGAGGCCTTAAAGTAACTTCAATGGTTCTCTAAACAACTCTCTAAAAACACTTCTCCAATAGCTATTCAAATAGACTTGCTAAATGTAGTTACTTGCTATCCAACCATATTCATTTTCTAGATTTGGTAACTCGATAGCAACTCTCTAAATGTAGTTGTCGTCGATTTCTTCACACCTATGTGTTCATTTTTTTCATTTCCCGCACAACGAGGTAACTAGGTTTGGTGTGCTCTTTTTTCATTTCTAGTGCAAGGATGCAGCCAAACCCGACACGCGTGACACAACCTTCTCCTCCGCTCACCCATAGGTCACGCCGTCGAACTGTGGCTTCCCAATAGGTCACATCGACCGACCTCCGCCTTTGATGTCCACTACTCTCGACCCTATCATTAGTCAGGTCCAACGAGAGCAGGTCTATCAAAATTAGATATAAAATTGAACTATCTCTATCTCTACTATATTAAAGCACTAGTTTCAACGGTCGTTCCCCGTCATCTTTTTACAAATAACCCCTCACATCTATTTCAAGTTAACCTGATACACGCTCGTCCCCTCCGCGCAACCAACCTCCACATCCCAAATCACACCTCCGCATATAGATGGCCAAACGGTGGCATGGCACGAGCCCGCTAGGCCCGCCGCCCGTGGGCCGCCGCTCTGGTCTAGGCAAGGCAAACCGACCTGCTGACCGTGTCGGGTCGACCCAACAGCTCGTCGGGCCATTTGGTTAAATCAGCGTAAAATGTTAAAAAAGAAATGCAGGAGGTGGAGTTCGAACCCACAACCTAATAATGAAAGAAAGGTGAGAGACACTAAGTGAAGCCGTCTAACCAATAGAACATCATGCTCAGGTGTTTTTAATATTGAATATAAATTGTAAATATGTATATACGATTATTTGTAAAATAAAAAATATAATTGTGCTGGGACGGGCCAGCACACAGGCCAAGGCTACGGCCCAAGCATGACACAACGCTCGTGTCGGGCTGGCCCAGGCACACATGGCCCATTTGGCCATCTATACCTCAGCACGATAATGATAGTCCTCACCTCAGTTGCCGCCACCTCGTTCGTCATCCTGCTTCTTTTCTCTCTCCCCTCATGCCTCTGCCCCCGCGCCACCACATCCTTGCAAAGGGCATGGGAGCAGGCACCTTCTCTCCGTATTCGTCCGACACCAGCCTGGACACCGACCCGCGCATGTGGCTATTGTACGTCCACGAGGACGTTTCACAGCATGCACGCACCATCGTTTTTGCTGTCGTCGGACATCTCGTTCGTCTTCCCGTCCTTCGCCCTGTTCTTCCTCCCCAACCAACTGCCCTCGCCCATGGTCGCAACCGCGAGCCAACCGACGCTCTTCGACGAGGGTACAGGGCGAGTCGGTTTTGCTCCTGGCCTTTCTCCGTGCGTGCCCCCAAGGAGGACACGGTGGCGCTTGCCACGCTTAGGTTATCTTGGCAATGAGGAGTTCAGGTCTGAGATATTGGACAACCAAGGCCCGTAGCGCGACAGCAGTCGGCATATGCTACGGAGTTGGTGGTGGTGTTGTCTCGCCCTTCTCGGACTGATGCCTGGTGCATGCGCCTCTTGGTTTGGAGCTACTCCGACTGGGCTTCTTTCTCCACTTGCGTGCTCTCTCCCTATATGTATCTAGCGATATACTACCTATGTCGCCTCTAGATGACCAGGTCTTCGTCGTGTCCTTCTCCGGCAATGAACAGATATGCCCGCCTCTTCCCTTCCCTTCCCGCTCTACGAAATCTTGGAAGTGGGGGAGGCGAGGGATGGGGGTCTCTGATTTGCTGCCTATGGTACCCATTCGATGGCTCGACATCGCCTGTCTACAAGGTCTTTCCTTTACCACGGTGTCAACTCGGTATGCTTCTACCACTTCTATGTACCTGTCACCATCCTTCTGTCATTGCAAAAATTATTGTGTTGTTCCTCTGTTGATTTGAGTGTTAGTTTTTTGTTGTGCTAAGGATTGAACATAATTTGGGTGTGTTAATACTTTATTTTTATTGTCTGCACATGGTTTGTGTTCTTCTGATGATGGCTCATGGATCCTGCAAAATATGTGTTAAGATTTGGAGATCCATGCGGGCACTACCACATGGTGCTCGTCCCTTGTGTTCTTGGCTCTTAAATGCATTAGGTTGTTTCTAAGACCACATTGGCGCAATAGACTCCATGATGTTTGAGGTTGCTGAATTTAATGAAGAAGCAATGATTTGTCATGCTAACAGTAAAAGAAAAAGTTATTTGTTGGTTTTAAACGTTAGTAATTGCCACAAAGTACCATAATTTGTATACAGCACATCCAGTTTTTATTGATGCCTGACTTTATCAACCACTCCATATTTTGATCTATCTTTTTTATAAGTTTGAGTTCATGTGACTTATTTTAGAAACTTGAGCTCACAAACTTCCTCTTATTTGGTCTTCGTATGGTGAAATTATGTCATTCTATAATCTATGTTCGTTCAGCCAGCCTTTGTGAACTCTATTCTAATCGCTCCATTCATTGGTCATGTTGTACCAAGACATATTGAATGAAGTAAACAACAACATCAGTTAGTCAAACCAAAAAATATTATGTGGAGAGCGGAGAAAATCAATAAAAAAAATCTTAAAATCTTTTGATGGATAGTTTACGTGTGTATTGTTGTGAGCTGTCGTAACACACGGACAACCGACTAGTTGTCTAAATATAACAACGTGTTTGGTTTGCAGCACGACATGGATCCAGAGTGATCCGAACCTGTATCCGAGCCTACAAAATCGGTTGGATAGCATCACGGAGTCTACCCATCTGTCATCCACTCATTCCAAAATACAGCAGAACCCTAGCATCGACTCATTCCTCCAAATCAACCGGATGAGCTCACTCCGGTTCGCATCTCGCACAGGGGCGACGGCAAGGCAGCTCTGAGGGGATCTCTCGGTGGCGACGACGCGGCGACAGCGACCGCTGGGCTCGAGGTACTCACCTAACCGCCGCTCCTCACACTACCAGATCTAGGCGTCGCACCTCAGGATTCGCATCTCATGATTCGCACGGAGTGAACAAGGCTGAGCGTCGCCTCATTCTGACTTCCGATCCCCAACGGAAAGCGGAGCCAGGACCGGGAGCTGGAGCAGTTGTCTTCCCCCCTCGTCTCCGTCAACTGGTGAGCTCCCTCCTCTACCTCCTCTCCCTGCTCTTTGATCTCGCCCTCGCTTCTTCCTCCCCGGGCGGCCATCAGTTCCGGCGCGGCAGCTGGGAGCCCTGCTTTCTCGACTCTGTTTCTCGAGCACCTTCTTGAACCAGCCGATCTGCACGCTGGTACCCCAGCCGCTGTCCGATCTGCATACAGTCCTTCGTGCACGCCGGTACCCCAGCCGCTGTCCGATCTGCATACAGTCCTTCGGGAACCAGCCGATCTGTATACAGTCATCAGTGGGCAGTGGTTTCTTTTCAGCTCTCGGTATCTCAACCCAAGTCATCAGTGGGCAGTGGTTTCTTTTCAGTTAGCCACATCATCATATAGTGGATTAAGATTAACCTACAACACATTCCTGAGAGTTCTTCGTGGACTGTATACTTTTGTTCCTGGAGATTGTATTTTCTATTCCTGAGAGTGGGCAGTGGTTTCTTTTCAGTTAGCCACATCATCACATAGTGGATTAAGTCTAATCTGGCTTTTTAATTCTGCAAACCGAAGCATCTGATAGAGTGAGGACAATCATTCTACTTGTTTGGGGCAAATAAATTAGAGTCAATAAATTATGTTGGTTCATTCGGTTTTCTTGTGTTGTCTGTTTTCTTGTACTGCTAGGTGGCTCAAATGGTTGGTTCATTCGGTTGGTTGTGTGTGATGTCACAGTGGAATCATAAAATTGTCGTCTATGGTGCAATGATTGTACAGCATTCTGGCTTAGTTTAAATTAACTTGATTCATAACTTATTCAGTTTCTTACCAATCTTCTCTTCTTGTTTCTCTTGCAGGTCTTTAATTCTCTCTTTACACATATCTTGGTCTTTAATTCTCTCATCACCAGCGTAAGGTAACAATCTAATTTGTTATGTTTATTTTCATCTTTTTTTCTGTATTGTTTCTTGTCTATTCTGTATTGGGTTGGGTCTATTCTGTATTTTTTAGCTAGACTATAAATTATGCATATGCAATCGTGTGTATGTCTTTTTATGTATTAAAGCTCTCTGAACTTCATGTAGATGGATGCAAATGAAATAAGAAGATCTTTAATTATTAAAGCTGTTGCTCTAGCCGTCGCTACATTTTATTATATTCTGATTGTGAGGAGGAAGATGAAAAGGAAACGAATTTCATATGCCCAATGATTGATATGGAAATGAAACGAAATGACTACCTTTCTAGTATTTACCATAAAGATGATACGAGTTGTTTGCGCATGCTAAGATTGAGGAGAGCACCATTCTTTTTGTTGTGTGATACACTGAAACAAAGAAGCCTTCTTTCTGATAGTATCCATTGTTGTGTTGAGGAACAAGTAGCAATGTTCCTTCACACAATTGGTCACAACGAGAGGAATGCTGTTGTAGGAAAAAATTTCAAGAGATCAGGGGAAACTGTCAGTCGCTACTTTAAGTTAGTACTTCGTGCTATCGGTGAACTTCGTGATGACCTTATTAGGCCTCCATCTCTTGAAACTTCAGTCAAAATCCTTGGAAATCCTCGATGGTATCCTTACTTTGAGGTATGGTCTAGGCACACTAAAATTATTTTTGACCTGCACATAATGATATTCTTATTTCTCATCAAGTCAAAATTATAATGTAGAATTGTATTGGCGCAATTGATGGTACACACATACGAGCTAGTGTCCCCAAGTCTCGTGAGGCAGCTTTTCGAGGTAGAAAGAGTTTCACAACCCAAAATGTGATGGTCGCGGTAGACTTTGACCTTCGCTTCACATATGTGCTAGCTGGTTGGGAGGGTTCGGCACATGATGTCGTCGTTCTAGCCGATGCCTTACAAAGGCAGAATGGTCTCGTTGTACCTGAAGGTAATATTCTGTAATGATTCCACTTAAAATATGCACCCACCATAAGATAGATCATTGCCTAACGATGTTATCATGCCATCATGGTATTGTAGGAAAATATTACCACGTTGATTGTGGTTATGGTGCAAAACCGGGGTTCTTACCACCTTTTCGCGGTGTCCGATACCACTTAAAAGAGTGGGGTAATGATAACATGCCAAAAAATGAGAAGGAATTATTTAATTTAAGGCATTCACAACTACGGGTCACTGTTGAGCGTGCCTTTGGATCCCTGAAGAACCGTTTTAAGTTTCTTGATGATGCTCGACCTTTCTTTCCTTTCAAAACACAAGTAGATGTTGTCCTTGCATGTTGCATCCTCCACAATTGGATATTATCGCATGGGGCAGATTGTTTTCTCCCACCTGAGGAAGCATGGACAACAAACCAACCTTCTAGTTCAACAAGTTCCCATCAGGAGCAAGTACAAGGAAACAGACAATGGGTTTAGTGGAGGCAGCAACTTGCAAATTGGATGTGGGAAACTAGAGCATCTTCCAATGTACAAGAAAACTAGATCATAAATTCAAAAGTGGCATCATTCTTTGGATGTGAGATATTTTGTTGTTTTGTCTATTTGCTCATTTGCTTAGATGTGATCTATATTCTCAAATGTTCTAATATTGTAGGGAGATGGATGATGTCCAAGAAATTGAACAAAGGTCCCAACCACAAATTTTCTGGACACAAGAAATGTCTGCATGTGCTTTGAAATATTTGGACCAGTTGGTTGCTGATGGAATTCGAGTAGACAAAGGATTCAAAAGCTCGCACTATAATCAATGTGCTAAAGTGGTGAAGGAAAGATTTCAGGTTCAAGTTTCTGGTTCTCAAGTTACTAATCATCTTAAGACATGGAGAACTCGCTGGTCAAACATATGCAATTATAAGAAGATTAGCTCAGCCCATTTTGATGAGCAAACTGGAACAATATTGCTTGATGAGAAGAACTACTTGGAACGGGTGCAGGTGTGTATATATTTAACAACCTCCTTCCAAAATGTTTTACTGTTTTACAATTTATATTTTAAGTTTTGGTCAACACTCAACACCAATTAATATGGACCTGGCTAATTGTTTTTGATGATCCTGAAATCAAATCCATTATACCACAAAGCTTCTTTGCCTGACACAAATTAATATGGACCTGGCTCGCACGGCACGAAGAGCCTGGCTAGGAAAGAAGAATGTACAGTAGCTAGCTAGCTAGCTAGCTAGGAGTACCTGACTGACTTACAGTAGGATTTTTAACCTGGATGGCAGTGGCAGAGCCATCTTCATTATTCCACAACAACAGTCATCAGTTGCTTGCTCCACGTCACATGTGAGGCTGAATTAGAAAATTTAGATGCAGATGTCCCTCTGTTGTTCTTGGACCATATTGAGGGTGTATGATAGGTGATCTTGTTTGTGTCCTGGTTCCTTTTGTTTGGTGTTTGGGCCTCGCGAACTCGCAGTGTACGCTCGTCATGAGCATATTTTAGCGTGAGTCACTATGGCAGTGTTAGGTATATTCACCATACTATCTATAACGGTTGCCTTTTTAGAGTTTGTTTTTGGTTTAAGATGTATATGCTTGACCTAAGAAAAGATGGAAAAGCAAACTAAGCTAATACTGAGAACTAAAACATTTAAAACTACCCCAACTTATACTAATTATTAGTATGTACTAACAAGAAAAATAAATACTCCAGTACTCCTTGAAGCTTCTTCAGCTGTGAGGAATTTCAGTTTGAGAAAGATTTTTTTAGCCCTGAATCCAAACCAACAGGCAACAGCTGCAAAAGAGAACTACCTTGCATTCCGTGTAATTGAAGTGTGAATATCCAATCAGTTTAAATTATGACCCATTTGGATACCAAAGTCCAATATTTGTTGTATGCTTAAAGTACATCAATATTCTTTTTGTTGCTTTAAAGTGACTTATATCAATGTTTTACTGTTTTACTGTTATTAGTGTTTTATTGCCTAGATGAATTATGTTTTACTGTTTTACTGCTTGCCACTATTTTACAATTTATATTTTGTTTCTGGGAACTACTTGTAAGCTGTTTTATTGCCCAGATTTTGTTTCTGGGAACTACTTGTAAGCTGTTTTACTGTTTTACAATTTATATTTTATTGTTACTATAATCTGTTTTATTGTGTCTACAAAATGCTATAGCTATTTCAGATTTTACAGTTTTTGTAAACAATATTGTTTAATTTGAATCTATACATTATTTCAGAAAAAAACATCTGAAGCTAAATTTTTCAACAAGCCACTTGAGAACTACCATTACATGGCTGTCATATTTGGGAATCATCAAGCAACTGGACTATTTGCAAAATGCACCAGTGATCCCCTAGGTTTCGACACATCTGAAAGTGCAGGTACATATGGTGTGGGTTATTCTGGAGACTTGGCTGGTCATGAGAGTAACAATGCAAGTCCAACTCGTGATAGTGGAGAATCATTGAACCCAAGTGGTCCAATTCGTGATGGTGGAGACTCATCTACTCGAAGTGGTGCAAGAAGGAAGAGAGGGCGCATGATGATGAAAGATGAGGATCCATTGATATGCACTGTCACTGAAGCTTTTAAGACTCTTTCAGATGCAATCAAGCAGTCAGCACCACAACCACGTCCGATAATCCCACCCAACCTATGGACTACGATGAAACAGATTCCTGTTTTTGAAAGAGAACATATAGCACACTACTATGGCTACTTGTGTGAGAATCCAGCCCTTGCTTATGCCTTTCTAGAGATGGGACTAGATGATCAAATGGTATGGGTGTCTAGGTACATCAAGACTCATCTTTCTGATTGATGCATCAAAAAAGCAGATTAGCCTAAAACTTGTGTCTGAAACTTTTTAGTTATTTCTATGATGGATGGAGTCTATGAAACTTCTCTTTGAACATTGATATGGATGTTGGATAACTTCTCAATTTTATTTGTATGCTGGATAATGTTGAATATGTATGTTGGATACATTTTCAGTTTTTAATGTATGTTGGATAATGTTGGATGAAATTGTATGCTGGATAAGTACTCGTGAAGATACAAGTTTCAATTTTCAGTTTTATCTATGTTATAACTTTCAGTTTTTATGTATGTTGGATAAAAATGCAACCTTTTTGGTGTGGTGAGTGAAAGCAGATTGAGCGTCGCTTGATGACATGCTTCTTCAAAACAAACAAAAAATGGATTCACCTGCTTCCTCAAAACAAACAAAAAATGGATTCACCTCATTTCTCTAATCAAACATAAAGAAAGACCATCCAATCCTGTGAGGAATGAATCCATTCCAGATCGGCTGATTCCGGATGGAGCCAATCCCCTAACCAAACACGCCATAAGTAACTACTAGGTGAGTGCCCGTGCGTTGCAACGGAAACATATAATACTACAATACCTTATGTACAACTGTTTCAACGAGAATATTAGAATTCTTGCGAAAAAAACTCTAGTTCAGTTCACGGAGCCATAAGAAACTAAAACTCATAGCTGACAAGTCACAGAATTTTTATTTGACTAAAAGGATTTATGGATGAAGTAGTGGTTACCAAAGTTTTGGATCCTAACCATTTCTGATCTCCTTCCAACAAAAATAATCCATTGATTATTTCATCCATGCACCTGCAGGCGCCTGGAGATATGTCCCGGATCCTCCTTAACTTGAAACCCAACACTCTTTAGCGAGCTGGTAACACCATGCTGAATAGTGAGCAGATGGCAGACACCTCTAGCTGCAGGCCAAGAAAGCTTAAATGAGAAACTCACCAATCACAACAACACAATATGTAGCAACCAGCAATTTGGTGTAACATATATGTTTCTTCTTCTCCTCCAATCTAGAATGAGATCCCCATCCTCATCCACGACAACTGTGTCAGGCGAATCACCTCCTCAACAGAGTAAATCATGTTACCCCAACGAGCAACTCAACACATACGCACCAAACTAACTTCTACATCATCAACACGAGATGAGGAGGCTATAGACTTTTTCATCCCAGTTGTTACAACCATCCCTGCAAGATTTGGGTATTTGTATAAGAGGTATGAAACCATATTGACATTGCACTCCCACACCCCCACACCCTCAATGACTCTCCGAGAAGAGAATGCAAACACAATATGTAATGTCTACTAAGTTACTAACTGCTTCCAGCAAATATAAAGCGCCCATAATTAAACTAAATTGATGAGTTGAAAGACACAAACCTGCAAGAACTTCCACTTTTGAGACCAGTGCCTAGGGGTAGGTACTGTATTTCTGTATGCCTTGTGTCACTGTTTATACATAAGTACATCAGATACGACTGAGCCAAATTACAGAAGCATTTTATCTGATCAATGCAGACAAAATTAATTTTGAAATCTCTAAAAGAAAATATAGACATAATTATTTCCGTTGAACAGAAACATCTTCAAATCAATGCATGGACACTGAACACACTTCTTTTTCAGCAGGAAAGATGTTTTAACTAACCTCCCCAGCACTAAGGAACAAATAAGTCTGCTCTGTCAGGGTACCACGAACCATCTTGAGTGTTGCTAATAAATCTGCAAGGACCACTGATGTTGGCTCTGCAAACATTCATATTTTCAAATCAGTACAATTCAGAAGGCAATAAACTAAAGGATGATGAACGCTTACAACCGATGGATCAAATCCTCCAAGAGCAGTGTATAGAGCAAGTTTGCCTACATGAATTCCCATTCCTTGTAGAAGGATTCCGTATAATATAAGCAAAGGTCCTCATCCTCAGCTCCATCATCAACCTCATCATCAAGGTCCTCATCATCACTCTCAATGTCCTGCAGCATATATAGAAGTACATCTAAGAATATTATCAGAGAGGCTAAGTGGCTAGCTATAACGACAATCAACCAAACATGTTTCATTCCCTCGAGATGAGTAAATTATACTTCCACTTAAGGGCTTGTTCGTTTCTACCCCAATCCATATGGATTGAGGGGGATTGAGGGGGTTTCAATCTCTAGTAAGTTAAAATCCCCTTCAATCCGTATCAATCCCCTTCAATCCATATGGATTGAAAATAACCGAACAAGCCCTAACGAAGTTCAATTTCAAAGCAAAATTTCTTACAGAAAACAATAGAACAATAACCAGAGTTTGCTATTACAGACATGCAACACCTGTCATGTATAAACATTTCCAAATCACTTGCTTACCCAAGACATAGAAAAACTTGGAACATGTCCCTGTGCAAAGTAACCTTTTCTTTAGCAACAAAAATAAGAAGAAGCCATGTAGTTTAATCAACAAAAATAAGAAAAAAGCCACGTAATCTGGTGTTTGCTGCTGTACAACAACAATCATTTGACCAGAGCTTAGAGGTGCACCCGATACACTGGGAACCTTATCAGTCACCAGCTTTGGCGTTGTACTGTTGTAGCCTTTCTTTTGTCGAGTAATGAAAGGGTTTCAAGTTGCTTTTGTATTACTTCATTCTTTTCCTGTGAAATACAACAACAAATGTATTCAGGGTCTACGAACATCACCATAATGCATTCTGAATGCCCAAATTTTGAACCAAGAAAACTGTATAGGAATGAGGTGTTTTGCTGTATTAGATCGCAACGAAAGCCAATGGTTCTCTCGAAGTTGAGAAAAATGAATGATATCTAATCTATTAAAATTAAGTCGTTCATGGACAGGTCCAGGAACGCCTGGTCGGGAGGTAGGGGCGAACTGGCATAGTCACCATCGCTAGCTTCACCAGAGCAGAAGGCCCCTCCAGTGTGCCCTCCATCGTGTCGCCAGCGACTGACAAGTACCGTAGCGTGGGCGGCAACAGCGGGAGCATACCAACGAGCACGTTCCACGCGAGGTCGACGTGGAGCAGCCGGGAGGCTGCGAAGCCGACAGAGATCTCCACGGACACCCCGTTGTTTGTTGGGGAGGATGAGCACCTTGAGGCTGGGCGAGCCCAGCAGAAGCAGGTCTAGCGGGACGGAGGTTGGTGCGACTCTGACGTGCGCGCACGGCGGGGCTCGGCTTTTGGTGTACGGGATCCTAGTCCTAGTAGAGAGTAGACGCCGACGCTGGAGCCAGGCTCAATGAAGGGGGAGCACCGCCGGGTTGAGTGTGTTGGAGGCTTCCGCGTGCATGCCTACCGTCAGGCGGGCGGACGACCCGAATCAGCCGAGGTGGTGGTAGTGAGTGGGTGAGGGGAGAGGACGACAACTACCACGACGCATCGACGGGGGCGAGAGCAGCTTAGGGCGATTACGGCACCTCACGGTCACCACCGAGTACCTCCTCTGCCCCCATTCCTGCACAGGGATCGCTGTCGCATGGTCGGCACGACTCTCGGACTCCTCATGCTCGTTGAGAAGTTGGTGGAGCCTCCGGTCCAAGTTGATGGCCGCGGCGTCTGCCCGAACCATCCTCGTGCCGAGCGTGCCGCCATGGCGGATGTACTTGAGCCTAGACTCGGAATTCCTGTCGACAGTACATATAAGATGGAGCTTGTCAAAATTGGCATTCCTGTCGACAGTACATATAAGATGGAGCTTGTCAAAATTTCGTTCTTATATGGAATGTTTCAGGGCAAACCACGACAGATTATCCTTGGAGATTCGTTCTCCCCATTGACAGATGGAGCTGTTTCCACTGCGGCATGCATGATGACATGGGCCAGGTCGCCACGGAAAAAACGAGATTTGGGTGGAGTGTTTGGTGCGCCGAATAGGGTTGGTATATGCAGGTAATTGGTCGTTGTGCAGCGTAGGTACAGGGTCGTTGGTTGTTTGAATCGTACCGTGAGCAGTTAGTGCTGTTGATCGGTTCAGGATCTCGTATCTGGTAGAAGGCACGGATCAGGCATGCAGACTGTACGAGGCCTCATGCTTGGTAGACTGGTAGTCGTCTGTAGCTAAAGACAGGTATGGTTTTTACTGGACTTGAAAATGTTGTTAGCTAGCTAGTCTATCGATGTTAGTTTCGTAGAGAGTCAACGCAAATCACCTTTGCTAATGGTCAATTGTATACTCCGAAGTCCAAACACACACCTTTTTTATCACTTACAGTACGTCGCAAGTCTGTCAAAACGGCGCCCAGTTCAGACAGTGTTGTTCGTTTTCACTCTGAGCTTCCATGAATTGCTCACTCTTTTGCTAACAGTATTGGAACCCAAGGGCTAGTGATCTTCATTTAACTGTTATGTTAATTATCTAAAACATTCCATGCACTCCTTTTTTTGTCGTCTGAATCTTAACATATAAGATATAACTGTACCTTGAAGAAACCCAGCTGAGCACAACCAGTTGTAAGAGGGAAAAAAGAAAGAAAGAAGCTGATGACACACCCAATGGCTTGATCAAACCTTTCATATTCCCCAGTTTTTAGAACTCAGATCCACAACATTGCATTTACATACACCTGGGAAACAGATGTAATCGTTTATGACGAACAGAATGGGCGGCATCAGTAAACTACTTTCTCTGCATTTCCTCGTGCATGTATGTTATGTAATGTTGCCACTGCCCAGCATCAGTAAACTAATGTTCTCCCCATTGACAGATGGAGCTGTTTCCACTGCCCAGCTGTTTCCACTGGAAAATGCACTAAGGAAAGACAACAACTCAGACTCAAGTTATATGCACAACCAACAATGAATAATAGTTTTGTGTCAGTTTAAGGATGTCATGATAATAGTTGTAGCAGAACAAGTTAACCAAGAGAAACTGCTTCCAATTATTAAATATTCATGCACCACATAAAACCAATTTGTTCTTGTTGGAAACCTTTGGAAGCGGCAATAACCAAAAACTGTCGACACCATGGATGATTCAGTAGCACTACGCATAATTAAAGTTGGAACAGCTTTGTAAAATAAACTGAGAAGTAGGACCACTTTTATGCTAACGAGAAGAAAAAAGGCTAAAAATAATGTAATAAAGATGTCTACAGAATCAAAGAAATATAAGAACATCTGTATTTAGATGCTTGCTCCACGTCACATGCGAGGCTGAATTAGAAAATTTAGATGCAGCTGTCCCTCTGTTGTTCTTGGACCATATTGAGGGTGTATGATAGGTGATCTTGTTTGTGTCCTGGTTCCTTTTGTTTGGTGTTTGGGCCTCGCGAACTCGCAGTGTACGCTCGTCATGAGCATATTTTTGCGTGAGTCACTATGGCAGTGTTAGGTATATTCACCATACTATCTATAACGGTTGCCTTTTTAGAGTTTGTTTTTGGTTTAAGATGTATATGCTTGACCTAAGAAAAGATGGAAAAGCAAACTAAGCTAATACTGAGAACTGAAACATTTAAAACTACCCCAACTTATACTAATTATTAGTATGTACTAACAAGAAAAATAAATACTCCAGTACTCCTTGAAGCTTCTTCAGCTGTGAGGAATTTCAGTTTGAGAAAGATTTTTTTAGCCCTGAATCCAAACCAACAGGCAACAGCTGCAAAAGAGAACTACCTTGCATTCCGTGTAATTGAAGTGTGAATATCCAATCAGTTTAAATTATGACCCATTTGGATACCAAAGTCCAATATTTGTTGTATGCTTAAAGTACATCAATATTCTTTTTGTTGCTTTAAAGTGACTTATATCAATGTTTTACTATTTTACTGTTATTAGTGTTTTATTGCCCAGATGAATTATGTTTTACTGTTTTACTGCTTGCCACTATTTTACAATTTATATTTTGTTTCTGGGAACTACTTGTAAGCTGTTTTATTGCCCAGATTTTGTTTCTGGGAACTACTTGTAAGCTGTTTTACTGTTTTACAATTTATATTTTATTGTTACTATAATCTGTTTTATTGTGTCTACAAAATGCTATAGCTATTTCAGATTTTACAGTTTTTGTAAACAATATTGTTTAATTTGAATCTATACATTATTTCAGAAAAAAACATCTGAAGCTAAATTTTTCAACAAGCCACTTGAGAACTACCATTACATGGCTGTCATATTTGGGAATCATAAAGCAACTGGACTATTTGCAAAATGCACCAGTGATCCCCTAGGTTTCGATACATCTGAAAGTGCAGGTACATATGGTGTGGGTTATTCTGGAGACTTGGCTGGTCATGAGAGTAACAATGCAAGTCCAACTCGTGATAACGGAGAATCATTGAACCCAAGTGGTCCAATTCGTGATGGTGGAGACTCATCTACTCGAAGTGGTGCAAGAAGGAAGAGAGGGCGCATGATGATGGAAGATGAGGATCCATTGATATGCACTGTCACTGAAGCTTTTAAGACTCTTTCAGATGCAATCAAGCAGTCAGCACCACAACCACGTCCGATAATCCCACCCAACCTATGGACTACGACGAAACAGATTCCTGTTTTTGAAAGAGAACATATAGCACACTACTATGGCTACTTGTGTGAGAATACAGCCCTTGCTTATGCCTTTCTAGAGATGGGACTAGATGATCAAATGGTATGGGTGTCTAGGTACATCAAGACTCATCTTTCTGATTGATGCATCAAAAAAGCAGATTAGCCTAAAACTTGTGTCTGAAACTTTTTAGTTATTTCTATGATGGATGGAGTCTATGAAACTTCTCTTTGAACATTGATATGGATGTTGGATAACTTCTCAATTTTATTTGTATGCTGGATAATGTTGAATATGTATGTTGGATACATTTTCAGTTTTTAATGTATGTTGGATAATGCTGGATGAAATTGTATGCTGGATAAGTACTCGTGAAGATACAAGTTTCAATTTTCAGTTTTATCTATGTTATAACTTTCAGTTTTTATGTATGTTGGATAAAAATGCAACCTTTTTGGTGTGGTGAGTGAAAGCAGATTGAGCGTCGCTTGATGACATGCTTCTTCAAAACAAACAAAAAATGGATTCACCTGCTTCCTCAAAACAAACAAAAAATGGATTCACCTCATTTCTCTAATCAAACATAAAGAAAGACCATCCAATCCTGTGAGGAATGAATCCATTCCAGATCGGCTGATTCCGGATGGAGCCAATCCCCAAACCAAACACGCCATAAGTAACTATTAGAGACCAAACTATCTTTTACTTCCAATAATAAGGCCCTGTTTCAATCCCACTAGATAAACTTTAGCAGCTTTTTTTAGCTACTTTTAGCTATTTAATGATCTAAACAGTAGAGCTAATGGTGGTGTGATAAAATTTAGCACCTATTATCTCATAAGCTGATCAAGGGGTGCTAAAAGTAGTTAAACGTGGGCCAGTGAACCCCATTTTCCACTTATACCCTCCAACCTCATTCCCTCTCTCTCCACATTAGGGGCATAGGTGTCTTTTTATTCCAATGTGCTAAACTTTATTATAGTAGTCCAAACACCACAAGAAGCTAAACTTTAGCACTTCAATTTATATGGCTAAAGTTTAGCAGGAAGCTAAAATTTATCCATTGAGATTGAAACAGGGCCTAACTATTAAGTTTAGAGATTTTTTTTTAGAAAACTATTGGAGAGTCTAAGCAGCTGCCGCCCCCTTCCTCCTCTTCCTCAGTTCTCCCCAAGCCCCGACCATGCCCTCCCCGCCGACGCCTCCGGCCGCCTCGGACTGGCGCTGCGTCCGGTGCACGTTCCTCAACCCCGACAACTCCGACTCCTGCGAGGTGTGCGAGGCCTCACGCCCAGTGGAGGTCGACATCGACAGCCCCGTCGTCGTGGGCGCCGCCCTCGCGTTGGCCTCGCTCAAGCGGAGCCGGAGGAAGAGGGAGCGCAGTGCGTCCCCCCCACCCCAGCGGTTTGGGAAGAATAGGGAGCGCGATGCGTCGCCCGATGTGGTCGAAGTCTGCGATAGTGCGGGCAAGGGGTCTGCCGCCAAGAAAGGTTCGCTCGCTGCCCTCTGAACTGCACTGGCGTGTATAGATTGAGATGTCTGTTCGCGTTGGTCTGCCGCCAAGAAAAATTCTAAATTGCTTTTAAAGTCTGCTAGGGTCACATGAAAATCGAAATGTCTGTCCACAATAAATATTGAGATTTGTTTGGTTAAGAACATCAAAATCATGACGTCTCGTTCTGGTTCCGGGAGGATTTGGAAGTGAGAAGAAGGATGGATGCTGTTGGGATCTGACACAGTGGGGATCCAAACAAGTGAGATGACACTGCGTAATAGTAGTTCACAAACGTCAGGGAGTATTTAACTCGATTCTAAAATAGATTGTAAAAAGGGTTATCCAATGTTTTCAAGTCATTCGATTAATCACGATTAATTGTCCAAGTCGGTTTGGACCAATTGCGATTAATCGCCAAATTGTCTGACGAATCATGATTAATCGGGATTAATCACCCAAGTCGGCTAGCCAGAACGACCAACAAGACGTTCGACTTGAAATCACTAGGGTTATCCAATAGAATCATTTAACTATTCATTATTTCTCTGTTCTATGTGTACATTGTAAACTTTAAAACTAACTAGTTGGGATGCAAGTTCAATTCATTTTGAAGCTGTTACTTTTTAATGCATTTTAGTCTACTAGGGTCACATGAAAATCAAAATGTCTCTCCACATGAAATTATGAGATCTGTTTGGTTAAGAACTTGAAAATCACGACATACGGTATCTCGTTCTGGTTTCGAGAGGATTTTGAAGTGAGAAGAAGGATGGATGATGTTGGGACCTTTCACTGTGGGGGTCCAAACAAGTGAGATGACAATGCGTAATAGTAGTTCACGAACGTCCTTTTTAAGGTATTTTATAGGGTAACCAAGGGGTCACCCTAAGTACGAACCTACCCTTGGCTACTTGCTACATCCCTAGAATATTCTGTACAACATTGTCTTTACTCTTTAGGGTGTTTATAACTCATATTACAAGCACTCAATTGTGTACCCGCACTAGCACGATTGGTGTGCGCGTTCCCTCAACTAACGGGGAGCCCTGGATGTGGGGGCCCTGCTCCCTCGAAGGCCTCGATGAAACCCTTGACAAGCCGGAGGACTCTAGGGGTCTCTTAGGTCATTCAGTGGAACGACACGTGCACTTTGAGCGAAGGGGTCAAAGTCCTCAAATCTCCTCGCAGGCCCTTAGGGCCGGCCAACTCTTAGAGTGGCATCTTCGTGGCCTTCAATAGGCTTTGCAAGCCCATGGTGGATGATGAAGTCTCGAGAAGGCAAGGTCTTCCTCGGGACTTGGTAGCGTCTTCACGGCCTTCGATGGGTCTTGCATGCTTGAGGTAGATGACGGAGTCCTGAGTAGGCATGGTCTTCCTCGGACCAATTCGCCAAGGAGCGAAGTCCTCAGTAGCGTCTTTGCGGCATGATGAGTCATGCATGCTTGAAGATGGCATCAAAGTCCGGTAAACGATTAAGGGGTGTCATGTTTGCCAATGATCAAGGCCATGTTTGGCCTTCTCCCCAATAGTATCCCTCAAGGGCAAAGGCTCGAACTGACGAGTCAATCCCGAAGACTAGAGAATGGTATGAATGCTGCCCTGGATTATCAAGTGGTGGTTTCGGGGGGGCATCTTTCCAACCTTTGATTGATTGGGTCCCTTTAGTTTTTCTATAAAAGTTGTTGCCTGGTTAGGGTTGAGGTTGCGCCACCAGTTTTCATTTTTTCGTCTTCCTCGCTTTCTTTGCTCAAGCTCGTCGTCGTCTTACGCGTTTGACCACGCCGCTAAGATCCACGCCCAAGCTTGCTAACTCTGGCTCGCATGAAGCAAACCGCTCGTCCCTGGTGCCGATATGTCGTGCCATCTTCCTTGTCGTCCAGCTCTTGTGATTCACTATTGCGCGTTAGTGGTATGATGTCGGATTCATCGTCATGGTCCACTGCCGGGCAAACGCGTTGCCGACTTCGGCACCGAGATTAATGTGGATGATTATCTTGGGGGTAAGTCTATATATTATTATTATTATATATATATATATATATATTATTATTTTTTTTTAATTTGTTGACGCGTTGCAGGGTCGGACGAGGGCCAGCTTGCTCTTGCCGCGCCTGGCGCGGCGATCGTGACAGCTGCGCTAGCGCCGAAGGCAAGGGGTGAGACCCTTGGCGTCGGAGGCGAGGTGTCGGCCCTCGCGCTGGTCAGGGACGAGGCGGGCGTGGCGACCCGCCGACTGAAGGGAGTGACGGAGGCGCTGAGTCAGGCGACGGAGGCGCTGAGTCAGGTCCGCTGAGCTGTGCCCTCTCCATCCCCTTTCCCCCCGCGGAGTGTTTTTTTTTCACAGCCTTACTTGTGCTCTGCAGGTGGCTGACTTCACTAGCCGCACTGCGTCGGGGGCCCTTACGGCAGCTTTGTCTGCCGAAGTCGAGAGACTTCGGACGCAACATGCTGACGCTGTCCGTGAGAAGTCGGCCTCCGACAGCAAGTGCCGTAAACTGGCGGACAAGGTGGCCGCCCTGGAGAAGGAGAAGGCTGACCTCCGGCGCCAGCTGGCGGGAGAGAGGAGGGAGGCCAACGAAGCCATCGCCAAAGAGCAGGCTGCGCAGGCGGAGGCCAGGCTGGCGCGGGCGGAGGGCAATATTGCCAAGGAGCTCGCCGGAGAGCTGCAGGGGCGGCTTACTGCCCTGGAGAGCCGCGCGGAGGGGGCCGAGGCCGCGATGCGAGCGGAGGCCGAACGGACGCGCACGCAGCTCATGGCTGCGTATCACGAGCTGGGTGCACGGACCGGCGACTTCGAGGTGCCGGAGCGAGAGGCCGGGCTTCGCTGTCTGGAATGGGTGCAGGAGGAGCTGCAGGAGCTCCCCACTGTCTTGGAGGGGTTAATGTCGTTTGCCTCCCTGGTCACCTGCGAGGCGGCGATGAACGCACTCTCTCGCGAAGGGTGCCGGCACTTTGAGGCCCTCGACCAGGCAGATGAGGATTTTGGGCGAGATATCTTTGAGGTCGAAGACCCCGTGGTGAAGGAGTCCGCCGGGGCCCTCTATGACCGGATGTGGGGTTCGTACGGTCGTGAGGTGGTCAGGGAGCGGGCCGAGGCTGCGAAGGCTCAGGTAACGTTGTCGTTTGTTCGGCGTTTGCCGGATGTGGTCTGTGCGTATGTTTGCTGAATTTTTGTGTGTTTTGTTTTAGGCGGAGCGCGGCGAGCGGGTGGACGACTTCGGGGCACTGAACAGCGAGTTGCCTGACCCGGAGACGACCCCTGCGGAGGCCGCGACTGGAGTCGCCCTGGGACCGACCCCGGAGACTGCGGAAGGCGCCTCCGGCGCCCCCGCATCTGCTGCGGCCGGCGAAGACCTGCCCCCAAAGGTGGCCGAAGGCGCGCCTGATGCCCCCGCAGCTGCTGCGCCGAGCGCTGAAGATCCTGCGGCGGTGGTGGCGGAGGCAGCGGCGGAGGCTCCCGCAGCGGCGGAGGCTCCCGCAGTGGCAGGGCCTTCGCAGGTGGCGTAGTGGGTGTTTTAGGGTTGGGGAATTTTTTGGATGTTGTACTGAATTTTGGTTGCTGCGCAGGTTCAAGATTTTGGGCCTGCGCACGCAACCGCTACTACTGAGTTTTTGGCGGCTTCGACCGCGGAAGATGGAAATGAATATGGTGGGTCTGTATCTGAGTTTTTGGATTTTACTGACTCTGGGAGCTCGGTTGAGTGGACTGAGGAGTCGTCGGAGGAGGACTTGGATTATTTTGCGGCCTTGGATGTGGCTGCGGCGGAGGCTTCGCCACGCGCCGCGGACGCGCCAGACGTGCCGGGTCCTAGCACCGGGCGCCGACGACGAAGGGCGGTTGCAAAGCGTAGGGTTAGTGCGGAGGAAAGGGCTCGGCTTCGCGTGAGTAGGGCTGGTCGGCAGGAGCTGTTGTCTCTGCCGGCCGCCGCGGGTACAGGGGAAGGGGAACTGCGAAGTCTTTTTGCGGGTGAAGAGCTTAGGATAATGCTATTTAATTATAGGGAGATGGGAATTATTCCTAAGGTTGAGCCGATGTAGAGCGTGGTGCCGTGGCGTGTGTGTGTGTGAGGGCCTGTAAGATGGAGTTGTGTGCCCTCGCGTGCCTGTGCCTGCGAGGGCGCTGTGTACTTTGTCTGGTATGGTTGGTTATGATGTGCCGGTATGATTATAGTTGGTCTTGCTATCGTTTCTGCTTTCGTTGAACTAGGTCGGCTGCGCCCTTAAGCGGCTCCTGCGCGGAGTCTTTGCGATAGACTTCGGGTTTTTTTCGCACTTGTTGTGCTAGTCCGGCTGCACCGTTAGGTGACTTCTGCGCGGATAGTCTTCGCGATAGACTTCGGATTTTCTCGCACTTGTTGTGCTTAGTCCGGCTGCACCCTTAGGCGACTTCTGCGCGGATAGTCTTCGCGATAGACTTCGGATTTTCTCGCACTTGTTGTGCTTAGTCCGGCTGCACCCTTAGGCGACTTCTGCGCGGATAGTCTTCGCGATAGACTTCGGGTTTTCTGCGCACTTGTTGTGCTTAGTCCGGCTGCACCCTTAGGCGACTTCTGCGCGGATAGTCTTCGAGATAGACTTCGGGTTTTCTGCGCACTTGTTGTGCTTAGTCCGGCTGCACCCTTAGGCGACTTCTGCGCGGATAGTCTTCGAGATAGACTTCGGGTTTTCTGTGCACTTGTTGTGCTTAGTCTGGCTGCACCCTTAGGCGACTTCTGCGCGGATAGTCTTCGCGATAGACTTCGGGTTTTCTGCGCACTTGTTGTGCTTAGTCCGGCTGCACCCTTAGGCGACTTCTGCGCGGATTTGTCGCACGCGAGGGTGGCTAGCGCTTAGCCTCGCGGTGACTTCGAATTGGTCGAATGCCGAAGACCGTTGTCACGGTCTTTTTTCGACACATGCTTTTGCGGGGGATTTTTCTCACGTATATTACATGGCTCCGCCTCGTTAAAAACCTCACCCCCCGGGAGGAAAAGAGTGCGGGCCGGTATAAGTTTGATTGCGGCGAATTACAAGGGCGAAATCAGCCCTAAATGGGTCAAACAAAAAATTTGCGAAGGTTGTCGATGTTCCAGGAGTGCTCCAGGTCGTCGCCGTTTGGCGTTGTGAGCCTGTAAGCGCTGGGGGAAGCTTTTGCCTTGACTATGAAGGGGCCCTCCCACTTGGGCTCCAACTTGCCCTTGGACTCCGTCCGAGCTGTTCGGACGAGTACGAGGTCCCCCTTGCTGAACTCCCTCGGGATGACTGCGTGGTCGCGCCATGCTTTGGTCTGGGCTTGGTATTTGTTTAGGGCCTGTAGGGCGAAGACCCGGTCTCCGTCAATGAGATCTTTTGAGGTTGGCTCGTCCACGTCGGGGACGGCTGACGGAACTGTGCGCGGGGACCCATGCTTTATTTCTTGCGGGGTCATAGCCTCCGATCCGTATAGAAGGCGGAAAGGAGTGAACCCGGTTGCCCTGCACTCAGTTGTGTTTAACGCCCAGACTGCCTCCGGTAATAAATCGGTCCATCTGCCTTTTTTTCATCGAGGAGCATCTTCTTGACAGCTGTGAAGATTTTCCCATTGGCACGCTCCACGACCCCGTTGGACTGCGGATGATAGACTGAAGCGAAGGCAAGCTTGGTGCCGATGGAGAAGCAAAAATCCTTGAAATCTTGACTGTCGAACTGCTTGCCGTTGTCGACTGTTAGCTCGGACGGTACTCCGAAGCGGCAAACAATGTTCTGCCAGAAGAATTTTTGGGCAGTTTTTGATGTGATTGTGGAAACAGCCCTCGCTTCAATCCATTTGGTGAAGTATTCGACGGCCACGAAGGCGAACTTAAGGTTCCCCTGAGCGGTGGGCAGGGGCCCGACAATGTCCAGGCCCCAGCGCTGGAGAGGCCATGTATGGGCAATCAGCTTTGTATATTGCGAGGGGTTGCCTGACTGAGGAGAGAACTTCTGGCAGGCTTCGCAGGACCTTGTGACTCGGTTTGCGGCGCAGATCATTGCAGGCCAGTAAAACCCTTGTCGGATCACCTTCGCAGC
The DNA here is from genome assembly GCF_902167145.1 of Zea mays. Lineage (NCBI taxonomy): Eukaryota > Viridiplantae > Streptophyta > Magnoliopsida > Poales > Poaceae > Zea > Zea mays. The sequence goes on along the minus strand of NC_050100.1, from coordinate 36,859,529 downwards.
CAGGGCCCTTGGCCCCGCGTGCGAGCCGCACGTGCCACTGTGGACCTCGCGTAGGATTTGCATGCCTTCGGTTTCGGTGACGCATTTAAGCATTGGCTGACTGACCCCTTTCTTGTATAATTGGCCCTCGATCAGTGCGAAGTCCCGGCTTCGATGTCTGAGGCGCTTCGCCTCACTGACGTCGGTTGGATGATAGTACCCCTATAGGAACAGGGTTATTGGTGCCCGCCAGTCTTCGGTCATGATTAGGTTGACTATACGGTGGCCCTCGCTATCATTAGTTATTTGGAGCCCTTCGGGGCTCCTGACGGCTGGCGTGCCGATGGTGTGAAAGAACACGTCGGAGGGCAGGGGCTCGCCCCTGGCGGCGGCCTTGGCTAATGCATCGGCCTCCTCGTTCTTGGCCCTGTCCACATGCTGCAGGGTGAATCCCTTGAACTGTCTCTCGAGACTTCGGATAGCCGCGAGGTATTGCATGAGGGCGGGGTCTTTTGCTGCGTAGTCTTTCTCGACCTGGCCGGTAACTATCTTGGAGTCTGTTTTGATGATACATGTGGTGACTCCGAGGGCCCTTAGCTTGCGGAGGCCGAGGATAACCGCTTCATACTCTGCTATGTTGTTTGTACATTTGTCGGATTCCAGAGCGAAGCTGAGGCGTGCTGCATATCTGTGTTTGATTCCGGCTGGTGAGGTGACGACTGCAGCGACGCCTGCCCCCGCATGACACCATGCGCCGTTGCAATGGATAGTCCAGACCTTCTCTGTGGACGGGTCCGGCTGTGTTACTGGCCCAGTCCAGTCGACGACGAAGTCTGCCAGGACTTGCGACTTGATAGCCGTCCTGGGCTCGAAGCTGATGTGGTAGCCGGAGAGTTCGGCTGCCCACTTGGCAATCCTCACTGATGCCTCCGGGTTTCTGAATAGTTCGCCGAGCCCCCTGTCTGAGGTGACTCGGACCTTGAATGCTTCAAAGTAATGGCGCAGCTTGCGCGAGGACATAACAACTGCGTAGGCGATCTTCTCCAGCTCTGTCATGTTGCATTTGGATGGTGTCAGGACTTCGGAGACATAGTAAACAGGGCACTGTCTGACTGCGCCCTCGACTGTCTGCTCCTGCACCAGTGCCGCGCTGACCGCGTGCGGCGAAGCCGCGACATAGAGCAATAGGGGGAGCGAGGAGTCGGGGCTTGTGAGGATGGCCAGCTCCGACAGGTACTGTTTTAGTGAGGCGAAGGCCGCTGCCTGCTCCGGTCCCCAGGCGAAGTCCTTCACGTCGTGGAGTGTTTTGAGGAAGGGGAGACTTCGCTCGGCGGACCTGGAGATGAATCTGTTGAGAGCGGCCAATCTGCCTGTCAGACGCTTGTAAGTGCAATCAACCCTAATTGAGGGTTTTGGTGATTAATGACAAAACAAACTAAGATTCTAACAAGTTTGCTCCTAGTGTGTACACAGTATTTTTACAGACAAGAGAAGCACAGATCCTACGAGCATAAAAGTATAAAGCACAGCGGATTTATTACTCTTGGAACCTCGTGTTCCTTGACGGTTAGAGGTTGCTTGGGAGTCTCCAAATTTGTGGACGACCCCAAGAAGTTTGTATCACCCGCTCCTTGAGCAGATTTGAGAAGAGATTGCCTTGACCTTTGTGGTCGGCTTGTGGAGGATTAGGGTTGGAAAAGACCCGGCCCTTTGTGGGTTCCTCAACGAGGAGTAGGACACCTTTGTGGTGGTTGCCGAACCTCGGGTTATATCGCGTGTTCTTGTGTGTTCTTGTTAAGCATTTCATATTCGGTGGTTGGTTCATATTATTCATTCAAGTAGTTCTTGTGTAGGGCAAATCTTTAGCTATTTTCTTTACTACTTCGAATTTGTTCAATAGACTATTAAATTCAAGTTGAGTGGGTTCAAACTTGTTCAGTTGTGATTAAAATCGACTGAACCGGTTTGCACCTGTGCAACTTTAATTTAACCTATTTCGAAGTTTTTAGTGAAAATTTTCAGGTGTAGCCTATTCACCCCCCTCTAGGCTACTTTCAATTGGTATCAGAGGTTCGTGCCTCGTTTTACGCTTAACCGCGTGAGGAAACGATCATGTCTACACAACGGGACCATGTGGATCCTCTTCTCGAGGAAATCCCCGTCACATCTTCCGGTGAGGAAGTGGACCCCAAGGTCCTCGACCTCGCCATGAAGATTGCCGAGAAAATGTTCCTCAAAATGAAAGAGGAAGATGCTAGGAAAAAGGCCGAAGAAGAGGAAACAAGAAGAAAGGCCGAAGAAGGTAAAGGTAAGGGAACATTTGATTATAATGACGATCTAGTGGATCTTTTGGTGTCTAAGGTATTGAGCAAGGTAAGTCTCAACACCGAAGGATCATCTACCAAAAGCAAAGGTAATGACTTTAGCAAAGTTCAATTCGATTACTCTAGAAATTATATTCCCAACTTCTCTTCCGCCCCACTTGGAAAGTTACCAACTCTTAGTGAGTTGAACTATGATGAGTGGGCCGACAAGATGAAGTCGCATTTAATCGGTGTGCATCCTAGTCTTTGGGAGATTGTTAATGTAGGTATGTATAAGCCCGCCCAAGGAGAAGAGATGACTCCGGAAATGATGCAAGAGGTTCATCGAAATGCTCAAGCAGTGAGCATAATCAAAGGTAGTCTTTGTCCGGAAGAATACCGAAAAGTTCAAGGAAGAGAAGATGCTCGTGACATTTGGAACATTCTTAGAATGTCACATGAAGGAGATCCCAAAGCTAAAAGACATAGAGTTGAAGCTTTGGAAAGTGAGCTTGCAAGGTATGATTGGACAAAGGGTGAGTCGCTCCAATCACTCTTTGATCGATTGATGGTATTGGTCAACAAAATAAGAGTACTTGGGAGTGAAGATTGGAGTGACTCCAAGGTCACAAGATTGTTCATGAGAGCTTATAAAGAGAAAGATAAAAGTCTTGCAAGGATGATAAGGGATCGTGATGATTATGAGGACATGACGCCTCATCAACTATTTGCAAAAATTCAACAACACGAGTCCGAGGAAGCCCCCATCAAGACAAGAGACTCTCATGCCTTGATCACAAATGAACAAGACAATCTCAAGAAGAGCAAAGACCACAAAGCAAAGAAAGTGGTCGAGACCTCAAGTGATGAAGATAGCTCAAGTGATGAAGACACAGCTATGTTCATCAAAACTTTCAAGAAATTTGTAAGGAAGAATGACAAGTTCCAAAGGAAAGGAAAGAAGAGGGCATGCTATGAATGTGGCCAAACCGGTCATTTCATAGCGGATTGTCCTAACAAGAAGGAACAAGAAGCCAAGAAGGAATACAAGAAGGATAAGTTTAAAAAGGGAGGCAAGACCAAGGGATACTTCAAGAAGAAGAAGTATGGACAAGCTCATATTGGTGAAGAATGGAACTCCGATGATGAGAGTTCTAGCTCCGAGGAAGAGGAAGTGGTGGCAAATGTGGCCATCCAATCTACCTCAAGCGCGCAACTCTTCACCAACCTTCAAGACGACTCCTACATTCCAACTTGCCTCATGGCAAAAGGAGATAAGGTAACTTTGTTTAGTAATGATTTTTCAAATGATGATGATGATGATCAAATTGCCATGAAAAATAAAATGATTAAAGAATTTGGCTTAAATGGATACAATGTTATCACAAAATTAATGGAAAAGCTAGATAAAAGAAAGGCAAGTCTTGATGCTCAAGAAGACTTGCTTATCCTTGAAAAGGAAAGAAACCTAGAGCTTCAAGAGTTGATTCACAATAAGGATATAGAAGTAATTAACTTGAAAACCTCTATTGATAACCTTGCAAATGAAAAGAATGCACTTGAATCAAGCATGTTAAGCTTGAATGTTCAAAATCAAGAACTTCAAGTGCAACTTGAAAATTGCAAGAACATAAATGCCCCCACTTTAGTATTTGAATCTAAGTCTAGCTCTAATGATAATTCTTGCAAGCATTGTGCCAAATATCATGCTTCTTGTTGTCTAACTAACCATGCAAGGAAGCAAAGCCCACAGGTGAAGGTCAAAGAAATTTTGAAAAGATGCTCTAGCAATGATGGGTTAAAGAAAGTTGAACCCAAGTACAAGTCCCTTAAGCCCAACAAGGGTAGAAGGGGGCTTGGGTTCAACTCATCCAAGGAAAACCCTAGCACAGTGCATAAGGGGTGGAGATCCCCCAAGTTCATAGAGGGAACCACTCTATATGATGCCTTGGGGAGGATCCACTCCTCAAATGACAAGTCATCTCAGGTAAAGGTTAACTTGAGTTCCACAAAGAGTAAGATGAAGGAAGTGGGATCCTCAAGTGGACAAAAATCTAATGCTCCCATTTCCCACTCATACCTTTGTGATTATATGTTGACTTGGGATTCAGGGAAATTAGTTGTGAAATATGTGGGTGCCTACACTAAACAAAAAGTCATGAAAAGAAGTGTGTGGGTACCCAAGGCTATAACTAACACTGTAGGACCCAATTCAATTTGGGTACCTAAAAGTATAGCCTAAACTTGTTTTGCAGGTCTACTCCTCTGGTGGGTCAAGTTGGGTGCTTGACAGTGGATGTACAAATCACATGACCGGGGAGAAAGACATGTTTCATACATTGCAACTAACTCAAGAAGCACAAGAAATTGTGTTTGGAGATAGTGGCAAGAGTAAGGTGATTGGTATTGGTAAAATTCCTATCTCTGACCAACAATCACTTTCAAATGTTTTATTAGTAGATTCCTTGAGCTATAATTTGTTGTCCGTTTCACAACTTTGTGGAATGGGTTATAATTGCTTATTTTCGGATGTGGATGTGAAAATCCTTAGAAGGGAGGACTCCTCAGTTGCATTTACAGGTCGCTTGAAGGGTAAGCTTTATCTTGTTGATTTCACAACAAGTAAAGTGACGCCTGAGACTTGTTTAGTGGCAAAATCCGACAAGGGTTGGCTATGGCATCGCCGGCTAGCCCATGTCGGTATGAGGAATTTGGCCAAACTTCAAAAGGATAATCACATCATTGGACTAACAAATGTTGTATTTGAGAAAGATAGGGTTTGTGGCGCATGCCAAGCAGGAAAGCAACATGGAGTCCCACATCAATCAAAGAATGTGGTCACAACAAAGAGGCCATTGGAGCTTCTTCACATGGACCTCTTCGGACCTGTGGCCTACATTAGCATTGGTGGTAGTAAGTATGGTTTAGTTATTGTTGATGATTTTTCTCGATTCACTTGGGTTTTCTTTTTGAGTGACAAAGGTGAAACTCAAGAAATCTTAAAGAAATTCATGAGGAGAGCTCAAAATGAATTTGAGCTCAAAATCAAGAAAGTGAGAAGCGATAATGGGACGGAATTCAAGAACACAGGTGTCGAAGAATTCTTAGGAGAAGAGGGAATCAAGCATGAGTTCTCGGTGCCTTACACTCCACAACAAAATGGTGTTGTGGAAAGAAAGAACCGGACTCTAATTGAAGCTGCAAGAACCATGTTGGATGAATACAAGACACCTGACAACTTCTGGGCAGAGGCGGTCAACACCGCCTGTCATGCAATCAACCGCCTCTATCTTCATAAGATCTACAAAAAGACTGCCTATGAGCTTCTCACTGGTAACAAACCTAAAGTTGATTATTTTAGAGTATTTGGTTGTAAATGTTTTATTCTTAACAAGAAAGTCAAGAGCTCAAAGTTTGCTCCTAGAGTGGACGAGGATTTCTTGCTTGGTTATGCATCAAATGCGCATGGATATCGTGTTTTCAACAATTCCACCGGTCTTGTTGAAATAGCGATAGACGTGACATTTGATGAGTCTAATGGCTCGCAAGGGCATGTTTCTAATGACACTGCAGGAAATGAAAAACTACCTTATGAGGCCATAAAGAAACTTGCCATAGGTGAGGTGAGACCTCAAGAAAGGGATGATGAAGAAGGAACCTTGTGGATGACCAATGAGGTAGTTGATGTGGGTGCAAGGGTGGTGAGTGACAATGTCTCCACCCAAGCAAACCCATCAACCTCAAGTCATCCAAACCACGAAGAAAATCATCAAAGGATGTCAACAGTGGTAGAAGATGAACAAGAAAATATTGATGGTGAAGTGCCTTTTGATCAAGTAACTGATGAGGAAGAGCAAATACAAAGACATCCATCAGTGCCTCATCCAAGAGTCCATCATTCAATTCAAAGGGATCATCCGGTGGACAACATCCTGGGTAGCATCAGGAGAGGGGTAACGACTCGATCTCGTTTAGCTAATTTTTGTGAATTCTACTCGTTTGTTTCCTCTCTTGAGCCACTTAAGGTTGAAGAAGCATTGGGTGATCCGGATTGGATAACTGCGATGCAAGAGGAGTTAAACAACTTCACTAGGAATGAAGTCTGGTCCTTAGTCCAAAGACCCAAACAAAATGTGATTGGGACTAAATGGGTCTTTAGGAACAAGCAAGATGAAAATGGCGTTGTTACAAGAAACAAGGCAAGGTTGGTTGCCCAAGGCTATACTCAAGTGGAAGGACTTGACTTTGGTGAAACATATGCGCCGGTAGCAAGGTTAGAATCAATTAGAATATTAATTGCCTATGCTACTAACCATGATTTCAAGCTATATCAAATGGATGTCAAGAGCGCTTTTCTAAATGGACCACTACAAGAAAGAGTATATGTGGAGCAACCACCGGGCTTCGAAGACCCAAAGAAGCCAAATCATGTTTATCTTCTTCACAAGGCACTCTACGGGCTTAAACAAGCCCCTAGAGCTTGGTATGATTGTCTTAAAGATTTTCTAATTAAAAATGGGTTTACAATAGGAAAAGCTGACTCTACTTTGTTTACTCGAAAAGTTGATAATGAATTATTTGTGTGCCAAATATATGTTGATGACATTATATTTGGTAGTACTAATGAAAAATTTTGTGAAGAGTTTAGCAAAGTAATGACGAACAGGTTTGAGATGTCTATGATGGGCGAGCTTAAGTACTTCCTGGGATTTCAAGTCAAACAACTCAAGGAAGGTACCTTTCTATGCCAAACTAAATATACTCAAGATATGCTCAAGAAGTTTGGTATGGAAAAAGCAAAGCACGCCAAGACTCCAATGTCATCAAATGGACATCTCGACCTAAATGAGGAAGGTAAACCTGTAGATCAAAAATTATATAGATCAATGATAGGATCACTGCTTTACTTATGTGCATCTAGGCCTGATATTATGTTGAGTGTTTGTATGTGTGCACGTTTTCAAGCAAATCCTAAAGACTGCCATCTTGTAGCCGTTAAGAGAATTCTAAGATACTTAGTCCACACCCAAAACCTAGGATTATGGTATCCTAAAGGCTCCTTTTTCGATTTGCTTGGCTATTCTGACTCAGATTATGCCGGTTGCAAAGTAGATCGAAAAAGCACTACTGGGACTTGCCAATTCCTTGGGCGGTCCTTAGTGTCATGGAGTTCCAAGAAACAAAATTGTGTTGCACTCTCCACTGCAGAAGCTGAATACATAGCAGCTGGGGCATGTTGTGCACAGTTGCTATGGATGAAGCAAACCCTTAGAGATTTTGGTTGTGAGTTTAACAAAATTCCTCTTTTGTGTGACAATGAGAGTGCCATAAAACTTGCAAACAATCCAGTGCAACACTCTAGAACTAAACATATTGACATTAGACACCATTTCTTGAGAGACCATGAAGCCAAAGGAGATATCGAACTTTTTCATGTGAGCACCGAAAATCAACTAGCCGATATCTTCACAAAACCCCTTGATGAGACTAGGTTTTGTTTTCTTAGGAGTGAGCTAAATATCTTGGATTCTCGAAACGTGACTTAATAACTAAAATTTTGATAAAATTTGATGATTGAAAATTGTTTGTTTGAGCAATATGAATTGAGAAATGTCATTTTTATCTTTATAATATCTCATGTCATATTTGCTAAATGATATTACAGCCCTTCCGGGCAATATTTGAAATCTGGTTGAGTAAACCGGCTGAGTAGACCACTCAACCGGTTTCTTCCTGGTGGAAACCGGTTGAACCGGTCTGAAAACCGGTTGAACCGGTTTTGGCCGTCGCGCCGTCAGTCCGCGCGCAGTCTGCGCTGACAGCTGCGCAGTCTGCACTGTCAGTTTTGCAGTCTGTGCTGTCAGACTGCCAGGTTTTGCGCGCAGTCAACACTGTTTTCTGCGCGCTTTTACTGCGTCGTTTGACCCGAAATCGGTTGAACCGGTTTTGAAACCGGTTGAACCGGTTTTCGACTTTCTGGCGGCCGACTCCTCTCCTTTTTATACCTCTCCCTCTCTTCTATTCCTGTCTCAGTCTCGTTTCCAGCCGCCGCCGCCACTCCTGTTTTTCCTCTCTCCTCTCCAAACTCTCTCGAGCTCTCACCCGTTTGGAAGTGTGGTTGGAGATCCGTTCTTCCCGGCGTGTTTCCACCATCTTCCTCCTTCTCGTTGGGAGATCTTGTCCCCCATCTTCGGATCGAGGTATTATTCTATGTTATTTCCTTGTGTGCTCGATCCTACGCGTTCTTGATTATCTTATGTATCATTCGTTGGGTACATTTTGGTTTAAGTGATTGCAACACTTAGACTATCTTCATTTTGACACAAACACTGTTTGAGATTAGCGATTTGATATTGTTCCTTGTAGTTGAACCGCTCATATGAACGGTTGAAGTGCATGATTCAATCTCTTATGCGCTTCTTCTCAAACGTGGTTGATCCTTGCTCATCATAGGTTCTATCTCTTATTTCTTAGAATGGTGCGACGAAGGAACCCATCAGTGGTAGAATCCGACTCTTCAGATGAACAGGAGATCCATGGTGATACCCCTCCTCGCTCTCGATCCAAGCGAGGGCGCGGATGTGGAAATGTCATGCCGGGTACTGAGGCCTCCGGGTCTCAAAGTGCTCGGGGTCGGACTTCCCGGACTCCCTCCGGTAGGTCTCGACCTGCCACGAATCCGCAGGCGTGGGAGCCTGCAAGTGACGATGACGGTGGGAAGGACGATGAAGTTGATCTTCCCCCGGCGTCGGCTCCTGTGATTCGCGGCTTGGTGCTCCACCGGGCCGAAGCTCGGCGTGCTGGCAATGAGCCAGTCACGGACTTCACGGCCAGTGGAGGATCTGCACTTCTCCAGGATCTGCGTTTCCAAAATCCGGTATTGCGTATTCGCGATGCCAGGATCGATGGAAATCGTTTCTGGACTCTTCACCATGTTGATTTCTATAATTCAGTTATTCTACCCAAGAAGCATCAGCCCATCCTTCATCAACGTTACATTAACTGGGAGGGTTGCGAAGCAATTGGAGACCCAGAGATGTCACAGGCACTGAGGGCCTGTGAAAGGAAGCAAATGAAGAACATCATGACATTCCAATATGATTGGAATGATGAAGTGATTGCACAATTTTATTCCACTCTCTGGATAAAGCTGGCTGATGAGGAGAGCCATTACAACTACCCCTACCTGAACTTCTTCATTGAAGGTAGTTGGTACAAGGTGAGCTATCGTAGATTTGCTCACATTCTTGGTTTTTCTGACGAGGATATATCTGGAGACAGGATTAAGATTCATGATTACCGTCAGCCCACAAGAGATGAAGCAAAGGACCTTCATTTGTCTGAGTCTGGAAAGTATTGGGAGTCAACCAATATTCACAAGTATTGTCGCTATATCAACTCCCTCTGCAGGATGACCCTCATTCCAAAAGGGGGAAATCAGATGAACATCCTTGGGGAGAGCAAGGTTTTGCTCTCTTTTATGAAACCAAACAGCTCAGAAAGGATTAATGTCTTTGACATGATTTGGCAGGAGATTATTCATGCAGCCTGCTTTCCTTTGAAGGGGTGTCTTCATGCCCCATTCATTATGAAGATGATTGAGGTCGTGACCCAATTCAGATTTGAGAAAGGCACCCGACATCAGTCATACACTCCCTTCTGGATTGATCCCAACAATCCAGCTGGGCGTCTCAGGAAAGCTCCCTCCAGCTCTCATGGTCATACATCTGCTGGTCCGTCTGCCGGTGCTGGTGCTGCTGCTGCTGCTGGTGCCTCGCGCCCTTCCCCTGGCCGCGGATCTCCCACACCACGTGGTCGTGGTCGTGGTCGAGGTCGTGGACGTGGGATGGGTGCCCGCCTGGCCCACGGATTTGCGTCCTTTTTCTCCATGTGCCGAAATATTGCTGCAGATGTCCATGAGGTGGCTCGACGTCAGCGGGAGACCGACGACAACCTTCGTCGTCAAGCTTCTGCTTTGGGTACTCCCTTCGCCCCTCGCTCTCCTGATGTACCTCTTCACCCTCCTCCTCCAGATGCGAATGAGTGGTACCAGCAGGCGTATGGGGTACCTTTCTCTTCAGCCGATGACGTCGAAGAAGAGACCTATTTTGATGAGCCGGAGCAGTTTGACCCTCCCCCATATCGCGGGGATCCGGGTCAATCGTCCTCTTACCCTCCGCCCCAGGACCCGTCTGGCAGTGCTCCTCCTCCGGCCCAGTCTGGAGAGGAACATTTTGCCTACGACCTGGCGCAACACCTCTTTGCTCCTCATCAACCTCCTCCCCACTGGTGATCCTTAGCTTGACGCGTCTCTCTCTCTCTCTTTTTGGTTCTTGGTGCCAAAAAGGGGGAGAACGTTTATTATTCAGTACTTTTATTTTTGTAATGAACACTTGGTCTGTAATAACTACTATTTGCTGCATGCATGGCTTGAAAGCCATAAACACTTTGATGATGTGATGAGACGAGCTCTCACTATTGTAATAGCTGTAGACCTTTTTCATATCATATGCTATGCAATGGTAAGCTTGAATGTGCTTTTACTTTTTATATTCAATTATGTTTCATATCTCATCATTTTTGTGTATGGTGTTGATTGTTCTCTCTCTCTAAATATGTTGCAAATTGACATATCAAGTCAATGTTAATATCGCAAAACTCATGCACATATTTAGGGGGAGCTACATATACACAAAAGACTTTTATCACAAGTATTTGTAACTTTTAATTATTATTTCCATTCTAGTTTGTTTTGGCATCAATCACCAAAAAGGGGGAGATTGTAAGTGCAATCAACCCTAATTGAGGGTTTTGGTGATTAATGACAAAACAAACTAAGATTCTAACAAGTTTGCTCCTAGTGTGTACACAGTATTTTTACAGACAAGAGAAGCACAGATCCTACGAGCATAAAAGTATAAAGCACAGCGGATTTAAAATTCCACATCAAATGGCGTGCTCCAAGTGCTATGAATCGTCGGCGGTACTAAGTTTATAATTCTTGAGTCATAGGAATCGCCGTACAGTTAAGAGGGATCCGCGACGGTTAAGTAAGTTGCGAAACGAGCCAAGTTCAATTCTTTTGAAAACTCCTTTGAGATCTTTTTTTCCCAGATCATGAATGCTCTTGAGAAAAACAAATTTCACTTCCCACAAAGTCTCCACCTAAGTTCTCTTCAAAATTCTCAAAGTTTGGTTTCAGCCCCCAAAACCGGTTCAACCGGTCCTGAAACCGGTTCAACCGGTTTTGGTACTATTCATCCTGCCACCTCTGCTCTGACCTGTCTGACAGTCAGAGCTGTCAGAAAAGTTGCAGCAGATATTTTTCTGAAACCGGTTGAGCCGAAATTTGACCCTACTCAGCCGGTGTTGAAACCGGTCCAGTGTCCGGCTGAGTAGACCAGTGGACCGGGATCCCCCTGGTAGAAACCGGTTCAACCGGTTTGAAAACCGGTTCAACCGGTTTGAAAACCGGTTCAACCGGTTTTTGCCCACTTTCTCCCAACGGCTGCCAGCTTTTGGGGGATCCTTTATATACCCCCTCACACTCTCTCTCTCATTTACTTCTGCCTTTCCCACGAATCTTTGGCTGACCAACCCTCAAACAAGAGCATTCACTTCACCTCTCACACCCGCAATCGCATCTCCTTCAATCATTTGAAGGACCCTTGGTGTGAGGTGAACTCGATCGAACTCGCTGTCAATTTCATCTCGATTCTCCCATTCTCTTGTTCTTGAGCTCGTTGCAAACTTAACCGTGTGCGGATTTGTTACTCTTGGAACCTCGTGTTCCTTGACGGTTAGAGGTTGCTTGGGAGTCTCCAAATTTGTGGACGACCCCAAGAAGTTTGTATCACCCGCTCCTTGAGCAGATTTGAGAAGAGATTGCCTTGACCTTTGTGGTCGGCTTGTGGAGGATTAGGGTTGGAAAAGACCCGGCCCTTTGTGGGTTCCTCAACGAGGAGTAGGACACCTTTGTGGTGGTTGCCGAACCTCGGGTTATATCGCGTGTTCTTGTGTGTTCTTGTTAAGCATTTCATATTCGGTGGTTGGTTCATATTATTCATTCAAGTAGTTCTTGTGTAGGGCAAATCTTTAGCTATTTTCTTTACTACTTCGAATTTGTTCAATAGACTATTAAATTCAAGTTGAGTGGGTTCAAACTTGTTCAGTTGTGATTAAAATCGACTGAACCGGTTTGCACCTGTGCAACTTTAATTTAACCTATTTCGAAGTTTTTAGTGAAAATTTTCAGGTGTAGCCTATTCACCCCCCCTCTAGGCTACTTTCAACGCTGGACGTCCCTGGCGGACTGCGGAGGCGACATATCGACGATGGCCTGGATCTTGGTTGGGTTGGCCTCGATGCCGCGGCGGGACACCAGGTAACCCAGTATCTTGCCCTGGCGAACACCGAAGACGCACTTTTCCGGGTTTAGGCGGAGTCGTGCATCTCGCATGTTCGCGAATGTCTCGGCCAGGTCGGCGAGGTGGTCCTCCTTATTCTTGCTGGCGACGACGATGTCGTCCACATATGTAAATATATTTCTACCGACCTGCCCTTCGAGTACTGTTTTGGTGAGTCTGGAGAAGGTGGACCCGGCATTCTTGAGACCCTCCGGCATTCTGACAAAGCAATAAGTGCCGAAGGGTGTTATAAAGCTGGTGCTAGCCTTGTCTTCCTCCTTCATGTATATCTGGTGATAGCCGGAGAAGCAGTCGAGGAGAGACATGACCTCGCATCCGGCCGCGCTATCGACTATTTTGTCGATCCGCGGCAACGGGAAATTGTCCTTTGGGCAGGCCTTGTTGAGACTGGTGAAGTCTATGCACATTCGCCATTTTCCGCTTTTTTCTGCACCATTACGACATTGGAGAGCCACGTGGGGTAAGCCACTGGCTCAATGAATTTAGCCTCCAGGAGACGGTGCACCTCCGCCTTGGCGGCCTCTGTCTTTTCGTCGGACATTTTGCGAAGCCTCTGCTTTTTGGGTCGCACCGAAGGGTCAATTCCCAAGCTGTGCTCAATTATGGATCGGCTGACTCCGACCAGATCGAGGGCGGACCAGGCGAAGACATCTTTATTCTTGGCCAGGCAGCAGAGAAGTTTCTCTTCTTCGAGTGAGGTGAGGTCTTCGCTGATAGTGACTGTCTGCTTGGGCGTGGCCTGATCGAGGGGGACAGTCTTGGTCCCGTCCTGGCTCTGCAATTGTGTCTTGTCGTGCTGCTTATCGGTTGGGCTGGCCGGCGCAGGGACCTCGCGCTGGGTCGTGAGACAGTGTACGTTCCTCTGACCAGGCACGAAGTCCCGCTCTATGTTGCGCGCCGTCTGCTGGTTGCCGTAGATTGTGATGGCGCCTAGCGGACCTGGTATCTTCATACATAGGTACAACCCGTGGATGGCAGCTTCGAACTTATTGATGGAGCCCCGGCCCATGATGGCGTTGTATGGATATACCATGTCGACAATGTCGAAGGTTACTTGCTCACTTCGGGCATTGGGTGCTACACCGAAGGAGAGGGGCAACTCTATCTTGCCAACTGGAAAGGTGCCCTTGCCGCCGAAACCATACAAAGGGTTGTCCGAAGGCTTCAGCAAGCTGTGGCTTATACCCATGCGGTCGAAGGCGTGTAGGAAGATGATGTCCGCCTGACTGCCGTTGTCGACTAGGACTTTGTGTAAGTCCCAGCCCGCCACGCTGCAATTGATGACCATAGCGTCAATGTGGGGGGCGCTGCGCAGATCGACGTCTCGTGCATCGAAGGTTAGCGGTATGTGGGACCACTTCGTCTGCACGACTGGGCCAGTGACCGCGACATGGTTGATGCTGCGGTAGTGGTCCCGCTTCTGCCGCTTGGTGTCGAAGTCAGTGCTGGACCCCCCTGTTATCATGTGAATGACTCCGCGATATGGCTGATCGGCGAAGTCTTCCTGCTTTGGGGCGTGGGGGATGTTTTGGTGTTGCTGGTGTGGTGGTGGGGGTGGAGGAGGTACGATTTGTACTTCCTGATGGTGTTGGTAAGCGTGGTGCGGTGGGTGCGGAGCGGGAGCGTGGATATATGGTGGAGGGGGTGGCTGGTAATTATGCGCGACAATTCTGGGATTGTCGGCTGGCTGCGCCCGCGCCATTCTGTCTCTGGTGGCCTTCGTCTCGGGGCAGTCTTTGGTTTGGTGGGCGCAGTCTTCGCCGTGGAAAAGGCAGTAGAACCGGCGCGGCGGCTGCGCCCGCCCTCGGCCCCTGCCACGAGCTCCATTTCCGCGGCCTTGGGGGGGATATTCCTGGCGACGAGGGGGGTCAGCAGCAGGCAGCTGGTTGGCGATGTTGTGCACTTGCTGTTGACTGCGGCCATCTCGACCGGAGTCTGGTTGCGGAGTCCTCGTCCACGTGCGGCTGGACTGCGGGGCATCTTTGGGCTTCCGCTGTGACTCAACCTTGCGCTGGTGGAGCTCTTCGGATTTGGCATATTTTTCAAAGAGCTGATATAGCTCCTGGAGGTTCTTGGGTGGATCTCTGATGCAGTGGCTGTAGAGGACGCCAGCCCGAAGGCCATTGATGGCGTAGTGGATAGCGATCTGATCATCGACGGAGGGCAGTTGTGATTTGAGTGTTAAGAATTTGCGGTAATACTCCCGCAGAGTCTCCTTTTCCAGCTGTTTGCAAAGCGAGAGCTCGGCCAAAGCGTCGGTGTCTGGACGGTACCCTTGGAAGTTGAGAAGGAACTTGTCCCTGAGACTTCTCCACGAATCAATGGACAGCGGAGGCAATCTGGTGAACCAGGTGAGTGCTGGGCCCTCTAGAGCGATGATGAAAGACTTCGCCATTGTGGCGTCGTCCCCTCCGGCGGATGCAACGGCGACTTGATAACTCATTATGTACTGTGCCGGGTCGGTGCTGCCGTTGTACTTGGGATATGCCCCTGCTCGGAAGTTAGCTGGCCAAGGCGTCACTTGCAGGTGTGGCGCCAGGGGACTTCGCTCGTCGAGGTAGTTGACCCCTTGGAACGGCGCGCTGTGCTGGAAGGCGTAGTCATGCTGGGGGAAACGCGGGTTCTCCGGCTGCGCCCGGTGTTGCGGGGGTGGGCCATGCTGCAGGCCGAGGTGGCCTTCGCGCGTGTCTTCCGGTTGTGCGCGCTGCTGGAGGGGTGGCTCTTGCTGTGGACCGAGGTGGCCTTCGCGCTGCATCAGCGCGATCTCGCGCTCGAGGTCTTGGGCCTTCTGCTCCTCGTCGCGTATCATTTGCCGCACCTTGGCTAGTGCGGACACACGGTGGCGCTTGGCCTCCAGTATCTCTTTCTGCCTCTGGAGATTGCGGTTCTTGAGGCGCAGGGCGCGCAGCTGTAGCTGTTCTTCTGTTGAGACGCCGAGGACCTCGCCGTCCTCGGTGAGATCCGCGCCCTCCAGTGGGGCGAAGCCTGGGGGCGGCTGCGATTGCCCTTCGGGCCCGCAGGTGCGGAAGGTGTCGTCTTCGCAGGTGCGGGGAATATTATCTTCGGTGGGCTCTTGGTGGGTGGATTGGGTGAGGGCGAGGGCTTTGCCCTTCCTTGCGGCAAGCAATGCTGCCTTCGCAGCCTCGTCTGCCTTCGGGTTAGCTCTCTTGGGTGCCATCGCGGGTGGTTTGGTCGTAGCACGAACGGTGGGCGCCAAATGTTGGAACTTGCTCTCCACAGCAAGGAGGCCAACAAGGGTGAACAGTGGTGACAAACAGGGTTACGTGCTCGGGGGCAATAGCTCTGTTAATCTAGCCTCTCACGGGCACTGTGCGGGGGTATTTATAGGTATCTGAGTGCCCAACGCCTTGTGTTAAGGACGCATGTGCCCTCAGACACCTAGTTTATCCCCAGAATATTCCCATAAAGCAGGGTTACAAGCTGTAATTACAAGTATGCCTTTACAAGTTAGGCCCGTAATACAGAGGCGGCCACGCGGGGCCCGTTACAATGGGCCAGATCACACGTGGGCCTTGGGACTGAACGAGGCCGCGCCGCGGGAAGACGTCGCCGCTTTGTCTCTGTTAGACCATCCACTGCGGCGGAGGCCTCGAGCGAAGGGTGGCGTCTTTGCCTTCGCCCCAACACAAGGTCTTCCTCGGGACTTGGTAGCGTCTTCACGGCCTTCGATGGGTCTTGCATGCTTGAGGTAGATGACGGAGTCCTGAGTAGGCATGGTCTTCCTCGGACCAATTCGCCAAGGAGCGAAGTCCTCAGTAGCGTCTTTGCGGCATGATGAGTCCTGCATGCTTGAAGATGGCATCAAAGTCCGGTAAACGATTAAGGGGTGTCATGTTTGCCAATGATCAAGGCCATGTTTGGCCTTCTCCCCAATAGTATCCCTCAAGGGCAAAGGCTCGAACTGACGAGTCAATCCCGAAGACTAGAGAATGGTATGAATGCTGCCCTGGATTATCAAGTGGTGGTTTCGGGGGGGCATCTTTCCAACCTTTGATTGATTGGGTCCCTTTAGTTTTTTCTATAAAAGTTGTTGCCTGGTTAGGGTTGAGGTTGCGCCACCAGTTTTCATTTTTTCGTCTTCCTCGCTTTCTTTGCTCAAGCTCGTCGTCGTCTTACGCGTTTGACCACGCCGCTAAGATCCACGCCCAAGCTTGCTAACTCTGGCTCGCATGAAGCAAACCGCTCGTCCCTGGTGCCGATATGTCGTGCCATCTTCCTTGTCGTCCAGCTCTTGTGATTCACTATTGCGCGTTAGTGGTATGATGTCAGATTCATCATCATGGTCCGCCTTTGTTCTGGCGACAAGTTCGTCATCGATGCCTGCCTCGGCAGACTTCGCGGAGCGGCTACCTGCGTGTCTTTGACCACGTCTTCAGGCTAACATAGCACCGAAGATACGACCATTCTTGCAGTAGATGTGAGCATAGAAAGGTTAGCTCTGTAGGTGATAAGAGAACTGTAGTGAGATCTGTGCCTCCGTCGGCGACATTGCAAAGTCTAGGTTAGCGAGGGATTTGAACGTGTATCCATACTCGTGTAATATTCTTCTCTCTTTTTAATTTTTGTCATTTTGGTTTGTTTTGCAGGGCTTGATACAATGCGTGGAGGCGCATCAAAGGGTAAGGCCCCCCTCCGCATTGTGAACCCTTTGGACATCATTCGCTCGAAGAAGCAGAGGGACAACCCTGTTGTTGACCCTACAAAGTCGGTCGAGACTTCGCGTGACGCGGTGGTACCCTCCACGTTGGATAGTCTCGCACATGCAGCCCTCGATGCTTTGCACATGCATCATGCCGAGATCATGGGATCTCAAGACGCTCTACGGGCCATGGATGTGTCCGAGGACTATGATGTGGACCAATTTTTTAATTTGGGTCCTAATGTACCTCTGGAGGAGACGTCGGGAGGTGTGTTTTGTTGATTTTGATTCACTTCTCTTTTTTATTTCTTCTCCCTTTTTAATTTTTTGTCATTTTTGTTTGTTTTGCAGGGCTTGATACAATGAATGGAGGTGCATCGAAGGTTAAGGCCCCCCTACGCATTGTGAACCCTCTGGACGTCATTCGCTTGAAGAAGCAGAGGGTCGACCTTTCTGCTAACCATGCAAAATCTGCCGAGACTTCGCGTGGCGAGGCGGTACCCTGCGTGTTGGAGGGTGTCACACCTGCAATCCCTAATGCTCCGTACATGCATCATGCAAAGGTCTTGGGACTTCAAGACATTCCGTGGGACAGGGATGTATCCTTGGAGGACCATGACGTTGACCAAATTTTGAATTTGGGTCCTAATGAACTGTCGGAGAAGATGTCGGGTGGTGTGGGTAAGGCCACTTCGTTTGTTGATTTTGATTTACATTTCATTTTATGTTGTATCCCTTTTTCTAATTTTTGTCATTTTGGTTTGTTTTGCAGGGCTTGATACAATGCATGGAGCTACATCGAAGGGGAAGGCTCCCCTACTCATTGTGAACCCTCTGGACGTCATTCGCTCGAGGAAGCTGAGGGTCGGTCCTGCTGCAGACCCTGTAAAGTCAGTCGAGACTTCACGTGGCAAGGCGGTACCCTCTGTGTCAGAGGGTGTCACACCTGCAGCCCTCGATGCCCCACACGTGCGTCGTGCCGAGGTCTTGGGACCTCAAGACGCTCCGCGGTCCAGCGATGTGTCCGTGGAGGACCATGACATGAACCAAAATTTTAGGGTTTAGAGTAAGGCCACTTTGTTTTGTTGATTTTGATTTAATATCCTTTTCTTTTGTTCTCTTTTTTTTAATTTTTGTCATTTTGGTTTGTTTTGCAGGGCTTGATAGTAGATACCGATCGAAGGGTGTGCCCCGCGTTAGCCTTGATATCCTTCGGCGCATGGTCGGCATTTTGAACGCCATTTGCTTGAAGGAGGAGCAGCAGAGGGCTGACCCTGCTGCTTACTCTACAAAGATGGCTGATACTTCGCATGGCAAGCCAGTATGCCTCCGCATTGTGAACCCTCTAGGCCCCATTCGCTCGAGGAAGAGGAGGGTCAGCCATGCTGCTTACCTTGCAAAGTCGTCTGAGACTTCACGTGGTGATGGTACCCTCCGAGTTGGAGGCTGTCGCACTGGCAGCCCCCGATGCTCCGCACATGCATCGTGTCGAGGTCATGGGAACTCAAGACGCTACACAGGTCAGGGATGTCTCCGCGGGGGACTGTGTTGTGGACCAAAATTTGAATTCGGGTCCTAATGTACTGCCAGAGGAGACATCGGGTGGTGCGTGTAAGGCCACTTCATTTTGTTGATTTTGATTTACTTTTCTTTTCTTCTCTTTTTTTGTCATTTTGGTTTGTTTCGCAGGGCTTGATACAAATCGTGCAGGCGCATCGAAGGATAAGGCCCCCCTCCGCATTGTGAATCCTCTTGACGTCGTTCTCTCGAAGCAGAGGGCCGGCCTTGCCGCTGACCCTGCAAAGTCGATCGATACTTCACGTGGCGAGGTGGCACCCTTTATGTCGAAGGGTGTTGCACCGACAACCCCTGATGCTCTGCACGTGCATCATGCTGGGGTTTTGGGACCTCAAGGCGCTCCACGGCTCGGAGATGTGTCCCTGGAGGGCTTTGACATGGACCAAATTTTGAATTCGGGTCCTAATGTACTGTCGGAGGAGACGTCTGATAGCGCGGGTAAGGCCACTTCGTTTTGTTGATTTTGATTTTCATTTCATTTTATTTCTTCCCCCCTTTTTTTTAATTTTTTGGCATTTTGGTTTGTTTTGAAGGGCTTCACACAATGCGTGAAGGCACATCGAAGGGTAAGCTCCCCCTCGCAATGTGAACGCTCTAGATGTTATTCGCTCGAAGAAGCGGAGGGCTGACCATGCTGTTGACCTTGCAGAGTCTGCCGAGACTTCACGTGGCGAGGCGGTACCTTCTGTGTCGGAGGGTGTCACACCTGCCGCCCTCGATGCTCCGTACGTGCATCATGTCGAGGCCTTGGGACCTCAAGACACTCCGCAGGCCAAGGATGTGTCCGTGGAGGATCATGACGTTGACCAAATTTTGAATTTGGGTTCGAATGTACTGTTGGAGACGTCGGGTGGTGCGGGTAAGGCCACTTCGTGTTGTTGATTTATTTTTCATTTTATTTCTTTTTTATTATTTTTTTGTCATTTTGGTTTGTTTTGGAGGGCATGATACAATGTGTGGAGCCACATCGAAGAGGATGGCTCCCGTACTCATTGTGAACCATCTGGATGTCATTCGCTCGAGGAAGCGGAGTGTGAGCCCTGCTACGGACCCTGTAAAGTCGGCCGACACTTCGCGTGGCAAGGCGGTACCATCCGTGTTGGATGGTGTCACACCTGCAACCCTTGATGCCCGACACGTGCGTCGTGACGAGGTATCGGGACCTCAAGACGCTCTGCGGGCCAGCGATGTGTCTGTGGATCACCATGACGTGAACCAAAATTTGATTTTGGGTCCTAATGTACGGCCGAAGGAGACATCGGGTGGTGCGGGTAAGGCCACTTCGTTTTGTTGATTTTGATTTACATTTTATTTTATTTCTTCTGACATTTTTAAATTTTTGACATTTTGGTTTGTTTTGCGGGGCTTGATACAATGTATGGAGACACATCGAAGGGTAAGGCCCCCTCTGCATTATGAACCCTCTGGACGTCATTCGCTCGAAGAAGTGGAGGATTCACCATGCTGTTGACCTTGCAGAGTCTGCCGAGACTTCACGTGGCGAGGCAGTACCTTCTATGTCGGAGGGTGTCACACCTCCAGCCCCCGATGCTCCGTATGTGCGTTATGGCGAGGTCTTGGGACCTCAAGACACTCCGCAGGCCAGGGATGTGTCCGTGGAGGACCATGACGTTGACCAAATTTTGAATTTGGGTTCGAATGTACTATCGGAGGAGGCGTCGTGTGGTACGGGTAAGGCCACTTCGTTTTGTTGATTTATTTTTCATTTTATTTCTTCTCTCTTTTTTTGTCATTTTGGTTTGTTTTGCAGGGCATGATACAATCAGTGGAGCCACATCGAAGGGGAAGGCTCCCCTACTCATTGTGAACCCTTTGGACGTCATTCGCTCGAGGAAGCTGAGAGTCGGTCCTGCTGCAGACCCTGTAAAGTCAGTCGAGACTTCACGTGGCAAGGCGGTACCCTCTGTGTCAGAGGGTGTCACACCTGCAGCCCTCGATGCCCCACACGTGCGTCGTGCCGAGGTCTTGGGACCTCAAGACGCTCCGCGGGCCAGCGATGTGTCCGTGGAGGACCATGACATGAACCAAAATTTTATTTTGGGTCCTAACGTACGGCCAAAGGATACGTCGGGTGGTGCGAGTAAGGCCACTTTGTTTTGTTGATTTTGATTTAATATCCTTTTCTTTTGTTCTCTTTTTTTTAATTTTTGTCATTTTGGTTTGTTTTGCAGGGCTTGATAGTAGATATCGATCGAAGGGTGTGCCCCGCGTTAGCCTTGATATCCTTCGGCGCATGGTCGGCATTTTGAACGCCATTTGCTTGAAGGAGGAGCAGCAGAGGGCTGACCCTGCTGCTTACTCTACAAAGATGGCTGATACTTCGCATGGCAAGCCAGTATGCCTCCGCATTGTGAACCCTCTAGGCCCCATTCGCTCGTGGAAGCGAAGGGTCAGCCATGCTGCTTACCTTGCAAAGTCGTCTGAGACTTCACGTGGTGAGGTGGTACCCTTCGAGTTGGAGGCTGTCGCACTGGCAGCCCCCGATGCTCCGCACATGCATCGTGTCGAGGTCATGGGAACTCAAGACGCTACACAGGTCAGGGATGTCTCCGCGGGGGACTGTGTTGTGGACTAAAATTTGAATTCGGGTCCTAATGTACTGCCAGAGGAGACATCGGGTGGTGCGTGTAAGGCCACTTCATTTTGTTGATTTTGATGTACTTTTCTTTTCTTCTCTTTTTTTGTCATTTTGGTTTGTTTCGCAGGGCTTGATACAAATCGTGCAGGCGCATCGAAGGATAAGGCCCCCCTCCGCATTGTGAATCCTCTTGGCGTCGTTCTCTCGAAGCAGAGGGCCGGCCTTGCCGCTGACCCTGCAAAGTCGATCGATACTTCACGTGGCGAGGTGGTACCCTTTGTGTCGGAGGGTGTTGCACCGACAACCCCTGATGCTCTGCACGTGCATCATGCTGGGGTTTGGGGACCTCAAGGCGCTCCGCGGCTCGGAGATGTGTCCCTGGAGGGCTTTGACATGGACCAAATTTTGAATTCGGGTCCTAATGTACTGTCGGAGGAGACGTCTGATAGCGCGGGTAAGGCCACTTCGTTTTGTTGATTTTGATTATGATTTTCATTTCATTTTATTTCTTCTCCCTTTTTAATTTTTTTTGGCATTTTGGTTTGTTTTGAAGGGCTTGACACAATGCGTGAAGGCACATCGAAGGGTAAGTGAAAGGGAAATGTGCCCTTGGGCCATTTCTAAGTATTTTGGTGTTTGAGTGCCAACACAAGTGCTTAAATGTGAATTTATGCTCATGGATGGACAAAGTGCAAATCAAGATTAAAGGTATGTTTCTAAGCCTTAGTACATTGGTTTTGTGTACTAATATACTTGTCTAAGTGTTAGAAACAGAAAGAAGAAGAAAAGAAAAGAGGTGAAAAAGGCCAGGCTGACTCGGAGTGAAGTGGCTGCTCTCGGGAATTCGCCGATGGCGTACGGTTAAAATTCACCGGACTGTCCGGTGAGCCAACGGTCGGCCGGGCCAACGGTCGGCCGCGGAATCTGCGCGCGACACGTGGCCGGGCCAACGGTCGGAAGGGGGCACCGGACTGTCCGGTGTGCCAACAGCTCCCAGATCTGCAACGGTCGGCCGCGCCAATTTAGGAAGGAAATCGGGCACCGGACAGTGTCCGGTGTGCACCGGACTGTCCGGTGCACCCGACGACAGAAGGCAAGATTGGCCTTCCAGATTTGCTCTCAACGGCTCCTAGCTGCCTTGGGGCTATAAAAGGGACCCCTAGGCGCATGGAGGAGAACACCAAGCAACCTTAGAGCATTCTTGATCATCCACACTCAGTCTTTGCGCATTCGTTTGTCATTCTCAGTGATTCGAGCTCCGTTCTAGTGAGAACTTTGAGATAGTCTTTTGAGCTCGATTCTTGGCCGTGTGTGTGCGCATTTTGCTGTGGATTTGTGTGTGTTGCTTCCCTCCCTTACTCTGTACTTCATTGTGAACTTCAAGTGTAAGGGCGAGAGACTCCAAGTTGTGGAGATTCCTCGCAAACGGGATTGAGAAAAAGATAAAGCAAAACACCGTGGTATTCAAGTTGATCATTGGATCACTTGAGAGGAGTTGAGTGCAACTCTCGTCCGTTGGGACGCCACAACGTGGAGTAGGCAAGTTTTGTACTTGGCCGAACCACGGGATAATCACCGTGCCATCTCTGTGATTGATTTCTTGTGATTATTGTGTTTTAACTCCTCTCTAGCCACTTGGCAATTATTGTGCTAACGATTAACCAAGTTTTTGTGGCTTAAGTTTTTAAGTTTCACAGGATCACCTATTCACCCCCCCCTCTAGGTGCTCTCAATTGGTATCAGAGCCGTTCTCTTCAAGAAAGGGACTAACCGCCCGAAGAAATGGATCCTAAGGGGAAGGGAATCGTGATCAACGACAAGGAGAAGGAGTCCTTCGTCAACGAGCCAAAGGATGACAAGTCCAACGACTCGGGCTCGGGCCATAGACGAAAAGATGGGAAGAAGAAGAAGACAAGGCGCATCAAGGAGATAGTCTACTACGACAGCGACGAATCTTCCTCTTCCCAAAAGGACGACGACAACGACTACAGGAAGACGGTCAATTCGAACTTTTCATTTGATTATTCTCGCATTCCACAAAGTTCGAATTCGCATTTGCTTTCCATTCCTCTTGGCAAACCCCCACACTTCGATGGGGAGGACTACGGATTTTGGAGTCACAAAATGCGTAGTCACTTATTCTCTCTCCATCCAAGCATATGGGAGATTGTGGAGAATGGAATGAAATTTGATAGCTCGGTTAGCCTTATGCTTATAAATGAACAAATCCATAGAAATGCACAAGCTACTACTGTTCTCTTAGCATCCTTGTGCAGGGAAGAGTACAATAAGGTGAGCGGCTTGGACAATGCCAAGCAGATATGGGACACCCTCAAGATCTCTCACGAGGGCAACGACGTCACCATGCTCACCAAGATGGAGTTGGTGGAGGGCGAACTTGGGAGATTCGCTATGATAAGGGGGGAGGAGCCAACCCAAACATACAACCGGCTCAAGACCCTTGTCAACAAGATAAGGAGCTATGGAAGCACGCGATGGACGGACCACGACGTCGTCCGCCTAATGCTAAGGTCATTTACCGTTCTTGATCCTCATCTCATGAACAATATTCGTGAGAATCCCAGGTACACGATGATGACGCCCGAGGAGGTACTCGGAAAATTCGTAAGCGGGCGGATGATGATCAAGGAGGCGAGATACGTCGACGACGCGTTGAACGGTCCAATCCACGAGCCTCAACCCATTGCTCTCAAGGCAACGAGAAGCAAGGAGACACTACCAAGCAAGGTGGCTCAAATTGAAGCGGTCGGGCTTAATGATGAAGAAATGGCTTTCATCATCAAGCGCTTCAAGACGGCGCTTAAAGGTCGCAAGGGACAACCAAGCAAGACCAAGACAAAGGAGAAGCGCTCGTGCTTCAAATGTGGTAAGATTGGTCATTTCATTGCTAACTGTCCCGATAATGAAAGTGACCAGGAAAAGGGGAACAAAAGGGAGAATAAAAAGCAATACAAGAAGGCCAAGGGCGAGGCACATATCGGAAAGGAGTGGGATTCGGATTGCTCCTCCTCCGACTCCGACAATGAAGGACTCGCCGCCACCGCCTTCAACAAGTCATCCCTCTTCCCCAACGAGCATCACACTTGCCTCATGGAAAGGGAGAAGAAAGTAAGCACTCATGATACTAGTACTTATGCTTCTTCAAGTGAGGATGAGTCTAGTGATGATGATGAGATAGATTACTCATGCTTATTCAAGGGATTAGATAGATCTAAAATTAATAAGATTAATGAGTTGATTGATGCTTTGAATGACAAGAATAGATTACTAGAAAAACAAGAGGATCTTTTATATGAGGAGCATGATAAATTTGTTAGTGCACAAAATTCTCTTGCTCTAGAAATTAAAAGGAATGAAATGCTCTCTAGTGAATTATCTACTTGTCATGAATCCATCTCTAAATTAAAAAGTGTTAATGATGATTTGAATGTTAAGTTAGAAATAGCTAGTAAATCAACATCTTGTGTAGAAATTGTTGAAACTTGCACTAGGTGTAAAGATCTTGATATTGATGCTTGTAGTGAACACCTAGTTTCAATTTCCAAATTAAAAGATGAATTGGCTAGTCTTAATGCCCAACTTAAGATTAGCAAAAGTGATTTTGATAAGCTAAAATTTGCAAGGGATGCCTACACAATTGGTAGACACCCCTCAATTAAGGATGGACTTGGCTACAAGAAGGAAGCCAAGAACTTGACAAGCCATAAGGCTCCCATCTCCGCCAAGGAGAAAGGGAAGGCCCCTATGGCTAGTAGCGTGCAAAAGAACCATGCCTTTATGTACCATGATAGGAGACAATTTAGAAATGCTTATAGGAGATGTAACGCATATGATGCTTTTGATTCTCATGACATGTTTGCTTCTAGTTCTTCTTATGTGCATGATAGAAATGTTGGTAGGAGAAATGTTGTTCATAATATGCCTAGGAGAGATGTTGTTAATGTTCCTAGGAAAGTAATTAATGAACCTTCTACAATATATCATGCTTTGAATGCTTCCTTTGCAATTTGTAGAGAGGATAGAAAGGTGATTGCTAGGAAATTAGGGGCAAAATACAAGGGAGATAAAACTTGCATTTGGGTCCCTAAGACAATTGTGACTAACCTTGTAGGACCCAACAAGAGTTGGGTACCTAAGTCCCAAGCCTAAATTTGCCTTGCAGGTTTATGCATCCGGGGGTTCAAGCTGGATTATCGACAGCGGATGCACAAACCATATGACGGGGGAGAAGAAGATGTTCACCTCCTACGTCAAGAATAAGGATTCCCAAGATTCAATTATATTCGGTGATGGGAATCAAGGCAAGGTAAAAGGGTTAGGTAAAATTGCAATTTCTAATGAGCACTCTATCTCTAATGTGTTTTTAGTAGAGTCTCTTGGATACAATTTGCTATCTGTGAGTCAACTATGCAATATGGGATATAATTGTCTTTTTACAAATGTAGATGTGTCTGTCTTTAGAAGAAGTGATGGTTCACTAGCTTTTAAGGGTGTATTAGACGTCAAGCTTTACTTAGTTGATTTTGCAAAAGAAGAGGCCGGTCTAGATGCATGCTTAATTGCTAAGACTAGCATGGGCTGGCTGTGGCATCGCCGCTTAGCACATGTAGGGATGAAGAACCTTCACAAGCTTCTAAAGGGAGAACACGTGATAGGATTAACTAATGTGCAATTCGAAAAAGATAGACCCTGTGCAGCTTGTCAGGCAGGTAAACAGGTGGGAGGAGCGCATCACAACAAGAATGTGATGACCACATCAAGACCCCTGGAGCTGCTACATATGGACCTCTTCGGACCCGTCGCCTATCTAAGCATAGGAGGAAGTAAGTATGGTTTAGTTATTGTTGATGACTTTTCCCGCTTCACTTGGGTGTTCTTTTTGCAGGATAAGTCTGAAACCCAAGGGACCCTCAAGCGCTTCCTCAGGAGAGCTCAAAATGAGTTTGAGCTCAAGGTGAAGAAGATAAGGAGCGACAACGGGTCCGAGTTCAAGAACCTTCAAGTGGAGGAGTTCCTTGAGGAGGAAGGGATCAAGCACGAGTTCTCCGCTCCCTACACACCACAGCAAAATGGTGTGGTAGAGAGGAAGAACAGGACGCTAATCGATATGTCGAGGACGATGCTAGGAGAGTTCAAGACCCCCGAGCGCTTTTGGACGGAAGCCGTGAACACGGCTTGCCACGCCATCAACAGGGTCTACCTTCATCGCCTCCTCAAGAAGACGTCGTATGAGCTACTAACCGGTAACAAACCCAATGTATCTTACTTTCATGTATTTGGGAGCAAGTGCTACATTCTAGTGAAGAAGGGTAGAAATTCTAAGTTTGCTTCCAAAGCTGTAGAAGGGTTTTTGTTAGGGTATGATTCAAATACAAAGGCGTATAGAGTCTTCAACAAATCATCGGGTTTGGTTGAAGTCTCTAGCGACGTTGTATTTGATGAGACTAATGGCTCTCCAAGAGAGCAAGTTGTTGATTGTGATGATGTAGATGAAGAAGATGTTCCGACGGGCGCTATACGAACCATGGCGATTGGAGAAGTGCGGCCACAGGAACAAGATGAACGAGATCAACCTTCTTCCTCAACAACGGTGCATCCCCCAACTCAAGATGATGAACAGGTTCATCAAAAGGAGGCATGTGATCAAAGGGGAGCACAAGATGATCACGTGATGGAGGAAGAAGCGCAACCGGCACCTCCAACCCAAGTTCGAGCGATGATTCAAAGGGATCATCCCGTCGACCAAATTCTGGGTGATATTAGCAAGGGAGTAACTACTCGGTCATGATTAGTTAATTTCTGTGAACAGTACTCCTTTGTATCTTCTATTGAGCCTTTCAGGGTAGAAGAGGCCTTGCTAGATCCGGACTGGGTGTTGGCCATGCAAGAGGAGCTCAACAACTTCAAGCGCAATGAAGTTTGGACACTGGTGCCTCGTCCCAAGCAAAATGTTGTAGGAACCAAGTGGGTGTTTCGCAACAAACAGGACGAGCACGGGGTGGTGACGAGGAACAAGGCTCGACTTGTGGCAAAAGGTTATGCCCAAGTCGCAGGTTTGGACTTTGAGGAGACGTTTGCTCCTGTGGCTAGGCTAGAATCTATTCGTATCTTGCTAGCATATGCCGCTCACCATTCTTTCAGGTTATTCCAAATGGATGTAAAGAGCGCTTTCCTCAACGGGCCAATCAAGGAGGAGGTGTACGTGGAGCAACCCCCTGGCTTCGAGGATGAACGGTACCCCGACCACGTGTGTAAGCTCTCTAAGGCGCTCTATGGACTTAAGCAAGCCCCAAGAGCATGGTATGAATGCCTTAGAGATTTTTTAATTGCTAATGCTTTCAAGGTTGGGAAAGCCGATCCAACTCTTTTCACTAAGACATGTGATGGTGATTTGTTTGTGTGCCAAATTTATGTCGATGACATAATATTTGGTTCTACTAATAAAAAATCTTGTGAAGAGTTTAGCAGAGTGATGACGCAGAAATTCGAGATGTCAATGATGGGCGAGTTGAACTACTTCCTTGGGTTCCAAGTGAAGCAACTCAAGGACGGCACCTTCATCTCTCAAACGAAGTACACGCAAGACTTGCTGAAGCGGTTTGGGATGAAGGACGCCAAGCCCGCAAAGACTCCGATGGGGACCGACGGACACACCGACCTCAACAAAGGAGGTAAGTCCGTTGATCAAAAGGCATACCGGTCAATGATAGGGTCGTTACTTTACTTATGTGCTAGTAGACCGGATATTATGCTTAGCGTATGCATGTGTGCTAGATTTCAATCCGATCCTAAGGAATGTCACTTAGTGGCAGTGAAGCGAATCCTTAGATATTTAGTTGCTACGCCTTGCTTCGGGCTCTGGTATCCAAAGGGGTCTACCTTTGACTTGATTGGATATTCAGATTCCGACTATGCTGGATGTAAGGTCGATAGGAAGAGTACATCGGGGACGTGCCAATTCTTAGGAAGGTCCCTGGTGTCATGGAACTCTAAGAAACAAACCTCCGTTGCCCTATCCACCGCTGAGGCCGAGTATGTTGCCGCAGGACAGTGTTGCGCGCAACTACTTTGGATGAGGCAAACCCTCAGGGACTTTGGCTACAATCTGAGCAAAGTCCCACTCCTATGTGATAATGAGAGTGCTATCCGCATGGCGGAAAATCCTGTTGAACACAGCCGCACAAAGCACATAGACATCCGGCATCACTTTTTGAGAGACCACCAGCAAAAGGGAGATATCGAAGTGTTTCATGTTAGCACCGAGAACCAGCTAGCCGATATCTTTACCAAGCCTCTAGATGAGAAGACCTTTTGCAGGTTGCGTAGTGAGCTAAATGTCTTAGATTCGCGGAACTTGGATTGAATTGTAGCATACATGTGTTTATGCCTTTGATCATGTTCATTCTGCATTTTGTTGCTTATTGTGGTGCTCAAGTTGTACAAACATTCCCTGGACCTCACAAGTCCTTGTGTAAGTGATGCACATATTCAGGGGGAGTTGTGTTACAATTTGACCCTTTGAGACTAATCATATGCTTGAGTTTGCTTGATTTAGTCTCGAAGGAGAAGTGAAAGGGAAAAGGTGGACTTGGACCATGAAAGACTTCCACTGCACTCCGATGAGAGGGTAACTTATTCCAAGTTCATCTCATAAACTCTTATTGCCATTTGCTCTTAATTGAAGATTTTGGTGAAGCAATGGGGTTATTGGGCCAAGATTGATCCCGTTTTGGTGCTTGATGCCAAAGGGGGAGAAAATTAAGGGCCAAAGCAATAAATGGATCAGCTACCATAAATGGATCAGCTACCACTTGAGAAATTTTGAAAATAGTAAAATAGAGCTTTTTGTTTTGTCAAAACTCTTGCATTGTCTCTTTTGTCAAAAGTTGGCCTCTTGTGGGGAGAAATGTTGATTATGGGAAATAGGGGGAGTTTTTGAAATCCTTGATCAATCTCTTGTGGAATGACTCTCTTTATGCTTCAACATGTTGTTTGACTTAGAGATAGAGATTTGAGTTTGATCTACAAAAACAAACCAAGTGGTGGCAAAGGATGATTCATATATGCCAAAAATTGAATCAAAATAAATTTGAGTTTTATTTGAAGTGATATTGCACTTGTTTTAGTTACTTTATGTTGTGTTGGCATAAATCACCAAAAAGGGGGAGATTGTAAGGGAAATGTGCCCTTGGGCCATTTCTAAGTATTTTGGTGTTTGAGTGCCAACACAAGTGCTTAAATGTGAATTTATGCTCATGGATGGACAAAGTGCAAATCAAGAGTAAAGGTATGTTTCTAAGCCTTAGTACATTGGTTTTGTGTACTAATATACTTGTCTAAGTGTTAGAAACAGAAAGAAGAAGAAAAGAAAAGAGGTGAAAAAGGCTTGGCTGTGTACAACCAAGACTCAGCTCAGTCTGGCACACCGGACTGTCCGGTGGTGCACCGGACAGTGTCCGGTGCACTAGGCTGACTCGGAGTGAAGTGGATGCTCTCGGGAATTCGCCGACGGCGTACGGTTAAAATTCACCGGACTGTCCGGTGTGCACCGGACTGTCCGGTGAGCCAACGGTCGACCGGGCCAACGGTCGGCCGCGGAATCTGCGCGCGACACGTGGCCGGGCCAACGGTCGGAAGGGGGCACCGGACTGTCCGGTGTGCACCGGACATGTCCGGTGCGCCAACAGCTCCCAGATCTGCAACGGTCGGCCGCGCCAATTTAGGAAGGAAATCGGGCACCGGACAGTGTCCGGTGTGCACCGGACTGTCCGGTGCACCCGACGACAGAAGGCAAGATTGGCCTTCCAGATTTGCTCTCAACGGCTCCTAGCTGCCTTGGGGCTATAAAAGGGACCCCTAGGCGCATGGAGGAGAACACCAAGCAACCTTAGAGCATTCTTGATCATCCACACTCAGTCTTTGCGCATTCGTTTGTCATTCTCAGTGATTCGAGCTCCGTTCTAGTGAGAACTTTGAGATAGTCTTTTGAGCTCGATTCTTGGCCGTGTGTGTGCGCATTTTGCTGTGGATTTGTGTGTGTTGCTTCCCTCCCTTACTCTGTACTTCATTGTGAACTTCAAGTGTAAGGGCGAGAGACTCCAAGTTGTGGAGATTCCTCGCAAACGGGATTGAGAAAAAGATAAAGCAAAACACCGTGGTATTCAAGTTGATCATTGGATCACTTGAGAGGAGTTGAGTGCAACTCTCGTCCGTTGGGACGCCACAACGTGGAGTAGGCAAGTTTTGTACTTGGCCGAACCACGGGATAATCATCGTGCCATCTCTGTGATTGATTTCTTGTGATTATTGTGTTTAGACTCCTCTCTAGCCACTTGACAATTATTGTGCTAACGATTAACCAAGTTTTTGTGGCTTAAGTTTTTAAGTTTCACAGGATCACCTATTCACCCCCTCTAGGTGCTCTCAGTAAGGCCCCCCTTCGCAATGTGAACGCTCTAGACGTTATTCGCTCGAAGAAGCGGAGGTATGACCATGCTGTTGACCTTGCAGAGTCTGCCGAGACATCACGTGGCGAGGCGGTACCTTCTGTGTCAGAGGGTGTCACACCGGCAGCCCCCATGCTCCGTACGTGCATCATGTAGAGGCCTTGGGACCTCAAGACACTCCGCGGGCCGGGGATGTGTCCGTGGAGGAGCATGATGTTGACCAAAATTTGAATTTGGTTCCGAATGTATTGTCGGAGGAGACGTCGGGTGGTGCGGGTAAGGCCACTTCGTTTTGTTGATTTATTTTTCATTTTATTTCTTCTCTCTTTTTTTTTATTTTTTTGTCATTTTGGTTTGTTTTGCAGGGCATGATACAATGTGTGGAGCCACATCGAAGGGGAAGGCTCCCCTACTCATTGTGAACCCTCTGGACGTCATTCGCTCGAGGAAGCGGAGGTTCGACCCTACTACAGACCCTGTAAAGTCGGCCGAGACTTCGCGTGGCAAGGTGGTACCATTCGTGTCGGAAGGTGTCGCACCTGCAGCCCCCGATGCCCCACACATGCGTCGTGCCGAGGTCTCGGGACCACAAGACGCTCCGTGGGCCAGCGATGTGTCCGTGGAGGACCATGATGTGAACAAAAATTTGATTTTGGGTCCTAATGTATGGCCGAAGGAGACGTCAGGTGCTGCGGGTAAGGCCACTTCGTTTTGTTGATTTTGATTTACATTTCATTTTATTTCTTCTCCCATTTTTGAAATTTTGATGTTTTGGTTTGTTTTGCAGGGCTTGATACAATGCATGGAGGCACATTGAATGGTAAGGCCCACCTTCGCATTATGAAACCCTCTGGACGTCATTCGCTCGAAGAAGCAGAGGGCCAACCATGTTGTTGACCTTGCAGAGTCTGCCGAGACTTCATGTGGTGAAGCGGTACCTTCTGTATCGGAGGGTGTCACTCCTGTAGCCCCCGGTGCTCCGTACGTGCATCATGTCGAGGTCTTGGGACCTCAAGACACTCCGCGGGCCAGGGATGTGTCCGTGGAGGACCATGACGTTGACCAAATTTTGAATTTTGGCCCTAATGTACTACCGGAGGAGACGTCTGGTGGTGCGGGTAAGTCCATTTCATTTTGTTGATTTTGATTTTCCTTTTTGTTCTCTCTTTTAGTTTTTGTCTTTTTGGTTTGTTTTACAGGTGTTGGTGGCGAAGACCGCTGCTTGGTGGTTACGGACCACATACTCGGGAAACATCCCACGGAGGAGTTGAGTGCGTGGTCACGTTTCTGCGCCTCCGTCGAGTTAGGAGGGGTCTTAGAGGCCGACTTTTTTGTATTTTGTCCCTTTTTCGGAAAAAAATTCACGTTTAGACCTTAAAAAATTTTAATGTCATTTTTGGACCCTCTGCTCGGCGCCATAGCCTATGGCGCCGAAATAACACATCTCGGCGCCATAGGCTATGGCGCCGAGGTACATACTGCGCTGACGCAACCCGAACGACGTGGCGCCGACGTGGTACCAAGCTCGGCGCCAAGATCTATGGCGCCGAGCTTGGAAGTGTAATCAAAAAGCTCGTTTAGCTCAGTTGGTAGAGCACAAGGCTCTTAACTTTAAGGTTGAGGGTTCGAGCCCCATCGTGTGCGTTCTCAATACTTTTTGTCTTTGTCGCTGATTTGTTTTTTTTTGTCAAGATTTTTTTCGTTTATGCCGCTCCTTATATCTGCTCCTTTGATTACATTAATTTTTTTATTTTCTTGTAAAATCAGCTGAACACAATAGGGATCATCGCTAAATCCATGCGCGAATGAAAGCTGCGGGGAAACAGCTCCCTTTATATATAGCTAGGGTTTGATCCAGTCAAATATTCATGTAGGAAAAACAAACTCCTCTCACACGAAACAAAAGTTGTCTACAATGTCAATCATTTTGTCATCTCACTAATTACAAGTGATTAAACATTAAATAATATACTAAAAACTGAAGTACATCATATAAAATGTTAAAAATATTTATATCATAAACAAATGACTATGTTAATCTTACATTACTAGTGATGTACAATGATAAAATTTAATTAATATTAAAAGTCTAATTTCGAATGCATTAGATTATTGGAGTTTTAGAGTCCAAAATCAGTCAAAAAACAAAAAAGGAAATAAACAATCCATGGAATTCATCACAGTGAAGTATGGTAGAAACACCACCGACAGAGCATCCAGAAAGAAGGGCCTGGTATACGATAAATTGCATCGGGGACATGAAAATGACCTCTGAAAAGCTAAAGAAAAATGAGTAACAGAAGAGTAGGGGAAATTAAGTGTAAATACCTGATTAGCATAACGCATTCCTTGGGCCATTAGGTCATCCATAGCGGCCTGCCAAATGCGCTGACCTCGGAAATAAAGGCCTGCAGCCTAAAGAAAAAGAAGGAAATCAGACAGTGAATTGTTGTGGTTCAGTAAACAAAACAAAGCAAGGATAGATTTTTGGAGTTGCATCCCATGGCACGCACATTTAGTTTGTGTCCTGAACTAATAAGGAAACAAAAAATTAGTGACAAAAATAAAAAATATTGAACGCCCACGGTGGGGCTCAAACCCACAACCTCAAGGTTAAAAGCCTTGCACTCTACCGACTGAGCTAGACAACTTTATTATTATATATTCGAGCTCGGCGCCATAGATCTTGGCGCCGAGCTTGGTGCCACGTCGTCGCCACGTCGTCCGGGCTGTGCCAGCGTAGCACGTACCTCGGCGCCATAGCCTATGGCGCCGAGCAAAGGGTCCAAAAATGACATTAAAATTTTTTAGGATCCAAACGTGAATTTTTTTCCGAGAAAAGGACAAAATACAAAAAATTGGGTCTTAGAGGCTGGGGACGTTGCTGATGTGGCGAAGGCCTTCGCCTCTCAGTTTCGTTATGTGAGTCAGATTTTTTTTGCCTTTGTTTTTAATTGATGTTGGATTGGTTGTGAAATGAGTTGTTTTAATGCAGCTTGGGGTCTTCGCTGAGCGTCTAGCCTCGGAGGCACAATCTAGTGCCGTCGTCTCTCGCCTGACTTCTGAAAAGAAGGCGTTGTCTCATGAGCTAGAGCGCTCCCGTGCTGACTCTTCAGACCTGGCGCGAAGGCTTGAGGCGGCGGAGGCCGAGAGTCGCAGGTTGCTTGCGCTGTTGGCGGAGTCCAATAAAGAGAGAGAAAGCCTTTGCCGGGAGGTAAGAGAATTAAAGGCCTCAGAAGTAGAGACCTACTCAGAAGAGGGGCACAAGAGAGACCTTTTCTCCACGACAAAGGAGCTGGACGATGCCCAAGAGCCAAATGCGTCAGTCAAAGGGGGCCATTCGCGAGGCGGCGGAGGCCCAGCCTATCGACACCAAGGGTGAAGACTTCGCCAAGCGCTTCCTTGCATAGTTGCAGTTGGAGTTCGTCTCCGTTCCTGGCTTTGCCGAAGGCCCTTATGGTGTTCGCGGCCCTCGTTACTTACTGAAACTGCTTGAGTGACAGAGGGCAGTTTCAGTACTCTTGCATGCGAGGGCTGCAGGCATTTCGAACGCTTAGGGGCTCCTGGACCAGATGTGGGGGGCCTTTGGGCTGGATGTCGTGTGCGAGTTGTTGTAACCTTTTTGTTTTGTTTTCAGGTGAGGCAGAGGCGACCCTTTCGGTTAGGGATGGCGAGGCCAGAGCCATACTCTGGGGACATGAACTGGGACGACAAGGGAGACGGCCTTTCCCTCTGCAGGACGGGTGGACCGATGCTTGTGTTAAGCTGAAGCCTGGAGAAGATGGCTGGATCTATGACACAAAGTCCAATGGCATGCTGTCAGGCAACCGCAAGCTGCAGAAGTGATTGGACCGGTTTGTATGCAAGCTGGCAGACTTGAAGGTCGACAGCATTGAGATGATCGGGAAGGTCTCCTACAAGAAGATACGGGAAGGGAGCCGAAAGATTGAACTGCCTTTCCAAGCGGCCACTTTGGGCTTGTTTTGGTCAACACCCTGCAAGAGGATGACAACTTCTGTAGAACTTTTACAGGACGTTCCATGCACTTTTGTGTGTGGTTGCCCTTCTATTTTGTAAGTTTGGTTGAGGCATCGAGTTCGCTAGGACATGCAAATGGTGGTATTATTACCAGCTGGCTACTTGTTGATACCTGGAACTTGTTTCTCATCAATGTCGCATTCAGGTGCTTTGGGTTGGCTAAAAGATATGCCCCCACGCTAGGACATTCAGGTGCGCTCTTTTGATGACAAAGGAATTAAGGGCGATTGCGGGGGAAATGATCTAGTTTCCCCTCAACCTCCTTTAAGCCTTGTTCGTTTGTGTCGGATTGCACCCGGAATCGTTCCACCTAATCAAAGTTTATATAAATTAGAGAAGCAATTCGGTTAGGAATCATTTCGACCCATCAATCCGACACAAACGAACAAACCCTTAATCCACTTCAATTCCCTTTGTCACCAAACAAAACAAATCCTACATGTTCATTACTGCCATTAAAGAAACACATATTGTATTCTGTTAAATTGTCAGCATCTGGGAATCCCATGTGCCTCACACCGCATGCTAAGGTTAGAGAGACAAACCATTCTTTACATGTACGAGTTGTTGTACCTTCCACAGCAGTTCAATTCACAAGACAAGATAGTGATACTGTCAAGCCTGCTGACAGCATCGGCAAAAAAGACACCCAAGACCAAGAGGTAGAAAAGCACGAGTTCGTTGGTAATCTAGCATGCCCAGCTTCTATATTCGAATCCCCATGCGTAGCAACCATCTACGGACCAAAAGTGATTCTCTGAACAAGATTGGGTCTTCTCTTGCTTGGCATCCGAAGAAGGCCAGTGATTTGATCTCACTAACAGCTCTGCAGAACCTTGCTCTGGAAGGCATTGTGTCAAGGATTATGCTAACTTAGAATTGTGTATAAGTACAATACTTAAAACCAGTCCTATGCTCTCTAAACTAAACATAAAATCCACAAAAGTAGAGCTTAGAAACCGGGAACGTGGAATTTGTCTATGTTCCTTGTTCCTAAAACGTCCGTTCCGTTCTTATAACGTAGGAACAATCTTGCCCCGGTAGTGTTAAAATCTTTTTAAAGTACTATATCACGTACCACGTTCTTGTACCTCGACTCCATCGATCTAGGAACCTGGTTTACTAAGAGTAGTTTAGATTGCAAATTAAGTTCTTGTGTTCTTCCAGATTTTTGTCTCCATTTTTTTGGGGAGCAAAAAAGCACTAATTTATATATATTCATAGAGAATTTATAGCTCAAGGATACTGTCAGAGAGGAAATCTTCGGCCGGGTGGCGGAGTGCACCCGCCCTAAATCCTAAGATGAGGAGGGGCCTAAGCGTTTTGCTTGTTAGTAGGAAAAATGGGAAGAACACAAGAACACACAAGGATTTAGAGTGGTTCGGGCCGCCGGAGCGTAACACCCTACTCCACTGTGTGATGTATTGCTTGAGAGCTTGTATGAACTTATGAGTGTCTAAGTGAGTCTAAGATTGGATCTCCCTTGTAACGTCGCATGCCTCCCCTTTTGTAGCTGAAGGGGGGCATGCACAAAAGGCACTGAGCCCCGATATGTGGGCTCAGGGGCATAAAGAACGTAGCACTTGGAGCTACAAACGTTTGCTGCTGGGGCAATCTTCTCGTGCCCTGACACCCGAGATCTGCGTATCTTCGGTGTGTAGGGGAAGCTTCTCGTAGAAGGGTTGATGAGCACAGTGCGTCGCATGGCACGGGCGCACCGTTTGACAACAGATTGGACAGGCGCGCCGTCCGTAGGATGACCCTGACACCGTCTGCCAGCGGAGTGGACAGGATGCATTAAATGCTGAGAGGGCTCGTCGCCTGTCAGCGTGGTGGCAGGCGACGCGACCTCTCCGCAATAAATGCAGAGGCTGCATGCCTCTAGAGGCTAGACGTCACGCTCCGGCCGTTGGCTTATGTCACGGGCCACAAGCCACGCGGCAGCAGCGGGTCTCCTCCTGAGCGGGGAGCGCGGGGGAAAGCCTGGACACGTGTCGTCCCCGGGCCCCTTCTAGGGCAGGGTCCGGGTATTCCCTGCCCCAGAATCCCGGGACCCGGCAGTGATTAGTCCGGACCCCATTTGGAAGGGTCCGGGACCCATCTCGGAGGTCCGCCCGTCACGTACGGGGTTCGGTGCTTTCCACGCAGTAGGTCCGGACCTACTGCGTGTATCTGGAGCACGTCCCTCCTCTTAGCCACGTGGCGACCCCAGGGCGGCTGATGTGGCACGGCGGAGAACTGTTCTCCATGCAATCAGAGACTTCTCCGTCACCTCAGCGCCTTCACCTTGTAACAAGGGGTACCCCTGTTTCAAGGTACCGACAGTGGCTCCCGGGCCCACCTCAGGGGAGAGTGCGAGCCTGCAGGTGGGGCCAAAACATGTATCCTGCGTAAGCACAACATGACCGGGGATCGGGGTATCTTCTTAGCGCGCGTCGTATTAACCCGGCGCGCACATGCTGTCAGTCTGCTATTGGCCACTCCAACCGTCGTGCCCGCCTTCGCGGCTGACTGGCGCGTGGCCCCCACGCATGGCGGTTTGGTCGTGCCCCGCGTGCGTGGGGCGCCCTGTTGGCCCCGCCTATGTTAAAAATATCTTTCGGCAGCGGCCCCGAGGCGACGTGGGAGCGTGCGTGGCGGTTTGCTCCTCCTGCGCATGGAAACCAGTGCCCCAGCTACGTGACTTATGGGTCCGGGCCCCTATGTCAGCGACTGAGTTGTTCGGGCTCTAGGTGTGCGTCAGGCAAATTTTTCCAGGGTGTGCGGGGAGCCTTTTCTTGAAAAAGGGTTTTTCCGCACGCAGTGGTTTCGCTTTCGCATTTTCCCCAACTGCTCCGCCCTTTCACCTCTGAGCCTTCCACGCCTCTCCTCGTTCGTGCTCCCCAGTTTTCCGCCGCCGTGGTTGGCATGGCCATGCTGGTTCACCCCGATCATTACCAGACCGAGGAGGCGCTCGACACGGTGCGTCGCCTGCTTGGATGGGGCGCGCCTGCGTTCACCGGGAGGATCCGGGCCGACACTACTCCCCTCGGCGATCTCGCTGTCGGGGAGTTTGTGCTCTTCGTCTCCTATCTCTTCTGTGGGTTGGCGCTACCAATTTTGCCATTCTTCCTGCTGCTGCTGGAGGAGTTCGGACTTCAACTCTAGCACCTCACACCCCACTCCATCCTCTAAGTGGCCATCTTTGTCCATTTCTGTGAGATGTTCGTGGGAGTGGCAGCTTGCACTTCCCTCTTCCGCCAGTTTTTTGTGCTGGTGAGGTCTGGGAAGGGCAAAGACCACCTTGGGGCCTACTACTTCCAGACAAGGCTAGATCCAACAGTGACCTACATCGCCTCCCTTGGCGGCGCGAGGTGGGAGAACTAGCGAAACGACTGGGTGATCGCCAGTACTCAGGTCAACGACCGCCTTGCCCTTCCGAGTGATGGGCCCAGACTCGACCGGAAGCAATGGAGGGTAAAACCATGCCTCGTGCCGGAGTTCGGGCCCGTCCTGGACAGGATTAAGGAACTGGCGGTTGGTGGCCTGACCTCGATGCACGTACTCGGCGATTTCCTGAAGCGCCGAGTCATGCCACTGCAGGGGAGGTCGCGTCTGTGTTGCTGGTTTACTGGCCCTAGCGACATTGGTAGGATCCAGCGCGGGCCTGGGACTGACCTGTCCTGGGAGCAGTTGGAAATTTTGGTGAGGGGGATCACTGGTGAGGCTTTTATCCCCAAAACCTTGATACCTCCCCAGAGCATTTCGCCGCTCTGCGACAATCCAGGGTTGCGGTCGGCGGTGCTGGCCCGACTACCGACCCTTGATGAGAGTGGTGTGGCAGTCCGCCAGACCGGCGGCCGGGACCCCCACCGGGGGATCCATATTCCCGGTGCACCGGGCGGAGGCCCCCAGCCTGCTGATGTGGGCCCCAGAGCTCCTCTTGCGGCCCCCAATTCCTCGGACAAGGGCAAGGGGCCTGCGAGTAGCTCCTCCACTCCGGACGCCGCCAGGAGGTCGGAGGAAGTAAGGCGACACCGACTGCGTCGCCGATGGGTCCTTTGTTTCAGATCTACCCCTTGATTCGGACTCCCCCTAGAAGCGTCAAAAGACAGCTGGTGGGACTAAGGAGGCCAAACCTCGGGTCCAGGATGGGCAGAGGGGCGCGAGCCCTCCGCCGCCACCACCTTCGGATCCGACACCACCACTACCGCCGCTTGTGTCAGACCGACCGCCGTCACCGCGGGGGCACCAGCAGCAACGACAGCGGGCACCCCGCTTCCAAGGCCACTGGAATGTTCATGGTCCCAAGTAAGTTTAGACTCTTCCAATGTTTTTCAAGTGTAGCTCTTATGCTGACAGGTCTTGACCCGTCCTTTGCCCGTCAGAGCCTCCCCTTCTTCGGCTTCCGTGGACGCTCCTCCCCCGCTGGTCGCTATGCCCGTTGGTGGGTCTGGTTCCCAGCAGCATATATCTGCTGGGAATGTCGCCGACGATCCGTTAGCGGCTACCGTAGCCTCATCAGCGCTGACGCCAAGCCCACCATCGGCAGCGGCCGAAGAGGTTCCTGTTGCGTTTGCCCCCACCATGCGGGGAGACGCTGGTGCTGAGGTGGCGCTGTCGGGCCCCCAGGATCCGCCTATCACCGTCGAGGCAACGCCTTCGGGTTCCCAAGTTCCAGCTAGGGGTCCAGAGGTGGCAATGTCGCCAACAGCTATTGCAGATCCAACGACGGCGATACCGTCGGACACACCGTCGGTGGTAGGCGTGGGGAGCGTGTCCAGCTCTATCCCGCCGCCAACTCCAGAGGATCCAGAGGTTCTTCTCGGGCGACCGCTCTGGTCTGGCACCAAACCTGAAGCAATGCTGACTCCCCTCCCCCAGGTGCTGTCCCGCGCTCATCAGGCCCTCTAGGAAACCGAGGCGGCTATCCGGCGGGAGCGGGAGGCGCTCGAGACCGAGCACCAGCGCCTTGGCGACTGGTTCACCCAACTGGAGAAGCACACTAAGGCGGTGTCCTGCCAATTCGCCTCAGAGCGGGCCGAGCTTGAGCAGGAGCATGAGGACTTCAAGGAGGACATCCGGAAGGTGTCTGACCGAGAGCAGGAGGTGACCCGGAAGGAGAAAAGCTTGGTCAAGAAGAAGGAACACTTAGACCAAAGGGAGGAGGCCATCACAGCGTTCCATGATAAGCTGAAAGCTTATAATACGGTGCTGGAGAAACAGCAGGACAAGCAGGCTGCGGCTGAGGCGAAGCTGCAGAAGCTGCAACAGGAACTTGCCGACAAGGCCAACAACATTGCTCGTGCCGAGGAAAGTCTCAAGGTGAGGGAAGCTTCCCTAGAGAAACGAGCGACCGATCTCACCTGGCAGGAGGAGGACCTCGCCTTCAGGGAGGAGATGTGGGCAAGGCGGAACAAGCTACTGGATGAGCTTGAGCTCGAGGCAGAGGAGAAAGGGAAGCGTTTGGAGGGGAAAGTGCAGGCACTGGAGGAGCAGGTCCGCCAGTTCCAGGCAGTGCAAGCTGCTTAGGCGACGCAGACGGCCCCAGGCCCCCAGGTGGTGGAGGTGATGAGGAAGACACTCGACGACCTCCGGGCTGAGCAACGCGCCGGGGCCCAGCGCATCGCCGCCTGGGCTGGCGAGGCAAGTACGACATTGGTGCCGTTGGGGTGAGTCCCATCCCGGCGTTGGTGCGGCCGACGTCCATCTCCGACGCGCTCCCGATACTGGATTCCGCTGTTGACCGCCTCCGACGTCTGGATCAGATTCTTGGCGCCCGCTTGGAGGTCGAGGGCAGCAGACTCTGCCGGCCAGCAATAGAGTACGTCTTGACATGCTTCTGGAGCCACGACCTGGCTGTCTCCTTGGGGCCAGTCATTGCGGGTCCGGTGGCCGATACTGAAGATGCTGCCCGGGAGGGCGTGCAGGACGTTGTGGACGCGGTGGCCGGGCGCTTCCAGCGGGATCCTACTGACGATGAGTAGCTAGGCCTGCGTGGAAAAAAACGAGGGTTCCGCTGGGGAGCGGGTTGTAATATGTCTTTGATTTTGTAAGATACTCTTTAGGTACTACTTATCAGGCGATATTACAACTTATCTGCACGCCACTTTTTCTTTGCTGTGCACGTTGTTACCAACTTCTTCCCTGGTACTTGGCCCCCCTGGGATATGGCCTCGACGTGTCGAGGCTAGATGCTAGGATTCTTAAGGAGGAACTGGTGTCATGGCCCCCAAGGGGCAATCTCAACTGGGACCCGACCTGCACACAGTCTTAGCTAGGAATTTTTAGTAGCGCACCCATAGGATCCGCTAGCTGGTATTTCTTATCCTTTGATTCATGCAACAGGACCGGCTACAGGGTGGTGGGCGTGTAGGCTTACAGTACTTGACCATACCAAGTGAATTCACGGCCCCAAACCACCCTATTGTCTGGTTGCGGGGTCTGGCTACTCAATTCGGATGCCACTATACCAGCCAGGGCGGGAGACTGCATGGGTGGGTGAGATAGTAATAATGGTTGTAAACTTAGGAATAAAACCAACATAAGAACAATTCTGTGGGTCGAACCCCTTCCTTATAACTGGATATACACGAGTGTAGGCCATCAGACCGGGTTTATTGAGGGCGGGCCTCATCGGGCTGGCGCATGTAAATGCGCTTCTTAGTTACAGGGAAAGAGACCGAACCCCAATACAGTTTTTACGGGAAAAACTTACGGAGATGCTCTATATTCCAGGGGTTGGGGAGAGGTACTCCGTTATCTATGGCAAGGCGGACGCACCCGGGGCGGCATATTTCTGCCACCTTGAAGGGTCCTTCCCAGCTGGGAGAGAGCTTGTGGAGCCCTTCTCAGTTCAGAACTCGCCTTAGAACCAGGTCCCCGACTTCAAACTTCCTACTATGCACGAACCGTTGGTGGTAGCGCCTGAGCGCCTGGTTGTACCGTGCATTTCGGACTGCTGCTCGCCACCTGTGCTCGTCGATGAAGTCCACATCCTCGCGCCGTAGTTGTTCCTGCGCAGACTCATCAAACGACTGGGCCCGTGGCGAGCCCATAATGATTTCTAGGGGAAGGCAGGCTTCGACCCCGTAGACCAGGAAGAATGGGGTCTCCCCGGTAGCTCGGCTGGGTGTGGTCCGGTTTCCCCATAGCACGGAGGGCAGCTCACTGACCCAATTTGCGCCATGCTTTTTTAAGCAGTCATAGGTACGCGTCTTGAGTCCCCTGAGAATCTCTGCATTTGCTCTCTCCACCTGTCCATTGCTCCTAGGGTGGGCCACGTATGCGAAGTAGAGCTGGGTGCCAATGCCTTCACAGTACTCCTGAATGATCCGACTTGTAAACTGGGTCCCGTTGTCTGTAATGATACGACTTGGGACCCCGAATCTGTAGACGATCGATTTGAGGAAGGCGACAACATCGCTCTGGGTGATGCTGACCACGGGGGTGGCTTTTGGCCACTTGGTGAACTTGTCAATGGCGACAAAGAGGTACTGGTACCCGCCGACAGCCCTGGGAAACGGTCCCAGGATATCCACCCCCCATACGGCGAATGGCCAGGAGGGCGGAATCATTTGCAGAGCCTGAGCTGGTGTGTGTATCTGCTTTGCGTGGTACTAGCACGCTTCGCAAGACTTTACTAGCTCGGCCGCATCCTAGAGGGCGGTTGGCCAATAAAAACCATGCCGGAAGGCCTTACCGACCAGTGTGCGGGATGAAGAATGACTTCCACACTCCCCTCCATGGATCTCCGTGAGTAACTCACGACCCTCTTCCTGGGTGATGCACTGCATGAGAATGCCGTTGGCGCCACGGCGGTAGAGACCCCCTTCTACCATCGTGTATCGCTTAGCCAACCGCACTATGCGCTCGGCGGAGACATGGTCTTCAGGAAGGATATTTTCCTTCAGGTAGTCCCGGATCTCGGAGATCCATGCATCGGGACCGCTCTGAGTTGTCGGTTGTGGCGCTAAAGGACCAGCGGAGTCCCCTAGAGCACACGCAACCTTTGGTGGGTCCTGGAATGCCACCGGGACCGCCGGCTTCGAGGTGCCGGTCTCGCCCCCTTCGCCCAGTTCGGCCGGCTGGGCGGCGGGTCTCAGCAGCCGCCTTTCGAAGATGCCCTCAGGCACGAGTGTCCGAGTTGATGCCCTCTAGGAGAGGTCATCTGCCACTGAGTTGTCGGCTCAGGGAACATGTTGTAGTTCCAGGGCCGTGAAGTCCTTCTCCAACTTCTTCACATGGAGGAGGTAAGCTGCGAGTCTGGGCTCGTTGCAGCTACATTCCCCGCGGACCTACTTGATGATTAGCTGAGAGTCCCCCTTCACGAGGAGTTGGCGGACCCCCAGGGATAGGGCCGCGGATAGGCCGAAGATCAGCGCCTCATACTCCACCATGTTGTTGGTGGCCTTGAACTCAAGACGCACCACATACCGCAGCTGGTCTCCGACTGGGCCAGTGAGGACTACTCCCGCGCTAGCACTCTGTTGGCGGGCGGATCCGTCAAAGAAAAGCGTCCAGTGGGGCTCGGTGAAGATCGGACCCCTGCGCTCCACAGGTGTGGGTCCGGAGCAGGGTCCGAGCCCCCAGGGGCGCACGGGGGTGGAGTCCACTCTACGATGAAGTCGGCCAGGACCTGACTTTTGATGGCGTGGCGGGGCTAGAAGTCCAGCTGGAACTCGGCGAGCTCTGCCGCCCACTTGGCGATGTTGCCAGTGGCGTTTGGGTTGTAGAGGATGGCCTTTAACGGAAAGGAGGTCACCACCACAACCTTGTGTGCTTGGAAATAGTGACGCAGCTTCCTGG
This sequence comes from Zea mays, assembly GCF_902167145.1. Classification (NCBI taxonomy): domain Eukaryota; kingdom Viridiplantae; phylum Streptophyta; class Magnoliopsida; order Poales; family Poaceae; genus Zea; species Zea mays. The sequence continues at coordinate 36,815,691 of NC_050100.1, read as the reverse complement.
ATGCGATCAACACGGCGTAGAGGAGCTTGTGCGTCTCGAGGTACGTGGCCTTTGCTTCATGGAGGACCTCGCTGACGTAGTAGACCGACTTCTGGATAGTCCGGGTCTCTGTAGCTGGTCCTAAGTTTCCAGGTTTCTGTCCTTCTTGTGCCGCCCTTTCAGCGACTAACACCATGCTTATTGCTTCTGCAGCTGCCGCAATGTACAAGTACAGCGGTTCCCCTGGCTCCGGAGCAACCAGGATCAACAGGGAAGCTAGGTGCTGCTTCAATTCTTGGAAGGCTTGTTTCGCCTCTTCAATCCAGGCAAATGGGCCTGATTTCCATAGGAGCTTGAAGAAGGGCAGTGCCCTCTCAGCCAACCTCAAAATGAAGTGGCTAAGGGCTGCCAGTGACCCCGTAAGCTTCTAAACATCCTTAATACGGGCGGGAGGCCTCATCGCCTCAATAGCCTTGATTTTTCTCTGGGTTAGCTTCAATGCCCCGGTATGAAACCAGGAACCCCAGCAACTTCCCTGCGGAGACACCGAAGATGCATTTCTCTAGGTTTAGCTTGGTGCGGGTTGCCCGCAGCTTGCCGAAAACCAGGGTCAGGTCTTCCACTATAGCCGACCCCTCCTTAGTCTTGACCACGATGTCATCGACGTTGATCTCCACCTTGTCCCGGATCAGGTCCCCGAAGGTCTTACTCATCGCCCGAACAAATGTTGGCAAGACGTTTCTCAGACCGTAGGGCATTACAACATAACAGTATAGCCCATCCACTATCACAAAAGCGGTATGCCTCCTATCCTCCTTAGCCATCCGGATTTGATGGAAACCAGAGTAGGCGCCCAAGAAGGACAAAAGGTCACACCCCGAGGTAGAGTCTACGATATGATCTATACACAACAGTGGATACGGGTCCTTTGGACATGCCTTATTCAGGCTGGTGTAGTCGATGCACATCCGAAGCTTCCCGTTTGCCTTTGGCACGATGACTGGGTTGGCCAGCCATACGGGGTGATGAACCTCTTCGATGAAGCCAGCATGCAACAGCTTCCAGACCTCCTCACGGATGAAGTCCTGTCGCTCCACGGACTGTCTCCGTGGCTTCTGGCTTACCGGCTTGGCGTCCGGGTAGATCTTTAGATGGTGCTCAATCACCTCCCTCGGGATCCCAGGCATCTGCGACGGCTCCCAAGCAAACACATTGGCATTTGCTTGGAGGAAGGTGACGAGCGCGAGTTCCTATTTTCCCCCCAGATTCCCCGCGATGCGGGTGGTCTGGGAGGGGTCAGCGCCGACCTGGATGGTCTTCGCGGGCCCGCCATCTGCCCCGGACGGCTGCACTTTCGGGGCCTTGGAGGGCGCCCTGGCACTGGGGACCGAGGGGCCTCTCCGTCCATCGTCCGGCCGGGCGATCTCGGCCGCCAAAGTGTGTAGCTTCTCGACGGCTGCTAGTGCGACGGTGCGGTCGCCCCGCACGGTGAGGATCCCAGCGGGGGACGACATCTTGAGGACCAGGTACCCGTAATGGGCAATGGCCATGAACCGGTATAGGGCCGGCCTCCCAATGATGGCGTTAAAAGGGAGGTTGACCTCCACGACGTCGAACTGAACGTTTTCCGTGTGGAAGTTTTCTTCCGTCCCAAATATAACCGGGAGCGTTATGCTCCCGAGGGGATATACGGGTTGCGGGCCCACCCTAGAGAACGGGCGAGAGGGCCCCAGCCGCGACCCCGGGACCTATAGCTGTCTGAATGCTGCATGGCTGATGACATTGAGGCTGGCCCCTCCGTCGATCAACACGTGATGTAGCCGCATGTTGGCGACAACAGGGGCGGTGATGAGCGGCAGCACGCCGGCCCCCGCCATATTGTCGGGGCAGTCGAATGCCCCGAAGGAGATGGTGGTGCCCCTCCACCGTTGGTGTGGAGCAGTTTTGGGGACCCCTGGGACCACCGAAAGAACCTCTCGTCGTAGGGACTTGACACTCCTACGGGAGATGAGCTCCTAGCTTCTGTCGTACATTACATACAGCCTCTTGCGACGGTCGCCATCGTCGCTGGAGTCAGAATCTCCGGTGAAAACGTCCTTTAGGTCCCCCCTCGGGCGACTGGTAGCCGAGGTCTCGTCCCTCCACAGCCGCGACCTCTTCGTCGGCTTCCTTCTGGCCTGGCCAGCGGTGGGGCAGAGACGTCCTTGGAGGACTGCTCGCGCCGCTCACGCCGCTCGCTGACGCGCCTCGCGAGTTTGATAATCTCACGGCAGTCAGCAGCACGGTGGCGGCTGTTGGGGTGCACTGGGCATGTGCCATCACTGCTTCCTTGGGGCCGTGGGCGCTTGTTGCGCTCGCCTTGGCCCCCGGCAGCGGCAGCAGCAACTGAAACAACAAACTACGGCTTTTCGTGGCCGCAGTTCTTGTTTCTCTTTTTCTTCTTGCCTTCGCCTTGGGTGACAGCATCCGAGCTGCCCACCTGGGTAGCCCCAGCCTGTGGTGCCGAGTGCTAAGCACGACCCTTGACAACTCTGGCACATTTGTTAGCTAGGGCAAAGAGTGTGGTGACGTTATCCACATCATGCGTGGCCAACTTCTCCAGCATCTTTTCATCACGTACCCCCTGGCGGAAAGCAGTGATGATGGAAGCATCTGAGATACGGGGGATTGTCCCACGTACCATGGTGAAGCGGGAAAAGAACACCCGGAGGGTCTCCCCAGGTTTCTGCCTTACTGCATGGAGGTGCGCTTCCACACCGTGCTGCTGGTAAGCGCTAGCGAAGTTTGCCACGGACCGTGCGCAGAGCTCTTCCCAGGAGTAGATGGATCCTAGGGCTTGGTTCATGAGCCAAGTCCGGGCTGGCCCAGACAAGGCTACATGGAAGTAGGTTGCCATTACGACGGTGCCTCCACCTGCTGACGTAATGGCGGTGACATAAATCTGCAGGAATTCCGACGGGCTTGTCATTCTATCGTACTTTTCTGGCAGGTGTGACCGGAACTTGGGTGGCCACGACGCTGCACGGAGATGATCCGCGAGAGCGGCACAACCTACACTGGCCAAGGGGACACCCGTTGGGGACCGGGTGCCCATTGGTGTCTGCGGTGCTGCCACAACGAAGTCTTGATTGAGGTTGCGGCCCTCGATGTTTTGGCGGCGCTCGCGCGCCCTCTCTAAAGAGACCCTAGCGTACTCTCTCGCATGTCTGCGGTCGAGTTCCGCTCAAAGGTCATTGGTCTGCGCGCCCCTTACTGAGGGTGAGCGCACAGACGCTGACGCCTCATGTTGGCGCCGGGATGATCGTGGCCTCGACCTGGTCGAGGTAGAATGTGCCTTGTTGAGCAGTCAGTCGACGTCGTCCTGCCATTGCTTCATGGCCCCTGGTGAGGCTGTGGAGCTTGGAGGGTGTCACAGCAACTCCCTGGCTGCTGACAATGCTCCCGGAGTCACCCTCGACGGAGTCCGGGATGTTTGTGTAGCCGTATGCTGCCGTGCGGCGTGCACAGCAGTAGCGCCCGACATAGGGCGGTTGGGAACCGGTGGTGTGGAAGAAGCAGCTTCTTCCTCTACCTTGAAATCCATCAAAGTCTCGGCTCGGTGCTCAACGATCCGCACCATCATGCTGAGCGAGGAAACAAGCAAAAACCTAAAGCCTAGCCCCCTACCTGGCGCGCCAAATGTCGAAGAGGAAATCTCTGGCCGGGTGGCGGAGTGCACCCGCCCTAAATCCTAAGATGAAGAGGGGCCTAAGCGTTTTGCTTGTTAGTAGGAAAAATGGGAAGAACACAAGAACACACAAGGATTTAGAGTGGTTCGGGCCGCCGGAGCGTAACACCCTACTCCACTGTGTGATGTATTGCTTGAGAGCTTGTATACTTGTGAGTGTCTGAGTGAGTCTAAGATTGGATCTCCCTTGTAACTAGGGGTGGTAATGGATCATGATCCAAATGGTTCTTCACAAAATGTCAAGGCCCTAAATAAATTATAGTTCAAAAATGACTAGAAATAAAGCCCGATCCTAACCCGATTCGATCCTTAAATCTTATAGTGCAAAATTTATAGCCCATTGTCAACCCTACTTGTAATGTCATATGCCTCTCCTTTTATAGCTGAAGGGGGGCATGCACAAAAGGTACTGAGCCATGACATGTGGGCTCAGGGGCATAAAGAACATAGCACTTGGAGCTACAAACGTTTGCTGCCGGGGCAATCTTCTCGTGCCCTGACACCCGAGATCTACATATCTTCGGTGTGTAGGGGAAGCTTCTCGTAGAAGGGATGATGAGCACAGTGCGTCGCATGGCACGAGCGCACCGTTTGACAACAGATTGGACAGGCGCACCGTCCGCTGGATGACCCTGACGCCGTCTGCCAGCAGAGTGGACAGGACACATTAAATGCTGAGAGGGCTCGTCGCCTGTCAGCGTGGAGGTAGGCGGCGCGTCCTCTCCGCAATAAATGCAGAGGCCGCATGCCTCTAGAGGCCAGACGCCACGCTCCTGCCGTTGGCTTATGTCACGGGCCACAAACCACACGGCAGTAGCGGGCCTCCTCCTGAGCGGGGAGCGCGGGGGAAGGCCTGGACACGTGTCGTCCCCGGGCCCCTTCCAGGGCAGGGTCCGGGTATTCCCTGCCCCAGAATCCCGGGACCCGGCGGTGATTAGTCCGGACCCCATTCGGAAGGGTCCGGGACCCATCTCGGAGGTCCGCCCATCACGTACGGGGTCCGGTGCTTTCCACGCAGTAGGTCCGGACCCACTGTGTGTATCTGGAGCACGTCCCTCCCCTTAGCCACGGGGTGACCCTAGGGTGGCTGATGTGGCACGGCGGAGAACTGTTCTCCACGCAGTCAGAGACTTCTCCGCCACCTCAGCGCCTTCACCTTGTAACAAGGGGTACCCCTGTTTCAAGGTACCGACAGATACTGGATCATTGCATCAATCTATGGAGGTGTGGATTTCGATTTCTTCGGCGAAGAATTGTAAGGTTCCCGTTTGGCGAGTGAATTTGTGCTTTCGACAATCCCTTCGAAGGATATATACCAGTCATAAACGTTAATTACATCACCATATTCTTGGGCTAGATGTCAAGGGACGTAGGCTGTAGGGACGCCGGGCTCGACTACGGAGCTCGTACACTCGCTCCGTGGTAAATCACGATGGGTGAAAGTCACCTAGAGGGGGGGGGGTGAATAGGCAAATCTGAAATTTATAAACTTTAAGCACCACTACAAGCCGGGGTTAGCGTTAGAAACAAAAGCGAGTCCGAAAGAGAGGGCAAAAAACATATCACAAACAAAAGTGAGTTTTACCGAGGTTCGGTTCTTGCAAACCTACTCCCCGTTGAGGTGGTCACAAAGACCGGGTCTCTTTCAACCCTTTCCCTCTCTCAAACGGTCACCTAGACCGAGTGAGCTTTTCTCCTCAATCAATTGGGACACTTAGTCCCCACAAGGACCACCACACATATGGTGTCTCTTGCTTTGATTACAAATGTCTTGGGAACAAGAAATGGGGAAGAAGAAAAGCGATTCAAGCGCAAGAGCTCAAAGAACACGGGCAAAACTCTCTCTTCTAGTCACTAATTGTTTTGAGTGGAATTGGGACTTGGAGAGGCTTTGATTCAATCTAATTGTGTCTTGTATTGAATGCACTAGATCTTGTATTGAATGTGTTGGCTGAAAAACTTGGATCCCTTGAAGTGTGGTGGTTGGGGGGTATTTATAGCCCAACCACCAAAGTGGCCGTTGGGGAAGGCTGTTGTCGATGGGCGCACCGGACAGTCCGATGCGCCAGCCACGTCACCCAACCGTTAGGGTTCGACTGTTGGAGCTCTGACATGTGGGGCCACCGGACAGTCTGGTGGTGCACCGGACAGTCATAGTTCACTGTCCGGTGCGCCTTCTGGTGCTGCTCTGACTCTGCGCTCTGTCCATGCACTGTAGCGTTGTCAGCCGACCGTTGAACTCGACTGTTGCGCTGGCGACCGTTGCTCCGCTTGGCACACCGGACAGTCCGGTGCAACACCGGACAGTCCGGTGAATTATAGCGGACTGGCTCCCCAAAAACCCGAATCTGAGCAGTTCAGAGTGGATCTCCCTGGTGCACCGGACACTGTCCGGTGCGCCAGACCAGGGCAGCCTTCGGTTGGTTTTGCTCCTTTCTATTTGAACCCTTTCTTGGACTTTTTATTGGGTTGTGTTGATCCTTTGGCACCTGTAGAACTTATAATCTAGAGCAAACTAGTTAGTCCAATTATTTATGTTGGGCAATTCAACCACCAAAATCATTTAGGAAAAGGTTTGACCCTATTTCCCTTTCAATCTCCCCCTTTTTGGTGATTGATGCCAACACAAACCAAAGCAAATATATAAGTGCAGAATTGAACTAGTTTTGCATAAGGTAAATGCAAAGGTTGCTTGGAATTAAACCAATTTACATTTTCATAAGATATGCATGGATTGCTTTCTTCATTTTAACATTTTGGACCACGCTTGCACCACTAGTTTTGTTTTTGCAAATTCTTTGTAAAATTCTTTCCAAAAACATTTTGTAAATAGTCAAAGGTATATGAATAAGATTGAAAGAAGCATTTTCAAGATTTGAACTTTTCTCCCCCTATTTCAAATGCTTTTCCTTTGACTAAACAAAACTCCCCCTCAATGAAATTCTCCTCTTAGTGTTCAAGAGGGTTTTAGACATTAATTTTGAAAGAGGTCATACTAATTTGAAATTATATCAAAAATAAGATACCAATTGAAAAACTTCTTTAATACAAATTGAAACACTTTTTGAAATTGGTGATGGTGCGGTCCTTTTGCTTTGGGCTAATACTTTCTCCCCCTTTGGCATGAATCGCCAAAAACGGATACTTGTGAGTGAAATATGAGCCCTTATTAAAACTCTCTCCCCCTTTGGCAAATAATATATGAGTGAAGGATTATACCAAAGTTGGAGAGCGACACAGAGCGACGACGAAGAGTAAATAATACAATGGAGTGGAGTGGAAGCCTTGTCTTCGCCGAGGACTCCATTTCCCTTTCAATCTATGACTTAGCATGAAATACACTTGAAAAACACATTAGTCATAGCACATGAAAGAGTTATGATCAAAGGTATATAAATGAGCTATGTGTGCAAAGTATCAATCAAAATTCCTAGAATCAAGAATGTTTAGCTCATGCCTAAGTTTGGTAAAATTTTTCTCATCTAATGGTTTGGTAAAGATATCGGCTAATTGTTCTTTGGTGCTAACAAAAGCAATCTCGATATCCCCCCTTTGTTGGTGATCCCTCAAAAAGTGATATCGAATGGCTATGTGCTAGTGCGGCTGTGCTCAACGGGATTATCCGCCATGCGGATTGCACTCTCATTATCACATAGGAGAAAGACTTTGGTTAATTTGTAACCATAATCCCTAAGGGTTTGCCTCATCCAAAGCAATTGCGCGCAACAATGGCCTGCGACAATGTACTTGCCTTCGGCGGTAGGAAGAGCTACTAAATTTTGTTTCTTTGAAGCCCAAGACACCAGGGATCTTTCCAAGAACTGACAAGTCCCTGATGTGCTCTTTCTATCAATCTTACACCCTGCCCAATCAGCACTGAATAACCTATCAAATCAAAAGTGGATCCCTTGGGGTACCAAAGACCAAACTTAGGTGTATGAACTAAATATCTCAAGATTCTTTTCACGGCCCTAAGGTGAACTTCCTTAGGATCGGCTTGGAATCTTGCACACATGCATACGGAAAGCATAATATCCGGTCGAGATGCACATAAATAGAGTAAAGAGAGTAGGATTGGCTTTGCCGACTTTGAAGCCATTAGTGATAAGAAAATCCCTTAGGCATTCATATCATGCTCTTGGGGCTTGCTTGAGCCCATAAAGCGTCTTTGAGAGTTTATAGACATGGTTAGGATACTCACTATCTTCAAAGCCGGGAGGTTGCTCAACATACACCTCCTCCTTGATTGGTCCATTGAGGAAGGCACTTTTCACGTCCATTTGATAGAGCTTAAAGCCATGGTAAGTAGCATAGGCAAGTAATATACGAATTGACTCAAGCCTTGCTACGGGTGCATAGGTTTCACCGAAATCCAAACCTTCGACTTGTGAATATCCCTTGGCTACAAGTCGGGCTTTGTTCCTTGTCACCACACCATGCTCATCTTACTTGTTGCGGAAGACCCATTTGGTTCCTACAACATTTTGGTTAGGACGTGGAACAAGATGCCATACCTCATTCCTCGTGAAGTTGTTGAGTTCCTCTTGCATTGCCAACATCCAATTCGAATCTCTTAATGCATCTTCCACCCTGTATGGCTCAATAGAAGACACAAAGGAGTAATGCTCACAAAAATGTGCGACACAAGATCGAGTGGTTACCCCCTTATGAATGTCGCCGAGGATGGAGTTCACGGGGTGATCTCGTTGTATCGCTTGGTGGACTCTTGGGTGTGGCGGTCTTGGACCCTGATCATCTTGTTTGTCTTGATCATTGGCATCTCTGAAGCGTCCCCAATCCTCTGGGACTCAAATGTGATACAATTACTAGTCCCAGGAGGCTAGTAAACATATTTATACATCAGATAGTTCCAGATCTGCTTAAACAAGACAAACCTATAAAGGTGGCGAACAACTTTAAGAGTTGATCCACAACTCGGGACATGTCATCAAAGTGGGGCTGAAGCAGCCCGATATACGCAGCGAAGCAAATCAGCGGTCCAACAGCCACAGGCAAGGTTGGGAACAGTCGTAACTCTTACCCGATCTCCTTCTTCTGAAAAACAACAAATAAGCAAGGATGAGTACAAATGTACCCAACAACCCACCTTCTCCCGCGGAATGGGGAAATCAGATATAATGCATGGAATATGTGGAGCTCAGGATATTTTGCAGAAACAACAATATTTTATGCAGGGTTGTTTTGTAAAACATTTTGTATTTGCAAAGCGCATCCTCTCCCAAAGGAGCAGGAAGTTTTTCAGTATTAGAACAAAATCCCCTGGACTAAACCATCCAGGTATCTCAGCAGTTTCCCACTGGTTTTCATTTTCAAAAATAGCTATTGGACTTCCCGTCCACCATAGCTCACGGCTCAACCGCTGGACCTTTTAAAAACCACTTTTCTCAACGCACCATATTTTTTTGAAAACAAAACACTAATTGTTATACCACACCAGACTCGTCCATACCAGTGGACACTGACTATTCGAATAGGTTTGAACTCTACGCAGAGGTGTACACTTTACCCACTAGTCCGGCTCTGCGATCTCATAGCTAGTGAGACCCAAAACCGAATCTCTTTCTTTTCTCGCACGTCCTTACCTTAGCGGTTATACCGGAAGGAGTTAGGCCACCGCCATGTCCAAACCGGACAAAACATTCCCCCTCCTTATCCTCTCGGTGCTCCCCAGCCTTCATAACCCTGGGGTTTGAACCGTACGAGTTTAGATTGAGTGACTGCCCATACAATCTCGAGTGGTTGTACTTGTCATGAGTAAAGCTAGTGAAGGATGACAAACCGGTCCTTATATGAGGGGACAATCCTTCTGCTCACGCCTAAACCAGCTAAGCCATCACCTTAGGCCCTCCCCTAAACCAGGGAGTCCCTGATCATCCCACTCACAAGGTGATAAGGTTGAAAACCCTTCATCATACACATTTTGGAAAACATTTTCTTTTGAAAACTCACACCTTTTCTCAAATCATTTGTAACAAATATATCAAGGATTGATTGCGGCAAGCGGCTGGGTGGCCATAATAACTTGTCTCAAAATCATATCATGCATAAAATAACAGGCTGAGGGTTGTGGTTAAAAAATCATAGGTAATTTATGAGTGCCTGGTTCGAAGGAATCTTAAAGTTAAGCGTGCTCAGCTTGGAGAAACCTGGGATGGGTGACCAGATGGGAAGTTCCCTAATGGAAGGAAAATCACAGTCACCGGAGTTCGTATGACTGGAATATGGGTCTGGCTGGTCTTAGGTGGACTCGACAACATGATGGATGAGTAGTTGAAATTTGGGGTGATCGGATGATCGATGAATAGTAACGATGAATAGTGACAACGAAAAAGTTTCCATAGATATCATTGATGAATAGTAACGATGATAAATAGTGTAGGTAAATAGTAACGATGGTGAATAGTGTCGATGAATAGTAACGATGATAAATAGTAACGTTGAATAGTAACAATGAATAGTGATGGTGAATAGTCCGTATGAACGAACGATGCACGCTGAATAGTGACATGAACGAACGATGAACGATGAATAGGAACTATGAACGAACGGACGAACGAACGTCGAAATTTCGGCAGCATAACGGCAGGACAAAGATTATCTGGAAGAACGATGAATAGGGACTATGAACGAACGATGAACGATGAATAGGAACTATGAACGAACGATGAATAGGAACTATGAACGAATGATGAACGATCGAATGATCGAACGATCGGAATTTCGGTAGCATAACGACAGGACAAAGATTATCTGGAACAACAATGAATAGGGACTATGACGAACGATAAACGATGAATAGGATTTATCAACGAACGATGAACGATCGAATGATCGAACGAACGAACGATCGGAATTTCGGCAGCATAATGGCAGGAAAAAGATTATTTAGATGAACGAACGATCGAACGATCGGACGAACGGACGAACGAACCATGAACTATCGGACGAACGAACGAACAAACTAAGAACAGGGGGACGAACGATGGAAGAACAACCGAACGATCCTTGTGCTAGTGTGTGCTTGTGTGGGAGGTGGAGTGGGCGTGTGGGGGGAGTGGAGAGAGTTGCCATGAAATGGCTTGGGGTGGGATGAGAGGAGGCCCTTGCCCCTCTATTTATAGCCATGGTGGGGGGATTAGGGGGACGAATGAGAGGATTAGTAGGAGGATGAGATGATTAGTGGGAGATTAGCATGGATTTGTCTTATATGAGTGTAATTAGCTTGTATAGCTCACCGTATGACACCAGAGGCGTACGTATACGTATGAGCATGAGGAAAATTATGGAGAAAATATTTGTAGGGACTTGAAAAATGATTCTGAAGATATTTCTCAGGAGGAAAATACTTGGAGATATATCGGTGGAATATCTGGGCAATATTTCTGGAAAGAACTTGAGGGGATTACTGGGGAAATATCTGGGCGGTATTGCTGGAAAGAATTTGAGGGGGATCACTGGAGAAACATTTGTAGGATATTTTGTGGAGGATTTTGGAGAGAATATAGACCACTATATTTTATTTATTGATATCAACTCGCAAACAAACATTTTGAAATAAAATTTGAAATTCATTTTGAATTTAGAGCGAGTTTATGAAAATTTCAGGATTTGAATTTTTGGGATGCTACAAATCTACCCCACTTAAAATGAATCTCGTCCTCGAGATTCAGCTTAGAAGGATTATGGGTATAGCTTTACTTCAGCTACATATCTTCACTTTGCAGAATCTTCGAGGAGATGGAGCTTCAACAAAATCTAGCCTTTGAGGAGCATCCGGTTGCCGATTGCAACACTAATTCTGGCTACTCGAAGATCATCTTTAGGCTTCTAGGTTTCGCTTGGCAGCTAGCTTATTGAGGAAGCATCGATGCCAACACGCAAACCTTTCTCTTGCGAACTCCCACATGGATTCCTTCCTTGATTAGTCTTCTAGTGCTTCATCAATGGAACTTGGGTGACCACTTCTCATCCAAAAACTCATATGCTTTGATGATCTAGTCCTCGACAAGCTTGCTACATGCCTTCTTCTTTTTCTCCATAGCAGGAACCTTACTGGAACACTACCCGACTTAAAAAGAATGAGGGTAGAACTCTTGAATCTTGGGGATTTGAACTCCTTGAAGTACCTCATAACACGGGTGTTACGGGGCCTTCTTCTGCCATTGCTGCTTGAGCAGGCTGCGGAGAAATGACTGACACTAGGTTGATTCTGGGAGAACCTTCTTCTTATCTTCTCTTCACTATCTTCTTTTCACTGACCCTTTCTTTCTCTTTGCTCTTCCCACTGGAGGATTCTATCAAAGAGTATTACCATCACACACTGGAAGAAACCAAAGACTATGAACCATGTGCAACAGTCTTCAACCCAAGAATCACCAAGCATTGTGATCTTAGGGGCGAGGGAGTGGAAAAATGGAGTTGCTTGCGATTTGGCAGAGGGGATTTTATTGGGTGTGTGCTTTTCTTGGGATGTGAACAGAGGGAGCTGGTGCGGAAGTTTTATAGGTGAGCAGTATGCGAGATGGTGCTCAGGTGCAGAGTGGCGGTGATGGAGCAGGTGCCACGCGGCAGCAAACATGACAAGGGGAGGGGGACGGTGTTGCTGGCGGTGATGGCGGCGGTGGGTGCGCTGAAAAGGGGAAGTGGGGCAGTGGTGGTGCGCATGGAGGCGGGCACGCGTGCGGGGGGGCACGGGTGAGTGGTGGGGTCAATGACCCTAATGTTTGTGGTCTCTGGTTCTAAGAATCTTTGCCTCTCTGTATGGTAATAACTTATTCTGTCCTCCTTTCCTATTTACTTTGACTCAGGGGCAGTGCTTTGATTCTCACGGTCGGTCCTTTTGACTGAGCCGCTGGACTGGTTTCTTCTGTAGCTTATTCCAGGCTTCAAGGGTAAGCTTCCCGGTATCTTCTTAGGTAAGGTGCTTTTCTCTTGAGATGGGTTAAGTGTGGCGGAACTGCCCGAATTATTCCGACTTAAGTGCCTAAGTCCCGCCTTAGAGGCTAGACCACACTTAAATGGGAATAACCCGTCAATCCCTTGGATCTAGTCCGACGAGGCCAGTGACAGGATCAAGTACCACAATCTCACTCGATGGTGAGTCAGAGAGCAAATACAATAAAGCATAAAACCATACATTAAGGAGTATTAAATTATTACATCATCATCAGAGTTTTTGCAAAAGTAGTCATCATTGTTCGAAGTGCAGCGGAATAAAACTAACGATAATTAAATGGAGGGATGGGGAAGCCTGTCCCATCACTCCTCATGCTCCTCCTCAGCCGAGGCGGGGTCCCACTCGACAGTCCAACCCGGTGGCAAGATGGACGGCCAAGTCACTCTAGCAACCATGTCCTCCAAAGAACCTGTAAAATTATGCCACAAGCAAGGCTGAGTATACTAATACTCAGCTAGACTTACCCGGTGTGAGGAGTCTACTCCTCTACCTCTAGACATGCAGCTGTTTGGCTGTGGGGTTTGGTTGCCAAAAGCACTAGCTGAGTTTCTAAATCAAGTTTTAGCTTTGTCAATTTAAGTGTGACTCTCTTAAGGCTAAATATGTACGATCTACTCATACATAGTAGCAAACATTTTTAGCAATCAACATCTTGTATCAACTCATCATAATTCCACTTGTTACTCAATGTAGCAGCATGAATCAAGCAGTCTCATTAGCTGCGAGAAGTAGACGATTCGAATCAAGTTTTTATCCTTGCAAGGTAAACCTAAACACACGACATGTAGGGGCACTCTGTCCCCACACACATCAACCGTCCCCATCGATTCCCTGGCAACAGAAAGGAGCTCACCGCCTTGGCGTACAATGCCTCACTGACCCCGACTGCCGTCGTGCAGTGACCACACTTGTACCCACCATAACCAGAATGGGAGACCATGTCTTAGGTCGCGTGAGGAGGGCAATCTGCGGGCAGGTTCACTCAGGTACTAGGCTTACCGATTTACCATATTTCTCGGTATGTGTTTAGTACGTTCAAATGCTTGACACACGGTACCACACCTTAATCCTTATTCCAATTTTTATCCCGTGGACAACCAATCCCCATGGATTGTTGTCCACAACCTAGCATCATTGTGATAAGAAAGTGGATACAACCAATTTCCTGACCTCGCGCGAGTGCTAGAAAAATCACTCGACTTCTACCGAGATCCTAATTAATAAAGCAGCTACTCGACCTAGCATACTAGTATTCATCTCAACAGGATTCCTGAGATCATGCAACTAGGGTTTCAACCAACTCCTACACCTAAGTGCACAATCAATCCTACAATCATTAAGTGTAGTAAAATAGCATAAATAACAGGTTATGCATAAACTGGGGCTTGCCTTCCAAAGCAGTGGCAGGCATATCCTCTGGTGCAGGCTCTCGTGCTGGGTCCGGGGCTACCTCCTGAGCAGCTCCTTGCTCCGGCACGAGGACGTATTCTCGTCAGCGAGGTTACAGTCTATCAAAATGCAATGAATATGTATGTCATGATTATGCAGGATTTAATAACATTATGCTAAAGGAAGAAAAACTAAGTTAGTTGGTAACTTAGGGTTTCTTGGTTATACGTGGCTTTTAGTAGTTTATGCTTATCATTCTAGGTTTAGGTTTTGGTAAGGATAAGCATAGTGGATTTGTATTTTTCCCCTTACATATTTCAGTGGGCAATTTAAAAAGGGTTTTGCTAGTCGGGCTAGGTGACACAAGTTTCTATTATCAATTTCCCCTTTTTCATTTTCTAATCATGAATTCTAGTGTGGGTTTGAACTACAACAGTGGTTTAACTTTTTCCAAAAATTCTGTAAAAATTAGTGGGTTGCCATTGGTCAATATAGCCTGTTCTAGGAATTTGAGGTTCAAAATAAAAAGGCTATGCTTTAGACAAAAATAACAAAAGTTGTGTAAATGGGCAACTTTGTACTACAACCCTTAACTAGGGGTGGGTTCTGTCCTAAGGATTATTTTTGTTGGCATCTAACAGTAGTAACAAGCTTCTGTGCCAAAAATCACAGAAAGCTAAGGGATGGTTATTTAGTTGTGATTTTCCAAAGTTTAATGCCAAAAGGGCACCTTCTATTGCCTTGTTATTTGAAAAATGTCAAACAGCAGATTTCATATTTTTCCTATGTTCTTCATAATAAAACATTAATTATCGCAAGGGTTGGGGTGTTTTCACCTTGAGGTTATTCTTCTAGGGTTTTTCTAAGTTTTCCTTGTTTTCTTAAAATAAAAAGGTATCCTATTTATTTTATACTAAACTAGGGTTTAATAAATTTTCTAGTAAACTACACTGAATAAGTATACTAACAAAAATAGGGGTGCCCCTTGGTTCCTTAATTAAATCACCTTTCCTATTTTCTTTAACTTTAAACACAATGTGAAATAAATGGCAAACTTTACCTTAATGGGGTGTACAGAGGGGTTTATCATTTTTAAATAGGTCAGTAGGTGGTCATGTACTTCTCCAAATTTTCTTAACCTCAGTTAAATAGTGCAACTATTTTTCTTCCTATTATTTAGCTTTTGGCTAAAACAATAATTAAATCAGAACCCTAAAGTTTTCTGTAGCACTTAGGGGTTTTATATTTTTCTTAAGTAGTTTACATTATTTAAGATCTGGCAAAATTGGTTTGACTTGATTTGGGTGAATAAAACAGAAGATATGAATTATTCAAGTTCTGTTTGAATTTAAATCAGATTTATTAAAAGGTTTCCTGGAAAAACCACTTTGCACCGAAGTCCTCGGGTTCTTTCCAACTAACTCTCTCAGTTATACCCCCGCACTACTATTCCTCTTGAGTCATTGACAATGCGCGAAACCCCCTAGCCTTCTCTTCTTCTCCCCCGCGGTCCCTCCCTAGGTTTAAACAGTACCCGCAACAAAGAAAAGGGCGGCGCGGCTTACCGGCGGCGAGAGAGATCCGGCGAGGGGCGGGGTTGGCTCTGGGAGGTCCTGACGGTCACAACGGTGTACGACTCGATGACGGGGGTGGCCGGAATCGTCCGGTCCACGCGTGCAGGCTGGTGCTCTCGTCGTCGGCGGGTGCTCCGGCCAAACCACGGCGACCTAGTTCAATCCAATGGCACAGTGAGCTTCACGGGGTGACGTAGAGGCTGTGTGCACAAGGAATCGAAGAATGGAGCAGAGGATTACCTGGTCTACGCTCGCCGGCGGTCGGGTGGAGTCCGGCGACCGTGGACTGGCCTCTCCGGCGAAGCAAACTCCGATTCCTCGCTCGGGGAGCTTCACCGAGGTGTGCACAGTCTTCTCCGAGGGTCGGACGGGGTTGGGAAGGGTTCTGTCGGCCGGTCTACGGTGGCAGGGGGATCGGGCGGCCGCGGACACGATGTGCACGGGCGAACGCCGGTGGTTTTGGGCTCCGGTGAGGTCGAGCGCGTGCGGAGGGGTACGGTCGAAGTCCCTGGGTGCTTTATAGGTGCGGGCGCGGGCCATGGCACCGGCTGGACTTTGGCGCGACGCGGGGCGCGCGTCGGGCGTGCTCTGGCGAGCCTAGAGCGTGTCGAACACGTGGCCGTTGCTTTCTGCCCTTGTTCTTGTGCCTGCTGAGCAGCCAAACGTGCGAATCTTGCCCTAAGGCTTGTGTAAGATTTCTTCCCTACGCCTAGGGCTACCTAGTTCTTGTAAGTTCCAAGGGAAGATCAGGTCTGGTTTAGAAGATAGGGTGGCGCCAAGTCTTGTCTGTCTGCACTGTTCAACCCGAGACAAAATAGGTGCCAACTCATGTCAAACTGTCTTGGCTTGGGTTCAAACTCTTCCAGGGGGTTCCTTAGATAATTTGGCTCCTTTTTGTTATTTAGACCCTGGGGTTTTGATGCCATTAGCTAGGTGAACACCCCTGCTCTCTAGATTAGGGTTGATTTTGGACTTAGAAGGAATGGGGGTGATTCCATAGTGTTCTCCACTTGGGGACTGATTTAGGGGTCTTATAGGGGTCTTTTTGTAAAGTTCCTTTACTGTCTTTTGCAAACATTTTGGTACTCTTAAACTTTGGTTAAGGGTTTAAATTATGAAATGTGCATTTGCCTAATCTTTCTCTCAACTAAAAGCTTCAAGAGAGGGGGAGCCCAAGGTTCAATCCTTCCTTGCCCAAGGTGATTATTGTCTAAAAGCTTTGGGTAATGCTTTGGTCCTTGGCATTTCTTAACTCACTCATGCTTCCAAGGTCTTAAGTGCTCCCTCTCCTCCAAGTTTTAACCACATGTGATAATAGGTATATGTGCCATTAGGAAGCCAACACCTTGGTAACACCTAGGGTGTTACAGCCCTCCCCCCTTAAAGGAATCTCGCCCCGAGATTATTGGGGGTGCTACGAAGGTGTGCTGGTGTGTTACCCTTTTCTTTTACCCAGGTTTCTCTTGTTAACTGCTCTTCGAATGTCATTCTCTTTGCAACTTCAGAAGGAAGTCCTTTTTAAGTTAAAACCACAACTTAGACTATCCTTGTTATCTAAGTTTTTCTTATAATTGTATTCAAAGGGCAGGTGGGGGTGGGGTTTTTGAGGTTTACGTACCGACTCCCTTGGGCAGAAAGTCGGGGAAGCGAGAGCGTAGAAAATCCTCAGTCTCCCATGTAGCTTCTTCCATTGAATGGTGACTCCACTGAACCTTATACATTCTGATTGACCTTGCCCGCGTTGATCTCTCCTTCTGATCCAATACCTTGACGGGGTACTCTTGATAAGATAAGTCTGGTTCTATCTCAATGTCTGGCTCAGATAGCACTTCAGTGGGTAGGCGGACACATTTCCGCAACTGAGACACATGGAACACATCATGAACTGCTGACATGTGTGGTGGCAACTTCAATTGATATGCTACTGGTCCACAAGTTTCCTTGATCTCGTAGGGCCCAATGTAGCGAGGAGCTAACTTGCCCTTGATTCCAAATCTCTGGACACCCTTGGTGGGTGACACCTTAAGATAAACATGTTCTCCCACTTCAAACTGTAGAGGCTTCCGCCTCTTATCATGATAGCTCTTTTGCCTGGCCTGAGCAGCTTCTAAGTTCTTCTTAATAACTCTGACCTTTTCCTCTGCTTCAAGTACCAAATCTGGCCCAAATATTTCCCTCTCTCCTGCTTGAGACCAATTTAACGGGGTCCTACACCTTCTCCCATACAAGGCTTCAAAAGGTGCCATTTTTAAACTGGACTGGTAGCTGTTATTATAGGAAAACTCTGCCAAAGAAAGACACTTGTCCCAATCCCTTCCATAGTGTAGCGCATATGCCCTCAACATGTCTTCCAAAATCTGATTTACCCTTTCGGTCTGGCCATCTGTTTGAGGATGGTATGCTGAGCTTCGTATTACATGGGTCCCAAGTGATTCTTGCAATTGCTCCCAAAATCGTGCCACAAATGGTGCTCCTCTGTCTGATACTATAGTCCTTGGTATCCCATGCAAACGAACTACCTGATCAATGTAGATTTCCGCATACTTCTCCGTCCTGTGGGTGGTGTGTACTGGCAAGAAATGAGCTGACTTGGTCAATCTGTCCACAATGACCCAAATGGAATCATGGTGCCTGGAGGTATTGGGCAATCCCACGATAAAGTCCATGCAAATATCCTCCCATTTCCAAGATGGTATGGGAAGGGGTTGCAAAGGGCCTGCTGCCTTCAAATGACTGGCTTTGATCCTCTGGCAGATATCGCACTCGGATACATACTTGGCAATCTCCCTCTTCATTCTGGTCCACCAGTATAGGGATCTGAGATCATGATACATCTTATTGCTACCGGGGTGCATGGAGAATTTTGAAAGGTGAGCTTCATCCAGTATCTTCTTTCTGAGTTCAGGGTCCTTGGGAACAACCAATCGATCTCCAAACCATAGAATTCCCTTGTTGTCCTGACGGAAGCACTTGTATTTCTCTGCCTTCTGCTTGATCATTTCTTTGATAACCTGAACACCCTTGTCTTCAATCTGTGCCCTGACTATTTGCTCTTGTAGTGTGGGCTCCACCGAGATATAGTTTAAATCACCTGAAGAAACAACTTCCAGGTTCAGCTTGCATAACTCATCACACAGGGTGGTAACTCTTACATCCATGCTCATACAATTGCACTGGGCCTTTCTGCTCAAGGCATCTGCCACAACATTGGCTTTGCCCGGATGGTAATGCACCTCCAAATCATAGTCCTTGATTAACTCCAACCATCTCCTCTGCCTCATGTTAAGATCTGCCTGAGTGAAAATATATTTGAGGCTCTTGTGATCAGTGTAAATGTTACAGTGAGCTCCCATCAAGTAGTGTCTCCATATCTTGAGAGCATGAACCACGGCTGCCAACTCCAGATCATGTGTGGGGTAGTTCTGCTCATGGGGTCTGAGTGCTCGGGAGGCATAAGCAATTACTCTGTTATCTTGCATTAAGACACATCCCAATCCAGTACCAGAAGCATCACAATAAACTTCAAAGGGCTTGGTGTTATCAGGTTGAGCTAGCACTGGGGCTGTTGTCAAATGCTGCCTTAGTGTATGGAAGGGATCTTCGCACTTTTGGCTCCAATTATACTTGACTCCTTTCTTCAACAGTTCGGTCATTGGTTTGGCAATTCTGGAGAAATCCGGAATAAATCGTCGATAATACTCTGCCAATCCGAGAAAACTCTGAATCTGCCGTACGGTGGTAGGAGGTTTCCAATCCATTACCTCTTGTATCTTCTCAGGATCAACAGATATCCCATCCTGAGAAATTGTGTGACCCAAGAATTTAATTTCCTTCAGCCAGAATTCACATTTAGACAATTTGGCATACAACTGATGGTCACGTAGTCTCTGAAGTACAGTATGCAAATGTTTAGTGTGCTCGGCTTCATTCTTGGAATAAACCAGAATATCATCAATGAAAACGACCACGAATTTGTCCAGCTCTGGCATGAATACTGAGTTCATCAGGTACATAAAATAAGTCGGGGCATTGGTCAGCCCGAAAGACATTACCAAAAACTCATAAAGCCCATATCTGGTCGAGAAAGCCGTCTTGGGAATATCACTGGTACAGATTTTGATCTGATGGTAACCCGAGCGAAGATCTATCTTGGAGAACACTTTGGCTCCCACCAACTGATCGAACAAAACATCAATGCGGGGTGTTGGGGACTCGTTCTCAAATGCTATGAATTAAGAACAAGGCAACATAAAATGTTAAATATCAATGCCCTTCGTCCGCTGAAGCATTATTTCCCCAAGGATTTAATGGACTTCGGACGAAGGTTATAATAGTAAAATTACGAAGGTCTTACCTTCGTAATTAAACTCATAAAGATAATATGAAATAACACAAGACATAAAGCATTAAAGATAAATAAATTGGGAATAAATAACATCATTTTATATATTATACAAATGTACAATGTTTAAACATAATGTTTATACACATTTATACCTTTGCCTTGACAGATGATAATTTTCGAGTGATGCGATTGCAATTACAGGAAATCGTGAACAGTAAAGGAATACTGTTCACTATTTATAGGCACAGGACATAGCCTGTGAGGAATTACAATCATACCCTTCATAAAAGTTTACAACAATGACTCAGACTCTTATGGGCTAAAAGGTCATTCTATCTTTAAGTCAGTTTGTAATTCCGAAGCTTCATGAATGGCACCTTCGGCATCACGTACAAGTAGCTTCAGCCGAAGCTGTTTCTTTCTGCAGGACCTTCAGCGACGAAGCATGGTCCCAACACGGGGCAGTGGGTATTTGTTCTTGATAGTCACCGCATTGAGAGGGCGGTAATCAACACACATTCTCAAACTCTCATCCTTTTTCTTCACAAATAAAGCCGGACATCCCCAAGGTGAGGTGCTTGGGCGAATGAACCCCTTGTCCAACAGCTCTTGAAGTTGCTTTTTCAACTCTGCCAATTCCGCGGGAGGCATCCTATACGGTCTCTTGGAGATAGGAGCGGTCCCGGGTTGCAATTCAATGGCGAACTCAATGTCTCTATCAGGTGGCATTCCTGGCAATTCATCCGAAAAAACATCTGGGTAGTCACAGACCACTGGGATCTTTTCCACTGGCGACTCTATCATAGTGAATGCACAAGAACGGGTACAACCCTGATCAGGCAAAAATAAGGTAGTCTCGTCGTAAGCAGGGCAGTGAATTTCAATGGCCCTTGCTGCAATATCCAATACTGCCTGATGCCTGGTTAACCAGTCAGTTCCCAAAATAATATCCACGCTATCCAATCCTAAGCTGAGAAGGGTGGTTCTAATCACAAGACTCCCCAATTTTATAGGCACTTGCCTGTTGATTTGGTAGGTGGCAACCCTGCCTCCTGGTGTCGAAATTGTAATACCCCATCGGTGTGGTGAAAAGGTAACTGACACTTGGCACTAAATTTGGCACTGATAAAACTATGCGATGCACCAGAATCAAAAAGAATAATAGCAGGATAATTCAAAACTGTAAAGATACCAGTCATGACGGGTGCTCCCTCGGGAATACCAGCCATGGTGGTGAAGTTCAGCCTGCCTTGCCTCACTTGCACCTTCTGTCTCTTGCCTTGGTTCTGATTAACATTCTGTCCCTGCCTCTGCTGGTTTCTGGGGCAATTCTTGGCATAATGTCCGGTGTTGCCACATGTGAAACACCTGTTGTCATTTGCCTGGCGATATTGCTGCTGCTGTTGATTGTTCCTCTGAGCTAGAAACTGGGTACGATTGGGTGCCTGCTGCTGCTGCTGTGGTCAGATCACCCAACGTCCTTGCTGCTGCTGAGGTCCCCTATTCTGAGTGTCAGACACAATCCTAAAGCGCTGTGACTGAGCTGAGGGTCCTGCCACAGGGGTCTTCCTCTTCTTTTCTGCCTGACGAGCTGTGATACAGTCCTCCTGGGAGATGGCTATGTTGACCAACTCATTATAGCTGTTGGCCCTGACGGTGTTGAGACGGTCACGGAGCTTAGTGTTGAGCCCCCTCCTGAACCTGTCTCTCTTCTTCTCGTCCATGTCTACATGATACCCAGCATACTGGCACAGGTCATTGAAGGCCTGAGCATACTGCAACACTGTCCTGTTGCCCTGAGTGAGTGCCAGAAACTCGTTGAGCTTTCGGTCCATAATACCGGCTGGTATATGGTGCCCCCTGAAAGCTGCCTTGAACTCTCTCCATTCCACCTCTCGGTCATCTGGCTGCATGGCAAGAAAATGGTCCCACCAAGTCCTTGCGGGTCCGCGAAGTTGCTGGGTGGCGAACCTGACCTTAGTGACCTCTGAGCAAACTCCATGGAGTAGCGGGAATTTGGATTCCACTACTCTCAACCATACATCCGCATCAAGTGGGTCCTCTGCCCTGGTGAACAATGGAGGCTGGGTACTGAGGAACTCCTGGTAGGTAGCTGCCGCAGGGTGACGCTGATGATCTCCACCACCATAGTGCTGAGGTGGTGGCTGGCGCTGAGCTAGCTGCCTCAGGATCTCATTCTGCTGAGCCATTAGCTCCTGCAGAGTGGGAGGCGGTGGCGGCGGTGGCAGAACACGCTCATTCTGACCACGACGCGCTCTCCCGGCCATCTGAAAAATCACATATAATCTCAATAACACATCTTTAAGGTTCAAGGTTCAATCGCGAAGAAAGAGTCAAAGGGCGAAATTGATAGACTCTTTCATAAACATAAAGGATTTCACAAGGCATAAACTTTTCTTCCCAAATTAAGACTAACATCATCCATCAACCATGCTTCCAAAAGAGTTTATCATGATTACATCAATGGCCCGAAAGACTCAACTCTATCTAGCCTAGTACCCCAAGGGTGCAAAAGCTAAGCTAGCTTTGAGAAGTCCCACCATTACCGACTTCTAGCCCTACTCCTGATACCTAGTGAGCGAACGAGGCAACACTCGACTCGGGGGAAGGTGGTCTCCCTGAGCCAGCAGTGTCCAAACTGGAGGCAGGCTCCTCTCCTCCCTCGATGTCGACATCCTCATTGGCCTCCATGTCCTGGATCTCCTGGTGATGCATATCCAGGTGCTCATTAGCCTCGGCAAGCTGCTGCTGGGTGTTGATAAGCTGATCCTCAAGAACCTCGATGGTGTTCTCCCTTGTTCCCACCAGTTCCTCAAGCTCTTGGATCTCATTGGACAGCTGCTCCACCTGTAAGTCCTTTTCCACCATCTCAGTGAACAAGTCAACCACAAGCTCATCTCTGTTATCCAGGGTGATCTTAGTTGCCTCCAATAGTGCCCTCAGATGGGACATTTCCTCACCACGCATTACTTGCAGACGGTACATGGCATTCATGCACCGCACTGTCAAGTGAGCAGTCTGGCCCGGGTAGATAGCCTAGATGTCCTTGGCATGCTCCATCTGATCCTTCCACATTGGGTCGTCCTCCTTCTCAGCGGGGAACAAGCCAATGGGGTTGGTGGACAGCTCCAAGGGGTGGAATCCACAAAAAGTGGTCAACCCGTGCAGAGCAATCGCCTCGATCGTATCCTCAGCCCGGTTTCCAAAGGACTCAGAGTCCAGCGAACGCCAGCCGGGCTGCAGGGGATGAGGCTCCAGGGTCATCCTCACCCTACAGCGGGGCACTTGGTGCTTCTCAAACTGCTGCACCGCGTACTGAGGAGGTGTCGTGTATCCGGCCCCCTGAAGTACTTCCCACAAAATGCGGGGAAAGCCCTCTCGTGCAAGCCCGTCGGTGTGGGACAATGCATTCCCTTCGTCCGAGGATCCGTGGGAGGTCATCTGTGTACGGTTAAGCGTAAGTAAAAGAAAAAGAATTATAAAAAGAAAAGGAAACACAACTCAGCCTCTCCCTAACTACAACAATAGTACTGGGGTACTTAGTTGGTCATCATTGTGTATTAAAGTCCTTACCCAATTATCCATTAGTTTAATTTAGAATGCATGCATGCTCGTCCTGAACGACCTCACATCAATGAAAAGGGAATAGGGAAGAACTCCCATCCCTCATAGTAGCCGGTAGGGCTTACTTACTTAGCCACCTAACTACCCCTCTATCATCCTAAGGCTTCCGTCCTAGGTCTATCCTGATCGTCCTACGATCTATCCAACATTTGTTTCTATCAAGTTTTACTTT
This sequence comes from Zea mays, assembly GCF_902167145.1. Taxonomy (NCBI): domain Eukaryota; kingdom Viridiplantae; phylum Streptophyta; class Magnoliopsida; order Poales; family Poaceae; genus Zea; species Zea mays. The sequence goes on along the minus strand of NC_050100.1, from coordinate 36,791,883 downwards.
GAAAAAGGATGGTATTTATAGTTTATTGATTCCTCTGTGGTGGTACAAGCTCCGATACCAGCTATGGCGGAACTGCCCGAATTATTCTGACTTAAGTGCCTAAGTCCCGCCTTAGAGGCTAGACCACACTTAAATGGGAATAACCCGTCAATCCCTCGGATCTAGTCCGACGAGGCCACTGACAGGATCAAGTACCACAATCTCACTCGATGGTGAGTCACAGAGCAATACAATAAAGCATAAAACCATACATTAAGGAGTATTAAATTATTACATCATCATCGGAGTTTTTGCAAAAGTAGTCATCATTGTTCGAAGTGCAGCAGAATAAAACTAACGATAATTAAATGGAGGGATGGGGAAGCCTGTCCCATCACTCCTCATGCTCCTCCTCAGCCGAGGCGGGGTCCCACTCGACAGTCCAACCCGGTGGCAAGATGGACGGCCAAGTCACTCCAGCAACCATGTCCTCCAAAGAACCTGTAAAATTATGCCACAAGCAAGGCTGAGTATACTAATACTCAGCTAGACTTACCCGGTGTGAGGAGTCTACTCCTCTACCTCTAGACATGTAGCTGTTTGGCTGTGGGGTTTGGTTGCCAAAAGCACTAGCTGAGTTTCTAAATCAAGTTTTAGCTTTGTCAATTTAAGTGTGACTCTCTTAAGGCTAAATATGTACGATCTACTCATACATAGTAGTAAACATTTTTAGCAATCAACATCTTGTATCAACTCATCATAATTCCACTTGTTACTCAATGTAGCAACATGAATCAAGCAGTCTCATTAGCTGCGAGAAGCAGACGATTCGAATCGAGTTTTTATCCTTGCAAGGTAAACCTAAACACACGACATGTAGGGGCACTCCATCCCCACACACATCAACCGTCCCCATCGATTCCCTGGCAACAGAAAGGGGCTCACCGCCTTGGCGTACAATGCCTCACTGACCCCGACTGCCGTCGTGCAGTGACCGCACTTGTACCCACCATAACCGGAATGGGAGACCATGTCTCAGATCGCGTGAGGAGGGCAATCTGCGGGCAGGTTCACTCAGGTACTAGGCTTACCGATTTACCATATTTCTCGGTATGTGTTTAGTACGTTCAAACGCTTGACACACGGTACCACACCTTAATCCTTATTCCAATTTTTATCCCGTGGACAACCAATCCCCATGGATTGTTGTCCACAACCCAGCATCATTGTGATAAGAAAGTGGATACAACCAATTTCCTGACCTCGCGCGAGTGCTAGAAAAATCACTCGACTTCTACCGAGATCCTAATTAATAAAGTAGCTACTCGACCTAGCATACTAGTATTCATCTCAACAGGATTCCTGAGATCATGCAACTAGGGTTTCAACCAACTCCTACACCTAAGTGCACAATCAATCCTACAATCATTAAGTGTAGTCAAATAGCATAAATAACAGGTTATGCATAAACCGGGGCTTGCCTTCCAAAGCAGTGGCAGGCAGATCCTCTGGTGCAGGCTCTGGTGCTGGGTCCGGGGCTACCTCCTGAGCAGCTCCTTGCTCCGGCACGAGGACGTATTCTCGTCAGCGAGGTTACAGTCTATCGAAATGCAATGAATATGTATGTCATGATTATGCAGGATTTAATAACATTATGCTAAAGGAAGAAAAACTAAGTTAGTTGGTAACTTAGGGTTTCTTGGTTATACGTGGCTTTTAGTAGTTTATGCTTATCATTCTAGGTTTAGGTTTTGGTAAGGATAAGCATAGTGGATTTGTATTTTTCCCCTTACATATTTCAGTGGGCAATTTAAAAAGGGTTTTGCTAGTCGGGCTAGGTGACACAAGTTTCTTTTATCAATTTCCCCTTTTTCATTTTCTAATCATGAATTCTAGTGTGGGTTTGAACTACAACAGTGGTTTAACTTTTTCCAAAAATTCTGTAAAAATTAGTGGGTTGCCATTGGTCAATATAGCCTGTTCTAGGAATTTGAGGTTCAAAATAAAAAGGCTATGCTTTAGACAAAAATAACAAAAGTTGTGTAAATGGGCAACTTTGTACTACAACCCTTAACTAGGGGTGGGTTCTGTCCTAAGGATTATTTTTGTTGGCATCTAACAGTAATAACAAGCTTCTGTGCCAAAAATCACAGAAAGCTAAGGGATGGTTATTTAGTTGTGATTTTCCAAAGTTTAATGCCAAAAGGGCACCTTCTATTGCCTTGTTATTTGAAAAATGTCAAACAGCAGATTTCATATTTTTCCTATGTTCTTCATAATAAAACATTAATTATCGCAAGGGTTGGGGTGTTTTCACCTTGAGGTTATTCTTCTAGGGTTTTTCTAAGTTTTCCTTGTTTTCTTAAAATAAAAAGGTATCCTATTTATTTTATACTAAACTATGGTTTAATAAATTTTCTAGTAAACTACACTGAATAAGTATACTAACAAAAATAGGGGTGCCCCTTGGTTCCTTAATTAAATCACCTTTCCTATTTTCTTTAACTTTAAGCACAATGTGAAATAAATGGCAAACTTTATCTTAATGGGGTGTACAGAGAGGTTTATCTTTTTTAAATAGGTCAGTAGGTGGTCATGTACTTCTCTAAATTTTCTTAACCTTAGTTAAACAGTGCAACTATTTTTCTTCCTATTATTTAGCTTTTGGCCAAAACAATAATTAAATCAGAACCCTAAAGTTTTTTGTAGCACTTAGGGGTTTTATATTTTTCTTAAGTAGTTTACATTATTTAAGATCTGGCAAAATTGGTTTGACTTGATTTGGGTGAATAAAACAGAAGATATGAATTATTCAAGTTCTGTTTGAATTTAAATCAGATTTATTAAAAGGTTTCCTGGAAAAACCACTTTGCACCGAACTCCTCGGGTTCTTTCCAACTAACTCTCTCAGTTATACCCCCGTGCTACTATTCCTCTGAGTCACTGACAATACGCAAAACCCCATAGCCTTCTCTTCTTCTCCCCCGCGGTCCCTCCCTAGATTTAAACAGTACCCGCAAGAAAGAAAAGGGCGGCGCGGCTTACCAGCGGCGAGAGAGGTCCGGCGAGGGGCGGGGTTGGCTTCGGGAGGTCCTGGTGGTCACAACGGTGTACGGCTTGACGGCGGGGGTGGCTGGAATCGTCCGGTCCACGCGCGCAGGCGGGTGCTCTCGTCGGCGGCGGGTGCTCCGGCCAAACCACAACGACCTAGTTCAATCCAATGGCACAGTGAGCTTCACGGGGTGACATAGAGGTTGTGTGCACAAGGAATCAAAGAATGGAGCAGAGGATTACCTGGTCTACGCTCGCCGGCGGTCGGGTGGAGTCCGGCGACCGTGGACTGGCCTCTCCGGCGAAGCAAACTCCGATTCCTCGCCCGAGGAGCTTCACCGAGGTGTGCACAGTCTTCTCCGAGGGTCGGACGGGGTTGGGAAGGGTTCTGCCGGCCGGTCTACGGTGGTAGGGGGATCGAGCGGCCGCGGACACGCTGTGCACGGGCGAACGCCGGTGGTTTTGGGCTCCGGTGAGGTCGAGTGCGTGCGGAGGGGTAAGTGAGAGCACCTAGAGGGGGGGGGGTGAATAGGTGATCCTGTAAAACTTCAAAACTTAAGCCACAAAGACTTTGTTAATTGTTAGCACAATTATGGCCAAGTGGCTAGAGAGGAGTCAAAACACAATAACCACAAGAAATCAATCACAGAGATGACACGGTGGTTATCCCGTGGTTCGGCCAAGTACAAAACTTGCCTACTCCACGTTGTGGCGTCCCAACGGACGAGAGTTGCACTCAACTCTTCTCAAGTGATCCAATGATCAACTTGAATACCACGGTGTTCTTGCTTTTCTTTTCTCAATCCCGTTTGCGAGGAATCTCCACAACTTGGAGCCTCTCGCCCTTACAAAAGATGTTCACAGAGAATCACGGAGCAAGGGAGGGATTAGCAACTCACACACAACACAAAAATCACAGCGAATACGCACACACAAGACCCAGACTTGAGCTCAAGAGACTAGCACACTAGAACGGAGCTCAAATCACTAGAATGTCAAACAAGTGCGCAAGATTGATGTGTGAGTGATCAAGAGTGCTCAAGGAATGCTTGGTGTACTCCTCCATGCGCCTAGGGGTCCCTTTTATAGCCCCAAGGCAGCTCGGAGCCGTTGAGAACACATCTGGAAGGCTATCCTTGCCTTCTGTTGTCGGGCGCACTGGACAGTCCGGTGCACACCGGACACTGTCCGGTGCCCGATTTGTTTCCATAAAAAGCTCATCCGACCGTTGCTTTCTGATACAGATCTGCGCACAGTTGGCGCACCGGACATGTCCGGTGCACACCGGACAGTCCGGTGTACCTTTCCGACCGTTGGCTCGGCCACGTGTCGCGCGCCGATCGCGCGGCCGACCGTTGGCCCGGCCGACCGTTGGCTCACCGGACAGTCCGGTGCACACCGGACAGTCCGGTGAATTTTAGCCGAAGTCGCCGGAGAAAAACCCGAGAGCGGCCTCTTCGGCCGAGGCGGCCTGGCGCACCGGACACTGTCCGGTGCACCACCGGACACTGTCCGGTGCACCACCGGACAGTCCGGTGCCCCAGACCGAAGCAGCCCCTTGGCTGCACACAGCCAAGTCTTCTCTTCTCTTCTTCTTTCTGTTTCTAACACTTAGACAAATATATTAGTACACAAAACCAATGTACTAAGACTTAGAAACATACCTTTGCTCTAGATTTGCACTTTGTTCATCCATTGCATAAATCCACATTTAAGCACTTGAGTTGGCACTCAATCACCAAAATACTTAGAAATGGCCCAAGGGCACATTTCCCTTTCAATCTCCCCCTTTTTGGTGATTTATGCCAACACAACATAAAGCAACTAGAACAAGTGCAAAATCACTTCAAATGAAAACTAACTTTGAGTTTTATTCAATTTTGACATATATGGATCATCCTTTGCCACCACTTGGTTTGTTTTTGCAAATCAAACTCAAATCTCTATCTCTAAGTCAAACACACATGTTGAAGCATAAAGAGAGTCATTCCAAAGAAATTTGACCACGGATTTCAAAAACTCCCCCTTTTTCCCATAATCAACATTTCTCCCCACAAGTAGCCAACTTTTGACAAAAGAGACAATAAAAGCGTTTGACACAACAAAAACTCTATTCTACTATTTTCAAAATCTCTCAAGTGGTAGCTGATCCATTTATCACTTTGGCCTTTATTTTCTCCCCCTTTGGCATCAAGCACCAAAACGGAATCAATCTTGGCCTTTTAACCCCATTGCCTCACCAAAATCTTCAATTAAGAGTACAAAGGCAATAAGATCATAGAGATGAACTTGGAATAAGTTACCCTCTCATCGGAGTGCAGTGGAAGTCTTGCATGGACCAAGTTCACCTTTCCCCTTTCAATCCACCTTCGAGACTAAATCAATCAAACTCAAGCAAATGGTTAGTCTCAAAGGGTCAAGTTGTAACACATCTCCCCCTAAACATGTGCATCACTTTGCAACGGACTTGTGAGGTCCGGGGAGTGTTTGTACAACTTGAGCACCACAATAAGCAACAAAATGCAGAATGAACCTGATCAAATGCATAAACACATGTATGCTACAATTCAATCCAAGTTCCGCGAATCTAAGACATTTAGCTCACTACGCAACCTGCAAAAGGTCTTCTCATCTAGAGGCTTAGTGAAGATATCGGCTAGCTGGTTCTCGGTGCTAACATGAAACACTTCGATATCCCCCTTTTGCTGGTGGTCTCTCAAAAAGTGATGCCGGATGTCTATGTGCTTTGTGCGGCTGTGTTCAACAGGATTTTCCGCCATGCGGATAGCACTCTCATTATCACATAGGAGTGGGACTTTGCTCAGATTGTAGCCAAAGTCCCGGAGGGTTTGCCTCATCCAAAGTAGTTGCGCGCAACACTGACCTGCGGCAACGTACTCGGCCTCAGCGGTGGATAGGGCAACGGAGGTTTGTTTCTTAGAGTTCCACGACACCAGGGACCTTCCTAAGAATTGGCACGTCCCTGATGTACTCTTCCTATCGACCTTACATCCAGCATAGTCGGAGTCTGAGTATCCAACTAAGTCAAAGGTAGACCCCTTTGGATACCAGAGCCCGAAGCAAGGCGTAGCAACCAAATATCTAAGAATTCGCTTCACCGCCACTAAGTGACATTCCTTAGGATCGGATTGAAATCTAGCACACATGCATACGCTAAGCATAATATCCGGTCTACTGGCACATAAGTAAAGCAAAGAACCTATCATTGACCGGTATGCTTTTTGATCAACGGACTTACCTCCTTTGTTGAGGTCGGTGTGTCCGTCGGTCCCCATCGGAGTCTTGGCGGGCTTGGCGTCCTTCATCCCAAACCGCTTTAGCAGATCTTGCGTGTACTTCGTTTGGGAGATGAAGGTGCCGTCCTTGAGTTGCTTCACTTGGAACCCAAGGAAGTAGTTCAACTCGCCCATCATCGACATCTCGAATTTCTGCGTCATCACCCTGCTAAACTCTTCACAAGACTTTTGGTTAGTAGAACCAAATATTATGTCATCGACATAAATTTGGCACACAAACAAATCACCATCACATGTCTTTGTAAAAAGAGTTGGATCGGCTTTCCCAACCTTGAAAGCATTAGCAATTAAAAAGTCTCTAAGGCATTCATACCATGCTCTTGGGGCTTGCTTAAGTCCATAGAGCGCCTTAGAGAGCTTACACACATGGTCGGGGTGCCGTTCATCCTCGAAGCCAGGGGGTTGCTCCACGTACACCTCCTCCTTGATTGGCCCGTTGAGGAAAGCGCTCTTCACATCCATTTGGTACAACCTGAAAGAATGGTGAGCGGCATATGCTAGCAAGATACGAATGGACTCTAGCCTAGCCACAGGAGCAAAAGTCTCCTCGAAATCCAAACCTGCGACTTGGGCATAACCTTTTGCCACAAGTCGAGCCTTGTTTCTCGTCACCACCCCGTGCTCGTCCTGTTTGTTGCGGAACACCCACTTGGTTCCCACAACATTTTGCTTCGGACGAGGTACCAGCGTCCAAACTTCATTTCTCTTGAAGTTGTTGAGCTCCTCTTGCATGGCCAACACCCAGTCCGGATCTAGCAAGGCCTCTTCTACCCTGAAAGGCTCAATAGAAGAGACAAAGGAGTAATGCTCACAAAAATTAACTAATCGAGATCGAGTAGTTACTCCCTTGCTAATATCACCCAGAATTTGGTCGACGGGATGATCCCTTTGAATCATCGCTCGAACTTGGGTTGGAGGTGCCGGTTGCGCTTCTTCCTCCATCACATGATTATCTTGTGCTCCCCCTTGATCACACGCCTCCACTTGAGGTACCTGTTCGTCATCTTGGGTTGGGGGATGCACCATGGTTGAGGAAGAAGGCTGATCTTGCTCCAAGTGTTCCTGTGGTCGCACATCACCAATCGCCATGGTGCGCATAGCGGCCGTTGGAACATCTTCTTCATCTACATCATCAAGATCAACAACTTGCTCTCTTGGAGAGCCATTAGTCTCATCAAATACAACGTCGCTAGAGACTTCAACCAAACCCGATGATTTGTTGAAGACTCTATACGCCTTTGTATTTGAGTCATAACCTAACAAAAACCCTTCTACAGCTTTGGGAGCAAACTTAGAATTTCTACCTCTCTTCACTAGAATGTAGCACTTGCTCCCAAATACACGAAAGTAAGATACATTGGGTTTGTTACCGGTTAGTAGCTCATACGACGTCTTCTTGAGGAGGCGATGAAGGTAGACCCTGTTGATGGCGTGGCAAGCCGTGTTCACGGCTTCCGTCCAAAAGCACTCGGGAGTCTTGAACTCTCCTAGCATCGTCCTTGCCATGTCGATGAGCGTCCTGTTCTTCCTCTCTACCACACCATTTTGTTGTGGTGTGTATGGAGCGGAGAACTCGTGCTTGATCCCTTCCTCTTCAAGGAACTCCTCCACTTGAAGGTTCTTGAACTCGGATCCGTTGTCGCTCCTTATCTTCTTCACTTTGAGCTCAAACTCATTTTGAGCTCTCCTGAGGAAGCGTTTGAGGGTCCCTTGGGTTTCGGACTTTTCCTGCAAAAAGAACACCCAAGTGAAGCGGGAAAAGTCATCAACAATAACTAAACCATACTTACTTCCTCCTATGCTCAGATAGGCGACGGGTCCAAAAAGGTCCATATGCAGCATCTCCAAGGGTCTTGATGTCGTCATCACATTTTTGGTGTGATGAGAGCCTCCCACCTGTTTCCCTGCTTGACAAGCTGCACAAGGTCTATCTTTTTCGAATTGCACGTTAGTCAAACCTATCACGTGTTCTCCCTTTAGAAGCTTGTGAAGGTTCTTCATCCCCACATGTGCTAAGCGGCGATGCCACAGCCAGCCCATGCTAGTCTTAGCTATTAAGCATGCATCTAGACCGGCCTCTTCTTTTGCAAAATCAACTAAATAAAGTTTGCCGTCTAATACACCCTTAAAAGCTAGTGAACCATCACTTCTTCTAAAGACAGACACATCTATATCTGTAAATAGACAGTTATACCCCATATGACATAATTGACTAACAGATAATAAATTATATCCCAAAGACTCAACTAAAAACACATTAGAAATTGAGTGCTCATTAGAGATTGCAATTTTACCTAACCCTTTTACCTTGCCTTGATTCCCATCACCGAATATGATTGAATCTTGGGAATCCTTATTCTTGACGTAGGAGGTGAACATCTTCTTCTCCCCCGTCATATGGTTTGTGCATCCGCTGTCGATAATCCAGCTTGAACCCCCGGATGCATAAACCTGCAAGGCAAATTTAGGCTTGGGACTTAGGTACCCAACTCATGTTGGGTCCTACAAGGTTAGTGCAAATATCCTTAGGGACCCAAATGCAAGTTTTGTCTCCCTTGCATTTTGCCCCTAACTTCCTAGCAACAATTTTCTTATCCTTTCTACAAATAGCAAAGGAAGCATTTAAAGCACAGTAAATTGTAGAAGGTTCATTCACTACTTTCCTAGGAGCATTATGAACAACATTTCTCCTAGGCATTTGATGAACAACATTTCTTCTAAGCACATTTCTACCAGGCATAACATGAGAACTAGAAGCAGTCATAGCATAAGAGTCATAAGCATGTGAACCAAAAACATCATGACCTTTGAAAGCATTTCTAGAATATCTCCTATCATGATATAAAAAGGCATAGTTCTTTTTAGCACTAGTAGCCATAGGAGCCTTCCCTTTCTCCTTAGTGGGAATGGGAGCTTTATGGCTTGTTAAGTTCATGACTTCCCTCTTGAAGCCAAGTCCATCCTTAATTGAGGGGTGTCTACCGACCGTGTAGGCATCCCTAGCAAATTTTATTTTATCAACTTCACTCTTGCTAGTCTTAAGTTGAGCATTAAGACTAGCCACCTCATCATTTAGATTTGAAATTGAAACTAAGTGTTCACTACAAGCATTAACATCAAAATCCTTACACCTAGTGCAAATTGCAGTATTTTCAACACAAGAGTTACTTGCTACTTCTAGTTTAGCATTTAAAACATTAATTTCACCTTGTAAAGAAGAAATGGTTTCATTACAAGTAGAAAGTTCACAAGAAAGTACTTCATTTCTTTTAACTTCTAGAGCAAGTGAATTTTGTGCACTAACAAATTTATCATGTTCTTCATATAAAAGGTCTTCTTGTTTCTCTAAGATTCTATCCTTTTCATTTAAGGCATCAATCAACTCATTAATCTTAGCTATCTTAGTTCTATCCAATCCCTTGAATAAACTAGAGTAATCAATTTCATCCTCACTAGATTCATCATCACTAGAAGAATCATAAGTATTAGCATTACGAGTGATTACCTTCTTTTCCCTTGCCATGAGGCAAGCGTGATGCTCGTTGGGGAAGAGAGCCGATTTGTTGAAGGCAGTGGCAGCAAGCCCTTCGTCGTCGGAGTCGGACGAAGAGCAATCCGAATCCCACTCCTTTCCAAGGTGTGCTTCACCTTTGGCCTTCTTGTAGACCTTCTTGTTCTCTCTCTTCCCATTTTTCCCTTGCTCCTGGTCACTATCATTTTCGGGACAGTTAGCAATAAAATGACCAAGCTTACCGCATTTGAAGCATGATCGCTTTCCCTTGGTCTTGGCCTTGCTTGGCTGTCCCTTTCGACCTTTTAGCGCCGTCTTGAATCTCTTGATGATGAGAGCCATCTCTTCATCATTGAGCCCGGCCGCCTCAACTTGCGCCACCTTGCTAGGTAGCGACTCCTTGCTCCTTGTTGCCTTTAGAGCAATGGGTTGAGGCTCGTGGAGTGGACCGTTCAACGCGTCGTCGACATATCTTGCCTCCTTGATCATCATCCGCCCGCTCACGAATTTTCCAAGTACTTCCTCGGGCGTCATCATCGTGTACCTGGGATTCTCACGAATATTGTTCACGAGATGAGGATCAAGAACGGTAAATGACCTGAGCATTAGGCGGACGACGTCGTGATCCGTCCAACGCGTGCTCCCGTAGCTCCTTATTTTGTTGATAAGAGTCTTGAGCCGGTTGTAAGTTTGAGTTGGCTCCTCTCCCCTTATCATGGCGAATCGTCCAAGCTCGCCCTCCACCAACTCCATCTTGGTGAGCATGGTGATGTCGTTCCCCTCGTGAGAGATCTTGAGGGTGTCCCATATCTGCTTGGCATTGTCCAAGCCGCTCACCTTATTGTACTCTTCCCTGCACAAAGAAGCTAAGAGGACAGTAGTAGCTTGTGCATTTCTATGAATTTGTTCATTTATAAGCATAGGGCTATCCGAGCTATCAAATTTCATTCCATTTTCCACAATCTCCCATATGCTTGGATGGAGAGAGAATAAGTGACTACGCATTTTGTGACTCCAAAATCCGTAGTCCTCCCCATCGAAGTGTGGAGGTTTGCCAAGAGGAATGGAAAGCAAATGCGAATTCGAACTATGTTGAATACGAGAATAATCAAATGAAAAGTTCGAATTGACCGTCTTTTTGTAGTCGTTGTCATCATCCTTTTGGGAAGAAGTAGACTCATCACTATCGTCGTAGTATATGATCTCCTTGATGCGCCTTGTCTTCTTCTTCTTTCCTTCCTTCCGTCTATGACCCGAGCCAGAGTCGTTAGGCTTGTCATCTTTGGGCTCGTTGACGAAGGACTCCTTCTCCTTATCGTTGATCACGATTCCCTTCCCCTTAGGATCCATCTCTTCGGGCGGTTAGTCCCTTTCTTGAAGAGAACGGCTCCGATACCAATTGAGAGCACCTAGAGGGGGGGTGAATAGGTGATCCTGTAAAACTTCAAAACTTAAGCCACAAAGACTTTGTTAATTGTTAGCACAATTATGGCCAAGTGGCTAGAGAGGAGTCAAAACACAATAACCACAAGAAATCAATCACAGAGATGACACAGTGGTTATCCCGTGGTTCGGCCAAGTACAAAACTTGCCTACTCCACGTTGTGGCGTCCCAACGGACGAGAGTTGCACTCAACTCTTCTCAAGTGATCCAATGATCAACTTGAATACCACGGTGTTCTTGCTTTTCTTTTCTCAATCCCGTTTGCGAGGAATCTCCACAACTTGGAGCCTCTCGCCCTTACAAAAGATGTTCACAGAGAATCACGGAGCAAGGGAGGGATTAGCAACTCACACACAACACAAAAATCACAGCGAATACGCACACACAAGACCCAGACTTGAGCTCAAGAGACTAGCACACTAGAACGGAGCTCAAATCACTAGAATGTCAAACAAGTGCGCAAGATTGATGTGTGAGTGATCAAGAGTGCTCAAGGAATGCTTGGTGTACTCCTCCATGCGCCTAGGGGTCCCTTTTATAGCCCCAAGGCAGCTCGGAGCCGTTGAGAACACATCTGGAAGGCTATCCTTGCCTTCTGTTGTCGGGCGCACCGGACAGTCCGGTGCACACCGGACACTGTCCGGTGCCCGATTTGTTTCCATAAAAAGCTCATCCGACCGTTGCTTTCTGATACAGATCTGCGCACAGTTGGCGCACCGGACATGTCCGGTGCACACCGGACAGTCCGGTGTACCTTTCCGACCGTTGGCTCGGCCACGTGTCGCGCGCCGATCGCGCGGCCGACCGTTGGCCCGGCCGACCGTTGGCTCACCGGACAGTCCGGTGCACACCGGACAGTCCGGTGAATTTTAGCCGAAGTCGCCGGAGAAAAACCCGAGAGCGGCCTCTTCGGCCGAGGCGGCCTGGCGCACCGGACACTGTCCGGTGCACCACCGGACACTGTCCGGTGCACCACCGGACAGTCCGGTGCCCCAGACCGAAGCAGCCCCTTGGCTGCACACAGCCAAGTCTTCTCTTCTCTTCTTCTTTCTGTTTCTAACACTTAGACAAATATATTAGTACACAAAACCAATGTACTAAGACTTAGAAACATACCTTTGCTCTAGATTTGCACTTTGTTCATCCATTGCATAAATCCACATTTAAGCACTTGAGTTGGCACTCAATCACCAAAATACTTAGAAATGGCCCAAGGGCACATTTCCCTTTCAGTAAGGTCGAAGTCCCTGGGTGCTTTATAGGCGCGGGCGCGGACCATGGCGCCGGCTGGACTTTGGCGCGACGCGGGGCACGCGGGGCGCGCGTCGGGCGTGCTCTGGCGAGCCCAGAGCGCGTCGAACACGTGGTCGTTGCATTCTGCCCTTGTTCTTGCGCCTGCTGAGCAGCCAAACGTGCAAATCTTGCCCTAAGGCTTGTGTAAGATTTCTTCCCTGCGCCTATGGCTACCTAGTTCATGTAAGTTCCAAGGGAAGATCGGGTCTGGTTTAGAAGATAGGGTGGCGCCAAGTCTTGTCTGTCTGCACTATTCAACCCGAGACAAAACAGGTGCCAACTCGTGTCAAACGGTCTTGGCTTGGGTTCAAACTCTTCCAGGGGGTTCCTTAGATAATTTGGCTCCTTTTTGTTATTTAGACCCTAGGGTTTTGATGCCATTAGCTAGGTGAACACCCCTGCTCTCTAGATTAGGGTTGATTTTGGACTTAGAAGGAATGGGGGTGATTCCATAGTGTTCTCCACTTGGGGGCTGATTTAGGGGTCTTTTAGGGGTCTTTTTGTAAAGTTCCTTTACTGTCTTTTGCAAACATTTTGGTACTCTTAAACTTTGGTTAAGGGTTTAAATTATGAAATGTGCATTTGCCTAATCTTTCTCTCAACTAAAAGCTTCAAGAGAGGGGGAGCCCAAGGTTCAATCCTTCCTTGCCCAAGGTGATTATTGTCTAAAAGCTTTGGTCCTTGGCATTTCTTAACTCACTCATGCTTCCAAGGTCTTAAGTGCTCCCTCTCCTCCAAGTTTTAACCACATGTGATAATAGGTATATGCGCCATTAGGAAGCCAACACCTTGGTAACACCTGGGGTGTTACATTAAGATGAGAATGGAAGCATAAGGTGAGGATTAGCTCTAATTTGTGATCTATGTTTTAGAGAAAACCTTTCTTAAATAGAAAGAAAACACACAAGCTCAGCAATGATAAGCACAAACAAATCAAATGTTTTGAATAAAGGAAGAATAGAGTTTTTCCAAAGCACGGACTACTCAAATTCGGGGGCTAAGCATAACTACTATTGCTTGGCTCCTGAATTGAGAACTATGCTAAATGCGACTTATGAGCACTAACGTTAAAGCATCACATATGCACTCAAAAGGGGAGAAATCATCAAGCGAAATTCTTTTTGAAATGCCCTAGGGTGCCACACAATTAGAGTTTTGCAAAACACGAGTCTACACGATTACCTCTCATACATGCAGGGCTCTAGCCAAAGTGAAGAAAAACTCCACTACCCAATGCATGTAGAGGACTGGGCATAACTAACTCAGATCTGGCAGCTTTCTTCTGGCAAGGCTGCTCACAACTTCAATCTGAGACATCTCCTAGATGGGTTAAGAGGGAGCTGATGTTGATGACTTCTTCTGGCGGCAACTGAGATGGCAAGACGGGGTCAAACTCTTCTTCAGGCTGGACTGGCTCTTGTAGCTTCTCAGAGGGCGACGGTGCTGGTGGGGTGCTTGTAGCTTCTTCTTTGATCTCACAGGACGGTGCTGGAATCTTCTTCATGGTGAGGAGCTCAAACAACTCTGGCGGGGGATCTTAGGAGGATCCAGGGTGCTCTTGCTTATCCATAGCCTTAGGGGAGACTGGAATTCCTTCCAAGACTATGGCTCCTTCCTATAGTTTCCAAGTCTTCTTCTCTCCTCTGATAGAGATCGGATGACCTTCAAGAATTTGGGGATCTTCGGCTCTCATGGGTTGAACTGGGTTGGATGAAACAGGTTCTTGGATCCGGAGGGCTCTACGTTGGTTATGGGTTACCAAGTAGGCCTCCATCAGCTTCTGGACGTGCTCATCCTTGGCTTGCTTCAGGGCTTCAACAGCAATGACTTCACGACTTTCCAAGGCAGCTACACGGGCTTGAGCTGTGGTGAGATCCACATGGAGCTTACGGGTGTGCTTCTCTGCATCTTATCCTCGGACAATCATCTGACAGTGGTGCCAAGCCAAGAAATCATACTACGCATCTAGGGTGAGCAGGTATGCAGTGAGGTACACGACTGTGGGGTCATCCTCAAGCAGCTGCTGACCTTCCAATGCACGCATCCTGGCCATCCAAACAGGACGGTTTCTCTGAAAGGGCGGAAAGAATCTGAGCGGGGTGTCGGCCACTTCTTCTTCATAGATCTAACACAGGGCCCTCAATGACTTGCGGGCGACGACTTGGCTGGTGTCTCTAAATCTGTGCCCAGCAGCAGTGACACTCCATTCCACATGATGCGGACTGGATCCAATGTATACAGTCACGACACACTTCTCTGTGCCATGCTCGACGAACTCACGACCATCATACTCTGGCTGGCTCCTTATTCCGAGGCGGACTGTGCATGCTCTCATCAACGTGGGGAAACCATCTTCATTCTGGCAAAAGCTGGTTTGGCAGCGAACCTCCATCTGACTTCTGAGAGAAGGAAAGGGGGAAAGCATTTTTGAAATGAAGGAATGAGAGCAAGAATTTTTTTAAGAAAATAGTTTTGACTCAAAAACTTTTGGATCAGGCTAAGGGTTACGTCCTGCGGCCAACCTAACAGCTCTGATACCACCTGAAGCGTCCCCAATCCTCTGGGACTCAAATGTGATATAATTACTAGTCCCAGAAGGCTAGTAAACACATTTATACATCAGATAGTTCCAGATCTTCTTAAATGAGACAAACCTATAAAGGTGGCGAACAACTTTAAGAGTTGGTCCACAACTCGGGACATGTCATCAGAGTGGGGCTGAAGCAGTCCGATATACGCAACGAAGCAAATCAGCGGTCCAACAGCCACAGGCAAGGTTGGGAACACTCGTAACCCTTACTCGATCTCCTTTTTCTGAAAAACAACAAATAAGCAAGGGTGAGTACAAATGTACTCAGCAGCCCACCTTCACCCGCGAAATGGGGAAATCAGATATAATGCATGGAATATGTCGAGCTCAGGATATTTTGCAGAAACAACAATATTTTATGCAGGGTTGTTTTGTAAAACATTTTGTATTTTGCAAAGCGCATCCTCTCCCAAAGGAGCAGGAAGTTTTTCAGTATTAGAACAAAATCCCCTGGACTAAACCATCCAGGTATCTCAGCAGTTTCCCACTGGTTTTCATTTTCAAAAAAAGCTACTGGACTTCCCGTCCACTATAGCTCACAGCTCAACCGCCGGACCTTTTAAAAACCACTTTTCTCAACGCACCATTTTTTTGAAAACAAAACACTAATTGTTATACCACACCAGACTCGTCCATACCAGTGGACACGGACTATTCGTATAGGTTTGAACTCTGCGCAGAGGTGTACACTTTACCCACTAGTCCGGCTCTGCGATCTCATAGCTAGTGAGACCCAAAACCAAATCTCTTTCTTTCCTCGCACGTCCTTACCTTAGCGGTTATACCGGAAGGAGTCAGGCCACCGCCATGTCCAAACCGGACAAAACATTCCCCCTCCTTATCCTCTCGATGCTCCCCAGCCTTCATAACCCTGGGGTTTGAACCGTACGAGTTTAGATTGAGTGACTGCCCATACAGTCTCGAGTGGTTGTACTTGTCATGAGTACAGGTAGTGAAGGATGACAAATTGGTCCTTATATGAGGGGACAATCCTTCTACTCACGCCTAAACCAGCTGAGCCATCACCTTATGCCCTCCCCTAAACCAGGGAGTCCCTGATCATCCCACTCACAAGGTGATAAGGGTGAAAACCCTTCATCATACACATTTTGAAAAGCATTTTCTTTTGAAAACTCACACCTTTTCTCAAATCGTTTGTCACAAATATATCAAGGATTGATTGCGGCAAGCGGCTGGGTGGCCATAATAACTTGTCTCAAAATCATATCATGCATAAAATAACAGGCTGAGGGTTGTGGTTGAAAAATCATAGGTAATTTATGCATCAAAGGGATCCAATGGGCTTGTCGTGCTTATCCGGCGAAAGGGAGGGAGAGCTCGCGGAACTGGCTTCTGGCTCCACTGCCTGGTGTAGACATGCAGATCTGGTCTCCACGAGACGACACGAACGCTCCGATAACTATGCAACATGAATAAGCAAACATACAAACCAGCAAGTATATTAATAGATATTTAGTATAGTGGTCAGAATAGCGATACATGGATGGGTAGAGTCTTGAGTAGAATCTGTGACATGTGGTGTTGAGATACTACTAGTGGTGGAGCGGAGGTGCTTACCAGGAGGGTGTACTGGAGGCGAAGCGACACTATGCGTGTAGCCGGCAGAGCGGAGTAACTGAGTGGGTGGTGTGTTTGCCTTGGCTGAGGGTGTTGAGTGTGTGTGGAGAGGGAGAGGGTAGTTGGGTGTATTTATAGCTGGGTGTATATGGTGTAGCACAGTGAAGTTCACTATTAGTGAGAATAGTGACGAATGAATCGTCTGACTTAGTATGAACAGGAGAGTTATAGGCAGAATATGGGACAATAGTATTTTGGGAGTTTTCTGGAACATGAACCATGCTTAAGGGATGACATGGTTGGATAGGGAATAGTTTGATAAGAAGTTAGAAACAAGAATTATTGGAATCAGAATTTGAGAGCCTGGTTCGAAGGAATCTCAAAGTTAAGTGTGCTCAGCTTGGAGAAACCTGGGATGGGTGACCAGATGGGAAGTTCCCTACTGGAAGGAAAATCACAGTCACCGGAGTTCGTATGACTGGAATATGGGTCTGGCTAGTCTTAGGTGGACTCGACAGCATGATGGATGAGTAGTTGAAATTTGGGGTGATCGGATGATCGATGAATAGTAACAATAAATAGTAACAACGAAAAAGTTACCATAGATAGCATCGACGAATAGCAGCGATGATGAATAGTGATAGTAAACAGCAACGATGGTGAATAGTGTCGATGAATAGTAACTATAATAAACAGTAACGATGAATAGTAATGGTGAATAGTGATGGTGAATAGTCCGTATGAACGAACGATGCACGATGAATAGTGACATGAATGAACGATGAACGATGAATAGGAACTATGAACGAACGGACGAACGATCGAATGATCGGACGAACGAACGATCGGAATTTCGGCAGCATAACTGCAGGACAAAGATTATCTGGAAGAACGATGAATAGGGACTATGAACGAACGATGAACGATGAATAGGAACTATGAACGAACGATGAACGATGAATAGGAACTATGAACGAACGATGAATGATCGAATGATCGAACGAAGGAACGATCGGAATTTCGACAGCATAACAGCAGGACAAAGATTATCTGGAAGAACGATGAATAGGGACTATGAACGAACCATGAACGATGAATAGGAACTGAACGAACGATGAATGATTGAATGATCGAACGAACGAACGATCGGAATTTCGGCAGCATAACGACAGGAAAAAGATTATTTGGATGAACGAACGGACGAACGATCGAACGATCGGACGAACAGACGAACGAACCATGAACGATCGGAAGAACGATCGAACGATCGGACGAATGAACGAACAAACTAAGAACAGGGGGACGAACGATCGAAGAACGACCGAACGATCCTTGTGCTAGTGTGTGCTTTGTGTGGGAGGTGGAGTGGGCTTGTGGGGGGAGTGGAGAGAGTTGCCATGAAATGGCTTAGGGTGGGATAAGAGGAGGCCCTTGCCCCTCTATTTATAGCCATGGTGGGTGGATTAGGGGGACGGATGAGAGGATTAGTGGGAGGATGAGAGGATTAGTGGGAGATTAGCATGGATTTGTCTTATATGAGTGTAATTAGCTTGTATAGCTCACCGTATGACACCAGAGGCGTACGTATACGTATGAGCATGAGGAAAATTATGGAGAAAATATTTGTAGGGACTTGAAAAATGATTCTGAAGGTATTTCTCAGGAGGAAAATACTTGGAGATATATCGGTGGAATATCTGGGCAATATTTCTGGAAAGAACTTGAGGGGATTACTGGGGAAATATCTGGGCGGTATTGCTGGAAAGAATTTGAGGGGGATCACTGGAAAAACATTGGTAGGATATTTTGAGGAGGATTTTGGAGAGAATATAGACCACTATATTTTATTTGTTGATATCATCTCGCAAACAAACATTTTGAAATGAAATTTGAAATTCATTTTGAATTTAGAGCGAGTTTGGGAAAATTTCAGGATTTGAATTTTTGGGATGCTACAATCTCCCCCTTGATCATTGTCCTCTTCTTGAGGTGGCTCCTCTTGATCTTCATCTTCATCATCTTGAGATTGATCCTCATCTTGGGTTGTTGGAGATGCTTGCATGGAAGATGAAGGTTGATCTTGTGCTTGTGGAGGCTCTTCGGATTCCTTAAGACACACATCCCCAATGTACATGTTCCTTAGCGCGACGCATGGAGCCTCTTCATCATCTAGCTCATCAAGATCAACTTGCTCTACTTGAGAGCCGTTAGACTCATCAAACATAATGTCACAAGAAACTTCAACTAGTCCAGTGGACTTGTTAAAGACTCTATATGCCCTTGTGTTTGAGTCATAACCAAGTAAAAAACCTTCTACAACCTTAGGAGCAAATTTAGATTTTCTACCTCTTTTAACAAGAATAAAGCATTTGCTACCAAAGACTCTAAAATATGAAACATTGGGCTTTTTACCGGTGAGGAGTTCATATGATGTCTTCTTGAGGATTCGGTGAAGGTAGAGACGGTTGATGGCGTAGCAAGCGGTGTTGATTGCTTCCGCCCAAAACCAGTCCGAAGTCTTGTACTCATCAAGCATGGTCCTTGCCATATCAAGTAGAGTTCTATTCTTCCTCTCCACTACACCATTTTGTTGTGGTGTGTAGGGAGAAGAGAACTCATGCTTGATGCCCTCGTCCTCAAGAAAGCCTTCTATTTGTGAGTTCTTGAACTACATCCCATTGTCGCTTCTAATATTTTTAATCCTTAATCCGAACTCATTTTTGATCCCTTTAAGGTCTCTTGGGTTTGTGATTTTTCCTGCAAAAAGAACACCCAAGTGAAGTGAGAATAATCATCCACAATTACACGACAATACTTACTCCCGCCGATGCTTATGTAAGCTATCAGGCCCAATAGATCCATGTGGAGTAGTTCAAGCGGCCTGTCGGCCGTCATGATGTTCTTGTGTGGATGATGAGCACCAACTTGCTTCCCTGCTTGACATGCGCTACAAACCCTGTCTTTCTCAAAATGAACATTTGTTAGTCCCAAAATGTGCTCTCCCTTTATAAGCTTGTGAAGATTCTTCATCTCAACATGGGCTAGTCGGCGATGCCAAAGCCAACCCATATTAGTCTTAGCAATTAAGCAAGTATCAAGTTCAGCTCTATTAAAATCAACTAAGTATAGTTGACCCTCTAATACTCCCTTAAATGCTACTGAATCATCACTTCTTCTAAAGACAGTAACACCTATATCCGTAAAAAGACAATTGTAGCCCATTTTGCATAATTGAGAACTGAAAGCAAGTTGTAATCTAAAGAATCTACAAGAAAAACATTGGAAATAGAATGGTCAGGTGATATAGCAATTTTACCAAGTCCTTTGACCAAACCTTGATTTCCATCCCCGAATGTGATAGCTCTTTGGGGATCATGGTTTTTCTCATAGGAGAACATCCTTTTCTCCCCAGTCATGTGGTTGTGCACCCGCTATCAATGATCCAACTTGAGCCCCCGGATGCATAAACCTACAAAACAAGTTTAGGCCTTGTTCTTAGGTACCCAAACGGTCTTGGGTCCTTTGACATTAGAAACAAGCACCTTGGGTACCCAAACACAAGTCTTGGAGCCCTTGTGTTTGCCCCCCAACATATTTGACAACTACTTTGCCTGATTTGTTAGTAAGCACATAAGAAGCATCAAAAGTTTTAAATGAGACATTGGGTTCATTTGATGCAATAGGAGTTTTCTTCTTAGGCAATTTAACATGAGTGGATTGCCTAGAACTAGATGCCTCACTCTTATACATAAAAGCATGATGAGAGCCAGAGTGGGACTTCCTAGAATGAATTCTCCTAATCTTATGCTCGGGATAACCAACATGATATAAAATATAGCCCTCGTTATCATGAGCCATGGGAGCTTTGTCCTTAACAAAATTAGACAATTTCTTAGGGGCATTAAGCTTGACATTGTCTCCCTGTTGGAAGCCAATGCCATCCTTAATGCCAGGGCGTCTCCCACTATAGAGCATGCTTCTAGCAAATTTAAAAATTTTCATTTTCTAACTCATGCTCATTAATTTTAGCACTAAGTTGAGCTATGTGATCATTTTGTTGTTTAATTAAAGCTAGGTGATCATGAATAGCATCAACATTAATGTCTCTACATCTAGTACAAATAGTAACATGCTCAATGGTAGATGTAGAGGGTTTGCAAACATTTAATTCATCAATCTTAGCATGTAACATGACATTTTCATTTCTAAGATTGGAAACAATATCATTGCAAACATTTAAATTTTTAGCCTTAGTAATCAATTTATCATTTTCTATTTTAAGGCTAGCAATTGATTCATTCAACTTGTCAATCTTAGCAATCAAATTAGCATTATCATTTTTAAGTTTGACAAGATAATCATCACAAACATTTAACTTCTCAACCTTAGCAATCAATTTAGCATTCTCAAATCTAAGGTTGAAAATAGTGTCATGGCAAGTGCTTAGCTCACTAGTCAATTTTTCACAATTTTCTACTTCCTGAGCATAAGCATTTTTAACCTTAACATGCTTCTTGTTTTCCTTAATAAGGAAGTCCTCTTGGCTATCCAAGAGTTCATCCTTCTCATGAATAGCACTAATTAATTCATTCAATTTTTCTTTTTGTTGCATGTTTAGGTTGGCAAAAAGTGTAAGCAAATCATCCTCATCATCACTAGAGCTAGCCTCATCACTAGATGCTGCATATTTAGTAGAAGCTCTAGATTTTACCTTCTTCTTTTTGTCGTCTTTTGCCATGAGGCACTTGTGGCCGACGTTGGGGAAGAGGAGGCCCTTGTTGACGGCAATGTTGGTGGCGTCCTCGTCGTCGGAGGAGTCGGTGGAGCTCTCGTCGAAGTCCCACTCCCGACAAACATGTGCATCGCCGCCCTTCTTCTTGTAGTATCTCTTCTTTTCCTTCGTCTTTCCCTTCTTGTCGTCGCCCCTGTCACTATCACTTGATAATGGACATTTTGCAATGAAATGACCGGGCTTACCACACTTGTAGCAAACTTTCTTGGAGCGGGATTTGTAATCCTTCCCCCTCCTTTGCTTGAGGATTTGGCGGAAGCTCTTGATGATGAGTGCCATCTCCTCGTTGTCGAGCTTGGAGGCGTCGATGGGAAGCCTACTTGACGTAGACTCTTCTTTCTTCTCATCCGTCGCTTTGAATGCGACGGGTTGCACCTCGGGTGTGGAGGTGGTGCCTCGCTCGATGATTTGTTTGGAGCCTTTGATCATCAACTAAAAGCTCACAAACTTCCCTATAACCTCCTCGAGAGACATTAGCTTATATCTAGGATCACCACGAATTAATTGAACTTGTGTAGGGTTAAGAAAGACGAGTGATCTTAGAATAACCTTGACCATTTCATGGTCATCCCATTTTGTGCTCCCGAGGTTGTGCAGTTGGTTCACCAAGGTCTTGAGCTGGTTGTACATGGCTTGTGGCTCCTCTCCTTGGTTGAGCATAAATCGACCGAGCTCCCCTCGATCGTTTCTCGCTTGGTGATCTTGGTCACCTCATCTCCTTCGTGCGTGGTCTTGAGCACGTCCCAAATCTTTTTGACACTCTTCAACCCTTGCACCTTATTATACTCCTCTTGACTTAGAGAGGCGAGGAGTATAGTAGTGGCTTGGGAGTTGAAGTGCCGGATTTGGGCTACCTCATCCGAGTCATAGCCTTCATCCCCCATGGATGGTTCTTGCGCTCCAAACTCAACAATGTCCCAAATGCTAGCGTGGAGTGAGGTTAGATGGTGCCTCATTTTATCACTCCACATACAATAGTCTTCACCGTCAAAAACCAGTGGTTTGCCTAGTGGGACGAAAAGTAAAGGAGTGCGTTTAGAAACACAAGGATAGCGTAAGGGGATCTTACTAAACTTCTTGCGCTCATGGCGCTTAGAAGTGACGTACGGCGCGTCGGAGCCGGAGGTGGATGGCGACGAAGAGTTGGTCTCGTAGTAGACCACTTTCTTCATCTTCTTTTTCTTCTCGTCGCTCCGATGCGACTTGTTATGTGAAGGGGATCCCTTCACTTTGTTATCGGACTCCCCTGATGGAGCCTTCCCATGGCTTGTAGCGGGCTTCTCGCCGGTCACCATCTTCTTCTTGGCATGATCTCCCGACATCACTTCGAGCGGTTAGGCTCTAATGAAGTACCGGGCTCCGATACCAATTGAAAGTCGCCTAGAGGGGGGTGAATAGGCAAATATGAAATTTATAAACTTTAAGCACCACTACAAGTCGGGGTTAGCGTTAGAAATAAAAGCGAGTCTGAAAGAGAGGGCGAAAAACATATCACAAGCAAATGAAGAGTGTGACACGATGATTTGTTTTACCGAGGTTCGGTTCTTGCAAACCTACTCCCCGTTGAGGTGGTCACAAAGACCGGGTCTCTTACAACCCTTTCCCTCTCTCAAACGGTCACCTAGACCGAGTGAGCTTTTCTCCTCAATCAATTGGGACACTTAGTCACCACAAGGACCACCACACAATTGGTGTCTCTTGCTTTGATTACAAATGTCTTGGGAACAAGAAATGGGGAAGAAGAAAAGCGATCCAAGTGTAAGAGCTCAAAGAACACGGGCAAAACTATCTCTTCTAGTCACTAATTGCTTTGAGTGGAATTGGGACTTGGAGAGGCTTTGATTCAATCTAATTGTGTCTTGTATTGAATGCACTAGCTCTTGTATTGAATGTGTTGGCTGAAAAACTTGGATCCCTTGAAGTGTGGTGGTTGGGGGGTATTTATAGCCCCAACCACCAAAGTGGCCGTTGGGGAAGGTTGTTGTCGATGGGCGCACCGGACAGTCCGGTGCGCCAGCCACGTCACCCAACCGTTAGGGTTCGACCTTTGAAACTCTGACCTGTGGGGCCACCGGACAGTCCGGTGGTGCATCGGACAGTCACTATTCACTGTCCAGTGCGCCTTCTGGCGCTGCTCTGACTCTACGCGCTCTTTCCGCACACTGTAGTGTTGTCAGCCGACCGTTGAACTCGACCATTGCGCTGGCGACCGTTGCTCCGCTTGGCACACCGGACAGTCCGGTGCAACACCAGACAGTCCGGTGAATTATAGCGGAGTGGCTCCCCGAAAACCTGAAGCTGAGCAGTTCAGAGTGGATCTCCCTGGTGCACCGGACATTGTCCGGTGCGCCAGACCAAGGCAGCCTTCGGTTGGTTTTGCTCCTTTCTATTTGAACCCTTTCTTGGACTTTTTATTGGTTTGTGTTGAACCTTTGGCACCTGTAGAACTTATAATCTAGAGCAAACTAGTTAGTCCAATTATTTGTGTTGGGCAATTCAACCACCAAAATCATTTAGGAAAAGGTTTGACCCTATTTCCCTTTCAACGGGGTTATGCCCCCACGCCGCTCAACGCTCGCCGGGTTTTGCCCCCAGGCGCGTGGCTTAGAGAGAAGATAGAAGAAAGGGCTGAAATATTATTGATGCCTTCTCCATATGCGGTTACAACTATAAATAGACTAAGGTCTCCCTAGACTTAAGGACTGCTAAAGGAAAGTAATCGAAAAGGGAAATAACCAATCACCCTAGACTTAAGGACTGCTAAAGGAAAGTAATAAAAGGGAAATAACCAATCACTCTCTTCCTTCTAATCGGAGAGTGGCAGGAAAGGGAAACAATCAATTACTCTCCTCCTTCTATTCTTAGCCACTAGAGGAGATCACCTGCTGATTCAGGCGTGCTGCATGCTCAGCAGCGCGACGCACATCTCGCACCCTGTGACGCCACGTGTACGTCTGCCCGTACATTACATCTCTCCCCTCCTCGAGAGGCAGCTCGTCCTCGAGCTGAAATTGAGGATACCTGGCACGGAACAAGTCGATTTCCTCCCATGATGATGAAGCTAGCGACATGCCTTTCCACTGAATGAGCACCTAGCGCATGCCACGCACCAAACGTGACTTGACAGCCTGCTCTGGTTCTGGAACGATTGCGCCATGACGAACAGGAGGGAGGGCTGGGGGTTCTTGCGGTGGAGTGCCCTGGAACTTCTTGAGTAGTCCAACATGGAAGACGTCGTGGAGTCGAACTTGAGGAGGCAGGGCCAGACGGACTGCCACCTCGTTGATGAGCTCGACCATGAGGTATGGCCCGTAGAAACGAGGCTTGAGCTTGCCGGCCATTGCCTGGGGCATGGATGCAGTAGGTCGCTGATGAAGGCGAAGCAAGACCCAGTCGCCAACCTGGTAGGTAACATCGCGATGGAGACGGTCGTAGTGGTGCTTTTGCAGGGCCTAGGCCTGCTCGAGTCGGTGGCGAATATCCTCCAGGAACTCTGTGCGTTCCTCCATCGTGCGGGCCACCGCCGGCACTCGGGAGTCACCATGCGCATAGGAGCGCAGGGATGGATGAACGCGCCTGTAGACGACACGAAACGGCGTGTCACGTAACGACGACTGGAAGGCAGTGTTGAAGACGTACTCGGCCCATGGCAGCCAGCGTAGTTAGTCGCGTGGATGATCTCCTGTCAAGCAGCGAAGGTACATGATGATGACTTTGTTAGCGGACTCGGACTGCCCGTCCAACTGTGGGTGGAAAGTCATCGTCATCTGTAGCTTGGTGCCACTGAAACGCATCAGCTCGCCCCAGAAGTTGGAGGTGAACACAGAGTCGCGGTCGGAGACGATGGACTGCGGGATGCCGTGCAGCCACGATTTCGGTGAAGAAGGACTGGGCTACAGTCTCCGCTGAGTACGGATGCGCCAGGGGAATGAAGTGCGCGTACTTGCTGAAACGGTCCACCACCGTCAAGGTGACGGACTTGCCCCAGACGCGCGGCAGCGCCTCGACGAAGTCCATGGCGATGTCCGACCAAACACCTTGTGGCACTGGGAGGGGCAGCAACAGTCCGACCAGGTGGAGATGTTTCAGCTTGTTGCGCTGGCACACTGTGCACGCACGAACAAGGTCATGCACCACACTTTTCATGTTAGGGAAGTGGAAGTCACGGCGGAGTCGGTGCAGCGTGCGTTTGTTCGCCCTCATGGCCCTCCCCATGGACCGCCTGCAGCACCTCCTATAGCAGCGGTGAGTCAGGCGGCAGGTACAATCGTCCGCCGTAGTGGACCAGCCCGTCGGTGATGGCCCAGGGCAGCGACTTGGAACCGCTGTTGATGGCGTCATGTAGTGCAACCAGCGCCGGGTCGGATGTATGAGCTTGACGAAGGCGGTCAAGGAAGTCGAAGCGTGGGCCGGACATCAGCAGCACCGAGCCGTCGCTGTCGGGACGACGACGCCGTCGCCACCACCACCACCGGCCGGCGGGGACCCAGATGGATGATGGTGGTGTCCGGAAGCAGCAGCCGCTTGCCATGCATGCATGGATATAGATCGATCGGAGAGAGGCATAAAAGAAGGTTTGCATTGCTCAGTTAGCTAGCTTGCCTTTGTGTATGTACGTGCTGCCAACTACACGTGCATGCATGAATAAAACAAGCAAGAAGACAAGCAATTGATAGAGGACAAGGTCTGATCTTCAGTGAGGTACAATAACTTGATTAGATGGAGATCTCGACGTTAATGATCCAAGGCTCCGAACGAACGACTCCTCATAATTACTATACCACTGCTCCGTTGGTTATCACCCATGACACACGAGTGACCTCTCCACGAAAGCTTATACCTGCAAGCGCAATCAAGAACACAAGCAAGAAAAGGAAGAACACAATCAAAACTGCATTGATCACGAGGTGGGGTCTCACAAACCGATGAACGACGACATTGTTCGATGACAGATATGATCTAAGTAAAACTCAAACCCTAATATGGTGGTGGATTCTATTAAAATAGAGGTTAGGGGCGTGCGTGACCCCTGGTCGCACCCATAATGGGCTCCAACACGATACACGGCCCAATAACCCAATAGACGATGTCGCAGCACTAAAACAGAATCTGAACGCTGACTACACGACGGTTGATCTTTAGCGACCCTTATTAGGTACCAACTGTTAGTTGCTAAAGGTTAGAGATCGACGGTCAGTCGCTAAATCCTTTTGTAGCAACGGTCGGTTGGTCGCTAAAAGTCTAGAAATTTAACAACTTATGGTTGGTCGCTATAAATGTCGTTGGGAACTAGCGGTGGGTCGCTATAGAGCAATGATCACTATCAAATCTTATAGACTGAACGTACATGTAGATGTTAGTGACTAAAAATTAATTAAAACAAATAAACATTGATCGCTAAATTGTAGTAAAGAAAAAAAATAATTGTAGAAAAGAAAAAATAGAATTATGGAAAAGAAAACGAATTGTTAAGCTAAATTGTAGTAAAGAAAAAAATAATTGTAGAAAAGAAAAAAAGAATTATGGAAAAGAAAACGAATGGTAAAAAAGGATTTTTAAGGTTTTGAACCTTGAATCTGTTGACTCATTCATGAATGACATAACCAACTAGACTACGCATGGTTTTGTTGTCTATTGTGCTCGTTTATATTTTATTTACTTACATATTCCCCACGTTCTATTCCAGTACACCGAGAACAGGATAAGAAAAACCATATCCACCTTCTATTCCACATCTCAATCCAGTACTCAGCCGCCGCCGCCTGCTGCTCGTGTGGTTCCCGACGGTCGCTGACGCCGCGACCCCATCCCGGCGCTCGGCGGCGCGCATCGCCGACGCCGCTGCCCCGTTCCTTTCTCTTCCACCGTGGCTGTCGTTCCCTCGCCGATGCTCAGACCTCGCTGCGCTCCAACGCTCCCTACTCCCTCGGCTTCCGCCCCTGACCTTGGACGCCGGCAGTCACCAGCTCCCTCCCATGGCCGTTTCCAGCCATCTCCCATGGCCGACCCCAACTCCTCCCATGGACGTCGTTCCCTCCCTGCTCCAGTTTTCTCCATGGCTGCAGCCTCGCCGAACCACACAACCTCTGCTCTCCTTCCCTTGTTTCAATGGCGAGCTCCCCCTGCTCTTCTGCTCACGCTGCCCCTGTGCCATTTTCCATTCCTGCGGCAAGCACCAGCCCCTCCCCATGCCAACCTCCCTTTTCTATAGACGCTGCCCCTCTCTGGTTTCTGGTGGCCAGCCACCTCTGCTGCTCCCATGGTGATCTCTAAATCCCTTTGTTGTTTTACTAGTTCTTGTTAATACCCTGCTGATGTGAGGTTTTATGTGTGTTGATGTGTGCGATATGGAGTAAAATCCTTGGAGAATTAGGTGGAGAAGAAGGTTAAGTTCAACGCTCCTTAGGTGTTCGATGATATGCTCGAACTGGTGGTCGTCTTCGTTCTTGCTGAAATCAAGTCGGAGCATGATGTGGTGAGCCAAGTCGTTTCTCCGACTACTTAGTTAATAAATGATTTGGTTATATAATTATTGTTGTAATGGTATTTGATGTATGATGAAATAATTTGGTTGTGTGCCATGTTTTTTTACGTCATGATTGGATAGTAGAAGTGTTGTTTGAGGGGAAGTTTAGGTATTAGGTGCAGATTTTACCAGGAGTGCTTTAAAGAGTACATATGTCAAGTATAATTAAATGAATGTTATAAAACACAGAGGATGGTTCTGTTTAGGCAAGGAATGCTTTGATTGATGCGTTCGTAAGCTGTGGTTAACCAAAATATGAACTAAATTGAATTTTTGCTATTTGGACTTGCTGTTTGGACTGTGTTCAGTTTTAGTATGCAGGTAGTTTAGTGAAGTAAATCATGTTTTCTATGAAAGTGTTATATATAAAAGTTGTAGATAACTTCTTTATCTTGTTTGTGCTAAAATTTCATGACCATTGGTCTTGTAGTTTAGAAGTTATGATTTTTCCAAGTCCAGTTTTAGAATCTGTCCAGATTCTGTACAGATTTCGAAAATGACCTTGTTTGCCCAAGTTAAACTGAGAATAAGCTCTTAGTAATTATAAGAGAATTGTAGTACTTTGCTTAAGCTTTCCATTAAATTTTGGAGCACCCTTTTTGGTGGTCTAGAGACCAAGTTACAGCTGTTTGAACTATAGAGTCTGAATCTGTCCAAATCCGGACAGCAATGTTTGTTTGTATTTACTGACTTCAATACACATTGAATCACCTTGAGATGATTATAAATGAATTGTAGACAATTCTATTAGCTTTCTAAAAAGTTTAGAATCACCTGATTTGGATTTCTGAAACTCCAGTTATGGATTTTAGAAGTAAGTAGTCGAATTCTGTCCAAATCTGGACAGAATTTATGTTTAGCGCTGTTTGACCTTTCTAAAGGTCGAATCTTGTTGTGATGGTAATACAAAAGTTATAGAGGACTTTATAAGATTTTCAGAAAGTTCTAGTTTACTATTTTTGGATACATATTTTATGAATTGTGAGCTAAACAGATAGTTGTTGTTCTGCTGTCCAAAAATCAGCAAATATTAAAATGATTGCTTGGAGTTTCTTTTGTGTAGATAACTAGATTTGGTTAGTTCTTGGCTTGATTAATGAAGTCTTATAATTGCATATGGATGTTTCTTAATGTTCAGATTAGGTTCGAGTAAGTTGGAGAACATGATCGTTGTGTTGGGGTATATAAACTTCCAAACTTGCAACCAAGGCCACAAAGACAAAATGCTCAACCTCAAGACGAACAAGCGATTGTTGATTTGCAGACGGTGGGAGATTTTCTCACCGACAAAATGCTCAACCTCAAGACGGTGGGAGATGCACCATACAACCGGCAGTGTGAGCTATGCATGTTCAGAATATGATTTGGTATTGTTCATTGTATTTTACTATCTCTATTCATGATTACATCTTGCTGCTCCACATTCGATAGATATGGCTTTAGACCTAAGCAAAACATTGATATATAAGCTCTATTGTCCAGTCTGAAAGCATAGGCAATATTGATACATTTTAGGGGCAAGGAAATGACATGGAGGAGGGGCTGATAGCTGGCAGGACGAGGAAGACAGGGAAGAAAGCAACAGGGTTGGTATAGGAGCTGGAATGGTGGTGCTACTAAGGGAGAGGAGGGGTATGGCCTGGGGGGTTGGTGTGGGATCTAGAATGGTAGTGCTGCTAAGGGAGAGGAGGATACATATAGGAAACTTTAGAAGAAGCCACTATACAAAGTTATTGAGCAGAATCAATACATATAGGAAACTTTGTCATAGCATGTCACACTAAACAGAGTTGGTTGTTTCGAACTTGACTACTTGTGCTGCTTGTGTAGGGAGTGACAATAGACACAAAATAGATTGCTACTGGTGCTGCTGTTTCCCTTGTGTCAACAGAACCACTTGACTACTTGTGAAGAGAGTGACAGTAGACACAAAATAGATTGCTACATGTGCTGCTTGTGCTGTTGTTTTCCTTGTGTCAACAGAACCACTTGACTACTTTACTACTAGTGTTGTTGTGTTGTGTTCCTTGTGCTGCTGTAGTCCAGTTTTCACCACTTGACTACTTGTGCTGCTGTGCTGTTTTTCTTGTGTCAACAGAACCCACTCCTAAACCACCTATTGAGGTTGTAGTCCTCAAAAAGAGGAATAAACATTGTGTAGAGAGTGACAGTAGACACAAAATAGATTGCTGTTTTCCTTGTTGTTTCCAATGAACTTACATGTTACATTTTTTCCTTTGTGAAATGTGATACCTTAAGTTCGAAGGGTGAATATGGAGATAGAAGTCATACTGCATTGTTACTCACTTGATAATCATTCATTGTTTACTAAAATGTGGGCACCAATATACTAATTTGATGTACTTTTTTCTAGGGTGTTCTGGACAAAGAAAGCTTGTACCTTAAAACAGGAGGATACAAGAAGCTGGAGTGGTTGTCTGAAGGCTTTTGAACTGCTTGAAGCATTAGTGTAGCTTTTGTGCTTTTGTGACTGATCAGCTCTGGAGCAGCTAGAGTGATGTAGTTGTGGGCTTTTGAACAATAGCTGGAGTGATATGAAACATTAGTGATGTAGTTGTGGGCTTTTGAACTGCTTCAAGCTGGAGTGATGTCGTTGTGGTGCTTTTGTGACTGATCATCTCTGGAGCTTTTGTGAATGATCTAGCTAGCTATCTATAAATGATCTAGTTGTGAATGATATTATAACTGTGATGCTTTTGTGAATATATAATTGTTGTGCTTTTGTGTTTATGTGATGGATCTATGACTGTGGTATAATGATTAACTGTGTATGTATTTATGATTTGTGTATAAAAATATGTGATTTGTGGTGCTTAATTAAATGTATATTATTATTAATAACAACTGTAAAAAGGGCGACTTTCTGTTGGTTGCTAAATGTATAGTATGACGACTTACGGTTGGTTGCTAAATCTATATTACAGCAACCCACGGTTGGTCGCTAAATATACAATATTAGCAATGGACGGTCGGTCGCTAAAAAGATGTCGGTCGCTAAAGTCTTTAGCGACGGCACTTACAGCGACCATCCTTATGGGTCGCTAAAGGTTTTTAGCGACCAACCGTAGGTCGCTGAAGGCCGTTTTATCAACCAACCGTAGGCCGTTTTAGCAACCAACCCTAGGCGCGTGGCTTAGAGAGAAGATAGAAGAAAGGGCTGAAATATTATTGATGCCTTCTCCATATGCGGTTACAACTATAAATAGACTCAGGTCTCCCTAGACTTAAGGACTGCTAAAGGAAAGTAATCGAAAAGGGAAATAACCAATCACCCTAGACTTAAGGACTGCCAAAGGAAAGTAATAAAAGGGAAATAACCAATCACTCTCTTCCTTCTAATCGGAGAGTGGCAGGAAAGGGAAACAATCAATTACTCTCCTCCTTCTATTCTTAGCCACTAGAGGAGATCACCTGCTGATTCAGGCGTGCTGCATGCTCAGCAGCGCGGCGCACATCTCGCACCCTGTGACGCCACGTGTACGTCTGACCGTACATTACATCTCTCCCCTCCTCGAGAGGCAGCTCATCCTCGAGCTGAAATTGAGGATACCTGGCACGGAACAAGTAGATTTCCTCCCATGATGATGAAGCTAGCGACATGCCTTTCCACTGAATGAGCACCTAGCGCATGCCGCGCACCAAACGTGACTTGACAGCCTGCTCTGGTTCTGGAACGATTGCGCCATGACGAACAGGAGGGAGGGCTGGGGGTTCTTGCGGTGGAGTGCCCTGGAACTTCTTGAGTAGTCCAACATGGAAGACGTCGTGGAGTCGAACTTGAGGAGGCAGGGCCAGACAGACTGCCACCTCGTTGATGAGCTCGACCATGAGGTATGGCCCGTAGAAACGAGGCTTGAGCTTGCCGGCCATTGCCTGGGGCATGGATGCAGTAGGTCGCTGATGAAGGCGAAGCAGGACCCAGTCGCCAACCTGGTAGGTAACATCGCGATGGAGACGATCGTAGTGGTGCTTTTGCAGGGCCTGGGCCTACTCGAGTCAGTGGCGAATATCCTCCAGGAACTCCGTGCGTTCCTCCATCGTGCGGGCCACCGCCGGCACTCGGGAGTCACCATGCGCATAGGAGCACAGGGATGGATGAACGCGCCCGTAGACGACACGGAACGGCGTGTCGCGTAACGACGACTGGAAGGCAGTGTTGAAGACGTACTCGGCCCATGGCAGCCAGCGTAGTTAGTCGCGTGGATGATCTCCTGTCAAGCAGCGAAGGTACATGATGATGACTTTGTTAGCGGACTCGGACTGCCCGTCCAACTGTGGGTGGAAAGTCGTCGTCATCTGTAGCTTGGTGCCACGGAAACGCATCAGCTCGCCCCAAAAGTTGGAGGTGAACACGGAGTCGCGGTCGGAGACGATGGACTGCGGGATGCCGTGCAGCCACGATTTCGGTGAAGAAGGACTGGGCTACAGTCTCCGCTGAGTACGGATGCGCCAGGGGAATGAAGTGCGCGTACTTGCTGAAACGGTCCACCACCGTCAAGATGACGGACTTGCCCCAGACGCGCGGCAGCGCCTCGACGAAGTCCATGGCGATGTCCGACCAAACACCTTGTGGCACTGGGAGGGGCAGCAACAGTCCGACCAGGTGGAGATGTTTCAGCTTGTTGCGCTCGCACACTGTGCACGCACGAACAAGGTCCTGCACCACACTTTTCATGTTAGGGAAGTGGAAGTCACGACGGAGTCGGTGCAGCGTGCGTTGGACGCCCTCATGGCCCTCCCCATGGACCGCCTGCAGCACCTCCTATAGCAGCGGTGAGTCAGGCGGCAGGTACAGTCGTCCGCCGTAGTGGACCAGCCCGTCGGTGATGGCCCAGGGCAGCGACTTGGAACCGCTGTTGATGGCGTCATGTAGTGCAACCAGCACCGGGTCGGATGTATGAGCTTGACGAAGGCGGTCAAGGAAGTCGAAGCGTGGGCCGGACATCAGCAGCACCGAGCCGTCGATGTCGGGACGACGACGCCGTCGCCACCACCACCACCGGCCGGCGGGGACCCAGATGGATGATGGTGGTGTCCGGAAGCAGCAGCCGCTTGCCATGCATGCATGGATATAGATCGATCGGAGAGAGGCATAAAAGAAGGTTTGCATTGCTCAGTTAGCTAGCTTGCCTTTGTGTATGTACGTGCTGCCAACTACAAGTGCATGCATGAATAAAACAAGCAAGAAGACAAGCAATTGATAGAGGACAAGGTCTGATCTTCTGTGAGGTACAATAACTTGATTAGATGGAGATCTCGACGTTAATGATCCAAGGCTCCGAATGAACGACTCCTCACAATTACTATACCACTGCTCCGTTGGTTATCACCCATGACACACGAGTGACCTCTCTACGAAAGCTTATACCTGCAAGCGCAATCAAGAACATAAGCAAGAAAAGGAAGACACTACCGGAATCTGCGTCTTTGCCGAGTGCCGCCGGCTTTGCCGAGTGCTTTTTATCGGGCACTCGGCAAAGCAGACTTTGCCGAGTGCCGCACTCGGCAAAGTCCTGCGCTCGGTAAAGAGCTCATTTACCGAGTGTAGGACACTCGGCACAGCCAAGCACTCGGCAAAGACTGCTTTGCCGAGCGTCAAGCACTCGGCAAACATGGCTCTCGGCAAAGGGCCGTTAGCGGCCGTCTACAACTGACGGCCGTCAGTCTTTGCCGAGTGTCAAATATCTGGCACTCGGCAAACGTAGTCTTTGCCGAGTGTCCTATGTAGACACTCGGCAAAGCATATTTTTATTTTTTTATTTTGGTCACCAAACTTTTTGTGGTATGTTCCTACACTATGTAGACCTACATGTACCATTTTGGGACAATTATAACAGTGTTTTCTATAGCTAGTACATTTAGTTTGTTTATTTGAATTTCTTCGGAAAATTCAGATTTGAACTACAGGTCACTCGAAACTTGGAAAACCGTGCATGAAAAAATGATATCCATGCTACTTAGCACAAGTTACGACCGATTTCAGGAGCGGACCGGAAACTTCGAGCACCATGCTCACTCAACATGACCGTAAACTTGCCATCCAAGTGTTTAAAAATTGTATAAAACACAAACAAAGTCAGAAAATCATGAAACATGTCTACGTGTCATGATATCATATGTAGAGGCTGTGATAAAAATTTGAAAAAGTTTCGAGAAAGCTGTAACGCACTATGTGTACAAACCTAAGAGATCCACATTGAAACTCTATGATTTCATGTGTAGTTCTCTTAGGTTTCTACACATTGTGTCTCACAACTTTCTCCAAACATTCTAAAATTTTTATCACAGCCTGTACATATGATATCATAACACGTGGACAAGTTTCATGATTTTCTGACTTTGTTTGTGTTTTATAAAAATTTTAAACAGCTGGATGACAAGTTCACGGCCATGTTGAGTGAGCATGGTGTTCGAAGTTTCCGGTCCGCTCCTGAAATCGATCGTAACTTGTGCTAAGTAGCATGGATATCATTTTTCATGCACGGTTTTCCAAGTTTCGAGTGACCTGCAGTTCAAATCTGAATTTTCCGAAGAAATTCAAATAAACAAACTAAATGTACTAGCTATAGAAAACACTGTTATAATTGTACCAAAATGGTACATGTAGGTCTACATAGTGTAGGAACATACCACAAAAAGTTTCATAAACAAAATAAAAAAAATTAAAATACATTTTGCCGAGTGTCCCATGTTGGACACTCGGCAAAGAAAGCTTTGCCGAGTGCTTGTCGGGCGGCACTCGGCAAAGTTGTTAAAAACCCTAAGTCTAGTCTTTGCCGAGTGCCAACAGAAAGGCACTCGGCAAAGAAGCGTTTGCCGAGTGCCAGATCAAAGGCACTCGGCAAAGTATATTTTTAAATTTTAAAAAAATGTTTGCCGAGTGCCCGCGATCTGGCACTCGGCAAAGACTATTTCGTTGGCTGTAAACTGAGCGCCGCCGCACTCTTTCCTCTCACTCTCTCAATCTCACCACTCACCCGCGCTCGTCGCCTCACCGCACGGACGCTGCCGCCGCTCGCCGCCCGGACGCCGCCTCGCCAGAGCTCGCCGCCCGGACGCCTCCCCGCCAGAGCTCGCCGCCCGGACGCCTCCTCGCCGCGCGCGCCACCCGGACGCCGCCTCGCCGCGCGGGCTAACCGCCTCGCCGCTGCCGCGCCGCCGCGCCGCCCGGACGCCGCCTCGCCGCGCGCGCCACCCGCCTCGCCGCACCCCGCCCCTCCCCGTCGTCCTCACGCCGCCACGGTCGTCGTCCATCCCCGCTGTCCGGACGCCCCCACGGTCGCCGCCTTCCCCGCGCGCCATCCTCTGGTAAGAGCTGTATAATGTGATATGGCGATTAGATTGTGTATATGGCGATTAGATATGATTGTGTATATGGCGATTAGATATGATTGTGTGGCGATTAGATTGTGATATGGCGATTAGATTGTGTATATGGCGATTGATATGGCGCCATCCTCCCCGTCGTCCTCACGCCGCCTTCCTACGATATGATTGTGTATATGGCGATTAGATATGATTGTGTGGCGATAGTAAAATAGTTTCTATATAATGTGATAATGGATATGGATGTCGATTAAATGTGATTGTCGGCCATCGTGCCGTTGATATATGTGTGGATATCAGCCATTGTGTTGTCAGTTTTATTTGCAGGTTTTGGAAACCTCCCCGTGCAGGGGAGGTGCTGCCGAAATTTTTTATTGACAGGCTTGTTTATTTTTTTATAGAGGTCTTCCTAGCTGCTGCGGGTCTGCCTGCACCGCGTCGAGTCGCCACTGCACCAACCCGCCACAGCCCCGCTAGCCTGACTCCACCGTCACCCTAGGTATAACCTCTACATCCGCATCATGGTCGTAGATCACGTAACCCAGTTAGGCGTCTCCCGTTCGAAAGAGATACGATGTAGATATGCAGATCTTTGCATATCTACAAATGTATCAGTTTCGAATTGTCCACGTTTTTTGGACAGCCCGCGGTTGCGTAGATGGTGTTAGTTTCCATGCTCTACTCCGGTCCGAGAAAGAGTTTCGGCGTCACCTCCCTGTTGTTCTCCGGACAGTACACTCTCCCTGCCAGGACGTGTATCCGGAGAACAGCGGGGAGGTGCTGCCAAAATTCTATCTCGGATCGGAGTAGAGCATGGAAACTAACTCCATCTATGCAACCGCGGGTGGGATTAGGACCTATCCTCACCTATTAGAAGGTACGAACGTAGTGTACATGCATTACATGTCTATATTAAACTATACTCGGTTATATATGTTAGAGGATGGAGGACCGTGAGTGGATGTACACGGGCCGCGTTCGACGTAATGATGTCACCCCAGAATGGATTAGGAAGACCGATGCTTTCGTGGAACGGGCATATGGCGAAGCTGCTAAAGGAGCTAGCCTAGTCCCTTGTCCGTGCAGCAAATGTGACAACCGGAAAAGAAAACCAAAGAAGGCCATGGTAGAACATATTTGGAAGAATGGATTTACGCCGGACTATACTCGGTGGATCTTCCATGGTGAAGCGCATCGCACGAGAGAGGAGGTGGTGAGACAACGCGTCGAGGATTACGATGCTGATGCCGGGGTAGGAGACATGTTGAACGACTATCACGAGGCACAGTTCACCGAAGGACGTACGGAGGACGAGCCAGAGGCGACCGCAAAGACATTCTACGACATGTTTGACGCGGCACAGAAACCCCTTCACGGCAAGACAAAGGTTTCTCAACTGGATGCCATTGGGCGTATAATGGCGTTCAAGTCGCAGTATAGCATGAGTCGAGACGCATTCGATGGTTTGTTGACAGTTATTGGCAGCCTGCTTCCGGAGGATCACGTTCTGCCAAAGAGCATGTACGAGGCACAGAAACTCCTTCGTGCACTCAAGATGACGTATGAGCAGATACATGCTTGTCCGAAGGGCTGCGTCCTATTTAGGAAAGAACACACTGAGGCAAAGTATTGTCCGAAGTGTAAATCATCTAGGTTCATGGAGGTAGACTCTGGTGATGGACAGAAGAGGCAGCTCGACATCCCCGTGACAATCCTACGCCACCTTCCGTTCATACCGAGGATCCAGCGTCTATACATGACAGAGGAATCCGCGAAACAGATGACATGGCACAAAAAAGGCAAACGATACAATCCTGACAAGATGGTTCACACATCCGATGGTGAAGCATGGACCCACTTTGATGTCATTCACCATGAGAAAGCCAAAGAGGCTCGTAATGTTCGTGTTGCGCTGGCCACAGATGGGTTCAATCCCTATGGAATGATCGCTGCCCCATACACATGTTGGCCCGTGTTCGTTATCCCCATCAATCTCCCCCCCGGCGTATGCTTTCAAAGACAGAACATATTCGTGTCGTTGATAATTCCTGGACACCCGGGGAATAAAATGGGCGTGTACATGGAGCCTTTGATTGATGAATTGGTCCGTGCTTGGGAGGAAGGGGTATGGACGTACGACCGAGCTACGAAGACAAACTTCAAAATGCATGTTTGGTACCAGTACTCCATGCATGACTTTCCGGCGTATGGGCTATTTTGCGCCTGGTGTGTTCACGGTAAGTTCCCATGCCCAGTTTGCAAGGAAGCTCTTAGGTTCATTTGGTTGAAGAAGGGTGGCAAATATTCGTCATTCGATAAACATCGACAATTTCTCCCTCCTGACCATGCATTCCGACTAGACATCAAGAACTTTACGAAAGGTGTCGTGGTGACAGACCGCCCACCTGCAATGATGACAGGTGCCGAAGTTCGTGAACAGATAGATGGTCTCGTGGCTAACCCAGAAGGTGGTTTTGTGGGATATGGTGAGCAACATATGTGGACACATAAGTCGGGCTTGACTCGGCTCCCCTATTATGATGACCTGCTCCTTCCACACAACATTGACGTGATGCACACTGAAAAGAATGTCGCCGAGGCACTTTGGGCGACAATTATGGAGATTCCTGATAAGTCAAAGGATAACGTAAAGGCAAGAGTGGATCTGGCAGAGTTATGTGATAGACCAAACCAAGAGATGAAGCCGCCTAGTGGTGGTAAGACATGGAGAAGGCCTAAGGCCGATTTCGTCCTGAGCAGGGCCCAGAGGAAGGAAGTACTACAATGGATCAAGATGTTAATGTTCCCTGATGAGTATGCAGCTAACCTTAGTAGGGGGGTGAACTTATCTACCCTGTGAGTCTTAGGGATGAAGAGTCATGACTTCCACATATGGATTGAACGAATTCTTCCGGCGATGGTTCGAGGCTATGTCCCTGAGCATGTCTGGCTAGCGCTTGCAGAGTTGAGCTATTTCTTCCGCCAGCTTTGTGCAAAAGAGTTAGCTCGGACCATGATTGCAGACTTGGAAAGGATGGCACCCGTGTTACTGTGTAAGCTGGAGAAGATCTTTCCACCCGGCTTCTTCAATCCGATGCAGCATTTGATTATTCATCTCCCGTATGAGGCACGAATGGGGGGGCCCATGCAGGGACGTTGGTGCTATCCAATCGAGAGATGTCTAAAGAGTATCCGAAAGAAATGTAGAAATAAATGCAAAATCGAGGCTTCCATTGCAGAGGCATACATACTGGAGGAGGTGTCAAACTTCACAACAACTTACTATGGTGACAAACTGCCGAGCGTGCATAATCCACCCCCTCGTTACAATGATGGCGGCAATGAATCGAACCTCAGCATTTTTCGAGGGCAACTCGGAAGCGCGAGTGGTTCGACCACCAAGACCCTGAGACATGAAGAGTGGCGCCATATCATGCCATATGTATTGACCAACCTTGAAGAGGTGACGCCATACATGGAGCAATTTCTTCATGAATTCTGGCGTCGATCAAGGGACCCAACTCCACAGGAATATGATACCCTTCTTAGAAAGGGTGCGGGAAATGGATTGCCCGATTTCATTTCCTGGTTTAAACATAAGGTACGTGCTTAGTTTGTTATTCCAAGTTGCTCTTACGTGCGAATAATATAACAATCTAGCGTGTTTGAACTTGCAGGGCCAAAGAGAGCCGTCTATGAGTGCCGAGTTGAGACAAGTAGCCAATGGCTTTGCCTATAGGGTCAGGAAATTTTCTGGGTATGACGTCAATGGATACCGTTTTCGCACAACAAGCTACGACCAAAGTCGGCCCAATCGAAAAACCACGTGTTCTGGAGTCTTTACGCCCGGGCTTGACGAGGTCGAGTATTATGGAAGAATTGAAGAAATATATGAACTCAATTTTTATGGTTCCAAACCTCTTACTCCAGTGATATTCAAATGTCATTGGTTTGACCCTGAAGTTACGAGACGGACACATTCTAATCTTGGGCTAGTCGAAATTCGATAGGATTCCACCTTACCAGGAGACGATGTCTATATTGTGGCCCAACAGGCCACACAAGTGTATTATCTTCCATATGCGTGCCAAACGAAACAACATCTTAAGGGTTGGGATGTTGTGTATAAGGTATCACCGCACGCTAAATTACCTGTTCCAAACGATGAAGATTATAACTTAGACCCGGACACATATGACGGAGAGTTCTTCCAAGAAGTTGGGCTCGAAGGGCAATTTGAGATAGACTTAACCGAAGCGATCGGAATGGAAGTAGATATTGAAATGGTTGTTGATGACGAGGATGATGAGGTGCAAAATGAGAATGACTTAGAAATACTTGAAGGCAATGCCAATGACGAAATTGCGCCTTCAGATGATGTTGACTATGAAATGGTTCATAGTGATGATGACACTTATGATCCGGCTAACCCGGACACATATGAAGATTATTTTTAATCGATGTAATGCTATATTTCATTTATTTTGCATATGTTTCTAAATACATATTTTTTTATCTGTGCTTAATTGTTTACTCTTAATTGCAGGTTGTTGGACAAAGATGGTGGGCGGTGGGACGAGGACGAGGAGGGGGAGGGGGAGGGGGAGGAGGAGCACCCGTAGGACGGAGGAGGAGGCGCAGCAGGACGACGCCGTACAGCAGCAGGTGGAGCAGCAAGCCGCTGTCGATGCGGCACAGCAGGACGACGACGATGCGGCGCAGCAGGACGACGACGACGACGCCGCTCAGCAGGACATCTCAGGTTCTGGCTCCTCAGGTTCGAGGAGTATCTACCTGCGAGGTCCCGCGAGCCTACCTAAGTGACCCATACTTCGTGACAGACGTCCGCTGATACGACCCGATGGAGAGAGGTAGGTAACTTTAGATGTTGTTGCTGCTTTTTCATATTATATGTTCAAATTAATAATAGAAACTAATACTTCATCTTAATCACTGCGACAGGTCTTGGATGGTTTTGGAGACTGCAGGGGGTCACGGCCGCAACCCCAATGGCATCCTCGGCCTTCTATGCCGGGAACACTTTCCTGGACTTGTCGAGTACGCCAGAGTGACGAGCCCAGCATACACCTTCGACCACTACGCCGTCGCCCCCGATGCAGTAGATCGGGACGGCAGACAATTCAACAACAAGGCGGAGCGGGTGAAGCAAGAGCTGTGGGTAAGTCTTCCTCGCACTATATTGTTTAATAAGTCGCATTTGTTGCATATTCTTGAAATAATGTATGGATACATCGTCTTTGTATGTAGGATTTCTTCAGGTGCGATGCTGGATACGAGGCCAGGGCGGATGTGGTGTCTACGACGTGCTGTAAGAAGCTCGTCGTGGACATGCACTACGAGGCGCGCATCCAGGCCATCGTCACTTACCACGGCTCCGTCCTTGGGGAGAAGGTGAACAAGAAGGACGCCCGAACCATGTCATTGACTGCGGACCAGTACTTGCAGGTAAATACAAAACTTTATTATTGGTACTAAATATGCTTATTCTTATCTTCTGATATGCGGTGTACTTATATTTTTTAGATGATTCCTCATTGGTGCGCCGCGCATCCTGAGTGCTGGGAGAAGATGGTGCAGAGGTGGTGCTCGGCTGAGTGGGACGAGGCGCACAACGCTAGCCGGGAACGGCGTTTGCTGATGCAAGGTCCCTCCCACCATCAAGGCAGCCGCAGCCTGGGCAAATACGCGGAAGCATGGGTACGCGCTCTTTTTTATTTAGGTATATAACTTTCGATTAGACATGATTTCTAACCATATCGTTGGTTTTCTCGCAGTCGGCGGCACATGGTGGCGCGCCTTGCTCCACGTTCTCGGCATATGCCATGGCCCACAAGGGGAAGGCGACGTCCGACGTCACCTACAACCCGGATGACGGGCCCGAGGCGTACACCAACCCCGCCATCCACAGCCGACTCAGTGAGTACACCGCCATGGCCAAGGAGGTCCATGGGCCAGATTACGATCCGAGGACCGAGGACATCGACGGAGATGTCCTCATGAGGGTCGGAGGAGGCAAGAGGCATGGGCGGTACTGGATTGCCGACGGGGCAATCGACTCGTCCTCCACTCCCACTCTCTCTCAGGTGCGAGCAAGGAGCACGAGCGCGAGCCCAGCCATACGACCTCGGCGACACCTCACAGCATCGTATCCAGCAACTCCAGGTTATTCCTTATCTATTCATCGTTCATTGATTTTTATATATCTTCTCTTTGCATTATCGTAACATTAGGGCGAAATATTACAGACTCAGCTAGATGATGAGAGGAGGCAACGTGAGGAGCTGGAGAAGAGGATGGCGGAGATGTTCGCGTACATGCAGAGCCTTGGCGCCGCACAGGGTCATGCTCCACCACCTCCGTTGTTCCCTGCAGCTGACCCTACAGAGTTCACTACTCCTGTGAGTATCAAAATTTTAGTACTGCATGATATATATTCATATGTTCTCACACATACAATCTGTTCTCTGTGCAGGGTCAATCGGCGGCGTCGAACAACCCTCATGCTT
Organism: Zea mays; assembly: GCF_902167145.1. NCBI lineage: Eukaryota > Viridiplantae > Streptophyta > Magnoliopsida > Poales > Poaceae > Zea > Zea mays. The sequence continues at coordinate 36,749,928 of NC_050100.1, read as the reverse complement.
CGTCCAGCCCTTCGCCGAACCAGTCCAGATGCCCACCTCGTTGATGATTTGTTTTGTGATGATCCAGACTTACCTTTATGAGTGTTGGTGATGTTTGTTACACTTTATCTTGTGAGATACTTGGTGATGTTAGTGATGATGCAGACTTGTATCTGTTTTGTGATGATCCTGACTTTAGTGAGACTTGTGATCTGTTTTGTGAGACTTTGTGATATATATGGTGTTGATGATAAATGTGTTCATTCTGTGATGTGCTTGATATATAATGTGATGTGAATGATATATATCTTTTGTTTGTTTGGATGGAACAACAAAAGCAAATAAAAAAGGGACATTCTGGTCACTTTGCCGAGTGTAACACTCGGCAAAGGGTTGCTTTGCCGAGTGCTATGACCATGGCACTCGGCAAAGAAGGAAACCTGGGAACCGGTAAAGACATCTTTGCCGAGTGCTGACAGTGGCACTCGGCAAAGAAGGAAACCTGGGAACCGGCAAAGATGTCTTTGCCGAGTGCTTTTGCCAAGGCACTCGGCAAAGATACTGGCAAAGGGGCCCACTGGAGGGTTCTTTGCCGAGTGCCAGTCCACCAGACACTCGGCAAAGAAACCTCCTTTGCCGAGTGCCTACTAGGGCTCTTGGCACAGGGACTGGCTGTGGGGTCCACTGGACCAGTCTTTGCCGAGTGTCGACGTAGGCACTCGGCAAAGGATCCGTCACCGTCACTTGGCGCCGTGACGGTGACTTTTCTTTGCCGAGTGCCAAATGGCACTCGGCAAAGTCTTTGCCGAGTGCCCGACAAAAAGTACTCGGCAAAGAGGCTGTTGCCGATGTACAGTTCGCCGAGCGTTCTTTGCCGAGTGTTACACTCGGCAAAGCTTTTGCCGAGTGCAAAATAGCCTTTGTCGTGTGTTTAGAACACACGGCAAAGAAGCTGATTCCGGTAGTGAGAACACAATCAAAACTGCATTGATCACGAGGTGGGGTCTCACAAACCGATGAACGACGACATTGTTCGATGACAGATATGATCTAAGTAAAACTCAAACCCTAATATGGTGGTGGATTCTATTAAAATAGAGGTTAGGGGCGTGCGTGACCCCTGGTCGCACCCATAATGGGCTCCAACACGATACACGGCCCAATAACCCAATAGACGGTGTCGCAGCACTAAAACAGAATCTGAACGCTGACTTGTTTCGAGGATTCCCGTTGACTCCAGATGATTTTTAAGGTGGTTCCATTTGGGATGGAAAACTTATCTTCTTATCTTTGCATCCATATAAAGCCTAACTAAATCGGAGTTCGGATGCATTCTAGGCGTCCGTTTTAGTGGAGACTGGTCTTGGACTCCGAGGTGGAGACGAAGTTGAGTCGGACTTGGTTTTCTCTTGTTGTGAATGTACTATCTTCTCCTACTTGATACTGTGGTCTTTCAAGTCTTTGATGATCCTCTCCAAGGTTCCTAATCATCAAAACATTCTTGACACAAAACGTAAGCTCTACAATATAATTAACTATATAAGAACAAACCTGGAGATTTAGCTCATGCCCATTTGTTACCGTAAAATATAATTATAAGGCACGCTGCGACGACACATAACCGTAGGAACGGGCCCAATCCGCCTCTGTCCTGTTGCTCATGCCCAGTTGTTACAGTCCTAGCCACGAGCAAATTAAACAGCACGCAATAACCATCCCCAATCTACCCACCATTATTACGACGGCCATGCAGATGCAATCCTTGTTGCGTAGAAAGGAGAGCTCGTTGCTAACAAAAGTTGCTGGGTTTTTTTTCCCGCACAATGCAAAGACCCATATAAACCAGAAAAATTAGTGCTTTAATATAGTAGAGATAGAGATTTTTCCCTTGATTGATCACTTCCAGTTTGATGCCGAACTACGACGACCGTAGAAATATATAGTTACACACACACGATAGAAATTAAACAGAAGTGCAGATAGACTGAACAATTAACGTACGTGGAACTAGCTAGTTAGCATAACAACAGCAGTAGTACTAGTACAGCACAACGTAACGACGACCGACGATGATCATCTAGTAGTAGTGGTCCTGTGGTTCGATGATCTCTAGTGGCACGCGACGGAGGCGACACTGAGCTGGTAGGAGAAGGAGTTGGAGTACTGGAAGGAGACGGTCTCGCTGGGTTCCAAGGCGGCGCCGCCCTTGACGACGCAGTCGTCGAAGGCGACGCGCTGGAACTTGGCCGGGTCGACGAGCTCCGTGGAGGCGAAGTCGCCGCAGGAGACGTGCACGTCGTACACGGTGCACCCTCCGCCGCAGACGTTGATGATCTGCACGGTGTAGGCCGGGATGCCGCTGGGCAGAGGGTTGGCGCTGCTCTGGTACACCACCACCGCCTCCTCCCCCGAACACGACGTCGACGACCCGTCCGGCCCCATCCGCGCCGTCGGGACGACGACGGCGCCGCCACCACGACCACCGGCCGGCGAGGATGACGACGACCACACCTCGTGGTCTCCTCCAGCTGATCGACATGCAATGCAATCAGAAGGTTTGCATTGCTCAGTTAGCTAGCTTGCCTTTCTGTATGTACGTGCTGCCAACTACACGTGCATGCATGAATAAACAAGCAAGCAAGCAAGCAATAATGCATTATATAATGTACGTACGTACCTTCTTGAGCAGTTATCAGGAGCAGCTGCAGCGAGCTAATGGCCACAATAATCACCAGAGCTGCGCGTTTCTTAAAGCACCATTGTCCCATGGCCGCCGAGCAGCCCTCAGCCCTCACACGTACGTACGTGCTGTCGGTTTCACGTCTGCTGGCTTCAGATCAGACTTTCCGTTTTGAACACATGCATGGTACGAGAATCTCCTCTCCTTCTCAGCCCCTATATATAAAATAAGATAAGCATCAGCTACTTAGTAATGAGCAGTTTGCAACGACTTTGCTTTGTTTCGTGTGCACCGCTTAGCTAAGCTAGCTAGACAGAACTGCTGTAGCACAGACGACTGACATCCTATAGGCTATATATTTAGAATATATATGGATGGATAGACCATTCCATCTTAATTAAGTAGCTGTGTAGTAGTAGTATGTACCATGGCTAGGACTAGGATTAGGAGTGTACAGTACGTAGCCCAACGACTTGCCTGCATGTCGCGTCGCGTACGTAGCCAATATTTCAATGTCTGGACTGCCATCTCCACTTGGCCATGCATACGTTCAATTCGTCGTCCTGTTGCTGCAGCATATGCGTGTGCACACAAGATAGGGAGGGGGATCGATCAAGATTCAACGAGCGAGCGCGAGGAGCAAGCATGTACATGATGCATCATCCACGACCAAAAGAAACCCCGTCCAAGTGTGTGTGCATTTAACGTGCTACACCACCGCATTGATTGATACTACATCTGATCGTCACACGCGCAAACAAGTCCATCCTCTGCACGTCGCTTTAGCAGCTCGAGGGCTGACGATGATCATTCAATACCGCAACCGACCGCGTACCCTACTCTACCACGCAGCTAGTAGTAGCTAGCTAGTTCTATTGATATTGATGTGAGCTGAGACGGCCGGTGGCACGCAGTGTGGTGTGCTACCGTGGGTTCACTGCAATGTCTGCATCCATTGTCGTCCATGACAATCTTATGGTAAGGGCATGTATATCTCATAGACAACTGATGTATATATATGTATTGAAAAAACACGTATAGAAAATATAAATAACAAGTTATACGGTGAATTGTCTGCTCACACTGTTTATAAAGTTTTTAATTCATATGTGAAACACGGATCGAAGCAATCATACCATGGTTGACTTGCCAAAGCCGTCTTTTGGCATTGGAACATGGGCCGAAGCCGTCTTCTTACGAAAGGACGACCCATGCCTCTATCTCCTCCTTAATTAGCGTTCACGTTGAATTTTTTTCATTTAATTGTTGCTTACGTGGCTCCTTAGAGACGGGGTATTCAATGCCGTTGTACGTGCCCCTAAGGGTATGTACGGTCCTGAGCCTTTGGATCGGATTTCTAAATACAAGAGATAACTAATATACTGTATGATACAACTATGACCCTATAGATTATAAATACAATTAAAACACAATACATATAAAAAGTCGGGTAGAGACGGACTCACATGAAGAGTTTGTCTTTTAATTTTTTTCCCTTAGCACTGTAAAGACCCGTTAAAAAACCTTCCATTGAATTAGATTTTACAATGCCCTATACTCGATCTTCTTCAAGCATGCATGCATGTGAAACTCGTCTCTGGTCGGCAGATTAATCATGGATCGGCAACCGTACCCCAGCATTATTGCATCGACACGAGGGAATGAAGATTAGACTGATTGCAACGGTGGACTGTAAATTATATCCTCTATACGAATATTTAGTGCCTCTCTAAAAAGATTCCAACCTCTAAACACTAAACTCTTGCAACAGTAACCTGTAAACCATCCTCCCGCGGCCTCCTAGACTCGTCTCGTGCTGCAGCCAGAGACGCTGCGTTCGCGCCGCCGTGCGCTGTCTGCGCCACGCCGTGCGTCGCCACGCCAGCACCGCGCGTCCGAGCCCCACGCTGCCGGCCACGCCGAGCTCGCTGCACACCCTTGCTGCACCCTCCACGCCTTCTCTCCTCCAAGATCCGCGCTGCACCCTCCATGCCTTCTCTCCTCCAAGATCCATGCTAGGTTCTAGATTCCAAATTCCACATTTCAAGTTCAAGATTTTGGAGCTCCTCCAGTCTTCCTCTCCGCCATTGCCGATCCATTAGGTAACTGTCGTGATTTGTGAATTTTTCGCATGTCCACACGCTTGCTGCAATAAAGGTTATAATTCAAGTTTTAAAACACTTCATTGAAGAGCATAGGTCGAACAATGGATGAAGAAGACAATTTCTTTCTTATTAGGTTCTTCATTGCAGAGGATACATTGAATTATGAGTTGCTCGATGATGATGAGGAAGAGGTACATGTTATGATGTCAACCATGGATGGAGAGAGCTTTAACCATGGCTCTATGAGACGACTTCTCCCTAGAGACCATGGTAATGGAGAGGCAAGGATCATTTGCCATTACTTTGCATCCAACCCTGTCTACACGCCAGAACAATTCTGTAGAAGGTTTCGTATGAAGCGTCACGTGTTCATTCGCATTCTCAATGCAGTTCAATCTGTCGACAGATACTTCCAACAACGTGAGGATTGTACTGGGTTGTTAGGCTTGAGTGCTTTGTAGAAGGTGGTAGCTGCAATACACATACTTGCATATGGTTTATCGGGAGACGCCGATGATGAGTACGTGCAATTTGGATTTCTCAACAGCTCGTGAGGCTCTTTACCATTTCTGCAGTGCTATAATAGATGCCTTTGGGAAGGAATACCTTCGTTCCCCAACCCCTGTTGATGTGGCTCGTCTACTGCAAGAGGGTGAGAGTCGTGGTTTCCCAGGTATGCTTAGTAGCATAGATTGTATGCACTGGGAGTGGCGGAACTGCCCTACTTCTTGGAAGGGCATGTTCACTGGACGTGGGAAGCGCCCATCCATGATCTTGGAGGCTGTAGCATCTCACGATCTTTGGATATGGCATGCCTACTTTGGCCTTCCAGGAAGTTGCAATGATATCAACGTATTGCACAGGACACCTATTTTCTCATCTTATGTCCGAGGAGAGTCGCCTCCAGTTGAGTTCACTGTCAATGGACATACATATGACATGGGGTACTACCTTGCGGATGGTATATACCCTCAATGGCCTGCATTTGTGAAGAGTGTTCGCCATCCAATATGGAGAGAAAGACAAAACGTTTTGCCGCTGTGCAAGAAGGTGCATGCAAGGACATTGAGAGAGCCTTTGGAGTACTTCAATCAAGGTGGGCCATAATCTGTGGGCCAGCTTACGGATGGGATAGGGAGCGTATTTCTGATATTATGACCACATGTATCATCATGCATAATATGATTGTCGAGGATGAGAGGTCTTAAGCCATCAATGTCAACTTTGATAGCATTGACACAAGAGTCGATCCATCAAGGGGAGATCTTTCGGAACGTGAAGCATTTGTAGCAGCACATCACAAGTTGCATGACAAAGTTCTCCATCTACAACTTCAAAGGGATCTCATCGAGCACAATTGGATGCGATATGGTTCAACATAGATGGAACTTACATCGTTGCTGCTAGAGACAGTTGGCAATTGGCAGCCACCCAATACTGGATTCTTGCATTGGTGTTTGAAGGAAGATGAGTAGGAGAATTGTTCATGTTTCTTGTACTATCAGTTTAGGTGATAAAGTGTTGTAATCCTTAGCCACAAACATTTTTTGCTTGAATGGTTGTATTGTTGCTATGAATAAAAGAATATTCAGCCACAAACATTTGTTGTATGTAGTCCTATATGAACAAGTTTCCTGAAATTCTATAAATTTATAACAAGCGATGGATGTAGATGTAGTTCTCACATTGAGATCACATTGAGACACATTGAGATCACAAATTCAGTTCTCACATTCATTTCAGAGATAGATGTAGTTCTCAGAAACATTTGGTTCTCAGACATAAACACAACAGACAAATTTAATCTAGGCAGAAAAATAGATACATTTAGTTCTCAGACAGAAACACAATAGACGACACATTCAGTTCAGACACAAAAATAGACAAACACATTCTGTTCACATTTAGTGCACATTCACTGCCTCGAACCCCGACAACGAGCATTCAACTTCTCAATTATATCCTCCTGCAAAGCTTGATAGTACATGCGTTGAAGGGGTTGGCATTGATCAAGGTTGATGGCCAAAAAGCGCTCCTGCTCTTCCTTCTCTTTTTTTTCAGCCTCCATGTTCAGACGTTGCTTATCCAAAGCTAGTCTTTCCCTCTCCAACTCTATCATTGTATTGCGGTGTTCCCGAGCCTCCTCAACCTTCACTTTCTCCAAACTAACAATTTCATCAAGTCGTACCTTTCGCTCATCTTATATCTCTTTGAACAATTCAATTTTCTGAACAGAAAGATCATGCATCTTAGACGCGTATTCATGTGACAGTGACACTGAAGAAGCCTTCTTCTTAGTCGCTTTTGCTCCATCCCTCCCTATGGGCATTTTCCTTGAGGAACTTACAGTGAAGTGTCGTTGGGATCAAGATCCACCGTGTTGGAGTTGGAGCGTTCAGGGGTGACATCCTTGGTACCACTACTTTTAGGTTTGTCCATATTTCTCTTGAGCTCCATCCATTTAGGCTCATCCTTCAAGATATGCCAACAATGCATAAGAGAGAAATTGTGTTTTTCAATAGAAGCAAAATTAGCAGCTGCTGCGATAGACTACAAAAACCAAGGATAGAATATTAATATACTGAATAAACATTCACAAACTATCAATATATGAACCAAAACTAAGCATCTAATAACAACATGAACAAACCTTGTCTGAATCTGACATTCCACTAGGATTAGAACGAATCTTGGCAGCCATGTATCCCGAGAATTTATTCACTTCAGCTTTAATGTAGTCCCAACGAGTATTAATTGATTTTTTACCTCTCTTGATAGGTACCATGTTGTGCATTATATCTACTACATACACGAACCCAAAATGACTCCCTCCTCTGGCCAGTACTAGTGATAGGATCACAACTCATCTCCAACCAAGATTTGCAAAGCATATTATCTTCATAAGCTGGAAAATTGGTCTGCTTGTTCCTTGTTGTGACCTTGCTGCTCCCATATGGTAGGCTAGCCATACCATTGTTTCCTATGGCACCAGAAGCACTAATGCTAGAATCAAATTGTTGTGGCACCAAGGGAGGATGGGGAGGCAAAGCTCTCGAGCCAGAAGATTGTGCATTGATAAGGCTAACTGATGCTTCATTGAGGGAGGTGGTGTATTCATCCATCCTAGAGAAAAAGAAACATTGAAACTAAAATTTTCCACTAATACATTCAAAACTCAGCAAACATCATAACTGAAGATATTAAAGCATTATTTGACCAACCAATTACAGCAAAAAATAGTCACCAAATTACAGGAAAAATTGAAACTCAACAGCTCGTGAGTGCAAACTGGTCAGGAAAAACAGAGTCAAGAACATGCTATCATCCAATAGCAAAACAGAGTCAGGAAAAAGCTATTATATTGCATTATCTCTATACAGGAATTTCTTAGTGGTGCCTATCATATCACTTGTAAATCAACCTGTAATCTTCATTTTTTATTCTACTATTATGAGTTTTGTAGCCATCCAAAACAAAATATGTGTTCCTGGGCATGTGTTCCTGTGCTCTCCATTCAAAGACCTCAGCAAAATGTTATTGTCTTCATTGTCGTTTTTTAGAAAAAGGGCACAAACTGCAACACTTCTCAATATCTCAGCTGCAGTACCAAGCACATAGCTGACAAACTACAATGCTATAGTCTCCCAATCTTGGTGATTGAGCGTTGTAATGCTCACTACTGTACCAGAACAAGTCGTCCTGCATCTGTCTTGGTGATTGAGCAAGAGACATAGACTCGGCAGGTCAAGGTCGAAGAGGGTTTGTGCATGTATGGCTAGCCTACCATATGGGAGCATGGATATGTTCAAAAGTCTGAAGAGATGAAATCCCTACCTTTTGTCGGCGACTTCACTGGTACTGCCCTCCGAGTGGATAGATCTGACGCTCTCCAGTTTGGACTGTTCGGCTGCGCTCCTGCGAATAGGCTAGACCACCAGCTTCAACCGTCGACCAACCATGGCTACTGCGGCAAGTACACCGTCCGCCGTCGCATGGGAACAGATGCACGAGGAAGATCGGTCGCTGTCGCTCGGGAGAGGAGACCGTTGCTCGGGATATGGATGCGGCCACCTTCGATCGGGAGAGGATTTGGAAGAGGAGACAATGCCTGTACATTTGGAGGAGAGATATCTGACCTCAAAAAGTACAGGAGGTGTTACAGGATACCGCTGCAGCCTTACTTTTACCGTCAAACCCGTATTATACGGGTCTATGACGGTGTTGACGCCTTTTTGGAGCGCCAAATACTCAACAAGAACCGTGGCGGTGCCTTCTGCACAGGGGCGGACGGTCCGCGCGCAGGGGCCGGACGGTCCGCGGCCTGGTGCGAGGCGCGGTGATACTCTCTGCGCAGGGGCGGACTGTCCGCGGCCTGGTGCGCGGCTAGGGCTTCTCTGCCTGACGGCCGGACGGTCCGCGCCCTGGGGGCCGGACGGTCCGCGCGTACGCAGAGGCGGCGGAAGTCGCCGGCGGCGCCTGGATCTCGCTCCCGGGAGGGACCCCGTCAGGGAGGAGAGATCCTAGGTGGTGTCTAGGCTCGGGTAGACCGACCTAGACTCCTCTAATCGACGTAGAGTCGAGGAGAGGCGGAGAATTTGGGATTGGAAGGCTAAACCTAAACTAGACTAGAACTACTCCTAGGATAAAATGCGAAATAGAACTTGTATTGATTCGATTGTTGATGATTACAAATCGGCCGTAGACCTCTCTATTTATAGAGGAGGGGGGCTGGACCCTTTACACAACTGATTCCGAGCTAATCCCGCGAATATAGCTAACAACCGTAGCACAAAACTCGGAACCCTAATCTGTTCTGCGCACGCGCGGACCGTCCGGCCCACAGGCGCGGACCGTCCGGACCGCGGACCGTCCGGCCTCAGGGCCGGACAGTCCGCCGGCTCAATTCCGGTTCGAACATATGCCCCCCTGCCTTTTGGTGGAGCTGGGCGAACCAAAAGCAACTAACTCGATGGGATCACATCGGTTTTCTTAGGCATCTTGCCACATACTAGGATGGTACTGTTTGAGGAAACGCCCATTCAAAGCCTTAGGTAAATCCTTGCCTTGTAATGTTTGTAGTAAATAAGCGTTACCAGACATCACCTGTTTCACTTTATAAGGACCCTCCCAGCTTGGCGACCATTTCCCGAACCTTCGGTCTTTATTCCTTAGAGGTAGAATGGTCTTCCACACCAAGTCTCCTACTTGGAATGATTTTGCTTTGACCTTCTTGTTGTAGGCCCTGGCTACCATGATCTTGTCCTTTTCTATTGCTCCCAAAGCTATCATCCTCTTGTCGGTCACCTCATCAATATTATCCATCATTGAATTATAATAATCAGTAGCAGTTAGATCATTTTGTCTGGCAAACCTGACAGCATTCAAACTTATTTCCACAGGTAACACTGCTTCCTGCCCATAGACAAGCTCAAAAGGAGATACTTTAGTAGCACTATGTTTAGATATTCTATGAGCCCATAAAGCTTCAGACAAAATCTTATGCCAATGTTTAGGATTATCAGATACCTTTTTCTTTATCAAATTAATCAACGTCCTATTACTAGACTCGGCCTGTCCATTGGCCTGAGCATAATATGGAGACAAATTAAGCAGCTTAATTCTGTATAATTCAGCAAATTCACGTACCTCCTTTGACATAAAAGAAGTACCTTGATCTATAGTCAAGGTCTGGGGAATGCCGAATCTATGAATAATATGAACTCAATTACCTCCTTGTGCGTCATGTTCTTTAGAGCAACGGCTTCAGTCCATTTGGTGAAATAGTCAGTGGCAACTAACACAAACCGATGCCCCTTTGATGATGAAGGATGAATTTCTCCAATAAAGTCTAATCCCCATCCTCTGAATGGCCAAGGCTTGATGATAGGATGTAATTCGGCTGCAGGGACCAACTGTAGGTCGCCGAATTTTTGACACACTTGGCACCCCTTGTAGTACTTGAAACAATCAGCTGTCATACTAGGCCAATAAAAACCAGACCTTCGCAACAACCACTTCATCTTTGGAGCTGATTGATGGGTACCACAAATTCCTTCATGTACTTCGGCCATGGCTAATATAGCATCATCTGGGCCCAAGCACTTAAGCAGGACATCATTAACCGTTCGGCGGTAAAGTTCATCACTCAACAAAACATACTTGAAAGCTGTTCGCCGAATGTTCTTATCTGTCCTGATATTGGGATTTTGCAAATAATTAAGTATAGGTGTCCTCCAATCGCTTGTATTGGCTTCATTGTCAGCCGAATCGATTAAGAGAACCTTTCTGGTAACCTCGGATGGTCCGGCGTCAACACGCGGACGGTCCGTGACCTGGGAATTTGGCTCTGCACTGGTTATCAGATTTTCAGTTTTGTGAAATTTCCCTCTCTTTATCCGATAACCCGATGCATCTTGTGCCAAGCTGTTAGCTCTATGATTCTCAACTCTAGAGATATGCTGAATACTGAATTCATCAAAAGAATGGATTATGCTCCAACATTTCTCAAGATAACTATTTAGAGTACCATCAAGACATTGATATTCTTCTAACACTTGTTGGACAACCAGCTGAGAATCACCAAATACCTTCACATGTTTTACTCCCATACCATTTAACAGTTCTAAACCGAATAGGAGGGCCTCATATTCAGCTTGATTATTAGTGCAATACGTTTTCAATCGGCTAGAGAAGTCAAAGGAGACATTACTTGGTGAAACAAGCACAATGCCAATTCCTTGCCCTTCATTGCAAACCGATCCATCAAAATATAAAGTCCAAGGAGTAATAGTGAGGTATGATATGTCTAGTTCATGAATATCATTAACCCGATGCTCTACAATGAAATCCGCTATGACTTGGCCTTTCATAGATTTCAATGGTTCATAGGCCAAGTCATATTCTAAGAGTGCATAAGCCCACTTACCAATTCTACCACTCATAATTGGGTTATGCAACATGTATTTGATCACATCGGCTTGACCAGAAACAGTGCAATGACTAGACAGTAAATAACATCTACATTTGGTGCATGCATAAAACAAGCATAAGCATAACTTTTCAATAAAAGTGTACCTTGTTTCAGCATCCACCAATCTTCGGCTTAGATATGTCACCACATGCTCCTTTCCCTCAGTTTCTTGTGTCAGAACAGCCCCAATGACCTTATCCTCAGCTGCAATGTATAATCGGAATGGTACTCCAGCTTGTGGTGCTTTTAATACGGGAGCCGAAGATAAGTATTTTTTGATGAGATCAAATGCTTCCTGCTGCTCTGCCCCCCAAGCGAATTCGGCATCATTCTTAAGCCGAAGAATAGGGGTGAACGCGTCAATCTTCCCGGCTAGGTTAGAAATAAACCTTCGCAAATAATTCACCTTGCCGAGAAACCTCTGTACCTCGACCTTACAGGTCGGAGGTCCTACATTCCGAATAGACTTGATTCGGTCAGGGTCTATCTCTATACCATGTTCATGTATGACAAATCCTAAAAACTTACCAGCCGACACTCCAAAAGCACATTTACGTGGGTTCATTTTCAAACCATACTGACGCATTTTATCAAAGGCTTTGCGCAAATCAGCTATATGAGAACTAAACTCAGCCGATTTGACTACAATATCATCAATGTAAACTTCCACAGTGTTTCCTAACAATTCATGGAAGATCAAATTCATAGCTCTCTGATAAGTAGCACCAGCATTTTTAAGACCAAATGTCATGACAACCCACTCAAATAAACCAATGAAGCCTGGACATATAAAGGCCGTTTTAGACGCATCTTCTTCGGCCATGAAAATCTGATTATATCCGGCATTACCATCAAGGAAGCTAATAATTCTATTTCCTGATGCATTATTGATTAATGTGTCGGCTATGGGCATGGGATATTCGTCTTTAGGAGTTGCTCTATTTAAATTGCGAAAATCAATGCATACTCTAAGTTTACCTGTCTCCTTCTTCTCCACCGGCACAATATTGGAGACCCACTCTGCGTATCTGCAAGGTCTGATAAAATCAGCTTCTAGCAGCCGGTGGATTTCGTCCTTGATGCGTGGGAGAAGATCCGGACGAAATGTTCTGGCTCTTTGCTTGAAAGGTCTGAAACCAGATTTAATAGGCAGCCGATGCTCTACGATCTCTCGGCTTAATCCAGGCATCTCAGTATAATTCCAAGCAAAGCAATCTGAATATTCCTTCAATAGACCGATCATCTCATTTCTAGAATCGGTCTCCAGGGTCTTGTTTACAAAAGTCGGCCTTTGAGTTTTACCATCTCCTATGTCAATCTCCTCCAAAGGATCGGCCGATGTAAACCCCTGTCCTAGTTTATCAAGATCTCTGAATTCCTCTATCATGTCCCCCACAGAGGAATCAGATGATCTTTGTGTGATGGCGGACTTTTCGGTCTCAGGGACCGGATCATCCGTAATACTGTCTTTTCGCTGTGGTAGATGTTCGGTCTTAAGGTCCGAACTCTTTTGTGAAAGACCAGACCATCCGGCCTTAGCGGCCGAACTGTCCGTGACCAAAGACTCATGAACTTTGTGTGTATTCATCATTTAACTTTATTTAGGATTTAGCCGATTCTCCATCGGCTCTAGCATTACAGGAATGAAACCTTTCTTATCTATACTTATGAACTGATAATCAGAAAAGTCTACTCCTGTGAGACATGTAGCAGTCTCATAAGTCCAGAGTACAGGGGCATCGGCCACAGCGATGCAGGCCGATACATCAGCATGTACTTGTTCTATGTCATCGCCTACCCATTGTATCAGCATTTGATGTAATGTAGAAGGTATACATTGATTGGCGTGAATCCAATCTCTGCCTAGGATTAAACTGTAATTTCCTTCTACATCAGCGACGAAGAATGCAGCAGCAAGGGTCTTAGTTCCGATGGTCAATTCAACGGATGTGACTCCCCTGGCTTTGATCGAACTATCAGTTCCAACACCGCTGAGGGTCATGTTGGTCTTGACAAGTTCGTCATCTTGTTTACCTAACTTTCTGTACAATGAATAAGGCATTAGATTTACAGCCGCCCCTCCATCTACCAACATCCTAGCAATCGGTATCCCATCAATGTGGCCGCGCATGAAGAGCGGCTTTAAATGGTTTACCGATTCCTTTGGTTTAGTAAAGGCGGCTTCTTTAGGACCAAAATCAAACTGGGCAACAACAGGTTCATCGTCGCCGATAATAGTACAATCGGCAGAAAATGTAATAATATTTACATCCATACCTGGGCGTTCTGGAGAAGCCTCGTAGTCGACCAGGTCTTCTCCCAGCAGGTCGTCCTCCTCCATTAATGTTGTCGTGTCGTTGGAGGCTTCCTGGTGAACGGCGGACGGTCCGCGTGGGGTGGCCGGACGGTCCGCGCCTGGTGCAGGTTGTCCAGAGACTTCCTGGTGAACGGCGGACGGTCCGCGCGTAGGGGCCGGACGGTCCGCGCTTGGTGCAGATTGACTTTCTATTTCTGTGGCCGTTTGTTTTTTCTCAACAGCCTTCGGTCTCCATTTCTTTTGCGGTGGCGGGTATAATGGATGTGTGTCATTAAATGTCTTTTCCGCCTCTTTCTCCTGGCTCTCCTTTGCTCTTAGGCGCTGCAATTTTCTCTTTTGGGATCGTGTCAATCCCGCTGGGCACCATCGAGGCATGGAGTATTTTGGATCGGCTGTTTTGATGGTAGCCGTATCCTTTTCGGTTGCGTTGGCCGATTCGCCGAAAATCATTGGCCCTTTATTGTCTCCCTGTATGACAACATCTGCGGTGCCTATTTTGATGATGTCCCCTTTTGTTGTTTTTTGAGTTGCTGCAGGCATATGCCCCCCTGCCGGATTGGTCGGCCTTGAAGGCCGAGTAGTCCGGCAATCCTGTTGGGTTTGTGCCTGGTGACCGGATTGAGCAGTGCTCAATCAGTCTTGTACTGGTGGCGTCAACCTGTTGAAAACAGATGTCTGGGGTGCCCCCCAGGCGGGATACTGTGGCATCCCAAATGGATATGGTGGCATGCCCCACATTTGATTTGGGACATATGGCGGAGGTAAATATGTGTACGGATATGGCATAGGTGGATATGGAGGTGGAGGTGTCCATGCAGGTATGTTAGGTCTCACTTGTAAAGTATGACCTTTCATTTCTTCCGATTGGTGGGGTGGTCCAATCGGCCTAACCTGGCGCTGCTCATGAATGGGCGAGTGGGGTCGCTTTGTTGGCCGGTCACTGGGGCCGGCCTTCTTTTTTACGTATTTAGACAATAATTGATCAAAAGTTGGGCCGACTTTAACCAACCGACCAGCTGCTTTAAATGTATTTGTTTTCCACGTACCTATCTCTGGTCGTCGTGGTTTGAAAGTACGTGGGCGTTGCGAATCCTGAGTACGGCCGGACCGTCCGCCGGAGCTCTCCGGACCGTCCGGTGGGGTCCCGGACCGTCCGCGCCTACGTGCCGGACCGTCCGGGATACGCAGCACGGGCTCCTGCATCTGTCTCCCTGTCTGCGCTTGCCCCCCGGTACTGGAGGCTGTGATGGTCACCTTTAGGGTCTCCCCTCCATCGGGAGTCTTCTCAGCCACCACTTTCCTGCAAGAAACTTTACGATCCTCATCGGCCTCTTTAGCATTGCCGATGATTGTCTCTTTGCCTTTATCGGCTGTGTTTGGCCGAACTAGGACTTTCTTGCCCTCGAAGTCAATCATGTTCATCGGAAAGGGCTCTGTATCCACCTGCATTTCCTGAAATTTCAATCGTCCTTCGTTAATGGCCGATTGAATCTGTCGACGGAATACATTACAATCATTAGTGGCATGAGAAAATGAGTTATGCCACTTGCAATATGCACGACGTTTTAGCTCGTCGGCGGATGGAACAGTATGATTTATTTTAATGTTGCCATTTTTAAGTAATTCATCAAATATTCTATCACACTTACCAACATTAAATGTAAACTTAACCTCCTCTTGCCGTTTCTTTTGAACCGGCTGTAAGGAGGCACAAGCCGAAGATTTGGCCTGCTTTGGCCAAACCATTTCAGCAGCATACACCTCTGCTGATTCGTCTTCTGAGCTACTTTGATCGCATTCTACTACATGTACGTTGTGACGAATTGTTTTAGCAGTTTCTTTGCTCCGGCTTTCGCAAGCCAAAGCCCTCTGGTGTAACTGTGCTAGTGTAAAAAATTGGATGCCTTCTAATCTCTCTTTCAAATAATATCGTAGACCATTAAAGGCTAATCCTACTAGCTGTTTTTCTGCTAAATGAATTTGAAAGCATCGGTTTCTTGTATCGCGGAACCTCCGGATGTAATTATTAACCGATTCGTCTTTTGTCTGTCGCAATGACACTAAATCTACCAAATCCAATTCATAATCACCGGAGAAAAAATGATCATGAAATTTTTGTTCTAGATCCCCCCATGATGAAACGGAATTAGGAGGTAAAGTGGCATACCATGCAAACGCGGTTCCTGTTAGCGATAATGAAAATAAACGTACGCGAAATGCCTCTGTGTCGGCCAATTCTCCCAATTGTGCTAAGAACTGACCTATATGTTCACGTGTGTTTTTCCCTTGATCACCCGAAAATTTTGCGAATTCGGGTATCCTGGTTCCCTGTGGGTATGGGTGGTGATCAAATCGGCTGTCATAAGGTTTCCGATATGATTGCCCCCCAGGGACCATGCTTACTCCGAGCTTATCTCGGAACGCCCCGGCTATTTCTTCCCTTACTATATCAATGGCAGCCGGTGCGAGACCACCGGCTCTCTGGTCAAACATAGGTGGGGTTGGCTGGACATTAGCATGTTGTCTTTCCCCCCATTGGTTTGAGTTACGTGGTGCATTTTCATTTGCCCTATATGGGTCATAGGTTTGATCGTTTCTTTCCGGCCTTCTAGGTGGGGCCGGAAAGCTTTCCTGGGCTTTGGATCCTGAATTAATGGGCTGGTGCATCGCATAGTGTGATGGGAAGTGTTGCTGGGACGGGCGAGGATTCATGTAATAATCCTCCTCAAAAGACTCATGCGCGGACTGTCCGGATACGTACCCGGACCGTCCGTGGTTATATGCGGACCGTCCGTCATTGTATGCGGACCGTCCGACTGGGTAGTTTGGGTTCTGTGCCGTGTGTGGTGGCCCGGGCGCATATCTAGGTAACTCATTGAAAATAGGCCCGACTGTTGTTGGCCCGGACGGTCCGCGATCACGTGCGGACGGTCCGGGCATGTGCAGATCGGCTGGTTTGCTGCCGATTTGCGGTTGCTTAGGGTATGTGTCCATCGGCATCCCATAAAGGGGTTGTGACTGGTCGTGACAACCTGTAGCCGATGTGTTACACGCGTTATCTCCTAACTCAACCTCGTGCGAAGGAAAATTTGCGGTACTAGATTTATCAAATGCACGTACTAGTCTCTTAAGATCGCTTTGCATACCCCCTATGATGTTCTGCATTTGTTCACGCTGATCTTCTACATAATTTCTAAGAGACTGCAGATCGTTGGTATTACTTACATCGGGGATATCTGGCGTGGGTTGGAGCGAAGCCGGATCCGTCGCCCGATGTCGGACGACCTTGTTGTTCCTGTCCACTTTGAAGTTGGCCACGAACTTTGCTTTCGCCTCCTGGATCATCCGCTCCTTGTGCTCCTCGAACTGGAGCTGCTCGTCAGCCGGCAAGGTTTCCCAAGTCGGCTCTATGATGTTGCTTGGAGAAATATCAGAGCTATCCCTTGAACCGGCCATTGAGGGCCGATTTGATGAGCTTAGATATGTCTTCCCCAGCGGAGTCGCCAAAAAGTATGTTGACGCCTTTTTGGAGCGCCAAATACTCAACAAGAACCGTGGCGGTGCCTTCTGCACAGGGGCGGACGGTCCGCGCGCAGGGGCCGGACGGTCCGCGGCCTGGTGCGAGGCGCGGTGATACTCTCTGCGCAGGGGCGGACTGTCCGCGGCCTAGGGCCGGACGGTCCGCGGCCTGGTGCGCGGCTAGGGCTTCTCTGCCTGACGGTCGGACGGTCCGCGCCCTGGGGGCCGGACGGTCCGCGCGTACGCAGAGGCGGCGGAAGTCGCCGGCGGCGCCTGGATCTCGCTCCCGGGAGGGACCCCGTCAGGGAGGAGAGATCCTAGGTGGTGTCTAGGCTCGGGTAGACCGACCTAGACTCCTCTAATCGACGTAGAGTCGAGGAGAGGCGGAGAATTTGGGATTGGAAGGCTAAACCTAAACTAGACTAGAACTACTCCTAGGATAAAATGCGAAATAGAACTTGTATTGATTCGATTGTTGATGATTACAAATCGGCCGTAGACCTCTCTATTTATAGAGGAGGGGGGCTGGACCCTTTACACAACTGATTCCGAGCTAATCCCGCGAATATAGCTAACAACCGTAGCACAAAACTCGGAACCCTAATCTGTTCTGCGCACGCGCGGACCGTCCGGCCCACAGGCGCGGACCGTCCGGACCGCGGACCGTCCGGCCTCAGGGCCGGACAGTCCGCCGGCTCAATTCCGGTTCGAATAGACGGTTTACATGACACCGTTGCAATCAGTCTTAGAGTAGGGGCGGATCGTAGCGTCCGATATGACGAGAAATGGCACTCGCCATATACCTTAATTTGGCCACATACACCGCATACTCTTCAGCATTGTAGCTTGGAATCACTTGCGCTCCCATGACCTCTGCTTCCGATCTGAGCACAGGCAGCAGGGGACAACGAGAGGAAGACGAAGCGTTATGTTGGACATTTGGACCTAGGCTAGCACACGAAGTACGTGTTATGGATTTATGGGCCTTTTGCTGTGTCCGAGCATATATTAGGCCGACGACCATCGGTAGCGAATGGCCAATTGGCATAGACGCAACCAGATGCATAGCACGGCAAGCTGCAGTGCACACTTCCAAACGCGTTGCATTACCAGAATTCTGCTTTTTGCCGAATGCTAAATAATTTGTCGAGTATTTTTTTCGGATACTCGACAAAAAGCTCTTGATCCATGCCAAACAAAAAACACTCGGTAAAAAAATACTTGGCAAAGAAACTCTTTATCGAGTATTTTTTAACACTCGGTAAAGAACTTCTTTGCCGTCTGTTTTTTTACACTAGTCAAAGAGTTTCTTCCTCGAGTGTTTTTTACACAAGGCAAAGAGCTTTTTTGTCGAGTATTTTTTTCAATACTAGGCAAATACAATTTAAAAATCACATTTTGAAGCAGTAAATTAATTCAGATGAAAAAAATTTAACTATAAATTTGTATAACTCATCAAGATGGACAATTTATAATTTGATCATTTCTTCATATGACAAAATAAAAGTAAATTTGTTCATAAAACCTATATCTCTCTCGTAGTTTATGAAACTACAAAAGAGATGTATAAGATTTGTGAATAATGTTAGAACCATCATGTGAGATGAACAAATGATTAAACAACCAAAATAAACTTTGTAGATCTTGAAAAGTTATAGACTTTTGTAGTTGACATTTTTTCATTCGAAGTCATCTTCTCAACGAAAATTACGCCTGAATTTAAAAAAACTAAAATTTGAATTTTGAAAACGACTTCGAATGGAAAAACCACCAACATGAAAGCTATAGGTCTGGAAAAGTCATGAAACTTTGTAGTTGACAATGTTTTAGTTTGAAAATCATCTTGTCATGCAAAACTATGCTTGAATTTTAAATTTTGAAATTTTCAAACTACCTCGGATGGAAAAACCACCAAAATAAAAGTTGTTGGTCTTAAAATGTAATAAAACTTTATAATCGATAATGTTTTTATTTGAAATCATCTTATCATAGAAAAAATCGTGTGAAGTTTTCAAATTCGAAATTCAAATTTTGTAAACAGCCTCGGATATAGAAACTATAAAAATAGAACTTGTAGATCTTGAAAAGTTACTCAACTTTATAGTTGGCAACATTTTCAATTGAATTCATTTAGTGCCTCAAATAATCAAATTACCTCAGTTTGTTATAATATATGAGGAATGAAAACGTAATATAGACATAATTGATGTAGTAGTGTAGTTATAGAGAACGTTATACGCGAGAGAGGTTGCGAGTTGAATCTCACTATTCGTAAAACATGTAAATTTGATTTGATTTAAAAATTTGTGAAAAATGATAGGGTGATGAGGTAGGGTTGGGTGGTGCGGTTGGAGAGTTGTTCTCATAATTAAAAAAATATTTTGCTATTTTTTTGGGTTTTTTGTGATTCTTATTTCGTCGAGTGCTTTTCTTTGCTGAGAGTTTTTGACACTCAGCAAAGTATTTGCCGAGTGTCCGAAAAAATACTCATCAAAAAATCCTTTACCGATAAAATGTTTGCCGAGTATTCTTTGTCAAGTGTAAAATGGTCTTTGTCGACACTCGGCAAAGAAGGCTAGTTCGATAGTGTTGCATTGTATGGACTGCCTTAGTTCGCGGACATGTTTGATGATTGCACCTGCGAATAAAAAATGAACAAGGAGTTAAAATCTAAACTTAGATCAATTTAAAAGAAGGGCAAGCCCAAATCTAAACTTAGAGGAAAATCCTGAAATTTATACCAATCTATGCCTTAACATTATTTGCTAAGGATTTTTTTCGCCATATCTTAATTTCATTTTTCCTCCACCATTGGATTAGAGCAAGTACATTAATGGACTCTAAGCCAGCTTATAGGACATTTTTGTTTATGTGGATGAGAGAGACATAAAAATATAAGAGAAGTGAGCCCTTATGTAAGAGTCGACCATTATATGGGCTCCAAGACAAAAGGATAACAGAGAAAGAGACAAGCACAAAGAAGTCTATAAATGCGGGTTGTAACGTATTATCACTATTGTTTTTTAGGAACAGCAAGTGGTAGGAGTTAGTAGAAATGTTTCTTATCAAATACGGTTAATTGAGAACCGCTAGTGGAAATCGGTTTCCACTAGCGGCTAGCGGTTGAGATAAGATAACCGCTAGTGGAAATCGGTTTTCACTGGCAGTTGATTCAAGGCAACCACTAGTAGAATTTTTTAGAAACTATAAACCGAGTTTTAAAAACAATAAAATAAATTATTTTAATTATTGAGGGCATTTTAAAAACAGCAGGTCACGTCATTGTCGTGCGCCACATGGCTAGTGGCAATCACACCCTTGACCTCACTCTCGTGTGTAGCAACATCTACCACTCCACCCATCACTTACTTGTATCTAGATTGCAGTTTTATTGCCCATATATTATAACAAATAGAATATAAATTAATTGTTTGAGGCCGTAAACGAATTCAAACAAAAAAATGTTAACTACCAAGTTGAATACCATTTTAAGTTCTACTGTACTTAATCCATCCGAAGACGTTTGCAAAATTTGCATTTTAACTTTGACAAATTCATATGTAATTTTGAGAGCACAAATGATTTCAAATGAAAAGGTTGTCAACTATAAAGTTTTATAACTTTTAAAGATCTACAACTTTTATTTTGGTTGTTTTTTCATATGAGGTCATTTGAAAACTCAAAAAAATAATTTAAAATGATTTCTATTGGTGGTTCATTAAGAAAACCATCAGTACAAATATATTCCTAAGGTACTCAAATATATTCCTAATGGCATTTAGAACTTATCCAAACATATGAACCACTCATAGTTCATCTTTTCCAAATTGGGTCGTTCTAGCCTTCTTTGAAACTATTGTTCATACTGAATTCTTCAATTTCAATCTTATGAACCTGCATTCATATAGTTAGCAAATAGTTAGTCCATAAGATTGTGATGATAATTAAACACCAAAACCAATATAGAAATGTCTAAAAGCCCATGTCCCTTTCACTAACTGATGCCTTTCTTGTACAGGTTTCCATAGATTATTGTGTAGTCGTGACTTCTGTACTTGAGTCTGGATGCTTCAAACTTATTGATAGGGTTGTAATGCCCTTGCAAATATAACATTATTGGCGCCCTCCAGCCTTTGTGCATTATGATGATGACTGTCTTGTGGCCTTCGTTTGGTTGCCCGATAAAGGGTATTTCTGTGACCTCGTAGAATACAACTGATGGTAGGGGCTCACCTCTTGTTACTGTTTTCATCAACATATCAACCTCTTCATTTTTCCCTGCTTGATGTGATTGTGAGGCCGCAAAACTATTTTTCAAGGCTTCACATGTCTGTCAGATACTGAAGCAACACTGGCTCTAGGCAGTACATTCCTTTTCTACTTGAACAACCACAATCTTCGAGTCGGTCTTCACTATGCAGGTTCTGACTCTAAGGGCTCTGAGCTTGCGAAGGCCAAGAATAACGACTTTCAGACTCTGCTATGTTGTTGGTGCATTTGTCGGAGTCTAAGGTGAAGTTGAGGCGAACAACATACTTGTACTTGGCGCCCGAGGGGGCGGTAAAGACTGTGGTAACCCATCGTGCCCTCCACGTCCTTCCATGTGAGGGGCAATATGAAATTGAGTGTTGAGCACCCCAAATGCTCTCTCCACGTCCTTCCATGCCCCTCCTAGCACACAACAAACTTTTGCTACTTTGGAGTCTGTGGGAGTGGAATGGTCTTCACTAACACCGATCACCAAGGGTATATGCCACTAGTTAGGTAGTGTCCCTAGTTGTACTCTATGACCACTCATTGTGAAGTTCACATTTGGTGCTTCCACCTTTAAGCACGTTAGTGAACAACGGTGATTGCTTGACCACATTCACATCATTGTTTGATCTTGCCACCCAAAAAAGCATGTCAGATCCACAAGTCATACTTGCAACAACCTTGAGCATGATAGTCGGAGATCCAGTGTCCCCTCTTGTGAACTGTCCTCTCGATCCAATGGGACAATTCCTCCACTTTCAATGCATAAAATCTATACTCCCTATCATATTAGAAAACCCCCTTCCCCCTAAACTAATAGACGCGTAATGTCATCAACAGTGGGACGACATATGTACTGCGGCCCAAAATATTCGATAACAACTCTACAAAAAAGTTTGAAACACTATAAGGTAGAGCTTTTCCCCATTTTGATGTACTCATCGATGGAGTCAGCAACGCTACCGTATGCAAACATAAGTAGGTTAGCTATGCATTTCTAATGGGGGGAGAATCTGTTGCGGTTGACTGTGTTGGTTCAATGAGTGAAGTAGGAGTGCTCATCCAACCTCTCCAAGATGTGAAGGAAGAGGCTTCTTTGATGCAGTAACTTCGACGAAAGTAGAGCGATGGATAAACGCATGGGTCGGTGAAGTAGTCGTGCATCAACCGGTCATGGCCTCGTGGGTAGCTTCATAGTTTCGGTCGATGTACCTACGACGTCGCTTCGGTCGCCTGCTAGACATGGAAGACTAAGTGTCAAGCTTTGTTGCCTCCGCTGCATTATTCTTTCGATAACAACTCGAAGAATTCTTTCTTCAATCATGTTGAGGTCGGAGACAGACGAAGACATCGAGACAACGGTTGTTTCAAACGAAATGACTGCAAAAGAAGAATGTGTAGGGTGATATATAAATTTAAAGTGAGGGTTGTATAAGTTCAAAAGGTTCTCCTTTATTTATAGACCAGGTTCAATTTTTTTAAAAAAATTAATTAAAAATGGAACGAACCAAACAGAAATCACCACGTGGCAACTATCTGTGCCTACGGATCGTGGAGGGTGATACTAACCGATCTATACCGACTACTCGTGGCTCCAATGCGGCCGGTAGCGATCCTACCGACCGATCGATGGCGTTGTCGACCGCGTGCATGTACCTACTGATGCTGGCACTATGGCGGACCGTTTGGTAGACCACATGATCGGATGATAGTAGCAAGTAGCAACCATTTGCACCGGTCTTGTTGAGGGGCCGTTCGGTTACTTCAGAATGGAGACCTGGAACAATTCATATCCAAATTGTTTCTCTAATTTATATAAATTTTGATTATCTGGAATAATTTATGGTGTATTCCTGTGCAAACGAACCGGGCCTGAATAGAAAACTAGAGGGTTGGGGCTTTACGGTAACACACAGGCGCACAGTGCCTGGTTGGGCGTCAGGTACCAAGGGCATAGAGGCAAAGAAGGTGAAGTCCATGGTGTGTGTTTTTTTTTCTCCTCGCCTTCTACTCAATCTCCAGTGGGCTCTAATCGCATGCCTTCTACCTGTTCTGGGCTACGCAATGGCAGGTTCCTAGGCTGTTGCCGTGAGCTCTTCCTGGGCCTCCTCGCCCCCATG
Source organism: Zea mays (assembly GCF_902167145.1). NCBI lineage: Eukaryota > Viridiplantae > Streptophyta > Magnoliopsida > Poales > Poaceae > Zea > Zea mays. Next base: position 36,725,984 of record NC_050100.1, on the reverse strand, counting down.
CCGCCTCCTGTATGTATGTGGAGCACTGGAGCCCTGACATGATTATCCTGAACCCGAAAGCTGAACTACCACACACAACAAATAACTGACGCAGGCGATCCATCACTCCACACACCGGTCGGAACCGAGGCCAACCAACGACGCCGCCGCCAATGTCGTCCCCTGCAGCGCCGGTGCAGCCGCCGCCGCCGCGCGCGGTGCGCTTCGGCGTCCTGGGATGCGCTGACATTGCGCGTAAGATCTCGCGCGCAATGCTGATGCTCCCTCCGGGCGCCGCCACCATCGCCGCCGTAGGCAGTCGCTCCGATGACAAGGCCCGCCGCTTCATCTCCGAAATCGGCTTCCCCGCGGCGCGCGTCCACGGGTCCTACGAGTCTCTCCTAGAGGACCCGGACGTGGAGGCCGTGTACCTCCCGCTCCCCACCAGTCTCCACGTGCCCTGGGCCACAGCCGTCGCTGCGCGTGGCAAGCACCTGCTCCTCGAGAAGCCCACCGCGCTCTGCACTGCCGAACTCGACGCCATCCTCGGCGCCTGCGACGCCTCCGGGGTCCAGTTCATGGACACCACCATGTGGATCCACAACCCGCGCACCGCCAAGATGCGGGAGATCGTCAGCGACAAGGACGCCTTTGGCGACGTCAGAGTGGTGAGATCTTGGAATGGCTTTTTCGTTGCTGATGTTCGGTGGAATCTGGAAATGCCTAGATCCTTTTCCTTATTTATTATACCAGTATGAAAGACCAAGAAATGGATCTCTAGAGAGGGAAAAAAAAGATTGACTCTTCTTCCCATCTTGGTGACTGAGTGTTTGCTTATCAACCAAAATTGTTGTTTTGCCTTAATTCCGTGGCTGGTATTTATCAGAAGTGGTGGGAACAGGGGTTTGGTGTCACTGCAGTTTTTTTAGTTTGGATGCCTGTGATATAATGACAGGAATCGAAATATTCAAACTTTGTTGGGGTTGAAAGTTTTCTCATTGAACCAGCATATACTTTTTTACCATAATGAACCACCATTGTTCTTAACACAAAATGAATCACCATCTTTCATAACGATCCATTGAAACTCTGGAAGACATTTTGTTCTGTTATAGCTGTTCACTTTGAACTTTTTCACAAAGTTTCAATTGCATGATTTGACTTGATCTGATTTTGCAATGTGATTCTTGATCTATTCCATTGAAACTCTTGAAGTTTGGCTATATCATTCCAGCTCAAATTGACCCAGAAAAAAAATAGTAACATCAATATGATTCTTGGTTTTTCAACACAGATTTTTTTTCCAGAACCACTGAAAACAAGCATAGACATTGTGGTTCTGCACATACTAGTATTGTAGTATGTGATTCAGGAAGTGCATATGGAATGCTGTAGGTTAATGTGTTCTTCATAGCCTTAATAATGTACTAAAGAATGATGAAATGTTTGTTTCCACTGCATATGGACAACTGGCAGAACTTTATTGGCTAATTAAGGCCATGCCTTTTTCTTTCTCCACTACAGATAAACAGTATGTGCAGCTTTCGGGCATCCGAGGAATTCCTCAAGAATGACATCAGGGTAAAGCCAGACCTTGACGCCTTGGGTGTCCTCGGTGATGTTGGATGGTACTGCATCCGCTCAATCCTGTGGGCTGTTGACTATGAGCTGCCTGAGACCGTGATCGCTCACCGCCATCCTGTCAAGAACCAGGCTGGCGTGCTCCTTGCTTGCGGTGCGACCTTGTACTGGGCAGATGGCAAGACTGCAAACTTCAACTGCTCGTTTCTTGCTAACCTCGCCTTTGACGTGACCGTCTATGGCACAAACGGCACTCTCCATGTCACTGACCTGGTCATTCCGTACGAAGAGAGCTCTGCGGAGTTCAGTGTGGCCTCGAAGTCAAGCTTCGTCAAACCCACCATCGGATGGGATCCATTGCCAGAGAAGCATGTTGTTACTACTGATCTGCCACAGGAGGCACTCATGATCCAGGAATTCACAAGGCTTGTGCAGAACGTCCGCGCCGGTGGCAGGCCTGAGGGTAAGTGGCCGGCTATCACCCGGAAGACGCAGGTGGTACTGGATGCCGTGAAAGCTTCTATTGACAAGGGATCTGAACCAGTTGAGGTTGCCAGCTAAATACAACAAATGCCAGCTCCTTGTGCTAGGTTTGTACTTAATGGCTTCTACTCGTATTTGCTGTCGCGCAAATGAAGGTAGTAATTGTAATACTGTCACGTAAATTGAAACTGGTAATTGTAATAATCTTAAGGAATCTGGTCAAATTGAGGAGAACATTTTTACAGTTTACCGAATCAGTGATTCGTCACGAATAAGATTGTGTAATAGATCAAGGTTGGTCAAAGCCCTGAGTGGATCGGAAGTGATCATCCAGTGATGGACGCGGCTCGATACACTGTTGTTAGTTGAGGAGAAGGAGGTTCATGTACCTAACTACATCCCTCTTTTCTCCAACATTAAAAGATATCGCCAACCTAGAGGTTGAGACGTCGTCGCCGGAGGCCCAAGGAATGGACCTAACTACATCCCTCTTTTCTCCTATAGAGCTAACCTTCCAAGAGACTCTGAAACTTACCCCCGGTAAACGGTCACCACCACTCACATCTCCGCTTCCGAAGAGAATGTCACCATCACGGTCGTGCCCTCCGAAGTGCAGGTCACCGCCAGGTCCTCGACGAAGTCCTCAGACACAACGGTCACATTGTAGGTCTTGGCGCTAGAAGGCTTCGACGGGACAAGAAATTGGACCGAGGCCTTCTTGAACTTTGTCACCATGGACGAGGCATTCCTTTTTGCCTTGCAAAAGCCACCCTTCTCCCTGCCCTCCAAGGGGGTATCCTCCCTCTCTTTCCCCGCAAGGACAGGGTAGGAGCCGTACTCAATCTACAATTTGAACACCCGGTTACCTTTCCAAATATCATGGATTCTCGTCATCTTGACCACAACATACTTTCCCACAATCTTGCAGGCTCCATTCTCAACCTACTTGACAAAGTCGTGGCGTAGATAGGGTTTTTCAAGGGATGAGGCGCTTGGTCTACTGTTCGTAAGGGAGGAACTAGGAAGAGGATGGGGCGGCCACCTGATCCAATAGCTTCAATAGGGCATTGTTGGAGGATGTTTTATGGTTCCGATCCAGCGATCCCTATATTTTAAAATACAACTTTGTTTAAGACCTCCCTTGAAGATGCTAATAGTGAAGACAAAAAACCGTCGAAAGGTCAGGGAGACATACTTATAGGGGAGAAAGACTTGTGGGCTCCATAAAATTAATCCATGAGGAGCTTAACCCTTCAAGGGTTCTCACATGAATTAAAAGAAACATGAGCTTCATATCATGATACAAATTGATTATTGACGGTAATTAATTATCTACATCTTTTACGCTTCTACGCTTGATCATTTTTAGGTTGTGTGTCTATCTTTCCTGGTTAACTTACTAAACTAATTCTTTCACGGTAAATATAGAATCACTTCATAAAATGGCAGTAAACATTTAGATAGAATTATAAATAGATTTTGAAAAATAGCTTTAGAGACCATTAGATTCTAACCTATACTTAATTCGATTTATTTTAGACTTACGATCCCTTTTCCGGGGACGGACGGAAAGGGCCCCTCAAATATTTATAACCTTTTATACCCCTTTTAAAAAAGAAAATTTAGAGAAATTTTGGATGATTAAAATTCTATAGAAAAATTTTATATGTGGTTTTGGAATAAAGGATTAAGTTTTTGCAAATCATATAAAATTACTATAGAATGACTTATTGTAGTGTGATTTTAAAGGACTTCTAACCTGAGGCACAATCTCTTAAAAAAATTCTTTTGTGTCTAACTCTCCTCTAATTATTGTGTTCTTTCTATATTGCATCTAAGTGCTCTATTAAAAATTTTCTGTGTTTTTAATTTCTAGGGTTACAGGTATCAAACAACTTTATTCCCACATTTTTTTTGTTCCTATGTTTCACCAATCCTGCATTTCAAAGGAAGCCTAAGGTTCATTTACTGTTAAGTATAGGGAAAAATGAAATTTTGAGTGGGCTAAAATAGTCATGTTCTAGGCTTCCTCGTCGGATCGGTCAAGTCCTCATCGTTCCGACTTTCATCTTTCTCAGCCTAGTTTTCACATCTATCTATTCGATCCCATTCATTCTGAAGCAGCTCGAACCAGTATGTCATCCTTCTCCTCAGCCTAGTTTTCACATCTATCTATTTGATCACATTCATTCTGACGCAGCTCAAACCAATATGCCCTGATGTCTCATTCTCGACGTCGTCCGACAATCGATGCCGCCCGACCACACTCCACTCTCAGTGCCCCCATCTTGCTCATCATCACGACGTCGGTCCACCCAACAGGTCTGATCTCGCTTGTCATGACAATTTGACTGTCTCCGGCGAATGACGAGCTTGGTAAACCCACGAGTCATATCTCTCAACCGAAGATGTCACTTGGCCCTGCCCCTTTACCAGTGCCCTCACGCTTAGAGGAGATCCGTATTCAACAAGATAGATCTGACTTCAATTAAGTCAGCAAAAATTTAGCGATATATTTATTTCTTTTGTTTATATTGTTTTCTTTTTGAATCTGATCATATATTGATGTAAAACTTAAATTATATTCAACACTACTTTTTTCCGGTCTTGCTTAATTTTATCCTACGGTCTTCTTAGCCCCATGAATTCTTGTGCTCTTTTCTAGATGCACCGACAACACGTTCAGTTGGACCCGAAACTTTTTGCAAATGTTGATAGAAAAAATACTTACATGAAAGTGAAACCAGCCACCTTAATTCATATAGGTTCACCAATATTAGAATAAAAAATTAACTAATTACTCCTCACAATGCCTACTATAACTCAAGTATGAATTAGGAATCAGGATGGAGTATTATGTAGCCACATAAACTTGCAGTAAGATAGGTAGACCTTTTTTCTGTTGCGGATGGGGCTCCGCCGACGAGATCGAAAGCTCAGAAACAGGTTGAGAAAAACATAAAGACAAAAAAGATGGTGACGCTGACGATGAGAAACCAAAACCAGAAACAGCAGCCGTTACGTCGTCCATCTCTTCTCCACGCCCCGCAAAAAGGCAAAAACAACTTTTCCAGACTGACCATCCAATGTTGCCTTTCACACACATTTCAATCTATTCCACCAGATAGCGCTTTTTAATCTATCTTCAACGAAATTCTCCACTAAGGTATTCCTTCGCTAGCAAAATAAAAATATGCCGTATATGTGCGACAATTGAGTGCTTATGGGTCATGGCCTCATGTTAAGACTCCCAACAAAAATGAAAAAAAAAGTAGTTCACACTACCGCATAAAAAACTATTAATTCAGCAAAAAAATGATTAGCTGCTGCAGAGGTGTAAAAACTTGGTAAAGTGCAGAAAATCACTATGTTGGAAGAGAACGGTTAATGTCAGAGGTTCAGAGTCGAGAACCTTACGCCAACTTGCACATTTACATTCCTCCGTCAGATAGTATTTAAAAAACAGAGCAAATCTCAAGTCAGAAAATCACTATGTAACAAAAGCGAAATGGTGCAAGAGTTCACTGTTTTATTCTTTAAAAAACAGAGCAAATCTCAAGTCGAACTAGTGATGGAACAGCACCTGATTTCTACCAGGTGCAATAACCCTGTGCTGCGGACGAAACACATGGAAATATACCTTTTTGCAGTCAGACTCCAATAACGGATTATACCAGTTAGTTTTGTCAAACAAAATGGTGACTGGTGAGCATCTCAAACCAGCTAGATTTCCATCGAGAACAAGGAATCAAAATCCTTTGAAATTCAGATTACCATGTCAAATCTAGCGCCCTTTTTCCTTACTCAAAAAAGAACAGTCCAAAGAGGTACTTGTCCAAAAAAGAACCCAGCACTCACAACAGTCACTGGTTTAAGTGTCATGGAAATCTTTTGTTTGTATTCAGTTCATGAGCATCAGCTTCTGCAAGGTGTAAAACAGCAGTTATCAAATAAATATTATGCTTGACCTTAAATGAACACTCAAAAGAGGTCACAAAAACATAGAAACAGAATACAGGTCGCTACAGCAGAAAAACCATGCCATGCATATGTGGGTGATGAAAAGGAAGTAGAGGAACAATCATGTGAAGTTAAGTCAGTTATTAAATAAATATTATGCTTCACCTTGAATGAACACTCAAAAGAGGTCAAAAGACACAGACATCATAAAGCTGGCTACACAAGAAAACAATGTCATGCTTATGTGGCTAATGAAAACGAAATGAGGAACAATCATGTGAAATTAAATGTTTCAGTAATGAAGGTCTGATGCTGCAAAATCTCCATCCCAGAAAAACTTATATTTTAGGGGACAGGTTAGAGCTCAACAGGAATTACCCATGTACCCTTATTATTAAAAATGAACCATGCTTATTAAGGAATAAACCCCTCATTAAAAGGAATGCATGGAGGCATGCATACTGTAACCTTAGGCTGATATGGGCACAATAAATCATCTAAGAGCAAGTTTTTTGGGGCGTTTTTAAATTCCTAAAACATCAAGTTTTTTTTGGAAAGAAGGTAGTAGTCGTTTTGAGTGGTAATTAAGGCTGTGATTACAAGGATATATTTCATAATATAGAAAGGAACCTACATCTCGTTTTTTGTATAATCCTCACTCAAAAAATTGGCATCAAAATGATACCTACATCTCGTTTTTTGTATAATCCTCACTCAACATATTGATGTTTTTCAAATAGCCAATTCATTCCATAAACAAAAATCAACAGATTCATATTCTTGTAGTTGTTTTGACCAAAACAACCATCAAGTACGCAAAAGTTCAAATAAAGCATTCAAGTGCATGACAATTACAGGATCTCAGAGCAGATAAGGAAAAGGAAAATATTTCACGACAATTTGAATGAACCAAATAGATGCATTCAATATCTGCTTGTGTGCCATAGGATAACTTTCAAGATGTTTATCTGATCTAATTTTAAGGGAAAGCGATAATAGTCCAAACTCCAAACAGGAGTCCAATTTATAATCATGCTCTGTTCAAACAGTTTAGCTGGAACCCATCCCAAGGTCATCCATCCAAATAAATGTATAAAGGAATGAAAGTGCAACATATATGATAACTCAAAAATAATAATACAGTAATAACAAGATGGTCACTTCTTTTGTTGCAGACATAGATAAGGGAATATGATCAAAACAAATTGCTATGGCATCATCAATGATGGAAGGCCTCCGAAATTTGATGTTTCTAGATTATTGGTATGACATCTTTTGCATGGTATCATCTTCTAGATCTTAAGACTGATCCAAATGTAAATGAAAGAAAAGGATTAGTCGGGGCGGAAACTGACGTATGAACTCAAGTTTTACAAGATCCTGCTGCTGCTCTGCTGATGCCAACTACATCAGCTACCAGGTCAAAGGCAGAAACTCATGGAGTGCTGAAGCTAAACAGGCCTTCCATTGTGAATACCTCTCTTTGTAAACATCACTGTGCAGAATCCTTGATGAAGTGAACTCAGCAGCTCATCACAGCGCAATTATACACAAAATTTCCAGATGGCCGTCTGTCCATCAGATTCCACACAGGTGGCTTGTCATCAGGAATCCATGAGGTTAGCTCAATCGTTCCCCCAACTGGCGTTCTTGGGCCACCAATGACAATAAGCCTCTCACCACATGCCCTGAATGCAAGGCCCCATCCATTCATGGACACAGATCGCTCAGGCAATTTACCAAGTGTGATCCACCTATTATTCTGCTTGTCATACTTCTTCACATCCTTCTCACTATAGTCAGCAGCATAAAGCTCATTCTTGACCACTGCAACAAGTGGGGGTGCACCGCTCACTCCATTTAGACCACCAGACATGTTCTCGATCACCCTCCAAGTCTTGCTCTGCACATCGTACACTTCACCGCAGGTCAATACCATGTTGTTGTTTGTCACACCGCCAATTACATAAAACTTGCCATCCATGAACAACCCAGAGCAATTTTTCCGTGCCTTATTCATGCTAGGAAGAGGTGTCCAAGTATGTGTCTCAGAGTTGTATAGCTCTGCTGAGCTAAGGATCCTGCCAAGAGAATCAGTGCCACCAGCAACATATGCCTTCTCACCAACGCTTGCCGACCCAAATAAACACCGAGGAGAGTTCATCACCTCACCTCGTGACCAAGAGTTTGTCAGTATACTGTATCTGAAGACAATATGTGCCATCCCAAACACAAGTAGTTCGGTGCCCACAGCCAAAGACTCCTTGTCCGAGCACATGAAGCACTCGTCAGGCGGCATCTTGGGCACCGAGATCCAACGCTTGCGGTAGGGGTCATAGGCATCCCACTCCAAAACATTACAGGAGAAGTACACCCAATGCTCCGCTATGTTATTCTGCCGCCGCAGCCTGTAGATCCCCCCTCCTCTCACCAGAGACCGGAAATCATGATTCAACGATGCCACTGAGCCATACTCTGACCGAGACAGCCGGAGGAGGCAGTTGATGGACAGGTCCCGACCGATTTCTCCTATGAGGTCACCCCCACCACCGCTGTGCTCCCCACCACCAGCCACCACGGTGGTGCGGCGGCCAGGGACATGAGCTTCATGAATATCTGGCGTGTGTGGCTGCGGTGACGGCGGCTTGCTGCGCTTGCCACCGCCATCCACCTCGTCCATTTTCTGGACCTCGTCTTCGAAGTCTTCCGGCGCACGCCGCTTCCGTCCGGCGCCTTCGAGGAGGCCATCCACCCACTGTAAATCGACGTCGCATCCGCCCCGCGAAGCCCGGGAAGCCAGGCAGGAGTCCCCGTCTTGCAACGCCATGTCCTCTCGCTTGTCGTACAGATCCATCCCCGCCGCGGGTTCTTGAAAGAACCGGACGCGGCAGCTGCGGGTTCTTACAAGAACCGTACGCGACAAGCACAAGCAAGACGGGGGGAGCCGGTCTCGATCTCCTCTCCTCCTTCTCTTCCTCCTCTCAGGATTTACACCCCGCGCTTTGCTCTTGCTCCGATCTGCGAGCAGAAATAGGAGGAGGTAAACGAATTGGGCGACAAATCGCGAAGGACAGATCGAGAAGCTGAGATCTGGTAAGCACCTCACGAACCCATCCACCCACTCATAGCTCAGTAACACGAATGACGAATCCCCCTCCACCCATCCGAGAATTGAATCCCCCGACGCAAGAATCGGCGCACGTACCTAGGCAGATAAAGGCATCCGATCGAAGAACACCGAATCAACGAAGACAGATGCGGCGGCGGCAGTTGGATCCAGGAAGCAAAGCGAAAAGAAAGGGCAGTCACATCAAACCCTTCCCATCAACTACCCTCTCTCTCTCTCTTCCCTGTACAAAATTTCATTCCCAGCTCCCTCTCTAATCTCTATCTAATTGGCCATATAATATAACTGCGTATATATATAGAAGATGGATAGCTAGAAATAGATGGACTGGTCTCACCCTCTTCTTCTACCACGGGTCTGCGGCGAATGCTTTCCCTGCTGTATGGCGTGTGCCGCCGCCGCATATGGAACCGGTCAAGCCATCTGTTTCACTGCATCGGTTTAGACCGTGTGAAATCGTTCTTAAATATTTTAAACAGGTATAATATAATTATATATTTATGTCTAGACCATTTTATAATTCATCCGTTTAAACTTTTGCAAAACTCATCCAATAAAATACAAACAGACTTAACGCATCATCAAAATCAACGATTCAGATCGTTTGATTCATTTCTCTTCATTAAATAAAATGATCACTATTATTTTAGATCATCTCTCATCTCCCTTCCTCTACAGCGACCCACACCCCCTCCCCTCTTATCGTCTGATTCCCATCCCACGTGACTCCACCGCCCCTCCACCTCACTCGTACCGCTACCATCGTCGATCCCTCCCTAACGTCGCTGGCCCCTCTCTCCACGACCCAACATCTCTTCCCTCTCCCCCTCACTTGTGACTCTGCTACCGGCACCTCTCTCGCGTCATCGCCATCGTCGATCCTCCCTCTCCCCTTCCCAAGATCATAGCGCTAGCACGGACTATATCCTAGTAACACATAATTACTAACATATACTTGATTACTTCATAAAAATACTATTATATATTTTCTTCTTAAATTATGTGATTTTTTATTTTATATCATACTTTATTATTTATATTTTTTAAAAATTTTATATAAGTATTATTTATTTTGTTATGAATTATTTTATCACTAAAGATACTATAAAAATGACTTTTTATTTTATTTGTTTAAACATCTGAATAAGTGAAAGTGTATCTATCTCTTCAATAATTTTTTGGCAAATTGAATAACAATATAATTAAAGATCTAATAAGTTTGCTAAGTGTTAAACTGAAATTTTAAGTATATTTCATGTACTTAAAGAAAGGGTATCAAAGGTTCAACAAGGATGCAAACTTGATGATATTTCATGTAGTGTTCAAATGAATACCAAAGTTATGTATTTTGTGCTAAAAATATGGCAACAATCTAGTTCAAGCATAAGACAACATGTAAATGCAATTGATAAATGAGATATCATAGCTTCATGTGAAAGTAAGCATATTTGGGAAATCGTCAATAAGATATGAGTTGATGATTTTTTATTGGTCTCGGTAGTGGCCTTGCTTTACATGAACAAGAAAAGTTTGATAATGGATTGACTTTGATCAAGTATTGAAAAATGAACCAATGGTGCATAAGTGAGAAAATATCAACAAATGTCAAATGATAAAGGAGATAATGTACAATGGATGTTAGATGGTCTTTACATTGGTTTGCTTGTATTGATACAAATTTAAAAAATCATAGTGCATTGATTTGATCAAGCTAGAAATATGAAGATAGATTTTGAAGCGAGTATTGGGAGTGCCAAGCCAAAAATGAAGAGGATGTGAGGAATCATGAATGTGCTTGACCACATTGATGTGGATTCATGCATGACAAACTATGTGAATCAAACTGAAGTTTGATTGATCTCAACATTCATATCAAGAAGATATCCAAGCAAGGATCATAATGTTGAAGAAATGGTTTTACTAGATGCTTAATGTTGATTTGAGACGATGTGAATTGTGGATGGACTAAGAAAAGGTGAAGGGCAACCAATGGCTTGAAAACCAAGGTATCATGGCTAAGGTGAAGAAGAAAGTAATTGCATTGAGTCGAGATACTAATCGAGCTATGAGGAGTCAGATTGTGTTGAGGATCCAATCATTAGTGGATGTGACTTGAAGTTATGAGTTAAACTCATATGTGTGAAAATGGTTCAAGCCATTTGTTGTCACATCTAGTTTCAGAAGGCAAACCGAATGCGAACCATGTACGTGTCGGTATCAGAACTCACGTACACAGCGATTACATAAATGGATCATCATTGCATAATGCTCGAATAACATAATAACATAAAAGAGTAGTTAAAGTTATCACATACTGATGTTGAAGACATCCACATAGCCATAGACTTCACATAGATCACAGTGCTTAAATGGAATGTAGCAAATTACACGGCCTTCCACAGGAAACTGACTGGGGGATAATGCAAATCTAGTTCTAGAACTCATCATAGTCTTGGAACTCCTTGAAATCCACATCATCACCTTCTTCTCATGAGCAATGGTTGCAATGGGGTAACTTGGTGTTATGTGAAAGCAAGGGTGAGTACACATCAACATACTCAGTAAATGCCTCGTTTCGCTGAGTTGAACTAGCTTTATGTGGGGTTAGGCTCAAAGCAGTTGCTTTTAATACATCAAGTTTTATCATTAATAGAAGCCAGGTTTTAACATTAATCCCAAAGTTGTTAGCCCATGAGATATCTCCTCATCGAGGAAACATCAATACATGTATGCATGATCATCATAACCAAAACTATCATCGTAATGGTAAGCAATGTATGTCTAATCAAAGAGGATCCAAAGTCCACTCTTAACCGTGAGCACAACTAATATACTAGTTTCTTAACCCTCTGCAGAGGTCGCACACTTTACCCATGAGTTGTGATCCCTTTCGCCTCGGGTCGATCAAACCTATCGGGGACCATAATTAGGGGTACCCTCAAGACTCCTAATTCTCAGCTGGTAACCCCCATCAGCATAAAGCTGCTAAGGCCTGATGGGTGCGATTAAGTCAGGGATCAGTCCATTCGAGCGACTCGATCACGCCTCGCCCGAGCCTAGCCTCGGACAAGGGCAGCCGACCCCGGAGGATTTCCGTCTCGCCCGAGGCCCCCCCTCCGACGGCGAACATATCTCCGGCTCGCCCGAGGCCCTGCCTTCGCTAAGAAGCAACCCTGACTAAATCGCCGCACCGACCGACCAAGTCGCAGGAGCATTTAATGCAAAGGTAGCCTGACACCTTTATCCTGACGCGCGCCCTCCGGCAGAGCCGAAGTGACCGCCGTCACTTCGCCGCTCCACTGACCGGCCTGACAGAAGGACAGCGCCGCCTGCGCCACTCCGACTGCAGTGCCACTTGACAGAGTGAGACTGACAGGCAGTCAGGCCCTGCCAAAGGCACCATAGGAAGCTCCGTTCTGCCCGACCCAGGGCTCGGAGACCGGCGTGAGAGGTGGGAATCCCGCGGCCTTCGTGTTCGTCCCGCGCCTAGGTCGGGTGCGCTTGCAGTAGGGGGTTACAAGCGTCCACGCGGGAGAGGGAAGCGAGCGGCCCCAAGAGAGCGCCTGTCTCGTCCTCGTCCCCGCGCGGCCAACCCTCTCTAAGAGGGCCCTGGTCCTTCCTTTTATAGGCGTAAGGAGAGGATCCAGGTGTACAATGGGGGTGTAGCAGAGTGCTACGTGTCTAGCGGGGGAGAGATAGCGCCCTAAGTACATGCCGATGTGGCAGCCGGAGAGATTTTGGCACCCAGCTGGTGTGATGTCGTGGCCGTCGGAGGAGCGACGGAGCCTGGCGGAGGGACAGCTGTCGGAGCGGTTGGGTCCTTGCTGGCGTCCTCTTGCTTCCGTAAGGGGGCTGAGAGCCGCCGTCGTCATAGAGCATGCGGGACGCCATCATTGCCTATCTGGCGGAGCTAGCCAGATGGGACACCGGTCTTGTTCCCTGTGGGCCGAGTCAGTTTGGGGTAGGGTGATGATGGCGCCTCCTGTTGACGTGGCGAGCCTGTGCCCTAAGTTGGGCGATGTGGAGGCTCCTCCGAAGCCGAGGTCGAGTCTGTCTTCCATGGCCGAGGCCGAGTCCGAGCCCCTGGGTCGGGCGAGGCGGAGGTCGTCGGCAGAGGCCAGGGCGGAGTTCGAGCCCTGGGGTCGGGCGGAGCGAAGTTCGTCGTCTTCTGGGGCTGAGCCCGAGTCCGAGCCCTGGGTCGGGCGGAGCGGAGTTCGCCGTCTTCCGGGTCTTAGCCCGAGTCCGAGCCCTGGGTCGGGCGGGGCGGAGTTCGCCGTCTTCCGGGACTTAGCCCGAGTCCGAGCCCTGGGTCGGGCGGAGCGGAGTTCGCCGTCTTCCAGGGCTTAGCCCGAGTCCGAGCCCTGGGTCGGGCGGAGCGGAGTTCGCCGTCTTCCGGGACTTAGCCCGAGTCCGAGCCCTGGGTCGGGCGGAGCGGAGTTCGCCGTCTTCCGGGGCTTAGCCCGAGTCCGAGCCCCTGGGTCGGGCGGAGCGGAGCTTCCTATGGTGCCTTTGGCAGGGCCTGACTGCCTGTCAGTCTCACTCTGTCAAGTGGCACTGCAGTCGGAGTGGCGCAGGCGGCGCTGTCCTTCTGTCAGGCCGGTCAGTGGAGCGGCAAAGTGACGGCGGTCACTTCGGCTCTGCCGGAGGGCGCGTGTCAGGATAAAGGTGTCAGGCTACCTTTGCATTAAATGCTCCTGCGACTTGGTCGGTCGGTGCGGTGATTTAGTCAGGGTTGCTTCTTAGCGAAGGCAGGGCCTCGGGCGAGCCGGAGATATGTTCGCCGTCGGAGGGGGGGCCTCGGGCGAGACGGAAATCCTCCGGGGTCGGCTGCCCTTGTCCGAGGCTAGGCTCGGGCGAGGCGTGATCGAGTCGCTCGAATGGACTGATCCCTGACTTAATCGCACCCATCAGGCCTTAGCAGCTTTATGCTGATGGGGGTTACCAGCTGAGAATTAGGAGTCTTGAGGGTACCCCTAATTATGGTCCCCGACAGTAGCCCCCGAGCCTCGAAGGGAGTGTTAGCACTCGTTTGGAGGCTTTCGTCGCACTTTTTTGCAAGGGGACCAGTCTTTCTCGGTTGCATTTTGTTCCGGTGGGTGCGCGCGAGCGCACCCGCCGGGTGTAGCCCCCGAGGCCTCGGAGGAGTGGTTTCACTCCTTCGAGGTCTTAATGCCTTGCGTAATGCTTCGGCTGGTCTGGTTGTTCCCTCATGCGAGCTGGCCGTAGCCCGGGTGTACGGTCGGGTCCCAAGTTCTCGGGCTGGTGTGTTGACGCTGTCAACGGTTCGGCCGGAGCCGGGTTTGCGAGAGCAGCCCTCGAGCCTCTGCACAGGGCGAGAGGGCGATCAGGGACAGACTCGGCTTTTTGCATACGCCCCTGCGTCGCCTTTTCGCAAGGAGGAGGGGGGGAAAGCGCCATGTTGCCCTCGATGGGCGCCGAACATGGTGTCTCCGGTGAGCTGCAAGCGGGTAATCCGAGTGGACGTCCGTGCCCCGTTCGTTAGGGGTCGGCTAGGGGCCCAGAGGCACGCCCAAAAGTACCTGTGGGTGATCTGCCGAACCCGGTCCCCTGGCGACGGGGTCCGAGGGCTCGATGCCTCCCTCTGATGGGATTCCGTTACAAGATCGCTCCCGTTGGTCTCGGAAATGTCCTAGGGTACCTCGGGAGCGCAGCCCGAGCCTCGGTTATGTATCGAACGTACCCCTGGTCATCCCTCGCTCGGCGTCTGAGGCGGCTGTGAACCCTTCGGGGGCCAGCCTTCGAACCCCTGATCAGTAATGGGCGCGGAGCCCGAGTAGCCTGAGGCGGCCGTGGAACCCTTCGGGGGGCCGGCCTTCGAACCTCTGACCAGTAGTGGGTGTAGGGCCCACGCGATCTGAGGCGGCTGAAAGGGAATTAGGCTTACACCTAGTTCCTAAATAATTTTGGTGGTTGAATTGCCCAACACAAATCTTTGGACTAACTAGTTTGCCCAAGTGTATAGATTATACAGGTGTAAAAGGTTCACACTCAGCCAATAAAAAGACCAAGTTTTGGATTCAACAAAGGAGCAAAGGGGAAACCGAAGGCACCCCTGGTCTGGCGCACCGGACTGTCCGGTGTGCCACCGGACATGTCCGGTGCACCAGGGGGACTCAGACTCAAACTCGCCACCTTCGGGAATTTCCAGGGGCGACTCGGCTATAATTCACCGGACTGTCCGGTGTACACCGGACAGTGTCCGGTGCGCCAAGGGAGGTCGGCCTCAGGAACTCGCCAGCTTCGGGAAACTCCAACGGCTAGTCCACTATAATTCACCGGACTGTCCGGTGCGACTCCGGAGCAACGACTAACTCCGCGCCAACGGCTACCTGCTGCGCAATAAATGCGCGCTCTGCGCGCGCAGAAGGCAGGCGCGCCCATTCCGGCGCACCGGACAATGAACAGGAGTTGTCCGGTGTGCACCGGACACCCAGGCGGGCCCACAAGTCAGAAGCTCCAACGGTCAGAATCCAACGGCAGTGATGACGTGGCAGGGTGCACCGGACTGTCCGGTGCGCCATCGAGCAGACAGCCTCCCAACGGCCACTTTTGGTGGTTGGGGCTATAAATACCCCAACCACCCCACCATTCATTGCATCCAAGTTTTCCACTTCCCAACTACTACAAGAGCTCTAGCATTCAATTCTAGACACACCAAAGAGATCAAATCCTCTCCAATTCCACACACAAAACCCTAGTGACTAGAGAGAGTGATTTGCTTGTGTTCTTTCGAGCTCTTGCGCTTGGATTGCTTTCTTCTTTCTTGATTCTTTCTTGTGATCAAACACTCACATTGTAATTGAGGCAAGAGGCACCAATTGTGTGGTGGCCCTTGCGGGAAGTTTGATTCCCAAGTGATTTGAGAAGAGAAGCTCACTCGGTCCGAGGGACCGTTTGAGAGAGGGAAGGGTTGAAAGAGACCCGGCCTTTGTGGCCTCCTCAACGGGGAGTAGGTTTGCAAGAACCGAACCTCGGTAAAACAAATCCGTGTGTCTCACTTCATTATTTGCTTGCGATTTGTTTTGCGCCCTCTCTCGCGGACTCGTTTATATTTCTAACGCTAACCCGGCTTGTAGTTGTGTTTATATTTGTAAATTTCAGTTTCGCCCTATTCACCCCCCCTCTAGGCGACTATCAATTGGTATCGGAGCCCGATGCTTCATTAGAGCCTAACCGCTCGAAGTGATGTCGGGAGATCACGCCAAGAAGGAGATGGAGACCGGCGAAAAGCCCACTACAAGCCACGGGAGCACTTCATCGGAAGAGTCCCGCACCAAGAGGAAGGAGAAGAAGAAGGACTCCTCCAAACGGAAGGAGAAAAGGTCTTCCTCTTCTCACCACAAAGAGAAGAAGGAAAAATCTTCTTCCCACAAGCCGCATCGGAAAGGCGACAAGCACAAGAGGATGAGGAAGGTGGTCTACTACGAGACCGACACTTCATCAACATCTACCTCCGACTCCGATGCGCCGTCCGTCACTTCTAAGCGCCAAGAGCGCAAGAAGTATAGTAAGATTCCCCTACGCTACCCTCGCATTTCCAAACATACACCTTTACTTTCCGTCCCATTAGGCAAACCACCAACTTTTGATGGTGAAGATTACGCTAGATGGAGCGATTTAATGCGATTTCATCTAACCTCGCTCCACAAAAGTATATGGGATGTTGTTGAGTTTGGTGCACAGGTACCGTCCGTAGGGGATGAGAACTATGATGAGGATGAGGTGGCCCAAATCGAGCACTTCAACTCTCAAGCAACAACAATACTCCTCGCCTCTCTAAGTAGAGAGGAGTATAACAAAGTACAAGGGTTGAAGAGCGCCAAGGAGATTTGGGATGTGCTCAAAACCGCGCACGAGGGAGACGAGCTCACCAAGATCACCAAGCGGGAAACGATCGAGGGGGAGCTCGGTCGGTTTCGGCTTCGCAAAGGGGAGGAGCCACAACACATGTACAACCGGCTCAAGACCTTGGTGAATCAAGTGCGCAACCTCGGGAGCGTAAAATGGGATGACCACGAGATGGTTAAGGTTATTCTAAGATCTCTTATTTTCCTTAACCCTACTCAAGTTCAATTAATCCGTGGTAATCCTAGATATACTAAAATGACTCCCGAGGAGGTTATCGGGAATTTTGTAAGTTTTGAGTGCATGATCGAAGGCTCGAGGAAGATCAACGAGCTTGATGATGCCACCACATCCGAAGCTCAACCCGTTGCATTCAAGGCAACGGAGGAGAAGAAGGAGGAGTCTACACCGAGTAGACAACCGATAGACGCCTCCAAGCTCGACAATGAGGAAATGGCGCTCGTTATCAAGAGCTTCCGCCAAATCCTCAAGCAAAGGAGGGGGAAGGATTACAAATCCCGCTCCAAGAAGGTTTGCTACAAGTGTGGTAAGCCCGGTCATTTTATTGCTAAATGCCCTATATCTAGTGACAGTGACCGAGGTGACGACAAGAAGGGGAGGCGAAAGGAGAAGAAGAGGTACTACAAGAAGAAGGGCGGTGATGCCCATATTTGTCGGGAGTGGGACTCCGATGAAAGCTCAAGCGACTCCTCCGACGACGAGGACGCCGCCAACATCGCCGTCACCAAGGGACTCCTCTTCCCCAACGTCGGCCACAAGTGCCTCATGGCAAAGGACGGCAAACAGAAGAAGGTTAAATCTAACTCCTCCACTAAATATGAGTCTTCTAGTGATGATAATAATAGTGATGAGGAGGATAATTTGCGTGTTCTCTTTGCCAATCTTAACATGGAGCAAAAAGAAAAATTAAATGAATTAGTTAGTGCTATTCATGAAAAGGATGACCTTTTGGACTCCCAAGAGGATTGTCTAATTAAAGAAAACAAGAGACATGTTAAGGTTAAAAAGGCTTATGCTCTAGAAGTAGAAAAATGTGAAAAATTATCTAGTGAGCTAAGTACTTGCCGTGAGATGATTGACAACCTTAGGAATGAGAATGCTAGTTTAAATGCTAAGGTTGATTCTCATGTTTGCATTGTTTCAACTTCCAATCCTAAAGATAATAATGATGATTTGCTTGCTAGGATTGAAGAATTAAACATTTCTCTTGCTAGCCTTAGATTAGAGAATGAAAATTTGATTGCTAAGGCTAAAGATTTTGATGTTTGCAATTCTATTATTTCCGACCTTAGAACTAAGAATGATATGTTACATGCTAAGGTTGTTGAATTAAAATCTTGCAAACCCTCTACATCTATTGTTGAGCATGTATCTATTTGTACTAGATGTAGAAATGTTGATGTTGATGCTATTCATGATCATATGGCTTTAATTAAACAACAAAATGATCATATAGCAAAACTAGATGCTAAAATTGCCGAGCACAACCTAGAAAATGAGAAATTTAAATTTGCTCGTAGCATGCTTTATAATGGGAGACGCCCTGGCATTAAGGATGGCATTGGCTACCAAAGGGGAGACAATGTCAAACTTAGTGCCCCTCCTAAAAGATTGTCAAATTTTGTTAAGGGCAAGGCTCCCATGCCTCAGGATAACGAGGGTTACATTTTATACCCTGTCGGTTATCCCGAGGACAAAATTAGGAAAATTCATTCTAGGAAGTCTCACTCTGGCCCTAATCATGCTTTTATGTATAAGGGTGAGACATCTAGTTCTAGGCAATCAACTCGAGCTAAGTTGCCTAAGAAGAAAATTTCTAATGCATCAAATGATCATGCTATTTCATTTAAAACTTTTGATGCTTCTTATGTGTTGACTAACAAATCCGGCAAAGTAGTTGCCAAATATGTTGGGGGCAAGCACAAGGGGTCAAGGACTTGTGTTTGGGTACCCAAAGTTCTTGTGTCTAATGCCAAAGGACCCAAAACCATTTGGGTACCTAAAGTCAAGAACTAAAATTATTTTGTAGGTTTATGCATCCGGGGGCTCAAGTTGGATACTCGACAGCGGGTGCACAAACCACATGACTGGGGAGAAAAGGATGTTCTCCTCCTACGAGAAAAACCAAGATCCCCAACGAGCTATCACATTCGGGGATGGAAATCAAGGTTTGGTCAAAGGACTTGGTAAAATTGCTATATCTCCTGACCATTCTATTTCCAATGTTTTTCTTGTTGATTCTTTAGAATACAACTTGCTTTCTGTTTCCCAATTATGTCAAATGGGCTACAACTGTCTTTTTACTGATATAGGTGTCACTGTCTTTAGAAGAAGTGATGATTCAATAGCATTTAAGGGTGTGTTAGAGGGTCAGCTATACTTAGTAGATTTTGATAGAGCTGAACTCGACACATGCTTAATCGCTAAGACTAACATGGGTTGGCTTTGGCACCGCCGACTAGCCCATGTTGGGATGAAGAATCTTCACAAGCTTCTAAAGGGAGAACACATTTTAGGATTAACAAATGTTCATTTTGAGAAAGACAGGGTTTGTAGCGCATGCCAGGCGGGAAAGCAAGTTGGAGTCCATCATCCACACAAGAACATTATGACGACCGACAGGCCGCTTGAGCTTCTCCACATGGATCTATTCGGCCCGATTGCTTACATAAGCATCGGCGGGAGTAAGTATTGTCTTGTAATTGTGGATGATTATTCTCGCTTCACTTGGGTATTCTTTTTACAGGAAAAATCTCAAACCCAAGAGACCTTAAAGGGATTCTTAAGACGGGCTCAAAATGAGTTCGGCTTAAGGATCAAGAAGATAAGAAGCGACAACGGGACGGAGTTCAAGAACTCACAAATTGAAGGCTTCCTTGAGGAGGAGGGCATCAAGCATGAGTTCTCCTCTCCCTACACGCCACAACAAAATGGTGTAGTCGAGAGGAAGAATCGAACTCTATTGGACATGGCAAGAACCATGCTTGATGAGTACAAGACACCGGACCGGTTTTGGGCCGAAGCGGTCAACACCGCCTGCTACGCCATCAACCGGTTATATCTTCACCGAATCCTCAAGAAGACATCCTATGAACTCCTAATCGGTAAAAAGCCCAACATTTCATACTTTAGAGTTTTTGGTAGCAAATGCTTTATTCTTGTTAAAA
Organism: Zea mays; assembly: GCF_902167145.1. NCBI lineage: Eukaryota > Viridiplantae > Streptophyta > Magnoliopsida > Poales > Poaceae > Zea > Zea mays. The sequence continues at coordinate 36,705,800 of NC_050100.1, read as the reverse complement.
GAGGTAGAAAATCTAAATTTGCTCCTAAAACTGTAGAAGGCTTTTTACTTGGTTATGACTCAAACACAAGGGCATATAGGGTCTTTAACAAGTCCACTGGACTAGTTGAAGTCTCATGTGACGTTGTGTTTGATGAAACTAACGGCTCTCAAGTAGAGCAAGTTGATCTTGATGAAATAGGTAATGAAGAGGCTCCGTGCATCGCGCTAAGGAACATGTCCATTGGGGATGTGTGTCCTAAGGAATCCGAAGAGCTTCCAAATGCACAAGATCAACCATCCTCCTCCATGCAAGCATCTCCACCAACTCAAAATGAGGATGAGGCTCAAGTTGATGAAGGGCAAAATCAAGAAGATGAGCCACCTCAAGATAATGGCAATGATCAAGGGGGAGATGAAAATAATCAAGAAAAGGAGGATGAGGAAGAACCAAGGCCGCCACACCCAAGAGTCCACCAAGCAATACAACGAGATCACCCCGTCGACACCATCCTCGGCGACATTCATAAGGGGGTAACTACTCGATCTCGGGTTGCTCATTTTTGTGAACATTACTCTTTTGTCTCCTCTATTGAGCCACACAGGGTAGAGGAAGCTCTCCAAGATTCGGATTGGGTGGTGGCGATGCAAGAGGAGCTCAACAACTTCACTAGGAATGAGGTATGGCATTTAGTTCCACGTCCTAACCAAAATGTTGTAGGAACCAAATGGGTCTTCCGCAACAAGCAAGACGAGCATGGTGTGGTGACAAGGAACAAAGCTCGACTCGTGGCCAAAGGATACTCACAAGTCGAAGGTTTGGATTTCGGTGAAACCTATGCACTCGTAGCTAGGCTTGAGTCAATTCGCATATTATTGGCCTATGCTACTTACCATGGCTTTAAGCTTTATCAAATGGACGTGAAAAGTGCTTTCCTCAATGGACCAATCAAGGAAGAGGTCTATGTTGAGCAACCTCCTGGCTTTGAAGACAGTGAGTATCCTAACCATGTTTATAGGCTCTCTAAGGCGCTTTATGGGCTCAAGCAAGCCCCAAGAGCATGGTATGAATGCCTTAGAGATTTCCTTATTGCAAATGGCTTCAAAGTCGGAAAAGCCGATCCTACTCTATTCACTAAAACTCTTGACAATGATTTATTTGTATGCCAAATTTATGTTGATGATATCATATTTGGGTCTACTAACGAATCTACTTGTGAGGAATTTAGTAGGATCATGACACAGAAATTCGAGATGTCTATGATGGGGGAGTTGAAGTATTTCTTAGGATTTCAAGTGAAGCAACTCCAAGAAGGCACCTTCATTAGCCAAACGAAGTACACTCAAGACATTCTTGCTAAGTTTGGGATGAAGGATGCCAAACCCATCAAGACACCCATGGGAACTAATGGGCATCTCGACCTCGACACGGGAGGTAAGTCCGTGGATCAAAAGGTATACCGGTCGATGATTGGTTCATTGCTTTATTTATGTGCATCTCGACCAGACATTATGCTTTCCGTTTGCATGTGTGCAAGATTCCAATCCGACCCTAAGGAATCCCACCTTACGGCCGTAAAACGAATCTTGAGATATTTGGCTTATACACCTAAGTTTGGGCTTTGGTACCCTCGGGGATCCACATTTGATTTGATTGGTTATTCGGATGCCGATTGGGCGGGGTGCAAAATTAATAGGAAGAGCACATCGGGGACTTGCCAGTTCTTGGGAAGATCCTTGGTGTCTTGGGCTTCAAAGAAGCAAAATTCGGTCGCTCTTTCCACCGTCGAAGCCGAGTACATTGCCGCAGGGCATTGTTGCGCGCAATTGCTTTGGATGAGGCAAACCCTGCGGGACTACGGTTACAAATTAACCAAAGTCCCTTTGCTATGTGATAATGAGAGTGCAATCAAAATGGCCGACAATCCCGTCGAGCATAGCCGCACTAAGCATATAGCCATTCGGTATCATTTTCTTAGAGATCACCAACAAAAGGGGGATATCGAGATTTCTTACGTTAACACTAAAGATCAATTAGCCTATATCTTTACCAAGCCTCTTGATGAACAAACCTTTACCAAACTTAGGCATGAGCTCAATATTCTTGATTCTCGCAACTTCTTTTGCTAGATTGCACACATAGCTCATTTACACTTTTGATCATATATGCTATGACTAATGTGTTTTCAAGTCTATTTCAAACCAAGTCATAGGTATATTGAAAGGGAATTGGAGTCTTCGGCGAAAGACAAAGGCTTCCACTCCGTAACTCATCCTTCGCCATCGCTCCAATAAACGGACCTTGTCTTTGGGGGAGAGAGTAAAAGCCCAAAGCAAAAGGACCGGACTTCGTCTTTGGTATAATCTTAACTCATTTACTTATGACCAAAGGGGAAGATAGTACTTTAAGGGCTCTAATGATTCCGTTTTTGGCGATTCATGCCAAAGGGGGAGAAAGTATGAGCCCAAAGCAAAAGGACCGCACCACCACCAATTTCAAAAAACTTAGTGCTTTCCAAATGTATTTATCAATTGGTATCCTATTGTGTTCAAAAGGGGGAGAAAGTAGTATTTCAAAAATGGTATATCAAAACCCTCTTGAACACTACGAGGAGTATCTCATTTAGGGGGAGTTTTTGTTTAATCAAAGGAAAGGCATTTGAAACAGGGGGAGAAAATTTCAAAATCTTGAAAATGCTTTGCAAAATCTTATTCATTTACCTTTGACTATTTGCAAAAGAACTTTGAAAAGGATTTACAAAAGAGTTTGCAAAAACAAAACATGTGGTGAAAGCGTGGTCCAAAATGTTATATAAGAAAGAAACATTCCATGCATATCTTGTAAGTAGTTATATTGGCTCAATTCCAAGCAACCTTTACACTTACATTATGCAAACTAGTTCAATTATGCACTTCTATATTTGCTTTGGTTTGTGTTGGCATCAATCACCAAAAAGGGGGAGATTGAAAGGGAATTAGGCTTACACCTAGTTCCTAAATAATTTTGGTGGTTGAATTGCCCAACACAAATCTTTGGACTAACTAGTTTGCCCAAGTGTATAGATTATACAGGTGTAAAAGGTTCACACTCAGCCAATAAAAAGACCAAGTTTTGGATTCAACAAAGGAGCAAAGGGGCAACCGAAGGCACCCCTGGTCTGGCGCACCGGACTGTCCGGTGTGCCACCGGACATGTCCGGTGCACCAGGGGGACTCAGACTCAAACTCGCCACCTTCGGGAATTTCCAGGGGCGACTCGGCTATAATTCACCGGACTGTCCGGTGTACACCGGACAGTGTCCGGTGCGCCAAGGGAGGTCGGCCTCAGGAACTCGCCAGCTTCGGGAAACTCCAACGGCTAGTCCACTATAATTCACCGGACTGTCCGGTGTGCACCGGACTGTCCGGTGCGACTCCGGAGCAACGGCTAACTCCGCGCCAACGGCTACCTGCTGCGCAATAAATGCGCGCTCTGCGCGCGCAGAAGGCAGGCGCGCCCATTCCGGCGCACCGGACAATGAACAGGAGTTGTCCGGTGTGCACCGGACACCCAGGCGGGCCCACAAGTCAGAAGCTCCAACGGTCAGAATCCAACGGCAGTGATGACGTGGCAGGGTGCACCGGACTGTCCGGTGCGCCATCGAGCAGACAGCCTTCCAACGGCCACTTTTGGTGGTTGGGGCTATAAATACCCCAACCACCCCACCATTCATTGCATCCAAGTTTTCCACTTCCCAACTACTACAAGAGCTCTAGCATTCAATTCTAGACACACCAAAGAGATCAAATCCTCTCCAATTCCACACACAAAACCCTAGTGACTAGAGAGAGTGATTTGCTTGTGTTCTTTCGAGCTCTTGCGCTTGGATTGCTTTCTTCTTTCTTGATTCTTTCTTGTGATCAAACACTCACATTGTAATTGAGGCAAGAGGCACCAATTGTGTGGTGGCCCTTGCGGGAAGTTTGATTCCCAAGTGATTTGAGAAGAGAAGCTCACTCGGTCCGAGGGACCGTTTGAGAGAGGGAAGGGTTGAAAGAGACCCGGCCTTTGTGGCCTCCTCAACGGGGAGTAGGTTTGCAAGAACCGAACCTCGGTAAAACAAATCCGTGTGTCTCACTTCATTATTTGCTTGCGATTTGTTTTGCGCCCTCTCTCGCGGACTCGTTTATATTTCTAACGCTAACCCGGCTTGTAGTTGTGTTTATATTTGTAAATTTCAGTTTCGCCCTATTCACCCCCCCTCTAGGCGACTATCAGCGGCTGTTGAACCCTTCGGGGGGCCAGCCTTCGAACCTCTGATCAGTAAGGAGGCTCGGAGCCTGGTTCCTTCACGGGGAAGGATCCTTTTCGGGGTATCCCCCTTTCCCGGTCCCTGTTGCAAGAGAGAGAGAGAAAGAGGAAAAAAGGAAAAGGATACGAAATCGAACGACGCGGCGTACCTTTTTTTGGCGCGGTTATTTCGGCGAAGGCGAAGCGTCGCCCGCTTTTCCTGCCAGAAGCGCCGCCTGTCCCGCCGCGGAGTTAATGCGACGGGGCAAGTGGTTGGCGGGGCGGCCGTTGCGCGTGCGCGAGCCGTTCGAGGAACGGATCACGGGCGCGCTGTCTTCACGCCGTGAGAGGGGGTTCTCTTGCTGCCCCCGGATGGGACGTGAGCTTGGCTGACGACGTGACCGCTGCTCCCGCCCGCCTGCCACCGTCATTACTGTTGGCCCACTTTTGGCCGCATTGACCGCCGCGCCAGGCTGGCGCTGCTGGGTCGTGCGCTGAGTCGCCTCGAGTCGTGGTATTGGTTCCGCAATCGAGGAGGCGCGGTGGTGGCGCAAGTGGCGGGGCAGTTGCTTGCATGAAGCATCCGACGCGCCGGTTGCGTGACGCGTGGGCCTGGGCCTCCATGCTGGGCGTGTCGGGAGTCGGAGAAGCGCGTCCACCTGGTGCGGTTGCATGCCGCCTGCATGGCTACCCGCCTCTTTCGCCCGTTGGTCTAGGCAAAAGTGGAGGGTCACTTGTAACCGCTGGGCGGTCGTGTGCACCACGCGCGGCGGTTTGGCTTCTTCTGCTCTGAGCCGGCTTGCATGACGCGCGGGACCCAGCCCCCGCGCCGCAGGGGAGGGCCTTGGAGCGTGTTGGAGAAGACTCAGCCCGTGATGGTTGGGGGCGCAAGTAGGGAGAGTTGCCTTTTAAAAGGAGGGTGACCCCCTTCGGAAGGCGACCATGTCTTCGCGCTCCCTTATGCATCGTGTCTTTCCACCTTCCAAGCCCCCGGATGGGGGATACCCGCCGTCTTTTCGCCTCATCGTTGGAGGAACGCAACTCCGTGGGAGTTGGTACCTTTCAGCCATCATTCGGCTTCAAGGATTTTCATCATGCAGCCCGGCTACACCCCTCCGCCGGCGGTCACCCAAGATGGTGACCTCCAGCTTGATGGTGGGGGAAAGCGAGCCGGGCTGCGGCCTCTGCCCCTCCCTCAGCCTCAAGGATTTTCATCACCAGGGCTGGGGAGGGGAGTGTGCCGAGTTGGGGTCGGCCCCCGCGTGAGCGGCGGCCCGCTCCTTCACTCAGTGATCGGAGGGAAGGGCGATCGTCGTCCGTGGCGCCGGCAGCTGCACCGTGCCTGGCTCTCGGACGCGAGTGGCTTCGGAGCCGCTCGCGGCGCCGGCGTCTGCCACGGCAGCTGGAAAAAGTTCCTCCGCCCGTCCTTGCCTCACGAGTTTGGGCATGGGCGGGGGCCTCCTGGCAGCAGCATCCGCCCTGAGGTTAGTGCTGCCGCTGTTCGCCCCCCCGGAGCAGAAGTCGTCGTCGTCGCTGCTGCTGGAGCGGGTGACGGCGCGCCGTTTGTCGGTCTTCTGTTGCTCCGCAGGCCCTCCCCTATCGAGTGGGGTTGTTCGTACCTGCGGAGGGGGAACCGGAGTTCCGTTTGTAATGGCACTTTGAATGCCAGTGTTTTTGTTCATTATGGCTGTCGTGGCCTGAACATGTATGTAATTTTGGCACGGAGCCGTGTTTTTTCCCCTCATTTTCGAGCACTAAGACTCGCCTGTTGATTATCTGAACCGCTTCACCAAGCATGAGTCGCCCCGTGTCAAGGTGACGAGTGAGGTATCCGTATCCCGGAGGCGTAGGAGTCCCTCGGCTCGGTCGGCCTTGCTGTCTGAGGCTCCTCTAGCTTAGTTAAAGGGACCCCTCGGCCGCTCTTCGACGAGCCGAGGCCAGGGGTAGCGATATCAGCATGAACAGAGGCGGAGTTGGCTCGAAAATGAAACCTGGTTGGCCGGAGCCTAGCCGGGTTGTCCGTTAGCGGGACCGACGCCGGAGTTGACCAGCCGAGGCCTCGGGTCGGGCTGGCGCCCTTGGAAGATGGTTGGCCGAGGCCCCAGGGGTAACCGGCCGAGCCGCCTGCTCGGGCCGGATTCCCGGAGAAGTCCCTGGCAGCGATTGCCCGGGCGTGGCGATGACGTCGTCCTTCAGAGTGGAAATCCTCGGACCGCGTCGCCGTCCGAGGCTAGGTCGGACCTCGTTGAAGGTGTTGTCGATGCCGAGGGTGCTACTGCCCCCTTCCAGCGTCAAGACCCAAGCCTGCAGGATCAGAGTGTCTTGTAGCGTGTGCCTTCTGTGGCCGCCGAGGCCAGAACACACACCCTCGCTGTGTTGTAAAGCTGCGTCTCTTTTCCTCTTGTTTCGAGTATCTGGACTTTTTTGTTGGTAACAGGGATGTTTGTGCGAGCGAGAGTTGCTTCTCGCAGAAGGTGATGAGTGAGGTATCCGTATCCCGGAGGCGTGGGAGTCCCTCGGCTCGGTCGGCCTTGCCGCTTATGCGCACTTTCACCCGTCCATGAGGCCCTGTCACCGACTCAGTCGAGAAGGCTCGAAGGATCGCTTTGGCAGAAGAGCTTCCGAACGTGAAGACTTGTTCGGTTCGCGGAATCACTTTATCCGAACGCGAGTTACTTATCGCAGAAGGTGATGAGTGAGGTATCCGTATCCCGGAGGCGTAGGAGTCCCTCGGCTCGGTCAGCCTTGGCTGCTTACGTGTACTCCATCGTTTTCAGGATCCACTTTTCGAAGTAGTCAGAAAGCACGAAAGATATTCCGGCAGAAGAGATCTTTTTTCGAGGAAAATTTCAACGCAGAGGGGGTTCCCCCCCTTTTAGCCCCCGAGGGAGGGTCGGGCTTTGCCGAGGTGAGGCCGACCCTTCCTTGATGACTAAACTTTGCGTGGGTGCGAGGTATATGAACAACTTGAAAACATCTTAAGGGTAGAAGCGACGTAGCTGTTGGATGTTCCAAGCGTTGCCGTAGACCTCGCCTTGACTGTTGGCCAGCTTGTATGTTCCGGGCTTCAGAACTTTGGTGATGACGAATGGCCCCTCCCAGGGGGGCGTGAGCTTGTGCCTCCCTCGGGCGTCTTGTCGCAGCCGGAGCACCAGGTCGCCCTCCTGGAGGTCTCGGGGCCGGACCCCTCGGGCGTGGTAGCGTCGCAGGGACTGCTGGTACCACGCCGAGTGTAGTAAGGCCTTGTCCCGAGCCTCTTCCAGCTGGTCCAGCGAGTCTTCTCGGCTGGCTTGGTTGCTTTGATCGTCGTAGGCCCTCGTCCTCGGGGAGCCATATTCCAGGTCAGTGGGCAAGACGGCCTCGGCCCCGTAGACTAGGAAGAACGGCGTGAAACCCGTGGCTCGGCTCGGCGTTGTCCTCAGGCTCCAGGCCACCGAGGGGAGATCCTTCATCCATCGCTTGCCGAACTTGTTGAGGTCGTTGTAAATCCGAGGCTTGAGCCCTTGTAGAATCATGCTGTTGGCACGCTCTACTTGCCCATTCGACATGGGATGAGCCACGGCGGCCCAGTCCACCCGGATGTGGTGATCCTTGCAGAAGTCCAAGAATTTTCTGCCGGTGAACTGGGTGCCGTTGTCGGTGATGATGGAGTTCGGGACCCCGAAGCGATGGATGATGTTGGTGAAGAACGCCACCGCCTGTTCGGACCTGATGCTGTTCAGAGGTCGGACCTCGATCCACTTGGAGAATTTGTCGATGGCGACCAGCAGGTGCGTGTAGCCCCCGGGCGCCTTCTGCAAGGGGCCGACGAGATCCAGACCCCACACAGCAAAGGGCCAGGCGATGGGTATCGTCTGCAGAGCCTGAGCGGGCAGGTGGGTCTGCTTCGCATAGAATTGACACCCTTCGCAGGTGCGGACAATTCTAGTGGCGTCAGCCACAGCCGTTGGCCAGTAGAAGCCTTGTCGGAAAGCATTCCCGACAAGGGCTCGAGGCGCTGCGTGATGGCCGCAAGCCCCCGAGTGTATCTCTCGCAGGAGTTCCTGACCTTCGGCGATGGAGATGCATCGCTGGAGGATGCCTGAGGGGCTGCGGTGGTAGAGCTCCTTCTCATCGCCCAGCAAGACGAACGACTTGGCGCGTCGCGCTACCCGCCGAGCCTCGGCTCGGTCGAGGGGTAGCTCTCCTTGGCGGAGATATTGCAGGTACGGGGTCTGCCAATTTCGATCAGGTGTGGCCCCGCTCCGCTCCTCCTTGATGCGCAGTGCCTCACCCTCGGAGGCCGAGGGTACCTCGGGCTGAACCGAGGGTACCTCGGGCTGAACCGAGGGTGCCTCGGGCTGTGCCGAGGGTACCTCGGGCTGGACCAAGGGCGCCTCAGGCTCGGGCGTGTCGTCGATCTTGACGGAGGGTTGATGCAGATCCCGGGAGAAGACGTTCGGGGGAACCGTTGTTCGCCCCGAGGCTATTTTTGCCAGCTCGTCCGCAGTCTCATTGTAGCGCCGAGCGATGTGGTTAAGCTCGAGCCCGTAGAACTTGTCTTCCAGGCGCCGAACTTCATCGCAGTAAGCCTCCATCTTCGGGTCGCGGCAGTGGGAGTTCTTCATGACTTGGTCGATGACGAGCTGCGAGTCACCACGGGCGTCAAGGCGCCGGACCCCTAGCTCGATGGCGATCCGCAACCCGTTGACCAGAGCCTCGTAATCAGCCACATTGTTGCACGCCGGGAAATGGAGGCGCAGCACATAGCGTAGGCATTTCCCGAGGGGCGAGATGAAGAGTAGGCCTGCACCGGCTCCCGTCTTCATCAGCGACCCGTCGAAAAACATGGTCCAGAGCTCCGGTTGGATCGGAGCCGTCGGTAGCTGGGTATCGACCCATTCGGCCACGAAGTCCGCCAAGACCTGGGACTTGATGGCCTTCCGTGGGGCGAACGAGATTGCCTCGCCCATGATTTCCACCGCCCACTTTGCAATCCTGCCCGAGGCCTCTCGGCACTGGATGATCTCCCCCAGGGGGAAGGATGACACCACAGTTACCGGATGAGACTCGAAGTAGTGTCGCAACTTCCGCCACGTTAGGATCACCGCGTACAACAGCTTCTGAACTTGTGGGTAGCGGATCTTGGTTTCGGACAGTACTTCACTGATGAAGTAAACTGGCCTCTGAACGGGCAATGCATGCCCCTCTTCTTGCCTCTCGACCACAATCGCGGCGCTAACCACCTGAGTGGTCGCGGCGACGTAGACCAAGAGGGCTTCTCCAGCAGCTGGGGGCACCAAGATAGGCGCCTTTGTGAGGAGCGCCTTCAGGTTCCCGAGAGCTTCCTCGGCCTCAGGGGTCCAAGTGAAGCACTCGGCCTTCCTTAAGAGGCGGTACAGAGGCAGACCTCTTTCGCCGAGGCGTGAGATGAAGCGGCTCAGAGCCGCGAGACATCCCATGACCCTCTGTACGCCTTTTAAGTCCTTGATGGGCCCCATGCTGGTGATGGCTGCGATCTTCTCCGGGTTGGCCTCGATGCCCCGCTCGGAGACGATGAACCCCAAGAGCATGCCCCGGGGCACCCCGAAGACACACTTCTCGGGATTGAGCTTGACGCCTTTCGCCTTGAGACATCGGAATGTCACTTCAAGGTCGGAAAGGAGGTCGGAAGCTTTCCTCATCTTGACTATGATGTCATCGACGTAGGCCTCGACCGTGCGACCGATGTGTTCGCCGAACACATGGTTCATGCACCGCTGGTACGTCGCGCCCGCATTCCTCAAACCGAACGACATGGTGACATAGCAGTACATGCCGAAGGGCGTTATGAAAGAAGTCGCGAGCTGGTCGGACTCTTTCATCCTAATTTGGTGATACCCTGAGTAGGCATCGAGGAAAGACAGGGTTTTGCACCCAGCAGTGGAATCCACGATTTGATCGATGCGAGGCAGAGGGTAGGGAACCTTCGGACATGCTTTGTTGAGACCAGTGTAGTCTACACACATCCGCCATTTCCCCCCTTTCTTTCTCACAAGCACAGGGTTGGCAAGCCATTTGGGATGGAATACCTCTTTGATGAACCCGGCTGCCGTTAGCTTGTGGATCTCCTCGCCTATCACTCTGCGCTTCTCCTCGTCGAATCGGCGCAGAGGCTGCTTGACGGGTCGGGCTCCGGCCCGAATATCCAGCGAGTGCTCGACGACATCCCTCGGTATGCCGGGCATGTCCGAGGGACTCCACGCGAAGACGTCGGCGTTCGCGTGGAGAAAGTCGACGAGCACTGCTTCCTATTTGGGGTCGAGCCCGGAACCGATCCGGATCTGCTTGGAGGCATCACCATTGGGGTCGAGGGGGACGGCCTTAACCGTCTCCACTGGCTCGAAGTTTTCGGCATGACGCTTCACGTCTGGCACCTCTTTGGAGAGGTTTTCCAGGTCGGCGATGAGGGCCTCGGCGTACTCCACGCACTCCACGTCGCATTCGAACGCATGTTTGTACGTGGGGCCGACGGTGATGACCCCGTTGGGGCCCGACATCTTGAGCTTCAGGTAGGTGTAGTTGGGGACGGCCATAAACTTCGCGTAGCATGGCCTCCCCAGTACCGCGTGGTAGGTTCCTCGGAACCCGACCACCTCGAACGTCAGAGTCTCCCTTCGGAAGTTGGAGGGCGTTCCGAAGCAGACGGGAAGGTCGAGTCGTCCGAGGGGCTGGACGCCCTTCCCGGGAATGATCCCGTGGAAGGGCGCAGCGCCTGCTCGGACGGAGGACAGATCGACGCGCAGGAGCCCGAGGGTCTCGGCGTAGATGATGTTGATGCTGCTGCCTCCGTCCATAAGGACCTTGGTGAGCCTGACGTCGCCGACGATGGGGTCGACGACGAGCGGGTATTTCCCCGGGCTCGGCACGTGGTCGGGGTGGTCAGCTTGGTCGAAGGTGATGGGCTCGTCGGACCAGTCTAGGTAGACTGGCGCCGCCACCTTCACCGAACAGACCTCCCGGCGCTCTTACTTGCGATGCCGAGCCGAGGCATTCGCCGCATGCCCACCGTAGATCATGAAGCAATCGCGGACCTCGGGGAACTCTCCTGCTTGGTGATCTTCCTTCTTGTCGTCGTCGCGGGCCCTGCCACCCTCCGCGGGTGGCCCGGCCCTGTGGAAGTGGCGCCGGAGCATGACGCACTCCTCAAGGGTGTGCTTGACGGGCCCCTGATGGTAGGGGCACGACTCCTTGAGCATCTTGTCAAAGAGGTTGGCACCTCCGGGGGGCTTCCGAGGGTTCTTGTACTCGGCGGCGGCGACAAGGTCCGCGTCGGCGGCGTCGCGTTTCGCTTGCGACTTCTTCTTGCCTTTCTTCTTGGCGCCGCGCTGAGTAGACTCCTCGGGAGCATCTTCCGATGGGCGGCCCTGGGGCTGCTTGTCCTTTCGGAAGATAGCCTCGACCGCCTCCTGGCCAGAGGCGAACTTGGTGGCGATGTCCATCAGCTCGCTCGCCCTGGTGGGGGTCTTGCGACCCAACTTACTCACCAGGTCGCGGCAGGTGGTGCCGGCAAGGAACGCGCCGATGACATCCGAGTTGGTGATGTTGGGCAGCTCGGTGCGCTGCTTCGAGAATCGCCGGATGTAGTCCCGGAGAGACTCTCCCGGCTGCTGCCGGCAGCTCCGGAGGTCCCAGGAATTCCCGGGGCGCACGTATGTGCCCTGGAAATTTCCGGCGAAGGCTTGGACCAGGTCATCCCAGTTGGAGATCTGCCCCGGAGGCAGGTGCTCCAACCAGGCGCGAGCGGTGTCGGAGAGGAACAGGGGGAGGTTGCGGATGATGAGGTTGTCGTCGTCCGTTCCACCCAGCTGGCAGGCCAGGCGGTAGTCCGCGAGCCACAGTTCCGGTCTCGTCTCCCCGAGTACTTTGTGATAGTAGTCGGGGGTCGGAACCGGGTCGGGAACGGTGCCCGTCGGATGGCCCGGCTGAAGGCCTGCGGACCGGGTGGTTCGGGCGAGGGACTCCGATCCTCCCCGCTGTCGTAGCGTCCCCCACGCCTGGGGTGATAGCCTCGGTGCACCCTCTCGTCGAGGTGGGCCCGACGGTCGCGATGATGGTGCTCGTTGCCGAGGCGGCCCGGGGCCGCAGGCGCGGTGTTGCGTGTGCGCCCGGTGTAGACCGAGGCTTCCCGCATGAATCGGGAAGTCGTGGCATGAGGTTCCGAGGGGTATCCTTGCCTTCGGGAGGCAGTGCTCTCGGCCCGTCGGACCGCGGCGCCTTCTAGGAGGTTCTTGAGCTCCCCTTGGATTCGCCGACCCTCGGTGGTGGATGGCTCCGGCATCGCGCGGAGGAGCATCGCTGCTGCAGCCAGGTTCTGACCGACCCCACTGGATGCGGGTGGCGGCCTGACCCTGACGTCATCGGCGACGAGGTGCTGGAAACCCTGGGGCAGGTGACGTATTTCTCCGGCCGAGGGTTGGCCCGCCCATGCCTGCCCGACGTCCCGGCGGATTGGCTCAAGCGCTCCTGCTCCCTCGTCGAACCTGGCCTGCGCCCCGCGGACTTGCTCGAGCTGTGGGTCGTGACCCCCCACCGGAACGGGGACCACAGCTAGCTCCCATGGGACGTCAGTGCGAGGCACCGGCCTAGGGAGATCACCGTCCTCTGGCATGCCGAGATGATTGCCTTCGGAGGGACCCCCTAGATCGACGTGGAAACATTCGCGGCTTGGGCCGCAGTCCTCGTCGTTGAGGCTGCGGCTACCGTCGGAACAGTCGGAGAGGCAGAAGTCACATGCGGTCATGAAGTCCCGCAGGGCACTGGGGTTGCCAAGTCCAGAGAAATCCCAACAGATGTTGGGGCCGTCGTCTTCCTCGGACCCAGAGGGCCCATAGGTCGAGACGTCCGTCAACCGGTCCCAAGGCGACCACATGGGAAACCCCAGAGGGTTTGGACTCGCCTCTATGAGAGCATCGGCCAAAGCGAGGTCGCTAGGCGGGTTGAGGCTGAATCCAAATGACGTAGGATGGGAATCGGTCGGTACCTTTTGGTCGACGAGCGGCGATGGAGTCACGTCGAGGACTGACTGCACCGTCGTCTCAGGTACGAGGGCGACGTCCTGCAAGCTTTTCGCAAGCGCGCTGGCGTCGTCCACTTGCTCGGGATTGGCGTATCGCGGGGAGTCGGCGCTCGTCTTCGTCTCAGGCGCGAAGTCGATACCCGGAGCGCCCCTCGTTGGGGCGCTGGGGCCGTCGACTCGCTCGACAGCCGACGAGGCGCGGCCTCCCGCTTGGCCTTGGTTGCCCTGCCTCCTCCTCCGTTGGCGGGGGAGAGGACAGGGTGAGCTCGAATGTTGTTCTTCCGCCACGCGGGGAAGACGTCGTCGATTTCGCCGCCGGCGGGCGGGCTGTCGGCCGCCATTGTCGTTGTCGCACGGCGGTGGAAGGAGTATCATGTCGTAGCTGCCGTCGAGGGACATGAACTCAAGACTCCCGAAACGGAGCACCGTCCCGGGTTGGAGAGGTTGCTGGAGACTGCCCATCTGGAGCTTGACGGGAAGCTGTTCGTCAACACGCAGCAGGCCCCTACCTGGCGCGCCAACTGTCGGCGTTTCGAGACCGGGGGGTCCCTCGGGCCGACGAGTGAGTGTCGCCGCGTGCCCCAGCCCAGATGGGTCGAGTGCGAGGGCGAGCGCGAAGGGGGGAAGGAGCGAGGCGGCTGGAGACCGGCGTGAGAGAGGTGGGAATCCCGCGGCCTTCGTGTTCGTCCCGCGCCCAGGTCGGGTGCACTTGCAGTAGGGGGTTACAAGCGTCCATGCGGGAGAGGGAAGCGAGCGGCCCCAAGAGAGCGCCTGTCTCGGCCTCGTCCCCGCGCGGCCAACCCTCCCTAAGAGGGCCCTGGTCCTTCCTTTTATAGGCGTAAGGAGAGGATCCAGGTGTACAATGGGGGTGTAGCAGAGTGCTACGTGTCTAGCGGGGGAGAGCTAGCGCCCTAAGTACATGTCGATGTGGCAGCCGGAGAGATTTTGGCACCCAGCTGGTGTGATGTCGTGGCCGTCGGAGGAGCGACAGAGCCTGGCGGAGGGACAGCTGTCGGAGCGGTTGGGTCCTTGCTGACGTCCTCTTGCTTCCGTAAGGGGGCTGAGAGCCGCCGTCGTCACAGAGCATGCGGGACGCCATCATTGCCTATCTGGCGGAGCTAGCCAGATGGGACACCGGTCTTGTTCCCTGCGGCTCGAGTCAGTTTGGGGTAGGGTGATGATGGCGCCTCCTGTTGACGTGGCGAGCCCATGCCCTAAGTTGGGCGATGTGGAGGCTCCTCCGAAGCCGAGGTCGAGTCTGTCTTCCATGGCCGAGGCCGAGTCCGAGCCCCTGGGTCGGGCGAGGCGGAGGTCGTCGGCAGAGGCCAGGGCGGAGTCCGAGCCCTGGGGTCGGGCGGAGCGAAGTTCGTCGTCTTCTGGGGCTGAGCCCGAGTCCGAGCCCTGGGTCGGGCGGAGCGGAGTTCGCCGTCTTCCGGGTCTTAGCCCGAGTCCGAGCCCTGGGTCGGGCGGAGCGGAGTTCGCCGTCTTCCGGGTCTTAGCCCGAGTTCGAGCCCTGGGTCGGGCGGAGCGGAGTTCGCCGTCTTCCGGGGCTTAGCCCGAGTCCGAGCCCTGGGTCGGGCGGAGCGGAGTTCGCCGTCTTCCGGGACTTAGCCCGAGTCCGAGCCCTGGGTCGGGCGGAGCGGAGTTCGCCGTCTTCCGGGGCTTAGCCCGAGTCCGAGCCCCTGGGTCGGGCGGAGCGGAGCTTCCTATGGTGCCTTTGGCAGGGCCTGACTACCTGTCAGTCTCACTCTGTCAAGTGGCACTGCAGTCGGAGTGGCGCAGGCGGCGCTGTCCTTCTATTAGGCCGGTCAGTGGAGCGGCGAAGTGACGGCGGTCACTTCGGCTCTGCCGGAGGGCGCGCGTCAGGATAAAGGTGTCAGGCTACCTTTGCATTAAATGCTCCTGCGACTTGGTCGGTCGGTGCGGCGATTTAGTCAGGGTTGCTTCTTAGCGAAGGCAGGGCCTCGGGCGAGCCGGAGATATGTTCGCCGTCGGAGGGGGGGCCTCGGGCGAGACGGAAATCCTCCGGGGTCGGCTGCCCTTGTCCGAGGCTAGGCTCGGGCGAGGCGTGATCGAGTCGCTCGAATGGACTGATCCCTGACTTAATCGCACCCATCAGGCCTTAGCAGCTTTATGCTGATGGGGGTTACCAGCTGAGAATTAGGAGTCTTGAGGGTACCCCTAATTATGGTCCCCGACAAAACCCTTAAATACTTACAAGGTGAGTCAACAAGGTCTCACTACGTAGTCTTTACAAAGATTCCCTAAAGGTATAGCCACTCGTTAGGTTTCTCCAGTTGTATAAACACATTACATCTCCCCAAGCAGGTATAGCCACACGCAGATGTCATGGTGATCAACTGTTGTGTGGCAGGTTGGGATCTACATAAAGTACTGGTCGACAATGGCAGCTAGACCGACATTATCTTCTTGCACGCCTTCGACCGCATGAGCATAGCCACAGCCTCCTCAAGCCCGCAGATAATCCTTTATACGGTTTTGGAGGCAAAGACACCTTTCCCATTGGCAAAATTGAACTGCCGCTGTCCTTCGGCGCGGCTCCCAACACACGAAGTGAACAAGTCACCTTCGACATCGTCAACATGGTCTACCCTTACAACGCCATAATGGGGCACGGGTCCATTAATAAATTTGAGGCAACAATACACGGACTCTATCTATGCATGAAAATACCAGGCCCTCAAGGTGTAATTACAGTATATGGAGACCACCAAGCAGCCAGGAACATAGAAAGAGACTTCGTCCCAGGACAGCGCAACATGCATTGCCTAACAACAGAGCGCGAAGACAACAATAGTCCTTGCCCAACTAAACACAAAAAAGTCAATGCACAATTGCAGAGTAACGAGGGAACCAAGACAGCCCCCTTGACCCCGCAACTCCCAAGCAAATCGTCTTAATCAGCGAAGACCTCTCACCAAACGAAGAAGCAAGACTTCTCTCCTGCCTTAATCACAACAAGGACGTCTTTGCATGGTCTACTTTAGACCTAGTCAGGGTTAGCCGCACAATCATTGAGCACAGTCTAGGCATCGACCCCTCTGTGCGCCCAAGGAAGCAGCGGTTACGGAAAATGTCCGACAAAAAAACAGAAGCAGCGAAAGCCGAAGTGCATCGTTTATTGGAAGCGAAGTTTATTGAGCCAATAGCCTACCCCACCTGGCTCACCAACGTCGTCATGGTACAGAAGAAAAATTGGAAATGGCGAATGTGCATTGATTTCACCAACCTCAACAAAGCCTACCCCAAGGATAATTTTGCTCTACATGAATCGATAAGAAAGTTGATTCCGCATCTGGCTGTGAAGTCATGTCTCTCCTAAATTGCTTCTCAGGCTATCATTAGATCTAGATGAAAGAAGAGGACAAGGCTAGCACAAGTTTCGTCACACCGTTCGGCACGTACTGTTTTGTGCGGATGCCCGAAGGACTCATGAACGCTGGCTCAACCTTCTCCCACCTCACCAAAAAAATTCTTGAGGACCAGATGGGCCGCAACGTCTTCACGTATGTTGATGACATAGTCGTTGCGAGTAAAATCAAAGACGATCACTTTTCAGACCTCGCAGAAACATTCGCTAACATGCGTGAAGCCCGACTCCGACTGAATCCAGAAAAATGCATCTTTGGTGTACGCCAAGGCAAGATACTTGGCTATCTCGTATGGCACAAAGGAATTGAAGCCAACACCAGTAAAATTCAGGCTATCATGGACATGGCACCAGCACAATCAACAAAAGACATCCAAAGGCTGACAGACAGATTGGCAACAATGAATAGATTTATCTCGCGATCTGCTGAGCGAAGCCTTCCCTTCCTCAAAACGTTATGTGGTGCAAATGACTTTGCTTGGGGCCCATAACAAGCTGTCACCTTCGGGTCTTTGAAGCAATATATGTCCGACCTGGCAACATTAACAAGCCTAGACCTAGGGTTACCCCTGCTACTCTACATCGTAGCTTCACCCAGTGCGGTCAACGCAGCCTTGGATCAAGAAAAGACCAAAGAGGGCAAGACCCACCAATGCCCGGTATATTTTGCCTCCAAAGTACTTACAAGCTCCAAGTGCAACATGACAGAGCTAGAAAAATAGCATATGTCATCATCATGGCTTTGTGCAAGCTGAGACATTATTTCGGGGCACACAAAATACGAGTCACTTCAGATCGGGGTCTCAGAGAGTTGCTCAGAAATCTGAAGGCGTCTGCAGAATAGCCAAATGGGCCACTGAACTCTCTGGTTACAACATCACTTTCGAGCCCAGAACAACAATCAAATCCTAGGTTTTGGTCGATTTCATAGTAGACTGGACAAGGCCTTTGGAGCCACCACAGTTTCATGCAGAAAACCATCTGGACCATCCACTATGATGGTGCATGGTATCACGTAGGCGTCGGCGCTGCAACAATCATCACATCACTCACAGGACTCAAATACAGATACGCCGCGAGTCTCCATTTTGCACTAGAATCAGATAAGTGCACAAACAACATCGCTGAATATGAAACAGTCATCTAAGGCCTTCGTAAGCTGCGAGCCCTCGGAGTGACCACCTACATCGTCAAAACTGATTCCAAGGTCGTCGCTGGCCAGATCGAAAAAGACTACTCCGCCAAAGAGCCAGTACTAATGCAGTACCTCACTACTATCCGAAGCCTAGAAAAATAATTCAAAGGCTTCACATTATAACATATTGAGCGGAACATAAACAAAGAAGCTGACACACTAGCCAAAGCAGCAGCGAAGGGTGAACCCTTGCCATCCGATGTATTTTTTCATATAGTCAACACACCAGCCGTAAGAAACCCCAAGGGTCTGCAAATAACACAAGACGCCAACGGGCACCAGATAGTAAATTTGATAATGGTCGAAGACTGGCGGACACCAATCACCCTTTATCTCCAAGGCCACTACCATCCCTCCGACCAAAGCGAAGCCAAACGATTAAAACACAGAAGCAGAGACTTCACTATAGTCGACGGACATCTCTACAAGAAGGGGATAAGCCAACCCATGTTGAAATGTATAACTGAAGCCAAAGGCTTAGAGCTTCTCCACGAAGGCCACATGGGTATATGCGGATCACATTCGGGACCAAGGGCCCTGGCTGCCAAAGTCATACGTCAAGGTTTCTATTGGCCGACAATTGTGTGCACGGTCACCTAGGTGACCCGTTCGTGCGAAGCATGCCAAAAATTCTCACCTCGAATGGGTGCCCCTTCACAGCTCACAAAGCTTATTGCACATACCTGGCCACTACAACGTTGAGGATTAGACATCATTGGGCCGCTGCCAACAGCACAAGGCAACCTAAAGTTCACCTTCATTGCCATTGAATACTTCACCAAGTGGATTGAAGCCAGAGCTGTGTCGACAATAATGTCGAAGACAACACAAAAATTCTTCTGGTAGAATATTGTTTGTTGGTTCGGAGTCCCATCAGAGCTAACAGTCGACAATGAAAAGCAATTCAACAACCAAGATTCCTGGGAATTTTGCAGCTCTATCGGCACGAAGGCAGTGTTCGCATCTGTCTACCACCAACAATCCAACGGAGTAGTTGAACGTGCCAACGGCAAGATTTTCAGCGCCATCAAGAAAGGAAAATGGGCAGACTAGCTTCCCGAAGTCATATGGGCGCTGAACACAACAGAGGTTCACACCTTTTCGCTTGATGTATGGATTCAAAGCAATGACACCGCAAGAATTGAAGCATGGATCTCCACGAGCAAACTCCACAACTACTCCTGATGTCGATGAGTCAACCTCCAAGGACCTTATCGATGGAGTCCGTGTTATTGCCCTGTAAGCATTGAAAAAATACTGAGCGTAAACAAAGGCATGGCGTGACAACACTGTCGTCCCCAAAGAGTTTGAAGAGGGGGACCTAGTCCTTATCAGAACCACCAGAACAGAGTCCCGGGGCAAACTCGAGCCTAAATGGGAAGGGCCATTCATCGGCAAGACTAAAATGTCCCCAAACACCTACAGACTCAAATCACCATCCGACGAAGACCTAGAGCACTCATGGAATGTAGACAACTTACGAATTTTTTTGTCTAGAACACTAAGTCCCAAGTCCTTCGCACCTTTGTAATTTTCGCAGACACTATTTTAGTCGGGCGCACACTCTTTTCCTCGCAAGGGTGAGGTTTTTAACGAGGCGGAGCCATGTAATAAATCGCCGCAAAAAAACCCCAAAAATGAAAGCGGCACCACGACCGCGGGATGTCGAAAAATACTGCAGAGTCAGTCTTCGACATTCGATGCCAAAACAGTCACCGCAACGGCAAGCCTCGTCAGCCATTACGTGCGACAAGCACAGTCCAGGCAGAAGTCACCTAAGGGCGCAACTAGGTTATTATAAGTGTGTAGTCATCCTAGAGACACATATTTTTATCCGAGCAAAAGCCGCCTAAGGGTGCAGCCGGATCAGCACAACAAGTGCGTAACAACACCCAAAGGGTGCGAAGTCGTCTACAAGACACATATTTTTATCCGAGCAAAAGCCGCCTAAGTGTGCAGCCGGATCAGCACAACAAGTGTGTAACAACACCCAAAGGGTGCGAAGTCTTCTACGACAAGCATATTTCTACATATGCAAAAGTCGCCTAAGGGTGCAGCTGGATTCACACTAGGCGCATCACAAAAAGCGAAGTCATCACAGAAGACTACCAACAGATCAATATAAACATATTAACGACGCCCAAGCGCACGAAGACGCTACCAGGTGCAATTCAGCGCAAACACAACAAATGAAAGACACATTATGTTACAATTATAAGGTGCGCACTATGCATAAGATATTCACCCCACATAGATGTCCCCATAGCCGTCCTTTAGCGAAGGGGGAGAGGGCAGCATTTTCACTTATCGTCGCCAAAGAACGGCGATGGCAACACTCATTATTACATCGGTTCTTGTTTCGGAATAAGACCAGCTTCTCGGAAATTAAACAACATCAACCTCAACTCTTCCCCATCAAAAAGGTCCCGCAGATCCCCCTCCCTGATACACGACCCGGACATCGGCGCTAATAAGTCATGATGGGTCCCCTGATCCAGTCGTGGTCCGATCCGAAGACGCGACCTCTCCATGCCCATTCGACGATGCCTTCTAACACCTCGCGAAGACTCTCCGACACTTTGTTTCGATACCCCCATCTTCTTTTCGCCCCCGCGGGTCACCAGGGACTACACCGATCGAAGTCCGCGACGCATCACGGGGGCGACCCTCAACAGAGACTCCATTGCAGCTAAATCTAACGCCGCAAAATAATCTAAACCATCCTCCGAGGATTCGTTATCTATCCAAGAAAAAGGGCTCCCCAACTTTCCACCTTCCGAAGACAACGACCCAACATCAGATTCGCCAGATGCGTCACTACTAGGAAACACTGCATTTCCATCCATCAAAATATCATCAATCGTGTCATCGTCACGGTTTGCTTGTGTAGGCCCAGACACCGGAACCTGCGCAGCAATCGATCTTCAGTATCACGCACAAAACGAACACTGTCAGTCTATTCCCTATTACACTCTCGCAACCTACACCGAAGCGTCTGCCATTGCAGGACCCTCAGCTCCACCTCCTTGGAGCAAGGATTGCTCTTCTGCTCCCGCCTCCACTGCAGCATCCTTCCGGGTCACCGAGCTTTCACGGTTGGCGAGGTCCTCCACATATTCTTCGTTCATCGCCTGCGAAGACAACACAATAACATTTCAAACAACGAACACACACAACACCCCTCGCCAAACCCAAAACATACCTGCGCCAGCGCTCGGTCTGCTACTTTTGGTGTTCAACACATTTCCCCTTGCCTTTTGGTGGATCTTGGAGAACCAAAAGCACCAACACACTTCAGAAGCAATAGATCTCGTGAGTTATTTTGTTCCTGATGTGAGGACTCAGCTCGATGCTAGTCATCGGCTCTTGTGATCAGATAATATAAATATTTGATAGAACTTTGATGCATAGATGCCATTTCGGATTGCATCCTCTTCGACCATGTTTGCCTGAGCAACATGTCAATATGCAAAAACTTGTGGTGCACCGCAGCCCGAATAAGTAAACAAATTGGGCCAGTAATACGAACTCATCGCTGTATCACCCCAAATTTAAGTAGGACAACACATCGGCGATGAACACACTGGAAAACACCATGGCATCCACGAAAGAGGATGATCAGGCGATCTTGGTTGCACCACTTCTTAGGCCAGTTTAGTCGGCCTCTTCTTTGCCCAGATCGCCTTTTCGATTCTAATTGTTTTACTGGCTGGTCATGTGGAACGATCTTCTTCATGTATTTAGCAAGAAGCTGATCAAAAATAGTGTCGACTCTGCTGAGTCGGCCAGACGTCCTGGAATTGTTTTGCTTCCTAGTAATTATCTTAGGACGTTGTCGTCTGATGGTCTGAGATCGCTACTGCTTCTGATTGTCCTTGGACCATCTAGCCTTCATGGCCAGACTATCCGCGCCTACCCTGGATAGTCTGGCCTTAGTGCTCGGCCCGTCTGGCATACATAGGATAGGTGAAAGGGAAATGTGCCCTTGGGCCATTTCTATGTATTTTGGTGATTGAGTGCCAACACATGTGCTTAATTGGGAATTTATGTACATGGATGAACAAGGTGAAAATCATGAAGTAAAGGTATGTTTCTAAGCCTTAGTACATTGGTTTTAAGTACTAATATATTTGTCTAAGTGTTAGAAACAGAAAGAAGAAGAATAGAGAAAAGGAGAAGGGACTTGGCTGTGTGCTGCCAAGACCCAGCTCGGTCTGGAGCACCGGACTGTCCGGTGTGCACCGGACAGTGTCCGGTGCGCCAGGCTGGCGCGACTCGAACTGGCCGCTCTCGGGAAATTGGCCGGCGGAGTACGGCTAAAATTCACCGGACTGTCCGGTGTGCACCGGACTGTCCGGTGAGCCAACGGTCGGCCAGGGCCAACGGTCGGCCGCGCAATCCGCGCGGGACACGTGGCCGAGCCAACGGTCGGAAGACGGCACCGGACTGTCCGGTGTGCACCGGACATGTCCGGTGCGCCAACAGCGCCAGATCTGCCAACGGTCTGCAACGGTCGTCTTCGCCGTTTAAGGAAACAAATCGGGCACCGGACAGTGTCCGGTGTGCACCGGACTGTCCGGTGCCCCCGACGACAGAAGGCAAGGATGGCCTTCCGGATTTGCTCTCAACGGCTCCTAGCTGCCTTGGGGCTATAAAAGGAGCCCCTAGGCGCATGGAGGAAATACACAAGCAACCTTTGAGCATTCTTGATCATCCACACTAAGTCTCTGCGCATTCGTTTGTGTTTCTAAGTGATTCGAGCTCTGTTCTAAGTGAGAACTCTGAGATAGTCTTGTGAGCTCGATTCTTGGCCGTGTGTGTGCGCTTTTGCTGTGGATTTGTGTGTGTTGCTTCCCTCCCTTACTCTGTGTTTCATTTGTGATCATATACTTGTAAGGGCAAGAGACTCCAATTTGTGGAGATTCCTTGCAAACGGGATAGTGAAAGGAAAACAAAACACCGTGGTATTCAAGTGGGTCTTTGGACCGCTTGAGAGGGGTTGATTGCAACCCTCGTCCGTTGGGACGCCACAACGTGGAGTAGGCAAGCGTTGGTCTTGGCCGAACCACGGGATAAAACCACTGTGTCACTCTGTGCTTGATTCTCTTGTGGTACTGTGTTTTGTTGAGATTGTTGAGACTTCACCTTAGCCACTTGGCAATAATCGTGCTAACACTTAACAAGTTTTTGTGGCTTAAGTTTGAAGTTTTTACAGGAGCACCTATTCACCCCCCCCTCTAGGTGCTCTCAATAGGTGACCATGATCGGGTATCCGATGGTGCTTGCCCCCCCCCCCCCCCCGAGCATCCATCCTACCCTTTGGATGGGGACATAAACTTAGCATGATGACTAGAAAGGATTCATCGGCCATATCATCCACTGAGGGCAAAGATGTTTATCGAACTATAGAACATACTCACACGGAAGAAACACATAATAGCCAACTCAATGATGTATAAGCTCGAGTATTAGCTGTACTAACAAATGAACCATTTACTTGAAACTATTTGGCAACACTAATTATGTAGTTTGCAATTAAGCAATAACCGAATAGAGATGAGCAAATATCATAAGCATGTTTATCCCATGAATAAATATAACCGAAGCAAATTATAGTAAGAATAATAACTACCAACAACTAAAATACTTTGACTTCATATAAGAGACAATATATCACAACTATCCATATGCATATTAATGTGGTTGCCCTCCTCCGTAATATAAAGACGCATGGAACAAATGATGCCATGAAGGATAACCGAACATACCTTGGGACGATGGCATAGCTGAAAAATATGGACGATGCAATGACCAGTAGCTCCGATGACTTGGGGGCAAACCTTTCACCCAAACATCCTGTACTTGCTTTCTTCCTTTTGTTTGCCTTCACTCCACCTCTTCCTAAAGTATCATCCTTACCTTGATCTTGAGAACTCCCATTAGGATCCCATGTCATGCCTCTCTTCATCTCTTGTGCACCGAGTTTTTCTAGCCTCTTGTTGTGCCAAATTGATAATCAGAGTGGGCTTCTCGGTTGTGAATTAGTTTGGACAGCGACACATCTTTCTTCACTTTTGTGACATTAGGCATCCTAAGTTCATATTTAATACCAAGAATATTGGTAGTTGATTTCTCTATTGTTTGGGCACTACTAGTCGAAGTACCTAATACTTCACCTGGCTCTGTAACACATAAATTCAGATCTGAATTTTTGGCTTTTCTATTATCCTTCCTCAATACATAAACTTGCTTGACCACTCTATTCTTATTTTGAGCTCTAGATCGATTCTTAGAAATAAAACAATCATTGTTATGTGATTGTTTCTCGAAATCAGAATTGTTATGAGTTGAATACTCTATGTTATGTGGTCTAAAATATGAAGGAGAATAAGCATTTGAATTATACCATCCCCAAGATGGATAAGTATGAAAGTACGAAGGAGCTGGACTGTGTTGCATTGGCATTGGCGGCCCAAAAGGAGGATATGTTGCAGATGCATGAAACCGTCCCCTTGCCAATCTTGGTCTCTAGACTTGCGCTTCAGTGGTGATTTTGTTGTCTTCAAAGGTGCTCTAGATGACTTAGCACTGCCAGTTTGATCAACACCCTTTGTCTTGATTTGGTTGTGATATTTAGCCAGAAGTTGGTCAAAATTAACCGTCAACCTTTTACCCTTTTGTTTATCACGACCTTCGCCTGCAAAACTTTTACATTTGGACATACCTTGTATACCATGCCCCCCAGCGCCTTCGGTCTTATTAGCCTTTCTTCTGTCCAGAGCCTTCCGAGTAACCACTCTGTGTGATAGATTTGGCGCGCGAGGGTCACCAATGATAATATTTTTTTCTTTATCGGCCGAACATTGCCGAACCAAGACCTTCTTGTCTACCGGTCCTAATGTGTCGACATGGACAGATTGTCTGTCAATCTTCATTTCTTGAAACTTCAACCAGCCTTCATTTACAACCGATTGTATTTGTCGATGGAAGACATTACAATCATTGGTGTTATGAAGGAAGGAGCCATGCCATTTACAATATACGCACCTTTTCAATTCCTCTATCAGAGGAATTGTGTGTGACAATCTAATGTTACCATTCTTAAGTAGCTCATAAATATTTTATCGCACTTAGCAATATTAAATGCGAACTTAACTTTCCCCTTTGTGCCGAATGCAGGGAGAGCGAGCAGCAAAATAGGCCTTAGCAGGCCAAACAAGCTCAATAACCTGTAATTTTTTTGGCTTCGCAGGGGCTGAAAAGGCATTCGGCCTCATCCGCGGGTGATGGCATGCTGCGACTATGATGTGATGCAAGTGGGGCGAAGTGTGAAGATTGTGCCTGACGCGTGGTACCCTATCCTGTGTGCATGCACACCCGGACGGTCTGGCCTTGGTGATCGAATGGTCCGCGGAGGGACCTGACAGTCCGGTATTGTATCCGGACCATCCAGTCGTGCAGGGCTTTGCTTATGATACTTGTGGCAGGCTCGGTTTGACTTTGGACTGTCCGACGTAGGGTGTCAGACGGTTTGTTGGAGGGTCAGATGGTCCGTGATCGTGCGTAGACTGTCGGCCATGCCTAGAGCCGATCTATCGTGCAGTGAGTTTGGTGACAGCATTTGCTCCGGATATGAGTTCATCGACATACCACAATATGGCTGGGACCGAGAAGCCACATTTGTTGCCGATGTGTTTGACACAGTTATTTTAGCGCCAAATTTATGTGACAAAAAACCAGGCGTATGAGTTTTTTTTCTAATACATGAGTCATATTCTCTATATCCTCCATTATACTTTTAATCTGATTATCAAAAGAAATTTTAATAAACTGAATATCGGCTAATGGCGCGGTTTTACTTGCAATGGGGAGCTGCTGCAGCAAATGCTGAGAGGGAATCATGCTTTATTTCTCTCTCCTTGATGACCTTCTGGTGGCGATCCATCCTGAAGTGCGAGATGTGCCACTTCTCCGTCATCTTGCCTATTGGAGCACGATCATGGACCAAACACTAACGATCCCTAGGTTTCGCCCACGGAGGGTGGATACCTTAGGGAGCGAGATAGTAAATAAGATGTAAGACAAATAACACTATCTCGAGTGCAGTCTTGAAAAGAAATCTTAGAACCAAGGGGATGATTACTTCTTCTCCTCGTAGGACCTAGATCCCGCCCCTAGGGGAGAGACTTTAGGGTGCTCTAGGTCAGCAGGTCAATCGGGGCGTCCCCAGATGACATAGAGTCTCCTAGGAACTAAGGGATCAAGTTGAGGAAGAGATCTTGTGTGAAGTAGATGAAGTCGATATTGCCCCTCGGGTCGCCTTGTGGTCGACAGGCCACCCCAGGACGGATCTAGACGACGTAGAGTCGAATATGGGCGGAGCTGGATATGCGGAAAGCTAAAACTAAAACTACGTTACATCTACTCCTAGGTCAGGAAAGGCAAATTAAGTAGATAGGTTCGATTGGAATATGTTCGTGGGTTCAATCGGCCGTACCCCTTCATATATATAGGGGAGAGGTCTGGACATGTTCTTAGGTAATAGCCAAAAAAATTCCACGTGATTAGATGAATAACCACGCACAAGATAATCACCCGAGTCAATCTAATCACAGGAGCGGGACTGTCCTGGCCCTATGACCGAACCGTCCATCACTTTTGGTGTTCAACACCTACTTAATGGGGATCAATCAATGAAGAAGAATAGTCTGAAATCTCTCTAATAGTCTAGTCCTTTCAAGCCAACTCCGTATGACTATCTTTTCGGCGATGTTTATCCTGTTATGAACTAGGATTCATAACACCGTGTCTAGTCTAGTATTGTAGAAGGAAAAAAAAGAAACAAAAACATTATCAGGCTGGAAATTAACAAACCGTATAGAAATTAACTTGTGGCTTGCATAGAACAATAATTTGTTCTGGCCGCATCGAATAGTGTGGTTGCTGTTGTTGTTGACATACGTCGGTCCAGATCCGAGTACAGAACAGAGAAGCGCAAATGATTGGTTTATCGTTTATGTGCGGCGCCGACGCCTTGTGGTGTCACAGTTGGCAGGACGGGCCCCGTCCGAGACGACCTTTCCGGCGGGCAGCGTGTTGCGTGTCCAGGACGGCGATGGCCTCACCTTCCATTTCATTACATTTCCGTTCCCGTTCCCGTTCCGTTGATTTGATTGAGCAAACCCGGCGCCCACCGCCCGCAGGTATTTGCCTTCTTCAGGCCCAGAGAAGCCTGTTGCTTTCAGCACTTCAGCTCCATTTGTGCGAACGCCAGACGCAGCAGATAAATCGCGCACCTTTAGCCCTAGTTTGGATACTCTAGTAATGAGTGGGATTGAAGTGGATTGAGATGTATTGAGAGAGTATTTGATCTGTTGGGGATTTACACCCTCTCCAATCCCTCCAAAACACTCTAATCCTAGAGTATCCAAACTAGGCCTTAATTTTCGCGCTTTCTCAAACAAACAACACATGGTGCTGCTCATGCATCTTCTGATCTTCATCCTGTGTAGTTGGAATAATGCATATCTTAGGCTTTATTTAGATACTCTCATATTCACCTCAATCTATATATATATTGCTCAATCTATATATATATATATTGAGATAGATTAAAATATAAATTAGTTTAAATTACACTCTAATCTACCTTAATATACATGGATTGAGGTAGTGTATCTAAACAAGATCTTAAGAGGGTGTTCAAATTAACTAGAGGTAATAGTTAATTGGCTAAAAAATTTGTTAATAGAATTAGCTAACAAATGACCAGTTAACTATTAACTAATTTGCTAAAAGTAGCTAACAACTGAACTATTAGCTAGACTGTTTGGATATCTTCATCTAATTTTAGCATGTAACTATTAGATCTAGTCTATTCAAACAACCCTTAGACTATATTTCCGGTTTGATTATTGTTATACAAGAAAAATAACTTGATTCTTCCCGTATCACTTGTCAAGGTGTCGTCTTCAATAGTAGTTTCACATGCTAAATGATTTGGATGCTCAAGCAAGTGTAGGGTAACAATGAGCCATTACCTTAATAGCTTAAGTTGGTGGTAACTAGTACGTATTTCCTGGACATGATGATGAAGCAACAACAACAATGTTGGTGGAACCGTGGAACCAGTCATCGGCACTAGGGTTTCAAGCATAATAACTACAAAAATGAATGTAAAAGACTCGACCTAACACCATAGGAAAACCGACAAAAGTCCGACAGCGATTGTCGTCAGAATTAGGGTCTAACCCATGGGACAATTTATTTTTGATGGTTTAGGCCTTAATTTCTTAAGGCAACAGCCCGTCAGTTCTAAATGGCCAGAAATAAGGCTATTTCCGACTGCCGCCGTGGAAATAATTTATGTCTCACGGCCACCATCGAAAATAATTTATTTCTTACAGTAGTTAGTGGCCGTCACTAGTTAAACCACGTAACAGCGCAGTGGGCCCCACCCGCCCTATATCCGACGAATACCAGGGAGCCGACGGATGTTGGGGGCCTTTTCCTCCCAAGGTCCTCAAAACACCAAGATAATAACTATTTTCTAGTCTATTTCTAAGTATTACAGGTACTCTGATCAAGAGCGCCTTCAGATGAATCAGTTAAAGCCGAAGGTACAAGCTTCAGGATACCTTCATAAGGGGACAAAGGACGAAGCCAAAGAAAGTTGAAGCAAGTCTTCTCGGGCTCATTTGCCTAGATGACAGAAGGAAAAGACATCCTTACCCTTGCCATGCTAAATAGTTCAAATGTACATGTTTGAGGATGTAAATGTAATTTTACCAAAGTTGTACTCTGTGCCTATAAATAGAGGAACAGTGACATACATTTGGACATCTTCTGACCGGAGAAAAGACAACTAGCTCTCGTTTACGAAGCTGCGATTCTTCCTTCGCCTTGTAAGCTTCACTAAGTCAAAGGTGCAATTGTAACCTCTGATTTAATACTGAAAGAAGTCGAAGGAAGTGAGCAATGTCCATAAAATTACATGATATGTTCAATGCTCATATTTACATTCCTCAAATTACTATTTTGTTAACGTAACCCTTATTAACTAACGTCGCTCCTTCATTTCTAAATTCAGTCTTCTCCCAAAAGGAGGGGAATTTAGAGATGGAGGTAAGCTTCGATCTCACTGTGTTGCCTTGTTTTTGACACCCGAAGGAGTCGAAAGCAAGTGCCCAACATTGGCGCCCACCTCTGGTGAACCCACTTAAACGACCATGTAAAGCTTCATCATGCCACCAAAGGAATCGACAACGGTTGGCGCCGTCCTCACCCCCTTGGATACCAACCAAGGAGAAGATGCACTCCTCCAGGAAGCGTGAAGCCAAAAGAGGAAGGTTGTTAGCCTGACATCACAAGATGAAGCGCTCGACAGAGAAATCCAAAACCTTGAAACTATTTGTCATCAAGTGGAGACACGCAAAGTAAAGATGCTTTGGCTCTCTGAGCTCCAGAAGAAAATTGATGAAGCTACCGAGCAGATGACTAACATCGCACAAAACATAGAGCAGACAGAGAACCAATATCGCAATGCCCTAGCCATCTTCATACAAACCACCCCAGCTACCAATGTACGATGGCCATTTAGACCCAAAATAATTCTTGATGAGTTATGAAGCCACAATATCTTCTTATGGGGGTAACACAACAGTGATGGCCAAGTCCTTTGTCATGGCGGTCAAGAATGTCGCCCAAACATGGTATTCTTCTCTTTGGCGAGGGTCAACAACTTCTTAGTAAAAGCTAAAGCATATGTTGATCACAAGCTTTCAAGGTTTCCAAACAAAGCCGATCACTGTTCGGGCCTTATTCCAATGCACACAAGATCATGAGGAATACTTGCAACCTATGTCTGAAGGTTTCTTTGGCTCCAAGCTCAAGCACAAATAGACATAAAAGAGATAGTCATAGAAGCCATGATCAAAGGGTTTCGTCTAGGACCAACGATCCAATACTTCTCTAGAAAGCCTCCTCAGTCTCTAAATAAGCTTCTCTAGAAGATGGATGAGTACATCAGGTGGATAACGATTTCCGTCAGAGAAGAGAAGAAGCCCAGAGATATGCAGAATTGACTAGGGGCTTCGGGGGGAGGTTTAACCCAAGGCATGTCAGGTAGCATTCACAACCCACTTCAAAACAAAGACAAAACCAGCCAGACTCAAGGGCAACATAATCAATCACAAGGCTCAAGGACCCAGCAACAACCCTCTCAGGACAACTTTGTTTGCCAGCCCCAAGAGGAGGCAGAGGAGGACGAATATTCAGAGGAAGAGTCAATTCCCAACTAAGGAAGTTGTTCGGTATGTTCTATGGAGAAGACAAGGGGCAAACCACAAGGACATGTCAGGTAACAATCCAAAAATAGAAGGAAATTGACGAAGCATAGCAGGATCAACCAAAACAAGTCCTCCAAACTTCCCCATACTACTCCTCATACATCCTAGAGTATGTCCATCATCATCAGCCAAGCCAACAACCTTTAGGATCCATTGCTTTGGCAACCAGTCTTTAGCTCACTAGATCGTGCACTAGCCTTTCATACCAACATCTTCCTCATATGAGCAACAACTTCCAGGTCCACCACAGATCCAACAACAGTTTTATGAACAAAACACACCACACACGATACAAGGGAACAATCTGAGGCCTAAACGATCAACAGCGTTGTCCCGGAGTCGAAGCATATCTATTGAAGCACCTGATGGGCTGGGTCAAGAAGTCAAAGCTACAGAGAAAACTTGAAAAACCTATTCTAATCTCAATTTATGTTCTTTCTTTACATTTCTGTTGCAAGAAACATTAAGAAGGTACACCCTTTGACAGTCTGTAGTAAATCTAAGGTTATACCATCGAGTGTAACAAAAAGGGACAAAAAAGCTCCAAAGACGTTCCTAAGGGAATACAGAGCTCGAATGAAACACCTAGTAAAGGTGAAAAATCTCTGAAGTCGTTCATACAGAATGCAGAGCTCGAATGAAACACCTAGTAAAGGTGAAAAAGCTCTGAAGTCGTTCCTAAGGGAATGCAGAGCTTGAACGAAACACCTAGTAAAGGTGAAAAACTTCGAAGTCATTCCTAAGGGAATGCAAATCTCAAATGAAACAAGTAGTAAAGGTGCAAAAGCTCTCTGAAGTCATTCCTAAGGGGATGTTGAGTCATATTTGAAAAACCTTCAAGCAAATGCACACTTGCTCTTTCATCACTATCACCATCTTGGATCATACATCATGCATCATATCATCATCTCATCATCATAACTTGCACATCATTCTCTATAAACATAAGGGAAAAAGTAGGGAAGCTGCCTTCCTTGTAATATTAGGCAAATAAGGGAAATTGTCATTCTTCTAGTAACAGCTAGGTATTCAGCACCAATCCCAAAAAGGGGCATCTACGTCGATAAGGTAAAAGGTGCCTTCATCAATTTCTATATTTATCAACTAACAAAGCATGTTAACATATTTCTTTGCAAATCGTGAAAAGAAGGGAATGTGTTTTTCGCCTTTGGCTCAAATGGTATGAATGTTTATTTCATACTTTATAAAGAAATAACATAATAATTCAGACGAAGCCTATATATTACATCAATATTCACACACACTGCAAATACATTCTAAAAGTTTCTACATAAATGTTTATAGTTATCTTTTAGAACTCTCTCAACAATTTCATTTAGTGCTTCATCAACTGCTTCGTCTATTGTCTTGTGCACCACTTCAAGTTCATCTAGAAAATCCTTCAGCTCAGGATCATTTTTGGGATGTATGGCTCAGGCAGTGGCGGGAGAGGTGCTACAAGAAAAGCATTCATATCGCAAGTTAGAAATGATTGTCCAAAGGATGGGAAATCAAGTAAGATACCTTTGAGCTCTTTTAGCCATAAGGCTTCTCTAGCTACCTTGGTTGCCCTATGAACCTGCAAAACAAACACTATATGTGAATAATATAGTACAAAAAGCCAAAGCTACAAATTTGAAGGTCAAAAGGAACCTTTCCCGCATTATCTCTAGCAGCTTCATCCACCATCTGCCTACCACCAGCAAGCCTAATGTCAACATAAAACTTTCTCCCCAGTTCAACAATGTTGGTCACTCGTTTTTTATTTCTGAAGGATATCAAAAACAAGGCAACACAAACTAGTAAGCTAAGATCTTCCCCTTTTGTCTAACTCTTCTCCGAATGTGAGTCGAAGGGAGAAGATAATGAACATGTTTATACAATGACGAAGCTAATATGTAAATCAAGAAGAGTAAACATATCACTCATCTGGATGTGCACACTTAACATTTTTTCTTATTCCTTGGAATGTATCAAGTGATTACAATTGTACCTTCGGCTTTACACAATAGACAACTCGAAAGTAGTTTCTAAGGCTGAGCTAAACGAAGCTCGGTGTTGTCGAATGCGTCCTTTATGCATGACATTGTTCCTCTATTTATAGGGGAGAGGTTTAGCTTTGTACCAAATTACAAGCATGCCCACGAAGTTTACACGTATGATTACCAATTACACATGGGCAATATCGTCTTCTCTCCTTATTTCTTGCTGATTAAGACTTCTAGATCTTCTTCTTCTTTACTTCATAGAATACAGCCTTCGACAACGAAGTTGTCCGCTTCGGCTCATTTCTTCGCAGTGTTAATGCCCACACGAAGCTCCGTAGCTTCTCTTCTCGAGTTTGTATATGGCTACTGGAAAAGGTTTTCTTCATTGACTCCCCTATGCTGTACCTGAAACACATTGTTTTAACTTGAAGGTGAAGGAGTTTCAGGATCTTCGGTAATATAGGCCCCAACAAACAGCTTTGGCTGAAGGATCATTAGTATCGACTTTAGAAACCTTGAAGTCTGGCCAGATAACAGATTTAACATGATCGCAATCAACTTTCTCGAGCAGGGAAACCGCTCCCCGTGCACCCACACAAGTGCAGAAGTCCCCTCAGCCAGTCAAGACTTCGTCGAAGGCTTCGACTTCACCTTCGATCCATTTCACAGCACCAGTAGCATCACCACGGACAAACTCTTCTTCGCTAGAGAAGGCACCAATGTTAACAAACATGCCCTTCAGTTTTTCTAAACATTGAGAAGTCGTGGAGTACCATTTTTCTTTCGAATCCCGAAGCTCTACAATAATTTTTTGGACTCTGTCCCTTTCAGCTTTGGCAATTTCTCACTTTGACTTCTCCACTTCAAACTATTTATTGGTCTCATCGAATTTTTCTTTTAACCTAACCATTTCAGTCTTATGTGCTTTGGCTTGTGCTGTTATTTTGGCTTCGAGGTCAACGATACGATTTAGATTCTGGATCCTTTCAATTTCCAGCTTCAAAATTTTATCATCTTTTTCTTCAGATAATTTTTTAAACTCAGAGAGGTCCCCAATCAAACCGCTAGCAAGAGAGCTCAAAATTTCTTAGTTTTCGTCAACCTTATGCCAAAGCTCGATAACTTCAAACCACATATTTCTGAAGGCTATCCGAGTGCTCTCATCTTCGACATCTTTCTTGGCCTTTAGAGCTTTGCTCTAAATAAGTCCCTGCACATCACAAAGTTTTAAAAAAACAGTCGGTCAATTTCTACACGCAAGAGGATAGTATGCAAAGTCATAAGCTAACCTTTAAATTATTATAAGCTAGGAAATCTACAAGCTAATCCTTCGGTATAGCAGATAGCCTACACTCCAGCTTCGGATATCCCAGTTTATCCATCATTTTGCGGTACACTTCATGTTCTCTATTATCTGGGAGATAGTAGAGATAATCATCTTCATCATTACCACCATAAACAAGCAAGCCCGAGGGGTACTTCAGATCTATAACATAATCTTGGACTTCAATAATTTGCTCTATGGTCAGTCCCCCCCGAAGCATGACAAATGATGTACTCGGTTGTTTAGGCAGCGCCATCTCTATGGACACTGATGTTGTTTCCTCTTTAGGGCCCTAGTCCATGAGACCTTTAGCTTCATCCCTCTGTTTCTCCCTGAGAGCATCCACTATAGTACAAGTTTTGAAGCACTAGATCCCCCAAATCAAAGTGAAAGCTTTGGACTAGCAGTCAACTCTGGTTAGGCTTCGTACTCTCAACAATAGTGTCGGCGTTTCGACCCTGGGGGGTCCCTGGACCGACGAGTAAATTGTCGCCGCGTGCCCCAGCCCAGATGGGTCGGCGCGAGACGGAGCGCGAAGGGGGGAAACCAGAGGGAGACAGGCGTAATGGGGAAACCCGCGGCCTTCGTGTTGTCCCGCGCCTAGGTCGGGTGCACTTGCAGTAGGGGGTTACAAGCGTCCGCGTGGGAGGGAGCGAGAGGCCTGCACGCACCGTCCCGTCCTCCCCGCGCGGCCAACCCCCCGTACGAGTGCCCTGGGCCTTCCTTTTATAGGCGTAAGGAGAGGGCCCAGGTGTACAATGGGAGGTCTAGCAGTGTGCTAACGTGTCTAGCAGAGATGAGCTAGCGCCCTAAGTACATGCCGTCGTGGCAGCCGGAGAGGTTTTGGCACCCTGTTCATGAGATGTCGTGGCTGTCGGAGGAGCGCTGGAGCCTGGCGGAAGGACAGCTGTCGGGGCTGTCGAGTCCTTGCTGACGTCTCCTTGCTTCCGTAAGGGGCTGAGAGCCGCCGTCATCATGGAGCACGCGGGGCGCCATCATTACTTGTTTACCGGGGCGAGCCAGATGGGACGCCGGTCTTGTTCCCCGTAGTCTGAGCTAGCTAGGGGTAGGGTAATGATGGCCCCCCAGTGACGTGGTCGGTCCGAGCCCTGGGTCGGGCGAGGCGGAGGCTCCTCCGAGGTCGAGGTCGAGTCTATCTTCTGAGGTCGAGTCCGAGCCCCGGGTCGGGCGAGGCGGAGACCGTCGGCTGAGGCCAGGGCTGAGTCCGAGCCCTGGGGTCGGGCGAGTCGGAGTTCGTCGTCTTCCGGGGCCGAGGCCGAGTCCGAGCCCTAGGGTCGGGCGAGGCGGAGTTCGTCGTCTTCCGGGGCCGAGGCCGAGTCCGAGCCCTGGGGTCGGGCGAGGCGGAGTTCGTCGTCTTCCGGAGCCGAGGCCGAGTCCGAGCCCTGGATCGGGCGAGGCGGAGTTCATCGTCCGAGGCCGAGACGGGGGTCGAGCCCTGGGGTCGGGCGAGGCGGAGCTTCCTATGGCGCCCGAAGCCGGACTTGGCTGCTGTCAGCCTCACTCTGTCGAGTGGCACAGCAGTCGGAGCGGCGCAGGCGGCGCTGTCCTCTCGTCAGGCCGGTCAGTGGAGCGGCGAAGTGACTGCGGTCACTTCGGCTCTGTCGACTGGAGGGCGCGCATCAGGATAAGGTGTCAGGCCATCCTTGCATTAAATGCTTCTGCGGTGCGGTCGGTCGGTGTGGCGATCTGGCCAAGGTTGCTTCTTGGCGAAGACTGGGCCTCGGGCGAGCCGAAGGTGTGTCCGTTGCTTGAGGGGGCCCTCAGGCGAGATGTGAATCCTCTGGGGTCGGCTGCCCTTTGCCCGAGGCTGGGCTCGGGTGAGGCGAGATCGTGTCCCTTGAGTGGACCGAGCCATGACTTAATCGCACCCATCAGGCCTTTGCAGCTTTGTGCTGATGGGGGTTACCAGCTGAGATTAGGAGTCTTGGGGGTACCCCTAATTATGGTCCCCGACAGTAGCCCCCGAGCCTCGAAGGGAGTGTTAGTACTCGCTTGGAGGCTTTTGTTGCACTTTTTTGCAAGGGGACCGGCCTTTCTCGGTTGCGTTTCGTTCCGGTGGGTGTGCGCGAGCGCACCCGCCGGGTGTAGCCCCCGAGGCCTTGGAGGAGTGGTTTGACTCCTTCGAGGTCTTAGTGCGTTTCGTGATGCTTCGGCCGGTCTGGTTGTTCCCTCATGTGAACTGGCCGTAGCCCGGGTGCACAGTCGAGTCCCAAGTTCTCGGGCTGGTATGTTGATGTTGTCAACGGTTTGGCCGGAGCCGGGTTTGCGAGAGCAGCCCCCGAGCCTTCGCACATAGCGAGAGGACGGTCAAGGACAGACTCGACTTTTTTACATACGCCCCTGCGTCGCCTCTCCACAAGGAGGAGGGGGGAAAGCGCCATGTTGCCCTTGGAGGGCGCCGAACATGGTGTCTCCAGTGAGTTGCTAACGGGTAATCCGAGTGGATGCCTGTGCCCCATTCGTTAGGGGTCGGCTAGTGGCCCGGAGGCGCGCTCCAAAAGTACCTGCGGGTGATTTGCCGGACCCGGTCCCCTTTTGACGGGGTCCGAGGGCTCGATGCCTCCCTCTGGTGGGATTCCATTACAAAATCGTTCTCGTTGGTCTCGGAAATGTCCTAGGGTACCTCGGGAGCGTAGCTCGAGCCTCGGTTATGTATCGAACGTACCCAGGGTCATCCCTCGCTCGGCGTCTGAGGCGGCTGTCGAACCCTTCGGGGGCGAGCCTACGAACCCCTGATCAGTAGTGGGCGCGGAGCCCGAGTGGCCTGAGGCGGCCGTTGAACCCTTCCGAGGGGCTAGCCTTCAAACCTCTGACCAGTAGTGGGTGCGGAGCCCGAGTGCTCTGAGGCGGTTGTTGAACCCTTCTGAGGGGCCAGCCTTCGAACCTCAGATCAGTAGGGGGGCTCGGGGCCCGTTTCCTTCGCGGAGAAGGATCCCTTTCGGCGAGAGAGAAAAAGAGGAAAAGGGAAAGGATACGAAATCAAACGACGTGACGCACCTTTTTTGACGCGGTCATTATGGCGAAAGCGAAGCATCGCCTGCTTCGCCTGCCAAAGGTGCCGCCTGCCCTGCCGCGGAGTTAATGCGATGGGACGAGTGGCTTCCGGGGCGGCCGTTGTGCGTGCGCGAGCCGTTCGAGGAACGGAACACGGGCGCGTCGTCTTCACGCAATGGGAGAGGGTTCTCTCGTTGTCCCAGGAGGGGACGTGAGCTTGGTTGACGACTTGACCGCTGCTTCCGCCCGCCTGCCACTGCCATTACTGTCGGCCCATTTCTGGCCGTATCGACCGTCGCGTCTTCTCCCGCGGCTGACTGACCCGTGACCGATGTGCCTGGTTGGCACTGTTGGGTCATGCGCAGGGTTGCCTCGAGTCGCGGTACTGGTTCCGCAGTCGAGGAGGCACGGTAGTGGCGCGAGTGGCGGTGCAGTTTCTTGCACGTAGCAACCAGCGCGCCGGTTACATGACGTGTGGGCCTGGGCCTCCATGCTGGACGCGTCGAAGTCGAAAGGGTGCGCCCCCTTGGTGCGGTTGCATGCCGCCTGCATGGCGGTCCGCCCTTTCACCCGCTGGTCTGGGCGAAAGTGGAGGAATGCTCGTAACCGCTGGGCAGTTGCGCGCACCACGCGCGGCGGTTTGGCTTCTTCTGCCCTGGGCCAGCTTGCATGACGCGTGGGACCCAGCCCCTGTGTCATAGGGGGAGGACCTTGGAGCGTGTTGGAGAAGACTCAGCCCGTGATGGCTGAGGACGCAAGTGGGGAGAGTTGCCTTTAAAAGGAGGGTGACCCCCTTGAAAGGCAACCATGTCTTCGCGCTCCCCTTATGCATCGCGTCTTTCCACCTTCCGAGCCCCTGGATGGGGAACACTCGTGGTTCTTCCGCCTTGTCGTTGGAGGAACGCAACTTCGTAGAAGTTGGTACCTTTCAGCCATCGTTCGGCTTCAAGGATTTTCATCAGACAGCCCAGCTGTATCCCCTCGCCAGTGGTCACCCAAGACGGTGACCACCAGTTCGATGGTGGGGAGAAGCGAGCCGGGCTGCGATCTTGGTCCCGCCCTCAGCTTCAAGGATCTTCATCATCCTTGCTGGGGCGGAGAGCAAGGTGAGCCGGGGCTCTACCTCCCGCACGGGTCGGCTGGCCACCTCTTCTTCCAGCTTCTGGTGGTGGAAACCATCCTCCAGCTCTGCGGAGGAGGCGTCCTCCAGCCATGCCGGGGAAGACGAACTGTTGCTGCCCAGCTAGGATGCAACATTCCGTCCTCTGTCCTCGCTTTCGTGGCGAGGACGGGAGCGGGGACCTGCCGGTGCGCTTTGGAGCGGCCTGCGCTTGCTGGTGCGGCGTTGGTGGACAGGCGGACGCCGCCGTCGGTGCTGACGTGGTGGCAGCTGGAGAAAGCTTCTCCGCCATCAAGGCCGTCAGCGCCGCCTACGGACCGACCTCAGGCTCTTTGGCTTTAATGTCTGGTTCGCGTCCCTTGAGTGGGGACGAGAACGAGAGCCTTCCGGTGGCTGCGTCCGTCCTGGGACCATGGCTGCTGCTGCAGAGGTCGCTGGCGAGTCGCCCGGAGCTTGTCGCCCCACAGGCTCCCCGGTGTGGAGGTTGTTCATACCCGCGGGGACAGAACCGGAGTTCCGTTTGTAATGGCACCTTGAGTGCCGGTGTCTTGTTCATTGTGGCTGTCGGGGCCTGAACATGTATGTATTTTCGGCACGGAGCCGTGCTTTTTCCTCATTTCGAGCACTAGGACTCGCCTGTCGGCTAACTGAACTGCTCAACCAAGTGTGAGTTGCCTCGTGCGAAGGTGATGAGTGAGGTATCCATATCCTGGAGGCGTAGGAGTCCCTCGGCTCGGTCGGCCTTGCCGCCCGAGGCTTCTCTTGCTTAGTTAAAGGAACCCTCGGCCGCTCTTCGATGAGCCGAAGCCGAAGGCAGCGGTGTCAGTGTGGACAGAGGCAGAGTTGGCTTGAAAAGAAGACTTCGTTGGCCGGAGCCTGGCCGGGCCGTCCACTGGCGGGACCAGCGCCGGAGTTGAGTTGCCGAGGCCATGAGCCGGGCTGATGTCCTCGGGGGACAGCTGGCTGAGGCTTCGGGGTGGCCGGCCGAGCCGTCTGCTCGGGCCGGGTTCCTGGAGAAGACCCTGGCGGCGATGGCCCGGGCACGGTGCTGATGTCGTCCTTCGGAGCAGAGATCCTCCGACCGCGTTGCCGTCCGAGGCTCGGTCGGACTTCGTCGAAGGTGTAGTTGACGTCGAGGGTGCTGCTGCTCCCCCTCCGTCAAGGTCCGAGCCTGCAGGATCGGTTTATCTTGTAGTGTGCGTATGTTTTCTGCGGCCACCGAGGCCCAAACATACTATCGTCGTGTTGTAAAGCTGCGTTTCTTTTCCTCTTGTTTCGAGTATCTGGACTTATTTGTCGGTAACAGAATTGTTTGTCCGAGCGAGAGTTACTTTTCACGGAAGGTGATGAGTGAGGTATCCATATCCCGGAGGCGTAGGAGTCCCTCGGCTCGGTCGGCCTTGCCGCTTACGTGTACTCTTACTCGTCCGTAGGATTCTGCTATCGATATAGTCGAGAAGGCCCGAAAAATTGTTTCGGCAGAAGAGTTTTCGAGCGTGAAGACTTGTTCGGTCCGCGGAATCACTTATCCGAGCGTGAGTTACTTATCGCAGAAGGTGATGAGTGAGGTATCCGTATCCCGGAGGCGTAGGAGTCCCTCGGCTCGGTCAGCCTTGGCTGCTTACGTGTACTCCGTCGTTTTCAGGATCCCACTTTCGAAGTAGTCGAAAAGCACGAAAGACGTTCTGGCAGAAAAGATCTTTTCCGAGGAAAATTTTGACGCGGAGGGGGTTCCCCCCTTCTAGCCCCCGAGGGAGGGTCGGGCTTTGCCGAGCCAAGGCTGACCCTTCCTTGATGGTTAGACTTTGTGTGTGAACGAGGTGTACGAACGACTTGAAAGCATCTTAAGGGTAGAAGCGACGTAGCTGTCGGATGTTCCAAGCGTTGTTTTAGACCTTGCCTTGACTGTTGACCAGCTTGTACGTCTCGGGCTTCAGAACCTTGGCGATGACGAACGACCCTTCCCAGGGAGGCGTGAGCTTGTGCCGCCCTCGGGCGTCTTGTCACAGCCGAAGCACCAAGTCGCCCACCTGGAGGTCTCGGGACCGAACCCCTCGGGCGTGGTAGCGTCGCAGGGACCGCTGATACCGCGCCGAGTGTGGTAAGGCCATGTCCCGAGCCTCTTCCAGCTGGTCCAGTGAGTGTTCTCGGTTAGCTCGATTGCTTTGGTCGTCATAGGCCCTCGTCCTCAGGGAACCGTATTCTAAGTCTGTGGGCAAGATGGCCTCGGCCCCATAGACTAGAAAGAACGGTGTGAAGCCCGTGGCTCGGCTCGGCGTTGTCCTCAGACTCCAGACCACCGAGGGGAGCTCCTTCATCCATCGCTTGCCGAACTTGTTGAGGTCGTTGTAGATCCGTGGCTTGAGTCCTTGCAGAATCATGCCGTTGGCACGCTCTACTTGCCCATTCGTCATGGGGTGAGCCACGGCGGCCCAGTCCACCCGGATGTGGTGATCCTCGCAGAAGTTCAGGAACTTTCTGCCGGTGAACTGGGTGCCGTTGTCTGTGATGATGGAGTTCGGGACCACAAAGCGATGGATGATGTTGGTGAAGAATGCCACCGCCTGTTCGGATTTGATGCTGTTTAGGGGTCGGGCCTCAATCCACTTGGAGAATTTGTCGATGGCGACCAGCAGGTGCGTGTAGCCCCGGGTGCCTTCTGCAAGGGACCGACGTGGTCCAGGCCCCACACAGCAAACGGCCAGGTGATGGGTATTGTCTGCAGAACCTGAGCGGGCAGGTGGGTCTGCCTTGCGTAGAATTGACACCCTTGCCAGGTGCGGACAATTCTAGTGGCGTCGGCCACCGCGGTCGGCCAGTAGAAACCTTGTCGGAAGGCGTTTCCAACAAGGGCTCGGGGCGCTGCGTGATGACCGCAAGCCCCCGAGTGTATTTATTGTAAGAGCTCCTGGCCTTCGGCGATGGATATGCATCGCTGGAGGATGCCTGAGGGGCTGCGGTGGAAGAGCTCCTTACCGTCCCCCAGCAAGACGAACGACTTGGCGCGCCGCGCCAATCGCCGAGCTTCGGCTCGGTCGAGGGGTAGCTCTCCTCGGTGGAGATATTGCAGGTACGGGGTCTGCCAGTTTCGATTAGGCGTGACCCCGCTCCGCTCTCCCTCGACGCGCAGTGCCTCACCCTCGGGGGCCGAGGGTGCCTCGGGCTGAGCCGAGGGTGCCTCGGGCTGGGCCGAGGCCTTCTCAGGCTCGGGCGTGTCGTCGGTCTTGACGGAGGGTTGATGTAGGTCTCGGGAGAAGACGTCCGGGGGAACCGTTGTCCGCCCCGAGGCTATCTTAGCCAGCTCGTCTGCAGTCTCGTTGTATCGTCGGGCGACGTGGTTGAGCTCGAGCCCGTAGAACTTGTCTTCCAGGCGTCGAACCTCGTCGCAGTAGGCTTCCATCTTCGGGTCGCGGCAGTGGGAGTTCTTCATGACTTGGTCGATGACAAGCTGCGAGTCACCGCGAGCGTCGAGGCGTCGGACCCCTAGCTCGATGGCGATGCGCAACCCGTTGACCAGAGCCTCGTACTCGGCCACATTGTTGGACGCCGGGAAATGGAGGCGCAACACGTAGCGGAGGTGTTTCCCGAGGGGTGAGATGAAGAGCAGGCCCGCGCCCGCTCCTGTTTTCATCAGCGACCCGTCAAAAAACATGGTCCAGAGTTCCGGTTGGATCGGAGACAGTGGAAGCTGGGTGTCGACCCATTCAGCCACAAAGTCCGCCAAGACTTGGGACTTGATGGCCTTCCGAGGGGCGAACGAGATTGTCTCGCCCATGATTTCCACCGCCCACTTTGCAATCCTACCCGAGGCCTCTCGGCACTGGATGATCTCCCCCGGGGGAAGGATGACACCACAGTCACCGGATGAGACTCGAAGTAGTGTCGCAACTTCCGCCGCGTCAGAATCACCGCGTACAACAGCTTCTGAATTTGTGAGTAGTGGATCCTGGTCTCGGACAGGACCTCACTGATGAAGTAGATCGGCCTCTGGATGGGCAATGCATGCCCCTCTTCTCGTCTCTCAACCACGATCGCGGCGCTGACCACCTGAGTGGTAGCGGCGACGTAGATCAAGAGGGCTTCTCCGGCAGCGGGTGGCACCAAGATGGGCGCGTTCGTGAGGAGCGCCTTCAGGTTCCCGAGGGTTTCCTCGGCCTCGGGGGTCCAAGTGAAGCACTCGGCCTTCCTCAAGAGGCGGTACAGAGGTAGGCCTCTTTCGCCGAGGCGCGAGATGAAGCGGCATAGAGCTGTAAGGCATCCCATGACCCTCTGTACGCCCTTCAACTCCTTGATGGGGCCCATGTTGGTGATGGCCACAATTTTCTCCGGGTTGGCCTCGATGCCCCGCTCGGAGACGATGAACCCCAAGAGCATGCCTCGGGGGACTCCGAAGACGCACTTCTCGGGATTGAGTTTTACGCCTTTCGCCTTGAGACACCGGAATGTCGTTTCAAGGTTGGAAAGGAGGTCGGAGGCTTTCCTCGTCTTGACTACGATGTCATCGACGTAAGCCTCGACCGTTCGACCAATGTGTTGGCCGAACACGTGGTTCATGCACCTTTGGTATGTCGCACCCGCATTCCTCAAACAAACGACATAGTAATGTAGCAGTACATGCCGAAAGGTGTGATGAAAGAAGTCGCGAGCTGGTCGGACTCTTTCATCCTGATTTGGTGATACCCTGAGTAGGCATCGAGGAAAGACAGGGTTTCGCACTCAGCAGTGGAATCCACGATTTGATCGATGCGAGGCAGAGGATAGGGAACTTTCAGACATGCTTTGTTCAGACCAGTGTAGTCTACACACATCTGCCATTTCCCTCCTTTCTTTCTCACAAGCACAGGGTTGGCAAGCCATTCGGGATGGAATACCTCTTTGATGAACCCTGCTGCCATCAGCTTGTGGATCTCCTCGCCTATGGCTCTGCGCTTTTCTTCGTCGAATCGGTGCAGAGGCTGCTTCACGGGTCGGGCTCCGGCTCGGATATCCAGCGAGTGCTCGGCGACATCCCTCGGTATGCCGTGCATGTCCGAGGGACTCCACGCGAAAACGTCGGCGTTTGCGCGGAGAAAGTCGACGAGCACTGCTTCCTATTTGGGGTCGAGCTCGGAGCCGATCTGGATCTGCTTGGAGGCATCGTTGCTGGGATCGAGAGGGACGGATTTGACTGTCTCTGCTGGCTCGAAATTGCCGACATGACGCTTCACGTCTGGCGCCTCCTTGGAGAGGCTCTCTAGGTCGGCGATGAGGGCCTCGGATTCGGTGAGGGCCTCGGCGTACTCCACGCGCTCCACGTCGCATTCGTACGCATGCTGGTACGTGGGGCCGACGGTGTGATATCCTAGCCCCTGGGATGGGATGTCCTGGCCCAAGGCTTAATAGAATTAATAGTGTAATCATACCAACAAGGTGCATCTTCTTTTTCAGAAGCCTATCTCGAAAGAACCTTCAAGTTAAGCGTGCTTGGTTTGGAGCAATTTGGGGTGGGTGGCCGACCGGGAAGTTTTCTCGGGTGCGTATGAGTGAGGGCAAAGTGCGCCACAAAAGACTCGTGTTGGTCTGTGGGGACAATATATGATCCTAGAGAGCTGCCAGGAGTAAGTACCGCCGGTCTAGGGATTGGACGGGGTGTTACAGACGGTGATGACCCCGTTGGGGCCCGGCATCTTGAGCTAGAGGTAGGTGTAGTTGGGGACGGCCATGAACTTGGTGTAGCATGGCCTCCCCAGCACTGCGTGGTAGGTTCCTCGAAACCCGACCACCTCGAACGTGAGGGTTTCCCTTCGGAAGTTGGAGGAAGTCCCGAAGCAGACGCGTAGATCGAGTTGTCCGAGGGGCTGGACGCGTTTCCCGGGGATGATCTCGTGGAAAGGCGCCGCGCCCGCCCGGACCGAGGACAGATCGATCCGCAGGAGCCCAAGGGTCTTGGCGTAGATGATGTTGAGGCTGCTGCCTCCGTCCATGCGGACCTTGGTGAGCCTGACGTTGCCGATGACGGGGTCGACAACAAGCGGATATTTCCCCGGGCTCGGCACGCGGTCGGGGTGGTCTCCCTGGTCGAAGGTGATGGGCTTGTCGGACCAGTCTAGGTAGACCGGCACCGCCACCTTTACCGAGCAGACCTCCCGACGCTCTTGCTTGCGGTGCCGAGCCGAGGCGTTCGCCACTTGCCCATCGTAGATCATGAAGCAGTCGTGGACCTCAGGGAACTCCCCTGCCTTGTGATCCTCCTTCTTATCGTTGCCATGGGCCCTGCCACCTTCCGCAGGTGGCCCGACCTTGTGAAAGTGGCGCCGAAGCATGGCGCACTCCTCAAGGGTGTGCTTGACGGGCCCCTGATGATAGGGGCACGACTCCTTAAGCATCTTGTCGAAGAGA
Organism: Zea mays; assembly: GCF_902167145.1. NCBI lineage: Eukaryota > Viridiplantae > Streptophyta > Magnoliopsida > Poales > Poaceae > Zea > Zea mays. Next base: position 36,661,757 of record NC_050100.1, on the reverse strand, counting down.
TTGGCGCCTCCGGGAGGTTTCAGAGGGTTCTTGTACTTAGCGGCGGCGACAAGGTCCGCGTCAGCGGCGTCGCGTTTCGCTTGCGACTTCTTCTTGCCCTTCTTCTTGGTGCCGCGCTGAGTGGATGCCTCGGGGACATCTTCTGGCTGGCGGCCCTGGGGCTGCTTGTCCTTCCGGAAGATGGCCTCAACCGCCTCCTGGCCAGAGGCGAACTTGGTGGCGATGTCCATCAGCTCGCTCGCCCTGGTGGGGGTCTTGCGACCCAGCTTGCTCACCAGGTCGCGGCAGGTGGTGCCGGCGAGGAACGCGCCGATGACATCCGAGTCGGTGACGTTGGGCAGCTCGGTGCGCTGCTTCGAGAATCGCCGGATGTAGTCTCGGAGAGACTCTCCCGGCTGCTGGCGGCAGCTTCGGAGATCCCAGGAGTTCCCAGGGCGCACGTACGTGCCCTGGAAGTTGCCGGCGAAGGCTTGGACCAGGTCGTCCTAGTTGGAGATCTGCCCCGGAGGCAAATGCTCCAGCCAGGCTCGAGCGGTGTGGGAAAGGAACACGGGGAGGTTGCGGATGATGAGGTTGTCATCGTCCGTTCCACCCAGGTGGCAGGCCAGTCGGTAGTCCGCGAGCCACAATTCCGGCCTCGTCTCCCCCGAGTACTTTGTGATAGTAGTCGGGGTTCGGAACCGGGTCGGGAACAGCGCCCGTCGTATGGCCCAGCTGAAAGCCTGTGGACCGGGTGGTTCGGGCGAGGGACTCCGATCCTCCCCGCTGTCGTAGCGTCCCCCACGCCTGGGGTGGTAGCCTCGGCACACCTTCTCGTCGAGGTGGGCTCGACGGTTGCGGTGATGGTGCTCGTTGCCGAGGCGACCCGGGGCCGTAGGCGCTGTGTTGCGCGTGCGCCCGGTGTGGACCGAGGCTTCCCACATGAATCGGGAAGTCGTGGCGCAATGCTCCGAGGGGTACCCCTGCCTTCGGGAGGCAGAGCTTTCGGCCCGTCGGACCGCGACATCCTCCAGGAGATTATTGAGCTGTCCCTGGATACGCCGCCCCTCGGTGGTTGATGGCTCCGGCATCGCGCGGAGAAGTATTGCCGCTGCAGCCAGGTTCTGGCCGACCCCACTGGAAGCCGGTGGCGGCCTTGCCCTGACATCGTCGGCGATGCGGTGCTGGATGCCCTGGGGTAGATGACGCGCTTCTCCGGCCTGAGGTTGGCCTGCCCATTCCTGCCCGATGTCCCGGCGGAACGGCTCAAGTGTTCCTGCTCACTCGTCGAGCCTGACCTGCATCTCGCGGATTTGCTCGAGCTGTGAGTCCTGACCCCCCGCAGGGACTGGGACCACAGCTAGCTCCCAAAGGATGTCAACGCGAGGCGCAGGCCTAGGGGGATCACCGTTTTCCGGTATACCAAGATGGTTGCCTTCGCCGGGACCCCCTAGATCGACGTGGAAACATTCACGACTTGGGCCGCAGTCCTCGTCGCGGAAGCTGTGGCTACCGTCGGAACAATCGGAAAGGCAATAGTCGCATGCGATCATGAAGTTCCGCATGGCACTGGGGTTACCCAGTCCGGAGAAATCCCAACAAAAGTCGGGCTCGTCATCTTCCTCGGAACCCGAGGGCCCGTAGGTCAAGACGGCTGTCAGCCGGTCCCAGGTTGACCACATACCGTACCCCGGAGGGTTTGGACACGCCTCTATGAAAGCGTCCACCGACGCGAAGTCGCTTGGTGGGTCGAGGCTGAATCCAAAAGGCACGAGATGGGAATCGGTCGGTACCTCTTGGTCGACAGGCGGTGACGAAGTCACGTCAGGGGCAGACTGCACCGTCGTCTCAGGTACGAGGGTGACGCCCAGCAAGTCCTTTGCGAGCGTGCTGGCGTCGTCCGTCCGCTTGGAGTTGGCGTGTTGCGGGGAAACGGCGCTCGTCTTCGTCTCAGACGCGAGGTCGATGCCCGACGTGTCCCCCGTTGGGGTGCCGGCGCCGTTGACTCGCTCGACAGCCGATGAGGTGCCGCCTCCTGCTTGGCCTTGGTTGCCCCGCCTCCTCCTCCGTCGGTGGGGGAGGCGACGGGACAAACCCGAATGTTGCTCTTCCGCCACGTGGGGAAGACGTCGTCGATTCCACCGCCGGTGGGCGGGTTGTCAGCCGCCATTGTCGCTGTCGCGTGGCGGGGGAAGGAGTATCATGTCGTAGCTGCCGTCGAGGGACATGAACTCAAGACTCCCAAAACGGAGCACCGTCCCGGGCTGGAAAGGTTGCTGGAGACTACCCATCTAGAGCTTGACGGGAAGCTGTTCGTCAACACGCAGCAGGCCCCTACCTGGCGCGCCAACTGTCGGCGTTTCGACCCCGGGGGGTCCCTGGACCGACGAGTAAATTGTCGCCTCGTGCCCCAGCCCAGATGGGTCGGCGCGAGATAGAGCGCGAAGGGGGGAAACCAGAGGGAGACAGGCATAATGGGGAAACTCGCGACCTTCGTGTTGTCCCGCGCCCAGGTCGGGTGCGCTTGCAGTAGGGGGTTACAAGCGTCCGCGTGGGAGGGAGCGAGAGGCCTACACGCGCCATCCCGTCCTCCCCGCGTGGCCAACCCCCCGTACGAGTGCCCTGGGCCTTCCTTTTATAGGCGTAAGGAGAGGGCCCAGGTGTACAATGGGAGGTGTAGCAGTGTGCTAACGTGTCTAGCAGAGAGGAGCTAGCACCCTAAGTACATGCCGTCGTGGCAGCCGGAGAGGTTTTGGCACCCTGTTCATGAGATGTCGTGGCCGTCGAAGGAGCGCTGGAGCCTGGCGGAAGGACAGCTGTCGGGGGTGTCGAGTCCTTGCTGACGTCTCCTTGCTTCCGTAAGGGGCTAAGAGCCGTCGTCGTCATGGAGCACGCGGGGCGCCATCATTACTTGTTTACCGGGGCAAGCCAGATGGGACGCCGGTCTTGTTCCCCGTAGCCTGAGCTAGCTAGGGGTAGGGTAATGATGCCCCCCCTGTGACGTGGTCGGTCCGAGCCCTGGGTCGGGCAAGGCAGAGGCTCCTCCGAGGTCGAGGTCGAGTCTGTCTTCCGAGGTCGAGTCCGAGCCCCGGGACGGGCGAGGCGGAGACCGTCGGCTGAGGCCAGGGCTGAGTCCGAGCCCTGGGGTCGGGCGAGGCGGAGTTCGTCGTCTTCCGGGGCCGAGGCCGAGTCCGAGCTCTGGGGTCGGGCGAGGCGGAGTTCGTCGTCCGAGGCCGAGACGGGGGTCGAGCCCTGGGGTCGGGCGAGGCGGAGCTTCCTATGGCGCCCGAAGCCGGACTTGGCTGCTGTCAGCCTCACTCTGTCGAGTGGCACAACAGTCGGAGCGGCGCAGGCGGCGCTGTCCTCTCGTCAGGCCGGTCAGTGGAGCGGCGAAGTGACTGCGGTCACTTCGGCTCTGTCGACTGGAGGGCGCGCGTCAGGATAAGGTGTCAGGTCATCCTTGCATTAAATGCTTCTGCAGTGCGGTCGGTCGGTGTGGCGATCTAGCCAAGGTTGCTTCTTGGCGAAGACTGGGCCTCGGGCGAGCCGAAGGTGTGTCCGTTGGTTGAGGGGGCCCTCGGGCGAGACGTGAATCCTCCGGGGTCGACTGCCCTTTGCCCGAGGCTGGGCTCGGGTGAGGCGTGATCGTGTCCCTTGAGTGGACCGAGCCTTGACTTAATCGCACCCATCAGGCCTTTGCAGCTTTGTGCTGATGGGGGTTACCAGCTGAGATTAGGAGTCTTGGGGGTACCCCTAATTATGGTCCCCGACAAATAGGTATGCTGAGAGGAGACGAAGGTGTAGCAACCAAAATTGTTATGAAGTTGTTCCTTCCCGGTTGCTTTCTTTTGATAATGAAGATCGTGAATATGACAGAAGCAACTAGCATTCAGCTCCACACCTTAGCTTCTCACTGCCCAAATAAATACTCCCACTTTGATTAGAGCTTCAGGGGTCAGCTAGTGAAGATATATTTCAAACTTCTTCAAATTTCTACCAACATCTTGTGGAGAGGAAATTGAAGCCCAACCTTCATAAATCTGCGGTAGACTACCACTTTGTCTTTTTCAGGAAGTGGAACAATATCCTCCCCACCAGGCCTCATAATAGAAACATCATGAAAATATTTACCCTTCATAGCTTTGATGTGCCCCTTCTTTATGGTTGACTTGCCGAAGATGACATGACTTGGCTTCCATGGTCACTCTTCGACATCGTTAGCATCCACTTCAAAAATGAAAGTCATTGTTGACTTGCTGTCTTCAGAAACTTCCAACAACCCGACCAACATTTTATCAGTAATCTTCTCAATGTTGGCCCTTTTCATGGCCTCTCGAAACTCAATAATGGCAAGCTCTTTGCTTTTGTATTCACCAGCCATTTTAGGGAGATGGAAAAAGTCGAAGCTACGAAAGCACGACTATGAAAGCAACCTTTGGGTTTTTAACAAAAGAGCGAGCAATTTGGTGAAAACAAGCGAATGCTATGATTAATGTGTGTAGATATCAATTCTCTTTATACATAAGGGCCACGTCGAGTGCGGGAAACAAGAAAATTCAAATTTTAACTTATCACTATAACGGGTCCCACATTACAAACTCTTACGAAGTGCTTTCACTTTTCGCTAACAAGCTCAGGAAAGGTGTTTTTCCGACCTTCGATGCATGGCCTTCATTTGTTTCGCGGTATGAGCTCGGTGCAAAGAAACAAACTAATACCACGAGGGGCTAATGTTGACCGCCTTTCCTTCCAAAGGTCCTCAAAACACCAAGATAATAGCTATTTTCTGGTCTATTTCTAAATATTACAGGTACTCTTACCAAGAGCGTCTTCGAATGAATCAGTTAAAGCCGAAGTTACAAGATTCAGGATACCATCATAAAGGGACAAAGGACGAAGGTAGAGAAAGTCGAAGCAAGTCTTCTCGGGTTCGTTCGCTAAGATGACGGAAAGAAAAGACACCCTTGCCATGCTAAGTAGTTCAAATATATATATATATATATATATATATATATATATATATATATATATATATATATATATGCTTGAGGACATAAATGTAATTTTATGAAAGATGTACTATGCGCCTATAAATAGAGGAACAATGTCATGCATTTGGACATCTTCTGATCGGAGAAAAGGCAACTAGCTCTCGTTTATGAAGTTGTGATTCTTCCTTCGTCTTGTAAGCTTCACAAAGTCGAAGGTACAACTGTAACCTCTGATTTAATATTGAAAGAAGCTGAAGGAAGTGAGCAATGTCCATAAAATTACATGATATATTCAATGTTCATATTTACATTCCTCAAATTATTGTTTTGTTAATGTAACCCTTATTAACTAATTCCGCTCCTTCATTTCTAAATTCAGTGTTCTCCCAAAAGGAGGTGAATTTAGATGGAGGTAAGCTTCGATCTCACTGTGTTGCCTTGTTTTTGACACTCCAAGGAGTCGAAAGCAAGTGCCCAACAACGGACATAATGCATCAAAGTTTGATGGCTCCCAGGGAACCATCAAAAGTAACAACTGTTTAATTCCGACGACAGCTAGCGTGCTGTCAGACTATAATGCATTAAGCCCCATGACCACAACTAGGTCGTTGGAAATATTAAGTTCCAGCGAGGTCAAAATCCTCCCCCATTTTGTTAATTCCCACAATTCACAAAATACCAGATTTTATACACATCAGGTTCATCTAGAATATCAGTACATGCATCCACATTCACACATACATCAAAACATAATTCAAGGTCGATCCACATTTGCATAGTTTGAAGTCAATGAAATGTCATCATAAGGCTACTAAAGTTCTAAAGTGCAATTGAAGCCTAAGTAACTAAGCTATCACATGGAAGATTAGAGTTGTGGCCACTTCTTCCGACTGGACTATGGCTAGCGAAGAGGTTGTTCGCCCACAAAGCTGTGACATCTTCTTGGCCAAATCCATCTCTAGGTGCTGCAACCAAAGGAGGAGGTGTTTGGAAGCCCTGCAACACATATTTGGATATTAAACACTAAGTTCTTCATATGTAACATGTGCATGTACATATAAATGAATACCAGTTTTGGACGGACCAAAGGAAAATATGGCGGAGGCGGAGGAGGCGGTGCAAGTGCCCGAGGCGGCATCCCAAAGACTGGCAGCTGGACACCCAATTGTTGTGCCACTTGCTACAAATTAGATGCTTGTAATTGTTAACGAAGTTTGAAACATAACATGTTTGTAGTTATTGCGAATAACATATTACTTGAACATATCGAGAGAAAAGTCTACTGCCAGGCCCATAGGTTCACATAGTGTCGGGGACCATAATTAGGGGTACCCTCAAGACGCCTAATTCTCAGCTGGTAACCCCCATCAGCATAAAGCTGCAAAGGCCTGATGGGTACGATTAAGTCAGGGATCAGTCCACACGAGTGACTCGATCACGCTTCACCCGAGCCTAGCCTCGGCCAAGGGCAGCCGACCTCGAGAGACTTCCGTCTCGCCCGAGGCCCCCTTTTTATGGCGGACACATCACCGGCTCGCCCGAGGCCTTGGCTTCGCTCAGAAGCAACCTTGACTAAATCGCCACACCGACTGACCAAATTGCAGGGGCATTTAACGCAAAGGTGGCCTGACACCTTCATCCTGACACGCGCCCCCGGCAGAGCCGAAGTGACCGCCGTCACTCCACCGCTCCACTGGCCAGTCTGACAGAAGGACAGCGCCGCCTGCGCCACTCCGACTGCAGTGCCACTCGACAGAGTGAGTCTGACAGGCAGTCAGGCCTTGCCAAAGGCACCACGGCGAACTCTGCTCCACCCGACCCCAGGGCTCGGACTCGGGCTAAGACCCGGAAGACGGCGAACTCCGCTCCGCCCGACCCCAGGGCTCGGACTCGGGCTAAGACCCGGAAGACGGCGAACTCCGCTCCGCCCGACCCCAGGGCTCGGACTCGGGCTAAGACCCGGAAGACGGCGAACTCCGCTCCGCCCGACCCCAGGGCTCGGACTCGGGCTAAGACCCGGAAGACGACGAAACTCCGCTCCGCCCGACCCCAGGGCTCGGACTCGGGCTAAGACTCGGAAGACGGCGAACTCCGCTCCACCCGACCCCAGGGCTCGGACTCGGGCTAAGACCCGGAAGACGGCGAACTCCGCTCCGCCCGACCCCAGGGCTCGGACTCGGGCTAAGACCCGGAAGACGGCGAACTCCGCTCCGCCCGACCCCAGGGCTCGGACTCGGGCTAAGACCCGGAAGACGACGAAACTCCGCCTCGCCCGACCCCAGGGCTCGGACTCCGCCCTGGCCTCGGCCGAACGACTTCCGCCTCGCCCGACCCCATGGCTCGGGCTCGGCCACGGCAACGGAAGGCAGACTCAACCTCGGCTTCGGAGGAACCCCCACGTCGCCCTGCCTAGGGCACAGACCGCCACGTTAACAGGAAGAGCCATCATCATCCTACCCCGAATCGACTCGGGTCACGGAGAACAAGACCGGCGTCCCATCTGGCCAGCTCCGCCGGAGGGGCAATGATGGCGCTCCACAAGCTCTATGACGACGGCGGCCCCCAGCTCTCTTACGGAAGCAGGACGACGTCAGCAGGGACTCGACCGCTCCAACAGCTGTCCCTCCGCCAGGCTCCGCCGCACCTCCGACAGCCACGACATCACGCCAGCAGGGTGCCCAGATCTCTCCGGCTGCCACATTGGCATGTACCTAGGGCGCTAGCTCTCCCTCCGCTAGACACGTAGCACTTTGCTACACCCCCCATTGTACACCTGGATCCTCTCCTTACGACTATAAAAGGGAGGACCAGGGCCTTCTTAGAGGAGGTTGGCCGCGCGGGACCGAGGACGGGACAGGCGCTCTCTTGGGGCCGCTCGCTTCCCTCACCCGCGTGGACGCTTGTAACCCCCCTACTGCAAGCGCACCTGACCTGGGCGCGGGACGAACACGAAGGCCGCGGGACTTCCACCTCTCTCACGCTCGACTCCGGCCACCTCGCCTCTCCCCCCTTCGCGCTCGCCCACGCGCTCGACCCATCTGGGCTGGGGCACGCAGCACACTCACTCGTCGGCTTAGGGACCCCCCTGTCTCGAAACGCTGACAGTTGGCGCGCCAGGTAGGGGCCTGCTGCGTGCTGACGAACAGCTCCCCGTCAAGCTCCAGATGGGCAGTCTCCAGCAACCTCTCCGGCCCGAGACGGTGCTTCGTTTCGGGACTCTTGAGTTCATGTCCTTCGACGGCAGCTACGACATGATACTTCTTCCACCGCCGCGCGACTACGACAATGGCGGCCGACAACCCGCCCGCCGGCGGCGGAATCGACGACGTCTTCCCCGCGTGGTGGAAGGGCAACATTCGGGCTCGCTCCGTTCTCTCCCCCGCCAACGGAGGCGGAGGCGGGGCCGTCAAGGCCAGGTGGGAGGCCGCGCTTCGTCGGCCGTCGAGCGAATCGACGCCCCCGACGCCCCGACGGAAGGCACGCCGGACGTCGACCTCGCGTTCAAGACGGAGGCAAGCGCCGTCCCCCCGCGGCACGCTGACCCCGAGCAAGAAGACGACGCCGGCGCGCTCGCGGAAAGCCTGCAGGACGTCGCCCTCGAACCAGAGTTGACGGTGCAACCAGTCCCCGATGTGACTACGTCGCTCCTCGTCGACAAAAAGGTACCGACTAACTCCCATCTTGCGTCATTTCGACTCGGCCTCAACCCGCCAAACGACCTCGTTTTGGCGGGCGCTCTCATTGAGGCGAGTGCAACCCCACTGAGGTTCCGTATGCGGTCGCCTTGGAACCGACTGACGGACGTCTCGACCTACGGGCCCTCTGGGTCCGAGGAAGATGACAATCCCAGCATCGCTTGGGATTTCTCCGGACTTGGCAACCCCAGTGCCGTGCGGGACTTCATGACCGCATGTGACTACTGCCTATCCGACTGTTCCGATGGAAGCCGCAGCCTTGGCGACGAGAGCTGCGGCCCAAGCCGCGAATGTTTCCACATCGAGCTAGGGAATCCCTCCGAAGGCAACCATCTTGGCATGCCGGAGGACGGTGATCTCCCTACGCTGGTGCCTCGCGCCGACATCCCACGGGAGCTAGCTGTGGTCCCCGCTCCGGCGGGGGGTTACGACCCACAACTCGAGCAAGTCCGCGAGGCGCAGGCCAGGCTCAACGAGGGAACAGGAGCGCTTGAGCCGATCCGTCGGGACGTCGGACAAGCATGGGTGGGCCAACCCCTGCCCGGAGAAATACGTCACTTGCCCCAAGGTCTCCAGCACCGCGTCGCCAACGATGTCAGGATCAGGCCGCCGCCCGCATCCAGCGGGGTTGGTCAGAACCTGGCAACCGCGGCAATGCTCATCCGCGCGATGCCGGAGCCGTCAACCACCGAGGGTCGGCGAATCCAGGGAGAACTCAAGAACCTCCTGGAAGGCGCTGCGGCCCGGCGGGCCGAGAGCACTGCCTCCCGAAGGCAAGGTTATCCCTCGGAACCTCATGCCGCGACTTCCCGATTCATGCGGGAAGCCTCGGTCTACACCGGGCGCACGCGCAACACCGCGCCTGCGGCCCCGGGCCACCTCGGCAACGAGCACCATCGACGCGACCGTCGGGCTCACCTCGACGAAAGGGTGCGCCGAGGCTACCACCCCAGGCGTGGGGGGCGCTACGACAGCGGGGAGGATCGGAGTCCCTCGCCCGAACCACCCGGTCCGCAGGCCTTCAGTCGGGCCATCCGACGGGCGCCATTCCCGACCCGGTTCCGACCCCCGACTACTATCATGAAGTACTCGGGGGAAACGAGACCGGAACTGTGGCTCGCGGACTACCGCCTTGCCTGCCAACTGGGTGGAACGGACGACGACAACCTCATCATCCGTAACCTCCCCCTGTTCCTCTCCGACACTGCTCGCGCCTGGTTGGAGCACCTGCCTCCGGGGCAGATCTCCAACTGGGACGACTTGGTCCAAGCCTTCGCTGGCAATTTCCAGGGCACATACGTGCGCCCCGGGAATTCTTGGGACCTTCGAAGCTGCCGGCAACAGCCGGGGGAGCCGCTTCAGGACTACATCTGGCGATTCTCGAAGCAGCGCACCGAGCTGCCCAACATCACCGACTCGGATGTCATCGGCGCGTTCCTCGCCGGCACCACTTGCCGCGACCTGGTGAGCAAGCTGGGTCGCAAAACCCCCACCAGGGCGAGCAAGCTGATGGACATCGCCACCAAGTTCGCCTCTGGCCAGGAGGCGGTCGAGGCTATCTTCCGAAAGGACAAGCAGCCCCAGGGCCGCCCATCGGAAGAAGCTCCCGAGGCGTCTGCTCCGCGCGGCGCCAAGAAGAAAGGCAAGAAGAAGTCGCAATCGAAACGCGACGCCGCTGATGCGGACCTTGTCGCCGCCGCCGAGTATAAGAACCCTCGGAAGCCCCCCGGAGGTGCAAACCTCTTCGACAAGATGCTCAAGGAGCCGTGCCCCTACCATCAGGGGCCCATCAAGCACACCCTCGAGGAGTGCGTTATGCTTCGGCGTCACTTCCACAGGGCCGGGCCACCCGCCGAGGGTGGCAGGGCCCGCGACGACGACAAGAACGAAGATCACCTAGCAGGAGAATTCCCCGAGGTCCGCGACTGCTTCATGATCTATGGAGGGCATGCGGCGAATACCTCGGCTCGGCACCGCAAGCAAGAGCGTCGGGAGGTCTGCTCGGTAAAGGTGGCGGCGCAAGTCTACCTAGACTGGTCCGACAAGCCCATCACTTTCGACCAGGCCGACCACCCCGATCATGTGCCGAGCCCGGGGAAATACCCGCTCGTCGTCGACCCTGTTGTCGGCGATGTCAGGCTCACCAAGGTCCTGATGGATGGGGGCAGCTGCCTCAACATCATCTACGCCGAGACCCTCAAGCTCCTGCGCGTCGATCTGTCCTCCGTTCGAGCAGGCGCTGCGCCCTTCCACGGGATCATCCCTGGGAAGCGCGTCCAGCCCCTCGGGCGACTCGACCTCCCCGTCTGCTTCGGGACACCCTCCAACTTTCGAAGGGAGACCCTGACGTTCAAGGTGGTCGGGTTCCGAGGAACCTACCACGCCGTGCTAGGGAGGCCATGCTACGCGAAGTTCATGGCCGTCCCCAACTACACCTACTTGAAGCTCAAGATGCCGGGCCCCAACGGGGTCATCACCGTCGGCCCCACGTACAAACACGCGTTCGAATGCGACGTGGAGTGCGTGGAGTACGCCGAGGCCCTCGCCGAGTCCGAGGCCCTCATCGCCGACCTGGAGAACCTCTCCAAGGAGGTGCCAGACGTGAAGCGCCACGCCGGCAACTTCGAGCCAGCGGAGACGGTCAAGGCCGTCCCTCTCGACCCCAGTGGCGACACCACCAAGCAGGTTCGGATCGGTTCCGGGCTCGACCCCAAATAGGAAGCAGTGCTCGTCGACTTTCTCCGCGCGAACGCCGACGTCTTTGCGTGGAGTCCCTCGGACATGCCCGGCATACCGAGGGATGTCGCCGAGCACTCGCTGGATATTCGGGCCGGAGCCCGACCCGTCAGGCAGCCTCTGCGCCGATTCGACGAGGAGAAGCGTAGAGTGATTGGCGAAGAGATCCACAAGCTAATGGCAGCAGGGTTCATCAAAGAGGTATTCCATCCCGAATGGCTTGCCAACCCTGTGCTTGTGAGGAAGAAAGGGGGGAAATGGCGGATGTGTGTAGACTACACTGGTCTCAACAAAGCATGTCCGAAGGTTCCCTACCCTCTGCCTCGCATCGACCAAATCGTGGATTCCACCGCTGGGTGCGAAACCCTGTCCTTCCTCGATGCCTACTCAGGGTATCACCAGATCCGGATGAAAGAGTCCGACCAGCTCGCGACTTCTTTCATCACGCCGTTCGGCATGTACTGCTATGTCACCATGCCGTTCGGTTTGAGGAATGTGGGCGCAACGTACCAGCGGTGCATGAACCATGTGTTCGGCGAACACATCGGTCGCACAGTCGAGGCCTACGTCGATGACATCGTAGTCAAGACAAGGAAGGCTTCCGACCTCCTCTCCGACCTTGAAGTGACATTCCGGTGTCTCAAGGCGAAAGGAGTCAAGCTTAATCCTGAGAAGTGTGTCTTCGGGGTGCCCCGAGGCATGCTCCTAGGGTTCATCGTCTCCGAGCGAGGCATCGAAGCCAACCCGGAGAAGATCGCGGCCATCACCAGCATGGGACCCATCAAGGACTTAAAAGGGGTACAGAGGGTCATGGGATGCCTCGCGGCCCTGAGCCGCTTCATCTCACGCCTCGGTGAAAGAGGTCTGCCTCTGTACCGCCTCTTAAGGAAGGCCGAGTGTTTCGCTTGGACCCCCGAGGCCGAGGAAGCCCTCGGCAACCTGAAGGCGCTCCTTACAAAGGCGCCTGTCTTGGTGCCCCCGGCGGACGGAGAAGCCCTCTTGGTCTACGTCGCCGCGACCACTCAGGTGGTTAGCGCCGCGATTGTGGTCGAAAGGCAAGAGGAAGGGCATGCATTGCCCGTTCATAGGCCGGTCTACTTCATCAGCGAAGTGCTGTCCGAGACTAAGATCCGCTACCCGCAAGTTCAAAAGCTGCTGTATGCTGTGATCCTGACAAGGCGGAAGCTGCGACACTACTTCGAATCTCATCCGGTAACTGTGGTGTCATCCTTCCCCCTGGGGGAGATCATCCAGTGCCGAGAGGCCTCGGGCAGGATCGCAAAGTGGGCGGTGGAAATCATGGGCGAAACAATCTCGTTCGCCCCTCGGAAGGCCATCAAGTCCCAGGTGTTGGCGGATTTCGTGGCCGAATGGGTCGACACCCAGCTGCCAACGACTCCGATCCAACCGGAGCTCTGGACCATGTTTTTCGACGGGTCGCTGATGAAGACGGGGGCCGGCGCAGGCCTGCTCTTCATCTCGCCCCTCGGAAAGCACTTGCGCTACGTGCTGCGCCTCCATTTCCCGGCGTCCAACAATGTGGCCGAGTACGAAGCTTTGGTCAACGGATTGCGGATCGCCATCGAGCTAGGGGTCAGACGCCTCGACGCCCGCGGTGATTCGCAGCTCGTCATCGACCAAGTCATGAAGAACTCCCACTGCCGCGACCCAAAGATGGAGGCCTACTGCGATGAGGTTCGGCGCCTGGAAGACAAGTTCTTCGGGCTCGAGCTCAACCACATCGCTCGGCGCTACAACGAAACCGCAGACGAGCTGGCTAAGATAGCCTCGGGGCGAACGACAGTCCCCCCGGACGTCTTCTCCCGGGATCTGCATCAACCCTCCGTCAAGCTCGACGACGCGTCCGAGCCCGAGGTACCCTCGGCTCAGCCCGAGGTACCCTCGGCACAGCCCGAGGTACCCTCGGCACAGCCCAAGGTACCCTCGGCCTCCGAGGGTGAGGCACTGAACGTCGAGGAAGGGCAGAGCGGGGCCACGCCAGATCAAGATTGGCAGGCCCCGTACCTGCAATATCTCCGTCGAGGAGAGCTACCCCTCGACCAAGTCGAGGCTCGGCGGGTAGCGCGACGCGCCAAGTCATTCGTCTTGCTGGGCGACGAAGAGGAGCTCTACCATCGCAGCCCCCCGGGCATCCTCCAGCGATGCATCTCCATCGCCGAAGGTCGGGAACTGCTGCAAGAAATACACTCGGGGGCTTGCGGCCACCACGCAGCGCCCCGAGCCCTTGTCGGAAATGCTTTCCGGCAAGGCTTCTACTGGCCAACGGCGGTGGCTGACGCCACTAGAATTGTCCGCACCTGCGAAGGGTGCCAATTCTATGCGAAGCGGACGCACCTGCCCGCTCAGGCTCTGCAGACAATACCCGTCACTTGGCCCTTCGCTGTATGGGGTCTGGACCTCGTCGGTCCCTTGCAGAAGGCGCCCGGGGGCTACACGCACCTGCTGGTCGCCATCGACAAATTCTCCAAGTGGATCGAGGTCCGACCTCTGAACAGCATCAGGTCCGAGCAGGCGGTGGCGTTCTTCACCAACATCATCCATCGCTTCGGGGTCCCGAACTCCATCATCACCGACAACGGCACCCAGTTCACCGGCAAAAAATTCTTGGATTTTTGCGAGGATCACCATATCCGGGTGGACTGGGCCGCCGTGGCTCATCCCACGTCGAATGGGCAAGTAGAGCGTGCCAACGGCATGATTCTACAAGGGCTCTAGCCTCGGATCTACAACGACCTCAACAAATTCGGCAAGCGATGGATGAAGGAACTCCCCTCGGTGGTCTGGAGCCTAAGGACGACGCCGAGTCGTGCCACGGGCTTCACGCCGTTTTTCCTGGTCTACGGGGCTGAAGCTATCTTGCCCACTGACCTGGAATACGGCTCCCCGAGGGCGAGGGCCTACACCGAACAAAGCAACCAAGCTAGCCGAGAGGAATCGCTGGACCAGTTGGAGGAAGCTCGGGACAGGGCCTTACTACACTCGGCGCGGTACCAACAGTCCCTGCGACGCTACCACGCCCGAGGGGTCCGGTCCCGAGAACTCCAGGTGGGCGATCTGGTGCTTCGGCTGCGGCAAGACGCCCGAGGGAGGCACAAGCTCACGCCCCCCTGGGAAGGGCCATTCGTCATCGCCAAAGTTCTGAAGCCCGGAACATACAAGCTGGCCAACCATCAAGGCGAGATCTACGGCAACGCTTGGAACATCAAACAGCTACGTCGCTTCTACCCTTAAGATGTTTTCAAGTTGTTCATATACCTCGCGCCTACGCAAAGTTTAGTCGTCAAGGAAGGGTCGGCCTAGCCTCGGCAAAGCCCGACCCTCCCTCGGGGGCTAAAAGGGGGGAGACCCCCTCTGCGTCGAATTTTTCCTCGAAAAAGGATCTCTTTTTAGCAGGATTTCTTTCGTGCTTCTTGACTGCTTTGGAAAGCGGATCCTGGAAACGACGGAGTACGCGTAAGCAGCCAAGGCTGACCGAGCCGAGGGACTCCTACGCCTCCGGGATACGGATACCTCACTCATCACCTTCTGCGATAAGTAACTTGCGCTCGGATAAAGCGACTCCGTGGACCGAACAAGTTTTCACGTTCGGAAGCTCTCCTGCCGAAGCAGTCCTTCAAGCTTTCTCGACTAAGTCGGGGACAGGGCCTCATGGACGGGTGAAAGTACGCGTAAGCGGCAAGGCCGACCGAGCCGAGGGATTCCCACGCCTCTGGGATACGGATACCTCACTCGTCCCTTCCGCGAAAAGCAACTCTCGCTCGCACAAACATCCCTGTTACCGACAGAGTCCAGATGCTCGAAACAAGAGGAAAAAAGGCGCAGCTTCGCAAGCGTGGCGAGGGTGTGTTTTTTCTGGCCTCGGCGGCCGCAGAAAGCACACGCTACAAGATGATCTGATCCTGCAGGCTCGGGTCTTCACGCTGAAGGGAGCCATAGCACCCTCGACATCGACGACGTCTCCAGCAAAGCCCGACCCAGCCTCGGGCGGCGACGCGGCCCAGGGACTCCTCCGGGAATCCGGCCCGAGCAGGCGGCTCGACCGGTTACCCCTGGGGCCTCGGTCAACCGGCTTCCAAGGGCGCCGGCCCGACCCGAGGTCTCGACTGATCGACTTCGGCGTCGGCTCCGCTGACGGACAACACGGCTAGGCTCCGGCCAACCAGGTTCCCATTCTCGAGCCAACTCCGCCTCTGTTCGTACTGATATCGCTACCCCTGGCCTCGGTCCACCGAAGGGCGGCTGAGGGGTCTCTTTAACTAAGCTAGAGGAACCCCAGACAACAAGGCCGAACGGGCCGAGGGATTCCTACGCCTCCGGGATACGGATACCTCACCCGTCACCTTGACACGGGGCGACTCATGCTTGGTAAAGCGGTTCAGATAATCAACAGGCGAGACTTAGTGCTCGAAAATGAGGAAAAAACACGGCTCCGTGCCGAAATTACATACATGTTCAGGCCCCGACAGCCACAATGAACAAAAAACACTGGCACTCGAGATGCCACTACCAACGGAACTCCGGTTCCCACCTCCGCAGGTACGGACAACCCCCCTCCGAGGGGAAGGCCTGCGGAGTAACTGAAGAACGATGAGCGGCTCGCTGCCGCCCGTTCCAACCGCGACGACAACCACCCCTGCCCTAGACAGCGAAGCGGCTTGGGCAGCAGCTTTGGGGCAGGTGTCACGGCAGGAGGACTCCCCCCCGCTGAGGACGAGAACCAGCCATTCAGGCAGGGAGACGGAGATCCAGGGCCACTAGCGCCCTACACATCCCGGCATGGCTGGAGGAAGTCTCCGTGGGGCTCAAGGACGCCCTTCACCCCCGGGCGCGGGGGGAAGAAAAGGGCAGCCGACCCACGCGGGGGCGGCCCCCCCGACTCGCCTCATCTTCCATCTTGGCCTGGATGACGAAAATCCTTGAGGCCGAGGGAGAAGTAGAGGCCGCGGCCTGGCCCGCTTCCCCCACCGTCGAACTAGAGGTCACCATCTTGGGTGGCCACCGGTGGCGGAGCGTGGCCAGGCTGCGTGATGAAAATCCTTGAAGCCGAACGATGGCTGAGAGGTACCAACTCCCATGGAGTTGCGTTCCTCCAACGAGGAGGCGGAGAGGCGGCGGATACCCCCCATCCGGGGGCTTGGAAGATGGGAAGACACGACGCTTAAGGGAGGAAGAAGACATGGTTGCCTTCCGAAAGGAGTCTCCCTCCTTTTAAAGGCAACTCTCCCTACGTGCGCCCCCAGGCGCCACGGGCTGAGTCTTCTCCAACACGCTCCAAGGCCCTCCCCTGCGACTCGGGGGCTGGGTCCCGCATGTCATGCAAGCCGGCTCAGGGCAGAAGAAGCCGAACCGCCGCGCGTGGTGCGCACGACCGTCCAGCGGTTACAAGCGACCCCCCATTTCCGCCCAGACCAACGGGCAGAAGGGGCGGGCAGCCATGCAGGCGGCATGCAACCGCGCCAGATGGACGCGCTTCTCCAACTTCTGACACGCCAGCTTGGGAACCCAGGCCCACGCGTCGAGCAACCGGCGCGCCAGTTGCTGCATGCAAGCAACCGCGCCGCCACTTGTGCCACCATCGCGCCTCTTCGGTTGCGGAGCCAATGCCGCGACTCGAGGCGACCCAACAGCGCCAGACTGGCGCGTCGGTCAAAGCGACCGAAAGTGGGCCGGCAGTAATAGCAGTGGCAGGCGGGCGGGCGCAGCGGTCACGTCGTCAGCCAGGCTCACGTCCCATCCTGGGATAGCAAGGGAGCCTCCTCTCACGGCGTGGAGACGGTGCACCCGTGACCCGTTCCTCGAACGGATCGCACGCGCGCAACGGCCGCCCCGCCAACCACTCGCCCCGTCGCATTAACTCCGCGGCGGGACACGCGGCGCCTCTGGCAGGAGGAGCGCGCGACGCTTCACCTTCGCCGTAATAATCGCGTCAGAAAAGGTACGCCACGTCGTCCGATTTCGTATCCTTTTCCGTTTTCCTCTTTCTCTATCTCTTGCAACAGGGACCGGGAAAGGGGGATACCCCGAAAGGGATCCTTCTCCGCGAAGGAACCGGGCTCCGAGCCCCCCACTACTGATCAGGGGTTCGAAGGCTGGCCCTCCGAAGGGTTCAACAGCCGCCTCAGATCGCGTGGGCCCGACACCCACTACTGGTCAGGGGTTCGAAGGCCAGCCCCCCGAAGGGTTCCATGGCCGCCTCAGGCTACTCGGGCTCCGCGCCCATTACTGATCAGGGGTTCGAAGGCTGGCCCCCGAAGGGTTCACAGTCGCCTCAGACACCGAGCGAGGGATGACCAGGGGTACGTTCGATACATAACCAAGGCTCGGGCTGCGCTCCCGAGGTACCCTAGGACATTTCCGAGACCAGCGGGAACGATCTTGTAACGGAATCCCATCGGAGGGAGGCATCGAGCCCTCGGACCCCGTCGCCAGGGGACCGGGTCCGGCAAATCACCCGCAGGTACTTTTGGGCGTGCCTCTGGGCCCCTAGCCGACCCCCAACGAACGGGGCACGGACGTCCACTTGGATTACCCGCTTGCAGCTCACCGGAGACACCATGTTCGGTGCCCATCGAGGGTAACATGGCGCACTCCCCCCTCCTCCTTGCGGAAAGGCGACGTAGGGGCGTATGTAAAAAGTCGAGTCTGTCCCTGATCGCCCTCTCGCCCTGTGCAGAGGCTCGGGGGCTGCTCTCGCAAAAACCGGCTCCGGCCAAATCATTGACAGCGTCAACATACCAGCCCGAGAGCTTGGACCCCGACCGTGCACCTGGGCTACGACCAGTTCGCATGAGGGAACGACCAGACCAGCCGAAGCATTGCGCGAGGTATTAAGACCTCGAAGGAGTGTAACCACTCCTCCGAGGCCTCGGGGGCTACACCCGGCGGGTGCGCTCGCGCGCACCCACCGGAACGAAATGCAACCGAGAAAGGCTGGTCCCCTTGCAAAAAATTGCGACAAAAGCCTCCAAGCGAGTGCTAACACTCCCTTCGAGGCTCGGGGGCTACTGTCGGGGACCATAATTAGGGGTACCCTCAAGACGCCTAATTCTCAGCTGGTAACCCCCATCAGCATAAAGCTGCAAAGGCCTGATGGGTACGATTAAGTCAGGGATCAGTCCACACGAGTGACTCGATCACGCTTCACCCGAGCCTAGCCTCGGCCAAGGGCAGCCGACCTCGAGAGACTTCCGTCTCGCCCGAGGCCCCCTTTTTATGGCGGACACATCACCGGCTCGCCCGAGGCCTTGGCTTCGCTCAGAAGCAACCTTGACTAAATCGCCACACCGACTGACCAAATTGCAGGGGCATTTAACGCAAAGGTGGCCTGACACCTTCATCCTGACACGCGCCCCCGGCAGAGCCGAAGTGACCGCCGTCACTCCACCGCTCCACTGGCCAGTCTGACAGAAGGACAGCGCCGCCTGCGCCACTCCGACTGCAGTGCCACTCGACAGAGTGAGTCTGACAGGCAGTCAGGCCTTGCCAAAGGCACCACGGCGAACTCCGCTCCGCCCGACCCCAGGGCTCGGACTCGGGCTAAGACCCGGAAGACGGCGAACTCCGCTCCGCCCGACCCCAGGGCTCGGACTCGGGCTAAGACCCGGAAGACGGCGAACTCCGCTCCGCCCGACCCCAGGGCTCGGACTCGGGCTAAGACCCGGAAGACGGCGAACTCCGCTCCGCCCGACCCCAGGGCTCGGACTCGGGCTAAGACCCGGAAGACGACGAAACTCCACTCCGCCCGACCCCAGGGCTCGGACTCGGGCTAAGACCCGGAAGACGGCGAACTCCGCTCCGCCCGACCCCAGGGCTCGGACTCGGGCTAAGACCCGGAAGACGGCGAACTCCGCTCCGCCCGACCCCAGGGCTCGGACTCGGGCTAAGACCCGGAAGACGGCGAACTCCGCTCCGCCCGACCCCAGGGCTCGGACTCGGGCTAAGACCCGGAAGACGACGAAACTCCGCCTCGCCCGACCCCAGGGCTCGGACTCCGCCCTGGCCTCGGCCGAACGACTTCCGCCTCGCCCGACCCCATGGCTCGGGCTCGGCCACGGCAACGGAAGGCAGACTCAACCTCGGCTTCGGAGGAACCCCCACGTCGCCCTGCCTAGGGCACAGACCGCCACGTCAACAGGAAGCGCCATCATCATCCTACCCCGAATCGACTCGGGTCACGGAGAACAAGACCGGCGTCCCATCCGGCCAGCTCCGCCGGAGGGGCAATGATGGCGCTCCACAAGCTCTATGACGACGGCGGCCCCCAGCTCTCTTACGGAAGCAGGACGACGTCAGCAGGGACTCGACCGCTCCAACAGCTGTCCCTCCGCCAGGCTCCGCCGCACCTCCGACAGCCACGACATCACGCCAGCAGGGTGCCCAGATCTCTCCGGCTGCCACATTGGCATGTACCTAGGGCGCTAGCTCTCCCTCCGCTAGACACGTAGCACTCTGCTACACCCCCCATTGTACACCTGGATCCTCTCCTTACGACTATAAAAGGGAGGACCAGGGCCTTCTTAGAGGAGGTTGGCCGCGCGAGACCGAGGACGGGACAGGCGCTCTCTTGGGGCCGCTCGCTTCCCTCACCCGCGTGGACGCTTGTAACCCCCCTACTGCAAGCGCACCTGACCTGGGCGCGGGACAAACACGAAGGCCGCGGGACTTCCACCTCTCTCACGCTCGACTCCGGCCACCTCGCCTCTCCCCCCTTCGCGCTCGCCCACGCGCTCGACCCATCTGGGCTGGGGCACGCAGCACACTCACTCGTCGGCTTAGGGACCCCCCTGTCTCGAAACGCCGACACATAGTATTCGTCCTTCTACTTTTGGTGCTTAGCTTGATGCCTCTAATACTTCGCCTGTTGCCTAAACGCTTCTTGCAGCCTAGTAATCCCCATGCCCCGCCCAAAGGCATGAGAATGAGACGACTACGAGGAGGATGAAACAAATCGTCGTCCTCGATGTCTCAGCTCCCTAGAGTCAATCGAAGAATCAAATGTACCCGACCTACAGTAGTAAACCAAAGACTCAGTACAGTAGCAAGCATATGAACATAACTTAAAAATCGAAATGATATACTCTCTACGTCCATGGGCCTGTCCTCGTGTGCTAGCATGTGTCATCTTGGGGTCAATTGCTTGGCTCCTCCAGTCATAGTCCTATCCATTATGCTCAACCATCTACTCCCCATATGTTGTCTGGAGAAAAACACACCAAATATCAATACATGATGAACATGATGCAAAAACAAACATTAGAGTATAAAGTCTCACTAGACGGACGGTGGTTGTCTGAGCGCACAACACATCGGGATTATGAGGATTAGAACCAATATGCCCATGCATAAACACCTCCACATCTATGGGCCTAGTAATGGATCGAGCTTCCTGTACATACAAGGCATAATGACATACATCTATTTATTTTGAAGATACAACATAATATAACTTACCATTCTCTTAACTAAGAGCACATGACCATTGTTGTTGTAATTGGGGAACGACTCGGTTTCACAATTTCCTCTGTTCCTTTCAAAAACAACGTGGAGTAGGCAAGTATTTGAGGTTTGACCGAACCATGGTAAAAATCGCCTTGTCTCGTGTTTTTTATCTTTTGCGATTTATTCTTCCTCCCTTATTCGAAGTTCTTGATTTCACTTGAGATATTGCTCTAAGTTTTAATTCCGCATCTAAGAGAGCAATCAAGTGAAATAACTTCTCTTCCTTCTCTCTTTAATTTGATCTATATTTTGTGCTAACATCATATTTAGATCAAGTTTGTTTTTAAGTTGTGATTTTTAGGTGTCCTCTAGGTGAATATAAGAGCCTACTCTTGCCGAAGGGTCCTCGAAACATAAGGACATCAATCATCTCTAAGTTTGTTTCAGGCCTGAACGATAGAACCACCGTCGTGCTAGCGATGTGCATGAAGAAGGGTTTGGAAGCTATGGTTTCACGGCCCAGAAACGAAGCTCTCGACCGGGTGGATGATGGAGGTCTTTGGCTAACCAAATGAAGTGAGATCCAGGAGGCTTGTTCAGCACATCTATAAGGAAAAGACGGTGATGCCCTTGATAAATTTTGTAGTTTACGTGTATATGAACTGAGGACATGATTGTAATTATATATGAAGTTGTATACCAAACCGCCACTGTAAATAGAGGCATAGTGCCATGCACGAGCGTTACGTCGAGGGAACGGAATCGCTCTAGCTTCGAAGATACGCTGTTCTGATATCTTCATATTGTTGTCACAGTCTTTGAAGGCATAACTGTGATCACTAGTAATCAGGAAAGAATAATAAGAAAGGTGTATCAAAGATGAATTGTTCTGAGTATCTTTATACACCTTGTTCCTTTTTAATTTGTAAAAGACCTTCTTCCTTTGGTCTAACTCTCATGGGGCAGATCTGAAGGACGAAGGTCCAACATCTTTCATTGTGTTGCTCTGTTCTGGTTTTTCATAGGAATCTCAACAGGTGACCAACATGCCCCAACGCGGCCAGCCGTAGCGGGTACTCAGCAAGGTGGGGGTGGCAGAAATGGAATGCTAGACTTGCGAGGGGTTTGCTCCATACGGACCATCTACAAAAGACGTTTGAAGCATTAGAATGAGAATGGATCTAGAAGAAATAAATAAAAACACATGACGTAAACACATTTTGTGCAACATATAATTTTATGAGGAATAATAAAAGTCAGAAATACAATAAATAAGAATCTTGAGCAACAAGTTTTGAAGTAGCATCAAGAGTTGGATGAGTTAGAAGTCAAAAGGTACATAAAACGGCCATCACTACTCTAGGTTAGCATCCCTGTTGTCCAGCAAGGCTTTGATACTATTTTTTGTCACCCCCGATTTCATAAGTTAATTATTCTAACTTATTATAGAGACCGTTTGAGAATGGTAGTCGGGTTATGAAGTGGAGTTGCATGAATAGGACACGTGTGTCGTTCTTAATTTGGCTTAGAAACTTGTACTTAATTATATGCAATTAAAAAAGATGTCCATAATAGATGACTCCTCTTATTTGTAGCTAAGAACCAATGATTTACGGTCTCAATGACAACATAGGGACGGGTTTCGCTCGCGAGATAGCCCAAGGTGCAGAGATTCTACGTGTAGATCGTAAGTAGTGAAATAGTAGAAGCAGCCTAAAAGACGCGTGACGGACGGAAGTCAGCATCCGGTGGCATGGCAATGGCAATGGCAATGGCATGTGTGACCCGGCTGTTCGGTGCGCGTCTGCGCGGGCAGCAGGCAATAGGGGATGTCTATCTAGGTGCGTTCCGTGGTCGTCCCCAATGCGAGTGTTGAACAACTATCAACTCTCGGTGCTTCTCTAGCTCCAAAGCCAAAACTTTCGGGGGACTTGGCTTGCTGAGAGATCAAAAGCTAGCCGCTGCTGCATGCGGCGGCGGCCCTTTAGCTTTAGCTTTAGCTTGGACTGAGAGAAGCACGAAAGATCATTCGTTCGGCTCAGGAGAATGTATATTTTTTTCCTCTCTCTCTCTCTTATGAGTAGCTTTGAGTTTTTTCTCTCTCTTTCTATGTGCAAACGAACCCTAGCCTAGCCTAGCCCTTTCACTAGCATGATGGAAAGCAATTAAGGCCGGCCGGCCGGGCGGCAGGAGGAGTAAAGAGGACGGAGGTAGTAAGGCTAGTCATAGTGATGATTTCATGTCCCTATTTCCAAAAATACCACGTCAGTTTTATGGATGAATGAAACATTCTCTCTCAATAGAGAGTTTCATCTCACTATTTCATATATCAACATACTTCTTAAATGATGCATATAAATAACCAATAGAATTTACTCAATTATATGAAGATGAAACAAAACACTCTCAGTGAATGTTTCACATAGTTTTCAAGACCTTGGAAACGAGTTAACATGGTTTCATCCCCATGAAACTCTATGAAACTCTTCCTTATTAAATGATGTGACATGTCATCCAAATAGCTGATGTGGCAGGCTAATTAATACATGAAACATCTCGTGAAATCTTCATCGTGATTAGTCTAAGTATGACGCATGTCGCTAATAGCTTTAACCAATCAATTTAGCTTGCTAATCCACTGGCTGGGCGCGCGCACGGGGTCGCTGTCTTATCTGGACGCGCGCGCGGCTGCCGCTGGCTGCACACGCTTGTCTTTATTCGGCGCTCTGCCTTGCGTGCTTCTCCGATCCACCCATGCTCTCTCCGCACGCAGGCCGTCGCCGTTGACCTCACCGCCGTCCATCCGAATGAATTTTACACGCATGAATCAAACGTGCGGTATACGTGTGTACGTGTCGTGATCGTCCCTTCAACTACGTTTGCTGTACATGTGGTGGATCCTGACAATAACAATGGTGCTTTAAGGGTAGATAAACTCAAGTACTGTGCGTGAGGAGAAAGCAATAATAATGGAAGGGCGCTTAATTACTTAAGTTACTACTCTATTATAAGCATACTACCTCCCTAGCTACAAAAACATGCTTAAGCAGGCACGAACATGAGCGGAACAAGTTTGCCGATTCAATACATACAGGGGACATCTGTTCTCTTTGATCCATCTCGTCTCATGTTCAGGGTATTATTGGTCCAGGTCCGCCTTTTTTTTGCATTCTGACCCTTTTTTGCGAAAGTTTTTAACAAAAAACGTACTTTTCGGTTTCATTTTAGTAAGCAGATCCGTACCTCAGCGCCAATAGGCTACACGTCTCGGTGCCAATAATTATGGCGCCGAGGTCTCGATTCGCTGCGCTGATCTGGCATCATGACCATTGACGCTGAGCTCTGGCGTAAGGACGAACATGAGGAGGAGTACCGACGAGGACCAGTAGGCCGGAGCCCCGCCAAGCCAAGACTTAGCTAGAACTCCACTTCTCGGCTTCTAAGCTACACTTCCATGCCGATAAGAGATGTGGGAGCCTCTCCTCCCTCTCTCGACTGCTTGTATCCCCTACTATGAGTTTGATCATCAATGGTGCCAGTAGCTCAAGCCGAAGCTTCGAAAAATGTCAGATAACAAGGCCAAAGGTGCAAAGGTTGAAGTTAAAAGACTCTTCAATGCTAGAGAAATAAGGGAAGTTGCCTACCAAGAATGGCTTGCCAATAAAGTCATGATGAAAAAATCAAATGGCAAATGAAGAATGTGTGTTAACTTCACAAACCTTAACTAGGCTTGCCCGAAGGATGAATTTGCCTCGCCAAGAATTGACTCCCTCGTAGATGCAGCAGCTACATCAGAGATCATGAGCTTGCTGGACTATTATTTGGGGTATCATCAAATATGGATGAAAAAGGAAGATAAGCCAAAGACCATCTTCATAACCCCAGTGGCACTTATTGCTACCTTCAGATGTTTGAGGGGTTTAAGAATGCTGGCGGAAGCTTCAGCAGAATGACATCCAAAGTGTTGACCACATAAATTGGTAGAAATGTGCTAACATATGTGGATGATATCAATGTCAGAAGCACGAAGCAAGAGAATCACATTGCAGATTTGCAAGAAATTTTTGCTAGTTTCTAAAGGGCTGACGTGACGCTCAAACCTTAGAAATGTGTGTTTGGGTAAAGAAGGGAAAGTTTCTTGGTTGCCTTGTGTCAACAAAGGAAAAAGGTATCCCACATAAGATAGAAGCAATACTTCAAATGGAGCCACCAAAGTCAAGAAAAGTGGCTCAGAGATTGGCAGGCAGGCTTGCATCTCTAAACAGATTCATCTCAAGATATGTAGAATGAAGCATGCCATTCTTTGAAGTGCTAAAGTCAGCCGAAGTATTCCAATGGCGGTCAGCCCAGCAACAAGCCTTCAAAGAGCTCAAACAATATTTGATCCAATTGACAACTCTATCTGCACCTTTGCCTGGAGCTCCTCTATTGTTATATGTGTTAGCTTCTTGTCGGGGAAATGATCCTCGACCCGTAGACCCACCGGTCAGTGAATGCGCTAAGGAAAGGACCCCTGATCGCGGGGCCCACTAGTTAGTCAGAAGAGGCAGGTGCGCCAACCCTAGAAGGACCCGCCCCTGGTCGAACCCCGTGGCACCAAGCCTCGGGTCGGGTGTGGCGGAGCCTGACAAGGGAGGACATGCGCATCAAAAGGGAACCACTTGAGTGGATCCTGCGCCTGTCCTTAGACTAATCCACCATAAATGACTGGTCACATTAACCACGCTTGGCACCAAGCCACAACGTGGCACTCATGACCTACAGGCTCCTCGAGTTGCATAGCACTCATGACCTACGAGCCCCCGGACTACGACACGTTAATGGTCCACACACCCTCGGACTGCAGCGCACTTATGGCCTATCGGACTAGGCTCGAGTGCGTAGACCTCTCGCATGGCACTACATGGTAGACTGCATCGAGCACAGGCTACAGACGCCAGGGGTCGGTGTAACCGGAATGATGTCGCCTGGGACCATTGCCGCCCCTGCGATAAATACGCGACCACCAGGTAGCCTCGGGCCCCGCAAGTACGTGTGGACTCACCCGGGGTAAAACACTGGTTTTAACCTTGCCTTACAGTTCCTTTCTAGGGAAGCTACCACTGGCCGACCCCCATCCTGGCCTATAAAAGGGAGAGGCTGGCCTCTAGGCAAGGGGGATGGACAGACGGATTTGGGCGAAGAGAAGACCAGACGCCTTCAGACGGAGACGAGCCCATAAGGACATACAGGAGGAGGAGCACTGACGAGGACCAGGAGGTCGGAGCCCCGCTAGGCCAAGACCTAGCTAGGACTCCACCTCTCAGCTTGTAAGCTCCACTTCCACCCGATAAGAGCTCTAGGAGCCTCTTGTGCCTCTCTCGTCTGCTTGTAACCCCTACTACGAGTTCGATCATCAATTGTGTCAGTAGCGCAAGCCACCGATGATTGGATGTAGGGACGTTCTGCCCGAACCGACATAAATCTTGCGCCCTCCGCATGAATAGGAGGCCTACATGGAAACCTGAAACCCGCTCCACCTTTTCACACGGCTGCGAGCCAAAGGCCCCGCACCATGGCGTCGGGAGCTAGGGGCTGACCAGAGCGCTACGACAGCGCCGACAACCAACAACGTCTGAAGCGGCCCTAGAGCGGGTCTCACCCTGTTAGAACCTGAAAACAGGCGAGGGAGCGCGGAGCACAGCTAACCCAGGGAGCGGTAGGGAGTTATGGAAGGGGCCAAACGATGACCATCGATACAGCCGACGCTGCGAGGCTGATTTGAGCCCGACGAGGATCGAATCCCAAGCCCCCAACTGCCGGGGCTACATGCTTTCGGTCACCATATCCTATGAGCACCCGCACCATGACACTACAGGCCCCGCCATCGCGAAGTACACTAGGGAATGAAACCCTAGTCCCTAGCTGGAGGACTACCGTCTTGTGTGTCATACGGGGGGAGCGAATTGTGATGGTTTTATAATCTGGACCCTCTCCCTATATTTAGCAAGTTCGACGTGGACCTGGCTCAATAGCCTCGTCCCTGGGTGCATCCAAGGTTGAGCGGACCTAGAAGAGATTTTCGTCAGAAATTTCCAGGGCACGTACATATGCCTAGGAAACCCATGGGACCTTAATGATTGTCGACAAAAGTCGGACGAGGCCTCGAGGGACTATATCCGACACTTTTCTTGACAATTTAATCGACTGACCAGCCTCATGAATGCTGATGTTATCGATGCCTTCACTGGGGAATCACCGATAAAACCATGGCACATAAGTTGGGACGGAAGACCCCGCCAATGACAAAGAAGCTTTTCGACATTGCGACCGGCCATAAGTTGTTGCAAATGGAGGACTAGGCATGATAGAGGGTCAGATGAAGATGTCGATGACTGCCTCGACGCGAAAAGGAGAAGAGGCCAACAGCAACAAGCCGATGCATCGGCGACTACGGTAAGCCGGACGAGAGGAAGGCCTCTAGCCGAGGAAACCCCCGATCACATCGAAAACTCCTTGAAGACCCATGTCCGAACCACCAGCGCTCAGTCCAACAAGCCTATAAGGACTGCAAGTTACTAAGAGAATTCTTACGCAAAACGGCGCCATCCGGGAGGGGGCCTAAACCCTAGGATAACAAAAGGCCACATGGAACATGACCATTTGCCTTGTCGAGACTGGCTGCTCTCCGGCCCTCATGGAGTGTGGCCAGTCCCCACTTACCATCGGCCCTATCAGCAATATGGTATAATTAACCAGGATACACGAGGTTAGAGGCAACAGGCCTGAAAACCTCTGCTTTGCCTCGAACGAACGCCATTGAGTCTTAGGACGTGGTCGCCTTCAAACGACTGGAGGACCTGTTCCACCTCTTTCGTGCGGCGACTAGCTAGCGAACGCTGCCTCAAGCCATAAGACATTGGGTTGGGCCACTAAAAGGGGAAGGCACTGCTCGATACTGGGAACATCAAACCGCTAGGATGGCTCGATTCATGGTGAAGTCTTAGTGCCCTGGGCCAGTTCTGAACCCCGACCCTAGAACAATCGTCTAGGGATGTCGTACATGCAAAACCAAGAAAGAAGGGAGATCACCAATCTCTCCACAACTTATTTTCTGTGCCTTTTTACATCTATCTTCTGAACTCGATCAAGCTAACAAATCTTTTTCCTTTTCCCTTGTCCATGCAACTGACACAAGACCCTCGAGAGTCGAAGGGACAAAAAGGTGGTCAAGCCATCGACCGGAACATACCATCGATGGAGCCTAAACGAGTGCTCGAGCGTCCAACATGGTAAGACCTCAAGCTCCTATTTCCTTTACGAGGGGATCGAAAAAACCCGTGGCAGAATTCCCATGAATTATTTGGTTCGAAAGGCCGGTGACATGCAAACTAGCGGCTAGGTCCCTGATGCACGAAGCGTGAAGGGCGTCACCAGCTTGTGTTCGAGTCCTAGGAATGTCTGACTCATGGTTTATCGCGAAGAGAGGTAACTAGCCATCGAGTCCGGTCGAACGGAGTCGACAACTATATGAATCAGTGCCTAGAAATATGAGGATGGTCCCCTAGCAGACCCCATGCTTGGATCCCATGAAAGGACCTAGGGCCTCACTCGAATTACCCATTTGTAGCTCATAGGGCGCCATTGCTTGATCATTGAGGAAAGTGTGGTTCGGCTCACCTCCCCTCATCACTATGGAAGGGATGAGTGGGGAGAGTAAAACAAAAAGATGGGATGACCCCCAGACAGATCTCTACATCAAGCAGAGGCTCGGGGGCTCACCTCGCACGAGTATGGTGAATGGGAAAAGTCGCACATATAGCGCCCCTCGGACTGTGATAGAGCTTAGGACCAACCAGGGTCTGAGGGACCCAATGACCATACATGTTGTAGGAACAAATAGACCACAAAGCAAGATTACTGGATATCACGTATTATGTCCTCCAATGACACCACCCCAAGCATGGAATTCTTCGTGGCATCAAAGTCGCTTGTGATGAGTTCCAAGTCTACTGACGCTGTCTTGGAAGGTAGGCTGGCAACCTCATGAAGGCAGTCACCATAGTGAAGTTCCACAATGGCAAAGGCCATCACTATGCCATGGTGAATACCAAACTCCATAGCCTCAAGAACATGCTTTGGTATGTCAAGGAGACGTGACATTTGATTCCTCCCCCGCGCATGTATGAATCTTATAGCCCAATCAATGCATAGTAAAAAGCCCAGCGCTTTGGGCCTAGGACATGTGATGAACCATCAGGTAGTCAGGGATCTAGAAAACGTCGAGAACCTAGAGGCCAGACCATGATAGTTTACCTGCCCACGGGTCGTTAAAAACCACTAGCCGTGATTGTGGACACCACACCTCAGCATTAGTCGCCTCTAAGGTCGAACGTACTGCGCTTAAATCCCTTAAAAAGCATCCTCGGTTCTCTCCAAGGGGTCGGTAAGGTGACTGACCGGGGCATGAAGCCATGATGCCTTTGCACCTCAAGAGTGGTAACCAGCACCCTGGAGAGTAAGCTAAGAGTTAGTTGGCATAAGGGTGAGAAGGAACCCATGAGGAAAGATGGGATAGGCGCACCGTCCCCTTGGGCGACTGCTTCTTCGGGAGCCGTCCCGATCCATGAGCAAAGGAAAGCACGAGCTAGCAAGAGATCCACAGAGGGGAATGCTTTTTCTTCTTTCTCTATCTCTCTCTCCCTCTCGCTCGCATATGCTCTTAAAGAGGGGAGGTACCCGGTAGAGCTCGTATATAATAACAGAGAGAAGGGGTTTGAAAGCCCCACGGCTAGAAACCAGAAAGCAAAAGTCTTTTTCATATATTATTATTATTGCCACGAGCATAGCACTGAGGTATAGCACATCGTAGTTATTGTGCAACGCGGACGACGTCGTGAGCAGACACCCTAGGAATGATGTGGCTAGCTACGTCGTCGTAGTCTTCCAATAGGTCCTCCAACCCTTCATCTGAGTGGGACAAAGGAGGACCAATGAGATCCTGAAGGTTATAGCCCAAGCAGACCTCTACCATGAGCAGTGCCACCGCGACCCCGTAATGAACGCTGAAGTCTACAATGTCCCGAACGTGGCATGGGGCATTATCCAAGTGCTCGATCAAAGAGGCACCACAGGCCCCAATGTAATCAAGAAGCTGGCTGGAGCGGTGGCACAACATCTCGAGCTCCACTTCCAAGGCTTCCACAAGAAATGGGTAGGATAAGAAAAGGGGACAAAGGAAGAAAAACCATAAAAGCAAGAACCAAACGACTTACCGCGACGCAACCGTCGGCCTTGGCAAGCTGCACCCGCAGCAACTTCGTTTCAACCTCGGTGGCCACTTGCGCTGCGCGAAAGGCATCACAGCCCCCATGAGCACCTAAGGTGAAGGAAGAGATGTGGAACACGGCCGAGATGCAGTCTCCGGGTCGACTGCCACCGCACTCCTGTGGGGAAAGGATAGTGCAAAATCGGACGAACAGAGGAGGACGACAAGCCCGAGGAGAGAAGCCTACCTCGGCTTGTGAAAGACGGAGCACAACATATTGAAAAGCTCAAAGTTCGATCATAGGCCTGGTTGGAGACGAGATCGAAAGATGCATCAAGGATGGGAGCGACCGCGCGAGGCTTATAAAGGGGTGGAAGGGCACCCGACTCCAACTTAGGAGGCGGATGGTCGTGGCACCAATTTTCGAGGGAATGCCACAGTTTCTCAGTGTCACACCCGGTTTTAGAAGGTAAACCGAATGCGAACCATGTACGTGCCAGGATCAGTTATTCACGTACACAGCGATTACATAAATGACTCATCATAGCACAATGCTTCGAATTACAATAAAGAGTAAGTAATAATATTACAGACTAGAGCCATTTACATAATATAAATCAAAGTACACAGAATCGAAACGTAGCCAACGTTAACAACCCACCACATGCAGCTGACTGGGGGAGGTCGCTAGCCTAATCCTCGAACTCGTCGAAGTCCTGGAACTCCTGGAGATCCGCCTCGACACCTTCTTCTTTACCTGAGCATAGATTGCACCAAAGACAACCTGGTGTTTTGTGAAAGCAAGGGTGAGTACACATCAACGTACTCAACAAATGTCCCGTTTGGCTGTAGTGGACTAGCTTTATGTGAGGTTAAGTCAAGCAGTTGCTTTTAGTTGGTCAGGTTATTATTACTAGTAGAAAGCCAGGTTTTAGCATTAACCCAAGTTCTTAACCCAAAGTACCCTTTCCAACGGAAAGAATACCACTTACCATTACCATAATCATAATAAAAAACCATCATCCTCGTCACCACCTGTAAAGCAATCATCTCTCATCAAGTATCTCTAATCAATGGAGCTCCCTTGGCCGCTCATAACCGCGAGCACGGCTGATATATCAGTTTCACAACACTCTGCATAGGTTGCGCACTTTACCTACAAGCCGTGATTCTCTCTCTAGCCCGGGCTTGCAAGACCCTTATTCACTCCCGAGGTGAATGGCCAGGGATTCACTACGAAGCCTTTACAAAGATTCCCTAAGGTTGTAGCCGCCCGTTAGGTTTCCTAAATGCACCGCACTCCTCCCCAAGGGGCGAACCAACCTTGGCAGAGCGAGCCGCATACATCAAGCCCCATTAACGGCACGACGGCGAAGCGAACTACACCCGAGTTCCTCTAATTATTCAGCTAAGGGCGTCCCATTCTACCCTCATGGTTGCACTGTTTTCCCGGGCGGTCATCCAACGAACAGGTCCTTACGGAGAGGCACTCGAGAAACCGCTCGAGCCCCCTAAAGTATCACCAGTCCAACATCATAATCATAGAGACAACATCGTATCATAGGTGTTCACATCATGTTCATTGATTAAAGTAAAGCAATAGCATGAAGCTAACCATAATAACCCAAAAGGTAATCAAGGAAAAGGTAAATACAAAACTAGTCAATCCTTAGGTTGATCATGGTAAGCGGGTTGATGAATTATAAAGTAAATGAGACATAATATGTCAGAGGACACTTGCCTTCACCAAACAGATGCTCAGAATCTTCAGCCTTGTTGAACTCGAAGAGCTGGGTCATTTGGTCGCCGAAGCTTGACCGTCGATTCCTCGAAGCTCAGAAACGAACCACGATCTAATCGCAACGCGGCGCGAAGACGAACAGGCACAAGCAAACAAACATATACATATGCATAAGAACATTACACCATACAAGATAAAATGTTATAAAAGCGAGCAATATAAAATAGAGAGCGCCTCTACGGTTACGTGAGGAAAAGAACCACAATAGTCGAAGCTACGGTCGAGGGGTTAGCGCGTTTACGTTAAACACGTACTAATTAGAACATCCAATTCAACATAATTATATTAATTGATATTAATCAAATGTAAATTAATACTACTACTTATTTTGACTAACTTACTATTTTAATAGTTGACAGCTAAGCAAGTATCTTAATGAATATGAGCGATTCTAAGCGAGACGAATTAACGACGCACGACGTGCAAACACGATGTGCGTAACGCGCGGACACAAACGACTTAGCACGCGGACAACGTGCGATACGCGCGAACGGCACGCGGCAAAGCGAGCGACACACGCGAACGGCACACGACAACGTGTGCGAACAACACGCGCGACACTCGCGAACGACACGCGACGACATGCGTGAAACAGCATCGCAACACGCGCGGATCAACATGCGAAACTAATAAATAAACAATGTGATTAAACTAAATAATTATTAATAAATAACATTTCAGTTAAGGTTAATCATATTGGTGACTAATTATAAATACGCAAATCGAATTCCTAAATTAGGTTTTTAAATTGAAACGTCGTTCTAGTAGCCACTAGTTAAACAAACGTTTAACTAAATTAAACAAAATGTACAAAAATTGGGATAAATATTTCTAAATTAAGATAATTTTAATACAAATCTAATGTAACTTGAATGGATCGAATCGGGTTTAAAACGCAAAAGTTATGAATGTTTTAAACCATACTGTAATTCGCGCGGACTAAATTTACGAGACTGTCATCGTCTTTTTTCTCTCCACCTCACGTTCTTCTCTCTATGGCCATGGGGAAGGAGCAGGGGCTACGCAGGGGGAGAGCTCGGCCGCCGCTGCGGGTGCCGGGGCCGCGCCGCCGGGCCGTGCCGCCGCGCCATGCGCGCAGGGGGCGCTGGGCCGTGCCTGCAGGAGGCCGCGCCGCCGCCGCGGGCTACCGTGCCCTAAGCCGCTCGGCCGCCACGTCCGGCCGCCACCGCGGTGCCGCGGGCAGTGCGAGCGCACGCACAGGGCTAGGGCCGCGCCGCCAGGGATCCGTGGGGGGGGGGAGAGAGAGAGGGGCTGCGCAGGGAGGAGAGAAGAAAAGAAGAATTAGGTTGAAATCCATGGAGGAAGCTCACCGGGTAAGAAGACCCTCGCTGGAGCCGAGAGAAAATCCGTCGATTGCTGGAGATTCGGGGATCCAATCGACAAACCGAACGCGCTGCGACGAAGCCCTCGACGAGACGAACGCAGCGGTACCCTCGGATTCCGTAGACGATGCACGGATTGGGAGTAATTGCTCGCCGGAGTTGTCGCCGGAGTTGTAACCGCCCCGAACTTCGGCGAGCAATACCGGGAGCTAGGGATTGGATTTGGAGAAAACGTTTCGTGTTCTGGAACGGGCTCGACGAGATGAAGCCGGACATGTATATATATCTAGTGTTTTGATGAGATGAAAATTCCGTTAAAATTCGGATTTTACTATTTTTAAAATTCGAAAAGCCTAGAAATCCATATTTTGTACTCAAAATATTATAGATACTTTCAAAAATTCCAGAAAAATTCCTATAAATGTTTTGGCACCTAATGAACTCAAAAAACATAATTAGAATTTCTAAAAACATTTTTAAGTTCCACAAATAAATAGATTTTTGTTTCCGAAAAATAGAAAAATATTCCGAAAAATATGAAAATTTACCGAGCGCTTCTATAAGATATGTTAACATGTTTCAAACACATTTTGCACTTAGAAACACCATGCAACAGCATGAATGCAACAACCAAAGTACCTCTAGGGCTCATTCCACTAGGTTTACGCTAATATAAAACAAAATTATTCTCCATTTTTAGGGAAAAGAGAAAGGAAAGCGAAGAACTGAGAGAGTAACACCTGAATTTGGTGGATATTAGAAAAGAAATTTTATACCCCCAAATCCAGGGTGTTACACTCAGGGAACAAACATACATGACACTTGTCCGACTTGTTATCAGCCCTGAAGGGAGACACTCTCCCCTCGGTGGATCGGGGGCTACTGTGGGGGAAATGATCCCTAGTCCCTACACCCACCGGTCAATGAATGTGCTGAGGAAATGGCCCCTGATCACGGGGCCCATTAGTTAGTCGAAATAGGCAGGTGCGTCAACCCTGAAGGGACCAACCCTCGGTCGAACCCCGCGGCCCTGATCCTAGGGCCGAGCGTGGCAAAGCCTAATAAGGGGGGACATGCGCGTCAGATGGTAATCACTCAAGTGGATCCCGCGCCCAGCCCTGGACTGACCCACCATAAATGACTAGCCGCCTTAACCATGCCTAGCATCGAGCCACAGAGTGGGCGGCGATCCGCTTCCCACTCATGACCTACGGGCTCCTCGGGCCGCATTAGCACTCATGACCTACGAGCCCCTGAACTGTGGCACATTAATGACTCACGCACCCATGGACTGCGGCGCACTTACAACCTATCAGACTAGGCCTGAGTGTGGACCTCCCATAGGGCACTACACGACAAACTGTACCGAACCCTAGGCTATGGAAGCCAGGGCTCGGCATAGCCGGATTGATGGCGCCTGGGACCATCATTGCCCCCGCGATAAATACACGACAACCAGGAAGCTTGGGCCCCACGAGTACGCATGGACTCACCTGGGGTAAAACATTGGTTTTACCCTTGCCTTATGGCTCCTTCCTAGGGAAGCCACTGTTGGCCGAGCCCCATCTTGTCCTTTAAAAGGGAGAGGCTAGCCTCTAGGAAAGAGGGGTTGACAAATAAATTCAGACAGAGAGAAGAGATTGACATGGAAACTATCGGAGGCCTTCAGACTGAGACAAGCGCACAAGGATGAATAGGATGAACACCGACGAGGACCAAGAGGTCGGAGCCCCACCAAGCCAAGACATAGCTAGGACTCCACCTCTTAGCTTCTAAGCTCAACTTCCACCCCGATAAGAGACCTGGGAGCCTCTCCTCCCTCTCTCGACTTCTTGTAACCCTTACTACATGTTTGATCATCAATGGTGTCGGTAGCACAAGCCACCGATGACTGGATGTAGGGAAGTTCTGCCCGAACCAGTATAAATGTTGCATCCTCCCGCACACCCTTTAGAGCCCAGAACACGCACAATAAATTTACTTTTCAGAGCGAGGTACGAAACACTGACACTTCTCATTCTAATGTAAGTGCAGCACTAGTCCAGGAGAAGCTAGAGGACGGACTTAAACAACAAATGCTAGTAGACTTCATCATAGAGGTACTCGACCCATCCAAAAAGAATTACTCAGAAATGGAGAAGGTGCTATATGCAGTATTGATGGCATCCAAAAAGCTTTGACATTATTTTCAATCATACAATATCATTTTACCTTCATCCCATCTATTGAAAGACATCATAAAAAATAGAGAAGCTAGGAGCAGAATGGGGAAGTGGGCCACTGAGCTCAATGCGTTTGTCATTGATTTTGTGCAACGGTCGTCAATCCAGTCTCAGGCACTAACAGACTTCCTCATTGATTGGATGCCAGGACCACAAGATGAAGCAAACACCCTAAATGATGCTATGTGGACAGTCTTCTATGACGTGTCTTGGGGTTTCTTCGGAGCAACATCAGTGGCTATTCTCCTCTCGTCGTCAACAATGAAGACTTTGTATGCAGCAAAGCTCGATTTCTAGAGCACCAACAATATTGTAGAATACGAAGCCATACTCCTTGGTCTGCGGAAGCTTGAAGCCATAGGTGTCAAAATGGCAGTCCTAAAATCTGACTCAAAAGTAATTACAGGCCATGTTGTCAAGAGTAGCAAGGTTAGAAACCCCACACTAGAAAAATATTTTGACACAATACAAAGGATGGAAGGATCCTTCCAAGGGTTTTATATAAAAATATTCCAAGAGGAGATAATGAGCATGCTGACCTATTAGCTAAGTCAGTGGCTTAGGGGCTTGTTGGGAGCCTTCATCTATCGAAGGTCCTCAAAAACACGTTTAACCATTGGTTGTCGATATGTTATTAAGTGTTGCAGGAGCTTCCACAATGAAACACCTTTGATGTAGAACGTGGAGAAGGATGAAGAGGCTAGCTTCGTCATAACAACACAAGGAAATGATAACTGGAGAAGGTGTTATCCTAAATGCTAAATGCCGAAGACAATATTGCCCTCACGATTATTTGTAAATCTTATGTACTGTTCCAATGGGTATATATGTAATTTCATACGAAGATGTACATTCCCCCATAAATAGATGAACAATGCCCTGCATAAAGTACCTTTTTGGGTAGACTAGATAATTGTCTTGTGTGATTTCTTCCTCAGACCACCTTTGTCTTAATTCACTTTGTGAAACCGAAGGTACAATTGTAAATTCATTACATGAAAGGGGAAAATGAGATATAAAACTATCTGAGATGAGTTAACATATTTAACTTCTTTACATTCATTGTATATTCACTTATACGCTGATGTTTGCTTCGTTCGGTTAAAATACCAACCTTCATCTTCGAAGGAAGAAACAACTCCTTGAGGATGAAGGTTGATCATCTTTTTAACATTGTGTTTCCTTGTTTTCAACTGTGTATAGAAATTGAGAACAAGTAACCAACATTGGCACCCACCTCCGGTGAACTCACTTACGACCAACTTCATCATGCCTCCGAAGAAGATAACGGTGCCAAGGACTGTCCTTGCTCCTTTAGATACCAACCAAGACAGAATTCTTTTAAGAGAAGCCTGAAGCCATAAAAGGAAGGCTACTAGGCCAACCCCACAAGATGTGGAGCTAGATCAAGAGATCAGCAACCTTGAAGCCATACACCAACAAGTGGAGAGAAGAAGGAAAAAAATGCTTCGGTTGTCTGAGTTGCAAAAGAAAATTGATGAAGCAGTTGAAGAGATGCGACACATCGCGCATGATAGTGAGCACTAAGAGTATCGACAACGCTAAAGAGACCTTCGACAGGAAGGCCCCAACCACAAAGACATGTGGTATGAAGATTTTAACCACGACAATATTGCTTTTGATGATGCCTCTCCTTTAGCTACAAAGCTGCAAGCAATACCATGGCCACCTTTGTACAAGCCACCCCAACTACCTATTACGACAGTCACTCTGATCCGAAGCAATTCCTCATGAGCTACGAAGCAACAATATCATCCTATGGCGGAAATACAACTGTCATGGCCAAGTCCTTCGTCAGGGTAGCCAGGAGTGTTGCTCAGACCTGGTACTCCTCTCTTAGGCGACCTGGTACTCCTCTATTAGGCTAGGAACAATAACATCTTGGCAGAAGTTGAAAGACATGTTGATCACAAGTTTTAAAGGGTTTCAGACAAAGCTAGGGACTGCTCAGGCCTTATTCCAATGCACACAAGACCATGAGGAGTACCTACAGGCTTACGTTCGAAGGTTTTTATGGCTCAGAGCCCAAGCACCAACAATACTAAATGAAATCGTCATTGAAGCAATGATCAAGGGGCTTCGGCCGGGCCCAGCTGTGCAATATTTTGCCAGGAAACCGCCTCCAAACTCTAGAGAAGCTTCTCCAAAAAATGGATGAATATATCAGGGCCGACGGCGATTTTCGGCAAAGGAGAGAAGCACACAGATACTCTGAGATGACAAGGGGCTTCAGAGGAAGGTTCAATCCAAGGCACATCAGAACAATCCACAACCAAGGCCAAAGTGAAGGCAAAAACAACAATATTCAATGACAACAAAGTCACTCCCAGTCAACAGGAATTCAGTAGAGTTCCTTCAGACTGCCAGCTGCAAGAGGTGGAACGGGAGGAAGAAGCTGCGAAGGAAGATACAACATTCATCCAAGAAGACTATTCTGCTTATTATATGGAGAAGATAAGGGGCACACAACAAGAACCTGCCAAGTTACAATTCAAAAGCAGAAGGAACTTGCCGAAGCTGAGGCGAGACAGAATCAACCGAAGCAGGTTCTCCATATTGCTTCATATTACTCTCAATACATCCCAGAGTATGTACGCAACCAACATCCAATCCAGCAGCCTTCAAGTTTAGTTGCCTCAGCAAGTCATTCTCCGGCCAGATGGGCCCTACCTCAACTACCCACATTAGTTCCAACTTTGTCATACAATTAGTAGCCTCATGGATGCAAGGGAACAATCCCACATTAGTTTACTTTGGATCAGTAGCAGTGTGATGCAGGGAACAGTCCGAAGCTCGAATAGTCAACAACACTGTTCCAGAATCTAAGCATATCTACTGAAGCTATCTTCAAAAATCTATTGTAATTTTGTTTCCTTTGGTTTACATTTGTCCCAAAAATACTTTAAGAAGGTACATCCTTCGACACTCTGTAATAAATCTGTGGTTACACCATTGAGTGTAACAAAAGTGCCGAAGAAGCTCCAAATCGTTCCTACGAGGATGCAGAGCTCAAAATACCACCCAGTAAAGGTGAAGAAGCTCCAAATTCGTTCCTACAGGGATGCAGATCTCAAAAATAAAACACCTAGTAAAGGTGAAGAAGCTCCAAAGTCGTTCCTAAGGGGATGCAGAGCTCAAATAAAATACCTAGTAAAGTTGTAAAAGACTCCAAAGTCGTTCCTGAGGGAGATGTAGAGTCTTACTACAATGTTTTTTCTTTTCTTCATCACCATCTTGCACTGCATCATATCATCATACCATTACACATCATATCATTATGGATCATATTTTGTGTCAAGTATCCTGTGAGAAGGGGAGTTGCTCCCTTCATGTGCAGATGAAAAAGAATTCTGAAGCACCTTATTAAAGAATGAAATAGATCAAACCTTTTAGTTTTATATAGGATTTTTGTGAAATTATATAATGGAAGCATAAAGGCAAAGAGGGGGACAATGCTTCGGCTCTAGCATCTGTATTATCTACGGTACTACACAATCTTCGGCTGAAGAAGTCTTCCTTTATGAGGCGTGAAAAGAAGGGAAGATGTTTTTTCGCCTTCGGCTCAAAAATGGTAGGTATATTTATTTCATGCTACATAAAGGAATATAGAATAAATTGCAATTACATGAACAATACACTTATTTTTACATAAACCAAGTCATAAACCTGAAAATGTTTTACATACTTCCTAGACATAACAAAAAGTTTTTACAACAACTCATTAATCTTCCTTTAGAACTTTCTCAGTAGCTTCGTTCAATAATTTATGGACAACTTCGTCTATTGTTGCGTTCACGACCTTGAATTCATCGAGGATTCCCGCTAGTGATGGATCGACTTCGCGATCGTACTGTTCTAGTGGTGGAGAAATTTCTGCTGCACAAATAGCATCCCGTTACGAATTAAGAAGGTAAAGTAATTATAAAGTTAAAGTTGAGCAACTAAAGACATGAACCTATGCGTCTTTTTAGCTCCACAGCCACTTCGGCCTTCTTGGCTTCTTCCGAAACCCGATGACTCTAAAAAAATCAAAATAGTGAATTAAACAGAAGGTAAACTAAAAATTTAAGTAGTAAAAATTTAATATATGAAATAACCTCTTCTTCATTCTGTCTGATAGCTTCGTCTGCTATCTCTTTTCCACCATTAAGCCAAAGTTCCGAATAAAACTTCCCTCCAAAAGTGATGACTTTGGCAGAGGGATCTTTTATATCTTCAGCTAAAACTACGAAGTCTAGTTGAATTACAACCTTTGCATGTTCACAACCAGCCTTCTCAAGCTGTGACACTGCTCCACGGGCCCCTACACATACGCAAAAATCACCTCGACTAGTGAGGACTTCATCAAAAGCCTCAATTTCGTCCTCAATCCATTTAATTGCCCCTTCAGCATCACCTTAGATAAAACTTTTCTCATTTGAAAATGCACCAATGTTGGCAAACATATTCTTCAGCTTATCACAACATTGCGAGGCAACAGAAAGGCTTTGCTCTTTTGACAACCGAAGCTCTTCAACATTCTTTCGAACTCTGCTCTGCTCAGTTTTGGCTATACCACGTTTTTCCTTTTCAACTTCCAAATTTTTGCTAAACTCATCAAGCTTTTCTTCTAGGCTTGATACTTCAAATTTGTGTAGTTCTACCTGGGCAGACAGTGCAAATTCTAGATCAGCAATATGCTTCAAATCAGATTTCTTTTCTTCTTCTAGTTTTGTAACTATTGAACTCTCTTTGGAAAATTTAGCCAGTTTAGCATGGCTTTCTTTCAGTCTGCTGACCATGGAAAGCATAATTTTCTCTTTCTCAATGGCTTCGTGCCGAAGGTTTATAACTTCTGAACGTAAATTTCCGAAGGCTGTTCGAGTGCTTTCATCTTCGGCATTCTTTTGTGCTTTCAAAGCCTTACTCAGAATAATCCCCTAGCGACAGAAAAAAGAAAACAAGTAAACAATATAGAAAAATACCCGAGTAATCACCAAAGATAGAAGAAAAGAGTAAACACAAACCTTTAAATTATTATATGCTAGGCAATCCGCAAGATATCCTTCTGCATTGCGGATAGCCCGAGCTCAAGCTTCTGATAACCCATGTTGTCCATCATCTCACAACATACATCAATCTCTTTATTGTATGGTAGACACTATAGATAATCATCTTCATCATTATCCCCATATACTAAGGAACCTCGAGAACAGCTTCTAGCACATTAGCCATTCTTTTTCCCTTATTAGGAGTTCCTGATGGGGCAGGTGTCACCTTCGGTTGCTCTCGCACCTCTATTTGCTCTTGCATCTTCGGGAGTTCTAGCATCTTAGGCTCCATGCTAGCCCTGGATATTTCAGAAGATGTTTTCCTCCTGCTCCGGTTCATTTGTTCCAAAGTTTAATAAGAATGCCAACAAGATAGTTCAGAGTTGAACTAAAATTAAAAATCATTACCTTCGAAGGTAAAGTACTCATAGCCTTCTCCGTGCTAGCTTCAGCAGCTGGCAAGGCAGGCAGTTCTGCTGCTCTATCCACATAATATGATCTTGGCCGGTGGGTTAAAATTTTACTTTCTTTTGTTTTGGTGTCTTCAGCGCACCTTTTCTCTTTAGCCCCTTTTTTGTGCAGGGAAACAGTAATCAGGGTAAATGAACCCAATGGCATAAAAACTCTATTTAATCTTCTTTTTCCTTGGGTACCAAAGGCGGCATTCATAGCTTCATCCTCAACTTTGGTATAGGCCCCTAACAACTCATCACTGGTTGCTTCGATGGCATCAAGCCATCCATCATCAGGTTTACCAAATTGATTTCTGTAACGATAAGTATACCTCAGATACATCAATCTACTTCTTCCAGCACTCTGACTCGAGCCAGCCCTAGTGTCCTTCGGCATTTCCTAGTCAGCAGCCCGGGGGCCATACCTTGAAAGCTATGTGCTCCTGCACTAAGTCACTAGTACTGATGTGGATGCACACATCGTTGAAAGCAGTCAGGCAAGCCTGAGATTTTTCTGTGTTCACAATAGTTGGCCTCTTTATTCCAAAGCAGAATCAAATATGCCACTGGATTACATCCCTAATATCACTTCTTTTATCTAAGTCATTCTTCACGCAAAACCAATGCTTCATCCATGAGCCCGACCATTTTCCCGAAAAGTTGGCAAGGGTTGCCTAGCATCTGATCGGTATGCAAAGGTATAACAACCAAAGTTATTGTGATACTGCTATTTTCTAGTAGCCTTCGTATGATAGGACAACTCATGAATATTACAAAAGCAATCAGCATCTGGTTTTATTCCTTGGCTCCTTATTGCCCAGATGAAGACTCCAACTCTAATCAAAGCTTCAGGAGTCAGTTGATGAAGAAATATTTCAAACTTATTTGGGACTTCAACCAACATCTTGTGCAGGGGAAGCATAGTCCAGCTTTCATAAAGCTTCGGAAAACAACCAGTTCATCTTTCTCAGGAAGAGGAACAGTGTTTTCTCCTCCGGCTCTCACTATAGATACATCATGAAAATACCTACCCTTCATGGCCTCAATATGCCCTTTCTTCACGGTAGATTTCCCGAAGTTCACGTGACTCAGTCTCCACGACCGATATTCGGCATCTTCATTACCACTTTTAACATCAAAATCTTCGCTGTCTTCAGAATCATCAGATAACCCGACCAGAATCTCATATGTTATTGTTTCAGTATTGGACCTATCCATAGCTTTATAAAACCCAGCCAGAGCAAGATCCTCACTGTTCTTACTTTTAGCCATCTCAGTAAGGTAGCTCAATAGCATGTTAAAATATTTTATGATGACAATCATATTTATACACGAAAAACCACTCTAAAGTGTCCCCCCATAACTCAGATTGTTTCGCTATTCTAGCGACAAGAATGTGATTTTTCGAACCTTCGGCATAAGGCATTCGTTCATTCTGTAGTTTGAGTTTGTTATAAGGGAACAAACTAATACTGCGAGGGGCTACTGTTGGGAGCCTTCGTCTATCGAAGGCCATCAAAAACACATTTAACCATTGGCTTTTGTCACACCTAGGTTTTAGGGGTCCCAAAACCCGGGCGTGAAATAATCACCAAGTGTGCTAGGATCAAGTCTCACACATATGATGACTCATGGTATAGAAATGAATGTCACATCATTATATAACAAAGTTCTATACAAAATAGTTAAATAATTACATCATACAAAGACAACGATCCAGCAACCAAAGTTGACTGGGAGACGACAGCCTAGACCACTCACGAACTCATCACAACATCCTTCATGCGCCTCATCCTGGGGGA
Organism: Zea mays; assembly: GCF_902167145.1. Lineage (NCBI taxonomy): Eukaryota > Viridiplantae > Streptophyta > Magnoliopsida > Poales > Poaceae > Zea > Zea mays. The sequence goes on along the minus strand of NC_050100.1, from coordinate 36,618,979 downwards.
TGTGAGTACAACAACGGTGAGCTCACATACGTTCATCGCTCAACAAGTTGTGGGGAATAATGTGCATGAACTCACCAAAGATGAGAGCTCATGTGAAGTGTAAGGCTTACCAAAGGAGATAGTTAAAGCTGAGCATTGCTTTTAGAGTTGGTCACAATTTTATTAGCAGTTACTAAGTATAAGTCGATACCAACCTAATTAAATAAGAGATCACAATTAATAATAACACCCGCAATGCAATGCATATGACATATTAATGTTAATTCCATAGATTAATCATGTGAGTGTCAGAGCCGCTCATGACCGTGAGCACGACTGATATACTAGTTTTACACTCTGCAGAGGTTGCACCCTTTACCCACAAGTCGTGTATCCCGTCTAGCCAGGGTTCGCAAGGCCCTTAGACACTTCCGAGGTGAATGGCTAGGGATCCACTATGAGGCCTTTACAAAGTTCCACTAGCTTTAGAAAACTCGCTACGGTTTCTGAGAAGGGTAATATAGGAATCCCTCATCCGAAAAGCCATCGCAACATGATCGACCCGAGAACCTCCCTATACGCAGCTCCTCTACCGCCCTTGCCCCTTTTGAGTAAGGTAGTCCTCCACTAGCTTTCCTAATTAGTCAGCCAAGGGCGTCCCATACCACCCTTGTGGTAGCATTGTTTTCCCGGGTGGTTCTCCATGTTCCATTTAACATAATGATCTTATCATGAACACTAATCAACAACAACAAAATTGGAACATGAACATAATATAACATTACTTTCCCAAAACCAGGTAGAGCAATAGCAAAAACTACCCAATAATTCGTTTGTCTGCAAGGTGTGGGATAAACAATGCTAGGGAAGCCTATTAGGTCCCATCAAATTAACCTGAGCATGTCACAGTGATTAACCAGAACATTATTGGGCAAAGAAGAGTGATCAAGGGCACAACTGCCTGAGATTCGAGATTCCCAGGTACCAACTTGTCAAGTGATTTGTAACCTCGCTGCTAGTCGTAGCAATACAAACAAACATTGTATAAGCAAAATTAACATCACACCAAACATATGAATAAACTGTATAATAAGGTTGTACGCATCGTAACTAGATCCTAGGTTCGAGAACCATTGAAATCGAAGTTACGGTTATAAAGTTATGATTTTCTGAAGGTTTAAGTGTCTACTATAAAACAAATGAGATACAAGATTTTAATCATAGGTTTCATGGTAATACAAGGTTACTAGATGATAAAAAATATTAATGTGAGATTAATGCAACTAGAATGGATAAAATCGGAGTTAAAACGACGAAGTTATGAATTATCTAAGTTTTCGGATTTATTTTCATACTGAAAATTCAGTTTCTAGATTAGTTTATAAATAATCCGAGAACTCAAACTGCAAGCTCAATTTCTGAACAAGACAGGGGCTTAAGTGCTAAAAACAGGACCTATCGGTAATTACTTTCGTACTGGCGTGGATGTGAAAGTAGCCTAGAGGGGGGGGGGGGGTGAATAGGCTAATCTGAAAATTTTTACAACAAACTTCGAAAGATTGTTAAATACACAGTTCGACTGGTGCAGGCCGGTTCAACAGCTATGTGCGCAAGTTGAACCACTCTGAACCAATCCAACTGTTTTATAAACTTTAGACTATAATCTACTCGAAAAAGTATTTCACGAGTCCTGTTGAGAAGCAAAGTATAACTAAGTTAGAATGAGAAGATGAATATGTAAAGGCTATTTCACTTCTAGATATACTCTACGGAAAAATTTATATGTCAATCTTGCAAGTAAAAATATCTTAAGTTAAAGACAAGCAAGAACACAAGACACAAGATTTAATCTGAGGTTCGGCCACACCACAAAGGTGTCCTACTCCCCGTTGAGGAGCCCACCAAGAGCCGGGTCTTTTTCAACCCTAATCCTCCAAAAGCCAACCACAAAGGTCAAGGCAATCTCTTCTTATCTTAGCTCAAAGAGCGGGTGATACAAACTTCTTGGGGTCGTCCACAAATTTGGAGACTCCCAAGCAAACCCCAAATGATCTTGAAACCTAGGGTTTCAAGAACACCAAGAACGCACAAGAGGGGTTTGCACAAGCTCAAGATTTTAAAAGAGATGGGAGAGGAAAGCCAAATCGTGAGCACAAGCACAAACCTCACACCCAAGAGCTCCTCCAACAAGGTTGAATCTTGAGGAAGATTTAAGTGTGAGAGAGATGGGAGAAAGGAGTGCTTTGTCTCAAGTTAGGTGAGCAATAAATGTGTAAGTGTATAGCCGCATTAAAGAAGGGGGTGGAGGGTTCTATTTATAGTCACGGCTCAAAAAACTAGTCGTTTGACCAGGAACCCCGCAAAAAACCGGTTGAACCGCCCCATGACAGGTCAGCAGACTGTTTGCCAGTCTGACTGGCAGACTGACCTGTAGATGGTCAGGCATGACAGGACCGGTTGAACCACCCCCTGACAACTCTGGTGACCTGACTGCCAGTCTGACTGGCAGACTGCAGGTCAGAAGTTAGAGGGTTCAGAGACCAGTTGAACTGCCCCCCAAGACCAGTTCAGCTGGTCTAGACCAGAGAGTTTAGGAGAGAAAACCCCAGCTCAACTGCCCGAGGGCAAGTTCAGCTGGTGTATGGTCAAAGAGGTCCACAACTGAAGTTGAAGTTCAACTAGAGTTGAAAGCTCAACTCAGTTGAAATCCAGCTCAGCGGAAAAGCTCAGCTGCAGCTGAAGAAGCTCAACTCAGCTGAAGTCAAGTTCAGCTGGAAAGCTCAGCTGCAGTTGAAGAAGTTCAGCTGCTTTTCAGCAAGAACACTCTAGGTTTCTCAAACCTAACCATGGTCAACCAAAGAATGTTAAAGTGATTTTTGGTTTTCAAAAATAGCTTTTGAATTTGGGGACTTGAGCTATAGCAAACACCTTTACCTGTGCGGAAAAGAATAAGGAAGAATTACATCATACAACTCAAGATTTTACATAAAATTTTATACGTTTGTTGCATGAAGTCCTTGGTGCTTCCTTAAGTTCCTGTTTCTTTCTAATCATACATTGGGAATAAAAACTGTTAGTACCCTTATTTGTTTTGTCATTAAATCACCAAAACCCTCACTTGGGGTTGATTGCACTTACAATCTCCCCCTTTTTGGTGATTGATGCCAAAACAATTAAGGTCAAAAAGATAAACATTTGAAATAGAAAATTTCTTTTGAATGATTGTATGTAGATGGCTCCCCCTAAATGTGTGCACAAATGTGAATCCAGTGTTTTGACATAATATGTCATGTGAGCAACACATTTAGAGATAGTGACCAAGACCATACTAAATACACCTATCCGAGGGGTGCAAGAGTGTCATAACAGGAGTTGTGATGCATATGACTATCTCTAAACACACATCATTTTTACTTCATAGCAAAGTAATCATTACAAACTGATGGGACAAAAGATGATGGCCGGAAGACCATCATATCACATTGAATAATAAGCCAGCAGTTTTATTTCATACAATAATAAGAGGGTACAAGCCACAACAGTGGCCAAAACAAAACAATAATCAAAAGAGAAATACAGAACCAAAAGAACCACAAATAGAATGACTAGAAATTTTGGATTTTCTCCCCCTTTTTGGCAGCAAGTACCAAAAGCGAAGAGAGTGGGAGAAGAAGACACATGAATCAATATCCTCCAGGACGAGGATATGACGGAGGATATGATGTGTAGTCGGGAAAGAAAGTCCTCATCATGTCTTCCTCGAGTGAGGAGTCCCTAGGAGGCTCATCACTCGTAGAAAAACCGGATGCGGAAGATGAACAATGATGAGGGGGAGGTGGAGGAAGAGGGTGGTGATGGTAACCAGAGCCGGAGGGTCGCGGGTCACCAGGAATGGGTCCCGGACCCAGGTAAGGAGGAGGAGGATAGTGACCAGAGTCGAATGGCCTAGGGTCACCGGGAGTGGGTCCCTGACCCGAGTAGGGAGGAGGAGGAGGATCTGTGGTGTAGAAGTGATCTGTTGGGGACCTTCGGCCTCCGAAGGTCCTCAAAAATAGGATTTAACAGTATTTCTGGAGTATAATGTGTGAACAGGTATCTTCGGATCCAAGTCGGTATCACAGCAGACCAGAGTAATACGAAGGTTGATACAGCGCCGAAGGTGTAAGCAGGAAAGCTTCGGCGCGACAACAAAAAGTGAAACCGACTTAAAGATGAAAAGGCTATTTAGACCTCGACAGATTACTATAGAATTATTACCAAGTGTAAAGGGCATGAATGTAATTTTGTATGGGTTGTGTCCCGTGCCTATAAATAGATGAACAGTACCCCCGTACTGTTCACGCTGACTTGGCATTCGCTTTTTGCGTCACGCTTGTACTTTCATCTCCTTTCAATCGGAGGTACATCTGTAATTCAATAATGTCTTTGTTTATGTTTGATGAGTAATATATAATTATTTATGTTATCTTTTATATCCTTTACATTTTATCCTTCGTCGTTATTTAATGAACTTATGAAGGTATGTCCTTCGTAACCTTCGTCCGAAAATCATTATATCCTTAGGGAAATAATGCTTCAAAGGACGAAGGATTTTGACGTTTAACATTTTGTGTTGCCTTGTTCTTAATTCATAGCATTTGAGAACAAGCCCCCGACATTGGCGCCCACCTCCGGTGAACTCACTTCCACTCTGAATTTTTTGAACACCTTCGGCGATCATAAAATCTTCGTTATGGCGCCGAAGAAAGCTTCAGCGACTGGGGCTGCAGCTCTGCAAGCATTGGACCACAATCAGGAGACAGTCTCCCTGCGGGAGGCCCGAAGCCAGAAAAGGAAGGCTGTCAGCCCAACACCACCAGAGGATGAGATAGATCAAGAAATCAGAAACATGGAGATGCTTCATCAAGAAGTACAAAGGAAGAAGGAAAAGATGGCCAGGCTGGCTGAACTACAAAAGCAGATAGACGAAGCCTCTGAAGAAGTTCGTCATCTTGCTCAGGATGAGCAGTACCGAAGGCCTCAGCATCAAGATCTTCATCAGGAGGGTTTTCCCAACGAAGATGACTGGTATGACAATTTCCATCACGGAAATTTTGTTTTTGATGATGCTTCTCCTCTGTCTGCTGAGCTGCAGGCTACACCTTGGCCTCCGTCTTACAAGCCGCCTCAACTTCCTGTATTCGATGGTCATTTGGACCCGAAGCAGTTTTTGATGAGCTACGAAGCAACAGTATCTTCATATGGTGGCAATGCTTCAGTCATGGCCAAATCTTTCGTCATGGCTGTCAGGAGTGTTGCTCAAACCTGGTACTCCTCCCTTCGACCAGGAACGATCACTTCATGGCAGAAGCTGAAGGACTTGTTGTTAACTAGCTTTCAAGGATTTCAGACGAAGCCAGTCACTGCTCAGGCTCTGTTCCAGTGTACCCAGGATCACGAAGAGTACCTTCAGGCGTATGTCCGAAGGTTCTTGCGTTTGAGGGCACAGGCACCAACGGTGCCCAATGAAATTGTCATTGAGGCCATGATCAAGGGGCTTTAGCCAGGTCCGTCAGCTCAGTACTTCGCTAGGAAGCCCCCTCAAACTTTGGAGAAGCTGCTCCAGAAGATGGACGAGTACATCCGGGCCGATAATGATTTTCGCCAAAGAAGGGAGGAGGCTTTCAGGTTTTCTGAAATGACCAGGGGCTTCGGAGGGAGGTCTTACCAGAGGCACGTAAGATCAATTCATAACTCTGCACAAAATGAGGATAGAGGAAGCCAACAGCAAAGGCCACAATATTCCTCACAGGCTTCGGGGCAACAGCAAAGCTCATTCCGACCACCAGCTCCAAGAGGCAGAGGCGCCAGGGGTTTCGGAGGAAGGTTTGGCGATCAATCGAGAAGAATCTTTTGCTTATTCTGCGGTGAGAACAAAGGCCATACCACCAGGATGTGCCATGTTACTATTCAGAAGCAAAAGGAAATAGCCGAAGCCGCAGCGCAACAAGCTCAGCCGAAGCAGGTCATGCATACAGCTTCATATCATTCGCCCTACATTCCAGAGTATGTGGGCAATCACCCTGCAGTTTCTGTTGCTTCGGCGAGTCAGCCTCAAGCTTCCTGGCAACAGCCTCCGCCTCCACCTCCGTTGCAACAAGGTCAGCAGCCAGAAGGGAGCCAGTATGCTCCACACCAGAGGGACTTCAGAGAGCAGTCCGAAGCTCGTACAGTCAATAGCACTGTGCCAGAGTCAAAGCACATCTATTGACAAATATCCTACCTTGATAAGCAATCTTTTTCATTCAGTTTTATTTTCTGTAATAAAGGACATTGTTTGGATTTCATGTAATTAGTTTCGTTGATTCCTACAAGGAAAATATGTTTTCTTCACAGGTTTAAGTTGATTAAAGTTCAAAGACTTGTGATAATAAAAAGGACCTTCGAACTATCGAAAATTCTTCGAAGCAACAAAAAGTCGTTCTAAGGAACGCAGAGTAAGTCTGCCGAAGTCACAAAAAGTCGTTCCAAAGAGAGCGCAGTGTAAGTTTTCTGCTCCAAAGTCGTTCCAAAGGGAATGCAGAGCATACAGCGAAAAGTCAACGCTGATACCGCCTAAGTAAAAGGCGAAGCGCGAAAAGTCAACGCGAATACCGCTGAAAGTAAAAGGCGAAGAAGCTCCTAAGGGAGGCTTACAGCGAAAAATAAACGCTGATTCCGCCGAAGTAAAAGGCGAAGAAGCTCCTAAGGGAGGCTTATAAAAGAATCATGTTTTATTGCAGGGATGTGTCTGTATCTTCGGAATAAGCATCACCTCGCATAACATAACATCATCACATCATTTTGCATAGCATAAGCATCATACATCATTTTGCACAAGAGGTGGACACATTATCAATGTACAGAAGAACGCTTTGAAAATATCTTTACGAAGTGTAGCTTCGGAAGTGTAGCTTCGGAAAATATCTTTACGAAGCTTGGATATTATTCATCAGAACACTGGATATTGTTGTGACAAAGAAAACTTCTTCTTCACGAAGCATGAAAAGAAGGGAAGGTGTTTTTTCGTCAAAGACTCAAAAGCGGTATGTATAAAGTTTCATGCATCGTAAAGAATTGACTAACAAAAATAGGTATATTACGTTTGGGGTTACAAGATATTACAGTACATTACATTCCAGAAGTTTATACACAAAATACTCAATCTTCTCTCAAAACGACTTCTGCAGCCTCGTTCAGGAGCCGATTGACGACTTTGTCCAAAATATCTTCAGCCATCTTTTTGATTTTGTCGTCTCCTTTCGGCTGAGGGCCCGAAGACGCTTCAGCAGGATCTGAAGTAGGACAGGACACGGCTACGTTGCTATTACAAATCGCAAACAAATCGTAAAGCTTAAGATTACAACACAATAAAAACTATTAATTAATACCTAATTGACCTTCGGCCTCTACGCTCTTTTTAGCAGCGTCAGCTACTTCTCTAGCATCGTGAATTCCCTTTTCGCTTTTTCGAATAATTTCACCAGCCATTTCTCGGCCACCATTTTCCCAGATATCAGTAAAAAATTTTCCACCAATTATACTTGCTTCGGCCGAAGGATCTCTTGCATCTTCAAAAGACAAAGCTGCTTCGGATTGTGCTAAAGTTTTTACGTGTTCGCAGCCCTTCTTCTCTAAAATGGTGGCAATTCCTCTGGCACCAGAGAAAGCACATATATCTCCGCGGCTATTTAAAATTTCTTCGAAGGCCTCAGCTTCGTGGTCAATCCATTCAATGGGACCCTCGGGATTGCCTCTCGTAAAGTTTTCCTCGCTTGAGAAGGCGCCGACTCTGGCGAAGCTAGTTCTTAACTTCTTAACACACTCTATAGACTTATTGTAGCATCTCTTTTTGGATGAACGAAGCTCTTCAACAGTTACTTCTAGGTGATCTGCCCATTGGTCGCTGAGTTCTCGCCTTGTTTCTTCAAGCATGCGCTCTTCCTTAGCTCTGGCCAGTTGTTTCCGAAGATCTTCAATTTCGCGTTTTTGAACTTCAGCTTGACCTTTGAAAGCAGCTTCGTCTTCCTTTATTTTATTTATCAATGAGTGTAATATTTTATCTTTTTCAAGACCTTCGTTCCTCTGTTCAATAACTTCGGAACGAAGGTTGCTCAGGGCTATAGAACACCCTTCGTCTTCAGCATCTTTCTGAGCCCTGAGGGCATTACTAAGTATCAGGCCCTACGCAGAGAAATATGTGTGTTAGTAGGATTGATCAAACAAAAAATACAAAAAATACAAGGACTGCATTTGTCGCACCTTTAAGCTATTGTAAGCTAGGCTGTCGGCCAGATCATTCTTCGATAGCATCGAGAGCCCGTCTTCTAAGGTTGGGAATCCGAAGCTCTTGCTCATCTCCCGACAGACAGAAATCTCCTTGCTGTCGGGAAGACAATACAAGAAGTCTTCTTCTCCACTGCCATTGAATATTAGTGCCCCCTTTGGATACTTCAGTTTTCGGGCATAGTGCTGGGCCTCTTGCTCTTCTTTTTCTGATAATTTTCTCCCCGAAGCATGACGAACAATATAATCACGAACTTTGGGGGATGCTTCGGGGGCAATGACACCGATTTCTTCAACAAAAGTTGGCTTTGTTATTTTTTCCACCTCACTCTCCAAGGATTTTATCTTTGCGGGCTCTGAAGGCCCAGCTTCGGCTTCAGTTTTTTGCTCTGGAGCTTCGGTACCAGAAATTTCAGTTGTTGCTTCGGGAATGATAGCAGCCTTCTTCGGAGGTGTGCTTGAAGAGTTGATTGTTTCCAGCACATCTAGCACATTAGCCATCCTCTTTCTTTTCGGAGTTACTGCTGGCACTTTTTGATTTTTTAATGTCTCAATGTTTGATGCAGGACTCAAAACTTCTGATGTTTTTGATCCCTCAGTTGCTTCTTTTGCATCTTCCATTTTTTCTGTGAACGGCTCTTCGGCCTTCTCTTTCGTTTCTGATAATAAAATCTTTGATTGTTCCAATTCTATCTTTGTTGGCGCTTCGGCCGTTTCTGCGACTTCTGGCAGCAAAGTTGGCTCGGTTGGTTTTTCAGCTTCGGTGGTCGAAGAAGTTTCTCCGATAAACTCAGGCACCGAAGCTGGTTCAATATAACGCGGCCGATGTGTGAGGACCTTTATTTTCTTTCTTTTTGGTTCTGGCTCGTTAGGAGCAGTGGCAGCTTCTTCTTTTGAAGAGATTGTGTTTTTTCTCTTTTGCCTTCGAATGGGATAGCAATAGTCAGGGTAGACAAACCCGATTGCATCAAATACCCGATTCAGCCTCTTCTTTTTTCGGCCTCCGAAGGCTGCTGACATTGCAGTATCTTCAGCCTTCGAATAAGCCCCAAGCAGTTCATCACTTAAATTCTCAATACTTTTTAACCAGTCATCATCTGGCTCAGCGAATTTATCTCCAAATTTAAAAGTGTACTTCAATTTGATAAGACCACCTTCGTCGGCCTCTTTTATGGTTTCTTGCGGCATTTCCCATTTCTCCGCAAGTGGCCATACCCTGAAGGCAATATGCTCTTGAACTAAATCTCTTGTTCCAATAAAAGAACAGATAACGCCGAAGGCCCTCTGGCATTCTTCGGCAGCGTCATTCATTTCAGCCTTCGGCCTCCGAAGGCCGAAGCTTTGCCAAATAGGGCGCATAATTACACCTTTGATATCCTCTCGAGCTGACAGATCATTTTTCACATAAAACCATTCTGTTGTCCAGTCGCCGGACCATCTCTTCCGAAAAGTTGGCACGGGGCAGCTTGACCCGGACCGGGAAACGAAACTGTAGCAGCCGAAATTATTATGGTATTGTTCCTTACCCCAAGGTTTTGTTTCATATGATAATTCGTGAATATTGCAGAAGCTTTTTGTGTCAGGCTTCAGACCTTGGCTTCTCACGGCCCAAATGAAGATATTCAGCCTTATGATTGCCTCGGGGGTTAGTTGGTGTAGATAAACTTCGAAGATTTTTAACACCTCCACGACGAAGCTGCTCAAGGGGAATCGCAATCCAGCTTTCAAAAAGCTTCGGTACACCACAACTTCATTCTCTTCAGGGTGTGGACAAGTCCTTTCCCCTTCGTCCGCCCTCACAATGGACAAATCCCGGAAATACCTCCCCCTCATATTGGCAAGATGGTTTTCTTTGATAGTTGATTTGCCGAAAACCGCATGACTTGGTCGCCAGGGGCGATCTTCGGAGTCTTCACCGCCACTGTCCACATCATAGCTGTCACTGTCACCAGTATCCTCAGACAAACCTTCCAGAATCTCCTTGGTGATTTTTTCTGTATTGGTCTTGGACATCGCTATAAGAAACCCCAAGTTTTTCTCTTCGTCGAGGCTCAGCTTCGTCTCAGCAGCAATCTTCTTATCTTCAGACATCTTCGAAGGCACTAAAAAACTATTTTCAAAGCCGAAGCTTCGAAACAAAAAGCTTAGCAAATCGTAATGCACAAGAGCTAAAAATTGAGTGAGCGGGAGCAGTGGGCCAAAGAGCGCATCAAATGAGTCTGCGGTATGGCTGTATATATACGCCAAGGGCGTTGAAAATTGAAAGACCCCGCTTGTCAGTGAATGTTGCTATTCTAGCAAAGGGAAGGTGTTTTTTCGGACCTTCGGCGAAAAGCCTTCGTCCATGTCGCAATTTAAATTTATTATTTTAAGCAAATTAATATTGCGAGGGGCTACTGTTGGGGACCTTCGGCCTCCGAAGGTCCTCAAAAACAGGATTTAATAGTATTTCTGGAGTATAATGTGTGAACAGGTATCTTCGGATCCAAGTCGGTATCACAGCAGACCAGAGTAATACGAAGGTTGATACAGCGCCGAAGGTGTAAGCAGGAAAGCTTCGGCGCGACAACAAAAAGTGAAACCGACTTAAAGATGAAAAGGCTATTTAGACCTCGACAGATTACTATAGAATTATTACCAAGTGTAAAGGGCATGAATGTAATTTTGTATGGGTTGTGTCCCGTGCCTATAAATAGATGAACAGTACCCCCGTACTGTTCACGCTGACTTGGCATTCGCTTTTTGCGTCACGCTTGTACTTTCATCTCCTTTCAATCGGAGGTACATCTGTAATTCAATAATGTCTTTGTTTATGTTTGATGAGTAATATATAATTATTTATGTTATCTTTTATATCCTTTACATTTTATCCTTCGTCGTTATTTAATGAACTTATGAAGGTATGTCCTTCGTAACCTTCGTCCGAAAATCATTATATCCTTAGGGAAATAATGCTTCAAAGGACGAAGGATTTTGACGTTTAACATTTTGTGTTGCCTTGTTCTTAATTCATAGCATTTGAGAACAAGCCCCCAACATGATCATCAAAGTCCTCGACCTCATCCTCCGGGGTAATGAATGGCACACCAAACTCCTGTTGGTGCCACTCATTAAGGTCTGCGGGGAAGGTAGGGGCTGGAGGTGGAGGGGACCCAGGAGGGAGAGGATGACCTATCTCGGCTGCATAACGAAGAAAATCCTCATGCAGCCGGTTAGTCCTGCGACGGCGCACAGACTCCTCGATCTCCCGGGTGCGGCACATGGCGAAGATGCCAAGAAGGCCCTTGGCCAGACGAATGAAAAGTCCCCGACCTCTACCCCGTCCCTGGCCCGGACCACTTCCTCTCCCGCTGCGGTCCATCGGACGTGAGGCAGCGGCGGCGCGAGAGGAGGATGGGTGATGTGGAGGCTGAGGAGGTGGCTCATCAGAGGAGACAGTGCCTCCAGAGCCTGAGGGAGCCCGCTTCGTACGAGCAGCTGGGTTGGTGGAATCAACCCAGTATGGTACGTAGCGGGAGTGTTTGACAGGTTTTTCGAAATGAGTCTGGGTGAACACTTCGATCATCTTCATGATAAAGGGTGCATGAAGACACCCTTTGAGAGGAGGCCAGGAAGCACAAATGATCTCTTCCCAGATCATGTCAAACACATTAATGCGGGCGAGACTGTTGGGAGCAAGGAGGAGAAGGAAGACCCGACTCTCCCCAAGGATGTTCATTTGATTCCCGCCCTTCGGGAGAACGGTCATCCTGGACAAAGAGTTAAGGTACCTGTAGTACCTATGCATGTTGGCGGTGGTCCAGAACTCCCGATCCATAGAGACATGAATAAATTTAGTCTTTTCCCGCATGGGCAGCTTAATGTCATGAACTCTCATGTTGCTGCCCTGAATATCAGCATCAGAGATGTCCAGAATATGGGCAAAACAACGGTAGCTGACTTTGTGCCAGTTCCCCTAGATGAAGAAATACATGATAGGGTAATCATACCCATCAGCTTCTTCATCTACTTTCTTGACCCAGAGGGTGCCATAAAACTGAGCTACCACCTCATCGTTCTAGGGGTATTCCATTGTCATAATATTTTTAACCCCTTTCTCTCCAAATTATGGAGAGCTGACGTCATGTCAGCATCTCCCATGTTCTCACATCCTTCCCAATCAATAAACCGATGCCTAACGACTGGGTGTTTCTTGGACAAAATGACTGAATTATAGAAATCAGCCTGGAAAAGATTTCAGAACCGAGGGTCCTGGACACCAGGATGACGAGGAGTGAGAGAAGGGTTAGTGAACTTCAGGCGTTGAAGGGTGTCCACTCCCTTCAGAGAGAAGTCGACAGGAGGTTCATTAGGTCCCCGGGAAACATTCGCCGGATGCATGTGCAGGCCGGTGATGTAGAGTGCATCAGACGACGGAAGATCGACGAAGTCGTCGAATGCTCCATCCTGCTCCTGGCAAGGAGCATATCTAGAGGAGGAGGTGCTACGATGAGGACGAGTGGCGCCAACCTTTTGGTGCCTCCCGCGAGCCGGCTGCGAGGGCATAGAGGATCCTTCTCCTTCCATCCGACCAGAGCCGCGTCCTCTCTTAGAGAGGGAACGACGAGGCGGAGGAGAGGGAACCGGTGATTCCTTCTGAATCTCATCAGAGTCGCTGCTGAATTATGTCACGGATGGGTTGCGGCGACGCACTATGTTTAGAGAGGCTTTGGGAAGTTGGACCGATTGAGGTGAGTGAGTGAGGAGGCTCAAACAAGGCTGAAAGACTAAGTCTTGAACGTTTGTGAGTGAGAGAAGAGAGGGGGCATATAAATAGGCAGCTGAACTGGTCACCAGGGACTGGTTCAACCGCCCCCAGACCGGTTCAACCGCTATTGAGCAGAATGGTCTGTTGACCAGAATCGGTCAAGGGGATAAAGCCAAAAAAATCTGGCGCATCTACAAAAAGTGACAGCTGACAAGTCTGAAAAGTGAGCAGTTCCTAACGTTGTCTGAAAAGGCGCAAAAAAGTGACTGATGCGACAGGAAAAAGTGGCTGACGCGACATAAATTAAAGCTGCAGATTCTGTAAAAAGTAAAAGCTGAAAAAGGGGTGATCTGACGCCTGAAAAGATGTTGCGCAGTCTGAAAAAGGCGCTACAAACAGGGCTGGCACAGTCCGAAAAAACGATCAGCGCAGACCTAATCGGTCAGACTGAACCAGACCGGTTCAACCGGTCCCCCATACCGGTTCAACCGATTTTGGCTAGGAAAGTCCTGGTTTTTCCTGGTTAAAACCAGCCGAGCTGAAGTTTAGCTCCGAAGTTCAGCTGGTCTCCTCCAGCTGAACTAGAAAGTTCAGCTGGCCAAGCCAGTTGAGCTTCGAGTGAAAATTTTAAAAAGTTTTTAACACTAAAACTCATTTTAATTTTAACATTTTCACAAAGTTTTGAATGATCACACTAAGTTTTAAACCTATCAAACAAAGAATAGTGAATCAAGCAATCTTTGTGTCCGTTTTCAAGTTAAGTTACGAGAATCCAAGATATTTAATTCACTCCTAAGAAAGCAAAATCTAGTCTCATCGAGGGGTTTTGTGAAGATATCGGCTAGTTGATTTTCTGTGTTTACATGACATAATTCGATATCTCCTTTTGCTTCGTGGTCCCTCAGAAAATGATGTCTTATGTCTATGTGTTTGGTTCTAGAGTGTTGCACGGGATTGTTGGCTAGTTTAATGGCGCTCTCATTGTCACATAGTAGTGGAATTCTTTTAAAATCACAGCCAAACTCCCTCAAAGTTTGCTTCATCCATAGCAACTGAGCACAACAAGCACCAGCAACTATGTATTCGGCCTCGGCAGTGGAAAGTGCAACACAGTTTTGCTTCTTAGAGCTCCAAGACACCAGGGACCGCCCAAGGAATTGGCAAGTCCCCGAGGTGCTTTTTCGATCTACTTTGCAACCGGCGTAGTCTGAATCAGAGTAGCCAAATAAATCGAAAAAGGAGCCCTTGGGATACCAGAGACCTAGATTTTGGGTGTGAACTAGATATCTCAAAATTCTCTTAACGACCACTAGGTGACACTCTTTCGGGTTAGCTTGAAAACGGGCACACATGCACACACTAAGCATGATATCTGGCCTAGATGCACATAAATACAGTAGAGATCTTATCATTGATCTATAAAACTTTTGATCTACAGTTTTACCTTCTTCATTTAAGTCGAGATGACCACTTGAAGCCATTGGTGTCTCGGCGTGCTTTGCCTTTTCCATGCCAAACTTCTTGAGCATGTCTTGTGTGTACTTGGTTTGGCACAGAAAGGTTCCTTCCTTGAGTTGTTTAACTTGAAAACCCAGGAAGTACTTGAGCTCGCCCATCATGGAAATCTCAAACCTATTTGTCATAACCCTACTAAATTCCTCACAGAAAGTTTCATCAGTACTGCCAAATATAATGTCATCGACATATATTTGACATACAAATAATTGATTGTCAACTTTGCGAGTGAATAAAGTAGAGTCTACTTTTCCTATTTCAAAACCATTTTAAGCAAGAAATCTTTAAGACATTCATACCATGCTCTAGGAGCTTGTTTAAGCCCATAGAGCGCTTTGTGAAGAAGGTAGACATGGTTTGGCTTCTTAGGATCTTCAAAGCCCAGTGGTTGCTCCACATAGACCAACTCTTGCAGTGGTCCGTTTAGGAAAACACTTTTGACATCCATTTGATACAATTTGAAATCATGGTTAGTAGCATAGGCAATTAATATTCTTATGGACTCTAACCTTGCTACTGGTGCATAGGTTTCTCCAAAGCCAAGTCCTTCCACTTGAGTGAAACCCTGAGTAACCAACTGTGCCTTGTTCCTTGTAACCAAGCCGTTTTCATCTTGTTTGTTACGGAAGACCCATTTAGTTCCAATGACAATTTGCTTAGGTCTTGCTACTAAGGACTAGACTTCATTTCTTGTGAAGTTGTTAAGCTCTTCTTGCATAGCAATGATCCAGTCTGGATCACTTAGTGCTTCCTCTACCTTAAGGGGTTCAAGAGAGGAGACAAACGAGTAAAATTCACAAAAATTTGCTAAACGAGATCGAGTTGTTACCCCTCTCCTAATGCTACCCAGGATGTTGTCCACAGGATGATCTCTCTAAATGCCATGGTGCACTCGAGGGTGAGGCACTAGAGAATGTCTTTGAATTTGATCATCTTGTTCATCTTGTTCAATGGCTTCTTCTTCTTCTTCACTAGCAACTTCTTCTTGCTCATTTTCCACTATGGTTGGCATATCTTGCGGTAGAAGCTCTTCTTCAAGGATTGGATGTCTTGAGGTTGATGGGTTTGCTTGGATGGAAGGATTTTCACCAACCACTCTAGCACTCCCATCAACAACCCTATTTGTCATCCAAATTCTCCCTTCATCATCGTCCTTTTCTTGTGGCTTCACCTCGCCTATTGCAAGCTTCTTGATGGCTTCATTAGGTGGGATTTCATTTCCTGCAATATCTTTAGAAACATGCCCTTGCGAGCCATTAGATTCATCAAATGTCACGTATATCGCTATTTCAACAAGACCGATGGTATTGTTGAAAACACGATATCCATGCACATTTGATGCATAACCAAGCAAGAAACCCTCGTCCACTCTAGGAGCAAACTTTGAGCTCTTGACTTTCTTGTTAAGAATGTAGCATTTACACCCAAAAACTCTAAAGTAATCAACCTTAGGTTTATTACCGGTGAGAAGCTCGTAGGCTGTCCTCTTGTAAATCTTGTGAAGATAAAGACGATTGATTGCATGATAGGCGGTGTTGACCGCCTCTGCCCAAAAATTGTCAGGTGTCTTGTACTCATCCAACATGGTTCTAGCGGCTTCGATTAGTGTTTGGTTCTTCCTTTCCACAACACCATTTTGTTGTGGAGTGTAGGGGACCGAGAACTCATGTTTGATTCCTTCTTCGCCTAAGAATTCTTCAACTCCTGTATTCTTGAACTCTGTCCCATTATCACTTCTCACCTTTTTGATTTTTAACTCAAACTCATTTTGAGCTCTTCTCATAAATTTCTTCAAAGTCTCTTGTGTTTCACCTTTGTCACTCAAAAAGAAAACCCAGGTGAAGTGAGAAAAATCATCAACAATAACTAAACCATAATTACTGCCACCAATACTAATGTAGGCCATAGGTCCAAAGAGGTCCATATGAAGAAGCTCGAAAGGCCTCTTGGTTGTGACCACGTTCTTTGATTGATGTGGAACGCCATGTTGCTTCCCCGCTTGACATGCGCTGCATACCTTGTTTTTCTCAAACATAACATTTGTTAGTCCAATAATGTGATTTTCCTTTTGAAGTTTGGCCAAGTTCCTCATGCCAACATGAGCTAGCCGGCAATGCCAAAGCCAACCCTTGTCAGATTTTGCCACTAAACAAGTCTCATGCATCACTCTACTAGTTGTGAAATCAACAAGATAGAGTTTGCCCTTCAAGCGACCTGTAAAAGCAACAGAGGAATCCTCCCTTCTAAGAATCTTCACATCAACATCAGTAAATAGGCAATTATATCCCATTCCACAAAGTTGTGAAACAGACATCAAGTTATAGCTTAATGAATCAACTAACAAAACTTTTGGAAGTGACTGGTGGTCAAAGATAGGAATGTTACCAACACCAATCACTTCACTCTTGCCACTATCTCCAAACACAATTTCTTGTGCTTCTTGAGTTAGTTGCAAGGAGTGAAACATGTCTTTCTCCCCGGTCATGTGATTTGTACATCCACTGTCAAGCACCCAGCTTGACCCACCGGAGGAGTAGACCTGCAAAACAAGTTTAAGCTATGCTTTTAGGTACCCAAATTGAATTGGGTCCTGTAGTGTTAGTTATCGCTTTGGGTACCCACACGCTCCTTTTCATAACCTTTCCCTTAGTGTAGGCACCCACATATTTTACAACCAATTTTCCTGAATCCCAAGTCAACATATAATCACAAAGGTAAGAATGTGAAATGGGAGCTCTAAACTTTTCTCCACATGTGGAGACCGCATCCTTCATCTGGTTCTTTGTGTAACTCAAGTTTACCTTTGCTTGAGTTGACTTGTCATTGGAGGAGTGAATCCTCCCCAAGGCATCATATAGGGTGGTTCCCTCTATGAACTTGGGGGATCTCCACCCCTTATGCTCTATGCTAGGGTTTACCTTATGTGAGTTGTACCCAAGCCCCTTTTCCCATTGTTGAGCTTCAAGGACTTGTACTCGGGTTCAACTTTCTTTAACCCATCATTGCTAGAGCACTTCTTCAATATTTCTTTGACCTTAACCTGTGGGCTTTTCTTCCTTGCATGGTTAGTCAAACAACAAGAAGCATGATATTTTGTACAATGTTTACAAATATCATTATTTGAGGAGCTAGCCTTAGACTTTTCTATTAAAGATGAAGTGTTAAAGTTCTTACAGTTTTCAAGTTGCACTTGAAGTTCTTGATTTTGAACTGTTAAGCATGACAAGCTTGATTCAAGTGCATCCTTTTCATTTGCAAGACTAACTATAGAGGTTTTTACATTAGTCATTTCTTTTTCTTTATCCTCTATAGTTATTTTGGCTAAAGTTATTTCCTTAGTCAAAACATCAAGCATCTCATCTTTATTGGAAAGCAATTCTTGAAGCTCTAGGTTTCTCTCCTTTTCAAGGATGAGCAAGTCTTCTTGAGCATCAAGAGTTGCCTTTCTTTTATCTAGCTTCTCCATTAGTTTAGTATTTACATTGTATCCATTTAAACCAAATTCTTTAATCATCTTATTTTTCATAGCAAGTTGTTCTTCATCATCATTAATAAAGTCATCATTAAACAAATGTACCTTGTCTCCTTTTGCCATGAGGCAAGTTGGAGTGTAGGAGTCGTCGTGGAGGTTGGTGAAGAGTTGCGAGCTTGAAGTAGATTGGATGACGATGTTTGCCACCTCTTCCTCTTCTTTGGAGCTAGAACTTTCTTCATCGGAGTTCCATTCTTCACCAATGTGGGCTTGGCCATATTTCTTCTTCTTGAAATATCCCTTGTTCTTGCCCCCCTTCTTGAACTTATCCTTTTTGTACTCCTTCTTGGCCTCTTGTTCCTTTTTGTTTGGACAATCCGCTATGAAATGACCGGTTTGGCCACATTCATAACATGCCCTCTTCTTCCCTTTTTCGTTGATACTTATCATTTTTCTTACAAACTTCTTGAAGGTTTTGATAAACATAGTCGTGTCTTCATCACTTGAACTATCTTCATCACTTGATGTTTTGACCACTTTCTTTGTCTTGTGATCTTTGTTCTTCTTGGAGGAATCTTGTTCATTTGAGATCAAGGCATGATTATCTCTTGTCTTTATTGGGGCTTCTTCGGACTCATGTTGTTGAATCTTAGCAAATAGTTGGTGAGGTGTCATTTCCTCATAGTCATCACGGTCCCTTATCATTCTTGCTAAACTTTTATCTTTTTCTTTGTATGCTCACATAAATAGTCTAGTAACCTTGGAGTCACTTCAATCTTCACTTCCAAGCACTCTTATTTTGTTGACCAACACCATTAGTTGGTCAAAGAGTGATTGAAGTGACTCACCCTTAGTCCAATCATATCAGGCAAGCTCACTCTACAAAGCTTCAATTCTATGTCTCTTAGCTTTGGGGTCTCCTTCATGTGACATTTTGAGAATGTTCCAAATGTCACGAGCATCCTCTCTTCCTTGGACTTTCCGGTACTCTTCCAGAAAAAGACTTCCTTTTATTATGCTCACGGCTTGAGCATTGCGATGCACTTCTTGCATCATTTCCGGAGTCATCTCTTCTCCTTGGGCGGGCTTATGCATACCTATACTGATAATCTCCCAAAGACTAGGATGTACTGAGAGCACCTAGAGGGGGGGGGGGTGAATAGGTGATCCTGTGAAAACTTAAACTTATAGCCACAAAAACTTGTTAAGTGTTAGCACAATAATTGCCAAGTGGCTAGAGAGGAGTCTCAACAAAACACAATACCACAAGAGATCAAACACAGAGATGACACAGTGGTTTATCCCGTGGTTCGGCCAAGACCAACGCTTGCCTACTCCACGTTGTGGCGTCCCAACGGACGAGGGTTGCAATCAACCCCTCTCAAGCGGTCCAAAGACCAACTTGAATACCACGGTGTTTTGCTTTGCCTTTCAATATCCCGTTTGCGAGGAATCTCCACAACTTGGAGCCTCTCGCCCTTACACTTAAGATTCACAAAGAAATACGGAGTAAGGGAGAACTAGCAACGCACACAAGACTCAAAATCAGAGCAACAGCACGCACACAAGTCGCAACAAGAGCTCGCAACACAACTCAATGAGTTCACAACTCAACAAGAGCTCTAGATGCTATCACAATGAACCAAATGCGTGGAATCGATGTCTTGGTGCTTAGGAATGTTGTAGGAATGCTTGGTGTACTCCTCCATGCGCCTAGGGGTCCCTTTTATAGCCCCAAGGCAGCTAGGAGCCGTTGAGAGCAGTTCTGGAAGGCTGATCTTGCCTTCTGAAATCGGGCGCACCGGACAGTCCGGTGCACACCGGACACTGTCCGGTGCCCGATCTCCTTCCTAAAATGGCGCATCCGACCGTTGCAGATGCGGGAGCCGTTGGCGCACCGGACATGTCCGGTGCACACCGGACAGTCCGGTGCCCCCTTCCGACCGTTGGCTCGGCCACGTGTCCCGCGCAGATCGCGCGGCCGACCGTTGGCCCGGCCGACCGTTGGCTCACCGGACAGTCCGGTGCACACCGGACAGTCCGGTGAATTTTAGCCGTACGCCGTCGACGAATTCCCGAGAGCGGCCAGTTCGCCCGAGGCAGCCTGGCGCACCGGACACTGTCCGGTGCACCACCGGACACTGCCAGGTGCACCACCGGACAGTCCGGTGCCTTAGACCGAAACAGCCTCTTGGCTGTACACAGCCAACTCTTCTCTTTTCTTCTTCATTCTGTTTCTGATACTTAGACAAGTATATTAGTACACAAAACCAATGTACTAAGACTTAGAAACATACCTTTGCTCTTGATTTGTACTTTGTCCATTCATGGGCATAGATTCTCATTTAAGCACTTGTGTTGGCACTCAGTCACCAAAATACTTAGAAATGGCCCAAGGGCACATTTCCCTATCAATCTCCCCCTTTTTGGTGATTTATGCCAACACAACTTAAAGCAACTAGAACAAGTGCAATATCACTTCAAATAAAAACTCAAATTTATTTTGATTCAATTTGGCATATATGGATCATCCTTTGCCACCACTTGGTTTGTTTTTGCAAATCAAACTCAAAATCCTGTCTCTAAGTCAAATCCACTTGTAGAGACATAAAGAGAGGTTTTCCATAGAAAATTGATTCAAGTTTCCAGGAACTCCCCCTTTTTCCCATAAACAACACTTCTCCCCACAAGAGACCAACTTTTGACAAAAGAGACAATGCAAGAGTTTTGACAAACCAAAAGCTCTATCCTACTGTTTTCAAAGTTTCTCAAGTGGTAGCTGATCCATTTATTGCTTTGGCCTTTATTTTCTCCCCCTTTGGCATCAAGCACCAAAACGGGATTAATCTTGGCCCTTTAACCCCATTGCCTCACCAAAATCTTCAATTAAGAGCAAATAGGCAATAAGAGTTAAAAGATGTACTTGGAGAAGTTACTCTTTTCATCGGAGTGCAGTGGAAGTCTTTCACGGTCCAAGTCCACCTTTCTTTCAAACCTTCTTTGAGACTAAAGCAATCAAACTTAAACAAATGGTTAGTCTCCAAGGGTCAAGTTGTAACACATCTCCCCCTAAACATGTGCATCACTTTGCAATGGACTTGTGAGGTCTAGGGAGTGTTTGTACAACTTGACCACCACAATTAGCAACAAAATGCAGAAAGGAACATGATCAAAGGCATAAACACATGTATGCTATAAATCAATCCAGGTTCCGCGAATCTAAGACATTTAGCTCACTACGCAACCTGCAAAAGGTCTTCTCATCGAGAGGCTTGGTAAAGATATCGGCTAGCTGGTTCTCGGTGCTAACATGAAACACTTCGATATCTCCCTTTTGCTGGTGGTCTCTCAAAAAGTGATGCCGGATGTCTATGTGCTTTGTGCGGCTGTGCTCAACAGGATTCTCCGCCATGCGGATAGCACTCTCATTATCACATAGGAGTGGGACTTTGCTCAGATTGTAGCCAAAGTCCCGGAGGGTTTGCCTCGTCCAAAGCAGTTGCGCGCAACACTGTCCTGCGGCAACGTACTCGGCCTCAGCGGTGGATAGGGCAACGGAAGTTTGTTTCTTAGAGTTCCATGACACCAGGGACCTTCCTAAGAATTGGCACGTCCCCGATGTACTCTTCCTATCGACCTTACATCCAGCATAGTCGGAATCTGAGTATCCAACCAAGTCAAAGGTAGACCCCTTTGGATACCAGAGCCCGAAGCAAGGCGTAGCAATCAAATATCTAAGAATTCGCTTCACCGCCACTAAGTGACACTCCTTAGGATCGGATTGAAATCTAGCACACATGCATACGCTAAGCATAATATCCGGTCTACTAGCACATAAGTAAAGCAAAGAACCTATCATTGACCGGTATGCTTTTTGATCAACGGACTTACCTCCTTTGTTGAGGTCGGTGTGTCCGTCGGTCCCCATCGGAGTCTTTGCGGGCTTGGCGTCCTTCATCCCAAACCGCTTTAGCAGATCTTGCGTGTACTTCGTTTGGGAGATGAAGGTGCCGTCCTTGAGTTGCTTCACTTGGAACCCAAGGAAGTAGTTCAACTCGCCCATCATCGACATCTCGAATTTCTGAGTCATTACCCTGCTAAACTCTTCACAAGACTTTTGGTTAGTAGAACCAAATATTATGTCATCGACATAAATTTGGCACACAAACAAATCACCATCACATGTCTTAGTGAACAGAGTTGGATCGGCTTTCCCAACCTTGAAAGCATTAACAATTAGAAAGTCTCTAAGGCATTCATACCATGCTCTTGGGGCTTTCTTAAGTCCATAGAGCGCCTTAGAGAGCTTACACACGTGGTCGGGGTACCGTTCATCCTCGAAGCCAGGGGGTTGCTCCACGTACACCTCCTCCTTGATTGGCCCGTTGAGGAAAGCGCTCTTCACATCCATTTGGTACAACCTGAAAGAATGGTGAGCGGCATATGCTAGCAAGATACGAATTGATTCTAGCCTAGCCACAGGAGCAAACGTCTCCTCAAAGTCCAAACCTGCGACTTGGGCATAACCTTTTGCCACAAGTCGAGCCTTGTTCCTCGTCACCACCCCGTGCTCGTCCTGTTTGTTGCGGAACACCCACTTGGTTCCCACAACATTTTGCTTGGGACGAGGCACCAGTGTCCAAACTTCATTGCGCTTGAAGTTGTTGAGTTCCTCCTGCATGGCCAATACCCAATCCGGATCTAGCAAGGCCTCCTCTACCCTGAAAGGCTCAATAGAAGAGACAAAGGAGTAATGCTCACAAAAATTAACTAATCGAGATCGAGTAGTTACTCCCTTGCTAATGTCACCCAAAATTTGGTCGACGGGATGATCCCTTTGAATCACCGCTCGAACTTGGGTTGGAGGTGCCGGTTGCACTTCTTCCTCCATTACTTGATCATCTTGTGCTCCCCCTTGATCACACGCCTCCTTTTGATGAACCTGTTCATCGTCTTGAGTTGGGGGATGCACCGTTGTTGAGGAAGAAGGTTGATCTCATTCATCTTGTTCCTGTGGCCACACTACTCCAATCGCCATGGTTCGTATAGCGGCCGTCGGAACATCTTCTTCATCTACATCATCACAATCAACAACTTGCTCTCTTGGAGAGCCATTAGTCTCATCAAATACAACGTCGCTAGAGACTTCAACCAAACCCGATGATTTGTTGAAGACTCTATACGCCTTTGTATTTGAGTCATAACCTAACAAAAACCCTTCTACAGCTTTGGGAGCAAATTTAGAATTTCTACCCTTCTTCACTAGAATGTAGCACTTGCTCCCAAATACACGAAAGTAAGATACATTGGGTTTGTTACCGGTTAGTAGCTCATACGAAGTCTTCTTGAGGAGGCGATGAAGGTAGACCCTGTTGATGGCGTGGCAAGCCGTGTTCACGGCTTCCGACCAGAAACACTCGGGGGTCTTGAATTCTCCAAGCATCGTCCTCGCCATATCGATTAGCGTCCTGTTCTTCCTCTCTACCACACCATTTTGCTGTGGTGTGTAGGGAGCGGAGAACTCGTGCTTGATCCCTTCCTCCTCAAGGAACTCCTCCACTTGAAGATTCTTGAACTCGGACCCGTTGTCGCTCCTTATCTTCTTCACCTTGAGCTCAAACTCATTTTGAGCTCTCCTTAGGAAGCGCTTGAGGGTCCCTTGGGTTTCAGACTTATCCTGCAAAAAGAACACCCAAGTGAAGCGGGAAAAGTCATCAACAATAACTAGACCATACTTACTTCCCCCTATGCTCAGATAGGCGACGGGTCCGAAGAGGTCCATATGCAGCATCTCCAGGGGTCTTGAAGTGGTCATCACATTCTTGCTGTGATGCGCTCCTCCCACCTGTTTACCTGCTTGACAAGCTGCACAAGGTCTATCTTTTTCGAATTGTACGTTAGTCAAACCTATCACGTGTTCTCCCTTTAGAAGCTTGTGAAGGTTCTTCATCCCCACATGTGCTAAGCGGCGATGCCACAGCCAGCCCATGCTAGTCTTAGCAATTAAGCATGCATCTAGACCGGCCTCTTCTTTTGCAAAATCAACTAAGTAGAGCTTGCCGTCTAATACACCCTTAAAAGCTAGTGAACCATCACTTCTTCTAAAGACAGACACATCTACATTTGTAAATAGACAGTTATATCCCATATGACATAATTGACTAACAGATAGCAAATTATATCCAAGACTCTCCACTAAAAACACATTAGAGATAGAATGCTCATTGGAGATTGCAATTTTACCTAGCCCTTTTACCTTGCCTTGATTCCCATCACCGAATATAATTGAATCTTGGGAATCCTTATTCTTGACGTAGGAGGTGAACATCTTCTTCTCCCCCGTCATATGGTTTGTGCATCCGCTGTCGATAATCCAGCTTGAACCCCCGGATGCATAAACCTGCAAGGCAAATTTAGGCTTGGGACTTAGGTACCCAACTCTTGTTGGGTCCTACAAGGTTAGTCACAATTGTCTTAGGGACCCAAATGCAAGTTTTATCACCCTTGCATTTTGCCCCTAATTTCCTAGCAATCACCTTTCTATCCTTTCTACAAATTGCAAATGAAGCATTCAAAGCATGATATATTGTAGAAGGTTCATTTACTTTCCTAGGAACATTAACAACATTTCTCCTAGGCATATTATGAACAGCATTTCTCCTACCAACATTTCTATCATGCACATAAGAAGAGCTAGAAGCAAACATGGCATGAGAATCAAAGGCATTATATGCATTACAACTACTATAAGCATTTCTAGGTTGTCTTCTATCATGGTACATAAAGGCATGGTTCTTTTGCACACTACTAGCCATAGGGGCCTTCCCTTTCTCCTTGGCGGAGATGGGAGCCTTATGGCTTGTCAAGTTCTTGGCTTCCCTTTTGTAGCCAAGTCCATCCTTAATTGAGGGATGTCTACCAATCGTATAGGCATCCCTTGCAAATTTTAATTTATCAAATTCGCTTTTGCTAGTTTTAAGTTGGCCATTAAGACTAGCCACTTCATCATTCAATTTAGAAATTGAAACTAGGTGTTCACTACAAGCATCAACATTAAAATCTTTACACCTAGTGCAAACCATAACATGTTCTACACAAGAGTTAGATTTACTAGCCACTTCTAGTTTAGCATTTAAATCATTATTAACACCTTTTAAAGTAGCAATGGTTTCATGACAAGAAGATAATTCACTAGAAAGCACTTCATTTCTTTTAACTTCTAAAGCATAAGATTTTTGAGCCTCTACAAATTTGTCATGCTCTTCATATAAAAGATCCTCTTGTTTTTCTAAGAGTCTATCCTTTTCATTCAAGGCATCAATCAATTCATTAATCTTATCTACTTTAGTTCTATCCATTCCCTTGAACAAACTAGAGTAATCTATTTCTTCATCACTAGACTCATCATCACTAGAAGAATCATAAGTGACATTGTTTTGATTACTTACCTTCTTCTCCCTTGCCATAAGGCATGTGTGACGCTCGTTTGGGAAGAGGGATGACTTGTTGAAGGCAGTGGCGGCGAGTCCTTCATTGTCGGAGTCGGAGGAGGAGCAATCCAAATTCCACTCCTTTCCGATATGTGCCTCGCCCTTGGCCTTCTTGTAATGCTTCTTCTTTTCTCTCTTGCTCCCGTGTTCCTGGTCACTATCATTGTCGGGACAGTTAGCAATAAAATGACCAATCTTACCGCATTTGAAGCACGAGCGATTCCCCTTGGCTTTGGTCTTGCTTGGCTGTCCCTTGCTTCCTTTAAGCGCCGTCTTGAAGCGCTTAATGATGAGGGCCATCTCCTCATTATTTAGCCCGGCCGCCTCAACTTGCGCCACCTTGCTCGGTAGCGCCTCCTTGCTCCTCGTTGCCTTGAGAGCAAGGGGTTGCGGCTCGTTGATCGGACCATTCAAGGCGTCGTCCACGTATCTTGCCTCCTTGATCATCATTCGCCCGCTAACGAATTTCCCAAGTACTTCTTCGGGCGACATCTTGGTGTACCTAGGATTTTCACGAATATTGTTCACCAAATGAGGATCAAGAACAGTAAAGGACCTTAGCATTAGGCGGACGACATCGTGATTCGTCCATCGCGTGCTTCCGTAGCTCCTTATTTTGTTGATAAGGGTCTTGAGCCGGTTGTATGTTTGAGTTGGCTCCTCGCCCCTTATCATTGCGAACCGTCCAAGCTCGCCCTCCACCAACTCCATCTTGGTGAGTAAGGTGACATCGTTCCCCTCATGAGAGATCTTGAGGGTGTCCCAGATCTGCTTGGCATTGTCCAAGCTGCTCACCTTATGGTACTCGTCCCTGCACAAAGAGGCTAGCAACACAGTAGTAGCTTGTGCATTTTTATGAATCTGTTCATTAATAAACATGGGACTATCCGTACTATCAAAGTGCATTCCACTTTCTACAATCTCCCATATGCTAGGATGGAGAGAGAACAAGTGACTACGCATTTTGTGACTCCAAAATCCGTAGTCCTCTCCATCAAAATGAGGAGGTTTACCAAGTGGAATAGATAATAAATGAGCATTAGTACTTTGAGGAATACGAGAGTAATCAAAAGAAAAGTTCGAATTGACCGGTTTCTTTCTCTCGTATTCGTTGTGGTCGTCGTCCTTTTGGGAGGAAGTAGACTCATCGCTGTCGTAGTAGACGATCTCCTTGATGCGTCTTGTCTTCTTCTTCTTCTTCTTCCCATCTTTGCGTCTGTGGCCCGAGCCCGAGTCGTTGGACTTGTCATCCCTTGGCTCGTTGACGAAGGACTCCTTTTCCTTGTCGTTGATCACCATCCCCTTGCCTTTAGGATCCATCTCTTCGGGCGGTTAGTCCCTTTCTTGAAGAGAACGGCTCCGATACCAATTGAGAGCACCTAGAGGGGGGGGGGGTGAATAGGTGATCCTGTGAAAACTTAAACTTATAGCCACAAAAACTTGTTAAGTGTTAGCACAATAATTGCCAAGTGGCTAGAGAGGAGTCTCAACAAAACACAATACCACAAGAGATCAAACACAGAGATGACACAGTGGTTTATCCCGTGGTTCGGCCAAGACCAACGCTTGCCTACTCCACGTTGTGGCGTCCCAACGGACGAGGGTTGCAATCAACCCCTCTCAAGCGGTCCAAAGACCAACTTGAATACCACGGTGTTTTGCTTTGCCTTTCAATATCCCGTTTGCGAGGAATCTCCACAACTTGGAGCCTCTCGCCCTTACACTTAAGATTCACAAAGAAATACGGAGTAAGGGAGAACTAGCAACGCACACAAGACTCAAAATCAGAGCAACAGCACGCACACAAGTCGCAACAAGAGCTCGCAACACAACTCAATGAGTTCACAACTCAACAAGAGCTCTAGATGCTATCACAATGAACCAAATGCGTGGAATCGATGTCTTGGTGCTTAGGAATGTTGTAGGAATGCTTGGTGTACTCCTCCATGCGCCTAGGGGTCCCTTTTATAGCCCCAAGGCAGCTAGGAGCCGTTGAGAGCAGTTCTGGAAGGCTGATCTTGCCTTCTGTCATCGGGCGCACCGGACAGTACGGTGTACACCAGACACTGTCCGGTGCCCGATCTCCTTCCTAAAATGGCGCAGCCGACCGTTGCAGATGCGGGAGCCGTTGGCGCACCGGACATGTCCGGTGCACACCGGACAGTCCGGTGCCCCCTTCCGACCGTTGGCTCGGCCACGTGTCCCGCGCAGATCGCGCGGCCGACTGTTGGCCCGGCCGACCGTTGGCTCACCGGACAGTCCGGTGCACACCGGACAGTCCGGTGAATTTTAGCCGTACGCTGTCGACGAATTCCCGAGAGCGGCCAGTTCGCCCGAGGCAGCCTGGCGCACCGGACACTGTCCGGTGCACCACCGGACAGTCCGGTGCCTTAGACCGAAACAGCCTCTTGGCTGTACACAGCCAACTCTTCTCTTTTCTTCTTCATTCTGTTTCTGATACTTAGACAAGTATATTAGTACACAAAACCAATGTACTAAGACTTAGAAACATACCTTTGCTCTTGATTTGCACTTTGTCCATTCATGGGCATAGATTCTCATTTAAGCACTTGTGTTGGCACTCAATCACCAAAATACTTAGAAATGGCCCAAGGGCACATTTCCCTTTCATGTACACCGATTAGATGCGACTTCATCTTATCGGCCCACTCGTCATAGTTCAACTCACTAAGAGTTGGTAACTTTCCAAGTGGGGCGGAAGAGAAGTTGGGAATAAAATTTCTAGAATAATCAAATTGAACTTTATTGAACTCGTTACCTTTACTTTTGGTGGATGATCCTTCGGTGGTGATACTTACCTTGCTCATCACCCTTGACACCAAAAGTTCTACCAAGTCATCATTGTATTCAAATTTTCCCTTACCTTTATCTTCTTCGGCCTTTCTTCTTGATTCTTCTTCTTCGGCCCTTTTCTTAGCATCTTCCTCTTTCATTTTGAGGAACATCTTCTCGGCAATCTTCATGGTGAGGTCAAGGATCTTGGGGTCCACTTCCTCACTGGAAAATGTGATGGGGATTTCCTCGAGGAGAGGATCCACATGGTCCCTTTGAGTAGACATGATCGTTTCCTCACGCGGTTAAGCGTAAAACGAGGTACGAAGCTGTTGAGACCATGCTTCGTCGCCGAAGGTCCTGCAGAAAGAAATAGCTTCGGCTGAAGCTGCACGTACGTGATGCCGAAGGCACCATTCATGAAGCTTCGGTATTACAGCATATCCGAAGATGAAGGGTCGAACCGACTTAAAGATAGAATGACCTTTTAGTCCATAAGGGTCTGAGTCATTGTTGTAAACTTTTATGAAGGGCATGATTGTAATTCCTCACAGGTTGTGTCCTGTGCCTATAAATAGTGAACAGTATTCCTTTACTATTCACGTATTCCTGTAATTGCTAACGCATCACTCAGGAATTATTGTTTGTCAAGGCAAAGGTATAAATGTACCTAAACGTTGTATTCAAATATCTTAAATTCATATAATAAGATATGTGAATGATGTCATTTATTTGCAATGTATTTATTTTTAATGTTTCATGTTTTACTTTACTCTATATTATCTTTATAAGTTTAATTACGAAGGTGAAACCTTCGGAATATTATGCTCGTGACCTTCGTCCGAAGTTCATTAAATCCTTGTGGAAATAATGCTTCGGTGGACGAAGGGCATTGATATTTAACATTTTATGTTGCCTTGTTCTTAATTCATAGCATTTGAGAACAAGTCCCCAACATTGGCGCCCACCTCCGGTGAACTCATTTCCACTTTTTTGAGCTGATGGCTTCGTTCAACAATCAAGCTGGAGCTGCTTCGGCTCCGAAGCTGGTACTCCCGATAACATGCGGTTCATGCTCAGAGCCAGCCAACAAGAAGCAAAAGAAGGAGGCACAGAGAAGGGTACAGCATGTCGGGGTGCAGGGACCCTTCATCAAGTCAAGATGGTCTCACATTCCAATTACCTTCTCCCAAGAGGATCTTCAACTCAAGGATTACCCACACAACGATGCTATGGTTATCTCTTGTGTGATCAAAGGATTTTTGGTCCATAATGTTTTGGTTGATACAGGCAGCGCAGCTGATATAATATTTGTTAAGGCCTTCAGACAGATGCAAGAGCCCGAAGACAAAATTCATGATGCCACACATCCCCTTTGTGGCTTCGGAGGAAGGCAGATTGTAGCACTCGGCAAAATCATAATGCCAGTGACCTTCGGATTTATCAACAACACAAGGACTGAACAAGTTGTGTTTGATATTGTTGACATGGAATACCCTTACAATGCAATCATTGGTCGTGGTACTCTCAATGCCTTCGAAGCAATTCTTCATCCAGCTTATCTTTGCATGAAGATACCTTCGGACCAAGGGCCCATTGCTATTCATGGAAGTCAGGAAGCTGCCAGAAGGGCCGAAGGAAATTGGACAGACTCAAAAGCAATCCATAATATAGATGGAGCTGAAGCTTGTGAGCAATACAAGTTCAGAAGGGGAAAAGCTGCTTCGGCTGATCAGCCGAAGCCCATGCTCTTATGTGAGGACATAGCAGAGCAGAAGGTGCTATTGGGATCTCAACTATCCAAAGAACAGGAGAAAACCTTGATAAGGTTTTTGTTCAACAATAAAGATGTTTTTGCTTGGTCAGCTAATGATCTTTGCGGAGTTAACAGGGATGTTATTGAGCACTCGCTCAATGTTGATCCATCCTTCAGACCCAGAAAGCAGAGGCTTCGGAAGATGTCTGATGACAAGGCCGAAGGTGCTCGGAATGAAGTGAAAAGACTCCTCAGTGCCGGAGTTATCAGAGAGGTAAAATACCTAGAATGGTTGGCTAACACTGTTATGGTAAAGAAGGCCAATGGTAAATGGAGAATGTGTATCGATTTTACTGATCTCAATAAGGCCTGTCCGAAGGACGAGTTTCCATTGCCAAGGATAGATTCCCTAGTTGATGCAGCAGCTTCATCAGAGCTTATGAGTCTGCTGGATTGTTATTCAGGCTATCACCAAATTTGGATGAAGAAGGAGGATGAACCGAAAACCAGCTTCATAACCCCTAGTGGAACATATTGTTACCTTCGGATGCCTGAGGGGCTTAAGAATGCTGGAGGAAGCTTCAGCAGAATGACAGCGAAGGTTCTTCATTCCCAGATAGGCAGAAATGTGCTAACTTATGTTGATGATATCATTGTAAAAAGCACGAAGCAAGCTAATCACATTGCTGATCTGCAGGAGACCTTCGCTAATTTTAGACAGGCTGGTTTAAAGTTGAACCCAGAAAAATGTGTCTTCAGAGTGAAGAAAGGGAAATTTCTTGGCTATCTAGTCTCAACAAAAGGGATTGAAGCTAATCCAAACAAAATCGAAGCTATCCTTCGAATGGAGCCACCAAGTACAAAGAAGGGGGCTCAAAGATTGACAGGAAGACTGGCATCTCTCAACAGATTTATATCTAGATCAGCAGAGAGAAACTTACCATTTTTCGAAGTACTGAAATCAGCTGAAGTTTTTCAATGGGGACCAGTTCAGCAGAAAGCCTTCGAAGAGCTGAAGCAATATTTGATAGACCTAACAACACTAACTCCACCAACGCCAAGGGCTCCTCTGTTATTATATGTGGCAGCTTCGCACTCAGCGGTAAGTGCAGCACTCGTCCAGGAGAAGCTTCAAGGCCAAGTCAAAAAGCAAGCCCCAATATACTTCGTATCATAAGTTCTAAGTCTATCAAAGAAAAATTATACGGAATTGGAGAAGGTACTGTATGCTGTTTTGATGGCCTCCAGGAAGCTTCGGCATTATTTTCAAGCTTACAATATAATTGTTCCTTCTTCACAACCATTGAAGGACATCATGAGAAATCGAGAAGCTACTGGAAGGATTGGAAAATGGGTTGCAGAGCTCAATGAATTTTGTATTGATTATGTGCATAGGTCTTCGATTCAATCCCAAGCGTTGGCAGACTTCATTGCTGACTGGACGCCAGGGGCTCAAGAGGAAGAAACGAATAAAGATGCCGAAGTATGGACAGTGTTTTGCGATGGGTCTTGGGGAACCTTCGGAGCAGGAGCAGCTACTGTGTTGGTTTCACCTTCCAAAGTTAAAACTTGTTATGCGACAAGACTTGATTTCAGTTGCACAAATAATATTGCTGAGTACGAAGCTCTGCTCTTGGGTCTTCGGAAGTTAAAAGCAATGGGAATCAGAAGGGCCATTCTTAAAACTGATTCCCAAGTTATTTCTGGTCATATTGACAAAAGCTACAAAGCAAGAGATTCGAAGCTTGAAAAATATTTAGATACAGTCCGAAGGATTGAGGCTTCCTTCGAAGGATTCTCTGTTAAAAATATTCCTCGTGGAGAAAATGAATATGCTGATCTATTAGCCAAGTCAGCAGCATAGGGGCTGCCCTTACCTTCGGAAGTATTTTTCGAAACAATAAAAGCACCTTCGGTCGAGCTTCTTGAAAGAGCAGTCCTCAACATATCCCCTGTTTATAGTGAAGATTGGAGAACTGAGATCATCTCTTTCCTTCAGGGCAATTTTCTTTCAGATGACGAAGCTTATAACAAGAGGATAGAAGCAAGAGCTCGACCATATGTCATAATAGAAGGGGAATTATACAAGCGGGGGGTATGTTCCCCGTTACTCAAGTGTTTATCCAGAGCCGAAGGCATAGAATTGATGAAGGAAATACACGCAGGCCTGTGTGGATCTCACATTGGATCTAGGCCTTTGCTCAGAAAAATTTTTCGTCAAGGATTTTATTGGCCAAAGGCAGCTTCGGATGCAGCGGATTTAGTTCAAAAGTGCGAAGGTTGTCAGAAATGTGCAAGAGATAAAAAACAACCTTCGTCTTCAACTCAATTAATACAACCCACTTGGCCGTTGCAAAGGTGGGGCCTTGATTTGCTAGGTCCATTACCACCAGCACAGGGGAACTTAAGATATGTTGTAGTGGCAGTGGAATATTTTTCTAAGTGGATTGAGGCAAAGCCTTTAGCCACAATAACTTCGGTTACTATTCAAAAGTTTTTCTGGCAAAATATTGTTTGTCGCTTCGGAGTGCCGAAGGCCATTACTGTGGATAATGGGACACAGTTTGATTCTGAAGCTTTCAGAGAATTTTGCGATCAAATTGGCACGAAGATCCATTTTGCATCAGTTCGACATCCGGAGTCAAACGGACTTGTTGAAAGAGCTAATGGGATCATAATGACAGGGATAATAAAGCTAATCTTCAATCAGCCCAGGGAAAGTGGCCAGAAGAATTAATCAAAGTGGTGTGGAGCCATAACACAATAGTGTCAAGATCAATAGGTTTTACGCCATTCAAACTATTGTTTGGTGACGAAGCAATAACCCCGGAAGAAGCCAAAGCAGGATCAATAAGAACAGTAGCTTCGGCAGAAGGCGAAGATGCAGTTGATCACTCTGTGGAAAAAGATGCTATAGAAGGGATCAGGCTTCAAGCTGTGGAAAACATCAACAAATATCAAGCTGAAACAATAAAATGGCGTGACAGAAAGGTTAGGCTGAAGAACATTGAGCCAGGACACTTGGTGCTTCGAAGAATAGCCAACCCGAAGACAGTAGGCAAATTACAGCTGAAGTGGGAAGGACCTTTCTTAGTAGCATCTTCGTCAAGACCCGGTTCCTACAGATTGAAGGATATGGATGACAACGACATTCCTAGATCATGGAATGCGGATGAGCTTCGGCGATATTATGTTTAGCTTGATGTAATTTTCTTTTTCTATTCTTTTTTGTGGCACCCTTTTCCTTTCCAAAGGGGGAGAAAGGTTTTTAATGGGGCCACAACATGCAATTTTCCTTATTTTAATTCTATAAGAGTGATATCCCCAAAAATGTAAATGTAAATGCAAAGGAAAAAGAAAAGAAAACAGGGAGAAGCTCAAAAGTCGTTCCTAAGGGAATGCAGAGCTTACAGCGAAAAATAAACGCTGATTCCGCCGAAAGTAAAAGGCGAAGAAGCTCCTAAGGGAGGCTTACAGCAAAAAATAAACGCTGATTCCGCTGAAAGTAAAAGGCGAAGAAGCTCTTAAGGGAGGCTTACAGCGAAAAGTCAACGCTGATACACCGAAAAGTAAACGGTGAAGCCGAAAAGTAAACGGCCAAAAGATTATGGTTTTTGAATATGTGTTTCGATATTCATTTGCACGATACATTACATCATGTCATTTGCATTCATAAACATTCATTTAGACATATATAGAATCATCATCATACCACACAAAAAAGACAGATGCTTCGGCAATGAGGATGAAATTTCGAAGAAAGAGAAATTTTTTCATGCTTCGTTGTGTACGAATAGAAGGGAAGGTGTTTTTCGCCTTCGGCTCAAAAAGAGAAGTTTCGTCCACAACAAAGCAGATTGCACATGGATAAAGGAGACAAAATATATTACAAGGTATGTACAAATTTACATAAGTTTTTTCCATAATTATATTACAAAGATCCCTTCAGAATTTTTTGTAGGAAAGTCTATTATAGCAACTATCAAGCTTCAGGTCGTCATACTTCAGCTTCGTCATACTTCAGCTTCGTTATACTTCAGCTTCGTCATCCTGCACATATTAAAGAGAAGAATAAGAAAGGTGCAAATTTCAAGGAGAAGGTAAAAGTAACAAATATAAGTTTCTTACCGGCTTAAGGTGACTTCGAGCTTCGTCACCAGCCATCCTTCGCCTGCCATTTACCCAAATCTGGGTCATAAATCTATTTCCAATGCTTCGGGCTAGGCTCGGGATATCAATCAAGTCTGTTGCTGACAAGCTGAAGTTTGGTCTATTCACAATTTTTCCGTGCGTACAGCCAGCCTTCAGAAAAGCGGCAGCTATGCCTCGAGAAGCTACCAGGGCGCAAAAATCGGCATGCCCACCAATAACTTCGTCAAGAGCATCAACCTCGCCTTCAATATGTTCCAAGGTGCTTGGCAGGTTTTCGGCTGAAGGTGAAAATTTTTCAGAACTGGCTCCGATAGAGTGAAATACGTCCTTCAGCTGCTGCACGCATCGGCTGCCGAAATTTAGGCATTTCTCTTGGAGATCCTTCAATGATTTTTGCGAACTTGAATTTTTCTCGACCTCAGTCTTGAGACTTGCTTCAAGCTTCTCTTTTTCTTGCTCATATTTTTCTGATTTTTTGAGTAGTTCATTCTTTAAACTGTAATTTTCGGCTTGAACCTCAGCCAAGGAGCCTTCCATAGACTGAATAATAAAGTCTTTCTTCTCTAAAGCACCTTCGCGTTCTTTAGCCATAATTTCAAGATCTTGAATGGCGAAGTCCTTCTTCTTCAGAACAGCTTCATAATTTTCAACTTTTTCTTCTAAATCTTTGATGATAGCTTTGTTCTTCTCCTCTTCAAGATCTTGTTGCATTTTTAGCACTTTACTTAATAATATACTCTGCCAAAACAACGTTCGTTAGAAAAAGACATAAATAATAATAATAATAATAATAAAATAATAATAATATTTTTACCTTAAAATTCGCATAGAGCAAGCTGCCGGCAACATGATGTCGCTGGTACCTGCAGAGGTCTGCTTCTATCTTCGGTAGGCCAACACTTTTGGAGAGGGTTCTAACAATTTTGGCCTCGGTGCGATTCCGAAGGCATCTTAGCTTCCCTTCGTTGACCCCACCAAATAGCATAGCCCCTGATTTATATCCGCAAGATATGGCATATTTTTTCAATTCTTCTTTTTCGGCGTCTGTTAACTCTTGTCCAAGCAAATCTTGAAAGTTAAAATCTCCTTCCTCTGAAATTTCATCAATCTGCTCTTTCCCCTTTTCAGTTGCCGTGTTCACCGCAGCCACAGCAGCTTTTTCTTCAGCCATTTTCAGAAGTATATTATCAATAACCTCAAGTGTGGTTTCCAGGTTCGAATCTTCGGTGGTCCCGGCTTCGGCCCCGGTAGCTTCGGCTTCGCCGGTTTCAGCTTCAGTGGTTTCCACTCCGGTAGCTTCGGCTGCGGCGCCTTCGGCTTCAGTAGTCTCGGCAAAGACATTTTTTGACACCGTCGCCGGTGGCGGTGTCTGATGAATCACATCTGCGACTTGGATAGTTCTTCGTTTTTTCGGCTTTGCAGGACTTTCTGCTGCCGAAGCTTCTTTGTCCTTCTGAAAAAACTTCGTCAGTTCCGGCGCCAGCGGACTTAGCTTGACAGGCAAGGGTTCAGTCATTACCTTCAGAATCTCTTCTACTTCGGCAGCAGAAGGTGTCGCAGGAGTTTCCTCCTCTCGGACCAATGTTTTTGGTTCTGGAGATGCAATTTTTCTTTTTCTTGAAGCAGCTACCTTCGGCTCAGGGCTCGGCTTTTCAGAAATTTCCTTTTTCTTTTTGGCCAATTTGGTGCTTTCTTCGTCAACGGCGCTGGCAATTCTTTTTCTCTTCGGGCCTCCGGCATCTCTGCCCAATCGCCCATAATCAGGATATTCAAAGCCTATAGCATCAAGCACTCTGTTTAGCCTTCGCTTCGAACGAGTGCCGAAGGCTGCTGTCATTAACTGATCCTCTTTTTTAGAGTAATTTCCAAGAATTTCAGTACTCATTATTTCGATTGTTTCGAGCCATTCTTGGTAGGGTGCCTTAAAATATTTCTTGAACTTATAGTGGTAGGGTAGTCGGACAAGCTCCCCCTCTTTCTTCTCTCTTTCAAGCTTCGGCATAGCCCATTCTTTCATAGTTGGAAATATTTTGAAAGCCAGATATTCCTGCACTAAATCTCTAGTACCAATGTGCTCTGCAATAATCCTGAATTCAGCTAACGCGGTTTGGGTTGGACCTTCTGGTGTCATACTGCATCGGGGTCTGGTCTCTCCGAAGATCAGTTCAAGCGGACTCTGTACCAGCTTCTCCTTGTCATCGTCAACTTTGACGTAGAACCATTCCGATTTCCAGCCTACCGCCCACTTGCTTTGGTAGCTGATCACAGGAAATTTTGTAGTCTTCCGATAGGCAAAATTGTAACAACCAAAATTTTCATGTAACCCATCCTTTCTGGCCTTAGTTTGGTAATGTAGCTCGTGTACCCGGCAGAAACCTTCGGCAAATGGCTCCACCCCTGGCTTCGGAGAGCCCAAATATAAACACTAAGCCTAACAATAGCATTAGGAGTTAGTTGATGCAGATAGATCCCAAACTTCTTTAGCACATCGGCAATCATCCTATTCAAAGGAAATCTCAAACCAGCTTTGAGGAAACTCTTGAAAATCACTATTTCATCTTTCTGTGGCTTCGGGGTAGTTTCTTCTCCACCGAAGCGAATCAACTTTTTCTCATCTTCGCTGAAGTAGCCCGACTTTACCATTTTCGGAAAATCAGCCTTGGAGATGGTTGACTTTCCGAAGTCCATGTGGCTAGGCTTGCTCGGAACTGCTATACTGTGATCACCTTCAGAATCAGTCTCTTCAATATCTGCTTGTTCTGCTTCAGCAGCAGGGTTGTCTTCCGATGTCACCAATCCAGATCGCTTCATTGCTTCCGAGATAGGAACAGTTTCCACAGCTTCGGCTTCGTCTCCTTCGCGCTCAACTCTAGCAGTAGAACGCACTCTGGCCATTTGATTTTGAATTTCTTGAAAATTAATAACCTTTCTTCCGAAGCTCTTCTTCTGACGAAGCAAGCACCAAACTGGAGCTTCGTTTGAATGCGAAAGTCAAGCTTTGGCTATGGTTAAAATTTTTGGCAGCAAAACAGTGCAATAGCAATGAATGCTGTGGTAACTTCATACCTACCTGTCTGTTTATATAGTGCTGCAGGTAAGAAGATGAATCGTCAGGATTTTTACAACAGGCAAACAGTTGCTCGCACCCACTGCATGGTGGGCCGCAAAAACCAAAATAGTGAACCTGCATGGTGGGACTG
This sequence comes from Zea mays, assembly GCF_902167145.1. NCBI lineage: Eukaryota > Viridiplantae > Streptophyta > Magnoliopsida > Poales > Poaceae > Zea > Zea mays. The sequence goes on along the minus strand of NC_050100.1, from coordinate 36,581,571 downwards.
CTACGCGCTCGAAAACTGTATCATTTCTCGACAACAAGCTAAGGGAAGGTGTTTTTCAGACCTTCGGCTTCCTGAAGCCTAAGAGACTTTTTTCACGGATCAAGCTCGTTACGAAAAATGATCTAGCACCGCGAAGGGGCTACTGTTGGGACCATGCTTCGTCGCTGAAGGTCCTGCAGAAAGAAACAGCTTTGGCTAAAGCTGCTCGTACGTGATGCCGAAGGCACCATTCATGAAGCTTCGGTATTACAGCATATCCGAAGATGAAGGGTCGAACCGACTTAAAGATAGAATGACCTTTTAGTCCATAAGGGTCTGAGTCATTGTTGTAAACTTTTATGAAGGGCATGATTGTAATTCCTCATAGGTTGTGTCCTGTGCCTATAAATAGTGAACAGTATTCCTTTACTGTTCACGCATTCCTGTAATTGCTAACGCATCACTCGGGAATTATTGTTTGTCAAGGCAAAGGTATAAATGTACCTAAACGTTGTATTCAAATATCTTAAATTCATATAATAAGATATGTGAATGATGTCATTTATTTTCAATGTATTTATTTTTAATGTTTCATGTTTTACTTTACTTTATATTATCTTTATAAGTTTAATTACGAAGGTGAAACCTTTGTAATATTATGCTCGTGACCTTCGTCCGAAGTTCATTAAATCCTTGTGGAAATAATGCTTCGGCGGACGAAGGGCATTGATATTTAACATTTTATGTTGCCTTGTTCTTAATTCATAGCATTTGAGAACAAGTCCCCAACAGAAGCTATGATACCAATTGAAAGTAGCCTAGAGGGGGGTGAATAGGCTAATCTGAAAATTTTCACAACAAACTTCGAAAGATTGTTAAATACACAGTTCGACTGGTGCAGGCCGGTTCAACAGCTACGTGCGCAAGTTGAACCACTCTGAACCAATCCAACTGTTTTATAAACTTTAGACTAATCTACTCGAAGAAGTATTTCGCGAGTCCTTTTGAGAAGCAAAGTATAACTAAGTTAGAATGAGAAGATGAATATGTAAAGGCTATTTCACTTCTAGATATACTCTACAGAAAAATCTATATGTCAATCTTGCAAGTAAAAATATCTTAAATTAAAGACAAGCAAGAACACAAGACACAAGATTTAATCCAAGGTTCGGCCACACCACAAAGGTGTCCTACTCCCCGTTGAGGAGCCCACCAAGGGCCAGGTCTTTTTCGACCCTAATCCTCCAAAAGCCGACCACAAAGGTCAAGGCAATCTCTTCTTATCTTAGCTCAAAGAGTGGGTGATACAAACTTCTTGGGGTCGTCCACAAATTTGGAGACTCCCAAGCAACCTCAAATGATCTTGAAACCTAGGGTTTCAAGAATACCAAGAACGCACAAGAGGGGTTTGCACAAGCTCAAGATTTTAAAAGAGATGGGAGAGGAAAGCCAAATCGTGAGCACAAGCACAAACCTCACACCCAAGAGCTCCTCCAACAAGGTTGAATCTTGAGGAAGATTTAAATGTGAGAGAGATGGGAGAAAGGAGTGCTTTGTCTCAAGTTAGGTGAGCAACAAATGTGTAAGTGTACAACCGCATTGAAGAAGCGGGTGGAGGGTTCTATTTATAGCCACGGCTCAAAAAACTAGCCGTTTGACTAGGAACCCCGCAAAAAACCAGTTGAAAAAGGTCAGCAGACTGTCTGTCAGTCTGACTGCCAGACTGACTGACAGACTGACCTGCAGGCTGGTCAGGCATGACAGGACCGGTTGAACCACCCCCTAGGGCGGTTGAATCGCCCCCTGACAACTCTGGTGACCTGACTGCCAGTCTGACTAGCAGACTGCAGGTCAGAAGTTAGAGGGTTCAGAGACCAGTTGAACTGCCCCCCAAGACCAGTTCAGCTGGTCTAGACTAGAGAGTTTAGGAGAGAAAACCCCAGCTCAACTGCCCGGGGGCAAGTTCAGCTGGTGTATGGTCAAAGAGGTCCACAGCTGAAGTTGAAGTTCAGCTGGAGTTGAAAGCTCAACTCAGCTGAAGTCCAGCTCAGCGGAAAAGCTCAGCTGCAGCTGAAGAAGCTCAACTCAGCTGAAGTCAAGTTCAGCTGGAAAGCTCAGCTGCAGTTGAAGAAGTTCAGCTGCTTTTCAGCAAGAACAATCTAGGTTTCTCAAACCAAACCATGGTCAACCAAAGAATGTTAAAGTGATTTTTGGTTTTCAAAAATAGCTTTTGAATTTGGGGACTTGAGCTATAGCAAACATTTTTACCTATGCGAAAAAGAATAAGGAAGAATTACATCATACAACTCAAGATTTTACATAAAATTTTATACGTCCGTTGCATGAAGTCCTTGGTGCTTCCTTAAGTTCCTTTTCTTTCTAATCATACATTGGGAATAAAAACTCTTAGTACCTTTATTTGTTTTGTCATTAAATCACCAAAACCCTCACTTGGGGTTGATTGCACTAACAGGATGGCGGGTTAGTTTCAAGATTCCCTGGGGACTCTTTAACAAAATAGCAATGGCGAAAGGGGGTTACACCAGGGCCGCACGATCAAGATCCGATGCACTAGATTAAACTTTGAACCGCTACACAGCCCGGGCTATTCGATTTCGAATCTAAGATCAAAAGACCGCCCACGCCACGATCTAAACCTGATCTGATCGTTTGTCGATCCGTGGCTCAGATTTAAAACGCGAAAGGGTACACAGGTGTCTTAATCTACGCCGCCCAAACCTAGATGAATGCCACCATCTTTCTTCCTTTTCCCGCACCCCACACATGGCGGCGGCGTCGATCCGAGGCCTAGACCTCGCCTGAGACACGCCCATCCGAGGTTCTAGGGCCTAATCCGAATGCTACTTGGAGCAAAAGAGGGCGAACACGCTGACATGAACATGAAGGGGGCGGCATACCCGTGCACATCGCGGCGGAAACCCCATCCGCAGAGCAGTGAGGCATGGCAGTGATGCCCGAGACCCGATGATTAATTACTGCCACACCGAGGTATCCAGCGCGCAACCGCGTGTTCACACAAGCTCCACGTGACCACACGATGCTTTCTAACACGCTCCGAGGTCTCGCCATCGACAGGTTCTCAACATTTCCTGAGGTGAACCTCGGTTTCTTTTTCTCTCCCCCTTGGCGATTGTCGGTGGTGAGGCACACAACTTTGCCCGAGGCGGTCCACGGGCATCAGGTGGACGGGGTGGTTGCGGTGCCCCCCTCGGACTTTGGCCACATGGGATTGGGCCCAGAGATCTCGGCTCCTGGCTTCGATTAGCGCCAGATGCGGAGAAGGTTTGGGAGGACAAGGATGGCTGATGGGTCCTATTGGTCAGTTGGCATACCATGAGAGAGAATGACATCGTGGCCCCACAAGTCGGCGCGGTCACCTGCTCAAGCTGGTCAAGCGGGCGTGGCATTAGGGGCAGGCAACCGGGCCCCACCGGTCGGCGTCAGGTGAAGAGTTGGGTTGGCACGGCTAAGGGAAGTGGGCCGAGCGAGGGAGTAATTCCTAGAGTGGGCCAAGCGGGTGAGTGAAGGAGAAGGTGGGTCGTCTGAGGTGAATTCAGCCCAGGGCGGTTTTCTTCTCTCTTTTTTTCTGTTTCTTATTTTCTCAATTTGTGTTTTGTGTTCTAGTTTCCAATTTCCAAATCTCAAACTTAATTTCATGCTTCAAATTCAAGATAAATTCACAACCGAAATTCCAACATGAATGCAAAGGTTTTAATTTTATTTTAACTTATTGTCGTACTCATGTATACAAATGCTTCTAACCCTATATGCAATTCAATAATAGTAGTTTTATGTAATAAATAGTTTCATCAATAGTTTTATCAAATTTAATTCCAGTGTTAGAATTCAAAATCTAAATTTGAACCATATAAATTTCTCCATTTGTTTGTCCCAAGAGAATAATAAAAAAGGTGCGAAAAATCCTTATGAAGATTACTTTTTGATTTTAAATTTAGAGAATTTTCTTAAATGTCAAAATATGATTTTTAGGGTGTTACAATTGTCGATATGTTATTAAGTGTTAGAGGAGCTTCGGCAATGAAACACCTTCGATGCAGAACGTGGAGAAGGATGAAGAGGCTAGCTTCGTCATAACAACACAAGGAAATGATAACGGGAGAAGGTGTTATCCTAATGCTAAATGTCGAAGACAATATTGCCCTCACAATTATTTGTAAATCCTACGTACTGTTTGTATGGGTATATATGTAATTTCATACGAAGATGTACATTCCCCTATAAATAGATGAATAGTGCCCTGCATAAAGTACCTTTTTGGGCAGACTAGATAATTGTCTTGTGTGATTTCTTCCTCAGATCACCTATGTCATAATTCACTTTGTGAAACCAAAGGTACAATTGTAAATTCATTACATGAAAGGGGAAAATGAGATATAAAAATATCTAAGATGAGTTAACAAATTTAACTTCTTTACATTCATTGTATATTTACTTATACACCGATGTTTGATTCATTCGGTTAAAATCCCAACCTTCATCTTCGAAGGAAACAACTCCTTGAGGACAAAGGTTGATCATCTTTTTAACATTATGTTTCCTTGTTTTCAACTGTGTATAGCAATTGAGAACAAGTAACTAATAGGGCTTCCCGTACCTCCAGAAGTGTTCTTCAAATCTCTTAAAGTGCCTTCATAGAGTTAATGGAAAGAGTTATGCTAATGATATCCCTGCACATAGTGAGGACTAGAGAACAGAAATCATATCCTTTCTCCAAGAGAACCGTCCTATAGATGACAAAGCTTATCTTAAAAGGGGACAAGAGCTATTTAAAGAGGATGTATAGAATCATACAAGGGGAGCTATTTAAAGAGGGTGTATGCTCACCTCTTTTCAAGTGTTCGAAGGACAAGAGTTGATGAAGGATATTCACTCTGGTATATGTGGAGCACACATTGGATCCAGAGCACTCTTGGGCACGGTGTTTCAAGAAGGGTTTCCATTGGCCGAAGGCAGCTTCAGATGTAGTAGAGTTGGTGCAAAAATGTGACAACTCCTAAAGGTGCATAAGAGATCAAAAACAACCTTCATCATTGACCCAGTTAACCCAACCAACATGGCCATTGCAACAGTGGGGAATGGATATAATTGGCCCAATCCAGTAGCATAAGGGGATCTAAAATATGTTGTAGTAGTAGTGTAATATTTTTCTAAATAGATCGAAGCTAAAGCCCTTGCCACAATAACTTTGGCTATAGTTCAAAAAAATTTACTGGCAAAACAATATCTATCGCTTCGGAGTTCCACAATCATTAACTGTTGACAATGGAACTCATTGTCTCTAAAGCTTTCAGAACTTTTTGCAGTCAAGTGGACACAAATATACATTTTGCATATGTAAAACACCTAGAATCCAATAGGCTAGTCGAAAGGGAAAATGACATCATCTTATTGGGACTCATAGGTCACTCTTTGGTTTGTTGAAGGGAAAATGGCTAGAGGAGCTGACCAAAGTGGTTTGGAACCACAATACTTTGACTTTAGGACCACAAGATCCACCCCTTTTAATATCCTTTATGGAGACAATGCGATGTCTCCATATGAAGCAAAGCTAAGATCATCACAAATTGTTGCCATGGCCGAAGACAAAGACAAATGAAAAATTTCAAAGGACATGATAGAAGGGATCAGACTCAAAGCTATTGATCACATTAAGAAGTATCAAGCTGAAACTACAAGGTGGCGAGACAGAAAGGAAAAATTAAAAAACCAAAGCTAGGTCACTTCGTGCTTTGAAGGATAGCAACCTAGATACATCAAGAAAATTTCAAGTCAAATGGGAATGTCCCTTCTTGGTTGTATCTTCGAACATGCTAGGATCGTACAAGCTAAAGGATATGGACAAAAACGAAGTTCCAAAATCCTATAATGCCGACGAGCTTCATAGATACTATATATAATCTTCATGTACTTTTTTCCTTTCTTTTCTCTTCTTCCAACTTTGATATTGATAGCCGTTTTCCTTTCAAGGGGAAAGGTTTTTTAATGGGGCCATCTTTGTAATACAAATATAACTTCGCTCCATAATGTATAAGGGCGTACTCCCCCACAATGTAATTGTAATATCAGACTACACCATCGAGTCTAGAAAGAAAAAAGAGGCAATCTTGAAGTCCTTCATATGAAGGCAAGATCAAGGCACTGAACTAAAGGTGCCAAAGACTCAAAAGTTATTTCTACAGGAATACAAAGTCAAAAAGAAAAAGCACTGAAATAAAGGTGTTGAAAGCTTAGAAGTTGTTTCTAAGGGAATGCAGAGTCAAAAAGAAAAGGCACTGAAGTAAAGGTGATGAAGGCTCAAAAGTCATTCATAAGGGAATGCAGAGTCAGATCTCATAAACCTTTGGATAGAAGACATGATCATTTATATTTTGATGTACCTTCAATATTACACCTTCGGCAAGATACATTTTTGCATCATAACACTAGATTTGCAAAAAACCCTCGGCAAGTAGGTATCATGGCATCATGTCATCAAGCACCATATCATTCATATGGTTACACCAAAAAATCCCAAAAATCCTCCATTCAAAGAACAAATTGGTTACATCCACCATTATATGACTTGAAAGACCTTTAGATGGAAGGCAAAATCGTTATACTGATAATTTTTTTACTCAAATTGTTTTATTTTTCTTTAGAGTTATTTATCATCATGCTCAATGTAAGCCACGAGTTATTTATCGCTTTGTTCTGCATGAAAAGAAGGGAAGGTGTTTTTCGCCTTCGGCTCAAAAACGACATTTCTAGTTTCACCCTCAACAAAGCAATTTGAGAAGGGTAACATAAAAAACTTTCACACTACTGCAAAGGTCATTGTTTACACATTACATCATATCAGTTCTAAGTGCTTCAGATTCTACTTGATTCAAGCTTCGGCACCTTCAGCATCATCATCATCAACCTGTGAAAAAGTGTAAGTACATTAGAAAAAAGAGAGCAAAAAATGTTACATAAAAAGGTTTGAAGTTTACCTCGCTCATATGTATTCTAGCTTCGGCTCTGACTATTTCTTTTCCTCCATTTGTCTTGATCAATGTAATGGATCGACTAGCCACATTCATGGAATCTCTAGTCGATGAGGTAATATCATCTATCGATATGCCGAAGTTTACCTTTCCAACAGTTTTGACATGTGTGCATCTAGCTTTCTCTAAAACCAAAGTTGTTCCACGGGATGCAGCCATGCACAAAAGTCGCCATGGGTTCTCATGACCTCTTCAAAGGCATCTACTTCTCCTGCAGTCCATTTCAAAACTCCAGGTAAGTCGTCCTCATCATACTTAGATTTCACAAAGCTGCACCGACAGAATAAAATACGTCAAGGAGGCGTCGACAACAGCAGGAGGTGATTTCAAAATAGCTTTCTCGAAGCTCTTTTAACAATTTGATTAGATTGGAGTTCTCTTCTTCTTTGTTATCCTCATCTTTTCGAATGTTTTCAACTTTAAGACAAAACTAGGAGTTCTCCTTTTCATGATTTTCTTTTTTTCTCTTCGACTCATCCATGAGTCATTTCAATTCTTCATTTTGCTCCTCAACTTTTTGCATGTATACATTTTTTTGATGTTACATCTTCGTTGAGTTTTTGAGCTTCGATTAATGATTTACCCAAAGATTGTCTCAATGTCTTCGGCGTCGTTTATCTTGCGAAGTCTCTTAGCTTTGGTTTGCAGCTCCAAAATGACAGCTTCGTTTTTCTTATCTTTTGTGTCTTGATGATCCTCAGAGCTTTACTCGACAACAAACCCTGTAATTTTTACCGTAAAACGAAAGCACTGAGAACATTATGCATGTATCAAAAATATGCTAGGAGTATTTCCGACCTTGATATTTGTGTAAGCCAAGCTTCCAGCAATGGTTTGTTTCTTCAAGCTACTGAGCTTCTTCTCCATTTTTTGGAAGCCAATAGTTTTTGTCAGATGTTTTACCACTCTAGCTTCATCCTGATCAGGAACACAAAACAACTCATCATGGTCGCCTCCACCGAAGATAATGGATTCGGGGTGGTATCTAAGTGTTAAGGCATGGTTCTTTAGTTTTGCCACCTCTTTGGCACTTAGTTCTCAACCACAAACATGTTTGAAGTCAAATTCAATTTCCCCTTCTTCCTCGTGATAGGGGATAGTTTTGGCTTCTCAGGCCACTAGGGGCCTCAACTTCAAGTATTTTAGGCTCTATGGCCTTGGTTGCCAACACTATTGCTTCAGCAGTCTTTGCCTCTATAGGTTGTAGGGTCGTGATTATTTCCTCTATTGAGCTAGCAACCACCACTGCTTCACACACTATTCCAGAACCTTTGCCCTCTTTGCCCTTCATGGTTAGTAACAAACTGGTCAGGTCTGATTCTAGTGAACTCAAAGTATTGAACGGTAAAGGATGGGTCATTACCTTTAATATTCACGTCGCCCCAAGTGTGAGCCTGACGGACTCCTGATGTCCTTTGCCATTTTTAGGGTCTTCCATCGGTTTTACTGATATTTGTCTTTTCTCTTTATGAGGCTGGGATTCTTGATTCAGAATGAGAAGACCCCTCACCACTGTCTTTTGCTACCTTTGACACTTTCGCCACCTTTGGTTTCTAGCATTTTTTGTTTCTTCGCCTTAACCGATCTGATTGCTTCCCTCTTCATGAGGCTATCGGTTCTCTTTCTCCTTATCCCGGCATTAGCCTCTTCGCTTATCTTCGGATAATCGGGGTATTCAAACCCTAGAGCATTCATAACTCCATTCAGCCTTTGTTTTGACCGATTGTCGAAGGTAGTCATCATCAACTGGTCTTCTTTTATTGTATAATTTCTAAGGATTTCATTGCACATTAACTCGAAGAAGTTAACCAATCGACACATGGGCCTTTGAATATGGAGTGCTCCTTAAACCGATAAGGCAAAACCTTCAACACATCGCTCTTCGTCTCTTCATCTCTCTTCTTAGGCTTTGGCATTCTCTAGCTAGATAGCATGGGCAATGTTGAGTTTCTAAGAAATTCTTGCACCAGATCCTGGGTCCCAATATGGTCCACCATAGTAATAAAAGTCGCATGGGCTACCTAGGAAGTTGAGCCTAGGACCATATTGCACAAAGGTTTCTTGTAGTCAAATCTTATCCTCAAGGGACTCATGACAATACCCTGTAATACTTCCCTTTTCTTTGTGTCGACCTTCATGTAAAATCATTCCCTGGTTCACTCATTTGGCCATTTGGTCCGGTACGCAAGCATAGGAGACCACTAACTTTTCGATATGCAAAGTTGTAGCAGTCAAAGTTGTTATGTTGCTACACTTTCTCAATAGCATTCATTTATAATGTAGCTCATGGATTCTACAAAAGCCTTCAGCGCTCGCCCTCACACCCTAGCTATGCACTGCCCAAATGTACACACTCAGTCTAACTATAGCATTTAGAGTTAATTGATGCATAAAGATTTCATATTTCCTCAGGACTTCAGCGATCATTTTGAACTTCTGAAAACCACTATCTCGTCATCCTTAGGCTCTAGGTGGTGTCACTACTAGCAAACTGAACCCCATCCGTCTCATCAACATAGTCGAGCTTCTTCATAACATCAAAATTGTTGGGCTTCACAGTGGATTCCCCAAAGTCAATATGGCTCGGTTTTGTTGGTTGAAGGTCAATTTCATCTTCGTCAGTTATCGAGGCATCTCCCTCCCCAATTTATTCCTCTTCTGCTACTTTAGTCTCAGTTGTTGCCTTCATAGCTTTTAAAATTGTCATAGTAGCCCCCATTTCCACCGTGTAACGAGCATCTTCTTCTTTTTGGACTGCTTTGGATAAAGTTGGGGTTATCATCTTAGGGATCGAGTGGATTCTGGCCATGGGTGATTGAGCCGAAGTTCACAAAAACAATCGGGGAAGCGGAAAAACCTTCGGATGCATGAAATTTGGTGGTAGAAGGTTGGTACAAGTAGTAAATGAAGTGGTAGTTGCATGGAGCCATTCAACTTATATAGATTGGTAGGCTTGGGAGCCGAGGAATCACACTGCTCTCGTCCGCTGTCTTACATACCATTATAACTTATTTTATTCCATTTTTAATAACGTGTTCAAGGAAGGTGTTTTTTGGACGTTCGGCTTGAGGACTATATTATTTTCGTGGTCTGAGCTCGTTATGAAAAACGAACTAATTCTGCGAGGGGCTATTGTTGAGGGTCCTCATTAACCGAAGGTCCTAAAAACATTAAATCATGAGTTTGTTTCAGGTAGGACAGGGTGAAATGTCGAAGGACACCTTCGTATGAGATATCGTGCAGCTGTCGTAGACGTAGAGATGAAGCTACGATGTTCACTTTGGTGGCTTCCATGTGTAATAAAAGGTGCCAGCAGGAGCGAGGCAAGATGTTCAAGACTTGTTTAGCAAGACTACAAAAGGAAAAGACAACAATACCCTAAATTAGCTTTGTAGCTCATATGTATATGATTGAGGACACGATTGTAAATTTGTCGAAGTTGTACCCCATGATTATAAATAGCGACACAGTTGTGTGCATACAATTAGCCTTTTTGGCTCAAGAAAATCGATTCATTCTGCCTACATAGTCATGTTCTTTCCTCACCTTTGCATTATTGTTTGTAAAGCCAAAGGTATATTTGTAATTATTTGTCATATTGTAAAGAGCGAAGCAAAGTAATAACATAACAAGATGAGTAATTTGTTTCATCTTCTATGTTTCATGTTTTGCTCTTGTTGTTACTAGTTTATGTTTCTTACCTTCTCCCTTTAATTGATCCCTTTATGAAGAGTTATTTAAAGGGTGAGGTAATGGGTTGATTCATTTGTGTTGCCTTGTTTTTTATATCCTTCAGGAGCCAAAAATGAGTGACCAGCACTCACCATGCATGGCAAGTGTTGCCGAAATTTTGTATTGACAATCTTATGTTCCTTTGTTGTAGAGAGGAGACCATCCGACTCCACCACAACCTTAGATATAACCCCTTTTTTGTATCATTGTCATAGATCACTTAACCTAGTTAAATGGGGTCACTAATTAGTAATTAGTTAGACATTAGTACATGGGGTTAGGCACATACCATCTTAATTGGTTATTGAATTTTGATTTCGTGTTTCAAATATATGGACAACCTAGTGACCATATACCATGGAGGCATCATGGAAAGAGATCACTGTGGATATGCTGAGTTCATTGATACGCAAAGCATGCTCGTGTTATTCATTGATAGACCTTCCTTCAGTGAGTTGGTTGCAAAGGTTAGGGAGGAGCTAGGTTGCCATGGCGATGATGTCATTGCCGTTAAGGGCATAATTAATCTAGGTCGTCCACCAAATGTCGTAAGGGGAGCAATTTATACTTTAGAGCCGGCCACGTGGGCGCCAGCTCAACGCAGCGAACTGAGACCTCGGCAGCATCATTGTTGGCGTCAAGACGTGCAACCTCGACGCTTATAATGATGGCGCCGAGATAAAGGTCAATTTCCTGAAATAAAACCGAAAAGGGCGTATTTGTGAACAACTTTTTCCAAAAAGGGCCAAAATGCAAAAATACGGTAGTTCAGGGAACGGTGGTGGACTGGTGGTGTCGCTCCGCTAACCATGTCGGCGGTGGTCACGCTCAATGTATGTGTCGGGATGGAGTTCTTTGATATGAAACTCATGGATAGTTACAACGACATCCCAATTCTCATTGTCACGAGGGTGTGAGTGGAGGCGACAGTGAAAATAGGTTCACTGACAGTAGCAAGTACGTGGACATTGACTACCTTGTTTACTTCAATGGCACATGCCCATCTATATGTTAAGCTATCTCTAACAATTTAATCATCTTTTTTTTTTCATTTTAAACTTCAATTTATAAACAGTATAGCCTAAAGCACATAACAATGTTTTATACATCCATTTGTACCATCTGCTGGCCATAGCACATGCGAACTGGTCGGTATCCACGGTGTTGGAGCTAGCACGGATTTGTACCGACCTATGTATGCATTGGATATTTAAGTTGCTTCGAATCGTGTCGCCGTGTCGATCAGTCTGTCTATCTTGGCCATGTAGCAAGAGAGCCGACATGGTTGAGCTGTATTGGGCCATCGGCTGGATTCATGGCCTCGGAAACGTACGAAACTGGGCCTCTACCTGCAGCAGCACCATGAAGTGTACAGGTTCGACTGTGAGAAAATGCGATAACAAATGGGCCCTTCAGATTTGGAGGGATCTCTAATGGAGTATTTGGTTTGAGTATCATCACTTACTATTTTTGTTTGATTTGTGCAATGAAATGAGTTGATCTATCACCACCTCATTTCTCATAGTTAGTTAATATTAATATGAGAAATGTAGCCATCACACCTTAAACCAAACACCCCCTAACTAATTAAATGGTGCTGAGTCAAGCAGTTATGTACATTGACACCACAAGAAAAACAATTTTAGAAGACACTGTCAAGTTATTTTTGGAGGCAGGCACACATTTAAACGTTATGTGCATAATTTTAGTGTCAATGCACATAATTTAAATGGCGCTGAGTCAATGCACAATTTTAAATGTGACCGTCTCCGTAAACATTTAAACGGGATCTAATAAAATATTTGTTTCCAAAAACCATTTATAAAAACAGGTGCCTAATATGATTGCCTTAAAAAATTAAATTCTTAGAGGCGAACATTTTATGATCATCTCTGTTAACTTATGGTTTTTGGAGACTGTCATTCTAAAGTCTTCGCACATAAAATCATTTTATGAAGGCGAAAGTCTTAATGGGTGTTTGTTTTAAAAAATCAATCCATTCTAGATAAATTTGGTGTAATGAACTCATTTCTAATGTTATTTCTAATTATTATCCTATGAGAAATGAAATGGTGATGTATCAACTCATTCCATTTCACAAACCAAATAAGAAAGTGAGAAGATGATAAACTAACTCATCCCTTAAACCAAACACGTTGTAAGATATTCACCTCTATAAGTAGTGGCATCCAAAAATAATTCATAACTTTTTTCATATGGATTCAGATAAAGATAAATTTTATATAAAAATTGTAACTTTCAACATGATTTACAACATTGCAGTTGAAAATATTTTGAATTCAAACTGTTACCAAAATATTGCTATAAATCCATAGATTTTAAAATTTGAAATTTAAAATTATCAAACAATCTCGGTTGTAGGTATGGACTATATGAAAGTTATAGTTCTTAATACACTCCATTGTAGTTGAATGTTTGTTTGAGTTTAAGTCGTTTATAGTCCCAAATGTATGTTTTAAGTTTATAAATTTTGAAATTTAAAATTTTGAATTACTAAACGATCTCAAATATTCACATAGTTAATACAAAATTTATAATGGCTAACATTAGCTACATGTTTATTGTTGATAAGTTTTTTTATTTAAATCCGTTAGATTCTCAAATGTTTGCTCTAAATTCAATTATTTTTATATTCAATTTTGATTATTTTGTAAACAATCTCGCAGAGAATACATTCTGTATCAAATTGTAGTGTTTGACACGATTTAAAACTCACCTTAGCAGCTTACGTTGAGTGTTATATATTTAGGAGCTATCAGAGTCTTGAACAATCTCTTTCATGTTCAAACATATGCTTTCACATCCTACAGTGATGTTGTATTATGATTAGTATTCCCTCTGTTCTGAAATAGTAGTTGTTTTAGCTATTGGTTTTTGCCGGTACACTGAAATTAGGGTACCCCTTACTACTGTATCAAGACGCAATATTCACGCGGCTATCTTTAATCGCGTGGTAAAGGAGCTGTACATGGGACCAGGTCATGACTCGCCCCAGCCTTGGGCGACTACTCTGGGCCAGCAACAGCACCTGACCCCTCCACGTGGGCGGCTCCAGGGCCGCCATGTGTCCAGAGAAAGTGAGATACTCCAAGGCATCAACAGTGAGTCCGGACCCCATGGGAAAGTGCGGGACCCCTGGATATACAGTCCGGACCTCCAAGTTGGTCCAAGACCCCCACGTGTACGGACCGGACCCCTAGAATGGGATCCGGACCCCCCCCCCTATGGGGTCCGGGCCGCCCACAGTAGGGTCCCAAGGTCCCAGGACAGAACACACCCGGGCCTTAATTAGGGCCCAGGCGGGGGTCCGGAGCTGACACGTGTCCAGACCTGGTCTGGTGTGATCTGGACCTATTCGCATACACTCCTGCTCCCCGTTCAGGCGGAGACCCGATACTGCCACGTGGCATACTGCGCGCGGCATAAGCCAACGGGCGGAACCTGGCATGACGCCTCTGGGCTACGCGCGCCTTCGCATTCATTACGGATAAGACGTGCGCCTGTCCATTCCACTGACAGGCGGCGTGGTCAGTCCACGATACGTGGGCCGTGCAGTTACTCACCATTACTCCCGCGTTACCAAGGGTTACTACCCATCAATGCTGCATGGACTGCAGTCATCATGACTCTCGCTTATTACTCATGTGTTACTCTGTCAGCATTAGTTATTCACATAATGTATTTCTTCCCTTATGCACCTGGGCCCGCATGTCGGGGCTCAACATCCTTGTATGTGCCTCCCTTAAACTATAAAAGGGAAGGCACACAACGTTACAAGGGACAGACATGCTCACACATACTCAATACAACTTACACACAGTAGAGGTAGGGTATTACGCTCCGGCGGCCTGAACCACTATAATCCCTCGTGTCCTCTCGTGTTCATCCCGAATTCACCAGACAAACAACTGCTTAGGCCCCCTCCTCATCTTAGGATTAGGGCGGGTGCGTTCCGCCACCCGGCCGGTGGATTTCCCCACCGACAGTTTTTATGTCTATATTCAAATGAGTGGTGATTAATATTCGGTCAATATACTGTAAATCTGTCCAAGAATTATTGTTGTGTCACAGTTCTTTTGTGGTAGTTTTTGACATCATCTTTTTAGGCCAAACATCTTTTTCCAGGGATTTAGACAACATCTTTGAAGGATAATAGGAAAATCTGAACGAATAAACTACAAAATTGAGAAGCCTCGATGCCATTATTAAGAGTCCATTTTTTTGCACATAGCTTCCTTCCATGCAAAACAAATACAAAGGTTTCATATATATTATATGATTGATCAAATTAGCTATAAGTGAAAGTCGCCTAGAGGGGGATGAATAAGAGAATTCTGAAATTTACAACTTTTAACACAAACTTCGACCCCGGTTAGGTGTTAGAACGAGAATAGAAATAATCGGAGCATGTATGGAAGAGGTGTTCTTTTTGCTAGAGTTGCTTAAACTGATATAGAATTAATTGTACAAGCAAGACCAAGAGAGAGGGGAGAGGAAGAATCAAATCACAAATGAGGATCAAATATAAAGAACATAGGTGATTTGTTTCCTGAGGTTCGGTTCCAAAGAACCTACACCCTGTTGAGGAGTCCACGAAGGATAGGTCTCTTTAAACTCTTTCCCTCTCTCAAATGGTAAAGGAGACCGATCGAGTTTCCTTCTCTTTACCGAGGGCACCAAGTCTCGCAAGGACCTTGACACAAAGAAATGGAATATCACCGAGAATTGAGTCGATAGGGTGGTCTCTTTTAGTTGCTTGGTGGACCCTTGGGTGTGGTGGTCTTACAGCTTGAATCTCTTCTTCATCCTCCTTTTCTTGTTCTTCTTCATCTCCCCTTTGATCCATGCCACCATCTTGAGTTTTCTCATTGTCTTGAACTTGATCACCATCATCCTGAGCTTGCTCTTCTTTAGTTGGAGGATATGCTTGTGTGGAAGATGAAGGTTGATCTTGCACTTGTGTAGGCTCCTCTGGCACTTGTAGGCACACATCTCAATTGGACATGTTCCTTAGCACAGTGCATGGAGCGTCCTCATCATCTAGCTCATCAAGATCAACTTTCTCTTGAGGGACATTAGTCTCATCAAACACAACGTCACACAGAACTTCAACTAATCCAGTGGACTTGATGAAGACTCGATATACCCTTGTGTTTGAGTCATAATCAAGTAAAAAATCTTCTACTACTTTAGGAGCAAATTTTGAATTCTACCTCTTTAAACAAGAATAAAGCATTTACTCCCAAAGATTCTAAAGTATGAAACATTGGGCTTTTACTGGTGAGGAGTTTGTATGATATTTTCTTGAGGATTCGGTGAAGGTAGAGTCAGTTGATGGCGTAGCAAGCGGTGTTGGTTGCCTCCACCCAAAACCGATCTAATGTCTTATACCCCTCAAGCATGATCTTCTTAATCCTCAAGTTGAACTCATTTTGAGCTCTTCTTAAGAATCTCTTAAGAGTACCTTAGGTCACATATTTTTCATGCAAAAAGGACACCCAAGTGAAACGAGAATAATAATCCACAATAAATAGATAATACTTATTCCCACTGATGCTTATGAAAGCAATCAGGCTAAATAGATTCATGTGGAGTAGCTTGAGCGGTCACTCTGTCGTCAATCGTCATGATGTTCATTTGTCGATGGTGAGCGCCAACTTGTTTTCCTGCCTGGCATGCGCTGCAAGTCCTATCTTTCTCAAAGTGCACATTTGTTAGTCCTAAAATGTGCCCTCCTTTTAGAAGCTTATGAAGATTATTCATCCCAACATGGGCAAGTTGGCGATGTCAAAGACAACCCGAATTGGTTTTAGCAATTAAGAAAGTGTCAAGTTTAGCTTTATTATTTGAGAAATCAACTAAATATAGCTTTCTCTTTAACACTCTCTTAAACGCAACTTAATCGTCACTTCTAAAAGTGGTAACACCAGCATTGATAAATAAATAGTTGTACCCATGGTGCATAATTAAGAAACTAAAAGCAGATTGTAGTCTAGGGAATCAACTAAGAACACATTAGAAATAGAATGTTCAATAGAAAAGGCAATTTTACCTAACCTTTTACATGTCCCTGATTCCTATCTCCAAATGTGATTGTATCATGGGAATCATCATGTCTCTCATATGAGGAGAACATCATTTTCTTCCGTGTCATATGGTTTGTGCATCTATTATCGATTACCTAGCTTGATCCACCAGATGCTTAAACCTACAACACAAGTTTTATGCTTTGCATTTAGGTACCCAAATAGCCTTGGATCCTTTGACCTTTGAAACAAGCACTTTGGGCACCTAGACACAAGTCTTTGGACTTTTGTGCCTGGACCCAACATATTTGGCAAGTACCTTGATAGATTTGTTAGTCAACACATAAGAAGCATCAAAGGTTTTGAATGATAATTGTGGTCCATTTGATGCAACTTTATCTTTCTTCTTAGGCATTTGAGCAGGTTTAGCATGTGAAACAGAATGCCTAGAATGAGATGCTTCTGAGCTAGAGGCATGATTCTGAGTAAATTTAGCATTTCTAGCATGAGCAAACTTGGCATGATAGTTCTTAGGATAAATAATATAAGCATCATTATCGAGCCTTGCCCTTTAAAAATTGAGTAATTTTCTTTCCTTGGGAATTAACTTACGTGTTTGCTTTGCCCCCAGATTGGAAGCCTACACCATCCTTAATGTTAGGGCATCTTCCATTGTAAAGCACGGTTTTAGCAAATTTAAAATTTTCATTCTCAAGCTCATGCTCAACAATCTTAGCATCTAGTGTAGCAATGTGCTCATTTATACTCTTAATTAAAACAAAATTATCAATCAAAGCATCGACATCTACATTTTTGTACCTAGTGAATATGGAAACATGTTCAACAGTAGATGTAGAAGCATGAGCAACATTCAATTCCTTGATCTTAGCATGTAAATCAGCATTTTCAATCTTAATACAAGAAATTGAGTCATTACATAATTTTAGCTCATTAGTCAAGTTTTTGCAGTTTTTCTACTTCATGAGCTAAAGCCTCTTTTAGCTTAACAAATTTTTCATTCTACCTAAAGAGTAGATCCTCTTGGCTTTCCAAGAGTTCATCGTTCTTGCTAGTGGTCTTTACCAATTCATTGATTTTCTCAATTTGTTCAAAGCTAAGGCATTTGAAGAGCAAAGATAGGTTTCCATCATCATCACTAGAATCACTATCATCATCAATAGTAGTATACTTAGGGGTGTCTCTAGTGTAAACATTATTCTGGCCCTCCTTGGCCATGAGGCACTTGTGACCAACGTTGGGGAAGAGGGTTCCCTTGTTGATGGCGATGTCCTCGTCGGAGAAGTCGGGAGAGCTCTTGTTAGAGTCCCATTCCTTTCAAACGTGCGCCTCGACGCCCTTCTTCTTGTGGAAGAACTTCTTCTCCATCATCTTCTTCCCTTTCTTGTCGTCGTCCCTGTCACCATCACTAGCATATGGGCATTTAGCAATATAATGATCGGACTTTACCACAACGATAGCAAACCCTCTTCAAATATGGCTTGTAATCTTTGCACTTTCTTTGCTTGACGATTTGGCGGAAGCTTTTGATAACGAGGGTCATTTCTTCATTATCAAGCTTGGAGGTGTCAATTGGAAGCCCATTGCTTTGAGTAGTCTCCTCCTTATCTTTTGTCGCCTTGAAAGAAACAGCTTGTGGCTTGGGTGTGAAGGTGTTGCCATGAGCAATGTTCTCAATATGTTTGGAGCCTTTGACCATAAGTTCAAAGCTTACAAACTTTCCTAGCACATCCTCGAGAGTCATCACTTCGTACCTAGGATTTTCACAAATTAATTGAACAAGAGTAGCATTACGAAATACAAGTAACCTTAGCATGAACTTGACCATCGTCTACTTGGTACTCCCGAGGTTACAACCTTGGTTCACCATCATCTTAAGTCAGTTGTACATTTCTTATGGCTCTTCTCCTTTCTTGAAGGCGAATCGTCTGAGCTCTCCTTCAATCACCTCCATCTTGGTGATTTCGGTGATCTTGTCACCTTCGTGTGCCGTCTTAAAGCCATCCCAAATTTTCTTGACGCTTTTCAACCCTTATACTTTGGTGTACTTGAAAGTCGCCTAGAGGGGGGGGTGAATAGGCGGAATCTGAAATTTACAAACTTAAGCACACACTACAAGCCGGGGTTAGCGTTAGAATTAAATTCGAGTCCGAAAGAGAGGGAAAACAAATCAACAAAGAAATAAAGCGGATGAACACAGTGATTTGTTTTACCGAGGTTCGGATCTTGCAAACCTACTCCCCGTTGAGGTGGTCACAAAGACCAGGTGAAGCGCCCAGGTCTAACCGACCGAGCTAAACATGTATTAATCACCAGAAAACAGTCTCTGGCGAAAATACACTACAACAGTGGTACCATAGTCATACATAGCTTTACTAAGAACGTTCGATTAATATTACAATATAGACCAGAAACGCGATAGTACAACATATAAAAGCTAGGGTGATCTCCTCATCGGTCATGGTGGCTTCTAGGGCAACGGTACCACTTCTAGCTCAGGTGTAGGGCACGAACACTACTCGCAGTCCTCGGGCACAAAATCTGGATCCTCTGCATCAAGTCAACAAGGGGTGAGTACAAAAGTACTCAACAAGTCCCACCTCGCCCTTACAGGGAGGGAGTTACAGTTTATCATGCAATGATCAAACGACAACAATGCAATTAACAAATGCATTACTGAAGGTAAACCAATGTCCTTATCATCATCATCAGTTGTCTCATGTAACCAGGTGGCTCATTCACTGGTGGTGTCCACACCGTAACCCGTCTATACCATTCGAATGGAATTATATAAACTCTGCAGAGGTGTACGCTTTACCCACACGCACGTCACCGTCCGGGAACGGATCATTCGACATTAGCCGACACCCAGCCGTGGCACAACCTCGCCTAGCCGCCCACAAACCCCCGGGTCATGACCACACAGGTCACCCCAAGTCATATCCACCTCGGCACGACTACCAGGCTGGCCAGTGGGATTAGGCTAAGGCTTCCCCATCCAAGCATGTGTGGTCGTACTAGAAAAAGGTTAGGTGAGATGGCACCACAATACTCGGTTCACGGTTCATCACCAGGGCAGTAACCAACCAAAACCATCCAACCCAAGATGTCACCACGACAGAGCTCGACCGCATGTCTACCACCACGGTAGCGCATGCACCAACGCATTCCACACTGCCCTGGTCTCAGTCTCATTCCAGTTTCATCAATTATCAAGATAATATGCAGTATGACAAATCATCAATAGGTAACATGGCTTCAATCAATGATTTCTCTCAGTCTCTCAGTGTGTCGTCTCATGCCATTCCTATGTCTAGCAAGTTTTAAATTTAACCTCACTTAGGAGCAATCATGATCAAAGTAAGAGGTCGATGAGACTTGCCTTCGCTCAGGTACGCGTCGGCGGTGGCGTCTTCATGTTCTCTCGGCTCCTCCGGGTTCTCTTCTAGAATCGGTTCTGCCACTCGAATCGACGGTCACGGTCTTCGTTGGGGAGATCGAAGGTAGCTGGTTCTTCGGCTAGGGAGAAGAAGACGGGCTCAGCTCGGGTTGTGGTGCACGACAGCGAGCTGAGGAGGTGCGAGGCATCACGGTGCGGCGTCGGGCTCGCTTTATAGACGGGGAAAGGCGGTTCGCCTAAGAAAAATCTCGGCCGACGACTGTGCGCGGCGACCCGGCACAGTGTGGCGGTGTCTTCCCGAGGCTGGTCGGCAACTTGCACAGAGCTGGGCACGACTTCGGTGGTGATTGAGGTGAGTGGCTGGTCTTCGATTAGGCTGAGCGCGCAGGGGCTTGCCGGGCTACTGCTTTCACTGCTTGATGCGTCGTTTCAGGTCTTCTCAGCTCGACAACGTGGTCTCAACTCCCAGACCAGCATCATGGCGCGTGCGTGTATTGGTTCTGGTCAGGGGAGGTAGAAGACAACTTGTAGTTCCCACACGAAAGCTTCTTGCCATGGATGCGTGTCCTCGTCGTCGGGGTGTCAGTAATGGTGAGTAGGTGCTACTACCAGTTGACTGTGAGTTATTGTGAGGTACGGCTGGCTCGAGAGGCTTCCGAGGCAAGAAACAGATAGCTAGCTTATCTTCTGGAATCACTGTGTCAAGGCGTGTGTTGCTCCTGGGAAGAGGAGGTAGTTTGCTAGCAAGTGTAATGTTACGAAGATGGGATCCTTGTGCAAAAGTTGCATTGGAGTAGAGTGTTGA
Organism: Zea mays; assembly: GCF_902167145.1. Lineage (NCBI taxonomy): Eukaryota > Viridiplantae > Streptophyta > Magnoliopsida > Poales > Poaceae > Zea > Zea mays. The sequence continues at coordinate 36,560,523 of NC_050100.1, read as the reverse complement.
CGTTAGTACTTGAGATGGATTAATTTATGGCTAGTGAGAAAGGAGGTGAAATACTTGTAAATAGTTTGCTTAGTCACATGTTTACTAACATCAGACGTGTAAAATTAATATATTAAGATGATTGTGGAATAAAACAAGATTTTCCTAGCGGCGAAAATCAGGGTGTTACAAACCTACCCCACTTAGGTCAAATCTCGTCCTCGAGATTCAGCTAATTACTAAAGAGACCCGGGAACTCGGCTCGTAACGCGTCTTCTCTCTCCCACGTTGCTTCTGCTTCAGAATGCCTGCTCCACTGAACTCGACAGATTCTGACTTCTGAGTTGCGGGTCCTTCTAGTCTGAGTATCCAAAATCTTCACTGGCACCTCCTGATATCTAAGATCATCTTGCAGATCGATCGTCTCTGGGGTCACTTGTTCTTCTGGCATTCGCAGACATTTCCTGAGTTGGGACACGTGGAACACATCATGCACATCTGACATGTCTGCTGGCAATTGAAGCTTGTAGGCTACGGCTCCCACTTTCTTGATTATCGGAAAAGGTCCAATGTAACGTGGGGCCAACTTCCCACGCACCTGGAATCTGTGTGTGCCACGAATTGGGGAAACTTTAAGGTACACATAGTCTCCAACTTCAAAGCTGAGGGCACGCCTTCTCTTATCAGCATAACTTTTTTGGCGTGATTGAGCTACCTTTAGATTATCTCTGATCTCTGCTACCTTGTCTTCTGCCTTCTTAATAAAGTCTGGGACTTCAACAGTTCGGTCACCAACTTCAGACCACATCAGAGGTGTGCGACACTTCCTTCCGTAGAGGGCTTCAAATGGCGACATCTTCAGGCTTGACTGGTAGCTGTTGTTATACGAGAACTCTGCATAAGGCAAACTTTCTTCCCAATCTTTACCATAAGTAAGAACACATGCTCTTAGCATGTCTTCAAGGATCTGATTAACTCTTTCAGTCTGGCCATCTATCTGAGGATGATAGGCTGAACTGAAATCCAACTTGGTGCCAAGGGCTTCATGTAACTTCTCCCAGAACCTAGAAGTGAATTGGGTGCCTCGATCTGACACAATCCTCTTGGGGACTCCATGCAACTTCACAATGCGATCAATGTATAACTTGGCATATTTATCACCTCCATAGGTGGTATGTACTAGGATGAAGTGTGCCACTTTAGTGAGTCTGTCAACAATCACCCAAATTGAGTCATGACCATTCTTAGTTCTTGGTAGACCGGTGATGAAATCCATACTGACTTCATCCCACTTCCACACGGGAATTGGCAAGGGCTGAAGTAATCCACTGGGCTTCTGGTGCTCCGCTTTGAACCTTTTGCATACATCACACTGGGCAACGAAGCGAGCGATATCACCCTTCATACCAACCCACCAATACTTCTCCTTGAGATCCAAGTACATCTTGGTGGTGCCTGGGTGAATAGAATAAATTGAGTTATGTGCTTCATCTAGAATGGTCTTTCGGAAATGACCTTGCTTAGGCACACATAACCTCTTCTTGAACCACATAACTCCATCTTTATCTACTCTGAATTCTGGGGCTTTGCCTTCACTGCTGCGATTCTTAAGCTCTACCAATCTTCTATCTTCCATCTGGGCTTCTTTGATCTGGTCATCCAGGACGGGTCGAATATTAAGGTTGTAGTTGCAAGAGTGGCGTACAACCCTTAGGTTCAACTTCCTCATTTCCTCACTTAGCTCTAGGGCTTGGGTCACTAAATGATGACAATACGCCTTACGACTGAGCGCATCAGCCACCACATTAGCCTTTCCTGGATGGTAGTGAATCTCCAGATCATAGTCCTTGATCAGTTCCAACCATCTTCTTTGCCTAAGGTTGAGGTCTGACTGAGTAAAGATGTAATTAAGGCTCTTGTGATCCGTGTAAATTTCACACTTGTTCCCGATCAGATAATGTCTCCAAATCTTGAGGGCATGCACGACTGCCGCTAACTCCAAGTCATGGGTGGGGTAATTCTGCTCATGTGTCCTTAACTGCCTTGAAGCATAGGCTACAACTCTTCCTTCTTGCATGAGGACACAACCCAAACCTTGTCTTGATGCGTCACAGTATATGATAAAACTCTTCTGATTATCTGGCAAGACTAGCACTGGGGCAGAAGTTAGTCTTCTCTTCAGCTCTTGAAAACTTCTTTCACAAGCTTCTGACCACACAAACTTCTTGTCCTTTCGGAGTAACTCGGTCATAGGCCTGGCTACCTTAGAGAATCCCTCGATGAATCTTCGGTAATAGCCGGCTAATCCCAAGAAACTCCTAATCTCCAAGGCTGAGGTTGGTTGCTTCCACTCTGACACGGCTTTGACCTTTTCGAGATCTACTTCAACACCTTCAGCTGTTAAGACATGACCCAGAAAACTGACTTTCTGCAACCAGAACTCACACTTGCTGAACTTGGCGTACAACTGGTGCTTCCTAAGCTTCCCCAACACAACTCTGAGGTGTTGTCCATGCTCCTCGACACTCTTAGAGTAGACCAGTATGTCGTCAATGAAGATGACGACAAACCGATCCAACTCTTCCATAAACACCTTATTCATGAGGGTCATGAAAAAGGCAGGAGCATTAGTTAGTCCAAAAGGCACCACTGTGAACTCATACTGACCATAACGGGTTCTAAAAGCTGTCTTCGGGATGTCTTCTTGACAAACTCTAAGCTGATGATAACCTGACCTGAGATCAATCTTGAAGAAGAACTTGGCTCCCTTCAGCTGATCAAACAGGTCATCAATCCGGGGTAGAGGGTACTTGTTCTTGATGGTGACTGCATTCAGGTCTCGGTAGTCCACACAAAGTCTCATACTTCCATCCTTCTTTTTCACGAAGAGCATTGGGGCTCCCCAGGGTGAAGCAGCAGGTCTGATGAATCCCTTCTGCTGAAGTTCTTCAAGCTGCTTCTTCAACTCAGCAAGCTCTGGGGCTGCTAACCGATATGCATTCTTTGCTATGGGCTTAGTTCCAGGAACTAGGTCAATGGTGAACTCTACATCTCTTTCTGGAGGCATGCCAGGTAATTCATCTGGGAACACATCTGCAAACTCTTGGACTACTGGCACATCTTCAGGAGATTCGGCTTGGATGTGGTTTACCATGGAGTCTGGAAGGCTAGGTTTGATTAGGCAGGTGACTGTTATCCCTTGGTGGTTGGTGATTGCCACTGCTTTCTTGGCACAAGCTATGGTTCCTCGGTGCTTGGTGCGCCAATCCATACCAAGTATGACATCTATTCCTTTGGAAGCAAGGACCACTAGGTTAGCGAGGAATACTACCCCACTTAGGTTTATGGGGATTTCTATGACACCTATGTGACAAGGAATATGACCCCCAGGAGAATGGGTCAATAATGGCCTCTTAAGGGCTATAGTAGGTATATCATGCTTTTCCACAAAGTGTGAGGATATGAAGGAATGTGATGCTCCAGAATCAAAAAGCACTGAGGCTAGAGTTGATTGGACCATGAACTCACCGAGAATCACTCCTGGTGCATCCTCCGCTTCTTCAGCATACACATGATTTACTTTTGCCTTGCCAAAGGACTGTTGCTGACTCTTAGCTGATGCTGCACGGTTGGCTCCAGTCTGCTGCTTTGGTCCTTGAACAGAGTTGGAGAAGACAGAAGGAGCGGGTTGGCTGAGGTAAGGACAATTGGCCTTGTAGTGTCCGGCTTCACGGCAGTGGAAACAAGTCCTCACATTGGTCAACTGACTTCCACCAGACTGCTGGGTGCGGAAGTTACTCTGGGTCTTCATAACTGGAGCTGACTGAGATGGCTTCTGAAAAGAACCGGGGTGCGCCTTAAATGAGAAGGCACCTTGGCTCCTCTGTCCAGGGTGGGGTGGAAACTGAGTCTTCTGAAACTTTTCTGCCTGTTGGGGCTTCTTGCTCTCAAACCGACGTTTGCGCTCACTAAGTTCTACCTTCCTATTTCTCTCAGTGGTGATAACCCTGTAACCATGGTATTAAAGTCACTATGGGTGGTGACTTCAACCATGGTTCTGATTTCTGGGTTAAGACCCCCAAGAAAAGCTTCTTGCTTCTTATCGTCGTCATTGATGTCCTCAAGTGCATAACGTGACAACTCCATGAACTTATGCAGATACTCAGTTACGGTCATGCCACCCTGACGAAGCTTCCTAAACTCATCCTTCTTCAACTTCATCACACTGCTGGGGATGTGCTGCTCTCTAAAGATCCTGACAAATTCAGCCCATACCATCTCATTGTCATTCCCATTGATCTCACGATAGCTGTGCCACCAAGCAAGGGCTGGTCCCCTTAGTTGCTGCACTGCAAGCAAGACATTGTCTCTGTCATCCGCATGAACTACTTCAAGCTTCATCTCTATTTCACGCAGCCAATCATCTGCCTCAATTGGATTGTCTGAACATCCAAACTTGGGTGGCTGCATGCGGTTGAAATCTGCAATCTTGCTCCCATTGCCATTGTGATGCACTGCAGGTCTATTGTTGCCAAGGTTTCCTTGAGCTTGAGCTATGAGGGTTGTGACAAGGGCTTGAAGGAGTTGGTTCTGCTGCTGCAACATGGCTGCCAGATCAATGGGTGCTGGGGCACGGGGAGGCAGTGGTGGTAGGTGTCCAATTGCTGGTGCTTCGGCGGCTGCGTTCTGAGCGCCTAGGTTTCCCTGGTTGACCTCTTCCCCATCTTCCAGAGCATTGAGTCCATGGACTCAGCTCGAACGACGAGACATCTTCGCTCTATGCGAAAAGACAAGATTAGGCGATTCTCCTAGTAGCCTACTGGGGTATATTTTTATAATATATAATACCACACAATGCACACAAGCAATTCATTCAAGCACCATACAAGCATTCATTTGAACAGGGATACATGGTACAACGAATTACAATAACGTGGCTCAACTTTTAAGGGTCGGTCGAAACAACTTGACTACTGGTTCCTACGGCACGGTCTTCGGGATCTTTGTCTTTAGCCTCACGGGGTGACACGGAAGGTGTGGGTGGTACCAATTCACCAATTCTCCTGTGTGGTTGGGACAAGGAGTACAGTGGGATTCCCTCTAGGATATGCGGCTCAGTACCAGTCCTGGGATGGCGTTCCTTGCGCTTGGCACAGTCCACAAGGTAGACACCCCTAAGGAGCTGACTATGGCGGTCTGCCTGCTCCCTAAGGTTCTCTTCAGCTGCAGCAAAGCGGCTTTCAGCTTCCGCTGCTCGGGCTTCTGCTTGAGCTAAGGCCAGCTTAGCCCTATGCCAATGGGACTCCGCTTTCTCGGCGCGCTGGATGAGGTCTCTCACACGCTGATGCAGTTGGTCGCACAAATCGTCAAGGCTAAGCAAATAGCCAGACATAGCGACAATTGTGGGGTCCTTCTCAGTTCCTGCGTTGCTATCCAGGTTGCGGATCCTTGCCGCCCAACCAGGACGGTTACGATCCAGCGGAGGAAAGTACTTCATGGGAGTGGAACCCAGGTGCCATTCAAACATATGGCAAAGGTACCGCAACGCTTTGCGAGCTGCAAGCTGGATGGTGTCAGACATACGGGCTCCAGTGGCAGTGACACTCCAGGGTTGCATCTCCAAGAACTTGTCACTGGCGTCAATATGCACGGTGACTTCACAGCTCTCGGTGCCACGCTCCATGAACTCGCGACCGACATACTCTGGGCGTTCCGGAATACCCAGTCGCAAGGTGGCGGCATAAAGCACCTTGGGGAATCCATCTTCATTGATACAGTAGGTGGTTGTCCAGTCATCCGCCATCTGACTAATAAGGATAAAGTTAGCATAACAAGGATGCAGTTTATCAAGGAGTAATGGGTTATCAAGGATAGACCATCCTAGGCTCCTACGGTCAACTTTGGCTACCGGTTCGTGTCCTACAGCCAAGCATGCCTCTGATACCACTTGAAGCGCCTAGGTCTAACCGACCGAGCTAAACATGTATTAAGCACCAGAAAACAGTCTCTGGCGAAAATACACTACAACAGTGGTACCATAGTCATACATAGCTTTACTAAGAACGTTCGATTAATATTACAATATAGACCAGAAATGCGATAGTACAACATATAAAAGCTAGGGTGATCTCATCGTCGGTCATGGTGGCTTCTAGGGCAACAGTACCACTTCTAGCTCAGGTGTAGGGCACGAACACTACTCGCAGTCCTCGGGCACAAAATCTGGATCCTCTGCATCAAGTCAACAAGGGGTGAGTACAAAAGTACTCAGCAAGTCCCACCTCGCCCTTACAGGGAGGGATTTACAGTTTATCATGCAATGATCAAACGACAACAATGCAATTAACAAATGCATTACTGAAGGTAAACCAATGTCCTTATCATCATCATCAGTTGTCTCATGTAACCAGGTGGCTCATTCACTGGTGGTGTCCACACCGTAACCCGTCTATACCATTCGAATGGAATTATATAAACTCTGCAGAGGTGTACGCTTTACCCACACGCACGTCACCGTCCGGGAACGGATCATTCGACATTAGCCGACACCCAGCCATGGCACAACCTCGCCTAGCCGCCCACAAACCCCCGGGTCATGACCACACAGGTCACCCCAAGTCATATCCACCTCGGCATGACTACCAGGCTGGCCAGTGGGATTAGGCTAAGGCTTCCCCATCCAAGCACGTGTGGTCGTACTAGAAAAAGGTTAGGTGAGATGGCACCACAATACTCGGTTCACGGTTCATCACCAGGGCAGTAACCAACCAAAACCATCCAACCCGAGATGTCACCACGACAGAGCTCGACCGCATGTCTGCCACCACGGTAGCGCATGCACCAACGCATTCCACACTGCCCTAGTCTCAGTCTCATTCCAGTTTTATCAATTATCAAGATAATATGCAGTATGACAAATCATCAATAGGTAACATGGCTTCAATCAATGATTTCTCTCGGTCTCTCAGTGTGTCGTCTCATGCCATTCCTATGTCTAGCAAGTTTTAAATTTAACCTCACTTAGGAGCAATCGTGATCAAAGTAAGAGGTCGATGAGACTTGCCTTCGCTCAGGTACGCGTCGGCGGTAGCGTCTTCCTGTTCTCTCGGCTCCTCCGGGTTCTCTTCTGGAATCGGTTCTGCCACTCGAATCGACGGTCACGGTCTTCGTTGGGGAGATCGAAGGTAGCTGGTTCTTCGGCTAGGGAGAAGAAGACGGGCTCAGCTCGGGTTGTGGTGCACGACAGCGAGCTGAGGAGGTGCGAGGCATCACGGTGCGGCGTCGGGCTCGCTTTATAGACGGGGAAAGGCGGTTCGCCTGAGAAAAATCTCGGCCGACGACTGTGCGCGGCGACCCGGCACAGTGTGGCGGTGTCTTCCCGAGGCTGGTCGGCAACTTGCACGGAGCTGGGCACGACTTCGGTGGTGATTGAGGTGAGTGGCTGGTCTTCGATTAGGCTGAGCGCGCAGGGGCTTGCCGGGCTACTGCTTTCACTGCTTGATGCGTCGTTTCAGGTCTTCTCAGCTCGACAACGTGGTCTCAACTCCCAGACCAGCATCATGGCGCGTGCGTGTATTGGTTCTGGTCAGGGGAGGTAGAAGACAGCTTGCAGTTCCCACACGAAAGCTTCTTGCCATGGATGCGTGTCCTCGTCGTCGGGGTGTCAGTAACGGTGAGTAGGTGCTACTACCAGTTGACTGTGAGTTATTGTGAGGTACGGCTGGCTCGAGAGGCTTCCGAGGCAAGAAACATATAGCTAGCTTATCTTCTGGAATCACTGTGTCAAGGCGTGTGTTGCTCCTGGGAAGAGGAGGTAGTTTGCTAGCAAGTGTAATGTTACGAAGATGGGATCCTTGTGCAAAAGTTGCATTGGAGTAGAGTGTTGACGTTAGTACTTGAGATGGATTAATTTATGGCTAGTGAGAAAGGAGGTGAAATACTTGTAAATAGTTTGCCTAGTCACGTGTTTACTAACATCAGACGTGTAAAATTAATATATTAAGATGATTGTGGAATAAAACAAGATTTTCCTAGCGGCGAAAATCAGGGTGTTACACCGGGTCTCTTTCAAACCTTTCCCTCTCTCAAACGATCACCTAGACCGAGTGAGTTTCTCTTCTCAATGAAACGGGACACAAAGTCCCCACGAGGACCACCACACAATTGGTGTCTCTTGCTTTGATTACAATGATCTTGTGAACAAGAAATGGGAAGAAGAAAAGCGATCCAAGCGCAAGAGCTCAAAAGAACACAAAAGTCTCTCTCTAGTCACTAATTTGTTTGGAGTGATTCCGGACATGGGAGAGGATTTGATCTCTTTGTTTGTGCCTTGGAATGAAGTCTAGAGCTCTTGTATGAGGTTTGATGGCTGAAAACTTGGATGCATTGAAGTGTGGTGGTTGGGGGTATTTATAGCCCCAACACCCAAAATGACCGTTGGTGAGGGCATCTGTCGTATGGCGCACTGGACAGTCCCGTGCGCCACCGGACACTGTCCGGTGCGCCAGCCACGTCACCAGGTCGTTGGGTTCCGATCGTTGGAGCTTCTGACAATGGGGCCACCGGACAGTCCGATGGTACACCGGACAGATCCTGTTCACTGTCCGGGGCACCATCTGACGCCTGCTCTGACTCTGCGCGCGCAGTCGGCACTGTTCACTGTTCACTGTAGCGTTGCAGACGACCGTTGGCGCTTGTAGTCGTTGCTCCGCTTGGCACACCGGACAGTCCGGTGAATTATAGCAGAGCGGCCTCCCCGAATTCCCGAAGGTGGCAAGTTTGGAGTTGAGCTCCCTGGTGCACCGGACACTGTCCGGTGGTGCACCGGACAGTCCGGTGTGCCAGACCAGGGCTGCCTTTGGGTTGTCTTTTGCTCTTTTTATTTGAACCCTTTCTTGGACTTTTTATTGGTTTGTGTTGAACCTTTGGCACCTGTAAAACTTATAATCTAGAGTAAACTAGTTAGTCCAATTATTTGTGTTGGGCAATTCAACCACCAAAATCATTTAGGAAAAGGTGTAAGCCTATTTCCGTTTCAATCTCCCCCTTTTTGGTGATTGATGCCAACACAAATCAAAGCAAATATATAATTGCATAATTGAACTAGTTTGCATAATGAAAGTGCAAAGGTTACTTGGAATTTTAAACCAATATACATTTCATATGATATGCATGGATGCTTTCTTCATATTTAACATTTTGGACCACGCTTGCACCACTTGTTTTGTTTTTGCAAATTCTTTTGGAAATTCTTTTCAAAGTCTTTTTGTAAATAGTCAAAGGTGAATGAATAAGATTTTGAGAAGTATTTTCAAGATTTGAAATTTTCTCCCCCTGTTTCAAATGCTTTTCCTTTGACTAAACAAAACTCTCCCTCAATGAAATTCTCCTCTTAGTGTTCAAGAGGGTTTTAGATATTAATTTTGAAAGGAGTTATACCAATTTGAAAATTCTATCAAAAATAAGATACCATTTGAAAAACCTTCTTTTAATACAAATTTGAAAGACTTCATTTTTGAAATTGGTGGTGGTGCGGTCCTTTTACTTTGGGCTAATACTTTCTCCCCCTTTGGCATGAATCGCCAAAAATGGATACTTGTGAGTGAAATATAAGCCCTTTTTCAAACTTTCTCCCCCTTTGGTAAATAAAATATGAGTGAAGGTTATACCAAATTGGAGAGCGGTGCGGAGGCACGGCGAAGGATGAATAATTCAATGGAGTGGAGTGGAAGCCTTGTCTTCGCCGAAGACTCCATTTCCCTTTCAATCTATGACTTAGCATGAAATACACTCGAAAACCACATTAGTCATAGCACATGAAAGAGAGATGATCAAAGGTATATAAATGAGCTATGTGTGCAAGGAATCAATCAAAGTTCCTAGAATCAAGAATATTTAGCTCATGCCTAAGTTTGGTAAAAGTTTTCTCATCTAATGGCTTGGTAAAGATATCGGCCAATTGTTCTTTGGTGTTAATATAAGCAATCTCGATATCCCCCCGTTGTTGGTGATCCCTCAAAAAGTGATACCGAATGGCTATGTGTTTAGTGTGGCTGTGCTCAACGGGATTATCCACCATGCGGATTGCACTCTCATTATCACATAGGAGAGGAACTTTGGTTAATTTGTAACCATAGTCCCTAAGGGTTTGCCTCATCCACAGTAATTGCGCGCAACAATGGCCTGCGGCAATGTACTCGGCTTCGGTGGTAGAAAGAGCTACAAAATTTTGTTTCTTGGAAGCCCAAGACACCAGAGATCTTCCCAAGAACTGGCAAGTCCCTGATGTGCTCTTTCTATCAATCTTACACCCTGCCCAATCAGCATCTGAATATCCAATTAAATCAAAAGTGGATCCCCTGGGGTACCAAAGGCCAAACTTAGGAGTATAAACTAAATATCTCAAGATTCGTTTTACGGCCCAAAGGTGAATTTCCTTAGGATCGGCTTGGAATCTTGCACACATGCATACGGAAAGCATAATATCCGGTTGAGAAGCACATAAATAGAGTAAAGATCCTATCATCGACCGGTATACCTTTTGATCTACGGATTTACCTCCCGTGTCGAGGTCGAGATGCCCATTGGTTCCCATGGGTGTCTTGATGGGCTTGGCATCCTTCATCCCAAACTTTGTGAGTATGTCTTGAATATACTTGGTTTGGCTGATGAAGGTGCCCTCTTGGAGTTCTTTCACTTGAAATCCTAAGAAATACTTCAACTCCCCCATCATAGACATCTCGAATTTTTGAATCATGATCCTACTAAACTCTTCACAAGTATATTTGTTAGTAGACCCAAATATGATATCATCAACATAAATTTGGCATACAAACAAATCATTTGCAATTGTTTTAGTGAAAAGAGTAGGATTGGCTTTTCCAACTTTGAAGCCATTAGCGATAAGAAAATCTCTTAGGCATTCATACTATGCTCTTGGGGCTTGCTTTAGCCCATAAAGTGCCTTAGAGAGTTTATAGACATGGTTAGGGTACTCACTATCTTCAAAGCCGGGAGGTTGCTCAACATAGACCTCCTCCTTGATTGGTCCATTGAGGAAGGCACTTTTCACGTCCATTTGATAAATCTTAAAGCCATGGTAAGTAGCATAGGCAAGTAAAATGCGAATTGACTCAAGCCAAGCTACGGGTGCATAGGTTTCACCGAAATCCAAACCTTCGACTTGTGAATAACCCTTGGCCACAAGTCGGGCTTTGTTCCTTGTCACTACACCATGCTCATCTTGTTTGTTGCGGAAGACCCACTTGGTTCCTACAACATTTTGGTTAGGACGTGGAACTAAATGCCATACCTCATTCCTCGTGAAGTTGTTGAGTTCCTCTTGCATTGCCAACACCCAATCCGAATCCCTTAATGCATCTTCTACCCTGTATGGCTCAATAGAAGACACAAAGGAGTAATGTTCACAAAAAATGAGCAGCACGAGATCGAGTAGTTACCCCCTTATGAATATCGCCGAGGATGGAGTTCACGGGGTGATCTCATTGTATTGCTTGGTGGACTCTTGGGTGAGGCGGTCTTGGACCCTCATCATCTTCCTTGTCTTGATCATTAGCATCTCCCCCTTGATCATTGTCCTCCTCTTGAGGTGGCTCCTCTAGATCTTCATTTTTATCATCTTGAGCTTGATGCTCATCTTGGGTTGGTGGGGATGCTTGCATTGAGGAAGATGGTTGATCTTGTGCTTGTGGAGGCTCTTCGGATTCCTTAGGACACACATCCCTAGTGGACATGTTCCTTAGCGCGACGCATGGAGCCTCTTCATCATCTAGCTCATCAAGATCAACTTGCTCTACTTGAGAGCCGTTAGTCTCATCAAACACAATGTCACAAGAAACTTCAACTAGTCCAGTGGACTTGTTAAAGACTCTATATGCCCTTGTGTTTGAATCATAACCAAGTAAAAAGCCTTCTACAGCCTTAGGAGCAAAAATTTAGATTTTCTACCTCTTTTAACAAGAATAAAGCATTTGCTACCTAAGACTCTAAAGTATGAAACATTGGGCTTTTTACCGGTTAGGAGTTCATACGATGTCTTCTTGAGGATTCAGTGAAGGTAGAGACGGTTGATGGCGTAGCAAGCGGTGTTGATTGCTTCCGCCCAAAACTGGTCTGAAGTCTTGTATTCATCAAGCATGGTCCTCGCCATGTCAAGTAGAGTTCTATTCTTCCTCTCCACTACACCATTTTGTTGTGGTGTGTAGGGAGAAGAGAACTCATGCTTGATGCCCTCATCCTCAAGGAAGCCTTCTATTTGTGAGTTCTTGAACTCCGTTCCGTTGTCGTTTCTAATCTTTTTGATCCTTAAGCCGAACTCATTTTGAGCCCGTCTCAAGAATCCCTTCAATGTCTCTTGGGTTTGTGAATTTTCCTGCAAAAAGAACACCCGAGTGAAGCGAGAATAATCATCCACAATAACTAGACAGTACTTACTCCCGCCGATGCTTATGTAAGCTATCGGACCGAATAGGTCCATGTGGAGTAGCTCGAGTGGCCTGTCAGTCGTCATGATGTTCTTCTATGGATGATGAACACCAACTTGCTTTCCTGCTTGACATGCGCTACAAACCTTGTCTTTCTCAAAATGAACATTTGTTAGTCCCAAAATGTGCTCTCCCTTTAGATGCTTATGAAGATTCTTCATCCCAACGTGGGCTAGTCGGCGATGCCAGAGCCAATCCATGTTAGTCTTAGCAATTAAGCAAGTGTCGAGTTTAGCTCTATCAAAATCAACTAAGTATAGCTGACCCTCTAACACTCCCTTAAATGCTACTGAATCATCACTTCTTCTAAAAACAGTAACACCTATATCCGTAAAAAGACAATTGTAGCCCATTTTACATAATTGAGAAACTAAAAGTAAGTTTTAATCTAAAGAATCTACAAGAAAAACATTGAAAATAGAATGGTCAGGTGATATAGCAATTTTACCCAGTCCTTTGACCAAACCTTGATTTCCATCCTCGAATGTGATAGCTCTTTGGGGATCATGGTTTTTCTCGTAGGAGGAGAACATCTTTTTCTCCCCTGTCATGTGGTTTGTGCACTCGCTATCAATGATCCAACTTGAGCCCCCGGATGCATAAACCTACAAAACAAATTTAGGCCTTGTTCTTAGGTACCCAAATGGTCTTGGGTCCTTTCACATTAGAAACAAGCACCTTGGATACCCAAACACAAGTCTTCGAGCCCTTGTGTTTGGCCCCAACATATTTGGCAACTACTTTGCCTGATTTGTTAGTGAGCACATAAGAAGCATCAAAAGTCTTAAATGAAATATTAGGTTCCTTTGATGCAATAGGAGATTTCTTTTTAGGCATTTTAACATGTGTAGAATGCCTAGAGCTAGAAGCCTCATTCTTATAAATAAAAGCATGGTGAGAAACAGAATGAGTCTTCTTAGCATGAATTCTTCTAATCTTATTCTCAGGATAACCAGCAGGATATAAAATATAACCCTCGTTATCCTAAGGCATGGGAGCCTTGCCCTTAACAAAGTTAGACAATTTTTAGGAGGGGCATTAAGCTTGACATTGTCTCCCTGTTGGAAGCCAATGCCATCCTTAATGCCAGGGCGTCTCCCACTATAGAGCATGCTTCTAGCAAATTTAAATTTTTCATTTTCCAAGTCATGCTCATTGATTTTAGTAGTTAATGTAGCTATGTGATCATTTTGTTGTTTAATTAGAGCAAGGTGATCATGAATAGCATCTACATTAACATCTCTACATCTAGTGCAAATAGAAACATGATCAACCGTAGATGTAGACGGTTTGCAATCATTTATTTCAACAATCCTAGCATGTAAAATAGCATTCTCATCTTTAAGATTGGTGATAGCATCATTGCAAACATTTAAATCTTTAGTCTTAGCAATTAATTTTTCATTCTCAATCTTAAGGCTAGCAAGAGATTCATTCAACATGTCAATCTTAGCAATTAAACTAGCATTATCATTTCTAAGATTAACAATTGAATCATCACAAATATTTGATTTCTCAACCTTAGCAATTAATTCGGCATTTTCATTTCTAAGGCTAGAAATGATGTCATGGCAAGTGCTTATCTCACTAGTTAATTTTTCACATTTTTCTACCTCTAGAGCATAAGCATTTTTAACCTTAACATGCTTTTTGTTTTCCTTAATAAGGAAGTCCTCTTGGCTATCCAAGAGTTCATCCTTCTCATGAATAGCACTAATTAATTCATTCAATTTCTATTTTTGTTGCATGTTAAGATTGGCAAAAAGAGTAAGCAAGTTATCCTCAGCATCACTAGAATTATCCTCATCACTAGAAGTTGCATACTTAGTGGAGGATCTTGATTTTACCTTCTTCTTGCCGTCCTTTGCCATGAGGCACTTGTGGCCGACGTTGTGGAAGAGAAGACCTTTGGTGACGGCGATGTTTGCAGCGTCCTCGTCGGAGGAGGAGTCGATGGAGCTCTCGTCGGAGTCCCACTCCCGACAAACATGGGCATCGCCGCCCTTCTTCTTGTAGTACCTCTTCTTTTCTCTTCTCTTTCCCTTCTTGTCGTCGCCCCTGTCACTATCACTAGATAATGGACACTTAGCAATGAAATGAATGGGCTTACCACACTTGTAGCATACTTTCTTGGAACGGGGCTTGTAGTCCTTTCCCTTCCTTTGCTTGAGGATTTGGTGAAAGCTTTTAATGATTAAAGCCATCTCCTCATTGTCGAGCTTGGATGCGTCGATGGGAAGCCTACTCGATGTAGACTCTTCCTTCTTCTCCTCCGTCGCTTTGAAGGCAACGGGTTGCACCTCGGGTGTGGAGGTGGCGCCTCACTCGATGATTTGTTTGGAGCTTTTGATCATTAGCTCAAAGCTCACAAACTTTCCTATCACTTCCTCGGGAGACATTAGTTTATATCTTGGATCACCACGAATTAATTGTACTTGAGTAGGGTTAAGAAAAACAAGTGATCTAAGAATAACCTTGACCATTTCATGGTCATCCCATTTGGTGCTCCCGAGGTTGCACACTTGGTTCACCAAGGTTTTGAGTCGGTTGTACATAGCTTGTGGCTCCTCCCCTTGGTTAAGCATAAATCGACTGAGTTCCCCCTCGATCGTTTCCATCTTGGTGATCTTGGTCACCTCGTCTCCTTCGTGCGCGGTCTTTAATACGTCCCAAATCTCTTTTGCACTTTTCAACCCTTGCACCTTATTATACTCCTCTCGACTTAGAGAGGTGAGGAGTATAGTAGTTGCTTGGGAATTAAAGTGTTGGATTTGGGCGACTTCGTCTGCATCATAATCTTTGTTGGGGACTTGTTCTTAAATGCTATGAATTAAGAACAAGGCAACACAAAGATGTTAAGTATAAATTCCCTTCGTCCGCTGAAGCATTATCTCCCCAAGGATTTAATGAGCTTCGGACGAAGGTCATGAGTAAAATATCACGAAGATTTCACCTTCGTGATCATACTTGTAAAACAACAAACAATGAGAAAAATATAAAGTATAAAATATATTTACATATTTTTCTATATGAATATATAAGTATTAAAACATAATATTTAGGCACATTTATACCTTCACCTTGGCGGAGAACAATAATTCAAGCGTAATGTGCCAGTGGTTACAGGATCGCGTGAACAGTGCCGGGGTACTGTTCACCTATATATATGCACAGGGTGCAACCTGCGTAAAATTACATTTAAGTCCCTTACAATTGACTACAATAATGACGCAAACATCATGGGTCTTTAAGTCAATCCATCTTTAAGTCGGTTCGGCCCTTCGTCATAAGATCTATCATTGTGTCGAAGCTCTCTAAATAATAGCTTCGGTGCTTGCTCCTGAGAGGGTCTACCGAAGGTGTTCTCTTTCTTTAGGATCTTTGGCTACGAAGCATACCCCCAACAGTAGCCGCTTCGTGGTGCTAGATCGTTTTTCATAACGAGCTTGATCCATGAAAAAGTCTTCTATGCTTCGGGATGCCGAAGATCCGAAAAACACCTTCCCTGAGCTCGTTGGCGAGAAACGATTAAAATAATCCGCGCTCGAGGTGGCTCCATCTTGCAGCAGTTACGCGCGCCCTGGCGATTCACCCTCTCGAACCATGTGGCCCACCGTTCAGCGAGTGCGGGTGACTGTTTGTTCGGTGCGGGAGACTTTGACGATTCACCTTCTCACCTGCGGCACTATATAAACAGACGGGTAGGTGTGAAGTTACCACGGCATTCATTGCTATTGCACTGTTTCGCTGCCAAAATTTTAGTCATAGCCGAAGCTTAATCATCGTGCTCAGACGAAACTCCGCTTTTGAATCTGCTTCGTCACAAAAGGAAGAGCTTCGGGAAAATCAGAAAAGTCAACAACGAAAAATTTCAAGAAAGTCATAATCAAATGGCTAGAGTTCGTTCTACTGCTAGGGTTGATCGCGAGGGAGATGAGACCGAAGCTGCTGAGACTGTTCCGATTTCCGAAGCCATGAAGCGATCCGGGTTGGTAACATTGGAGGGCATCCCTGCCACTGGAGCAGAGGAAGTTGATGTTGAGGAGACCGATTTTGAGGATGATTATAGCAGCGCGGTGCCGAGCAAACCCAGCCATTTGGATTTTGGAAAATCCACAGTCTCTGAAGGTGACCTTCCTAAGATGTTGAAATTGGGCTATTTCAATGAAGAAAAGAAGGAGCTGATTCACTTTGGTGGAGAGGAAACTACTCCGAAGCTAGGAAAAGATGAAATAGTAGTTTTTAAGAGTTTCTTCAAAGTTGATTTGAGATTCCCTTTGAATAAGATGATTGCTGATGTGCTGAAGAAGTTTGGGATCTACTTTCATCAGCTAACTCCTAACGCTATCGTTAGGCTTAGCGTTTACATTTGGGCTCTCCGAAGCCAAGAGGTGGAACCGTTTGCCGAAGGTTTCTGCCGAGTACATGAGCTGCATTACCAAACCAAGGCCCGAAAAGATGGGTTACATGAAAACTTTGGCTGCTACAATTTTGCCTACCGGAAGACTACAAAATTTCATGTGATCAGCTACCGAAGCAAGTGACCGGCAGGCTGGAAATCGGAATGGTTCTACGTCAAAGTTGACGATGACAAGGAGAAGTTGGTCCAGAGCCTGCTAGAGCTGATCTTCGGAGAGACCAGACCCCAATGTAATATGACACCAGAGGGTCCAACCCAAACTGCAGTGGCTGAATTCAGGATTATCGCAGAGCACATTGGCACTAGGGACTTAGTGCAGGAATTTTTGGCTTTCAAAGTATTTCCAACTATGAGAGAGTGGGCCATGCCGAGGTTTGAAGGAAAAAAGAAGGAGGGAGAACTTATCCGGCTGCCCTACCACTACAAATTCAAGAGACATTTCAAAGTACCCTGCCAAGAATGGCTGGATACAATCGAAGTAATGTGTAACGAAATTCTTGGAAATTATTCTAAAAAAGAAGATCAATTGATGACAGCGGCCTTCGGCACCCGTCCGAAACGAAGGCTAAACCGAGTGATGGATGCTATAGGCTTTGAATATCCTGACTACGAGCGACTGGACAAGGGTGCCGAAGGACAAAAAAGAAAGAGTGGCCAGTGCTCTGAATAAGGACGACAAAGATCAATCAAAGAAGAAAAAATAAGAATCTGAGGCGAAGACAGTTGCTTCGAAGAAAAGAAAGGCCTTGACTCCAAAGCAAAAATCAATTGATGAAAAAGAAAAGACTTCTGTGACATCCTCTGCTAATGAAATAGAGGAAATCCTAAAGGTAATGACTGAAACTTTGCCTGTCAAACTAAGTCCACTGGGGCTACATCTGACGAAGCTTTTTCAGAAGGAAAAGGAGCCCATAAAAACGAAAGCACCTAGGCCAAAGAGGCAAAGAATTGTTACTGTGACAGAAGTCATTGAAGCAACACCACCAAGGGTTTCAGCTCCGAAGGTGCCGGCTATTGAAAGCATGACAGCTACTGAAGCTGTACCTTCGGAGGCTGCCGCAGAAGAGGCCAGAGCCGAAGATGCCAAATCCGAAGATATTAATTTAGAGAGCATAACTGCTGATATAGACAAAATGCTACTAAACATGGCCGCGAAGAAGCTGCCGCAGCCACCGAAGAGACTACGGCCGCAAAACCCGAGAAAGAAGAGATGACCGAAGATACTTCGGAGGATGAAACTTTTGACTTTCAAAACTTAGTTGGCCAAGAGTTGACAAAAGCTGAGAAAGAGGAATTAAAAGAATATGCTATATCCTGCGGGTATCGGCCGGGAGCGCTTCTCTTCAGTGGCATTGATGACGAAGGGTTAGGCTGCATACGAGATCAGACTGGCGCGAAGGTTATCGGTACTCTATCAAAGAGTATTAGTTTCCCGAAGCTCGAAGTGGATATCAGCCGCTTCCGACGACAACACATTGTCGGCAGTTTGTTCTATTCCAATTTTAAGGTAAACATCTTGTGTCTAACCCTTACTATTTGTAATAACACAAATATTTTCTAACGAAGGTTATTTGTCCACAGAGTATGCTTTTGAGCAAGGCCTTAAAGATGCAGCAGGACTTAGAGGTTAAAAGGCATGAAGCTATAATTGAGAACTTAGAAAACAAGATAAAAGAGCAATCAGCTGCCATCGAAAAGAAAGACTTCGAGCTTCAAACAGCCGAAGGCTTATTAGCGGATGCTGAAGCCAAAATAACAGAATTAAATTCGAAGCTTCTTTCCCAATCAAAAAATTTCGAACAAGAAAAGCTGAAACTTGATGCAAAGCTTGAAGCCGAAGTTCAAAAAAGTTCGGAGCTGAAAGAATCCTTGACAAATCTTCAGAATAAATGCCTGGAGTTCAGCAATCGATGCATTCAACAGTTGAAGCAGGTGTTCCATTTTGTTGGAGCCAGTAGCGAAAAGTTCACTCCTTCGGCTGAAGACCTGCCTGGTGCCTTCGAGCATATTGAAGGTGAAATTAATGATCTTGACGAAGTTATAGCTGGGCATGGCGACTTTTGTGCCCTGGCAGCTTCTCGGGGCACAGCTGTTGCCTTTTTGAAGTCTGGCTGTGAACACGAAAAGATTGTTAATAGACCCAACTTCAGCCTATCACCAGCAGACCTAGATAACATTCCCAGCCTGGCCCGAAGTATTGCGAATAGATTTATAAAATTAGTATGGACAAAGGG
Organism: Zea mays; assembly: GCF_902167145.1. Classification (NCBI taxonomy): domain Eukaryota; kingdom Viridiplantae; phylum Streptophyta; class Magnoliopsida; order Poales; family Poaceae; genus Zea; species Zea mays. Next base: position 36,541,387 of record NC_050100.1, on the reverse strand, counting down.
TGGACGGAGCAAAGCTGGTGACGAAGCTCGAAGCCACCTTAAGCTGGTAAGAAAATCATACCTTATGCTTACCTTTTCTTTTGAATTTTTAATTTAGCTTACAATACTTACATACAGGTTGACCAAGCCGAAGCTAAAGCTGCAGAGTAAAAAGACGAAGCTCCATGGATGCTGTCGAAGCTCGAATAGTCTGTAAAAATAGCTTAAAAAACTCCTGTGATAACTTGTATAAAGTATGATGTAATTAAATTTCACTTTGTAATATAATCTTACTTTTCCGTCAATGTATGAAATGCTTTGGTGTGGACGAAATTAATACCTTTGAGCCGAAGGCGAAAAACACCTTCCCTTCTTTGCGTACACAGCGAAGCATAAAATTGCCTCTTTTCCCTTTTTTCCGAAGCCTTCTCTTTCAAAGCCGAAGCAAGTTTGTATGTTATGATGATGATGATCCTATGTATGTCTAAGTGAATGTTTATGAATGCAAATGTATGATGTAATGTATCGTGCAAATGAATGTTCAAAGACACATACGAAACCATAATCACAACTCTTATTCCCTTAGGAATAACAAATCTTTGCCGTTTATTTTTCGGCTTCACCGCTTATTTTTCGGTGCATCAGCGCTGACTTTTCGCTATAAGCCTCCCTTAGGAGCTTCTTCGCCTTTTATTTTGGCGGTATTCGCGTTGACTTTTCGCGCTTCGCCTTTTATTTCGGCGGAATCAGCGTTGACTTTTCGCTGTAAGCTCTGCATTCCTTTTGGAACGACTTTTGAGTAGAAAACTTACGCTGCGCTCCCTTAGGAACGGCTTTTTGTGGCTTCGTCGTGCTCTGCATCCCCTTAGGGACGTCTTTCGAGCTTCTCCCTGTTTTTCCTTTTTCTCGTTGCACTCGATGGTGCGTGCCCAGTTTCTACATTTACATCTTCGGGGGATACTGCTCTTGTAGAGCTGATATAAGAAAAAGAGAAATTACATGCTATGGCCCCATTAAAAACCTTTCTCCCCCTTTGGAAAGGAAAAGGGTGCCATAGGAAAGAATACAAAAGATTACATCATGTTACACATAATACCGCCGAAGCTCATCCGCATTCCAAGATCTAGGAATGTCGCTGCCGTCCATATCCTTCAACCTGTAGGAACCGGGTCTTGACGAAGATACTACCAGGAAAGGCCCTTCCCACTTCAACTGTAGTTTGCCTACTGTGTCTGGGTTGGCAACTCTCCGAAGTACCAAGTGTCCTGGCTTAATATTTTTAACCGAACCTTTCTGTCACGCCATTTTATTGTTCCGGCTTGATATTTATTGATATTCTCCACAGCCTGAAGCCTGATCCCTTCTATAGCATCTTTTGCCACAGAATAATCAGCTTCGTCCTCTACCGAAGCCACTGTTCTTATTGATCCCGCTTTAGCTTCTTCTGGGGTTATTGCTTCGTCACCAAACAGCAATTTGAATGGTGTAAAACCTGTTGACCTTGATATTGTTGTGTTGTGGCTCCACACCACTTTGTTTAATTCATCCGGCCACTTCCCCCTGGGCTGGTTGAAGATTAACTTCAATATTCCTGTCATTATAATGCCATTAGCTCTTTCGACAAGTCCATTTGACTCCAGATGTCGAACTGATGCAAAATGGATCTTCGTGCCAATTTGTTCACAAAACTATCTGAAAGCTTTGGCATCAAACTGCGTTCCATTGTCTACGGTAATGGCCTTCGGCACTCCGAAGCGACACATAATATTTTGCCAAAAAAACTTTTGAACAGTGACCGAAGTTATTGTGGCTAAAGTCTTCGCCTCAATCCATTTAGAAAAATATTCCACTGCCACTACAACATATCTTAAATTCCCTTGTGCTGGTGGAAGTGGGCCTAGCAAATCAAGGCCCCATCTTTGCAATGGCCAAGTGGGCTGTATTAATTGAGTTAGAGACGAAGGTTGTTTTTGATATCTTGCGTATTTTTGACAACCTTCGCATTTTTGGACTAATTCTGCTACATCCGAAGCTGCCTTCGGCCAATAGAATCTTTGACGAAAAACTTTACCCAACAAAGGCCTAGATCCGATGTGAGATCCACACAGGCCTGCATGTATTTCTTTCATCAACTCTATACCTTCAGCTCTGGATAAACATTTGAGTAATGGAGAACAGACTCCATGCTTGTATAACTCCCCTTCTATTATGACATATGGACGGGCTCTTGCCGCTATTCTCTTATGATAAGCTTCGTCATCTAAAAGGAAATTGCCCTGAAGAAATGTCACACCCGTTTCCAAAGGGGCAGAGCCGGGTGCATAGCATATGTGTGCCAGGATCTATTTCCACACATATGTTAACGTCACAAGTGTAATATATCAAAAGAACAATGCATAAGAGCGTAAATAACGATTATATTAACATATTACACTTCGAACAGACATAATGTCTTAACCTTTATTCATCAAAGTATAGCGAACATGGACATCCATCCATAGAAAGATGACTGGGGGTATCACTAGACTAGCATCCATGGAGTTCAGCATCATATCTTCATCTGCAACTTCTGATCAAAATTAAGCAAGGGTGAGCTCACTTATGGTCGGGGCTCAGCAAGTGGGGGAAAAACTAATGCAGGTTTAACAAGGTGAGGCTAAGGTTGAGCAGTAAGCATTTTAGTTGGTCAACATTTTATTAACAACACCTGTCTTACTAATAAGTGTGAATCCCAAGTATTCCCATTAAACAAAGGTACAAGAGTATATCAAAAACACTTAAGTGAAACCACTTAAGCAAACCATTGGCAGATCATCGGATCTCGATTTATTTTCATCTTCAAGTTCAATTATCATGTGAGGAGTCCAGGCTGCTCATAACCGTGAGCACGGCTGATATATCAGTTTTACACTCTGCAGAGGTGGCGCATCTTTACCCATGAGTCGCGATTCCCTTCTAGCACGGGTTAGCTAGACCCGTATTCACTTCCGAGGTGAATGGCCAGGGTCTCACTACGAGGCTTCTCCCTAGAGTCCTCATTACGCAAATGCTGGAAATGGTCAACTGCATAAGGTACACCTACCATAACCAACTTATAGTCCAGACTACAGGGTAAAGCTTTGGGAACTATGCCCGTATCCAATCTGCCTGAGCCGGTACTATAAGCGCTTGCCAGGTGCCCCCGTTCCTGGTCGACCACGACCAACACCCAACATAAGACTTTCCTAGTTATTTAGCCAAGACCAGAGCCATGATAGTTCTCATGGTAGCACTGTTTTCCCGGGTGGTCACTCCATGTTTCAATTAATATGCAATAATCTTGTTTAACCATCGGGTTAACAACAATAAAGTAATCTTACCATTTGGAACATTAATATCATAAACAGGAGTGACTGCATAAATTTAAAGTTGTAGCAATAGCATAGCTACTTGATTAGATCATAATCCCAGGTTAAACAAGGAGTAAGGTTGGAAAGGTTAGGGGTATCTAAATAGGTAACTCATCAAATTATGCATATATTCATCGAAGAATAAATTTTATTAAATGTATTGTTGGGATCAAACAGAGTATGCAGAGGGAGAAGTCCACTTGCCTTGCTTATTGAAAACTTGAGACTCTTCCACGGATCTGAATAGATCTTGATTCTTAACTACTAGATCAACCACTGAATATCACACAAACAAACAAAAAGAACAAACACCACTCAATAACATACAACATTCACCATACGTAAAGCTAAAAGAGAGCCTAACGAAAAGAGCATTTGTTTTTCAAAAACGTCGCAAGCAATGGTTATAATAAAAGGGTATTCTTTTCAAAAATGTGTGATATATACTTTATAAAACAAGACATGAGCTTAAAATTTCTTAATTAAAATATACAAATATTAGGTTCACCAAATTATTCTTTTATAAAACGTCATACGCGATACGTCTAAGATAAAGGGTTTATAAGATGATAAAACACGTTATAACAATATTAAACCTTTTTAACTTTTTAAGAAAAGATATATGTTATATATCTAAGGTTAATGAGTTATTAAACACATTATTAAACATTAATTGATGAGAAGCTAATATATAAGCCTAAACATGTTTTATGTGGAAATATAATGAAACAATTAAGTATCTTTATTTTTATTAATAAAACACATGGCCTATATTATTTTTAATAAAGCTATATTCAAATTTAATATATACACTAACATTTTAATTATAGAAACACATGAATACTAATTACATTATTTTATTCTTTAGGAAAAACTAAGTGGTGTAAATAATATGGACTCGATCTGATGATCAGATTATTCATGCCTAGAAAGCTAACTAAGTCATTTTAAATTAGAAACAAATTATCTATTTCATTAGTCAGAAAACAATATAAACTATCATTTTCTTTATTATGAAAGTATGAGCGCCTAATTAAGTTATTTTGACATTATTATAAAATTCTATTCTTTCTTACCGTGAATAGAAAAATATCTATATTGCACGAAAATATATAAGACTCTCATTAATGTCTAAATCACGCTTGATGCAAAGATAATCATGTAATTATTTATTTAAATGTTTTTGTTACTAAAAAGGTGATCTACTCTTTTCTCTTGCTAATTTAGAAAACCCACAAGTGAATCGATTATAAACATTTTAAATTTGCAGCCACACAGTAATGGATGCAAAAAGATATTTCTATATGCTTATCACATGATTATAAAGTTAATAATACAGATCCACATTTAATTTGAGCTAGAAATAATCTTTTACATCTAAACAACAAAGACTATTGCAAACAGCTAAATAGAATTAATCGTAGCACGGAATCAGCTTCTTCTACCTCGTCTTTGTTCCTGCGCAGGGATGCCAACAAGCAGAAGGGGCCGGCGAGGGAGCAGTGGCACGGACGACCGTCGGTTGTGAAAGTAGGAGGTCGACGGGCGGCGTCGAGATCACCGGCGAGCGCGGTGACAGACGGCGGTGTCAGACGGTGGCAAGCAGAGAAGCAGTTGCGGCAGCACAACAGCAAGGAATTTCGGTAGCGGCATCGGGGCACGAGGCAGAGCCAAGTCGGAGCGAGAAATCAACTGTGGCGCGATAGGAAACTATGGGGCGTACTTGCCAATGGTAGAAGGACACGGAGGAGCCCAGACAACGACGAAAATGGCGAGCGACTGTGCAGCAGCCTCAGGCGGGGAGCAGCAAGCAGGGTGCGACGCTATGCAAATGAACAGGGGCGAGGGGCTGGCGAGCTCGGGCAGGGGAAGGAATGCTCCGTTGGCGTGGCTTTTATAGAAGAAGGGGGAGAGGAAGAGGCGGCCGGGACTTCAATCGACCATCAATGGTGTTTATGGAGCTTCAATGAGAGAGTAAATGGGGGAGAGAAGGGGGAAGAAAGAAACGTCGCAGTGAAGTTCCTTAACACAGAAGAAACGGACGGCGCACTCGGGCTTCGCGCGGGGTCGGTCGGTGCGGGAGGCAGGGCGTCGCGCGCGTGCTCGGGGTCGGCTCTGCTGGCGCTCGGCTCGCGCAGGGCGCGCAGGGGTCCGAACGCCGGTCGGGGTCGCCTGCTTGGTCTCCTGGGCGCGGTGTGCACGTGTTTGGGTGCTGCTGGCGTTTGGGAGAGAAAGTCGTGAGGGAGATAGAATAGCATCCTGACACATGGGCCTCGCCACTTGGAAGAGACTAACGTGAGATAGAAGAGAGTGAACATGGGGCTTATGCAAGTTGCGGTCATAGGCTGAGCGAGCGTGAGTGGAGAGCGTGAGTTTTTTTATTTGCTTTTCTTTTATTTCTTTAATTAATTATATGTATAAATAATGATATATTTAAATATTTCGAAAACAATAATAGTAAATCCCAAAAATATTTTACAAAAAAGATATTCAATTTATAGAATGTTTATTTTTAGACAAAGTCTATTATTTAAATAGATTGGGCTCCATGAAAAGAAAATCGATAAAATAAAGTTGTCACAATAAAAAAATATTAACCTATCAAAAACAATGTTCCAAAAACACTAATTTTAATAGATCATTCGTATTTTATAAAATGAGATCTTTACAACAACTTAAATCTAAAAAAATTGGATACATCAAACAAAATGTATGCCTCATCATGAATGCATCAAATACTTAACAAAATTTTATCTAATCACGAAATTATTTAATTTATTTGTATTACCATTTTATTATTTGAAAACATAAATATTTTTTTCTTTCTACTAAAATTTAATAATCCAAATAGGGTTGTTTGTTTTTGCTAGATTTAGGGTGTTACAAACCTACCCCCTTAAAAAGAATCTCGTCCTCGAGATTATGGAAGGCTAGCAAGAATTCAAGGTGATTCAAGGATATTTGTAGGTTTCTTGGTTCACACTAAATTCTCGCAAACTTAAGGAATTCATTGTTTTGCGGCCTTCTTCTAAAGTCGGCCTAGACGCTTCTTGGGGCATTCACGAATAAGATGTCCTTCATTTTTGCAGTAGTAGCAAGCACCTCTTGCTTTGAGTTCTTTGCGAGTCAACTTTGCTTGACCAACAGGGGGTGAGGGTTGACTGGGTGTCTGTATCTCATATAGCTGAGCCTGACTTGATTCTTCTGATTGGGTATCCATGTGTTTCGTGGCTTTTGCTTGTGGTTGAGGTGGACTAATCATGTATCCAAATATTTTTCTATTCCTTTTATTGTTCTTCATTCCATTCATCGAATATCTCTGTGACTCATTTTTCTCGTTCATAGTTGTTAAGGTAGGAATATTGTCGTTGGCACCGTTTACTTCATTTCCATTGGGGTTCATCATCTAGTCAGAGGGTAAAAGGGTTAGTGAGACAGACTGCATAAGAGGCTTGTATGACATTAAGATAAAGAGCGAACATAACTTTTTTTTAATTTCCAAAATAAGATTAGTCAAGGAGCAAGGATGGTTTCAGATTTCTACTAGCTTCATCATACTTTGAGAGTTTACAGGTGTTATAATCCTTAACAGAGATCTTTTGAACCTTTCGGAGCATGATATCCAAATAATCTTTCTGATCCAACATTATTTCTTTGAGCACAAATTGAAAGAAAGACTTGAGCGGGACTTTAGGGCAACTAGAATAGAACATGGTATTGTTTGCATAAAGCAGATGACACCACACTTTATTCTCTTTATAAAGAGGCAAAACACAATAGGTGCGAGAGATTCATATATCACTTAGCACAATTACAAATCTTGAAAGGGGAAACACTTTGACATTTTTTTTCTTTGTGAGACATACTCCTTCTTCTAGCTAAATGACATATTATTCTTCCTTGTCAGATGTACCAAACTTCAGAGCTGGAGGTCGGTTGTCTTCAACTACTATTCTTTCTCCAGATGGGGTTTCCAAACACATGGTTCTCTCAGTGTGTTGGATTACGGCCTTAGTTCTTTGTAACCAATTCTTTCCAAGAATCACATCCTTTCCCATTGATTCTATCACTAGGAGATCAGCTGGAAAATCTATCCCGTTGATTTTAACACTTACATTTGGACATATGTAGTTTACTAACATTTTCCTTTCGGGTGTACTGATGGTCTTTCTTGATCTTAAGGGACACTTAAAGATACCATACTTTGTTGCAAACTGGGCACTGATAAAAGAATGTGTTGTACGAGGATCATACAATACGGTGGCGATGGTTGTGTGAATGACTAGTGTTCCAAAAATCACTGCATTATCATATGGAATAGTTCCTATCACTGCATAACTTATCCTTCCCGTGGTCTCTTTCCGTTGTTTATTCTTTGTTGATGCATGGGTTTGAGGGTGTTGTCTTTTCTTTTGGACCTTATTGATCTCCACATCTTTCTTAGGACAACTATTAACAAGATGGTCGGTATCACCACAGCCAAAGCAAGCACGACTTGATAAGTTACATGGTGGAGTTGTCTTTACGTTGTTAGTAGAAGTTTCTGTGCATTTTTGTTCATATTCCATGTCTGAAGACTGAGATAGCTTCATCTCGGAGGTGATCTGTAGTGAACTCTTCTCAGGACTGTTACGGAAGTAATGACCTTCACGTCCACATTGATAGCAAGCTTTTCTTGAAGTTATTTCTTGACTTTTTCCATGTTTCCGTTTTTGTTTCTTGGACCTGATGCGACGATGAGGCTGAAACTGTGTGCAAGTAATAGTCCATCCATCAATGTAACACTCATGTATTTCTTCTTGGGGCTGGGCATCCTTGTGATGTTTCCTTTCTGGAATACTTTGCAATTCATCAACTGAAAGTGCATTAGGTATGAGAGAATCTGCTATTAGTTGTTCTTGGGGAGACATCTGTTTGTTTATGCCAGAAAATAAAATTCGGTTCTTCTGTTTTGTAGTTTCACTTTTGTTTGTACTGATCTGGCGACAAGGAATTCCATAGTACTCAGAACAACAACATGTTCCAAGTTCACTTGTCTGTTGGTTTGGTTGTGCATCCTTTTGTGTCTTGAATGTCTGTTCATCAGCTGTTTTATTTATAGTGTTGTTTTGACTTGCCAACACTGAGAGCACCTAGAGGGGGGGTGAATAGGTGATCCTGTGAAAACTTAAACTTATAGCCACAAAAACTTGTTAAGTGTTAGCACAATAATTGCCAAGTGGCTAGAGAGGAGTCTCAACAAAACACAATACCACAAGAGATCAAACACAGAGATGACACAGTGGTTTATCCCGTGGTTCGGCCAAGACCAACGCTTGCCTACTCCACGTTGTGGCGTCCCAACGGACGAGGGTTGCAATCAACCCCTCTCAAGCAGTCCAAAGACCAACTTGAATACCACGGTGTTTTGCTTTGCCTTTCAATATCCCGTTTGCGAGGAATCTCCACAACTTGGAGCCTCTCGCCCTTACACTTAAGATTCACAAAGAAATACGGAGTAAGGGAGAACTAGCAACGCACACAAGACTCAAAATCAGAGCAACAGCACGCACACAAGTCGCAACAAGAGCTCGCAACACAACTCAATGAGTTCACAACTCAACAAGAGCTCTAGATGCTATCACAATGAACCAAATGCGTGGAATCGATGTCTTGGTGCTTAGGAATGTTGTAGGAATGCTTGGTGTACTCCTCCATGCGCCTAGGGGTCCCTTTTATAGCCCCAAGGCAGCTAGGAGCCGTTGAGAGCAGTTCTGGAAGGCTGATCTTGCCTTCTGTCATCGGGCGCACCGGACAGTCCGGTGCACACCGGACACTGTCCGGTGCCCGATCTCCTTCCTAAAATGGCGCAGCCGACCGTTGCAGATGCGGGAGCCGTTGGCGCACCGGACATGTCCGGTGCACACCGGACAGTCCGGTGCACACCGGACAGTCCGGTGCCCCCTTCCGACCGTTGGCTCGGCCACGTGTCCCGCGCAGATCGCGCGGCCGACCGTTGGCCCGGCCGACCGTTGGCTCACCGGACAGTCCGGTGCACACCGGACAGTCCGGTGAATTTTAGCCGTACGCCGTCGACGAATTCCCGAGAGCGGCCAGTTCGCCCGAGGCAGCCTGGCGCACCGGACACTGTCCGGTGCACCACCGGACACTGTCCGGTGCACCACCGGACACTGTCCGGTGCACCACCGGACAGTCCGGTGCCTTAGACCGAAACATCCTCTTGGCTGTACACAGCCAACTCTTCTCTTTTCTTCTTCATTCTGTTTCTGATACTTAGACAAGTATATTAGTACACAAAACCAATGTACTAAGACTTAGAAACATACCTTTGCTCTTGATTTGCACTTTGTCCATTCATGGGCATAGATTCTCATTTAAGCACTTGTGTTGGCACTCAATCACCAAAATACTTAGAAATGGCCCAAGGGCACATTTCCCTTTCAATCTCCCCCTTTTTGGTGATTTATGCCAACACAACATAAAGCAACTAGAACAAGTGCAATATCACTTCAAATAAAAACTCAAATTCATTTTGATTCAATTTGGCATATATGGATCATCCTTTGCCACCACTTGGTTTGTTTTTGCAAATCAAACTCAAAATCCTGTCTCTAAGTCAAATCCACTTGTAGAGACATAAAGAGAGGTTTTCCATAGAAAATTGATTCAAGATTCCAGGAACTCCCCCTTTTTCCCATAAACAACACTTCTCCCCACAAGAGACCAACTTTTGACAAAAGAGACAATGCAAGAGTTTTGACAAACCAAAAGCTCTATCCTACTGTTTTCAAAGTTTCTCAAGTGGTAGCTGATCCATTTATTGCTTTGGCCTTTATTTTCTCCCCCTTTGGCATCAAGCACCAAAACGGGATTAATCTTGGCCCTTTAACCCCATTGCCTCACCAAAATCTTCAATTAAGAGCAAATAGGCAATAAGAGTTAAAAGATGTACTTGGAGAAGTTACTCTTTTCATCGGAGTGCAGTGGAAGTCTTTCACGGTCCAAGTCCACCTTTCTTTCAAACCTTCTTTGAGACTAAAGCAATCAAACTTAAACAAATGGTTAGTCTCCAAGGGTCAAGTTGTAACACATCTCCCCCTAAACATGTGCATCACTTTGCAATGGACTTGTGAGGTCCAGGGAGTGTTTGTACAACTTGACCACCACAATTAGCAACAAAATGCAGAAAGGAACATGATCAAAGGCATAAACACATGTATGCTATAAATCAATCCAGGTTCCGCGAATCTAAGACATTTAGCTCACTACGCAACCTGCAAAAGGTCTTCTCATCGAGAGGCTTGGTAAAGATATCGGCTAGCTGGTTCTCGGTGCTAACATGAAACACTTCGATATCTCCCTTTTGCTGGTGGTCTCTCAAAAAGTGATGCCGGATGTCTATGTGCTTTGTGCGGCTGTGCTCAACAGGATTCTCCGTCATGCGGATAGCACTCTCATTATCACATAGGAGTGGGACTTTGCTCAGATTGTAGCCAAAGTCCCGGAGGGTTTGCTCATCCAAAGCAGTTGCGCGCAACACTGTCCTGCGGCAACGTACTCGGCCTCAGCGGTGGATAGGGCAACGGAAGTTTGTTTCTTAAAGTTCCATGACACCAGGGACCTTCCTAAGAATTGGCACGTCCCCGATGTACTCTTCCTATCGACCTTACATCCAGCATAGTCGGAATCTGAGTATCCAACCAAGTCAAAGGTAGACCCCTTTGGATACCAGAGCCCGAAGCAAGGCGTAGCAATCAAATATCTAAGAATTCGCTTCATCGCCACTAAGTGACACTCCTTAGGATCGGATTGAAATCTAGCACACATGCATACGCTAAGCATAATATCCGGTCTACTAGCACATAAGTAAAGCAAAGAACCTATCATTGACCGGTATGCTTTTTGATCAACGGACTTACCTCCTTTGTTGAGGTCGGTGTGTCCGTCGGTCCCCATCGGAGTCTTTGCGGGCTTGGCGTCCTTCATCCCAAACCGCTTTAGCAGATCTTGCGTGTACTTCGTTTGGGAGATGAAGGTGCCGTCCTTGAGTTGCTTCACTTGGAACCCAAGGAAGTAGTTCAACTCGCCCATCATCGACATCTCGAATTTCTGAGTCATTACCCTGCTAAACTCTTCACAAGACTTTTGGTTAGTAGAACCAAATATTATGTCATCGACATAAATTTGGCACACAAACAAATCACCATCACATGTCTTAGTGAACAGAGTTGGATCGGCTTTCCCAACCTTGAAAGCATTAACAATTAGAAAGTCTCTAAGGCATTCATACCATGCTCTTGGGGCTTGCTTAAGTCCATAGAGAGCTTACACACGTGGTCGGGGTACCGTTCATCCTCGAAGCCAGGGGGTTGCTCCACGTACACCTCCTCCTTGATTGGCCCGTTGAGGAAAGCGCTCTTCACATCCATTTGGTACAACCTGAAAGAATGGTGAGCGGCATATGCTAGCAAGATACGAATTGATTCTAGCCTAGCCACAGGAGCAAACGTCTCCTCAAAGTCCAAACCTGCGACTTGGGCATAACCTTTTGCCACAAGTCGAGCCTTGTTCCTCGTCACCACCCCGTGCTCGTCCTGTTTGTTGCGGAACACCCACTTGGTTCCCACAACATTTTGCTTGGGACGAGGCACCAGTGTCCAAACTTCATTGCGCTTGAAGTTGTTGAGTTCCTCCTGCATGGCCAATACCCAATCCGGATCTAGCAAGGCCTCCTCTACCCTGAAAGGCTCAATAGAAGAGACAAAGGAGTAATGCTCACAAAAATTAACTAATCGAGATCGAGTAGTTACTCCCTTGCTAATGTCACCCAAAATTTGGTCGACGGGATGATCCCTTTGAATCACCGCTCGAACTTGGGTTGGAGGTGCCGGTTGCGCTTCTTCCTCCATTACTTGATCATCTTGTGCTCCCCCTTGTTCACACGCCTCCTTTTGATGAACCTGTTCATCGTCTTGAGTTGGGGGATGCATCGTTGTTGAGGAAGAAGGTTGATCTCGTTCATCTTGTTCATGTGGCCGCACTACTCCAATCGCCATGGTTCGTATAGCGGCCGTCGGAACATCTTCTTCATCTACATCATCACAATCAACAACTTGCTCTCTTGGAGAGCCATTAGTCTCATCAAATACAACGTCGCTAGAGACTTCAACCAAACCCGATGATTTGTTGAAGACTCTATACGCCTTTGTATTTGAGTCATAACCTAACAAAAACCCTTCTACAGCTTTGGGAGCAAATTTAGAATTTCTACCCTTCTTCACTAGAATGTAGCACTTGCTCCCAAATACACGAAAGTAAGATACATTGGGTTTGTTACCGGTTAGTAGCTCATACGAAGTCTTCTTGAGGAGGCGATGAAGGTAGACCCTGTTGATGGCGTGGCAAGCCGTGTTCACGGCTTCCGACCAGAAACACTCGGGGGTCTTGAATTCTCCAAGCATCGTCCTCGCCATATCGATTAGCGTCCTGTTCTTCCTCTCTACCACACCATTTTGCTGTGGTGTGTAGGGAGCGGAGAACTCGTGCTTGATCCCTTCCTCCTCAAGGAACTCCTCCACTTGAAGATTCTTGAACTCGGACCCGTTGTCGCTCCTTATCTTCTTCACCTTGAGCTCAAACTCATTTTGAGCTCTCCTTAGGAAGCGCTTGAGGGTCCCTTGGGTTTCAGACTTATCCTGCAAAAAGAACACCCAAGTGAAGCGGGAAAAGTCATAAACAATAACTAGACCATACTTACTTCCCCCTATGCTCAGATAGGCGACGGGTCCGAAGAGGTCCATATGCAGCATCTCCAGGGGTCTTGAAGTGGTCATCACATTCTTGCTGTGATGCGCTCCTCCCACCTGTTTACCTGCTTGACAAGCTGCACAAGGTCTATCTTTTTCGAATTGTACGTTAGTCAAACCTATCACGTGTTCTCCCTTTAGAAGCTTGTGAAGGTTCTTCATCCCCACATGTGCTAAGCGGCGATGCCACAGCCAGCCCATGCTAGTCTTAGCAATTAAGCATGCATCTAGACCGGCCTCTTCTTTTGCAAAATCAACTAAGTAGAGCTTGCCGTCTAATACACCCTTAAAAGCTAGTGAACCATCACTTCTTCTAAAGACAGACACATCTACATTTGTAAATAGACAGTTATATCCCATATGACATAATTGACTAACAGATAGCAAATTATATCCAAGACTCTCCACTAAAAACACATTAGAGATAGAATGCTCATTGGAGATTGCAATTTTACCTAGCCCTTTTACCTTGCCTTGATTCCCATCACCGAATATAATTGAATCTTGGGAATCCTTATTCTTGACGTAGGAGGTGAACATCTTCTTCTCCCCCGTCATATGGTTTGTGCATCCGCTGTCGATAATCCAGCTTGAACCCCCGGATGCATAAACCTGCAAGGCAAATTTAGGCTTGGGACTTAGGTACCCAACTCTTGTTGGGTCCTACAAGGTTAGTCACAATTGTCTTAGGGACCCAAATGCAAGTTTTATCACCCTTGCATTTTGCCCCTAATTTCCTAGCAATCACCTTTCTATCCTTTCTACAAATTGCAAAGGAAGCATTCAAAGCATGATATATTGTAGAAGGTTCATTTACTTTCCTAGGAACATTAACAACATTTCTCCTAGGCATATTATGAACAGCATTTCTCCTACCAACATTTCTATCATGCACATAAGAAGAGCTAGAAGCAAACATGGCATGAGAATCAAAGGCATTATATGCATTACAACTACTATAAGCATTTCTAGGTTGTCTTCTATCATGGTACATAAAGGCATGGTTCTTTTGCACACTACTAGCCATAGGGGCCTTCCCTTTCTCCTTGGTGGAGATGGGAGCCTTATGGCTTGTCAAGTTCTTGGCTTCCCTTTTGTAGCCAAGTCCATCCTTAATTGAGGGATGTCTACCAATCGTATAGGCATCCCTTGCAAATTTTAATTTATCAAATTCGCTTTTGCTAGTTTTAAGTTGGGCATTAAGACTAGCCACTTCATCATTCAATTTAGAAATTGAAACTAGGTGTTCACTACAAGCATCAACATTAAAATCTTTACACCTAGTGCAAACCATAACATGTTCTACACAAGAGTTAGATTTACTAGCCACTTCTAGTTTAGCATTTAAATCATTATTAACACCTTTTAAAGTAGCAATGGTTTCATGACAAGAAGATAATTCACTAGAAAGCACTTCATTTCTTTTAACTTCTAAAGCATAAGATTTTTGAGCCTCTACAAATTTGTCATGCTCTTCATATAAAAGATCCTCTTGTTTTTCTAAGAGTCTATCCTTTTCATTCAAGGCATCAATCAATTCATTAATCTTATCTACTTTAGTTCTATCCATTCCCTTGAACAAACTAGAGTAATCTATTTCTTCATCACTAGACTCATCATCACTAGAAGAATCATAAGTGACATTGTTTTGATTACTTACCTTCTTCTCCCTTGCCATAAGGCATGTGTGACGCTCGTTTGGGAAGAGGGATGACTTGTTGAAGGCAGTGGCGGCGAGTCCTTCATTGTCGGAGTCGAAGGAGGAGCAATCCGAATCCCACTCCTTTCCGATATGTGCCTCGCCCTTGGCCTTCTTGTAATGCTTCTTCTTTTCTCTCTTGCTCCCGTGTTCCTGGTCACTATCATTGTCGGGACAGTTAGCAATAAAATGACCAATCTTACTGCATTTGAAGCACGAGCGCTTCCCCTTGGCTTTGGTCTTGCTTGGCTGTCCCTTGCTTCCTTTAAGCGCCGTCATGAAGCGCTTAATGATGAGGGCCATCTCCTCATTATTTAGCCCGGCCGCCTCAACTTGCGCCACCTTGCTCGGTAGCGCCTCCTTGCTCCTCGTTGCCTTGAGAGCAAGGGGTTGCGGCTCGTTGATCAGACCATTCAAGGCGTCGTCCACGTATCTTGCCTCCTTGATCATCATTCGCCCGCTAACGAATTTCCCAAGTACTTCTTCGGGCGACATCTTGGTGTACCTAGGATTTTCACGAATATTGTTCACCAAATGAGGATCAAGAATAGTAAAGGACCTTAGCATTAGGCGGACGACGTCGTGATCCGTCCATCGCGTGCTTCCGTAGCTCCTTATTTTGTTGATAAGGGTCTTGAGCCGGTTGTATGTTTGAGTTGGCTCCTCGCCCCTTATCATTGCGAACCGTCCAAGCTCGCCCTCCACCAACTCCATCTTGGTGAGTAAGGTGACATCGTTCCCCTCATGAGAGATCTTGAGGGTGTCCCAGATCTGCTTGGCATTGTCCAAGCCGCTCACCTTATGGTACTCGTCCCTGCACAAAGAGGCTAGCAACACAGTAGTAGCTTGTGCATTTTTATGAATCTGTTCATTAATAAACATGGGACTATCCGTACTATCAAAGTGCATTCCACTTTCTACAATCTCCCATATGCTAGGATGGAGAGAGAACAAGTGACTACGCATTTTGTGACTCCAAAATCCGTAGTCCTCTCCATCAAAATGAGGAGGTTTACCAAGTGGAATAGATAATAAATGAGCATTAGTACTTTGAGGAATACGAGAGTAATCAAAAGAAAAGTTTGAATTGACCGGTTTCTTTCTCTCGTATTCGTTGTGGTCGTCGTCCTTTTGGGAGGAAGTAGACTCATCGCTGTCGTAGTAGACGATCTCCTTGATGCGTCTTGTCTTCTTCTTCTTCCCATCTTTGCGTCTGTGGCCTGAGCCCGAGTCGTTGGACTTGTCATCCCTTGGCTCGTTGACGAAGGACTCCTTTTCCTTGTCGTTGATCACCATCCCCTTGCCTTTAGGATCCATCCCTTCGGGCGGTTAGTCCCTTTCTTGAAGAGAACGGCTCTGATACCAATTGAGAGCACCTAGAGGGGGGTGAATAGGTGATCCTGTGAAAACTTAAACTTATAGCCACAAAAACTTGTTAAGTGTTAGCACAATAATTGCCAAGTGGCTAGAGAGGAGTCTCAACAAAACACAATACCACAAGAGATCAAACACAGAGATGACACAGTGGTTTATCCCGTGGTTCGGCCAAGACCAACGCTTGCCTACTCCACGTTGTGGCGTCCCAACGGACGAGGGTTGCAATCAACCCCTCTCAAGCAGTCCAAAGACCAACTTGAATACCACGGTGTTTTGCTTTGCCTTTCAATATCCCGTTTGCGAGGAATCTCCACAACTTGGAGCCTCTCGCCCTTACACTTAAGATTCACAAAGAAATACGGAGTAAGGGAGAACTAGCAACGCACACAAGACTCAAAATCAGAGCAACAGCACGCACACAAGTCGCAACAAGAGCTCGCAACACAACTCAATGAGTTCACAACTCAACAAGAGCTCTAGATGCTATCACAATGAACCAAATGCGTGGAATCGATGTCTTGGTGCTTAGGAATGTTGTAGGAATGCTTGGTGTACTCCTCCATGCGCCTAGGGGTCCCTTTTATAGCCCCAAGGCAGCTAGGAGCCGTTGAGAGCAGTTCTGGAAGGCTGATCTTGCCTTCTGTCATCGGGCGCACCGGACAGTCCGGTGCACACCGGACACTGTCCGGTGCCCGATCTCCTTCCTAAAATGGCGCAGCCGACCGTTGCAGATGCGGGAGCCGTTGGCGCACCGGACATGTCCGGTGCACACCGGACAGTCCGGTGCCCCCTTCCGACCGTTGGCTCGGCCACGTGTCCCGCGCAGATCGCGCGGCCGACCGTTGGCTCACCGGACAGTCCGGTGCACACCGGACAGTCCGGTGAATTTTAGCCGTACGTCGTCGACGAATTCCCGAGAGCGGCCAGTTCGCCCGAGGCAGCCTGGCGCACCGGACACTGTCCGGTGCACCACCGGACAGTCCGGTGCCTTAGACCGAAACAGCCTCTTGGCTGTACACAGCCAACTCTTCTCTTTTCTTCTTCATTCTGTTTCTGATACTTAGACAAGTATATTAGTACACAAAACCAATGTACTAAGACTTAGAAACATACCTTTGCTCTTGATTTGCACTTTGTCCATTCATGGGCATAGATTCTCATTTAAGCACTTGCGTTGGCACTCAATCACCAAAATACTTAGAAATGGCCCAAGGGCACATTTCCCTTTCAAACACACTGCATTCTTTGCACTGAGTGACATCACTTGTAGTTGACATTCCAAGGTCTGACATCTGTATGGGTATGGAAGAATGGAAGGGACGAAAGGGTTGAGCAAAGACAGATTATAGAGAGCAGAGAAAAAAAACCCATCTATCTAAGGTTTTACCTAGCTAATTGATGTCATTGTGGACAAAAGTCACACAATACACCAACAATCATTTCAAAGAAGCAAATCAAACATGAACACAAAGGACAATGAATTCAAGCATACCAGCACAACACAATCCAATTCTACTCATTCAACCAAAACAAAAGGTGAGACGAGGTTTGGAATAAGAAAGATATTATAACATCAAGGAGTTGGGTAAGAATTATCAAGGAGTTAGACAAGACATATTTGTCGGTGGCCAATAGTGAAATAAGATAACCATGAACTATTAAAGTGAGGATAAATGATACAACCAAGGATATGAAGGGAGTTAAGGAGAAAGCATTATCAGGGAGAGAAGTAGAGAGACAAAGGTTTGATATATCAAGGTACATATTGCGCAAGGGTGGCAATACATTGGCAAGAAAACAAGAGTAGAAGAAATCAAGGGTTATATAGCAATATTATGAGTTAGAAAACTACCACAATATAACGTCGTCTTTACCGATCTAGTCGAAAACTTAGCACTATAAAATTATCCTATCAACCTAACCAAGAAGAATGGTAATAGATCCAAGAGATCTATAACAAAAACTTCTTGCGGAGTGGGGATAAGACAAAGAATAAGGCATCGTCGATAGCTTCAAAAGGTTTTCTTCGCTTCAAGTTCCGCAATCCTAGCTTGATCATCTTGCAATGCTTCTCATTAGAATCTTCTGATAGATGAAGAATCAGACAAGAAGAGTTGAAAATAAAAGAGACGAGTTTTGATATAAAGTAAGTTTTTATGGAGACAATTAAGTCAAGTTTTGAATGACTGACTGGGCTTTCCATTTCTAACTAATCTAGCGACCTACGGTCACATTGCCTCTGATACCACTTCTGTCACACCCGTTTCCAAAGGGGCAGAGCCGGGTGCATAGCATATGTGTGCCAGGATCTATTTCCACACATATGTTGACGTCACAAGTGTAATATATCAAAAGAACAATGCATAAGAGCGTAAATAACGATTATATTAACATATTACACTTCGAACAGACATAATGTCTTAACCTTTATTCATCAAAGTATAGCGAACATGGACATCCATCCACAGGAAGATGACCGGGGGTATCACTAGACTAGCATCCATGGAGTTCAGCATCATATCTTCATCTGCAACTTCTGATCAAAATTAAGCAAGGGTGAGCTCACTTATGGTCGGGGCTTAGCAAGTGGGGGAAAAACTAATGCAGGTTTAACAAGGTGAGGCTAAGGTTGAGCAGTAAGCATTTTAGTTGGTCAACATTTTATTAACAACACCTGTCTTACTAATAAGTGTGAATCCCAAGTATTCCCATTAAACAAAGGTACAAGAGTATATCAAAAACACTTAAGTGAAACCACTTAAGCAAACCATTGGCAGATCATCGGATCTCGATTTATTTTCATCTTCAAGTTCAATTATCATGTGAGGAGTCCAGGCTGCTCATAACCGTGAGCACAGCTGATATATCAGTTTTACACTCTGCAGAGGTGGCACATCTTTACCCATGAGTCGCGATTCCCTTCTAGTCCGGGTTAGCTAGACCTGTATTCACTTCCGAGGTGAATGGCCAGGGTCTCACTACGAGGCTTCTCCCTAGAGTCCTCATTACGCAAATGTTGGAAATGGTCAACTGCATAAGGTACACCTACCGTAACCAACTTATAGTCCACACTACAGGGTAAAGCTTTGGGAACTATGCCCGTATCCAATCTGCCTGAGCCGGTACTATAAGCGCTTGCCAGGTGCCCCCGTTCCTGGTCGACCACGACCAACACCCAACATATGACTTCCCTAGTTATTTAGCCAAGACCAGAGCCATGATAGTTCTCATGGTAGCACTGTTTTCTCGGGTGGTCACTCCATGTTCCAATTAATATGCAATAATCTTGTTTAACCATCGGGTTAACAACAATAAAGTAATCTTACCATTTGGAACATTAATACCATAAACAGGAGTGACTGCATAAATTTAAAGTTGTAGCAATAGCATAGCTACTTGTTTAGATCATAATCCCAGGTTAAACAAGGAGTAAGGTTTGAAAGGTTAGGGGTATCTAAATAGGTAACCCATCAAATTATGCATATATTCATCGAAGAATAAACTTTATTAAATGTATTGTTGGGATCAAACAGAGTATGCAGAGGGAGAAGTCCACTTGCCTTGCTTATTGAAAACTTGAGACTCTTCCACGGATCTGAATAGATCTTGATTCTTAACTACTAGATCAACCACTGAATATCACACAAACAAACAAAAAGAACAAACACCACTCAATAACATACAACATTCACCATACGTAAAGCTAAAAGAGAGCCTAACGAAAAGAGCGTTTGTTTTTCAAAAACGTCGCAAGCAATGGTTATAATAAAAGGGTATTCTTTTCAAAAATGTGTGGTCTATACTTTATAAAACAAGACATGAGCTTAAAATTTCTTAATTAAAATATACAAATATTAGGTTCACCAAATTATTCTTTTATAAAACGTCATACGCGATACGTCTAAGATAAAGGGTTTATAAGATGATAAAACACGTTATAACAATATTAAACCTTTTTAACTTTTTAAGAAAAGATATATGTTATATATCTAAGGTTAATGAGTTATTAAACACATTATTAAACATTAATTGATGAGAAGCTAATATATAAGCCTAAACATGTTTTATGTGGAAATATAATGAAACAATTAATTATCTTTATTTTTATTAATAAAACACATGGCCTATATTATTTTTAATAAAGCTATATTCAAATTTAATATATACACTAACATTTTAATTATAGAAACACATGAATACTAATTACATTATTTTATTCTTTAGGAAAAATTAAGTGGTGTAAATAATATGGACTCGATCTGATGATCAGATTATTCATGCCTAGAAAGCTAACTAAGCCATTTTAAATTAGAAACAAATTATCTATTTCATTAGTCAAAAAACAATATAAACTATCATTTTCTTTATTATGAAAGTATGAGCGCCTAATTAAGTCATTTTGACATTATTATAAAATTCTATTCTTTCTTACCGTGAATAGAAAAATATCTATATTGCACGAAAATATATAAGACTCTCATTAATGTCTAAATCACGCTTGATGCAAAGATAATCATGTAATTATTTATTTAAATGTTTTTGTTACTAAAAAGGTGATCTACTCTTTTCTCTTGCTAATTTAGAAAACCCACAAGTGAATCGATTATAAGCATTTTAAATTTGCAGCCACACAGTAATGGATGCAAAAAGATATTTCTATATGCTTATCACATGATTATAAAGTTAATAATTCAAATCCACATTTAATTTGAGCTAGAAATAATCTTTTACATCTAAACAACAAAGACTATTGCAAACAGCTAAATAGAATTAATCGTAGCACGGATTCAGCTTCTTCTACCTCGTCTTTGTTCCTGCGCAGGGATGCCAACAAGCAGAAGGGGCCGGCGAGGGAGCAGTGGCACGGACGACCGTCGGTTGTGAAAGTAGGAGGTCGACGGGCGGCGTCGAGATCACCGGCGAGCGCGGTGACAGACGGCGGTGTCAGACGGTGGCAAGCAGAGAAGCAGTTGCGGCAGCACAACAGCAAGGAATTTCGGTAGCGGCATCGGGGCACGAGGCAGAGCCAAGTCGGAGCGAGAAATCAACTGCGGCGCGATAGGAAACTACGGGGCGTACTTGCCAATGGCAGAAGGGCACGGAGGAGCCCAGACGACGGCGAAAATGGCGAGCGACTGTGCAGCAGCCTCAGGCGGGGAGCAGCAAGCAGGGTGCGACGCCGTGCAAATGAACAGGGGCGAGGGGCTGGCGAGCTCGGGCAGGGGAAGGAATGCTCCGTTGGCATGACTTTTATAGAAGGGGGAGAGGAAGAGGCGGCCGGGACTTCAATCGACCATCAATGGCGTTTATGGAGCTTCAATGAGAGAGTAAATGGGGGAGAGAAGGGGGAAGAAAGAAACGTCGCAGTGAAGTTCCTTAACGCAGAAGAAACGGACGGCGCACTCGGGCTTCGCGCGGGGTCGGTCAGTGCAGGAGGCAGGGCGTCGCGCGCGTGCTCGGGGTCGGCTCTGCTGGCGCTCGGCTCGCGCAGGGCGCGCAGGGGTCCGGACGCCGGTCGGGGTCGCCTGCTTGGTCTCCTGGGCGTGGTGTGCGCGTGTCTGGGTGCTGCTGGCGTTTGGGAGAGAGTCGTGAGGGAGATAGAATAGCATCCTGACACATGGGCCTCGCCACTTCGAAGAGACTAACGTGAGATAGAAGAGAGTGAACATGGGGCTTATGCAAGTTGCAGTCATAGGCTGAGCGAGCGTGAGTGGAGAGCGTGAGTTTTTTTTATTTGCTTTTCTTTTATTTCTTTAATTAATTATATGTATAAATAATGATATATTTAAATATTTCGAAAACAATAATAGTAAATCCCAAAAATATTTTACAAAAAAGATATTCAATTTATAGAATGATTATTTTTAGACAAAGTCTATTATTTAAATAGATTGGGCTCCATGAAAAGAAAATCGATAAAATAAAGTTGTCACAATAAAAAAAATATTAACCTATCAAAAACAATGTTCCAAAAACACTAATTTTAATAGATCATTCGTATTTTATAAAATGAGATCTTTACAGCAACTTAAATCTAAAAAAAATGGATACATCAAACAAAATGTATGTCTCAGCATGAATGCATCAAATACTTAACAAAATTTTATCTAATCACGAAATTATTTAATTTATTTATATTACCATTTTATTATTTGAAAACATAAATATTTTTTCTTTCTACTAAAATTTAATAATCCAAATAGGGTTGTTTGTTTTTGCTAGATTTAGGGTGTTACAAGAAAAGACATGATCTCAGTTCTCCAATCTTCGCTATAAACAGGAGATATATTGAGCACTGCTCTTTCAAGAAGGTCAACCGAAGGTGCTTTTATTGTTTCAAGGAATACTTCCGAAGGTAATGGCAGCCCCTGTGCCGCTGACTTGGCTAGTAGATCAGCGTATTCATTTTCTCCTCGTGGAATATTCTTGACAGAAAACCCTTCAAAGGAAGCTTCAAGTCTTCGAACTGTATCCAAATATTTCTCAAGCTTTGGATCTCTTGCTTTACAACTTTTGTCAACATGGCCAGAAATAACTTGGGAATCAGTTTTGAGAACCGCCCTTCTTATCCCCATTGCCTTCAACTTTCGAAGACCCAAAAGCAAGGCTTCGTATTCAGCAATATTATTTGTACAACTAAAATCAAGTTTCACTACGTAGCATGTTCTGACTTTGGAAGGTGCAATTAAAACGGCAGCTGCACCTACCCCGAAGGTTCCCCAGGAACCATCGCAAAATACTGTCCAAACTTCGGCATCTTTACTTGCTTCTTCCTCCTGAGCCCCTGGCGTCTAGTCAGCGATGAAATCTACTAGCGCCTGGGAATGAATCGAAGATCTATGCACATAATCAATGCAGAACTCATTAAGTTCCGCAGCCCACTTTCCAATCCTTCCAGTAGCTTCTCTGTTTCTCATAATATCCTTCAAAGGCTGTGATGAAAGAACAATTATATGGTATGCTTGAAAATAATGTCGAAGCTTCCTAGAGGCCATTAAAACAACATACAACACCTTTTCCAATTATGTATAGTTTTTCTTTGATAAACTGAGAACTTCGGAAACAAAGTATACTGGAGCCTGCTTTTTCAATTGCCCTTCCATCTTCTCCTGAACAAGCGCCGCACTTACTGCTGAGTGCGAAGCTGCCACATACAGCAGCAGAGGAGCCCCTAGCGCTGGTGGAGTTAGAGTTGTTAAATCTATCAAATACTGTTTCAGTTCTTCGAAGGCTTTTTGCTGAGCTGATCCCCATTGAAAAACTTTGGCTGACTTCAGCACTTCAAAGAATGGTAAATTTCTCTCTGCCGATCTGGATATAAATCGATTCAAAGATGCCAGTCTTCCTATCATCCGTTGAGCCCCTTTCTTTGTGCTTGGCGGCTCCATCCGAAGGATAGCTTCGATTTTATTTGGATTAGCTTCAATCCCTTTTGTTGAAACCAAACAACCAAGGAATTTCCCCTTTTTTACCCCGAAGACACATTTTCCGGATTCAGCTTCAGACCAGCTTTCCTAAAATTAGCGAATGTCTCCTGCAGATCAGCAATGTGATTTTCTTGCTTTGTGCTTTTTACTATGATATCATCAACATATGTTAGCACGTTTCTGCCAATCTAAGAATGAAGGACCTTTGCTGTCATTCTGCTGAAGCTTCCTCCAGCATTCTTGAGCCCCTCAGGCACCAAAGGTAACAATATGTACCACTGGGGGTGATGAAACTGGTTTTTGGCTCGTCTTCTTTCTTCATCCAGATTTGATGGTAGCCTGAATAACAATCAAGTAAACTCATGAGCTCTGACGAAGCTGCTGCGTCTACCAGAGAATCTATTCTTGGTAATGGAAATTCATCCTTCGGACAAGCCTTGTTGAGATCAGTAAAATCAATGCACATTCTCCATTTACCATTGGCTTTCTTTACCATAATAGTGTTAGCTAGCCATTCTGGGTATTTTACTTCTCTGATGACTCCAGCGCTGAGGAGTCTTTTCACTTCATTCCGAGCACCTTCGGCCTTGTCATCAGACATCTTCCGAAGCCTCTGCTTTCTGGGTCTGAAGGATGGATCAACATTGAGCGAGTGTTCAATAACATCCCTGTTGACACCACAGAGATCATTAGCTGACCATGCAAAGACATCTTTGTTGTTAAACAGAAACCTTATCAGGGTTTTCTCCTGCTCCTCAGACAATTGAGATCCCAATAGCACCTTCTGCTCTGTTATATCGTCACATAAGAGCATGGGCTTCGGCTGATCAGCCGAGGCAGCTTTCTCCCTTCTGTACTTGTATTGTTCACAAGCTTCGGCTCCATCTATGTTATGGATTGCTTTTGAATCTGTCCAGTTTCCTTCGGCCTTTCTGGCAGCTTCCTGACTTCCATGAATAGCAATAGGCCCTTGATCCGAAGGTATCTTCATGCAAAGATATGCTGGATGAAGAATTGCTTCAAAAGCATTGAGAGTACCACGATGTAACGCCCCGAATTTTGCAGTTGAATTTTTTCTTTTCTTTACTCGCCAAAATTCGGGCGTTACCTTTTCTTTTTCTTTTTTTCCCTCGCTAAACCTTGACCTTTTCCAAAGTTTTAGCGGGATTCGGTTTGGAATTCCCGTGTAATGAAAAACCCTAAGTACTTTATGTTGTTTGATGCACCATGCCAAACCTTGCACTTCTTTTGATTGCTTTGAAAGCGCAAATGCATTCATGTAGAAAGATCGGATTTCGAAAAAGAGGAGAAGATCTTTTCTTTCTTTTTCTCTCTCTTTCTCTCTCCTCTTTTTCTCTCTCTCCCGCGCCGTGGGCCGACCCCGGCCGGCCCAGCCGCCCCTGGCGCCCCCTCTTGGGCCCAAAAAGGCCCAACCGCCCCCCCACCTCCCCTTTTTCCCTAAACCCTCTCCCTCTCCCTCTCATTTTCCCTCTCTCATTCTCTCCCTAGCCGCCGCCCTACCCGCCCCTGCCCTAAGCCGCCGCCGCCCCCTGCCGGCCGCCCCTCGCCGTCGCTCCCCAACGCCGGTGAGCCCCCCTTCTCCCTCCTCCCTCCCTCTCCCCTCTCCCCCCCTCCTCTCTCCCTGGCAGCCCAGCCACCCGGCCGGCCCTCGGCCGCGCCCCGGCCGCTCGGCCGCGCCCTGGCGCCCCCAGGCCGCCCCAGCCGCGCCCTGGCGCCCCCAGGCCGCCCCAGCCGCGCCCCGGCCAGCCCCCAGGCCGCCCCAGCCGCGCCCCGGCCGGCCGCTGGCCGCGCCTGGCCCGCCCGCCTGGCCCTTGGCCGCGCCCCCTGCGCAGGGCCGGTTCAACCGCCCCCCCCCCCCTCTGTTTTTTTTATTTTATTTTATTTACTTTCTGTGATCATAGCTATTTTATTTTAGGTAGGCTAATCATTGTTCATGCCATTGAAATAGGAAGTTTAATTTAAAATTCCGTTATACTAATTGATTCATGTAGTTAATTGTTTATCTCGTGCGATGTTGATCAACTTAAAATGAATAGGTTTCCATTAGTGCATATAACAGAATTCTTTTGTTAAGAACCAATTGTGATTGATCGTTAGTGCATAAGATTTAACCCCCCTGCGAGACCCTTTTCCCGTTTCTTTCTAACCATAACAAATGCAATGTCAAATGTCATACTTGATGCATATTCGCTTTAT
This sequence comes from Zea mays, assembly GCF_902167145.1. Classification (NCBI taxonomy): domain Eukaryota; kingdom Viridiplantae; phylum Streptophyta; class Magnoliopsida; order Poales; family Poaceae; genus Zea; species Zea mays. The sequence goes on along the minus strand of NC_050100.1, from coordinate 36,515,493 downwards.
TTGTTCCCTTGTATGGTGTACTGTTCTTTTGTATTAAATATGTGGATGGATGTATGTATGTTTGCGCTCGCATAGAGAACGATCCGGTCGAAGAGCCCGAGGAACCCGCAGGAGAAGCCCCTGAGCAGCAGTCGTTTGGTGGAGGCAAGTGTCCTTTGACCTATCTCTGTCCTATTCATTATTTAATTCACCTCCCGCTTACACATTTATGCCTAAGGATTGACTAGCTTTTGTTATCCATGTCCTTGTTTACCTATCTGGGTTGGATTATTACTGCTTAGTTTGATGCTATTGCTCAACTTTAATCAATGAACATGATGTGGTTATCTATGATACGCTGTTTTCCCGTTCTTATTTATGATTATACTTGTGGCATTTAAGGGGACTCGAGCGGTTTCTCGAGTGCCTCTCCGTAAGGACCTGTTCTATGGATGACCGCCCGGGAAAACAGTGCAACCATGAGGGTGGAATGGGGTGCCCTTAGCTGAATAATTAGAGGATCCGGGGTGTAGTTCACTTAGCCGTCGTGCCGTCAATGGGGCTCGGTGTATGCGGCTCGCTCTGCCAAGTTTGGGTTCGCCCCCTTGGGGAGGAGTGCGGTGCATTTAGGAAACCTAACGGGTGGCTACAGCCCCGGGGAATCTTTGTAAAGGCTACGTAGTGATGCCCTGCTAGGCCACCTAGGTAGTGGTCAATGGGGAGTAGCTCTCTCCGGGCAGAATGGGAATCACGGCTTGTGGGTAAAGTGCACAACCTCTGCAGAGTGTTTGAAAACTGATATATCAGCCGTGCTCACGGTTATGAGCGGCCAAGGGAGCTCCAGTGATTAGTGATACTTGATCAGAGATGCTTTGGTACAGGTGGATATGAGATTGATGGTTTTGATTATGATTATGGTGCTGGTAAGTGGTACTCTTTCCGTTTGGAAAGGAGTACGTTTGGGTTAATAACTTGGGTTAATGCTAAAACTTGGCTTTCTACTAGTAAGTAATAATCTGACCAACTAAAAGCAACTGCTTGACTTATCCCCACATAAAGCTAGTCCACTACAGCCAAACAGGATACTTGCTGAGTATGTTGATGTGTACTCACCCTTGCTCTACACACCAAACCCCCCCCCCATCCCCAGGTTGTCAGCATTGCAACCACTGCTCAGGCGAAGATGAAGCTGTGGAAGGAGACTTCCAGGAGTTCGAAGATTACGACGAGTTCTAGGTGTGGGTTAGCGGCAACCCCCAGTCGGCTGCCTGTGAAGGCCGCGGTTATCTACGTTTCTTTTCTGCACTTTGATTTATTGTAAGACCTATATGGACGTATCAGACGTATGATGTAATCGACTATTTCCCTTTTTAATACTATTTTGAGCACTGTGTGATGATGTCCATATTATGTAACTGCTGTGTACGTGAATAACTGATCCTGGCACGTACATGGTTCGCATTCGGTTTGCCTTCTAAAACCGGGTGTGACACACGACCAATGATTGCGTTGTAAGGGTACTCCATGTCAACAATATCAAACACAACTTGTTCAGTCCTTGTATTGTTGATAAATCCGAAGGTTACTGGCATCGTGATTTTGCCAAGTGCTACAATCTGCCTTCCTCCGAAGCCACAAAGAGGATGTGTGGCGTCATGGATCTTATCTTCGGGCTCTTGCATCTGTCTGAAGGCCTTAGCAATTATAATATCCGATGCACTGCCTGTGTCAACCAGAACATTATGGACCAGAAATCCTTTGATAACACAAGAAATAACCATAGCATCATTGTGAGGGTAATCCTTGAGCTGAAGATCCTCTTGGGAGAAGGTAATTGGGATGTGGGACCATCTTGACTTGATGAAGGGTCCTTGCACCCCGACATGTTGTACCCTTCTCTGTGCCTCCTTCTTCTGCTTCTTGTTGGCTGGCTCTGAGCTTGACCCGCCTGTTATCGGGAGTATGAGCTTTGGAGCCAAGGCAACTCCAGCTTTAAACGAAGCCATCAGCTCAAAAAGTGGAAGTGAGTTCACCGGAGGTGGGCGCCAATGTTGGGGACTTGTTCTTAAATGCTATGAATTAAGAACAAGGCAACACAAAGATGTTAAGTATAAATGCCCTTCGTCCGCTGAAGCATTATCTCCCCAAGGATTTAATGAGCTTCGAACGAAGGTCATGAGTAAAATATCATGAAGATTTCACCTTCATGATCATACTTGTAAAACAACAAACAATGAGAAAAATATAAAGTATAAAATATATTTACATATTTTTCTATATGAATATATAAGTATTAAAACATAATATTTAGGCACATTTATACCTTCGCCTTGGCGGAGAACAATAATTCAAGAGTAATGTGCTAGTGGTTACAGGATCGCGTGAACAGTGCCAGGGTACTGTTCACCTATTTATAGGCACAGGGTGCAACCTGCGTAAAATTACATTTAAGTCCCTTACAATTGACTACAATAATGACGCAAACATCATGGTTCTTTAAGTCAATCCATCTTTAAATTGTTCGGCCCTTCGTCATAAGATCTATCATTGTGTCGAAGCTCTCTAAATAATAGCTTCGGCGCTTGCTCCTGAGAGGGTCTGCCGAAGGTGTTCTCTTTCTTTAGGATCTTCGGCTACGAAGCATACCCCCAACAATCTTTATCCCCCACGGATGGTACCTGTGCTCCAAATTCAACATTGTCCCATATGCTTGTGTGGAGTGAGGTTAGGTGATATTTCATCATTTCACTCCACCTAGAATAATCTTCACCGTTAAAAGCCGGTGGTTTTCCTAATGGAACGGAAAGTAATGGAGTATGTTTGGAAATGTGAGGATAGCGTAAGGGGATCTTACTAAACTTCTTGCGCTCATGGCGCTTAGAAGTAACGGACGGCGCGTCGGAGCCGGAGGTGGATGGCGATGAAGAGTCGATCTCATAGTAGACCACCTTTTTCATCTTCTTCTTCTTGTTGCCACTCCGGTGCGACTTGACGCAGGGAGGTGATTCCTCCCTCTTCTTGTTGCTGGACTCTCCCAATGGAGCCTTCCCGTGGCTTGCGGCGGGCTTCTCGCCAGTCACCATCTCCTTCTTGGCATGAGCTCCCAACATTACTTCGAGCGGTTAGGCTCTTAATAAAGTACCGGGCTCTGATACCAATTGAAAGTCGCCTAGAGGGGGGTGAATAGGCGGAATCTGAAATTTACAAACTTAAGCACACACTACAAGCCAGGGTTAGCGTTAGAATTAAATTCGAGTTCGAAAGAGAGGGAAAACAAATCAACAAATAAATAAAGCGGATGAACACGGTGATTTGTTTTACCGAGGTTCAGTTCTTGCAAACCTACTCCCCGTTGAGGTGGTCACAAAGACCGGGTCTATTTCAACCCTTTCCCTCTCTCAAACGGTCACCTAGACCGAGTGAGTTTCTCTTCTCAATCAAACGGGACACTAAGTCCCCACAAGGACCACCACACAATTGGTGTCTCTTGCTTTGATTACAATGATCTTGTGAACAAGAAATGGGAAGAAGAAAAGTGATCCAAGCGCAAGAGCTCAAAAGAACACAAAAGTCTCTCTCTAGTCACTAATTTATTTGGAGTGATTACGGACTTGGGAGTGGATTTTATCTCTTTGTTTGTGTCTAGGAATGAAGTCTAGAGCTCTTGTATGAGGTTTGATGGCTGAAAACTTTGATGCATTGAAGTGTGGTGGTTGGGGGGTATTTATAGCCCCAACCACCAAAATGACCGTTGGTGAGGGCCTCTGTCGTATGGCACACCGTACAGTCCGGTGCGCCAGCCACGTCACCAGGCCGTTGGGTTCCGACCGTTGGAGCTTCTGACAACGGGGCCACCGGACAGGTCCTGTTCACTGTCCGGTGCGCCATCGGACGCCTGCTCCGACTCTGCGCGCGCAGTCGACACTGTTCACTGTAGCGTTGCAGACGATCGTTGGCGCTTGTAGCCGTTGCTCCGCTTGGCACACCGGACAGTCTGGTGAATTATAGCGGAGCGGCCTCCCCGAATTCCCGAAGGTGGCAAGTTTGGAGTTGAGCTCCCTAGTGCACCGGACACAGTCCGGTGGCACACCGGACAGTCCGGTGTGCCAGACCAGGGCTGCCTTTGGGTTGTCTTTTGCTCTTTTTATTTGAACCCTTTCTTGGACTTTTTATTGGTTTGCGTTGAACCTTTGGCACCTGTAAAACTTATAATCTAGAGTAAACTAGTTAGTCCAATTATTTGTGTTGGGCAATTCAACCACCAAAATCATTTAGGAAAAGGTTTAAGCCTATTTCCCTTTCAGTACTCTTCCCTGCACAAAGAAGCAAGAAGTGTTGTAGTTGCTTCCGAGTTGAAGTGCTTGATTTGGGCAGCCTTGTTCGAATTATAGTCCTCGTCTTCAACCTCTGGAACCTGCATTCTAAACTCAACAATATCCCAAATACTTGGGTGGAGTGAGGTTAGGTGATTCTTCATCTTATCACTCCACCATGAATAATCCTCAGCATCAAATTGTGGTGGTTTGCCTAATGGGATAAAAAATAATTGAGTACATTTAGGAATTTGAGGATAACAAAAAAAGAATTTGGTAACTCTTTTTGTGCTCTTAGCGCTTGGAGGATGTCAATTCGACACTAGATGTCGAAGGTGACGAAGAGTCGGTATCATAGTACACCACCTTCTTCATCCTTTTCTTTTTCTTGCCATCATTCTTATTGTGTGTCTTGGAGGAGCCTTCGGATTCATCTTTCTCCTTGTTCTTCTCCTCATGCTCCCCGTGTGGATGGCACTTTGATCTCTCCCGATGCCACCTTTTCTTCAGGCTTCGATCCAGACGGTTCGGGCTTTCCTCCCAAGGGCATCTTCCCGTTCTTGGCAACTTCTCTCGACATCACCTCGAGTTGTTAGACTCTAATAAAGTGTTAGGTTCCAATACAAATTGAAAGTCGCCTAGGGAGGGTAAATAGGCAAAACCTAAAATTTACAACTTTTGACACAAACTTCAACCCTGGTTAGGCGTTAGAACGAGAATAGAAATAATCGAAGTAAGGGTGAGGTGTTCTTTTTGCTAGAGTTGTTCAATCGATTGCAGAGTTACATTGGGAGTAACTCAAATTGATATAGAATCAATTGCACAAGAAAGAGAACATGATAGATGGGAGGGGAAGAATCAAATCGCAAATGAGGATATATCGAATGCAAAGAACACAGGCGATTTGTTTCTTGAGGTTTGGTTCTAAAGAACCTACTCCTCGTTGAGGAGTCCATGTAGGACGGGACTCTTTCAATCCTTTCCCTCTCTCAAATAGTCACTGAGAGCAATCGAGTTTTCTTCTTTTTACTGAGGACACCAAGTCCAGCAAAGACCTCCACACAAAGAAACAGAGTCTCTTGCTTAGCTTTACAACTTGAGAATAAGGTTGGGAACAAGAATGAACTCGAGAACAAGAGCACAAGAACTTGTCAACAACTCAAATCAAGATCAATCTCGCAAGACACTAATTCACTCAAGCTCGGATCGCTTTGATTTGGCACTTGGAGGTTCAAATGCGTGGGAGTTGTTGCACTTGTTGAATGGATGTTAGGTGGAGCTCTTACGTCTTCAATGTGCTGGTTGGCGGTTTTTATAGCCCCAACCACCCAAATAGCCATTGGAGATGAGTAGAGAAAATTGCACAGTCTGGTGGCACACGAAACCTCCAACAATATCGGTTCGGTGCACCACTGGCCCCTATTAGATTGCTACACTAGGTAGCTATTCTAATGGGTGGTTGGAACAATAACTGGTCCAATAGCACAACAAACCCTGCCACGTCAGATTTGGTCGTTCAGATCTGAAAGTAGTCATTGGACCCTGACGGTCCGCTGTACCACCGGATCGGTCTGGATGGCCAGCCTCCGAAGTGTCTTCTTACATCCTCTCAGCATAACCAGTCCAGATAGCCACCGGACCGGTTCGACGCGCCAGCTGGTAAAAGTTGAGTCTCAGCCTTCTCTGCATAGATGGTCCGGTGCACCACCAGACTGGTCTAATGCCTAACAACAACCCAGATTTTGCAAACTTGCCCCATTCTTCTTCAAATGAATTTGATTGGTCATGTGGATGTTCACATGACTTAGACAAATATATGTTGTGACAATCCAACTAGTCTAAGTCATGGATCTTGGACATTTCACTCTCGATAACTCATATTCTTGTTTTAGCTTAAACTAGCTAAAAAGTGTGTTTCATTGAGTCTGAGCTTTCCAACACTCCTAAATAAGTCAAATAGATTACTAGGGGTGTTTAGAACTTATCCAAAGTGTCGAGCTAGTGATAGCTCATCTATTCTAAGTTATACCCCTTTTTGGTTGGTTTTGAGCTGTTTCTCACTTAAAAAATGAATCCATTGAACTTATGAACCTATGAATCAAAGACTAGGAAAACTAGTTAGTCTGAATGGTTGTGATGGTTATCTAGCACCAAAATCAATTAGGGAAAATAGTTTAAGTCCATTCCTCTTTCAATAAGATTCAAAAATATAAATACTACTATGGTTTAGCCAAGTGCGGATCCAAGAATGGATAAAAGGTGGGGCTACTAAGGGTATGTTTAGAATCATCACAATTTCTAAAATTTGATTTCTATCCTAGTTTCTAGAAAATGGTTTATGTAATAAATGGGTATGGAAACCCATATTTTTTTAATTCAAAATTTAAATAATAACTAAACATTAAAATTGGGCAAAGTTGGTATAGAGGGGGTCACATGCATAGGCCTAGGAGCGGTAGTAATCACTATAATTTCCACCAAACCAAGTCAAGTCAATATGTAATTTATCGGGCAAAAACTGATTTTAGCTAGGGAAGGCCAGCTTCTTTGGTTTCTTAGAAACTGAGAATCTAGTTTCTTGAAACTGAAGCATAAACTGACTTATTTGGAACCACCACAGTTTCTATAAATTAGTTTATTAAAAAACTAAGTGCTTCCAAACAGTCCCTAAGATAAGGTTACAATTTTTTAGCCTGAACAAAATGATATAATTGATGTTTAATATGACAAAGTCAATCTTCAAAAAAACATGTTGACCAAATAATTAGGTATGAAATCTATAAATACAATACTTAATATATATTATGAGTTGCGGTTGCGAGACAAATTTATCTTCTGAGTTTTATGTCTTGAAAATATTTTAAAATCTTTTCGTCTTTAATGTCTGCGAATATATTCCGTTCAATATAGCATAGTACGCTATTATGCATCTACACATCAACTATTTTGTTTCTTCTTTCGGTCTTGAAACTCGATGATCTTTATAGAGAAATCTAAGAGAAGAGGGCAGTTGTAGCCTTTAGTCAGCCAATCATAGTGTTGGTGGCCTGGCAGTAAGCCACTACACGACGGTTGATCTTTAGCGACCCTTATTAGGTACCAATTGTTGGTTGCTAAAGGTTAGGGACCGACGGTCAGTCGCTAAATCCTTTTGTAGCGACGGTCGGTTGGTCGCTAAAAGTATAGAAATTTAACAACGTATGGTTGGTCGCTATAGATGTCGTCAGGGATTAGAGTCCGTGACCCAGCGTCCCAGGACTCAGGCTCCCAGTGCCCAGCCTCTTCTATCCGGCATTCTACGAGCAGCAAATCCAGAGACTCCTCGGTGCCTCCTGAAGCGTCCCGAATCCTCTGGGACTCAAATGTGATACAATTACTAGTACCAGGAGGCTAGTAAACACATTTATACATCAGATGATACCAAATCTGCTTAAACGAGACAAACCTACAAAGGTGGCGAACAACTTTAAGAGTTGGTCCACAACTCGGGACTTATCATCAGAGTGGGGCTGAAGCAGCCCGATATACGCAGCGAAGCAATTCAGCGGTCCAACAGCCACAGGCAAGGTTGGGAACAGTCGTAACTCTTACCCGATCTCCTTTTTCTGAAAAAAATAAATAAGCAAGGGTGAGTACAAACGTACTCAGCAGCCCACCTTCACCCGTGGAATGGGGAAATCAGATATAATGCATGGAATATGTAGAGCTCAGGATATTTGCAGAAACAGCAATATTTTATGCAGGGTTGTTTTGAAAAACATTTTGTATTTTGCAAAGCGCATCCTCTCCAAAAGGAGCAGGAAGTTTTTCAATATTAGAGCAAAATCCCCTGGACTAAACCATCCAGGTATCTCAGCAGTTTCCCACTGGTTTTCATTTTCAAAAACAGCTACTGGACTTCCCGTCCACCATAGCTCACGGCTCAACCGCCGATCCTTATAAAAACCACTTTTCTCAAACGCACCTTTTTTTGAAACAAAACACTAATTGCCATACCACACCAGACTCGTCCATTCCTGTGGACACAGACTATTCGAATAGGTTTTCAAACTCTGCGCAGAGGTGTACACTTTACCCACTAGTCCGGCTCTGCGATCTCATGGCCGATGAGATCCGAATCCGAATCTTTTTCTTTCCTCGCACGTCCTAACCTTAGCGGTTATACCGGAAGGAGTCAGGCCACCGCCATGTCCAAATCAGACAAAACATTCCCCCTCCTTATCCTCCTGGTGCTCCCCAGCCTTCATAACCCTAGGGTTGGACCGTACGAGTTCAGATTGAGTGACTGCCCACACAGTCTCGAGTGGTTGCACTATTAAAGAGTACAGGTAGTGAAGATGACAAACCGGTCCATATATGAGGGGACAATCCTTCTGCTCACGCCTAAACCAGCTGAGCCATCACCTTAGACCCTCCCCTAAACCAGGGAGTCCCTGATTATCCCACTCACAAGGTGATAAGGGTAAAAACCCTTCATCATACACATTTTGAAAAGCATTTTCTTTTGAAAACTCACACCTTTTCTCAAATCATTTGGAACATATATATCAGGGGTTGATTGCGGCAAGCGGCTGGGTGGCCATAATAACTTGTCTCAAAATCATATCATGCATAAAATAACAGGCTGAGGGTTGTGGTTGAAAAACATAGGTAATTTATGCATCAAAGGGATCCAGTGAGCTTGCCGTGCTTATTCGGCGAAGGGGGAAGGGGAGCTCACGAAACTGGCTTCTGGCTCCACCGCCTAGTGTAGACTTGCAGATCTGGCCTCCACGAGACGGCACGAACGCTCCGATAACTATGCAACATGAACAAGCAAACATACAAACCAGCAAGTATACCAACAAATATTTAGTATAGTGGTCAGAATAGCGATATATGGATGGGTAGAGTCTTGAGTAGAATCTGTGTCATGTGGTGTTGTGATATTACTGGTGGTGGAGCGGAGGTGCTTACCAGGAGGGTGGACTGGAGGCGAAGCGACACTATGTGTGTAGCCGGCAGAGCAGAGTAACTGAGTGGGTGGGGTGTTTGCCTTGGCTGAGGGTGTTGAGTGTGTGTGGAGAGGGAGAGGGTAGCTGGGTGTATTTATAGCTGGGTGTATGTGGTGTAGCACAGTGAAGTTCACTGTTGGTGAGAATAGTGACGAATGAATCGTCTGACTTAGTATGAACAGGAGAGTTATAGGCAGAATATGGGACAAGAGTATTTTGGGACTTTTCTGGAATATGGACCATGCTTAAGGGATGACATGGTTGGGTAGGGAATAGTTTGATAAGAATTTAGAAATGAGATTTATTGGAATCTGAGTTTGGGAGCCTGGTTCGAAGGAATCTCAAAGTTAAGCGTGCTCAACTTGGAGAAACCTGGGATGGGTGACCAGATGGGAAGTTCCCACTAGAAGGAAAATCACAGTCACCGGAGTTCGTATGACTGGAATATGGGTCTGGCTGGTCTTAGGTGGACTGGACAACATGATGTACGAGTAGTTGAAATTTGGGATGACTAGATGACCGATGAATAGTAACGATGATCAGTAACGATGAATAGTGGCGATGGAAAAGAAATTATAGATATCATCGATGAATAGTAACGATGATGAATAGTAATGATAAATAGTAACGATGATGAATAGTGTATGTGAATAGTAACGATGAATAGTAATAGTGAATAGTAATGGTGGATAGTAATGGTGAATAGTGATAGTGAATAGTTCGTATGAACGAACGATGAACGATGAATAGGAACTATGAACGAACGGACGAACGATCGAATGATCGGACGAACGAACGATCGGAATTTCGGCAGCATAACGGCAGGAAAAGATTATTTGGACGAACGAACGGACGAACGATCGAATGATCGTACGAATGAACGATCGGAATTTCGGCAGCATAACGACAGGACAAAGATTATCTAGAAGAACGATGAATAGGGACTATGAACGACGATGAATAGGGACTATGAACGAACGATGAACGATCGAATGATCGAACGAACGAACGATCGGAATTTCGGCAGCATAACGGCAGGACAAAGATTATCTGGAAGAACGAACGGACGAATGATCGAACGATCGAACGAACGGACGAACGAACCATGAACGATCGGACGAACGATCGAACGATCGGACGAACGAACGAACAAACTAAGAACAGGGGGACGAACGATCGAAGAACGATCGAACGATCCTTGTGCTAGTGTGTGCTTGTGTGGAACATGGAGTGGGTGTGTGTGGGGGGGGGAGAGAGTTGCCATGAAATGGCTTGGGGTGGGATGAGAGGAGGCCCTTGCCCCTCTATTTATAGCCATGGTGGGGGGATTAGGGGGAGGGATGAGAGGATTAGTGGGAGGATGAGAGGATTAGTGGGAGATTAGCATGTATTTGTCTTGTATAAGTGAGATTTGCTTGTAGAGCTCACCGTATGACACTGGAGGCATACGTATACGTATGAGCATGAGGAAAGTTATGAAGAAAATATTTATAGGGACTTGAAAAATGATTCTGAAGGTATTTCTCAGGAGGAAAATATCTGGAGATATATCGGTGGAATATTTGGGCAGTATTTCTGGAAAGAACTTGAAGAGGATCACTAGGGAAATATCTGGGCAGTATTTCTGTAAACAATTTGAGGGGGATCACTGAGGAAATATTTGTAGGGTATTTTGAGGAGGATTTTAGAGATAATATAGACCACTATATTTTATTTGTTGATATCAACTCGCAAACAAACATTTTCAAATGAAACTTGAAATTCATTTTGAATTTAGGGTGAGTTTGAGAAAATTTCAGGATTTGAATTTTTGGGATGCTACACCTCCTAACCCTAGCCGCCAGGCTCCAGTGCTGAGCGTGCCGCCCGCCCTGGGCGCGCTGCCCCGCCCCGCCTCTCCCTCGGTGCCTCCGAGTCTCCGACCTGAGCGCGCCTCCCCGCCCCGCCCCGCCTCTCCCTCGGTGCTTCCGTGGTCCACGTCCGGTCGTCCGCCCAGGGACCAGGCAGTTGCTGCTGCTGACTTGCTGTCGTCCGCCAGGCCGCTAGGCACACAACACACTGCTTCTACAGTTCTACGGCCAGCGTCCAGCGGTCCAGTCTAGGTTAGTGCTTTTGCCATTATTTGCTCTTAATCTCATGGAGAGTGGAGACCTTTTGTTTGTTTGCTGCCCACACTAGACGCGTTGCTTTTGTTTGTTTGCTGCCCACACCAGGCACATTATTGTTTGATGCTAAAATTATTATTTGAGGTTGTACCTGCCCGATTGTCATCCCTAATCACGACTGTGTGAGAGGGTCGATCGATCAGCTAGTAGAAGGGCAGGTTAATGGTACATAAGTGCTACCCTCATTGCTTTGCTAGCTCTTGCAGAACGCATCAGGCACACCTAGGTATGGATAAATCCTACATAAAGAGTATGGATAAATCATGGATCACAAGTGAGGTTAGGTACAAAGCAACTTTTCATAGCAACTCTTATGTTTTTCTATAGTTATATTGATATGTAACATAGGAACTGTATGTAGGGAGACAAAGGTTTATAAACAAGGGGTGAATGGTTTTCTAGCTTTTGCATTTAGACATTCAGCAATAGGAAACAAGATACTATGCCCTTGCAAGAAGTGTGTTAACTCATTTTGGAGAGAGGCCGGTGAAGTGCGAGAACACTTGATATGTGATGGTTTTCTAAAAGGGTACACAACATGGACCTTACATGGAGAAGCTTCGTCCTCTTTTGTGAATCATGGTAACAATGATGATGAGTTTAGCGAGCATCCTATAGAAGATGATGCAATATCTGAGTTGTTAAAGGATTTAGCTTGTGGTTTAGATGATGGAGTGGATATGGAGGATGATGGGTCTTTTGACGAACCTAATGAAGACACAGTAGCCATTCGTAAGCTAGCAGAAGACAATAGTCAAGAATTATATACGGGTTGTCAAAACTACTCAAAGCTACATTTCCTAGTTCGTTTGCTTCACATCAAACTTCTTGGAGGATGGACAGATAGAAGTTTTGATTTGTTGGTAGATTTACTTGTTGATGCACTACCTAAGGGTTCGGCACTTCCTAGAAACTTTCATGAAGCAAAGAAAGTGGTCAAATCTGTAGGAGTCGGGTACACTACAATTCAAGCATGTGAAAATGATTGCATTCTATTTTGGAAGGAGCATCAAAAACTTGATTCATGCTCGGTATGTAGTGTCTCACGTTGGAAATCGGAAAAGAAGAGTCTAGATGGAAGAGTCTAGATGGGAAACGTGAGTACAAAGTTCCTAGGAAGGTGCTTCGTTATTTCCCTATTAAAAAAAGACTCCAAAGATTGTTTGTTTCTTCTAAATTTGCAAGTCTCACAAGGTGGCATGATGAACACAGAGTAAAAGATGGTTTGCTTAGGCATCCCGCCGATTCACCCTTGTGGAAAGATATTGATCAAAAGTATCCAGAATTTGCTATGGATAGTCGTAATATCCGCCTAGCATTTGCTACAGATGGTTTCAATCCATATAGGACAATGAATGTTAGTTACAGTATTTGGCCTGGCATATTGATTCCACTCAACTTTCCACCATCGATGTGCATGAAGGATTCAAATTTTATCTTGTCTGTCTTAATTCCTGGACAATCTTCTGCGGGTAGTGATATGGACGTTTATTTTCAGCCCCTTGTCTATGATCTGCTTGATATGTTTGTTAATGGTGTGAAGACCTATGATGCCTCAAAGGGTGAATACTTTCAGTTGCGTGCTGCAATAATTTGGACCATCACTGATTTCCCTGGTCTAGGCAGTGTATCCGGATTTGTCACCTCTGGTGAAGCAGCATGTCCTGATTGCCACTCATTGATTTGTTCTCTCAAACTTGGAAATGGTAGCAAGTCTTGCTACATGGGACATCGTAGGTTCATCCAAACCACCCATTTAGGTCTGATGTTGATTCATTTGGTGAAAGTGAGTTGAGGCCAGCACCTACTCCTCTTTCAGGAGAGGAAATTTTGGATTGTACAAAAAATTTGAAAACAATTTATGGCAAGAAGCCATCAGGTAAGCCAATAAGGAATCAGAAACGCAAGGATGGGAAACCATTAGTCTTTTTGAAAAGGAGACCTGTTTGGTTCACTCTTCCATATTGGAATGACTTGAAAATTTGATATAATTTTGATGTCATGCACATAGAGAAGAATGTGTGTGAAAATATAATTAATACTTTGTTGGACATTGCTGGAAAATCTAAGGATAATCTGAATGCTCGCTTGGATCTTCAAGCTTTAGGTATTAGAAGCGACCTTCATCCTATTGAACTAGAAGATAATCAATTTTATTTGCCTCCTGCACCCTACTCAATGAGCTCTGTTGAGAAGAAATTGTTTTGTCAAGTATTAAAAGGGGTCAAGTTTCCTGATGGATATGCCGCTGATATACGACATAATGTTCTTGAAGATGGAGGGAATATTCTCAAGGTCACCTGAAATGCCAAAAATCAAAATTTTACTCAATGATCGAGGTCAGCCTATTGGTAAAAGTGCTAGACAACTTTCAAGTGCTATTGGGTGTCAAGTTAGAAAGAAATTGTCTATTGCTACCACGGACTGGAGGCTTGTTGATATAAACAAGAAGTATGAGTTGTGGGAGGATATAAAGATATATTATGATGTAGATGATGCTGCCTTAAACTGGGTGATGCGCACATCTGGAAAGAAGTGGAAGCAATTTAAAGCATCCATAAAGCAACGATACTTCAATCCTGAATTGTCTATAAAAGAAATCCCAGAATGTCCTGATAAGAGGGTTAATGATGATGATTGGCACTCTATGTACAACTATTGGATGTCTTCTGAATTTCGGGTAAGCTCTACACTTTAGTTCTAATAAAGCAACCATACTTCAATCCCGTAACACATATTTTTTATTCTATTTTTAGGATCGCTCAGAAAAAGCTAAAATAAATCGACAAAAGCTAAAGATGCATCATACAGCCGGCAGTGTGAGCTATGCATGTTCAGAATATGATTTGGTAATGTTCTTTGTATTTTACTATCTCTATTCATGATTACATCCTGCTGCTCCACATTCGATATAAGCTCTATTGTCCAGTCTGAAAGCATGGGCAACAGTGATACATTTTAGACAGAAAATAGATTGCTACATGTGTTGCTTGTGTTGCTGTGCTGCTGTGCTGCTATGCTGCTTGTGCTGGTGTGCTGCTGTGCTGTTGTGCTGCTGCTGTGTTACATTTTAGACACAAAATAGATTGATACATTTTTGAGGTTGTAGTCCTCAAAAATAGATTGTTGTTTTCCTTGTTGTTTTCAATGAACTTACAAGTTACATTTTTTCCCTTTGTGAATATGGAGATAGAAGTCATACTGCATTGTTACTCACTTGATAATCATTCATTGTTTACTAAAATGTGGACACCAAATAACAAAGTATGTTTGCAGGCTGTGAAACTAGGACGTCCTCCACGAAGAGATGAAAACTTTATCCAAACCCATACAAGAAAAAATGGTGTTCCTACAGAACAGGCAAAACCAATAATTGTAAGGCTTTGTTGTTAATTTTTAGTACAATATACATTTCTATCTGAATTACCTTTTATGATGTGAATCATCTTTAATTCTCTATAGGACCAACTTAACGATGCTCTTGGAGTATATCCAGAGTTAAAGGACCGGTCAATTCAAGAGGGTGATGCATTCTCTGTTGTTTGTGGAGCGAAAGAGCCAAAAGGATATGTTCGTGTTTTGGGTTTAGGCCCTACTCCTCAAGGTATTGGCACTCCAGAGTTGAAGTCTTATACTGCAACAAGACTACAAATGGAGATTCTTGCTCGTATAAAGGTTCAAAGTGAGAAGGCTGCTTTAGAAGAGCGTGTACTTGAGCTACAGACTCAAATTGAGCAAAGGGCTCAACCAGACCAGGCAATGAAGAGCTCATGTCACATAGCGGCTCTACTTCATTTGAACATAAGGTATTCAATATTTTCATTCATGCTGCTTTATCCTAATTTTCTAGATTCCTTGTACTATGATATGAAATTGTGTTTCTTAAGGTGATGAGGAACAAGTTTGCTGCTGAGGATGAGGAAGACAATGAAGAATATTGTGCTTCTGAAGATGAGGAATTAGATGATGAGGATGATCAAATATTTCATCAGATGCAAGGTGCAAACTCACCAAGATCTACAAGGCACTTTGCTGAAGCTTCACACTCTAAACATGATGATCTTGTAATGCTCTCATTCATTTCATACATTTTCTAACCTTTATTTTCATAAACCTTCAAATACATTGAAGTAAATTATTCTTAATCATTTGCACCAGGTTGGAAAAGATGTCATATTATATGCTATGTTGAGATCTAATTTGCCTGTGGCTAAAGGGACAATTGTTTCAACTAAACCAAGCACCACAGTTGGAGGCCAGATCCTTGGAAGGCAATATTGTGAAGTTATTGTAACTTGTGTGCTAAAACGACATACAGTTTTGCCTCGCCCTTGTGCCAATGTGGAAACTATGGCTGATGCTTACATGATGTTAGTTGCATGGCCGTACAAGAAAGTAATATTCTATATCTTATCTTGTTTATATTTAGATTTATATGAGCCATCAACTTAATGATGATTAACCTTGATTGCACCAGCTGAAGTTGGTGCATAAGGCTGCAACACCGTCTAGTGGAGGTAGATAAGGCATCAAAACTGTATTTTTATTTGCAAATGTAGCATCAATATACTAATTTGATGTACTTTTTTCTAGGGTGTTCTGGACAAAGAAAGCTTGTACCTTAAAACAGGAGGATACAAGAAGCTAGAGTGGTTGTCTGAAGGCTTTTGAACTGCTTGAAGCATTAGTGTAGCTTTGGTGCTTTTGTGACTGATCAGCTCTGGAGGAGCTAGAGTGATGTAGTTGTGGGCTTTTGAACAATAGCTGGGGTGATATGAAACATTAGTGATGTAGTTGTGGGCTTTTGAACTGCTTCAAGCTGGAGTGATGTCGCTGTGGTGCTTTTGTGACTGATCATCTCTGGAGCTTTTGTGAATGATCTAGCTATCTGTAAATGATCTAATTGTGAATGATATTATAATTGTGATGCTTTTGTGAACATATAATTGTGGTGCTTTTGTGTTTATGTGATGGATCTATGACTGTGATATACTGATTAACTGTGTATGTCTTTATGATTTGTGTATAAAAATCTGTGATTTGTGGTGCTTAATTAAATGTGTATTATTATTAATAACAACTGTAACAAGGGCGACTTTCTGTTGGTTGCTAAATATATAGTATGACGACTTACGGTTGGTTGCTAAATCTGTAGTACAGCAACCTGCGGTTAGTCGCTAAATATACAATATTAGCAACAGACGGTCGGTCGCTAAAAAGATTTCGCTCGCTAAAGCCTTTAGCGACGGCACCTACAGCGACCATCCTTATGGGTCGTTAAAAGTTTTTAGCGACCAACCGTAGGTCGCTGAAAGCCGCTTTAGCAACCAACAGTAGGTCGCTGTAAGTGAACCGTCGTGTAGTGAGCGGCTAGTACTATGCAGTGGGCAATCTGGCCGACTAGGCACTGCCACCTGCCAGTCTAGAGCCCCAGGGCGGGTGTGGGCATGACCGACCGCACCATAGAGGAGATGGAGGGCACCCACTAGACAGGCATCGACGTGTCGACGATTGACGGGAGCGTTGGCGTCAGACATCAGTAGACTAGGGTTAGAACACATACATGAACGTGGCTGGTACTGACGTGTTGTGATGCATGTGTGTCAAATATAAACGTGGATGGTGTATGGTGGATTGGGAAGAAAAACATTTGGTATAGTATGAGGATCTACTCCTATAATTTTTAGCCCACAGTCTAAGCTCTAGTCTCGGCAGCCCCTCTCTTGAATCCGCCGCTGGTTTAACCCTTGCCCACTATTCTTCTATATTCAAGTAAAAGTACTTGAAAAGGTTCAGCACACAAATGCATGGGCAATAGGGATTAATGTAGAGGAAAATAAATAAAACGAACGGCGGTTTAAATTTGCATGGCCCCAGTTATCTTGGCATATATGCATGCAACTAGGTTTGTGTTGTCCATATATATGGTCGGTTTTGCAGGACTCCATGTTGGATCTTTTATAGGCTTGGCCCATTTATTGAATAAACTCTAAGGTGTGTAATGGTGGAGAATACCAATAGTATCACATTGGAAGTCCAAGGGTCTTTTGGCTTTACTTATATGGTGGGATTTATTTCACTTAACTTGAGAAGTCAAGAAATGGACAAGGGCGTGCCACACGCGCGCGCGCCGCCGCCGCCGGCCGGGCGGGCGTGTGTGGTTAATTTTTAGCACTCACTAACCGCGTTAACCTTTCAGTTGCCTATCTCCGCGAGCGGGCGTGGTGTGGTTGTGTTAATTTTTAGCACTCACTAACCGCGTTAACCTTTTAGTTGCCTATCTCTTCGTCAGCCTAGTGACCCTGTCCCTTCTTCAGCCAGCCGAGTGACCCTTCTCCTTCAGCTGACCGACTCATGGCATGACTCGGCGAGAGCTGACCGACTCTTGGCGTGACTCGGCGACCTTTCTCCTTCAGCTTCCCTCTGCGAGAGGTTAAATAGAGGAGCACCCCTGTCACTCGGTACACGAAAGAAAACACATTCAGACTCACAGTCCAGCCGCCGAGTGAGGGTATTTCCATCTCGTGACTCTGCGCGTATAGAGAAGCGAGAGGACAGGTGCCTCCGAAGCCGGTGCCGTTCGAGACCTTGCACGGGGGATCGGCAATTAGGTTTTTGGGGAGCGTCTACGCGACTGCCCAAAACATCTCCAACATGACAAAGGAAGCTGGCCAAGGATCTGGATCATCAGAGCGCATGGGAGCGCATGGGAATACACCTGTATGAGTCAGACTGCTGGTCACAATCTATGGGACCTGGGTAATCCCTAAATACTCATGAAAGGCACTGAAGTGTGACTTATATGCTTCTAAACAGCGGGAATACCCTTTTGCAGCCTAGTATCAGCAAAGGATTTGAGTGAATCTTATTTCGCACAAAGCTGTCAATTCAAGGCATAGTCCATTGTTCAGTTGTGAATGAGTGAAACTCTTATTCTAGATGGATGTTCAACTTCACAGTCTCCATCGAAACACTGGTATATCAAAGGAGTGTGATTCTGATACTTCATCATTACAAACCCTAGAGTTTGGTGGGGATTGTTGGATCTTTTATGGGCTTGGCCCATTTATTGAATAAACTCTAAGGTTTGTAATGGTGGAGAATACCAATAGTACCACATTGGAAGTCCAAGGGTCTTTTGGCTTGACTTATATGGTGGGATTTATTCCACTTAATTTGAGAAGTCAAGAAATGGACAAGGGCATGCCACACGCGCGCGCGCGCCGCCGCCGCCACCGGCCGGGCCGGGCGTGGCGTGGCGTGCCGTGGCGAGGCAGGCAGGCAGGCAGGCGAGCGGGCGTGGTGTGGTTGTGTTAATTTTTAGCACTCACTAACCGTGTTAACCTTTCAGTTGCCTATCTCTTCGTCAGCCGAGTGACCCTGTCTCTTCGTCAGCCAGCCGAGTGACCCTTCTCCTTCAGCTGACCGACTCATGGCATGACTCGGCAAGTGCTGCCCGACTCATGGCATAACTCGGCGAGAGCTGACCGACTCTTGGCGTGACTCGGCGACCTTTCTCCTTCAGCTTCCCTCTGCGAGAGGTTAAATAGAGGAGCACCCCTGTCACTCGGTACACGAAAGAAAACACTTTCAGACTCACAGTCCAGCCGCCGAGTGAGGGTATTTCTATCTCGTGACTCTGCGCGCACAGAGAAGCGAGAGGGCAGGTGCCTCCGAAGCCGGTGCCGTTCGAGACCTTGCACGGGGGATCGGCAATTAGGTTTTTGGGGAGCGTCTACGCGACTGCCCAAAACATCTCCAACATGACAAAGGAAGCTGGCCAAGGATCTGGATCATCAGAGCGCATGGGAGGGTATGATCAGTTTATTTACTTACTGTTTTGTGTTCTGGAGATTATATATGTTTCATATATTCATCTATGCTGTTTCATATGTACGAATGATTTTATCTTATCTGTTCTGTCTTATTATAATATGATAGATCTGTCTGTTTTAATTTTACAGTCATGTTGTTTATGTTTCTATCTGTTTATTCTCAATTGTTCAGTCAGTTTACATGTTTATCGTATTTATATGATTTATATAATTCACATGCTCTATGTTCTCTTGATTCATATTGGTATGGATCAATTTAAGATCACGATTTCTATGGTTAATTATTTATTATATGTCATCATCATAATGTTAATTTATGGAATTAAAATAATACGGAAAATGCCTATAATTATAACAATCCAAAAACCTAATGTTAGGCATTTTTCTGTCAGAGGATTTGCTGTTGTGCTAAAGCCTGATCCTTTCGATGGTAAAAACTTCTTGATATGGAAAGCTAAGATGGAATTGTGGCTTACTGCAATGTCTTGTTTTCATGCCGCTGAGGGCAAGCCTGTCAACTTACCTCCTGAGGATGAGGCTAAGTTTAAGGCTGAAGACAACCTCTTTCGAGGAGCAGTAATTAGCGCACTAGATACAAAATTCCAGAAAAGCTATATCATCCTTCCCATAGGGAAAGAGCTGTGGGATGCACTTGTCGGAAAGTTTGGAGTAACTGACGCTGGTAGCGAGCTGTATCTCATGGAGCAGCTGTATGACTACAAGATGGTTGAGAACCGATCTGTAGTGGAACAGGCTCATGAGTTTCAGGCACTAGCTAAGGAACTCGAACTTTTTCCTTGTCCTTTACCTGACAAGTTTGTGGCTGGCGGTATAATCGCCAAGTTACCACCTTCTTGGAAGGACTTTGCTACCTCTCTCAAACATAAGAGACAAGAGTTCAATGTGGAAGAGCTCATTGGTACTCTTGATGTTGAGGAAAGGGCTAGAACAAAGGACAGTGGAAAAGGTGTTGAGACCTCTACTGCTAATGTGGTGCAGAAGAGAAACTTCCGCAAGTTTAACAAGAAGAAAAACTAGAACAAACAAGAGAATGCAAATAAACCTGTTCATACAGCACAGTTTAAAAAGAAGAACAACAATAACAAGGGAAAGGGAGGATGCTTTGTCTGTGGCAGTGATCAACATTGGGCAAGAGAGTGCCCTGATCGCAAGTTCACTCAAGACAAGAAATCAGCTAATGTTGTAACCACTGAAACTGGAGATGGAACATCTGGGTATGGTAATTCTTTACCATTTGTTCTTTCAGTCTGTAATTCACCTGAGTGGTGGATGGACAGTGGTGCAAACATTCATGTGTGTGCTGATGCCTCTATGTTCACTTCCTATCAGGTCGGGAGGTCTGACGCCTTGTTAATGGGAAATGGGTCGCATGCTCATGTTCTTGGTGTTGGTACGGTCATTCTGAAGTTTACTTCGGGAAAGACGGTGCCATTGAAGAGCGTGCAGCATGTGCCCTCTATCAAGAAGAATCTCGTTAGTGCTTCGATGCTATGTCGAGATGGATATAAAGTTGTTCTTGAGTCTAATAAATGTGTTGTGTCGAAACATGGTACTTTTGTTGGTAAAGGATATGACTCCGGAGGCTTGTTCCGCTTATCACTGCATGATGTGTGTAATAAACTGGTGAATTCTGTTAATTTTTCTGATGAGTCAGATTTATGGCATTCACGTTTTTGTCATGCAAGCTTTGGTTGTCTTATGCGGTTAGCAAATATAAATTTAATTCCTAAATTTAACTTGGTCAAAAAGTCTAAGTGCCATGTGTGTGTTGAATCAAAACAACCCCGCAAGCCTCACAAGGCTGCTGAGGCGAGGAGTTTGGCACCTCTAGAACTTGTTCATTCTGATCTGTGCGAGATGAATGGAGTTTTGACCAAAGGAGGTAAAAGATACTTTCTCACTTTTATAGATGACTCCACTAGATTTTGCTATGTGTATCTCTTAAAAACAAAAGATGAAGCGTTCAATTATTTTAAGGCCTATAAAGCTGAAGTTGAGAACCAACTTGAGAGGAAAATAAAACGTTTAAGGTCTGGTCGAGGTGGAGAATATTTCTCTAATGTGTTCGATGAGTTCCGCATGGAACATGGTATTATTCATGAGAGGACACCGCCATTCTCACCACAATCCAATGGGATTGCTGAAAGGAAAAACCGCACTCTAACAGATTTGGTGAATGCCATGTTGAATACAGCGGGATTATCCAAGGCATGGTGGGGTGAGGCGATTTTGACATCATGTCATGTCCTGAATAGAGTTCCAACAAAGAACAAAGAGATCACTCCATTTGAGGAATGGGAAAAGAGAATAGTAAATCTCACGTATTTACGCACTTGGGGTTGCTTGGCTAAAGTGAATGTGCCAATCAACAAAAAGCGTAAACTTGGGCCTAAAACTGTTGACTGTATATTCCTTGGGTACTCTTTTCACAGCACTGGGTATAGGTTCTTAATTATAAAATCTGATGTGCATGATATGTATGCTGATACTATCATGGAATCAAGAGACGCAACATTTTTTGAGAATGAGTTTCCCATGAAGAATACACCTAGTGATACAAGTCATGAGACTATAATTCCCCATGAACACGAACTGTCGATTCCTATAGATCATGCTGAGGATTCTCACGTGCACATCCCTCAGGAGGATGACACTATGGTCACTCGAAAGAGCAAGAGACAGAGGGTTGCAAAATCCTTTGGTAATGACTTTATAGTGTACCTTGTGGAAGACACACCAACTACCATTAGTGAGGCATATTCCTCTCCTGATGCTGACTTATGGAAGGAAGCAGTAAGGAGTGAGATGGAATCTATTATGTCTAATGGAACTTGGGAGGTCGTTGACCGTCCTTATGGTTGTCAACCTATAGGTTGCAAATGGATCTTCAAGAAAAAGCTTAGGCCTGATGGTACAATTGAGAGGTACAAGGCAAGGCTTGTGGCCAAAGGATATACCCAAAAAGAGGGTGAAGATTTCTTTGATACCTACTCACCAGTGGCTCGATTGACTACGATTCGCACATTAATAGTCGTGGCAGCCTCTTATGGTCTTATCATTCATCAGATGGATGTTAAGACAGCTTTCCTAAATGGAGAGTTGGATGAGGAGATCTATATGGATCAACCAGAAGGGTTCATTGCGGATGGTCAAGAGAACAAGGTGTGCAGGTTGATAAAATCATTGTATGGCCTAAAACAAGCACCTAAGCAATGGCATGAAAAGTTTGATAATACTCTTACAGCAGCTAGCTTTGTTGTAAATGAATCTGACACGTGTGTATACTATCGGTATGGTGGGGGTGAGTCTGTTATGCTGTGTCTTTATGTTGATGACATCTTGATCTTTGGATCAAATCTCAATGTGATTGAGGAAGTTAAAAATCTTCTATCGAGCAATTTCGAAATGAAAGATTTGGGAGAAGCTGATGTCATTCTAAACATCAAGCTTGTTAGAGAAGCTGATGGTGGGGTAACTTTGTTACAATCCCATTATGTGGAAAAGGTATTGAGTCGCTTTGGTTTTAGTGACTGTGATCCTGCTCCAACACCTTATGACCCCAGTGTGCTATTAAGAAAGAATCGGAGAATAGCAAGGGATCAATTGACATACTCCCAGATCATTGGCTCGCTCATGTACCTTGCAAGTGCAACAAGGCCAGACATCTCTTATGCTGTGAGTAAGCTAAGTCGGTTTGTGTCGAAACTAGGAGATGATCACTGGCGTGCTCTTGAGAGAGTGTTGCGGTATTTGAAAGGTACTATGACATACGGTATTCATTATACCGGAAACCCAAAAGTGCTGGAAGGCTATTGTGATGCCAACTAGATTTCTGATGCTGATGAGCTTTATGCCACAAGCGGATATGTGTTTCTGTTTGGAGGTGGCGCTGTTTCCTGGAAGTCTTGCAAGCAGACTATCTTAACGAAGTCTACAATGGAAGCAGAACTCGCAGCATTAGACACTGCTGGGGCTGAGGCCGAGTGGCTTCGTGATTTCCTATTGGACTTACCGGTAGTTGAAAAACCGATACCGGCTATTTCCATGAACTGTGACAACCAAACGGTGATTACAAAGGTTAACAGTTCTAGGAATAACATGAAGTCTACAAGGCATGTTAAGAGGAGATTGAAATCTGTCAGAAAGTTGAAAAACTCCGGAGTTATAACTGTGGATTATGTCCACACATCGAATAATCTGGCAGATCAATTCACTAAGGGTCTATCACGCAATGTGATAGAAAGTGCATCGAGGGAAATGGGTATGAGACCCATGTGAGACCTACTCTAGTGGTAACCTGCTCTATGTGATCGAAGATCCCGTGAAGTAGAGTGGAGAAACAAGCTAGGAGTAGATTGTGAGGAAAGATCCCTTCCTTAACTCATTTCTGATGCACATCTTTCCTATCTGTAAGGCAGGATGGTTTTTACCTTAATGTATTCCAAGAGTCTTACAAAGGTGAGATGTTGTCCTACAGAACATTTTTTGAGGAATACACCTATATGAGTCAGACTGCTGGTCACAGTCTATGGGACCTGGGTAATCCCTAAATACTCATGAAAGGCACTGAAGTGTGACTTATATGCTTCTAAACAGCGGGAATACCCTTTTGCAGCCTAGTATCAGCAAAGGATTTGAGTGAATCTTATTTCGCACAAAACTGTCAATTAAAGGCATAGTCCATTGTTCAGTTGTGAATGAGTGAAACTCTTATTCTAGATGGATGTTCAACTTCACAGTCTCCATCGAAACATTGGTATATCAAAGGAGTGTGATTCTGATACTTCATCATTACAAACCCTAGAGTTTGGTGGGGATTGTTGGATCTTTTATGGGCTTGGCCCATTTATTGAATAAACTCTAAGGTGTGTAATGGTGGAGAATACCAATAGTACCACATTGGAAGTCCAAGGGTCTTTTGGCTTGACTTATATGGTGGGATTTATTCCACTTAACTTGAGAAGTCAAGAAATGGACAAGGGCGTGCCACACGCGCGCGCGCCGACGCCGCCGCCGGCCGGGCCGGGCGTGGCGTGGCGTGGCGAGGCAGGTAGGCAGGCGAGCGGGCATGGTGTGGTTGTGTTAATTTTTAGCACTCACTAACCGCGTTAACCTTTCAGTTGCCTATCTCTTCGTCAGCCGAGTGACCATGTCTCTTCGTCAGCCAGCCGAGTGACCCTTCTCCTTCAGCTGACCGACTCATGGCATGACTCGGCAAGTGCTGGCCGACTCATGGCATAACTCGGCGAGAGCTGACCGACTCTTGGCGTGACTCGACGACCTTTCTCCTTCAGCTTCCCTCTGCGAGAGGTTAAATAGAGGAGCACCCCTGTCACTCGGTACACGAAAGAAAACACTTTCAGACTCACAGTCCAGCCGCCGAGTGAGGGTATTTCCATCTCGTGACTCTGCGCGCACAGAGAAGCGAGAGGGCAGGTGCCTCCGAAGCCGGTGCCGTTCGAGACCTTGCACGGGGGATCGGCAATTAGGTTTTTGGAGAGCGTCTACGCGACTGCCCAAAACATCTCCAACATGACAAAGGAAGTTGGCCAAGGATCTGGATCATCAGAGCGCATGGGAGGGTATGATCAGTTTATTTACTTACTGTTTTGTGTTCTGGAGATTATATATGTTTCATATATTTATCTATGCTGTTTCATATGTACGAATAATTTTATCTTATCTGTTCTGTCTTATTATAATATGATAGATCTGTCTGTTTTAATTTTATAGTCATGCTGTTTATGTTTCTATCTGTTTATTCTCAATTGTTCAGTCAGTTTACATGTTTATCGTATTTATATGATTTATATAATTCACATGCTCTATGTTCTCTTGATTCATATTGGTATGGATCAATTTAAGATTACGATTTCTATGGTTAATTATTTATTATATGTCATCATCATAATGTTAATTTATGGAATTAAAATAATACGGAAAATGCCTATAATTCTAACACTCCATGCCCTCATGTCACCATTGGTTGCAAGTTTGAAAATATGGAAAGGGGCGAGCTAGTAGGTGTGGTTTTGGGACCATTGTGGGGGCTAGATTCTAAGCCGGTGTTTGGTTGAGAGACCAAAGTTTAGCGGTTTATCTCTCCTATGTCATATCGGATACTTAATACATATTACAAGTATATAAATATAGTATAATTATAAAACTAACTACGTAACTAAAGAGCAAACGGAGAGACAAACTTATTAAACCTAATTAATCCACTATTGATAAATGTTTACTATAGCAACATATGAATGAATCATAGAATAATTAGGTTTAATATATTTGTCTTATTGTTTAGTTCTCATCTATGTAATTAGTTCTATAATTAGACTATATTTAATACTTTTAACTAGTATTCAAACATTCGATGTGAGAGACTAAAATTTAGCCCGGTATATTGAAGCACCCCTTAAATTTCACATCTGTTCTTTCGCATTTATCGTCTACTTATGTTAGGATATTGGTGTCAAAATCATGTTTTGCACGGTAATATATATGATCTCTGCTGGTCATAGCCTTACAAATCCTTTGAGGCGGCCATATTTGTTAAACATTAAGGAAGTGTTTGGTTTGAGGAATCACTCTATCCAAGATGATGTGGTGCATCATGGATCAATTGCTCAAATCTTGTGGGATGATTCCATTCCTTAGGTTAGAGAAATGAGGTAGTGACCGATCAACTTAATCCAAATTAAACAAAAAAGTAAGGAGTGAGAAGATGATAGTCTAACTTATTCATCAAACCAAATACTCTATAACTATGGCGTTTATTACTCAGTTGCGAGGTTTGTAGACAACCAAACATGCGTACATGCATGGTTTGTTTCCTCTAGGATTAGCATGCAACCCGAATCTTGCTACATACTCTAGCAGGCAGCCAGACGAGGTGGTGGGAGGGGTGGGACCCAGCCCGGACCCGGACCCAGATCGTACCCCTGTTCCCATCCTGCCCTACGTTCCTGTAGCTTTCGATTTCCCTAAAAAATCTAGCATGGCCAACGACCCTCATGCCTCAGCTCCATCGAGAAGTCTAAAAGCTATTTTTATAAACAAAAAAAACTTGTGATTCTCTCTATAGATAGCCGCTCAATGTTCCCTCCAATTCTACGCCTGCAGTACGTCACTGCACGCCACCGCCTCAACGTCCAGTACCATGTTCCGAAATCACAAACGGGGAGAAAACTAGAGTATCTACACAGGTATGTTCCCACACCACTAAGAAATTGCTCCAGCCAACTCAAGAAGAATCACAACAAACAGGTAAGAACTTTCGTATATGTACATGTTGTTCAACTTGAACAATTGTTGACATTTAAAATATGATGGAAGAAATAAAGATCGATGGAGCAAATTTAATTTGAAATGGACAAAGTTCGCGACATGGCAACTGGCTCATCAGGCCAGCTTCTAAAACTAGTCAGGGTCAGTTTTCTCCGCTCTGTGCAATTTATGACTCTAGTGAATCCCCGCTACTCCTATATCTTTAGATATGTCCAAAAACACAAAGGTGATACATTAGTGGAAAGTCTTGTCCGAAAAATATGGAGGGGCAGTCACACATATTCATCAGATTATTATTTCGTACAAGGTGGTGAGAGGACAACTCAGTGAAATTTCACATCTCGAGTGCAAATCACCGCGAGCCAATGGGCACGACAACAATGGAACACCGATCAATCACATGTTGGTTGATAGCAAGGCTAAGTATGAATTCTAATGCCATAAGTACTCACTGTTGATGAGAAATCAATCAAGACTACTATGACGATCAATTGAGTTAAGAGCTTATTTCGACCAAGACAGTTCCTTCTATGAAGTTTCCTGTTGGGAGCAAAAACAAATGCCACGACATTCTTTGTTGCCGAGGTACAAGATAGTTCAGGGAGATTCACAAGGCAGCGGACATTTCTGTGTACCACTGATACCCCACGGATAAGGTACTTACAGAGATTGCACAGTGACCTGAAAAGGGCTACAATGCACCAGACATATCCAGCCTAACATCAATTAAAGCACTAGATGCCCATACTCAAACGATCGGTAAAGGCTAGTTCTAATGGCTAGGTGACATATACGCATCGGACGTGTCTAGTGACAGCACCAAACATGTCCGGTGAGTATGTAGAATTTATGTATCATCTAATAGCTAGTTTTAGACTTGGGGGCTATATATACCACCCTAACACTTAATTTGAGATGTGTGGGAGACGTGAAACATAGAAGTGAGTTGAGACTCATACACAATAGCTTTATACACCAAATACTCAAAGAATCATTCAACAATTCGAGTAGTTGCTTCGTGAAGTGCTTAGGTTAGTTAGACTGCTTAATATAGCGCTTGCTCTAGGTTTTTCCCTAGTACTGGAAGTGAGAAATATTGACCTCTGCCCCTTGGTTCTTCTGTGAACCATTGTACTGAGTTGTACATGGAGGGGCTATAAGTCTTGCAAAATCACACCAATCATGTTTGGGTTGTGCCATCATCTTGTACTGGAGGGAACAAGGCCTACACCAGTTTGGCCAGAAACTCGATAGTGGAGACGGGGGGAACATCTAGAGAGGTCACAACCCAAGCACCACTTGTGTATGGAGAAGGCTAGGGGTTATACACAGAGTCACCTGACTAGGAGATTGACCCTTACGTGGGTCTCCAACATGGATTAGGGAAAATCTTACATACTTCTCGTTACCTTGGTAAATTTGCAGGTGCATCAACAAGAGTTTGCATCTTTGTCACACTTAAGTTTACATATTTATGTTACATTAACTTAGTTGTGTGCTTTACCTGCCTAGCTTAGTTATAGTCTAGTGGATAAGATTGGAACCTAGGTTGCTTATCTCCTTATGGTAGAGATACAACACTTAGTCAAGACCATAGTTACACATAATATTGTTTACTTATGCATAGGTTTTGACTAGGAAAAAACAGATGCCATAGTTTCAGAGAAAAATAGATTGCCTAATTGACCTCTCTCTTAGGTGTTATCATTCCCATCAAGTGTATCAGAGCTAGTGGCTCAAATTGAAACTTTTGGATTAACCAACGTTGAGTCGATGCTATTTAGAGGGAAGGATGGATACCTCAAGGCCATCTCACTTTGATAGCACTTTCTTCACCTACTATAGTGCTAGAATGGCTTGCTACATAGAGGAATTAAAATCTCTCCCCCTAATCCTAATAGAGGAATTATCCATGGTTTAACGGGATGGGAAATGTGTTCCCATTGACACCTCTACTTAGGATTCTTAGTCCCCAATCAGGATAAATCGCCTGTGTCCCTAAGTGTTTTGAGTGCTCATAGTCATTGAAGGTCCACATTGACCTTCCAACAAACAAACATGATTCTTATTATGGTTCCGAATCCATGACAATTGTTTCTACAGAGGTACCGCATAACGAAATTGATGAGTCAATTCGCATTGATAATTTAGCTCTGCCCTCTATACAAAAATTGGAGGCAAGAGTTTTTGTAAAATAAACTAAAGTCAAGAGTAGCAATATGGAATCCAAGCACTTCCAACCAAATGGTGCCTTTTCAAGTTTGACCAAGACGCAAAAATGCAAGATTCAACACACTCATTGTAATAAATTCAAGCAAGATGCCTATAGTTGGTTGGAAGATACCTGCCTGAAATATACACATATGGTCCTTAGAACAGCATAAACGATGTATACATCACTCCTATATGAAAAATAACTGATGAACTTGATGATGTTGTTATGGTTATCATGTGTTTTTAACTCTCATAAGCTTTGCTTAAAAATGGGGGACATACATCGCTAGTTTAAAAATAATTGAAGATGGTTTGAAAAAAGAAGCGAAAGTAAAAAGGAGCAGATCTAGTTTGAATTGGACAAATTTTTCAACGCTATGGAAAAACAACAACCCAATTAAGTTTCAGTTATAACATCACTTGACCATGTACAAACGAAGCCTAGGTAGTTTTGGGAACCGAACCAATTTTGGAGTACAAGGCCTAAATCGTGTTTTTCCTTTGAAAACTCATCCAGTCTCATGAAAAACTTGTAATCTACATATGAAATAAATTGTCTGGTGAGATAAGATCATTCCCTCATTTATATTAGAGAATCATGACTGATTGAGATATCAATTCAACAGATAAAAAATCAATCTAGTCTACTTTTTACCCTACCTTTTCCATGTACTATTAATGTTTTGTTCTTCATTGTTATTGATGGATGATGGTTGAACGATGATGACGCTCTAGAGTGGTCATGTCAGCTACGACATCCATAACTACTGTGTGCCATGATAGAGTTCTTCCTAGGAGTGTGTTGTTTTGGGTCTCAAGAAACCTCATCAGCATGTCTAACATATCATGATCCCATCAAGTCTCCTTCGGTAACGTGTCACTGGGTGAAGTGTTCATATGTGAACATGTTATAAGCGATGACCAATCTAAAAAAGTTGACTATATGCTAATTTTGGCACGCCCTAGCACTACCAAGTGTTCTAGATCTTTATTGGTGTGTGACCTAATTAATGTCAACAAAATTGTTTCTTTTTTGGCGTGTGACTTAATTAACGTCAATAAAAATGTTTCATGAAAAAACAATAAAAAGGTTGTTTCTGGTCACTTTGCTTAGTGTTGCACTCGGCAAAATATGCCTTTGCCAAGTGCAATAGCCATAACACTCGACAAAGTGACTATACATGGCCACCTAGAAACATGCTTTGTCGAGTGCCTTGGCCATGGTACTCGGCAAAGGCACAAGTTTTGTCAAGTGCCTCAGCCAAGGCACTCGGGAAAGGCACAAAGTTTGTCGTGTGCTTTGGCTAAGGCGTTTGGCAAAGGCACAAAGTTTGTCGAGTGCAATGGCCATGGCAATCGACAAAGTTGCTATCACCGTGGCGTCCACCATCACGATGACTTTTTTTGCCAAGTGTCGGATTAGCACTTAGCAAAATCTTTGTCATAAGGTCTTTGCTGATATTTTTATGAAGAGGGTTTTGTCAAGTGCAACATTTGGCAAAGCCTTTGCCAAATATAGAAGGGCTTTTGCTGAGTGCCTTGGGCACTCGCAAAGAAGATGAGTCCAGTACTAAATGTTGTTGACCCTAAACCCGAACCAAAATTCATCTAAAAGGAGCTAGAAGCATGGACAGTTCGCATCGACAAGAATAACACCGCACCACATGAAGTAATAAAAACATTACTTCCAACTATTGGTATATGAAGTTGGGCACTCGATTTCGTCTCTGTGATCACCCGATCTTCATAGGTAGAGCCTCACTCAGATTTGTTTGGTTTGAGGTCAAAGTAGGATGAGACGACGGCGATATCGTCCCCTTAATTTTTTGGATCACGCCGCCACCAAAAAATTACTTCGGTGATTACCTCGCCCTCACGTGACTCTCATCCAAACACTATATAAACTGTGGTCGCCTCGTTCCATCACTCCTTATACATCTAACAAACACACCCTAATGTGCTACCATTGGATCGACTTCTGTAGTAATTAATGGCCAACCTCGTCATGAAAAATCGCTGTGAAGGTTACGCGTACGTACATGATACAATTTTGGTGGAATTAGTGGATCCGAATGCGCACAATAAAGTTAGGGTGTGTTTAGTTGGACGTACGAGGAGGAATACAAGGAGCACGACCACATTTTCTGTAGTGTTCAAATAAGAGTCATGCAGTGACCAGGTGAACACCGAAGAATTTTGTGGTGGCGACATGATCCAAAAAATCAAGTGGAGGGTCACCCTAGGACTGGGCGTTCGGGTTACCCGATTAGTTCGGGTCGGGTAGTTCGGGTTTTGGTAAATTCGGGTAATAGAAACTGATACCCGATCACAGCTGTTAAAACCCACGACCCGTAATTTCGGGTACCCATAATTTCGGGTTCGGGTTCGGGTATACCCAATTTACCCGAAATATATAAAAGCACATACAAGAACACTAGAATCACATATTAAAAAATATACAGTTTCCAGCCAGACACTAGAATCACATATCCACACTTCACAGCGACACAGCCACTAAGCGACTGAGCCATAGCCCACACCAGACTGGTACTACCTAAGTACCTACTACTACTAATGTTTTGAGTACTAGACGACTACAAGATCATGGATAAATTCAAATCTATTATCTGGGCAAAAAAACAATGCAACATATTTGAAAACACATTGAGAAGTAGACCGTAGTGGTTTGTCTATTATCCTTGCTGTCGTGCCTTGCCTGGTTGCCTTCCGGTCAGGTGGTCCGCAGACCCCAGTGGTTTGTCTGCTCTCGCTTGCCGCCGTGCCTTGCTGGCTGCCTGGCTTGCTCCTTGCGCTGGACAGTGGAGACAGGGAGAGAGTCGCAGCCGCCGCTGGATAGGGATATGGAGAGAGCCGCAGCCGTTGGACAGAGAGAGCTAGGGTTGCCAGGTTTTTTAGTTGGCTAACTGGGCCGTGGCGACGTGGCCTGTGGGCTGTGTCGGCCTGGTGCCTGGACGGTGCTAGGTATTTCGGGTAGAATGGGTACTTCGGGTACCGCGGGTTAATACCCGATTAGGCCCGAACTTAGTTCGGGTATTCAGTTTTGTTACCCGCTAGATCTGTTCGGGTAACGGGCTTCGGGCTAAACGGGTATGGGTTCGGGTATTTCGGGTTTAGGGCTTTGGGCTCGGGTTTTATGCCCAGATCTAGGTCACCCCGCATCATCCTACTACTTTGACCTCAAACCAAACACATAGTTCATCTTCCCAAGTGATGGCAGCCGGAATAAATTAACAACAATATGGAAGGAAGGTTCTCTGAAGCCAGCATCGGCCTCACACTCACATGGCAGGCAGCCAGGCACCAATAACTTTCGAGCTAGCGCTCATGCATGCGTCCGGTCCGCATGCCGCATACTACACGAGAATATGGCAAGTGCAGGCGCCGGCAGCCAACTGAACACATGCAAGCAAGAATCTCCGGGCCACACCTTTGGAAGGATCATCGATCATGCATGCCGCCTTTAGTTTAATCTACTAGTATCTCCGATAATCCAGATTAGGGCTCCCAGTGCGAAAGGTCGCCTGTAGTGAGTACGTATATTTTAGGGGGTGTTTGGTTGCCCCTGCTAAAGTTTAGCCCGGGTCACATCAAGCGTTTGACTTTCAAATAGGAGTATGAAATATAGACCCAACCAACTGGACTAGATTCGTCTCGTCTTTTAATCTTCGGCTGACAAATTAGTTTTATAATCCGACTACATTTAATACCCGGAACGGAGGTTCAAACATTCGATGTGATAGGGGCTAAAGTTTAGTAAGCTCATCTATCATCAGGCTCTCATTCCATTGCGCTAGTAGTAGCTAGGCGGAGCGAGAAAAGAATCTGGCGGCGCTGTTAGGTTATTGGGTTCCCGAGGCGGATTGGAGAAGGATATAGTACGTATGAGCTTTTCCGTGACAGCGCCATCATCCGTCCTATGATTGCAACGCCGCCGCCGTCGTGGTCGTCGCCGATGCTTTCTTGCACGGTAAAACGAAAAGAATCGTCTGACTTTAGAACATCCTGATGCACTTAACTCTGTCAGACAAATGAGATACTCCCTCCGATTTCCTATTAGTTATCGTTTAGGACAACGGCACGGTCTCCAAAATATAACTTTGACCAATGTTTTTTGTTAAAATACAAATGAACTTTTAATACATTTATACTTTTATAAAAGTATTTTTTATAACAAATTGGTGCATATAAATATTAGGTTCCAAAACTAAATAACAAAATAGTTATTTGTAGTCAAAATTTTATAAGTTTGACTTGAACCTTATCCAAAACGATAACTAATAGGAAACCGGAGGGAGTATGTTGTACCTGCTGTCCAGTGTACTAGTATTGTTTATACATATCCGGAAATGCGACGAGTAGCATGCATCTGCACCTGCCCTGTGAGATCGTATCGCCCAATTTGCGTTGCATGTGAGGCCAACGAACTACTATAGTATAGTATAATAGTAGTACTCTCCTACTAGGTAGTACAACACTACCACTACCATCGGACACGGCTGCTTTGCCGAATGTATGAAGCACTCGTCTGGAAAACACTCGGCGAAGTTTTTGCCAAGTATGACACTCGGCAAAAAAGTCTCGTGAACTGTACATCGGCAATGGTTTCTTTGCCGAGTACTCTTTGTCGGGCAGTCGGCAAAGACTCTACCGAGAGTCACCTGATACTCGGTAAAGAAAAGTCGCTGTCACGGCGCCAAGTGACGTTGACGGAGACTTTGCCGAGTGCCAGTGTGACACTCGGCAAAATCTCTCTCTTTGTCAAGTGTCTTCTGTATAGGCCCTCGGCAATGAAGCCTGTCGGCGTTTCGAGACCGGGGGTCCCTAAGCCGACGAGTGAGTGTGCTGCGTGCCCTAGCCCAGATGGGTCGAGCGCGTGGGCGAGCGCGAAGGGGGCAGAGGCGAGGTGGCCGGAGACGGGCGTGAGAGAGGTGGAAGTCCCGCGGCCTTCGTGTTCGTCCCGCGCCCAGGTCGGGTGCGCTTGCAGTAGGGGGGTTACAAGCGTCCACGCGGGTGAGGGAAGCGAGCGGCCCCAAGAGAGCGCCTGTCCCGTCCTCGGTCCCGCGCGGCCAACCTTCTCTAAGAAGGCCCTGGCCCTTCCTTTTATAGTCGTAAGGAGAGGATCCAGGTGTACAATGGGGGGTGTAGCAGAGTGCTACGTGTCTAGCGGAGGGAGAGCTAGCTCCCTAAGTATATGCCAATGTGGCAGCCGGAGAGATCTTGGCACCCTGCTGGCGTGATGTCGTGGCTGTCGGAGGAGCAACGGAGCTTGGCGGAAGGACAGCTGTCGGAGCGGTCGAGTCCTTGCTGACGTCCACCTGCTTCCGTAAGAGAGCTGAGAGCCGCCGCCGTCATAGAGCTTGGGAGGCGCCATCATTGCCTATCTGGCGGAGCTGGTCAGATGGGACACCGGTCTTGTTCTCTGCGGCCCGAGTCGGCTCGGGGTAGAGTGGTGATGGCGCTCCCTGTTGACGTGGCGGGCCCGCGCCCGAGGCCGGGCGACGTGGGGGCTCCTCCGAAGCTGGGGTCGAATCTGTCTTCCGTTGCCGAGGCCGAGTCCGAGCCCCTGGGTCGGGCGAGGCGGAAGTCGTTCGGCAGAGGCCAGGGCGGAGTCCGAGCCCTGGGGTCGGGCGAGGCGGAGTTCGTCGTCTTCCGGGGCTGAGCCCGAGTCCGAGCCCTGGGGTCGGGCGGAGCGGAGTTCGCTGTCTTCCGGGTCTTAGCCCGAGTCCGAGCCCTGGGTTCGGGCGGAGCGGAGTTCGCCGTCTTCCGGGTCCTAGCCCGAGTCCGAGCCCTGGGTTCGGGCGGAGCGGAGTTCGCCGTCTTCCGGGGCCGAGCCCGAGTCCGAGCCCTGGGGTCGGGCGGAGCGGAGTTCGCCGTCTTCCGGGTCTTAGCCCGAGTCCGAGCCCTGGGGTCGGGCGGAGCGGAGTTCGCCGTCTTCCGGGTCTTAGCCCGAGTCCGAGCCCTGGGGTCGGGCGGAGCGGAGTTCGCCGTCTTCCGGGTCTTAGCCCGAGTGCGAGCCCTGGGGTCGGGCGGAGCGGAGTTCGCCGTCTTCCGGGTCTTAGCCCGAGTCCGAGCCCTGGGGTCGGGCGGAGCGGAGTTCCCTATGGCGCCCCTGGCGAGGCCTGACTGCCTGTCAGACTCACTCTGTCGAGTGGCACTGCAGTCGGAGTGGCGCAGGCGGCGCTGTCCTTCTGTCAGACTGGTCAGTGGAGCAGTGGAGTGACGGCGGTCACTTCGGCTCTGCCGGGGGGCGCGTGTCAGGATAGAGGTGTCAGGCCACCTTTGCGTTAAATGCCCCTGCAACTCGGTCAGTCGGTGCGGCGATTTAGTCAGGGTTGCTTCTTAGCAAAGCCAAGGCCTCGGGCGAGCCGGAGATGTGTCCGCCGTTAAAAGGGGGGCCTCGGGCGAGACGGAAGTCCCTCGAGGTCGGCTGCCCGAGTCCGAGGCTAGGCTCGGGTGAAGCGTAATCGAGTCACTCGTATGGACTGATCCCTGACTTAATCGCACCCATCAGGCCTCTGCAGCTTTATGCTGATGGGGGTTACCAGCTGAGAATTAGGCGTCTTGAGGGTACCCCTAATTATGGTCCCCGACAGTAGCCCCCGAGCCTCGAAGGGAGTGTTAGCACTCGCTTGGAGGCTTTCGTCGCACTTTTTTGCAAGGGGACCAGCCTTCCTCGGTTGCATTTTATTCCGGTGGGTGCGCGCGAGCGCACCCGCCGGGTGTAGCCCCCGAGGCCTCGGAGGAGTGGTTTCACTCCTTCGAGGTCTTAATGCCTTGCGTAACGCTTCGGCTGGTCTGGTCGTTCCCTCATGCGAACTGGCCGTAGCCCGGGTGCACGGTCGGGACCCAAGTTCTCGGGCTGGTATGTTGACGCTGTCAATGGTTCGGCCGGAGCCGGGTCTGCGAGAGCAGCCCCCGAGCCTCCGCACAGGGCGAGAGGACGATCAGGGACAGACTCGACTTTTTGCATACGCCCCTACGTCGCCTTTCCGCAAGGAGGAGGGGGGGAGTGCGCCATGTTACCCTCGATGGGCACCGAACATGGTGTCTCTGGTGAGCTGCAAGCGGGTAATCCGAGTGGACGTCCGTGCCCCGTTCGTTGGGGGTCGGCTAGGGGCCCAGAGGCACGCCCAAAAGTACCTGCGGGTGATCTGCCGGACCCGGTCCCCTGGCGACGGGGTCCGAGGGCTCGATGCCTCCCTCCGATGGGATTCCGTTACAAGATCGCTCCCGCTGGTCCCGGAAATGTCCTAGGGTACCTCGGGAGCGCAGCCCGAGCCTTGGTTATGTATCGAACGTACCCCTGGTCATCCCTCGCTCGGCGTCTGAGGCGACTGTGAACCCTTCGGGGGCCAGCCTTCGAACCTCTGATCAGTAATGGGCGCGGAGCCCGAGTAGCCTGAGGCGGCCATGGAGCCCTTCGGGGGGCCGGCCTTCGAACCCCTGACCAGTAGTGGGTGTCGGGCCCACGCGATCTGAGGCGACTGTTGAACCCTTCGGAGGGCCAGCCTTCGAACCTCTGATCAGTAGGGGGGGCTCGGAGCCCGGTTCCTTCACAGGGAAGGATCCTTTTCGGGGTATCCCCCTTTCCCGGTCCCTATTGCAAGAGATAGAGAAAGAGGAAAAAAGGGAAAAGGATACGAAATCGAACGACGTGGCGTACCTTTTTTGGCGCGGTTATTACGGCGAAGGCGAAGCGTCGTCCGCTTCTCCTGCCAGAAGCGCCGCCTGTCCCGCCGCGGAGTTAATGCGACGGGGCGAGTGGTTGGCGGGGCGGCCGTTGCGCGTGCGCGAGCCGTTCGAGGAACGGATCACGGGCGCACCGTCTTCACGCCGTGGGAGGAGGCTCTCTTGCTGTCCCTGGATGGGACGTGAGCCTGGCTGACGACGTGACTGCTGCTCCCGTCCGCCTGCCACCGTCATTACTGCCGGCCCACTTTCGGCCGCATTGACCGTCGCGCCAGGCTGGCGCCGCTGGGTCGTGCGCTGGGTCGCCTCGAGTCGCGGCATAGGCTCCGCAACCGAAGAGGCGCGACGGTGGCACAAGTGGTGGCGCGGTTGCTTGCATGCAGCAACTGGCGCGCTGGTTGCGTGACGCGTGGGCCTGGGCCTCCAGGCTGGCGTGTCAGAAGTCGGAGAAGCGCGTCCACCTAGCGCGGTTGCATGCCGCTTGCATGGCTGCCCGTCCCTTTCGCCCGTTGGTCTGGGCAAAAGTGGGGGTCGCTTGTAACCGCTGGGCGGTTGTGCGCACCACGCTCGGTGGTTTGGCTTCTTCTGCTCTGAGCCGGTTTGCATGACATGCGGGACCCAGCCCCCGAGTCGCAGGGGAGGGCCTTGGAGCGTGTTGGAGAAGACTCAGCCCGTGGCGTTTGGGGGCGCACGTAGGGAGAGTTGCCTTTAAAAGGAGGGCGACCCCTTTCGGAAGGCAACCATGTCTTCTTCCTCCCTCATGCGTCGTGTCTTTCCATCTTCCAAGCCCCCGGATGGGGGGTATCCGCCGTCTTCCCGCCTCCTCATTGGAGGAACGCAACTCCGTGGGAGTTGGTACCTTTCAGCCATCGTTCGGCTTCAAGGATTTTCATCATGCAGCCCGGCCGCACCCCTCCACCGGCGGTCGCCTGAGATGGCGACCTCCGGCTTGATGGTGGGGGAAAGCGAGTCGGGCTGCGGCCTCTGCCCCTCCCTCAGCCTCAAGGATTTTCATCACCAAGGATGGGGAGGGGAGAGTGCCGAGTTGGGGTCGGCCCCTGCGCGGGCGACGGCCCGCTCCTTCACTCAGTGATGGGGGGAGGAGCAGGTGTTGCCCGTGGCGCTGGCAGCTGCAGCGCGCCCGGTCTTCAGACGCGAGTGGCTTCGGAGCCGCTCGCGGCGCCGGCGTCCGCCACGGCAGCTGGAAGAGGTTCTTCCGCCGGCGCGATAGCCGGGGCCGGCCACGGGCTGACCTCCAACTCTACGACCTTCTGCCCGTCCTTGCCTCACGAGTTTTGACGCGGGCGGGGGCCTCCTGGCAGCGGCATCCACCCTGAGGTCAGCGTTGCCGCTGTTCGGCCCCCCGGAGCAGAAGTCGTCGTCGTCGCCGCTGCTGGAGCAGGTGACGGCGCGCCGTTCGTCGGCCTTCCGTTGCTCCGCAGGCCTTCCCCCTCGGAGTGGGGTTGTTCGTACCTGCGGAGGGGGAACCGGAGTTCCGTTTGTAATGGCATTTCGATTGCCAGTGTTTTTGTTCATTGCGGCTGTCGAGGCCTGAACATGTATGTAATTTCGGCACGGAGCCGTGTTTTTTCCTTATTTTCGAGCACTAAGTCTCGCCTGTTGATTATCTGAATCGCTTCACCAAGCATGAGTCGCCCCGTGTCAAGGTGACGAGTGAGGTATCCGTATCCCGGAGGCGTAGGAATCCCTCGGCTCGATCGGCCTTGTTGTCTGAGGCTCCTCCAGCTTAGTTAAAGAGACCCCTCGGCCGCTCTTCGATGAGTCGAGGCCGGGGGTAGCGATATCAGTACGAACAGAGGCGGAGTTGGCTCGAAAATGGGAACCTGGTTGGCCAGAGCCTAGCCGGGTCGTCCGTCAGCGGAGCCGACGCCGGAGTCGATCAGCCGAGGACTCGGGTCGGGCTGGCGCCCTTGGAAGATGGTCGGTCGAGGCCCCAGGGGTAACCGGCTGAGCCGCCTGCTCGGGCCGGATTCCCGGAGAAGTCCTCGGATCGCGTCGCCGTCCGAGGCTGGGTCGGACCTTGCTGAAGACGTCGTCGATGCCGAGGGTGCTATGGCCCCCTTCAGCGTGAAGACCCGAGCCTGCAGGATCAGATTTGTCTTGTAGCGTGCGCCTTCTGCGGCCGCTGAGGCCAGAAAACACACCCTCGCCGCGCTTGTAAAGCTGCGTCTCTTTTCCTCTTATTCCGAGCATCTGGACTTTTTCGTCGATAACAGGGATGTTTGTGCGGGCGAGAGTTGCTTCTCGCGGAAGGTGATGAGTGAGGTATCCGTATCCCGGAGGCGTAGGAGTCCCTTGGCTCGGTCGGCCTTGCCGCTTACGCGTACTTTCACCCGTCCATGAGGCCCTGTCTCCGATTTAGTCGAGAAAGCTTGAAGGACCGCTTCGGTAGAAGAGCTTCCGAACGTAAAGACTTGTCCGGTCCACGGAGTCACTTTATCCGAACGCGAGTTACTTATCGCAGAAGGTGATGAGTGAGGTATCCGTATCCTGGAGGCGTAGGAGTCCCTCGGCTCGGTCAGCCTTGGCTGCTTACGTGTACTTCGTCGTTTCCAGGATCCGCTTTTCGAAGTAGTCAAAAAGCACGAAAGAAATTCTGCTAAAAAGAGATCTTTTTTCGAGGAAAAATTCGACGCAGAGGGGGTCTCCCCCCTTTTAGCCCCCGAGGGAGGGTTGGGCTTTGCCGAGGCGAGGCCGACCCTTCCTTGATGACTAAACTTTTGCGTGGGTGCGAGGTATATGAACAACTTGAAAACATCTTAAGGGTAGAAGCGACGTAGCTGTTTGATGTTCCAAGCGTTGCCGTAGACCTCGCCTTGATTGTTGGCCAGCTTGTATGTTCCGGGCTTCAGGACTTTGGCGATGACGAATGGCCCCTCCTAGGGGGGCGTGAGCTTGTGCCTCCCTCGGGCGTCTTGCCGCAGTCGAAGTACCAGATCGCCCACCTGGAGGTCTCGGGACCGGACCCCTCGGGCGTGGTAGCGTCGCAGGGACTGCTGGTACCGCGCCGAGTGTAGTAAGGCCTTGTCCCGAGCCTCTTCCAGCTGGTCCAGTGAGTCTTCTCGGCTAGCTTGGTTGCTTTGTTCGTTGTAGGCCCTCGCCCTCGGGGAGCCGTACTCCAGGTCAGTGGGCAAGATGGCCTCGGCCCCATAGACCAGGAAGAACGGCGTGAAATCCGTGGCTCAGCTTGGCGTTGTCCTCAGGCTCCAGACCACCGAGGGGAGTTCCTTCATCCATCGCTTGCCGAACTTGTTGAGGCCGTTGTAGATCCGGGGCTTGAGCCCCTGTAGAATCATGCCGTTGGCACGCTCTACTTGCCCATTCGTCATGGGATGAGCCACGGCAGCCCAATCCACCCGGATGTGGTGGTCTTCGCAAAAATCCAAGAATTTTTTGCCGGTGAACTGGGTACCGTTGTCGGTGATGATGGAGTTTGGGACCCCGAAGCGATGGATGATGTTGGTGAAGAACGCCACCGCCTGCTCAGACCTGATGTTGTTCAGGGGTCGGACCTCGATCCACTTGGAGAATTTGTCGATGGCGACCAGCAGGTGCGTGTAGCCCCCGGGCGCCTTCTGCAAGGGACAGACGAGGTCCAGACCCCATACAACAAAGGGCCAGGTGATGGGTATCGTCTGTAGAGCCTGAGCGGGCAGGTGGGTCTGCTTCGCATAGAATTGGCACCCTTCGCAGGTGCGAACAATTCTAGTGGCGTCCGCCATCGCCGTTGGCCAGTAGAAGCCTTGCCGGAAAGCATTCCCGACAAGGGCTCGGGGTGCTGCATGATGGCCGCAAGCCCCCGAGTGTATTTCTTGCAGGAGTTCCTGACCTTCGGCGATGGAGATGCATCGCTGGAGGACGCCCGAGGGGCTGCGGTGGTAGAGCTCCTCCTCATCGCCCAGCAAGACGAACGACTTGGCGCGTCGAGCTACCCGCCGAGCCTCGGCTTGGTCGAGGGGTAGCTCTTCCTGGCGGAGATATCGCAGGTACGGGGCCTGCCAATTTCGATCAGGCGTGGCCCCGCTCTGCTCTTCCTTGACGTGCAGCGCCTCGCCTTCGGGGGCCGAGGGTACCTCGGGCTGAGCCAAGGGTGCCTCGGGCTGTGCCGAGGGTGCCTCGGGCTCGGGAGCGTCGTTGATCTTGACGGAGGGTTGATGCAGATCCCGGGAGAAGACGTCCGGGGGGACCGTCGTTCGCCCCGAGGCTATTTTAGCCAGCTCGTCTGCAGTCTCGTTGTAGCGCCGAGCGATGTGGTTGAGCTCGAGCCCGAAGAACTTGTCTTCCAGGCGCCGAACCTCATCGCAGTAGGCCTCCATCTTCTGGTCGCGGCAGTGGGAGTTCTTCATGACTTGGTCGATGACGAGCTGCGAGTCACCGCGGGCGTCGAGGCGTCTGACCCCTAGCTCGATGGCGATCAGCAACCCGTTGACCAGAGCTTCGTACTCGGCCACATTGTTGGATGCCGGGAAATGGAGGCGTAGCACGTAGCGTAGGTGCTTC
Organism: Zea mays; assembly: GCF_902167145.1. Taxonomy (NCBI): domain Eukaryota; kingdom Viridiplantae; phylum Streptophyta; class Magnoliopsida; order Poales; family Poaceae; genus Zea; species Zea mays. The sequence goes on along the minus strand of NC_050100.1, from coordinate 36,474,454 downwards.
CCGAGGGGCGAGATGAAGAGCAGGCCCGCGCCGGCTCCCTTCTTCATCAGCGACCCGTCGAAAAACATGGTCCAGAGCTCCGGTTGGATCGGAGCTGTCGGCAGCTGGGTGTCGACCCATTCGGTCACGAAGTCCGCCAACACCTGGGACTTGATGGCCTTCCAAGGGGCGAACGAGATTGTTTCGCCCATGATTTCCACCGCCCACTTTGCGATCCTGCCCGAGGCCTCTCGGCACTGGATGATCTCCCCCAGGGGGAAGGATGACACCACAGTTACCGGATGAGACTCGAAGTAGTGTCGTAACTTCCGCCTTGTCAGGATCACAGCATACAGCAGCTTCTGAACTTGTGGGTAGCGGATCTTGGTCTCGGATAGTACTTCGCTGACGAAGTAGACTGGCCTCTGAACGGGCAATGCATGCCCTTCTTCTTGCCTCTCGACTACAATCGCGGCGCTAACCACCTGAGTGGTAGCGGCGACGTAGACCAAGAGGGCTTCTCCATCAGCTGGGGGCACCAAGACAGGCGCCTTTGTAAGGAGCGCCTTCAGGTTCCCGAGGGCTTCCTCGGCCTCAGGGGTCCAAGCGAAACACTCGGCCTTCCTTAAGAGGCGGTACAGAGGCAGACCTCTTTCACCGAGGCGTGAGATGAAGCGGCTCAGGGCCGCAAGACATCCCATGACCCTCTGTACGCCTTTTAAGTCCTTGATGGGTCCCATGCTGGTGATGGCTGCGATCTTCTCCGGGTTGGCTTCGATGCCTCGTTCGGAGACGATGAACCCCAGGAGCATGCCTCGGGGCACCCCGAAGACACACTTCTCGGGATTGAGCTTGACTCCTTTCGCCTTGAGACATCGGAATGTCACTTCAAGGTCGGAGAGGTGGTCGGAAGCCTTCCTTGTCTTGACTACGATGTCATCGACGTAGGCCTCGACTGTGCGACCGATGTGTTCGCCGAACACATGGTTCATGCACCGCTGGTACGTCGCGCCCGCATTCCTCAAACCGAACAGCATGGTGACATAGCAGTACATGCCGAACGGCGTGATGAAAGAAGTCGCGAGCTGGTCGGACTCTTTCATCCGGATTTGGTGATACCCTGAGTAGGCATCGAGGAAGGACAGGGTTTCGCACCCAGCAGTGGAATCCACGATTTGATCGATGCGAGGCAGAGGGTAGGGAACCTTCGGACATGCTTTGTTGAGACCAGTGTAGTCTACGCACATCCGCCATCTCCCCCCTTTCTTCCTCACAAGCACAGGGTTGGAAAGCCATTCGGGATGGAATACCTCTTTGATGAACCCTGCTGCCATTAGCTTGTGGATCTCCTCGCCTATCACTCTGCGCTTCTCCTCGTCGAATCGGCGCAGAGGCTGCCTGACGGGTCGGGCTCCGGCCCGAATATCCAGCGAGTGCTCGGCGACATCCCTCGGTATGCCGGGCATGTCCGAGGGACTCCACGCAAAGACGTCGGCGTTTGCGCGGAGAAAGTTGACGAGCACTGCTTCCTATTTGGGGTCGAGCCCGGAACCGATCCGGATCTGCTTGGAGGTGTCGCCACGGGGTCGAGTGGGACGGCCTTAACCGTCTCCGCTGGCTCGAAGTTGCCGGCATGACGCTTCACATCTGGCACCTCTTTGGAGAGGTTCTCCAGGTCGGCGATGAGGGCCTCGGACTCGGCGAGGGCCTCGGCGTACTCCACGCACTCCACGTCGCATTCGAACGCGTGTTTGTACGTGGGGCCGACGGTGATGACCCCGTTGGGGCCCGGCATCTTGAGCTTCAGGTAGGTGTAGTTGGGGACGGCCATGAACTTCGCGTAGCATGGCCTTCCCAGTACCGCGTGGTAGGTTCCTCGGAACCCGACCACCTCGAACGTCAAGGTCTCCCTTCGGAAGTTGGAGGGCGTTCCAAAGCAGACGGGGAGGTCGAGTCGTCCGAGGGGCTGGACGCGCTTCCCAGGGATGATCCCGTGGAAGGGCGCAGCGCCTGCTCGGACGGAGGACAGACCGACGCGCAGGAGCTTGAGGGTCTCGGCGTAGATGATGTTGAGGCAGCTGCCCCCATCCATCAGGACCTTGGTGAGCCTGACGTCGCCGATGACGGGGTCGACGACGAGCGGGTATTTCCCTGGGCTCGGCACGTGGTCGGGGTGGTCAGCCTGGTCGAAGGTGATGGGCTTGTCGGACCAGTCTAGGTAGACCGGCGCCGCCACCTTCACCGAGCAGACCTCCCGGCGCTCTTGCTTGCGATGCCGAGCCGAGGCATTCGCCGCATGCCCACCGTAGATCATGAAGCAGTCGCGGACCTCGGGGTACTCTCCTGCTTGGTGATCTTCTTTTTTATCGTCGTCGTGGGCCCTGCCACCCTCCGCGGGTGGCCCGACCCTGTGGAAGTGGCGCCGAAGCATGACGCACTCCTCGAGAGTGTGCTTGACGGGCCCCTGATGGTAGGGGCACGGCTCCTTGAGCATCTTGTCGAAGAGGTTTGCACCTCCGGGGGGCTTCCGAGGGTTCTTGTACTCGGCGGCGGCGACAAGGTCCGCGTCAGCGGCGTCGCGTTTCGATTGCGACTTCTTCTTGCCCTTCTTCTTGGCGCCGCGCGGAGTAGACGCCTCGGGAGCCTCTTCCGATGGGCGGCCCTGGGGCTGCTTGTCCTTTCGGAAGATAGCCTCGACCGCCTCCTGGACAGAGGCGAACTTGGTGGCGATGTCCATCAGCTCGCTCGCCCTGGTGGGGGTCTTGCGACCCAACTTACTCACCAGGTCGCGGCAGGTGGTGCCGGCAAGGAACGCGCCGATGACATCCGAGTCGGTGATGTTGGGCAGCTCGGTGCGCTGCTTCGAGAATCGCCGGATGTAGTCCCGGAGCGGCTCTCCCGGCTGTTGCCGGCAGCTCCGAAGGTCCCAGGAATTCCCGGGGCGCACGTATGTGCCCTGGAAATTGCCGGCGAAGGCTTGGACCAAGTCGTCCCAGTTGGGGATCTGCCCCGGAGGCAGGTGCTCCAACCAGGCGCGAGCAGTGTCGGAGAGGAACAGGGGGAGGTTACGGATGATGAGATTGTCGTCGTCCGTTCCACCCAGTTGGCAGGCCAGGCGGTAGTCCGCGAGCCACAGTTCCGGTCTCGTTTCCCCCGAGTACTTCGTGATAGTAGTCGGGGGTCGGAACCGGGTCGGGAACGGCGCCCGTCGGATGGCCCGACTGAAGGCCTGCGGACCGGGTGGTTCGGGCGAGGGACTCCGATCCTCCCCGCTGTCGTAGCGCCCCCCACGCCTGGGGTGGTAGCCTCGGCGCACCCTTTCGTCGAGGTGGGCCCGACGGTCACGTCGATGGTGCTCGTTGCCGAGGTGGCCCGGGGCCGCAGGCGCGGTGTTGCGCGTGCGCCCGGTGTAGACCGAGGCTTCCCGCATGAATCGGGAAGTCGCGGCATGAGGTTCTGAGGGGTATCCCTGCCTTCGGGAGGCAGTGCTCTCAGCCCGTCGGGCCGCAGCGCCTTCCAGGAGATTCTTGAGCTCTCCCTGGATCCGCCGACCCTCAATAGTTGATGGCTCCGGCATCGCGCGGAGGAGCATCGCTGCGGCTGCCAGGTTCTAACCAACCCCGCTGGATGCGGGCGGCGGCCTGACCCTGACATCGTTGGTGACGCGGTGCTGGAGACCTTGGGGCAGGTGACGTATTTCTCCGGCCGGGGTTGGCCCGCCCATACCCGTCCGACGTCCCGACGGATCGGCTCAAGCGCTCCTGTTCCCTCGTCGAGCCTGGCCTGCGCCTCGCGGACTTGCTCAAGTTGTGGGTCGTGACCCCCCGCCGGAACGGGGACCACAGCTAGCTCCCGCGGGATGTCGGCGCGAGGCGCCGGCCTAGGAAGATCACCGTCCTCCGGCATGCCGAGATGGTTGCCTTCGGAGGGATCCCCTAGCTCGATGTGGAAACATTCGCGGCTTGGGCCGCAGCCCTCGTCGTCAAGGCTGTGGCTTCCGTCGGAACAGTCGGAGAGGCAGTAGTTACATGCGGTCATGAAGTCCCGCATGGCACTGGGGTTGCCAAGTCCGGAGAAATCCCAACAGATGCTGGGATCGTCATCTTCCTCGGACCCAGAGGGCCCGTAGGTTGAGACGTCCGTCAACCGGTCCCAAGGCGACCGCATACGAAACCCCAGTGGGGTTGCACTCGCCTCAATGAGAGCGCCCGTCAAAGCAAGGTTGCTAGGCGGGTTGAGGCCGAGTCGAAATGACGTAAGATGGGAGTTAGTCAGTACCTTTTGGTCGACGAGGAGCGACGTAGTCACATCGGGGACTGGTTGCACCGTCGTCCTAGGTACGAGGGCGACGTCCTGCAAGCTTTCCGCGAGCGCGCTAGCGTCGTCTTCTTGCTCGGGATCAACGTGTCGCGGGGGGACGGCGCTTGCCTTCGTCTCGAACGCGAGGTCGACGCCCGGCGTGCCTTCCGTCGGGGCGTCGGGGGCGTCGATTCGCTCGACGGCCGACGAAGCGCGGCCTCCCGCTTGGCCTTGGTTGCCCCGCCTCCTCCTCCGTTGGCGGGGGAGAGGACGGAGCGAGCTCGAATGTTGTTCTTCCACCACGCGGGGAAGATGTCGTCGACTCCGCCGCCGGCGGGCGGGATGTCGGCCGCCATTGTCGTTGTCGCGCGGCGGTGGAAGGAGTATCATGTCGTAGCTGCCGTCGAAGGACATGAACTCAAGACTCCCGAAACGGAGCACCGTCCCGGGCCGGAGAGGTTGCTGGAGACTGCCCATCTGGAGCTTGACGGGAAGCTGTTCGTCAGCACGCAGCAGGCCCCTACCTGGCGTGCCAACTGTCGGCGTTTCGAGACCGGGGGGTCCCTAAGCCGACGAGTGAGTGTGCTGCGTGCCCCAGCCCAGATGGGTCGAGCGCGTGGGCGAGCGCGAAGGGGGGAGAGGCGAGGTGGCCGGAGACGGGCGTGAGAGAGGTGGAAGTCCCGCGGCCTTCGTGTTCGTCCCGCGCCCAGGTCGGGTGCGCTTGCAGTAGGGGGGTTACAAGCGTCCACGCGGGTGAGGGAAGCGAGCGGCCCCAAGAGAGCGCCTGTCCCGTCCTCGGTCCCGCGCGGCCAACCTTCTCTAAGAAGGCCCTGGTCCTTCCTTTTATAGTCGTAAGGAGAGGATCCAGGTGTACAATGGGGGGTGTAGCAGAGTGCTACGTGTCTAGCGGAGGGAGAGCTAGCGCCCTAAGTACATGCCAATGTGGCAGCCGGAGAGATCTTGGCACCCTGCTGGCGTGATGTTGTGGCTGTCGGAGGAGCAACGGAGCTTGGCGGAAGGACAGCTGTCGGAGCGGTCGAGTCCTTGCTGACGTCCACCTGCTTCCGTAAGAGAGCTGAGAGCCGCCGCCGTCATAGAGCTTGGGAGGCGCCATCATTGCCTATCTGGCGGAGCTGGTCAGATGGGACACCGGTCTTGTTCTCTGTGGCCCGAGTCGGCTCGGGGTAGAGTGGTGATGGCGCTCCCTGTTGACGTGGCGGGCCCGCGCCCGAGGCCGGGCGACGTGGGGGCTCCTCCGAAGCTGGGGTCGAATCTGTCTTCCGTTGCCGAGGCCGAGTCCGAGCCCCTGGGTCGGGCGAGGCGGAAGTCGTTCGGCAGAGGCCAGGGCGGAGTCCGAGCCCTGGGGTCGGGCGAGGCGGAGTTCGTCATCTTCCGGGGCCGAGCCCGAGTCCGAGCCCTGGGGTCGGGCGGAGCGGAGTTCGCCATCTTCCGGGTCTTAGCCCGAGTCCGAGCCCTGGGTTCGGGCGGAGCAGAGTTCGCCGTCTTCCGGGTCCTAGCCCGAGTCCGAGCCCTGGGTTCGGGCGGAGCGGAGTTCGCCGTCTTCCGGGGTCGAGCCCGAGTCCGAGCCCTGGGGTCGGGCGGAGCGGAGTTCGCCGTCTTCCGGGTCTTAGCCCGAGTCCGAGCCCTGGGGTCGGGCGGAGCGGAGTTCGCCGTCTTCCGGGTCTTAGCCCGAGTCCGAGCCCTGGGGTCGGGCGGAGCGGAGTTCGCCGTCTTCCGGGTCTTAGCCCGAGTCCGAGCCCTGGGGTCGGGCGGAGCGGAGTTCGCCGTCTTCCGGGTCTTAGCCCGAGTCCGAGCCCTAGGGTCGGGCGGAGCGGAGTTTCCTATGGCGCCCCTGGCGAGGCCTGACTGCCTGTCAGACTCACTCTGTCGAGTGGCACTGCAGTCGGAGTGGCGCAGGCGGCGCTGTCCTTCTGTCAGACCGGTCAGTGGAGCAGTGGAGTGACGGCGGTCACTTCGGCTCTGCCGGGGGGCGCGTGTCAGGATAGAGGTGTCAGGCCACCTTTGCGTTAAATGCCCCTGCAACTCGGTCAGTCGGTGCGGCGATTTAGTCAGGGTTGCTTCTTAGCAAAGCCAAGGCCTCGGGCGAGCCGGAGATGTGTCCGCCGTTAAAAGGGGGGCCTCGGGCGAGACGGAAGTCCCTCGAGGTCGGCTGCCCGAGTCCGAGGCTAGGCTCGGGTGAAGCGTGATCGAGTCACTCGTATGGACTGATCCCTGACTTAATCGCACCCATCAGGCCTCTGCAGCTTTATGCTGATGGGGGTTACCAGCTGAGAATTAGGCGTCTTGAGGGTACCCCTAATTATGGTCCCCGACAAAGCCTTTGCCAGTTCCTTTGCCGAGTGCCAGCTGGACTAGCTCTCGGCAACGGGGAGCACAAGTGGACCCCTTTACCAGTATTTTAAAACAATTGGATGATAAGTTAACGGTTTTGTTTCGTGTGCATGGGGCTCGAAATTTCTGGTCTGCTCCAGAAATAGGTCGTAACTTGTGCTAAGTAACATGAATATCATTTTTGCATTCACGGTTTTTCATCTTTCGAGCGACTTGCAGTTCAAATCTGAATTATCCGAGAAAATTCAATTAAAAGAACAAAATCTAATAGTTATAGCAAACACTTTTATAATTGTGCCAAAATCGAACATGTAGGTCTACATAGTGTAGGAACACACCACAAAAAGTTTAGTGAGAAAAAGAAAAATAATAATAAAATTATACTTTTGTCGAGTGTCAAAGAAGACACTCGGCAAAGAAGTTATTTTGCTGAGTGCCAAAGTCTGGCGCTCGGCAAAGTTAACGGTCGTCAGCTATAGACGGCTGCTGACGACCCTTTGCCGAGCATCGTGTTTCGCCGAGAGTTTGACACTCGGCAAAGGGGGCTTTGCCGAGAGTCTATCTATGTCGAGTGTCTCACTCTCGGTAAACGATGTCGTTGCCGAGAGTCTTATTTCGCCGAGAGTGATACTCGACAAAGAATGCTTTGCTGAGTGGTACTTGGTAAAGTGTCGAGCAATCAACAAAGAGCCGGATTTTGGTAGTGCAAGGATTACCATGACATGAAAACTGCGACAAGCCAGCCTTTGCATGTGTATGTTTTGTTTGTTCGTCTGACTTTAATTTGTATCAGTTTCTGCTGCTTCTATAATATTTTTGTCTCTATAAATTATATCTGCAATAGTCAAACAACCGGTTTTTATGGTTTGAGTCTTGTTTTTGACTTTATGTATAAATAATGCTGCCATGCAAAGTAGTGTTGTCGTTGTGAAGTAACTCAATTATATATATATATATATATATATATATATATATATATATATATATATATATATATAGACACACACAGTAGGCAGTTTCAATTCTCTGTACGCGCGCAGCTAGCGTTGAGTGCTGGAAATGTTCGTGGTACAGTATATATGCAACAACAGTGGTAGTACGTGGTTGGTACAAAGGTTCCTTTAGCAGATTCCGGTAACATTAGCCGGTTGTAATTTGAACGGCCTTCACTCTCCAATTCCCTTTCCATCTCCCTGTGTCTAGTGTTCTTTTCTTCCACTCCACAAAAATATCTGTTCAATAAATATATATAATGTTGCTAATTTGCATTATATTAGCAGCTCCCGGACTCTTTCAGTTTCTTCCAGCTCTGCCTCTCTGTCACACACACACAAGACTCTCGCTAGCTCCCAAGTCCCAACCAACCTCTAGCAGCTCCATCCCCTCTCTCTCTCTTTCCCCGTGTCAATCTGTGGTGTGGGAAGGAAGATCGATATACTCCCTCCCCATGTTCCTCTCGCTCCTGCGATGAAGCCAATGGCAACCAATGGCATGGCCCCCTCCTTCTTCGCCGCCAACTTCCTCCTCCAAATGCAGCAGGAGCAGCAGGCGCACCACCAGCACCAGCACCATGAGGGCCACGACCACCTCCTGGCTCCCCCTCCCCCGGCGCTCGTCAGCCCCTTCCTCCACGACTTCGGCGGCGCCATGACCGCGCCGCCGCCTCCAATGCTGGCCACCGGCATTAAGCGCATGTACCCTGACGGCATGTGTGACGACGGCAGCGGCCACCTGCACGCGGAGCCCAAGCAGCACCAGCAGGACTGCGGCGGCGGCGCGTCGGACGACGAGGAGGGGTCCGCCGCGGCGGCGTGCGGCGAGCGGAAGCGGCGGCTGAGCGTGGAGCAGGTGCGCACGCTGGAGCGCAGCTTCGAGGTGGCCAACAAGCTGGAGCCGGAGCGCAAGGCGCAGCTGGCCCGCGCGCTGGGGCTGCAGCCCCGCCAGGTGGCCATCTGGTTCCAGAACCGCCGCGCCCGGTGGAAGACCAAGCAGCTGGAGAAGGACTACGACGCGCTGCGCCGCCAGCTGGACGCCGCCCGCGCCGAGAACGACGCCCTCCTCTCCCACAACAAGAAGCTCCAGACAGAGGTGTGTACTATGATGTAGCAGTAACGAGTAACAATGCCATCGCCATGCGCATCAGGATCTACGACTACGACCCAGGCCACAACTAAAATCCATGCATCTGGATCGGAGAATTCAAGTTATACCATAGCATAGCAAGCTAGAGGATCGTAGATAGGAATAGGATCCATCCATGGGCGTCGACTCTGCATAAAGTGCGCATGTCGGGATGGGTGCCGGCCTGCGCCTGCTGTCGGCCACCCATGCATGCATGGCCTCTCTCCTTTTCTCTCGTCTCATCGTCTGTGATGTGGTGGTGGTGCCGCCGTGCCGGTGCCGGTGCCATGCAGCATGATTAACCACTCGATCTACCAATAATCACCGGTCCCGTCGATCCTGTCCATCGCGTGCAGATCATGGCGCTCAAGGGAGGCGGAGGAGGGAGGCAGGAGGCGGCGTCGGAGCTCATCAACCTCAACGTCAAGGAGACGGAGGCGTCCTGCAGCAACCGCAGCAGCGACGAGAACAGCTCCGAGATCAACCTCGACATCTCCAGGCCGCCTCGGGCCGCCGACGAGAGCCCCGCCGCCATGGACAGCTACCGCGGCATCCCGTTCTACGCCTGCGCCCGCGCCGACGACGTCGACCAGCTCCAGCTCCTGCACAGCGGCGGCCACCCGTCCCCGGCGCCCAAGATGGAGCCCGGCCACGGCGCCGCCGCTACTGCGGGCGGTGGCGGAGGCGGAGGCGGCACCTTTGGAAGCCTGCTGTGCGGTGCCGCCGCCGACGAGCAGCCTCCGTTCTGGCCGTGGGCCGACGGCCACCACGCCTTCCAGTGAACAAATTAATCCTTCAATTCGTCTCGTACGGTGCACTACGCTGCCTGCTATGACCTCGCATCGGGCGACGCAGATTTTGTTCCATGGATCCAACAGCACGTCGACCGACCGACATGCCTCTCCGGCCGGTCATTTCCTCTTGGCATCGCATCAAGCTATGCGCCAGATCGCGAGATCGCCGCCGACGACGTACGTTGCCGATGCGTTGTTGATCAAAGAAGCAGCTGGGATATGTGAGGTGGTGAGACGATCCAATCAGGACGTACGGAGATGATGGATATGTCAGTCAAGGTAGATTGAGGAGTTGAGCAGTAAGTCTCTCTCTGTCTTTTTCTATTATCTCCATCCTTCTTGCCTTCTTCTTGGACATCTGTTTAACTATCTTCGTTCTCGAATATTTGTCGTTCTAGTTCAGTTTTGAACTAAAACACGACAAATAAAAAAGAACGAATGAAGTATATTATATATAGGTGATTACATTTGTGAGGCAGTGGTGATATTGTTGTGTATAGGATTATACTATATAATATGGTTATGGTACCATGTGAGTGCCAGGTTATTTCGTCCGCACTTGAACCTTGCAAATTCTACCTCTTATTTTTCTGCTTTTCTTTTACTCGTATGGATCGATCTACTATGAACGAAATGAACATTAAAACATATCAAGTTGTTCGTTTTCTTTTTCTTTTTTGCAATATGGGGGATGGATCGGTGATGTGGATGGGGGCTTCGTGCATGGGGTAGCCGTAGTACTGTGGTGTGCGGTTGGTGTTTGGCATGTGGGTCTCAGCTTCAAGTCTACGAAACAGACAGCTTGGACAGACAGACAGACAGATCAGACTGTCGTGCAAGCTGTGCAGCATGGCCATTTCAGATCATTATTATTAAATAAATATAATCGCTTCTTAAATAATATCTTGACATGAAACAAGGCAGTTGACTGAAACTAGGTATACCATGCATATAATTCCTCCATCCTAAAATACAATTCGTTTTAGACTAAACCTACATTCATTAATTAGCTTATGAATATAGTTTATATTGTGTCTATATTTACTATTATTTATTGGAATGTGTATGGAAAAAAGTCAGACGGGGAGTATTTTAATTGGTTCTCCGGGCGGGTAGAATAGTCAGTCAGCAGACACACATGCAGAGAAGAAAAATGGAGCAATTAATCGAGTTTTACTGGATATATTGTTAATCGAGTTTTACACATGCAGAGATCATTATTATTAATATAAATATAATCGCTTCTTAAATAATATCTTGACATGAAACAAGGCAGTTGACTGAAACTAGATATACCATATACTTCCTCCGTCCCAAAATGTATTTCGTTTTAGACTAAACCTACATTCATTAAGTAGCCTATAAATATAGTTTACATGATAGGAAAAAAATAATTAGAAAGAACTATATTTTGAGACAGAAGAGTATTTTAATTGGTTCTCCGGGCGGGTAGAATAGTCAGTCAGCAGACACACACATACAGAGAAGAAAAATGGAGCAATTAATCGAGTTTTGCTGGATTTACTAGTCTGTTTGCGAAACGTTGTCCGTGCATTGTTGTTGGCTTGCTAAGCAGTGGTAGAGGCGAATGCTGATGCCCAGCAGGAACACATGCATTGCCATGCCTGGAACAGTTGTTCTCTTGTCTGGCCGCTGCAGTCGATCATACTGACTGAACTGAACTTTTTTTTTTCATGCATGTCACGGCTGGACGGCGGTTAGTGTCATCTAGCTATGTTGTGTAATAACAAAAGAAATAGGAACAACTCGATTTTTCGTGCTCTTGCTACAGTTAAACGATCCTCCTCCGATAATTCATCTAATCCAAGAATTACGATAATGTCCTGAAGTTCTTTGTAACGTTGTAAAGTTTTCTTAACTCTTTACGCAGTTTCATAATGTTCGTTGCCAACAATCCGAGGCTATAATGTAGTTGAGGTTGAATCTAAAGGATCTACTGCGGGATAAATAACCTTGGAAGCTAATCCTCTGAAAAGTACGGTAGTAGCGTCCAAATGTGCAAATGTTGTGGCAGGAGCAGGGTCGGTCAAATCGTCTACAGGTACATAAACTCTTTGGATCGAAGTTATAGATCCCTTTTTGGTAGAAGTAATTCTTTCTTGCAAAGAACTCATTTCTGTACTAAGGGTAGGTTGATAACCCACTGCGGAGGGCATTCTGCCTAATAAAGCGGATACTTCAGATCCTGCTTGAACAAAATGAAAGATATTATCGATGAATAAAGTGTGTCTTGCTTATTAACATCTCGGAAATATTCTACCTCTGCCATAGTTAGGGCAGTTAAACCAACTCTCATACGAGCTCCCGGCGGTTCATTCATTTGGCCATAGACTAGAGCTACCTTTGATTCCTCAATATTTTTTTCATTAATTACTCTGGATTCCTTCATTTCCATATAAAGATCATTTCCTTCACGAGTTCGTTCCCCTACTACGCCAAATACGGATATGCCTCCATGAGCTTTAGCAATGTTATTGATTAATTCCATGATGAGTATTGTTTTACCTCCTCCTGCCCCCCCCCCCCCCCCAAACAGTCCGATTTTCCCTCCACGTTGATAGGGAGCTAAAAGATCGACCACCTTAATACTTGTTTCAAAGATAGATAATTTCGTATCTAACTCAATAAAGGCAGGCGCAGATCTATGAACAGGAAATGTTGCACTAGTATCCACAGGACCCAAATTGTCAATAGGCTCCCCAAGAACGTTAAAAATTCGTCCGAGAGTAGCTCCAACGACTGGAACACTGAGAGGAGTTCCCGTGTCAATCACTTCCATTCCTCTCATCAACCCCTCTGTAGCACTCATAGCCACATCTCTAACTCGATTATTTCCTAATAATTGTTATACCTCACAAGTCACATTAATTTGCTTATCGGCAGTGTCTCGACTATTGACTATCAAAGCATTATAAATATAAGGCAACTTGCCCGGAGGAAAAGTTTTGATATCCAGCATGGGTCCAATAATTTGATCAATACACCCTACGCTTTTTCTTCAATTGTGGAAATCCCGGGACGCGAAGTAGTAGGATTGGTTCTCATAATTATCACATAATTTTTTTAAAAGAATTTGTCGAAATTTTTTTCTTTGTTGAATAATGCCAAATCAAAAAAATCCAAAAGTCAAAAGGAAATGAATTAGTTAATTCAATAAAAAAGAAAAGAGGACTCGCACTTGATTTCGTTGCCCAAGCGGATCCCATTCAATCGTTTACTTATGGAATGAATCTGTTGGAAGCATATTCATGGAAATAAATGTAGGTGGGGGAGGGGCATAGAGATGCCTCGATAAAACGAGGTTTAATTTGAAGGACAAAACAATCTGATGAATTTGGTGCTTGTAACACAGGAATGGCAATTAATATAGCATAAGAGTTCTGTAGAAATTTCGTTCGCCCACTGCTTCTATGATTGCCCTCGGGTCCCTTGCTTTGATTTAGGACTAGTTTGGGAGCTAAAATACCGGAGGGGATTAAAGGGGCTAAAATCCTCTCATTATTCAAAATTGAATAAACATGGAATTTTAGCTTCTTCAATTCTCTCCGGTTTTGTGGCTCCCAAACTAGCCCTTATGGATACTCATCACCTCGGGCCCTCGGCCATAATAGACGAAAACATATAATAAAATGCTATTAGTGCAACAAGTAGCAAAAATTTGTGCAAGAAAAACTGACAGCAGATTGACATAATTTAAACAGATGACCATTGTATACACATCTTGTATTAGTTTCAGAATGATAGAATGTAACACACACATGCATGGTGGCACAAATAGACTTTGGTGGTGTCACACCCGGTTTTGGAAGGCAAACCGAATGCGAACCATGTACGTGCCAGGATCAGAAACTCACGTACACAGTGATTACATAATTGGACATCCACATTGCTCAAAGTAAATAACGGAAAGGTACTTTATTATATCAAGATGTCCAAGACATCCACATAGTCTATAACATAGTCACTAACATTATCAAAGTGCGGAAAACGAAACGTAGAAGATAAGGCCTTCACAGACAGCTGACTGGGAGTTTGCCACTAACATAACTAAAACTCGTCGTAGTCCTAGAACTCCTCAAAGTCCTACATGTTGCCTGCATCTCTTCCTGAGCACTGAATACAGTGGGGACAACCAGTGGTGGGTGGTTTTTAAAGCAAGGGTGAGTACACATCAACGTACTCAGCAAATGTCTCGTTTGGCTAAAGTGGACTAGCTGTATTTGGAGTTGAGGTTAAGCAGTTGCTTTTAGTTGATGAAGTATTTATTACTAATAGTAGAGCCATTTTTTAGTAATAAACCCAGTTATTACCCAAATGTACTCCCTCCAAAAGGAAATATCAGAGATCATAATTATAACCATCATCATTAACCATAATCATAAAAGTATCCAAAGTTCTTCTAATCAAAGAGGATCCCAAGGCTGCTCTTAACCGTGAGCACGACTGATATACCGGTTTCTAACACTCTGTAGAGGTTGCACACTTTACCCACAAGTCGTGATTACCATTCTGCCTGGAGATCATGGCTCTCCATTGATTACTACCAAGGTGACCTAGCAGGGTCTCACTACGTAGCCTTTATAAAGATTCCCCAGAGGTCATAGCCGCTCGTTAGGTTTCTCTGGTTTGATAAACATAGTACTTCTCCCCACAGGAAGGATGACTAACAAAACCAAATCAAAGAACCTCGGCAACCAGCCTCGGTAGAGCAAGTACTGTGCCCGGACCCGCCCTACGGCGAAGCCAACTACACCTCAGTTTCCTCTAATAAATCAGCTAAGGGTGTCCCATTCCACCCTCATAGTTGCACTGTTATCCCGGGTGGTCACTCAACGAACAGGTCCTTACGGAGAGGTACTCAGGAAACAGACTGAGTCCCCTAAAGTGTCACAAGATCATCATCGGGATAACATCATTGTATCATAAATATTCACATCATGTTCGTTGATTAAGTTAAAGCAATAGCATAAGCTAACCATGATAACCCAAAAGGTAAACAAGGATAATGTAAATACAGACTAGTCAATCCTTAGGTTTCAATAAAGTAATGTGGGGAAGTGAATTATAAAGTAAGTGGACATAATAGGTTAGAGGACACTTGCCTTCACTAGGTTGTTGCTCAGGAAGACCTTCGACAACACACTTAGGAACCATGAGCTGCTCGTTGTCTAAGCAAAGTGATCATGCATTCAATACATTTGGATAAAGACAAATGAACAATACACCAAACATATGCAATCAAGTGGACACAAGTTTGACAGAGCAGGATAACACAAAAAGGTAAACTTAGGTGCTAGGGTGGAATAGTATACTTAGAGATTTGTGATTCCCTAATTATTGTGGATTACATAATTTAGTCCCATTAATTTTAGTGAGACACAAAATTATACTAGGGACAAATTCATTCATGACATATTATTAATCTCACAAAAATAAACACCTAAGTATCATTAGGGTTTTCCTTTTTATTTTATTATTTCATAAACAAATTATTACATACACTAACCTATAGCTTAGGCATAAAATTAAAGTGTACATGCAGTGAATGATCATAATTTATTTGGACAGAGAAAAATCCTATGAACATTTTGTAATTTGAATCACTCAATTTGGAGTTCATATGAAAAAGATATGAAATAAACAAGTTTTGAAGTTTGAAATACAAAATTAGGTCCAAATATGTGATTAATAAAAATATCAGGGGTTTGTTTACAAAAATACAGGGACCTACGCGCAAAACTTAAAGGACTGCGGGTTGATTCTCAGTAAACCGAGGGTCTTTTTAACAAAAATACACGCGAAGGTCCAAATATGTGAACTCTTGATTCTCCATTATAAGAAGAGATGGATTGCTGCTTCTTTGAACAAATGAATTATAATCGCTGAAGGGATGTGGCTGTCGCTTGTAGTTCATCGTCTCTTTTACGTTGCAATGTGTTTTCCTCATGACACAGCGGTCAACAACCTCTGTTCAAAAGACTACGGCGACGGTCGCGCATGACTTATGCCATGTTTGTTTCGGCTTCTGGCAGCTTCTGGCCACCAAAAGCTGCTGCGGACTGTCAAACGCTCAGCTTTTCAGCTAGCTTCTATAAAATTCGTTGGAGCAAAAACCATCCAAAATCAACATAAACAAATAATCGGTTAAGTCGTTGTAATAGTAGGAATCCGTCACTTTCTAGATCCTGAGTCTTATGAACAACTTTATCTTCCTTCACACGTAATTGTAATGATACTCAGATTCTCTCTACAGCCAGATTCTCCCCACAGCTAGATTTTCAGAAAAGCTGGTTAGAAAAAAGCTGAATCAAACAGGCGCTTAAGCCTTCGGAATGCACACTCCACTACCTGTCCAACTCGCCATCCACTCGTGCACGTTGACACTCAGGGCTTGTTCGGTTAGCTATCAATCCATGTGGATTGAGTGGGATTAGATGGGTTTGAATCCCAAACAAGTCAAACTTCTTTTCAATTTTTTCCAATCCCATCCAATCCATGTGTATTAGGAATAACCGAACAAGCCCTCATTTGGACCGGGTCAGGAGAGTACGTACCTAACCTAACCAAAGGTTTGCTATCCACTGATTCTCCTGTACTAACACATACTAACTACGTTCTCAAATATTTATCGCTTTATTTTTAACTAAAACGTAATAAATAAAAAATAACTGAGGAAATAGTTATCACTTGCAATAAAAGAAAAAGACGTGGAGCCATACTAAATTTAAGACATTAAAGGACTAATACGGCCGTACTGCACTACTGCCGCTTCCTGAACCTGCGAGGCAATGATCTCGCGTGATGTAAGCGGTGAAAGGCCTCCAATCATTGCAACACAGCACAGATTAATAATCAAGCGATTGAATCGGTGGCTGGCAGCTTAGCACACACCAAAACCGCGGATTTGTTTAAGGACTAGTTAGGTGCTCGTATGATGCTACAGTCTTTATATATGATATAGATAGATTTTATTTAAATGAGATAGTTGTGGCAAGAATTTCAAACTATTATGACCTAGATGTTTTTAGCACCTAGATGTTTAACCTTTTTTCCAAAAGAAATGTATCGTTCGGTTGTCTGATGCCAAATCTAGTGTCGCACAGGGTGTAATGATCGGTACACAACACAAGGGAACAAATTATCGGTTTCACAAGAGCGTAAAAAGCAACAATTAGGGGATTAAATTGACATATCAGTGTTGTCATGAAATGTTAAATCTGTTTTTGATCTTAGCAGAACCGTATTGCCAAGAACAAATCAACGAGCCTAAACCATATTTGTTTACGGATGTTATACATGGGATAGCTGAAACAAGCTGGAAGTTATCCTATGGCTCCAGCTTTGACATGTAAACATTATGGCCATAATCATCTACTGTGGATTCCTAAAAAAAATCAGAGTAAGAATCATATACTGTGGAAGTTGTCCTTCGCCACGGTTATCGCCTTTGATGTCGCTGCCTTTGCCGCCGCTTCCTTCATTGCTACCACTTCCAGTGTCGTTGCCATTGCCCTCCTCGTCCTTGTCGTCCTCCTCCTCGTCCTCCTCATCCTCCTCCTTAGAGTCGGTGAGACCAATGCACTCGACAACCCTAAGGAAGGCATGCTCGATTGGAGTCAGGCCCTCGAAGTCACTTGGAGAGGAGGGTGAGAGGACCATAGGCGGGGAGAGCCCCCTCGCTATCGAAGAACTCCTCCCTACTATTCAGGTTCATTGAATGAGTCAGGGTGAGAGTTGGCTCCCGCTTCCATTTCTTGTCGCTGTTGCCGGCCATGGGGTTTTCTTCTCAACGAGAGAAGGAAGGAGTTTTCGAGGAAAGAAAGAATAAAAGAGAAAGCAAGTGTGGCAATGGGAACCCTAGGGCCTTCCTTATTTATTAAGAAAGGCGCTCCTTCATATTCCCTGTTCATACACGATGTCATCATTTCGACAACGTCATCAATGAGACGTCTCGATTTCCAAGGAAATGCACATTTTTGGCTAACACGACATTAGGGGTCAGTTTATGCCATTCTATCAAGTCAAGAGAATTTTTGGAAAAGACGGTTAACACACCCATTGGATGCATAGGATTTATGGGGAAATCATGAAAATAAGAGAGAGAGAGAGAGAGAGATATATTTTCAACTCCAATAAGTTCCCTGGAATCAAATATCAGATTTCAGTCGCCCGAGCTTCAGTCGGGCAAGCATGGGTCGATCATATTTCAATCGTCCAGGTTTCAATTGGGCAAACTTGGGCCGATCAGACCTCAACCAGCCAGATTTCAGTCGAACAGACTTTGGCTAAATAGTTGCGTTCATCAGAAAGAAGTAGTTGATCCAGTGCAAGACAAGTTAGGAGACGCATTTGAGATGATTTTCTGGGACCTTCGAGTTGATTGTTGCTCAAGTCAGCTCGAAGCTTAGAGGCTACACCTAGGCATGGGAAGAATTTGTATTTTCAAAAGAAACAACTAGTTAGCTTGACGAGATACTTCGCTAGCATGGTACTAAATAACTAACCTAAACATAGAGCACATTCAGCTACATGCTATATATTAGATTCAACCAAAGTTTTATGACGTATACGGTCTACCTAAAATCCTTTATATCTCTACCCAAATATTTTTTTTTCCTTTAAACCCTAGTAATCAAGGTTAATCTTTAAATTTATTGTGGAAAATAAACAAGAAAGGCATTTAGAGAAGTTTGAGATGTGGGTCACATTAACGATCAACACGAGTTGATATAACGGCACATTGACAGGCCAATCGTAGGTAGGTGGGTTGACATGGCAGCACGGTTTAGCCGAGAGTGAGTTCGGCATGGCCAAACGAGGTAGAAAGATTACAAAAAAAGAAAACCTTTGGTGTTATTTTTAGAAATACTTTATAAAAAGTTTTAAAGATAAAAAAATCGGGGTAGTATAGTAGACGTGTAGTATCGTAACGCCTCCTTCCTTCATCCGCTTTTTATCTTAAAATAAACCGGCGTCTCCTGCCCTGGCTGGGACGCCGCTGCTGACAGGGCACCTGATGGATTGATTTCCTCGAGCAGTCAGCGGCGCTAAAGAGTCACGAGCTTACTGGTTGTAAGCAACGATCGACGAACGAGGGGTGTAGGGAGTGGAAGGAAGAGGCTCAGCGTTCATGGAGAGCCGCAAGGAGGTATGAGAATGGGGAAAGTCATTTTTTTCTTGTCCTTATTCCTTTCTCGCCTCGACTGGTGAGTCTGAGCCACTCTTGTCGCCGCCGCGCGCTCCTCCGTATCTGCAGGAGCAGGCGGCGGTGGGGTGGATGACGGTGCCGGCGTTCGGGGAGTGGGACGTGAAGAACGGCGCCGTGCCGGACTACTCCATGGACTTCTCCAAGATCCGCGAGATGCGCAAGCAGAACAGGCGCGAGCTGTCCCGGGCCAGCCTCGGCGGCGGCGACGACGACGACGACGACCTACTCCAGAAGAAGCAGCAGCAGCAGCAGGAGGAGGGAAGCAAGGCCCAGCCGCGCAACAAGCCCTCCGCCGCCGTCGCGGACGACGCCCACCGTCGAGCGCTGCACGACGACTCCCCTACGGTAACACAATTTCAGGGGCTTATCAGCTGTCTTCCGCTCGTGCGCCACTGAATGAATTTCATTGGATTGGGATTTCCTTGGTCGATTTTTCGAGGCACAAAATCGAAAATTTAATTTAGCGCACACACCGCACAGTGCCACTGCATTGAATTGGTAGACGATAGAAGCAAGCCTAGTTTCAAGCAGTGCGGCTCTGACTACACACAGTGCCAATTTCTTTTATTGTATTTGTTAATGCACGCGAGATGGGACCAAGTGAGTACCATCACATCCGTAGAATTGTCATGAACCACACCAGTAATCTACTACGTGTATTATATGTTCTGATGCGGCAACTGGCGGATACAGCAGGCTATCTCGACTCGACTCGACGCATCCAGTTATGCGCATGCGTCGTAAAGGGGTAGCAGTAGCAGTGCTTGTCTCAACTTGGATGAAAGAGACGACAGGCAGGCCCATTATCTTCTAGCCTCCGAATCCGCATTTGTCTAAATAGTTAGCTGCACTGGCCTACGGGCCACGTCATTGTCCATTTTGGAATGGGGGAGATGATTATCTGGGCAAAAAATAATATAAATCAGATATTTATGGCGGAAAGTTTTAGTGGCCCTCAGCGTGATGTGTTGGTCCAATTGCCGATTTTCGATTCGGTGCTGATTCAGTGGCAACCAGGGAGTCTAATGGGTCTGGGAGCACTCGAGTCTGTCGGCCCCGATCGCTTGGCTTTAATCGGTAATAACCGGTTTCTACTGCTTCTACGGTGTTTCTGTCTCTCTGTAAATTACACCTGCAGCAGTCTAAACAGCCGGCTTTAATCTGAAGTGATTATAGCTTGTATCAACTTATGCACAGTCTAAATGTATATATTGGTTAGTGCAGGTAGTTACGGATGCTGTTTTTTTATTAAAAAAAAGAGAGAAGAAACTAGACGTGGTTTAGTTGGCCTCGATAAAAAGCAAGCAAAGCCACCACCCCCTCTTCTGGCTAGAAAAGTAGTTTGCATTCGTTACTTTCAGGTGCACATGTGAACTACTCACAAAGTTCAAGCGAATGTGTTTGTTCACTCGTGTTTGTTAGCGACCCATAGTTTGACGAATTCAACGCACCCACTTGGACCACACGTTTTTTTCTTCTTTTTTCGCCCCCAGATTCGCATCACGAGACGTTTCAAACTTGTCTTTGAAATGCCCAAGTCTACCATCATGTGTTCCAGTACTGCTTATGGTCGATTGACCAGCGGCCAAAACGAACTGCCCAGTAACAGCTCGGTCTCTTGTTGCTGTCGATCGGTGCAGGGGAGGAAGAATTTCCTGAGCTATTTCCAGTGCTGTACCAGAGCGTGAAGAAACTCCCAAGACTTCTTCTTCCTCTGCTGCGCAGGTAGCTGCATGTTTGGGTTTCCTTCTGAACTCCAGCAGTGTGCGACTCCGTATCCCTAAAACGCGCGGCCGACACATTCTCTCTCCTCTCCGTATCCGGCTCCGTTTCCAGCAACACTCCCCATCCCACTCCGCATGCAGTCTATGACACCTGGGGCCCGCCAGCAGGCGCGCGCGCCCGCGAGAGAGCTGCGGAGAGGAGAGAGAAAGCGTGGAAATGGGGAGTCTGGGTACACGCCGTGCGTTTTACGGAGCCGGATACGGAGCCTGCTGGACTGATGAATAGTGTGCTAGACTCCGCAAAATACGGATACGGAGCCGCATGCGGAGTGCTGCTGGAGATGGTCTAATGTATGTAAAGCATGTCTGCGTAGTTAAAGTGTGTGATCCTGTCACCCATGCCATGCATGAGAGAGGGGAGGAACGCCCATGGCTCACAGCTTCTAGTGCAGTGTGTTCTGAGAAAAAGGATTGGATCTGATGAAGAAGGGTGTGGCTTGTGTGTGTGCTTTTTTGTATGAGATTGGATGCACTTGAGATGATGTATTGACGATTGTCCATCTTGTTTTTCCTTTTTCACCTCTTTATTCATTGTATGCATCTCTTGATTTTTTTGTTGTTGTTTCTATCTAGAGGAACGACGTCTCTGGAATACATGTAGCTTTGCCGTAGAAGCAACAAGTTCTTTGACGAATACGACTAATGAGAATACCACTTTCCATGTTGAAAAAAATAATATAAGGAATTATATAGTTATTTATAGCTTTTTGTCCACATTTGAATGGATGATAATGAATATAGATTTACATACAAACTAAATTCATAAGTTAATTAATAAATGTATGATTAGTCTAAAACGAATTATATTTTGGGATGTAGGGAGTAGCATATAAAAAATAAGTGGTAATGCATTAATTTATTCTGTTTCGCAAATCAAACAAAAAAATATTAACAAGTGAGACGATGATGAACTACCTCGTTCTACAAACCAAATATCCCCGATGTTAATGTTGATCCTCTACCGAATGGCCAGAAAACCTTGCTCCAATTGAATCTTCTACAATGTTTCATCTGATGCAAAATTTAGTCACTACTGGCCGCAGATAAAAAGGAGCAGCATGCAGGTAGTTGGTTGTTGGGGGAAAACACAAGGAATCCATGGGCGCTTAAAAGTGAAACGGGGACTGAAGACAAGATGTGCAACATAGCATTCACGCTGGCAGCTTGGTTCCCTGAAAGGGAAGGATGAGGAGAGGCTAGGGCACCGCCCCGTGCCATGTCTCCTGGAGTCTAGTGCAATTGGAGACTGGATGTTGGGGTGAAGGCGAAGACGCCACTCTTCGTTCCAGCCTTCGTCCATCTCGCTGCACCAACGGAGGCAAAACGACCGGCGAGGTCCACCCTTCGTCCTCTACATCTACGAGACGAAGGCCTACGATGACGTCGCCCCGTCCCACGGCCTGGAGGCCCACGTGGGATTTGGCCCATTGTAGCAGGCCCCGTGCGCGGAAGTGTGTTACGGGCTCGATTTGTAATGGCTTTTCTATAATGACAGTCTGTAACCCTCCTATATGGGAATATTCCGGGGATAGCCCAGGTGCCTGAGGGCACATGCGTCTTTACATCGAGACGTTGGGCACTCAGGCGCCTATAAATACCCCTGTACAGTGCCCTTGAGGGGCTGGATTTACAGAGCAATTACTGTCTCAAGCTAAAACCGTGCTTTCATCTTTCTCACTCCCATGTTGGATCAACTTGCACCGGAGCGCAAGTTCCAACATTGGCGCCCACCGTTCAGGCTACGAGCAAACCACCCGCGATGGCACCCAAACGAGCTAACTCGAAGGCAGCCCCATCCGTCGACGAAGCAGCGAAGGCAGCCCTGCTAGCCAAGAAAAAGGGCAAGGCCGTGGCCGACAACACCCACCAAGGAGCTGGCGAAGACGAAGCACACAGTAAGAGAACGCAATGACCAACACACTCCAGAAGGCACCCTTCGCACCTGCAGCTCCGAAGGGCAGCCACAAGTGCCACCCCTAGGCTTCGCCCCACTAGAGGTCGAGGACGCAACAGAGGACGATGAGGTCCTCGGCGTCTCCGCAGAAGAACAGCTACAGCTACGGGCCCTGCGCCTCAAAAACCGCAACCTCTAGAAGCAGAAAGAAATCCTCGAGGCCAAGCGACAACGAGTCTCTGCGCAGGCTAAGGTGCGCCAAATGATCCGAGATGAGGAGCAGAGAGCTCAAGAGCTTAAGCAGGAGATTGCGCTAATGCAGCGCGAAGGCCAACATGATCTGCAGCACGGCCCGCCCCTCTAGCAGCGTGCGCCAGTCGGAGACCTGTTCGTTCCTCAGCGTGGACCCTTCATCCCGCACGCCGCAGCTTTCCAAGGCATCAACTACCTTGACGAGCGGAGCCCCCTAGCGCCGCAGCTGCAGGTGTCACCATGGCCCGCCAACTTCAGGGCAGGAACCTACCCCAAATACAACGGCAACACTGACCCAGCACAGTACATCATGAGCTATCAAGTAGTCGTTGCATCATCCGGAGGGGACAACACCACGATGGCCAAGTCTTTCATCATAGCCCTCGAGGGCCCGGCCCTAACCTGGTACACCAGGTTGCCCCCGTTGTCCATCGACTCCTGGAGAAGTCTCCGGGACAAATTTCTGCTCAATTTCCAGGGGTACCACCCAGACACCGACGCCCTGGCCGAACTGTCACTCTGCAAGCAGCTGGAGAAAGAAACCCTGCGGGAGTATTACCGCAAGTTCCTGACTCTCAAGTCACAACTGCCTTCAGTCGATGACAAGATTGCCATTCACTACGCCATCAGTGGCCTTCGGGCTGGCGTCCTTTACAGTCACTACATCAGGGACCCACCCAAGAACCTCCAAGAGCTCTATCAGCTGTTCGAAAAATATGCCAGATCCGAAGAGCGCCACCAGCGCAAGGTCGAGTCCCAGAGGAAACCCAAGGACCCTCCGTAGTCCAGCCGAACATGGACAAGACCTTCACAGTCAGACTCTGGTCGGGACAGTCGCAATCAGCAGCAGGTGCATAACATCGCCAATCCGCCCCCCGCTGACGAGGCCCCTCGCCGTCAAGATTATCCCCCCAAGGCCGCGGCAATGGCACGCGCGGTCGAGGACGGGGACGGGCACAGCAGCCCCGCAGATTTTACTGCCTGTTTCACGGCGAAGACTGCACGCTCCCCACTAAAGATTGCCCGGAAACTAAGGCCACTAGGGACAGGATGGCTCGGGCACAACCCGCCGACAACCTAAGAGTTGTCGCGCACACATACCAACACCACCACCCACAACAATACAACCACGGCCCCGCCCAGCATCTACCCAACCACGCATACCAACACCACCAAGAGGTACAAGTCCTACCACCCCCACCCCCACCCCCGCCTCCGCATCAAAACATCCACCACCAAAATCACCGCCAAGCACCAAAACAGGAAGACTTCGCTGATCAGCCGTATCGCGGAGTCATTCACATGATAACCGGAGGGTCTAGCGTCGACTTCGACACGAAGCGACAAAAGAGGGACCACTACCGAAGCATTAACCACGTCGCCATCACTGGCCCAGTTATGCAAACAAAGTGGTCGCATGTGCCGCTAACCTTCGACGCTAGAGATGTCGACCTGCGCAGCGCACCCCACTGTGACGCCATGGTAATCAACTGCAGTGTAGCAGGCTGGGACCTGCACAAAGTTTTAGTTGACAACGGCAACCAGGCAGACATCATTTTCCTCCACGCCTTCGACCGCATGGGCATCAGGCACAGTCTACTTAAGCCTTCGGACAACCCCCTTTATGGCTTCGGCGGCAAGGGCACCTTTCCTATGGGCAAGATAGAGCTACCCTTGTCCTTCGGTGTAGCACCCAATGCACGAAGTGAGCAGGTCACCTTCGACATCGTCGACATGGTATACCCGTACAACGCCATAATGGGTCGAGGCTCCATCAACAAGTTTGAAGCGGCCATTCACGGACTTTACCTGTGTATGAAAATCTCGGGTCCGCAAGGCGTGATCTCAGTTTACGGCAACCAGCAAACTGCACGCAACATTGAAAGAGACTTCGTTCCAGGTCAGCGGAACGTACATTGTCTTACGACGCAGCGCGAAGCCCCCGAGGCTACCCCCAGCCGCCAACGATCATGAAAAAGCACAGCTGCAGAGCAACGATGGCACGAAGACAGTTCCTCTTGACCAAGCAATGCCCAAGCAAACGGTCATCATAAGCGAAGACCTGACTTTGCAAGACGAGGAGAGACTCATCTCCTGTCTCTCCAGGAACAAGGACGTCTTCGCCTGGTCCGCCCTCGACTTGGTCGGAGTTAGTCGCGCTATCATCGAACACAGTCTAGGCATCGACCCCTCGGTGCGGCCGAAGAAGCAGAGGCTGCAAAATGTCTGATGAAAAAACAGAAGCGGCCAAAGCCGAGGTACACCGCCTGCTCGAGGCCAATTTCATCGAACCAGTCGCCTACCCTACGTGGCTATCCAACGTAGTCATGGTGCAGAAGAAGAGCGGCAAGTGGCGGATGTGCATCGATTTCACCAGCGTAAACAAGGCCTGCCCCAAGGATAATTTCCCGCTGCCTCGTATCGACAAAATCGTCGATAGCGCGGTCGGATGCAAAGTCATGTCACTCCTCGACTGCTTCTCTGGCTATCACCAAATATATATGGAGGAAGACAAGGCCAGTACCAGTTTTATCATGCCCTTCGGCACTTATTGCTTCGTCAGAATGCCAGAGGGACTAAAGAACGTCGGGTCCACCTTCTCTCGCCTCACCAAGACGGTGCTCGAGAGCCAAGTAGGCCGGAACATTTTCACGTATGTGGACGACATCATTGTTGCCAGCAAAAACAAAGAGGATCACCTAGCCAACCTCACTGAAACGTTCGCAAACATGCGGGAAGCAAGACTTCGCCTAAACCCCGAAAAATGTGTCTTCGGAGTTCGCAAGGGGAAGATACTGGGCTACCTAGTGTCGCACCGCGGGATCGAGGCCAACCCAACAAAGATCCAGGCTATCATCAACATGACGCCCCCGCAGTCAACCAGAGACGTCCAGCGCTTGACAGGTAGGTTGGCCGCCCTCAATAGATTCATTTCCAAGTCCGCAGAGCGAAGCCTACCCTTCCTCAGGACACTACGCGGCGCAAAAGACTTTGCATGGGGACCAGAGCAAGCGGCAGCCTTCGCATCACTCAAGCAGCACCTGTCAGAGCTGGCAACCCTTACAAGCCCTGACCCCTCGCTACCTCTGTTGCTCTATATCGCGGCTTCGCCGCATGCCGTCAGCGCAGCGTTGGTCCAAGAGCAGGTTAGAGAGGGCACAACTCGGCAGTGCCCAGTTTATTATGTCTCCGAAGTCCTCACAACTTCCAAGTGCAACATGACGGAGTTGGAAAAAATTGCCTACGCAGTCGTCATGGCATCGCGCAAGTTGCGCCACTACTTCGAAGCGTTCAAGGTGCGGGTCACCACGGACAGGGGACTCGGCGAATTATTCAGAAATCCGGAGGCGTCCGTCCGTATCGCCAAATGGGCAGCCGAACTCTCCGAATACCACATCACCTTCGAGCCCAGGATAGCAATCAAGTCGCAAGTCCTTGCTGATTTCTTCGTCGACTAAACAGGGCCGGCACGACAGCAAGAAGAGCTCTCAGAGAGGGTGTGGACCATCCACTGTGACGACGCATGGTGCCATGCGGGGGCAGGCGCAGCTGCAATTATCACATCACCCACCGGCGTCAAGCACAGATACGCAGCACGCCTCAGCTTCGCTCTGGAATCCGACAGGTGCACGAACAACATAGCAGAATACGAAGCCGTTATCCTAGGTCTTCGCAAGCTGAAAGCACTCGGGGTGGCCACCTGCATAATCAAGACAGACTCCAAAGTCATCGCTGGCCAGATCGAAAAAGACTATTCAGCAAAAGACCCCGCACTTCTGCAGTATCTTTTGGTCGTCCGCAGTCTTGAGAAACAGTTCAAGGGTTTCACCCTGCAGCATGTGGATCGCTCTAAAAACGAAGAAGCCGACGTGTTGGCCAAAGAAGCAGCCAGAGGCGAAGCCCTACCCTCAGATGTGTTCTACCACGTCATTGGCACACCAGCCGTCCGCAACCCAGAGGGCCTACAAATAACCACCAATGCCGGGGGCCTTCGCATTGTCAATCTCATCATGGCTGAAGACTGGAGGGCCCGTATAACCCTGTTCTTGCAAGGATATTACCGTCCAAGTGATGTCAACGAGGCCAAGCGCCTCAAACACCGAAGTCGGGACTTCACACTTATTGAGGGCCGGCTTTACAAGAAAGGAATCAGTCAGCCCATGCTCAAATGTGTCACCGAGACTGAAGGCCTCTAGATTCTACGCGAAGTCCACAGCGGCACTTGCGGCTCTCACTTGGGGCCTAGGGCCCTCACTGCCAAGGTGATCCGTCAAGGTTTCTATTGGCCCGCTATTATCTGCGCCGCAAATCAGGTCACAAGGTCGTGCGAAGCCTGCCAGAAGTTCTCTCCCCGCTCAGGCAACCCCTCACAACTCACAAAACTGATCGCCCACACATGGCCTCTTCAACGCTAGGGCCTGGACATTGTCGGGCCACTACCCACGGCACAAGGAAACCTCAAGTTCACCTTCGTTGCCGTCGAGTATTTTACCAAGTGGATCGAGGCAAGGGCAATATCCACAATCACGTCGAAGACTGCACAGAAATTTTTCTGGCAAAACAATATCTGCCGATTCGGAGTCCCGTCTGAACTCACAGTTGACAATGGCAAACAGTTTGACAGCCAGGATTTTAGGGATTTTTGCTTCTCCATCGGCACCAAGCTAGCCTTCGCCTCAGTATACCACCCCCAATCTAACGGTGTCGTGGAACGCGCCAACGGCAAGATTTTCACCGCCATTAAGAAAATGCTTCTCGACGACAAGAAGGGCAAATGGGCCGACCTACTACCTGAAGCAGTCTGGGCGCTGAACACGTCCAAATGTCGGGCGACTGGATTCACTCCCTTCCGCCTGCTATACGGATCGGAGGCCATGACCCCACAGGAAATCAGACATGGGTCACCACGGACAAGCGCTTCAGCCGTCCCCGACGTTGACGAACCAACCTCCAAAGACCTCATCGACGGAGACTGTGTCTTTGCCCTGCAAGCTCTCAACAAATACCAAGCTCAAACGAAGGCCTGGCACGACCACGCCGTCATCCCAAGAGAATTTGACGAAGGGGACCTCGTACTCGTCCGGACAACTCGGACAGAGTCACGGGGCAAGCTGGAGCCAAAGTGGGAGGGTCCCTTCATCGTCAAGACGAAGGCGTCCCCCAGCGTGTACAGGCTGATAACGCCATCCGGCGAGAACCTAGAGCATTCCTGGAATATCGATAATCTCCGCAAATTTTTTGTTTGAATCCTCAGGGCTAACACGCCCTTGTAATGCACCAAACAGTATCATTTCGGCCCGCACTCTTTTCCTCCCGGGGGGTGAGGTTTTAATGAGGCGGAGCCATGTAATATACCCGCAAAAATCCCCCGCAAAAACTAAGACACAATATGTCGAAAAAGACCGCATCGACGGTCTTCGACATTCAACCACACCTAAGTCACCGCGAGGGGTAGCGCTGGCCACCCTCGCGTGCGACACTCCGCGCAAAAGTTGCCTAAGGGTGCAGCCGGACTAGCACAATAAGTGCGCAACATCGAAGTCTTTTCCAAAAAGACTCTCCATGCAAAAGTCGCCTAAGGGTGCAGCCGGACTCTCCGTGCAAAAGTCGCCTAAGGGTGCAGCCGGACTAGCACAATAAGTGCACAACATCGAAGTCTTTCTGTAAGTGCAATCAACCCTAATTGAGGGTTTTGGTGATTAAATGACAAAACAAACAGAGATTCTAATAAGTTTGCTCCTAGCATGTACACAGTAATTCTATAGACAGGAGAAGCACAGATCTTACGAGCATAAAAATAGAAAGCACATCGGATTTAAAATTCCACATCAAAAGGCGTGCTCCAAGTGCTTTGAAACAACGGCAGTGCTCAATTTATAATTCTTGAGTTATAGGAATCGCCGAGCAATTAAGAGGGATCCGCAATGGTTAAGTAAGTTATGCAATGAGCTAAGTTCAAAATTCTTTGAAAACATCTTCGAGAACATTTTTTCCAGATCATGAATGCCCTTGAGAAAAACCAATTTTACTTCCCACAAAAACTCCACTTTTGTTCTCTTCAAAATACTCAAAATTTGGTTTCAGCCCTGGAAACCGGTTCAACCGGTCCTGAAACCGGTTCAACCGGTTTTGGGACTGCTCCTCTGCCATCCCTGTTCTGACCTGTCTGACAGTCAGAGCTGTCAGAAAAGTCATTGCAGATCTTTTGGGAAAACTGATTCAACCGGATTTTTTCCTACTCAACCGGTTTTGAATCCGGGCGAGTCTCCGGCTAAGTAGGTTAGTGAACCGGGATCTTCCTGGTAGAAACCGGTTCAACCGGTCTGAAAACCGGTTCAACCGGTTTTTACCCTTTTCTCCCAACGGCTGCCAGCTTTTAAGGGATCCTTTATATACCCCCTCACACTCTCTCTCTTATTTACTTCTGATTCTCCCACGAAATCTTGGCTGACCAAACTCTCAACAAGTGCATTCATTTCACCTTTCACACCCGCAATCACATCTCCTTCAATCGCTTGAAGGATCCTTGGTGTGAGGTGAACTTGATCTAACACGCTGTCATTTTCATCTCGATTCTCCTATTCTCTTTGTTCTTGAGCTCGTTGCAAACTTAACCTTGTGCAGATTTGTTACTCTTGGAACCTCGTGTTCCTTGACGGTTAGAGGTTGCTTGGGAGTCTCCAAATTTGTGGACGACCCCAAGAAGTTTGTATCACCCGCTCTTTGAGCATATTTGAGAAGAGATTGCCTTGACCTTTGTGGTCGGTTTGTGGAGGATTAGGGTTGGAAAAGACCCAGCTCTTTGTGGGCTCCTCAACGAGGAGTAGGACACCTTTGTAGTGGTTGCCGAACCACAGGTTATATCGCGTGTTCTTGTGTGTTCTTGTTAAGCACTTTAAATTTGTTGGTTGGTTCATATTATCTATTCGAGTAGATCTTGCGTAGGGAAAGTCATTAGCAAAGACTTTCACTACTTCGTAATATTTGTTTATCTAAGTTGAGCAGGTTCAAACTTGTTCAGTTGTAAACAAAATCAACTAAACCGGTTTGCACCAGTGCAACTTTAATCTAACCTATCTCGAAGTTTTTAGTGAAAAATTTTAGGTGTAGCCTATTCACCCCCCCTCTAGGCTACTTTCAATTGGTATCAGAGCCTCGTACCTTGTTTTGCGCTTAACCGCGTGAGGAAACGATTATGTCTGCTCAACGGGACCATGTGGATCCTATCCTCGAGGATATTCCCGTCACATCCTCCGGTGAGGAAGTGGACCCCAAGGTCCTTGACCTCGCCATGAAGATTGCCGAGAGGATGTTCCTCAAGATGAAAGAGGAAGATGCTAAGTGTCGGGGACCATAATTAGGGGTACCCCCAAGACTCCTAATCTCAGCTGGTAAACCCCATCAGCACAAAGCTGCGAAGGCCTGATGGGCACGATTCAGGCCAAGGCTCCGCTCAAGGGACACGATCCCGCCTCGCCCGAGCCCGACCTCAGGCAAAGACAGCCGACCCCGGAAGATTCACGCCTCGCCCGAGGGTCCCCTCAAGCAACGGACGCACCGTCGACTCGCCCGAGGCTCAGCTCGGGAAGGCTTCGCGGAGAAGCAACCTTGGCCAAATCGCCACACCAACCGACCATATCGCAGGAGCATTTAATGCAAGGATCGCCTGACATCTTATCCTGATGCGCGCTCTTCAGTCGACAGAGCCGAAGTGACCGCAGTCACTTCGCCGCTCCACTGACCGACCTGACAGGAATACAGCGCTGCCTGCCCTACTCAGACTGTTGTGCCACTCGCTAGAGTGAGGTCGACAGCAGCTAAGTCCAGCCTCGGGCGACATAGGAAGCTCCGCCTCGCCCGACCCCAGGGTTCGGCCCCCGTCTCGGCCTCGGAAGATGGACTTCGCCTCGCCCGACCCCAGGGCTTGGACTCAACCACGACTTAGAAGACGACGAACTCCGCCTCGCCCGACCCCAGGGCTCGGACTCAGCCTCGGCTCCGGAAGACGATGGACTCCGCCTCGCCCGACCCTAGGGCTCGGACTCAACCTCGACCTCGGAGGAATCGCCACCTCGCCCAAACTCAGGTCCGGACCGGCCACGTCGCCAGGAGGGCATCATTACCCTGCCCCTAGCTAGCTCAGGCTACGGGGAACAAGACCGGCATCCCATCTAGCTCGCCCCAGTAAACAAGTAATGATGACACCCCGCACGCTCCATGACGATGGCAGCTCCCAGCCCCTTACGTCAGCAAGGAGACGTCAGCAAGGATCCGATAGCCCCGACAGTTGTACTTCCGCAGGGCTCCAGCTCTCCTCCGACGGCCATGACATCACATGAACAGGGCAGCAACACCTCTCCGACAGCCACGACGGCATGTACATAGGGCACTAGCTCCTCTCTGCTAGACATGTTAGCACATTGCTACACCCCCCATTGTACACCTGGGCCCTCTCCTTACGTCTATAAAAGGAAGGTCCAGGGCTCTCGTACGAGAAGGTTGGCCGCGCGAGAGAATGGGCTGACGCATAAGGCTCTCGCTCTCTCTCTCTCTCCCACGCGAACGGTTGTAACCCCCTACTACAAGCGCATCCATCCGCCCTGGGCGCAGGACAACACGAAGGCCGCGGTTTCCCCTTACTGCTCTCCCCCCTTTGTGTCCCGTCTCGCGCCGACCCATCTGGACTGGGACACGCAGCGACAATTTACTCGTCGGTCCAGGGACCCCCCGGGGTCGAAACGCCGACTCGCGGCCGAGGGTTTCTTTGACTAAGCAAGTGAAGCCTCGGGCGGCAAGGCCGACCGAGCCCAGGGATTCCTACGCCTCCGGGATACGGATACCTCACTCGTCACCTTCCGCACAGAGCAACTCACATTTGGTTAAGCGGTTCGGCTAGCCGACAGGCGAGTTCCAGTGCTCGAAAATGAGGAAAAAACATGGTATTACACCCAAAATACCTACATGTTTAGGCCCCGACAGCCACAATGAACATACGCCAGCACTCAAGGTGCCATTACAAACGGGACTCCGGTTCCGTTCCCGCGGGTATGAACAACCCCCACATTGGAGGGCCTGCGGGGTGACAAGACCCCAGGTGGCACGCTGACGCCCGCTCCGGCAGCAGCGACAACGACCTCCACTACGGGCGGCCGAACAGCAGCAGCGATGACCTCAGTGCAGACGCTGCTACAATAAGGCCCTCGCCCACGTCCCCACTTGAGGGGCGAGGACAAGCAGAAGGCCGTAGAGTCAGAGGTCAGTCCGCGGGTGGCACCGACTATCTCGTCGGTAGAGAAACCTCTTCCGGCTGCCTCGGTGGGAGGTGGCACCGGAAGTAGCGCCGGAGCCGCTTAGGCCGGAGAGCCGGGCACGCGGCAGTTGCCAGCGCCACGAACGGCGAACGCCCTTCCCCCTGATCACTGAGGGAAGGAGCGGGCCGCTGCCCGCGTGAAGACAGGCCCCAACTCGGTGCACCACCCCCAGAAGCTAGAAGAGGTGGGACGCCAACCCACGCGAAGGCAGGCCCCGGCTCGCCTCGCTCTCCGCCCCAGCAAGGATGATGAAGATCCTTGAAGCTGAGGGCGGGACTGAGGTCGCAGCCCGGCTTGCTTCTCCCCACCATCAAACTGGTGGTCACTGTCTTGGGTGACCACCGGCGAGGGGATGCGGCCGGGCTGCCTGATGAAAATCCTTGAAGCCGAGCGATGGCTGAAAGGTACCAACTTCCGCGAAGTTGTGTTCCTCCAATGACAGCAAGACGAAAGTGACGCGAGCGCTCCCCATCCGGGGGCTCGGAAGGTGGAAGGGCGCGATACATGGAGTGCGAGGACATGGTTGCCGTCCAAGGGGGTCACCCTCCTTTTAAAGGCGACTCTCCCCACTTGCGTCCTCAGCCGGCGCGGACTGAGTCTTCTCCAACACGCTCCAAGGTCCTCCCCCTACGACGCAGGGGCTGGGTCCCACGCGTCATGCAAGCTGGCCCAGGACAGAAGAAGCCAAACCGCCACGCGCGGAGCGCACAACAGCCCAGCGGTTACAAGCATTCCTCCACTATCGCCCGGACCAGTGGGTGAAAGGGCGGACCGCCATGCAGGCGGCATGCAACCGCACCAAGGGGGCGCACCCTTTCGACTTCAATGCGTCCAGCATGGAGGCCCAGGCCCACGCGTCATGTAACTGGCGCGCCGGTTACTACGTGCGAGAAACTGCACCGCCACTCGCGCCAGTACCACGCCTCCTCGACTGCGGAACCAGTGCCGCGACTCGAGGCGACCCTGCGCATGACCCGACAGTGCCAACCGAGCACATCGGTCACGGGTCAGTCAGCCGCGGGAGAAGGCGCAACGGTCGATACGGCCAGAAATGGGCCGACAGTAATGGCGGTGGCAGGCGGGCGGAAGCAGCAGTCAAGTCGTCAGCAAGCTCACGCCCCCTCCTCGGGCAGCGAGAGAACCCTCTCCCACGGCGTGAAGACGACGCGCCCGTGTTCCGTTCCTCGAACGGCTCGAGCACGCACAATGGCTGCCCCGCGAACCACTCGTCCCGCCGCATTAACTCTGCGGCAGGACAGGCGACGCTTCACCTCCGCCATGATGACCGCGTCAAAAAAGGTGCGCCACGTCATTCGATTTCGTATCCTTTTCCTCTTCCTCTTTCTCTCTCTTGCTACAGGGACCGGGAAAGGGGACACTCCAAAAGGGATCCTTCTCCGCGAAGGAAACGGGCCCCGAGCCCTCCTACTGATCAGAGGTTCGAAGGCTGGCCCCTCGGAAGGGTTCGACAGCCGCCTCAGAGCACTCAGGCTCCGCGCCCACTACTGGTCAGAGGTTCGAAGGCTGGCCCCTCGGAAGGGTTCAACGGCCGCCTCAGGCCACTCGGGCTCCGCGCCCACTACTGATCAGGGGTTCGTAGGCTGGCCCCCGAAGGGTTCGACAGCCGCCTCAGAGCACGCAGAGCGAGGGATGACCCTGGGTACGTTCGATACATAACCAAGGCTCGGTCTACGCTCCCGAGGTACCCTAGGACATTTCCGAGACCGACGGGAACGATTTTGTAACGGAATCCCACCAGAGGGAGGCATCGAGCCCTCGGACCCCGTCAAAAGGGGACCGGGTCCGGCGAATCACCCGCAGGTACTTTTGGAGTGCGCCTCCGGGCCACTAGCCGACCCCTAACAAATGGGGCACGGGCGTCCACTCGGATCACCCGCTAGCAACTCACTGGAGACACCATGTTTGGCGCCCTCCAAGGGCAACATGGCGCTTTCCCCCCCTCCTCCTTGCGGAAAGGCGACGCAGGGGCGTATGAAAAAAGCCGAGTCTGTCCTTGACCGTCCTCTTACTCTGTGCGGAGGCTCGGGGGCTGCTCTCATAAACCCGGCTCCGGCCAAACCGTTGACGGCGTCAACATACCAGCCCGAGAACTTGGGACCTGACTAAGCACCCGGGCAACGACCAGTTCACATGAGGGAACAACCAAACCAGCTGAGCCATCACGAAAGGCACTAAGACCTCGAAGGAGTCAAAACACTCCTCCGAAGCCTCGGGGGCTACACCCGGCAGGTGCGCTCGCGCGCACCCACCGGAACGAAATGCAACCGAGAAAGGCTGGTCCCCTTGCAAAAAGTGCGACAAAAGCCTCCAAGCGAGTGCCAACACTCCCTTTGAGGCTCGGGGGCTACTGTCGGGGACCATAATTAGGGGTACCCCCAAGACTCCTAATCTCAGCTGGTAAACCCCATCAGCACAAAGCTGCGAAGGCCTGATGGGCGCGATTCAGGCCAAGGCTCCGCTCAAGGGACACGATCCCGCCTCGCCCGAGCCCGACCTCGAGCAAAGATAGCCGACCCGAGAAGATTCACGCCTCGCCCGAGGGTCCCCTCAAGCAACGGACGCACCGTCGACTCGCTCGAGGCTCAGCTCGGGAAGGCTTCACGGAGAAGCAACCTTGGCCAAATCGCCACACCAACCGACCATATCGCAGGAGCATTTAATGCAAGGATCGCCTGACACCTTATCCTGACGCGCGCTCTTCAGTCGACAGAGCCGAAGTGACCGCAGTCACTTTGCCGCTCCACTGACCGACCTGACAGGAATACAGCGCTGCCTGCCCTGCTCCGACTGCTGTGCCACTCGCCAGAGTGAGGTCGACAGCGGCTAAGTCCAGCCTCGGGTGACATAGGAAGCTCCGCCTTGCCCGACCCCAGGGTTCGGCCCCCGTCTTGGCCTCAGAAGATGGACTTCGCCTCGCCCGACCCCAGGGCTCGGACTCAACCACGACTTAGAAGACGATGAACTCCGCCTCGCCCGACCCCAGGGCTCGGACTCAACCTCGACCTCGGAGGAATCGCCACCTCGCCCAAACTCGGGTCCGGACTGGCCATGTCGCCAGGGGGCCATCATTACCGTGCCCCTAGCTAGCTCAGGCTACGGGGAACAAGACCGGCGTCCCATCTGGCTCGCCCCAGTAAACAAGTAATGATGACACCCCGCACGCTCCATGACGACGGCAGCTCCCATCCCCTTACGTCAGCAAGGAGACGTCAGCAAAGATCCGACAGCCCCGACAGCTTTACTTCCGCAGGGCTCCAGCTCTCCTCCAACGGCCACGACATCACATGAACAGGGCAGCAACACCTCTCCAACAGCCACGACGGCATGTACATAGGGCACTAGCTCCTCTCTGCTAGACACGTTAGCACATTGCTACACCCCCTATTGTACACCTGGGCCCTCTCCTTACGTCTATAAAAGGAAGGTCCAGGGCTCTCGTACGAGAAGGTTGGCCGCGCGGGAGAATGGGCCGACGCATAAGGCTCTCGCTCTCTCTTTCTCTCCCATGCGAACGCTTGTAACCCCCTACTGCAAGCGCATCCATCCGCCCTGGGCGCAGGACAACACGAAGGCCGCGGTTTCCCCTTACTGCTCTCCCCCTTTGTGTCCCGTCTCGCGCCGACCCATCTGGGCTAGGACACGCAGCGACAATTTACTTGTCGGTCCAGGGACCCCCCGGGTCGAAACGCCGACACTAAGAAAAAGGCCGAAGAAGAAGAATCAAGAAGAAAGGCCGAAGAAGATAAAGGTAAGGGAAAATTTGATTACAATGATGACCTAGTGGATCTTTTGGTGTCGAAGGTGTTGAGCAAGGTAAGTCTCAACACCAAAGGATTATCTACCAAAAGCAAAGGTAACGAATTTAGTAAAGTTCAATTCGATTACTCTAGAAATTTTATTCCCAACTTCTCTTCCGCCCCACTTGGAAAGTTACCAACTCTTGGTGAGTTGAACTATGACGAGTGGGCCGATAAGATGAAGCCGCATTTAATCGGTGTACATCCTAGTCTTTGGGAGATTGTTAATGTAGGTATGTATAAGCCCGCCCAAGGAGAAGAGATGACTCCGGAAATGATGCAAGAGGTTCATCGCAATGCTCAAGCGGTGAGCATAATTAAAGGAAGTCTTTGTCCGGAAGAATACCGGAAAGTTCAAGGAAGAGAAGATGCCCGTGACATTTGGAATATTCTTAAAATGTCACATGAAGGAGATCCCA
This sequence comes from Zea mays, assembly GCF_902167145.1. NCBI lineage: Eukaryota > Viridiplantae > Streptophyta > Magnoliopsida > Poales > Poaceae > Zea > Zea mays. The sequence goes on along the minus strand of NC_050100.1, from coordinate 36,438,202 downwards.
AAGCTAAGAGACATAGAGTTGAAGCTTTGGAGAGTGAGCTTGCTAGATATGATTGGACCAAGGGTGAGTCGCTTCAATCACTCTTTGATCGGTTGATGGTGTTAGTAAACAAAATAAGAGTGCTTGGAAGTGAAGATTGGAGTGACTCCAAGGTCACAAGATTATTCATGAGAGCATATAAAGAAAAGGATAAGAGTCTAGCAAGGATGATAAGGGATCGTGATGACTATGAGGATATGACGCCTCATCAATTATTTGCAAAGATTCAACAACACGAGTCCGAAGAAGCCCCTATCAAGACAAGAGACTCTCATGCCTTGATCACTAATGAACAAGACACCCCCAAGAATAACAAAGACCACAAGGCAAAGAAAGTGGTCGAGACATCAAGTGATGAAGATAGCTCAAGTGATGAAGACACAGCTATGTTCATCAAAACATTCAAGAAATTTGTAAGGAAAAATGACAAGTTCCAAAGGAAAGGAAAGAAGAGGGCATGCTATGAATGTGGCCAAATCGGTCATTTCATAGCGGATTGTCCTAACAAGAAGGAACAAGAAGCCAAGAAGGAATACAAGGACAAGTTCAAAAAGGGAGGCAAGACCAAGGGATACTTCAAGAAGAAGAAATATGGTCAAGCCCATATTGGTGAAGAATGGAACTCCGATGAAGAGAGTTCTAGCTTCGAGGAAGAGGAAGTGGTGGCAAACGTTGCCATCCAATCTACTTCAAGCTCGCAACTCTTCACCAACCTACAAGACGACTCCTACACTCCAACTTGTCTCATGGCAAAAGGAGATAAGGTAACCTTATTTAGTAATGATTTTCCAAATGATGATGATGATGAACAAATTGCCATGAAAAATAAAATGATTAAAGAATTTGGCTTGAATGGATACAATGTTATCACCAAATTAATGGAGAAGCTTGATAAAAGAAAAGCAACTCTTGATGCTCAAGAAGACTTGCTTATCCTTGAAAAGGAAAGAAACCTAGAGCTTCAAAAATTGCTATTCAATAAAGATGAGATGCTAGATGTCTTGACTAAGGAAGTATCTTTAGTCAAGATAACTATAGAGGATAAAGAAAAAGAAGTAATCAATATGAAAACCTCTATAGCTAATCTTGCAAATGAAAAGGATGCACTCGAATCAAGCATGTTAAGCTTGAATGTTCAAAATCAAGAACTTCAAGTGCAACTTGAAAATTGCAAGAACATCAATGCCTCATCTTCAGTGATTGAATCTAAGTCTAACTCCTCAAATAATACTTTTTGCAAACATTGTGCCAAATATCGTGCTTCTTGTTGTCTAACTAACCATGCAAGGAAGAATAGCCCACAGGTGAAGGTCAAAGAAATATTGAAAAGATGCTCTAGCAATGATGGGTTAAAGAAAGTTGAACCCAAGTACAAGTCCCTAAAGCCCAACAATGGAAGAAGGGGGCTTGGGTTCAACTCATCCAAGGAAAACCCTAGCACAGTGCATAAGGGGTGGAGATTCCCCAAGTTCATAGAGGGAACCACCCTATATGATGCCTTGGGGAGGATTCACTCCTCAAATAACAAGTCAACTCAAGTAAAGGTAAACTTGAGTTCCACAAAGAGTAAGGTGAAGGAAGCGGCATCAATAAGTGGAGAAAAATTTAATGCTCCTATTTCTCACTCTTATCTTTGTGATTACATGTTGACTTGGGATTTAGAGAAATTGGTTGTTAAATATGTGGGTGCCTACACTAAAAGAAAAGTCATGAAAAGAAGTGTGTGGGTACCCAAGGCTATAACTAACACTGCATGACCCAATTCAATTTGGGTACCTAAAAGCATAGCCTAAATTTGTTTTGCAGGTCTACTCCTCTGGTGGGTCAAGTTGGGTGCTTGACAGTGGATGTACAAATCACATGACCGGGGAGGAAGACATGTTCCATTCCTTGCAACTAACTCAAGAAGCACAAGAAATTGTGTTTAGAGATAGTGGCAAGAGTAAGGTGATTGGTATTGGTAAAATTTTTATCTCTGACCAACAATCACTTTCAAATGTTTTATTGGTAGATTCTTTAAGCTACAATTTGATGTCCGTTTCACAACTTTGTGGAATGGGTTATAATTGCTTATTTTCTGATGTGGATGTGAAGATCCTTAGAAGGGAGGATTCCTCTGTTGCCTTTACAGGTCGCTTGAAGGGCAAACTCTATCTTGTTGATTTCACAACAAGTAGAGTGACGCCTGAGACTTGTTTAGTGGCAAAATCTGACAAGGGTTGGCTTTGGCATCGACGGCTAGCTCATGTTGGCATGAGGAACTTGGCCAAACTTCAAAAGGATGGTCACATTATTGGACTAACAAATGTTGTGTTTGAGAAAGATAGGGTTTGTGGCGCATGCCAAGCAGGAAAGCAACATGGAGTCCTACATCAATCAAAGAATGTGGTCACAACAAAAAGGCCATTGGAGCTTCTTCACATGGACCTCTTCGGACCTGTGGCTTACATCAGCATTGGTGGTAGTAAGTATGGTTTAGTCATTGTTGATGATTTTTCTTGCTTCACCTGGGTTTTCTTTTTGAGTGATAAAGGTGAAACTCAAGAAATACTGAAGAAATTCATGAGAAGATCTCAAAATGAGTTTGAGCTCAAAATCAAGAAAGTGAGAAGTGATAATGGGACGGAATTCAAGAACACAGGTGTCGAAGAATTCTTGGGCGAAGAAGGAATCAAACATGAGTTCTCGGTTCCTTACACTCCACAACAAAATGGTGTTGTGGAAAGAAAGAACCGAACTTTAATTGAAGCAGCTAGAACCATGTTGGATGAGTACAAGACACCTGACAACTTTTGGGCAGAGGCGGTCAACACCGCCTGTCATGCAATCAACCGCCTCTATCTTCACAAGATCTACAAGAAGACTGCCTACGAACTTCTCACTGGTAAAAACATAAAGTTGATTATTTTAGAGTATTTGGTTGTAAGTGTTTTATTCTTAACAAGAAAGTCAAGAGCTCAAAGTTTGCTCCTAGAGTGGACGAGGGTTTCTTGCTTGGTTATGCATCAAATGCGCATGGATATCGCATTTTCAACAATACCACCGGTCTTGTTGAAATAGCGATAGACGTGACATTTGATGAGTCTAATGGCTCGCAAGGGCACGTTTCTAATGGCACTGCAGGAAATGAAGAACCACCTTGTGAGGCCATAAAGAAACTTGCAATAGGTGAGGTGAGACCTCAAGAGAAGGATGATGAAGAAGGAACTTTGTGGATCAAGCTGGCCGATGAGGAAAGTCCCTATAACTTTCCTTATCTTAACTTCTACATCGAAGGCAGCTGGTACAAGGTGAGCTACCGTCGGTTTGCTCACATTCTTGGATTCACTGACAATGATATTTCTGGGGATAAGATCAAGATCCATCAACTCCCTTAGTCGGATGACCCTCATTCCTAAAGGGGGTAATCAGATGAATATTCTTGGAGAGAGCAAGGTTTTGCTCTCATTCATGAAGCCCAGCAGCTCAGAGAGCATCAACGTCTTTGATATGATCTGGCAGGAAATCATCCATGCTGCCTGCTTTCCACTGAAGGGATGTCTTCATGCACCCTTTTTATCATGAAAATGATTGAAGTTGTGACGCGGTTTCGATATGATAAAGGTACAAGATATCAATCTTATACCCCTTTCTGGATTGACCCCAACAATCCAGCAGGGCGCTTGAGGAAAGCCCCTTCCAGCTCCCGTACTTCTACTTCTGCTGGTCCTTCTGTTGGTCCTGCTGCTGTTGTCGGTGCCTCGCGTCCCTCCCCTGGACGCGGATCTCCCACGCCACGTTGTCGTGGTCGTGGTCGAGGTTGTGGCCGAGGGATGGGTGCCCGCTTGGCCCATGGGATTGCAGCATTTTTCTCTATATGCCGGAACATTTATGCTGATGTACATGAGCTGGCAAGGCGTCAGCGGGAGACTGACGACAATCTTCGTCGTCAAGCTTCCACTATGGGTATGCCCTTTGCCCCTCGCTCGCCTGACGTGCCTCTTCATCCGCCTCCCCTGGAGATCAATGAGTGGCACCAGCAGGCCTACGGGGTGCCCTTTATGTCAGCAGACGACGAAGAAGAAGAAGAAGCCTACTTTGATGATTGCGAGCAGTTTGCCCCGCCTCCCTACCATGGGGATCCGGGTCAATCATACACTCACCCTCCGCCCCAGGATCCTTCTGGAAGTGCTCCTCCCCCGGATCAGTCTGGGGAAGAACACTTCGCATCTCACCTGGCGCACCATTTCTTCGCTTCGCATCAGCCTCCTCCTAACTAGTGATCTTTGTGTTGGTGGCTCTCTCCTTTTTTGGTTCTTGTTGCCAAAAGGGGGAGAAGATTTCTTATCTTGGCAGTACCTTCTATTTATGTAATGAACATCAGTTTGTAATAATTATTAGTCTATCTTGTGATGCATGCATGGCTCTGAAGCCATAAACTTTTTAATGATGTGATGAGATGTGATATCATTATTGTAATAGCAGTAGCAACTTTTCATATCTTATGCTATGCAATAATGAGCCTGTATGTGTAATTTTACTCTTTCTATCATCACACTCTATAATTGTGTTACATCCCTCATTGTTTTTTTTTGTGTATGGTGTTGATTTTTCACTCTCTATAAATATGTTGCAAATTGACATATCAAGTCAATATTAATATCACAAAACTCATGCACATATTTAGGGGGAGCTACACATACACAAATGCTTTTATCTCGCAAGTACTCGTAATTTTTAATTTTTATCTCTACTCTAGTTTGTTTTGGCATCAATCACCAAAAAGGGGGAGATTGTAAGTGCAATCAACCCTAATTGAGGGTTTTGGTGATTAAATGACAACAAACATAGATTCTAACGAGTTTGCTCCTAGCATGTACATAGTAATTCTACAGACAGGAGAAGCACAGATCTTACGAGCATAAAAATAGAAAGCACAGCGGATTTAAAATTCCACATCAAAAGGCGTGTTCCAAGTGCTTTGAAACAACGACAGTGCTCAATTTATAATTCTTGAGTTATAGGAATCGCCGTGCAATTAAGAGGGATCTGCAATGGTTAAGTAAGTTATGTAATGAGCTAAGTTCAAAATTCTTTGAAAACATCTTCGAGAACATTTTTTCCAGATCATGAATGCCCTTGAGAAAAACCAATTTTACTTCCCACAAAAACTCCACTTTTGTTCTCTTCAAAATACTCAAAATTTGGTTTCAGCCCGGGAAACCGGTTCAACCGGTTTTGGGGCTGCTCCTCTGCCATCCCTACTCTGACCTGTCTGACAGTCAAAGCTGTCAGAAAAGTTGTTGCAGATCTTTTGGGAAAACCGGTTCAACCGGATTTTTTCCTACTCAACCGGTTTTGAATCCGGTCGAGTCTCTGGCTGAGTAGGTTAGTGAACCGGGATCTTCCTGGTAGAAACCGGTTCAACCGGTCTAAAAACTGGTTCAACCGGTTTTTACCCTTTTCTCCCAACGGCTGCCAGCTTTTGGGGGATCCTTTATATACCCCCTCACACTCTCTCTCTCTTATTTACTTCTGCCTCTCCCACGAAATCTTGGCTGACCAAACTCTCAACAAGTGCATTCATTTCACCTTTCACACCCGCAATCACATCTCCTTCAATTGCTTGAAGGATCCTTGGTGTGAGGTGAACTCGATCTAACACGCTGTCATTTTCATCTCGATTCTCCTATTCTCTTTGTTCTTGAGCTCGTTGCAAACTTAACCTTGTGCGGATTTGTTACTCTTGGAACCTCGTGTTCCTTGACGGTTAGAGGTTGCTTGGGAGTCTCCAAATTTGTGGACGACCCCAAGAAGTTTGTATCACCCGCTCTTTGAGCATATTTGAGAAGAGATTGCCTTGACCTTTGTGGTCGGTTTGTGGAGGATTAGGGTTGGAAAAGACCCGGCCCTTTGTGGGCTCCTCAACGAGGAGTAGGACACCTTTGTGGTGGTTGCCGATCCTCAGGTTATATCGCGTGTTCTTATGTGTTCTTGTTAAGCACTTTAAATTTGTTGGTTGGTTCATATTATCTATTCGAGTAGATCTTTCATAAGGAAAGTCATTAGCAAAGACTTTCACTACTTCGTAATATTTGTTTATCTAAGTTGAGCAGGTCCAAACTTGTTCAGTTGTAAACAAAATCAACTGAACCGGTTTGCACCAGTGCAACTTTAATCTAACCTATCTCGAAGTTTTTAGTGAAAAACTTCAGGTGTAGCCTATTCACCCCCCCTCTAGGCTACTTTCACTTTCCCAAAAGACTCTCCATGCAAAAGTCGCCTAAGGGTGCAGCCAGACTAGCACAATAAGTGCGCAACATCGAAGTCTTTCACAAAAGACTCTCCATGCAAAAGTCGCCTAAGGGTGCAGCCGGACCCTCCGTGCAATAGTCGCTTACGGGTGCAGCCTGAACAACACAACCAGTACGCAAAGATCGCGGTCGTCCCAAAAAGACTCCGGGCAAAAATCGCCTACGGGCGCGGCTAGATCAACGAAGGCGCACAGCCTTATCATATAAATTACGGTTACATATACACAGCGAGGGCATCATACATCACATTGGCTCAACCTTCGGGATGATACCCATCTCCCTATAGTTGAACAGCATTATCCTCAATTCCTCACCCTCAAAAAGATTTCGTAGCTCCCCCTCACCTACACTCACCCCAATCGGCGAGGACAACAATTCTCGCTTACCAGTCCCGTCCACATGAAGACGCCCACTCTCCAACTCACCACGTTGCCGCCTACCACTTCGCGACAATCCACTCACCCTCCGTTTCGCCACCGCCCGTCGCCGCCTATACCCAGTACTCGCGCACGGGGGCTCCTCGGAACCCTCCGCGCGCGGGGAGGGCTCCGCTGCAGCCACATCCAACGCCGCAAAATAATCTAAGCCCTCATCCGAAGACTCCTCTGTCCATGCAATCGAACTCCCAAAATCATCAGACTCAACACACTTAGACACAGAGCCAAACGAATCGTCATCAGCAGCCACGGTCGAAACCGCCACAAAAATATCATTGTCAGTAGTGGTTGCGTGCGCAGGCCCAAACCCAGAACCTGCGCAGCAACCGAGGTTCAGTATCACACAGGCAAAACGTACAAACTCCCCAACACTTACTCAGCCACCTGCGAAGGCCCGCCTACGGCTTTGAGGTCCTCGGCTGTCGGCTCGGCCACCGCCTTCGGGGCATCTTCGCTAATCGGCGCAGGGGCTGGAGCGGGGTCTTCACCGGCCGCAGCGAGTGCAGGGGTCGTCGAGGGGCCTTCACCAGCATCCGTGGGCGGCACCGGATTGACCCCTGTAGCCTTGGGTAGTGCGCCGTCCAGACCAGCAAGGTCCTCGACGTCTTCGGAATGAGCCATCTGCAGCAACAGCACACTCATTCAGCAAAGCCACACACCCACACATATAACCACATGATGTCTTCACTTTTACCTGCTCTATTGCCCGGTCGGACCATTTCCTGACCGCCTCTCGGCTGTGCGGACCCCACATCCAATCAAAGAGTGCCCCCGCTGACTGCTTCACCACGGGGTCTTCGACCCTGAAGATTTCACGTTCAAAGTTTTCGTCCGCTCGGTTGAAGACCTCATAGTGACTGCACCCCTCGCGGGACAAAGCATTCATGGCCCCCTCGCAGGTGACGAGGGAGGCGAAGGACATGAAGCCTGTCACAATGGTCGGGAGCACCAGCAGCTCCTCCTGCAACCATTCGAGGAAGCGAAGGCCCGCTTCTTGGCTGGGCACTTCAAAGTCAGCAGTCCGTGCACCCAGCTCGCGGTACACGTCCACGAACTGCGCGTGCGTCCGCTCGACCTCCGCGCGCATAGAGGTCTCGGCCTTGTCCACGCAGCTGCGTAGGGCGTTGAATCTCGCCTCCAGCTCCTCGACGCGTTGGCAGGCGAGACTGCCCTCAGCCCGTGCCACCTTGGCCTCGGCCTGCGCAGCCTGCATGTCAGCGATGGCGTTGTTCGCCTCCCTCCTCTCCTCCGCCAGCTGGCGTCGGAGATCCGTCTTCTCGGCCTCCATGGCGGCCACCTTCTCCGCCAGCCTGCGATTTTTGCTTTTCGCAGCCGACTTCTCCCGCACAGCATCCACGTGCTGTGCCCGGAGACGCTCGACCTCGGTGGCAACGTCCGCAGTCAAGGCACCCGACGTGACGAGGTCGGCGAAGTCGGCCGCCTGACACATAAACCCATGAGACCCGAATCCTCATAAAAACAACAAACATCGAAGTCCAGCAGAACTTACCCGCTTCAGCTGCTGTGACAGCTGCTGCGACGCCTCCCTCAGTCGCTGCGACATGGAGCCCGCCACGTCCTTAGCGGCAGCAGCCGACAGAATCTCGCCGCTTGCGCAGAAGGTGGACCACGGGTCCCACGCAGCACCCTTCGCCCCCACCACCGCCGTTGGCGAAGTGGTCGTCACCGGGGGCGGGACAACAGCCAGTTGCCCCTCACCCGGACCTGCACCACGATACTGGTTAAAGACCTCGTCGAGTAAAAAAAGTGTTAACTTACCAACAAGATAATCCTCGACACTGATGTCCGTGCCGAAGTCGGCAATACGTCGCGCCGGCGAAGACTACATTCGTTCTTTCACGAGCCTGCCCAGGGGTGGTTTGCTCCCGCCAGCGGTGGCAGCCTTCGCACTGGCCGATGCCTTGCTGTGCATGGGGGCGGCCGGTTTCGCAGCTAGCGCCTGTTTGCTACCACCAGAGGCAGCAGCCTTCGCGCTCCCCCACACCCTTTTTGCCTCGTGCATAGGATCCGCGATCCTGACGACCGCCCGACGTTTCTGCGCGGCGTCCTGATGGTCCCTCTCCATCACTGCCGATACAACATCAGCAATATTCCGCCCGTAAGGAAAAATCTTCAATTCGCGAGCCATGCTAGACGTAAAAAAGTCTTCACCAGACGCGCAAGGGACTGGAACATTCTTGGGCCATCGACCCCCGGTAACCTCCAACATTCGCGCCGAAGACTCCCAGAGCTCGGGCGAAGACATCCTTCCCCCGGGGGCTGCGCAAGTCCCCATCAAATCGATAGCAAAACTATCAGAGACCCCCACTCCCCCAACTGCAGTACCTAATTTTCTCTTCTTAGTGGCCGGGGCAGCCTCCTGCGAAGGCCCTTCCTCGGTCACGTCCACCGGTTTCTTCCCGCGGCGGTCGGCGGCGTCTTCCCCGGGATAGCCACCGTATGGCAAGCAGTTTAACTCGAAGACCCGATTCAACCTAACGTTGGACCCACGGATATCCCAGCTCCACAGACCCTCTGTCCTCGGCACATAGCGCCCCACGATCCTCGTCGCACCGTCTTCCGCTTCACGCACGAACGCGGCGGGATCCTGGCCATGCAAATCCAAAGTGAAGGCAGGACTTCGCACCCGCTGCCCGCCCAGGGAGGGCATCTTGCGAGGGCATACTTCGCCCAGCGCCCATCCATGTGCCAAGGGCCATATCCCATACCTGACGAATTCCTCAACTAAATTGCGCCCGCAACTCATGCGGGCAGCGCACCGAAGGGCTCTCTCGTCTTCATCATCCTCTGCCACCTCAAATTGCGGGTACGCTACATAATAATGGGAGCACATCACGGCCACGGGGAGCCCTAGGTGGTCTTCAACCTCGCCTTCCGAAACATAAAACCAGAAATCACACCAGTTGCCCCATTTATTGCGGGCACAGGGAACTAACTCCACAACTTCCATCGAAGTCTTTCCGGTCTTCGGCGTAAACGTGCACGATCCAAACTGTGCAATCTTGTGTCCAATTTTCCTTTTCTGCCAATGCAGACAGTAATGTTTGGCGAAGACCTCCACAGACGGTTGGCCACCATACAAAGTCACCGCCCAGACATACTTCGCCAGGGCCACCACGGCATTCGGCGTCAGCTGGTGGACCTGGACCTCAAACCTCTGCAGGGCCTCCACCACAAAGAGATGTGCAGGCAGATGAAGGCCAGCGGTGAAAAACGCCTCAAACACGACCAACTCGCCCTCGGGCTCGGGAACCTCCTCCGCCCCCGTGACATGCCCCACTCCGCTACCAAAATAACCAAGCTGCTGCATATCCTGAACGCGGACCGAGGAAATCCGTGAAACACCGAACTCCACCGTATCACCCAGTCGTAGCTCCTCCGCCACCACATTGCTCAGGGTATCCTCGGACGATGCGCCGGCCGGCGGTGAGTTTGCAGCAGACGAGGAAGAAGACGGCATGGCTACGTACCGGCGGCGGCGGCGAGCAGTCAGCTTGACACGGGCCAGATCTCCGGTGAGCAGAGGAGCAAGGAGGGCAGGCAGGCGGGCGGGCGAACAATTTCAAAAGGAGGCTAGGGTTTTGCGGCGCGCAGAAAGTGAACCTGAACCGTGCCACCCCACCCTTTTTATACACGGGACGCGACTCTTCGGGAAACCCGCAGTCCAACAGTACCGCGTCCGTCAACGATCACATCAAAAACCCCCCGCGGAACCACTTCGAGCGAGGGCATCGTCTCCACCATCTAGCGACGCCTTCGGCACTAGATGACTTAGTCGAACTGGTCCCTCGGAGGGCAAATGTTGGGGCGAAGGCGAAGACGCCACCCTTCGCTCCAGCCTTCGTCCATCTTGCTGCACCAATGGAGGCAAAACGACCGGCGAGGTCCACCCTTCGTCCTCTACATCTACGAGACGAAGGCCTACGACGACGTCGCCCCGTCCCACGGCCTGGAGGCCCACGTGGGATTCGGCCCATTGTAGCAGGCCCTGTGCGCGGAAGTGTGTTACGGGCTCGATTTGTAATGGCTTTTCTGTAATGACAGTCTATAACCCTTCTATATGGGAATATTCCGGGGATAGCCCAGGTGCCTGAGGGCACATGCGTCTTTACATCGAGACGTTGGGCACTCAGGCGCCTGTAAATACCCCTGTACAGTGCCCTTGAGGGGCTGGATTTACAGAGCAATTACTGTCTCAAGCTAAAACCGTGCTTTCATCTTTCTCACTCCCCCGTTGGATCAACTTGCACCGGAGCGCAAGTTCCAACACTAGAATCACATAGGATGAATGTAGGGAGTGTTGTACACGGTTAGGTGGAACCAAACACTTAGAGACGGTAAATAAGGACTCAGGTGTATGATAAAACAAAGGACAGAGAATTGTAGCTTCTTGTTATGTGTGTCCGTCCCGCTATAGGACGAGAGTATTTATAGGGCCGTTCAGGGGTAGGTGGCCTAACGTACGCTACTGCCCTAGTCAACGGTCGTACTCTTACAGTGTAAACTGTACAACATGGTAATTACAGTGTCGTAGCCCTCACTAGTTACGCGCACGTGCAACTATACACACTAATTACACTGGCGAGTGGGCAATGTCTGTCGTCACCACTGGCCCATGACTGCAATCGCGTCCTCCGCCCTTGCGGCCTTCGCGATTCATGTATGTCCTCGCACTAGTGGTGCCTCGACGAAGGCTTCTGGTTTCCAAGCATCCCACTCGTAATGGTCGGGGATTCCCACGCTTTCGTCTCTAATGGTAGATGATCGTTGTTGGCGAAGTCGTCATGGGACGGAGTCTCTGGTTGCCTGCAGTGTTGTCAGGATGGTTGGTGATGACTAGAGATGGCCAAACGGGTCGCCCGGCCCGGCCCGGTGAAGCGTAGCCCGTTTTGGGCCCGGCCCGCCACGGTTATAAAACCAGACTGGGCCGTATAAGCACGTGGGCTCAATTTCTTGTCCGAGCCCGGCCCGCAGCGGGACTAAACGGGCCGGGCCGGGCCGTTTAGCACGAAAAAAGCGGGCCGAAAACGGGTTATACGGGCCGGTAAGCACGTTTTAGTGTAAAAAAGCGGGCTTAACGGGCTTAGAGGTAAACGGACCGTGCCTAGTTTCCTGTCCGAGCCCGGCCCGCTTATTCGTGTCGGGTCGGCCCGGGCCCGCATAGAACCGGGCCATGCTGGGCTCGGACCGGGCCCAAACAGCGGGCTTCGTACCGGGCTCGCGGGCCTCGTGCTTATTGGTCATCTATAGTGATGACTTCGCCTTTCTGACCGAGGGTTGGGTCAGCCTTCGTCCCAACGCTAGCCCTCCAAGGGACTGGTTCATGCTAATGGGCCAATCCTGAAGTCCTTTTATCGAAGGGAAGACGAACGCTGCCCTCGGCCATCTGGTGGACCGCCTGGAGGGGGCTGTTGGAAGTGACCATTGGGAACTCGAGAATATAGTGGAGTGTATAAATTGCCATATGATGGCGGCGCAACTCTTTTACCGTGAGCATGTGTGCGATATAGGGCATGTTTGGTTCACGGCTAACCGTGTCACACTTTGTCTAAGGTTAGCCGTCCGAATTGAAGAACTAACCTTAGGCAGAAAAGTTAGGTAAAGTATGGCAAGTTAGGTAAACCAAACAGGCTCTATAGTCGTTGAACTCTTGCCACCGTTGTTCGCTCGCTGTCGTTGGATCGCTGCGCTGCCGGCGATGAGACCGGCGCTGAGCAATGCGCTGGCTCGAAGTTCTTTAAGGTCCCGTTTGTTTTCTTTCATTTTGAGGAATTGGAATCTTACTAATGGAATATGCTATTTTTTTAGAATGTGACATTCCACCATTTTCCAAACTTATCATATAAGTCTATCTCAAATTCATGGGGTGAGAGATAGAAATTGATTTTATAGATTTACATACTATTTTTTTGATGTACAACTTATATAACACTCTTCTACTTGCTTCGCTATAACATAAATGTAGTATATAACTATATCTCTCATATGATTTAGGATAATATACAAATATATTACATATATAAATATATAAATTTAGTTAGTTTTGTCTCAATTATAATTATTAAAATGGAATTCAATTCCAACGAAATAAATGGGGCCTAAGCGTTTTCCTGTAGTGGATAGTTATGGCCGACGTTCTTTAAACGTTTTCGTGGATAGTTGTTTAGATCACTGCGGCGGCACATGTCGTAGACTTATTTTATTTTTATTTTTTGCCAAACTTTACCCTACCTTTGATTCGATTTTAGCCACTACACTTTCTGTGGCAATCATAATTTGGGGGGGCGTAGCAAAGTACAACACTTTCTACGACACTTGAGGTTGACAGAAAGCAAGAAGAGACTCCAATCGTTGACTCAAATATTCCACAAAAATGTACAGAAGTAGACAATATATATCTCATGGTTAGCATATTATATGCAGTAACTTGCAGAAGAATCACATTATCCCTTGATCAAGTTATATATACCGCAAAACGGCTCCTGAAACAAAGCCAGGAGGCTGATCGGTTATTGCTTATTTTTTTTCCCCCTGAGACCAGGAGAGGGACTGTTCCATCTGGAAACCAGATCTAGCGCCTCAAACTGTGCAGGATGTATTCAGCGTACAGGTCCCTGGTACAACAAAAACAAAACAGATTAGAAGTAGTACCCTAACTAGAAAAAAAATAGATAATTCTAACATATGATGTGAGGATTCTTCAGAGAATAAAGGAAGGCTAATGTTTCAGCGAAGGTGAATATATTTGTCAATGTACTCCCTCCCTCCGTCTCAAAGAACAAAATAGAAACATTGTTTTCCCAGAAGTCAAACGATCCTAAATTTAACTATGGTTATAGAAAGCAGTATTAGCATTTGTATCTTCATAGACGTTTTATCATGGAAATATAGTTTATCAAGAAAACATATTTCATGATTAATCTAGTCGTTCTAGCGATGATACTTGTTATGTATCATAATATTAGTATTTGTTTTGGTATATATTTGATAAACTTGAGATTGTTTGGTTCCTTGAGAAGCGAGATGTCTGTTCTTGGAATGGAGTGAGTAGAAGGGAAGAAAATTCAGATGATCAAAGGTTTCACATCTCACGATCATGTAAGACCATACTTTCTTCCGATACATTGCACCAGCAGTGTCTGACTCAAAAAAAAGCAGACTCACATTGAGTGTTGAATGGCCTCCAGGGAAGTAGTTGGTGGCAAGAAATCGTTCACAGCAACCTCCTTGTTCTCGTTCTTCTTGTCTGCAAATTAAATACATGTGAAATGGATTTCAAAGCAACCGTAGCGCTACGATCATAGAAAGAAAAAAAAAATCAGACAGATTTGGAGACGAAATGGTGCGTACAGTCTTCAAAGAAGCGACGGATTTCATTAAGGCGGTGCGGAGAAAGCTCCTTGAGATCGGTTAAGTGGCGGTACTCAGGATCGTCAACACAAACTGCAATTATCTTATCATCTTTCTCACCCTAGTTATTGCAGAAACAGATGTGCCATCAATCCAACATAATGCGATATGTACAAGCTAGTTCTAATGAAGTGTCAATAGACGCATCATGCCTGATCAATCATGGGCATAAGGCCGATGGCCCTTGCCCGAAGAAAACAGCCAGGTATCACCGGTTCCTATTTGGTTGTAAGCCAGTCAGTGAATAATTAACCCCAGAAGATGAAGGCTTAACCTATATATATCTAAGTACACTAATTAAGTGGGCTAGATCGATGAAACAAACAAGTCGTAAGAACATGCTGACCTGCATCAACACCAGCACATCCATTGGATCTCCGTCTTCACACAATGTTCGTGGAATGAAACCGTAGTTGTGTGGGTAGACCACTGATGAGTATAGCACCCTGTCAACCTAGGGAAGCATAATTGTCACATTTTCAGTGCCGTCAGGAATAAATAAAAAATGGTAACTCTTTTTTTTTTTTGTATCTTTCCCGTGACCTTAAATGTTAACAGATAATCGTCTTTACCTTGATCATTCCGGTCTTCTTGTCTAGCTCATATTTCACTTTACTGCCCTTTGTGATCTCAACAACCTGCAAGCATGGAAGGTGTTGGCTTCTGGAGGTCTGAGACTAATGTCTCCCTCTCTACTTTCACTATAGCCAGGATGAACAACAAGACACATGATGCGTACACAATTGAAAACAGCAGGGGCTCCAGGTCCTGGTATTTTTGAAAACACGAAGCGTCAGCTTGCATGAACCTCAGGAATCATACCATACCGCAGCGCAAAATGTGCACTCACCTATCTCAAGGTCATGCCAGGAATGCGCAGCGACCGACCGCTTTGAGAGGGACGACATGATCCGCTCGTTCAGCCGCGGACGGCTCTTCTCTTCAGCCATATTGCGCTCCTACAGCGAGAGAGGAAGATGGCAATGAATGTCCATGCATGGAACGAGCAACGCGCGAGAATTCTGCTGCTCTACTTGCGGCAAAAGTCCAGCAAAGATTCTAGGTCCGCATAATAACAGCACACAAAAAAAATGCATTTGCCAGGAGTTCTTGACGTTTACCAAATTTGAATAGGATTTGATCTGGGCGTGATCACCAGGACGGGGACGCAGGAAGCACAGTAGCACAGAAGCAGCAGCGGTGGGTTATATGGAGGAGCTCTCGGTCTGTCCGAAGCGGCTGGATGGAGATCCTGGAGAAGTGGCGGGAGATGTGGCCGCTCAGAGCCTCAGACGCACGCACTCCTGAATTAGGAAGGCGAACATGCAGCAAAATGGCTGAACTGTCCCAGATGCAGCTTCCTTTCAGAGCCAACCAACCAAAGCAATGGCATCGCCTTCTACGAAAGGTTCATCGAGCACCTGAAAAGTTTGCTTTCCTAGCCTCATCCAATTTGCGTTTCGGTTTACAGATCAATACAGAGCAGCGACCAAGTTCCATGTCAAATCTCGTCTCAATATTGACAGCGTTACAACCATACAGTGTTACAATGTAGGGCCGTAGACTGTAGGGGCCAGGTAATTGCGGTAGTTTCATAGAACTGGATGAGCAGTTTACTTGCGATTTCCAGCACAATACAACTGAACAACATTATGCACAAGTGGCAACCTGATAACCGAGAGCTAGTTTGGCGACAAGAGAATTAGAGGGGATCCATGGTGAAGAAAATTTTTTGAATAGCAAGGGATTTCCTCTCCTCTCCTATCCCCTTGTCATCAAACCAGGGATGATAGGAGATAAACAGGCATATCTATGTCATTTCCTAGCGGCGCCATTAAGCCATGAAAACATCCGTAAGCATGCATACATAACCTTGCAACTATAACAATGCGAGGTCATGGACATAAGACCTTGCAACTATAACAATGCAAGGTCATGGACATAAGACCTACTGAGTGCATTAGGAAGTTACATGCAAGCATTTCTTGATGTCTCAGCCGAGTCTTTGCTGGGCTCTCCCTTCGAAGATGCATGCCTCTTGTGACCACTGCGAGTCAATAGCCCGATGCTATTTGATCTTGGAATCTGAACGGCCCCAGCAACGCAATCTCCAGCATCAGCGCAGCTGAAAACCCGAGAAGGCCCTTCCCCTAGCGAGCGGAACCTTGGGAACCCATTTTTCAACCTGCAGATTGACCACTGCTCGGTATCTTTACCAGCCAGCTTGTCGCACACGGGGCAAGGAGGGTCGTGCTTCTGCCCCTTGGGTGTGGTCCGCTCTAGACACTCGGCATGGTAGACATGGGAGCATGGTAGAACACCAGCAACAGGCAAATCTCCGGTGCGTACGATTCTACGAGAACCACAAGGTGACCTCTTTGTCAGAAGCCTCTCGCAGAGGTCGCACCTTGTTTTCTGCATTGCATTGTTAGGACGCAGTAGTCCAGCTTGTCCAGCTTCGGGTTGTTCTGATAGATCAGTAAGATCCATGCTGCTTGCAGCACTCCAATTTCCTGACTCCCCGTGACGGCCGCTACCGTAGTCCGGGAAGCAAAGTTCTCCTGTTCCCTTGTATTCAGAGCACAGAGGATTGTTGGAGCTTGCGCTTGCAACATGACTTCGAGTTTCCTGTGCTTCTAGTGCATGTTCTGGAAATGAAACAGGGTGGATTGGCTTCGACAGGAATGATCGACGACTTGGGAAGTTGCGGGGCGTTGATGTGTATGATTTAGGTACAATATCATATTCGCTTCCATCAGAGCAAGAGGAGGTGGAACCACCACTATTATGTTGACCTGACATTCCCTACAGAAAGAGGATAAAATTTAGTCCCCTTCAGCCTGGAGCAAGAAATGAATATTATTACAACATGAACACCTAGCGATAGCATATTGCATACCTCTGACAATAATAAAGAACCAATAGGCTCAGCGACTGAAACTGCAAAAAAGATCCAATCAATATGACTGAACAAAAGTTTGCACGCACATGTCCGTACATATAACAAATGCCCAATTAACATAACTGATTTCATTGTAAAATTCTTCAGAAAAGGTTGCACGCACCCGCCCACAGCTATGTGCACACACAAATTAAGGTGATGACAAAGTGACAGTGAATCATTGTTTTATGCAACTCAAAAACATTATAAATGCTCATCTAGTAGAAAACAAATACAAATGATCATGCAGAGAACTTGAACCACGTGGTAAAAGCGCAGATGACAAATGATTTGTTGCCATAATGGCGACGACTGCTGTGCAATTAGGTCTTAGGTGTCACGTTCTTTATGAGATTTTGTCAACTCATTTGTAATTCCACTGCTACCATATTGGTACAGGAACTACTTTTCCTTAAAAAAAGGTTATTGAAAGTCAAGATAGCTCAAATGGTTCGGACAAGCAAGAAAGAGCATAATATAAAATTTGGATGTTTTAATTTCTTTCTGTATCGTATTCTAAGTCGCAACTGAATAGTTAACAAATTGAGAAATATGGGAAAATTCTGACTGATCAGTAACCTTTTCCGCATAGATGAAACGTTACCAACCGTTTTCAGCCCTAGGCACAGTGGCACACCCTTCTCCGTATTGGTCTCCACCAGAGCAACCACTGTTTATCCTAGGAGTCTTAGGTTTGCAAACATTATGCTGTATTCCTAGTTGGGTTGAGTTTAATCTGGTTGGGTTGAGATAAGAATAGAAGATTGAGTTATAATTGGTTTGTGAAGGGAAGGTCCAATCTAAGTATCGCTGTATTCCTAGTTGTCTTAGGAGTCAAGAAAGAAATGGAGGTGTTATATGTAATTATGTATATGTTGTGCATGTATTTAGTCACTAGTGTATGGTGTAGGGTGTGCATCTCCATATCTCAGCCATTTGGGCATTCGTATAGTGAGTTGCATTTCCTTAAGAGCTGATTTGGTGACCAGAGAAATGGAGGGGATCTATGGGGGAGGAATCCCCTTGCTATTCCCCTCCATTTCCCTGGTCATTGGAGGGGATTGAGGGGGAAATGAACTAATTTCCTCCCAATCCCCTTCAACCCCCCCGTGATCCCTGGTCACCAAATCAGCCCTAAAGAGGTGCCTCCCCCTTCCCTTTCATCTGTAATTGTAAGTAGTAACCACCGCTTGCCACACTGTTGTCCTCTGATTCCTCAGCCACCGACCTTCTTTGGCTACAATGTACGCAACATGCCACACACCAATCAAGCTCCTGGTAACTAGATAAAAGTGGCACAGGCCTTACCCACCTACAGCTCTGAGATGCTATGGTAGTTTAATTAAATTCTAATAAGTGTATTGTTTTGTCATTTATGTTCACAGCCTAACAGCCCAGAGCAGTCATAAAAGTATGGACACAAGAGAATAGTATCCTTTCAATAGTAAATCTTCAAGATTTTCTTTTATCTTGTTCCTATATCATAAGAAACCGGTATTATTTGTAGAGAGACCTTTATCCTTAGTACAGCATTAAGAAAAGCAGTAAAACTATCTCCATCCAGCTAAGCCTTTCCCGGTATTGTTTTATTATTTGTAGAGAGACCTTTATCCTTAGTGCCGTAGGCTTCCCACATGAGTTTGGGGAAGGGATAAACCGAGGCAAGCCTCCCCTCCGCAAATGCGGAGATGTTGCTTCAAACTCGCGATCTGGTTATTCGGTGAGACAGATCTCACCATTGCATCAGGCCCACCCTTCATCTGCAATCCAGAACTAAATCTGGAAATAAATTATCCCAGCTATAGCATAAAAATTTCGCAAATAAAAATTATCAATCCATGTTTGCACTCCCAAATTCTGAAATACCAAATCAATATGATGCTGCCTCCAGTTACAAACAAGTGGCATTTTGTACATCTGCATGGTGTCCAAAAGACAACTTTGACTATGATTTTGTTTCTGATATATTTGTAAAACATAGCAAAAGTATATTATATTGTAGCATTTTCAAATACTGAAACACCAACATGTCAGAAGTAATCTGTAATCAAAGTTTAGAATGGCTAATTTCAAACAGCTGGAAACATTACTTATTTGCGACCATAGTTATTAAGGCGGTAAGGCGACATAAGACGACTGACCCCCTTTTTATCTTAGGCGGTAAATCGTAAGGCGAGGCGATGCCTTAAAAATATAGATAAATATATAAATTAGACCAAATATTATATCTATATATCACTAATTTAAAGTTAATAGGCAAGCTAGCATAATTGCAAAACTTATTAGGTCTATTTCAGCCTAGTAGAAGAGAGAAACAGGAAAAATAGAAAAAAAGCCCACAATAGCCCAACACAGTAGAAAACCTAAAACCTATCACTGCCACAGCCGCTCTCCTCTCCCTCAGCTGCCAGCAGCCCAGCACAGCTGACAGCTCTGCTCTCTCTCCCTCCCCCACGCCGTCACAGCCAAGAGACCAGCGTTGCCACCGCCAGGAATCGGGATCTGGAGTTCTGGACCGTTTCAAAATGCAGCGTACACAGGTCAGGGTTCCAGCCCCTTAATCCACCCTTGCAGACCTTCAAGGCGTCTTCATAGCGATGCCTTAGCAAGCTTCAAGGCGCCAGGGTGATGCCTTACTGGGCAAAGCGGACGCTTTAGTCTTAGGTCTAAGGCGACAGGCACGCCTTTCATCTGCTGCACGCCTTAGCGCCTAAGAGACGCTTTAAGGACGCCTTAACAACTATGTTTGCAACTAGAGGGAATATTAGTTAAAAATTACGCTAGAAAGTTAGTGAGAACCTGTAACGTGGGCAAATCAACCTAGCAGACAAATCATTCATGCAAGGGTCCAAAGCACCTCAATTTAACTTACATCTGCATCTATTTTTAATGAAATGATATGCAGCTTTCCTGCACATCCAATTAAAAATCGAACACATAGAGCAATCATGAACCATGATCACTAATCAATGGATAAATCCAAATTAATGCTACTATAGAACTGATTTGAGATCAATCATTGCCATCATGAAAAATCTGCCAGTTGATCATGAGTTATAATAAAATTTACAATACCAAATAAGTATCATTAGATTCTTCATTAATTATATTTTCATAGTACACCTATTTGATGTCATAGTTCTTGGTAATTCTCTACAATTTTGGTCAAAGTCGAGATGCTTTGACTGTCCAAGAATGTTGAAATGGCTTATATCTGGAACAGAGGGAGTACTTGATAGACCCACGCAGTAGCAAATTTCATTGGGCTGAAAAGAAAAGGATGCTATATCTGTAGCCCTTATAAAACATTAGCTTCTAGTAGAACTCTCCAAAAAATGACTGTTAAAACAAACATGTTATATAGCTGGTACAACAAACATGGTTTTCGAGGCATTCTGGTGTCCTGTGGCGCTGGGGATATGCCTTGACAACTAAGCGATATGACATAACTAAAGCTTTGTGGAATCCTGTGGTATGCCTGCCTCAACGCCTAGGTAACGCCCGAAGAACCATGGCAACAAATATATTAAAAATCAAACAGTAGCAGAGGACAAAGTGGCACATAAACAGAAATTTAAATTGATGCATAATACAGAATGGCAGACCCAGTGCTGGCGGCTCCCACATGAGTGGGTCAGGGGAAGAATAACATAGGCAAGCCTTACCCCTGCATTTTTGCAGAGAGGCTAGGTCGAACCCATGACCTTTGGCTCAGTGGGACGGCTTCTCACCACTGTGCCAGGCCTAATACATAAAACAAAAATAAAGTACAGATCTTGAGCTTGAACAATCTTAAACATTATTAACCCAAGAAATATAAAAATTACAAAAGCAGCTGAAACATAAAAAAGGACAGAGAAATTTGCTACTCCAAGGCACATACCTCTCATGTATTCATCAACACTAGAATCTTGCAGCATCGGTAGCATAATATGGTGATTCTGGAAGCTGATATCTGGGCTGTTGAGATACGAAATGGCACCCTCAGATGTAGAGTAGCGGTGATCTTGTGGAAGCTCATTCCTCTCCCAGCTCCTACTAGCCCCTTTACTATTTGATGATAGTGATGATCCATAGTTCACAGCGACCCCACTATCACCATGGGATCCATAAGACAGCCCTTCCGAGTTGATCCTGTACTCCCACCCTCTAGACAGAGGTGGGGAGAAGCCAGCACCAGTACGCCAGGGTGGGTCGCTACGGCTAATAGAGGACCACTCCCGGCTTGCTGTGCTAGCCCCATGAGGCCGTGCCGCCACGCAGCATAACGAACCCATCCTGTTACAGCTCTAATACAGCACCCTAAGTGGCTTGTACATTCATTCCAAGGTTTTTCTTGCTGCAAATCCACCAGAGCATTCCTATTCAGATAACACTTCAATCTGTGTGGCGGGGTAACCAACTGATCTTAGTTTCAATGAAACTCTGTCTAATATCTAAGACCTTAAAAGAAACAAGGAATGATATGCAAAGATCCCAAATTTACCATTATGTTAGATTTTTGCCATCACCACTGCTAGGTAGGACTGAAATGCCCCTGACCGTGGCTTACTGGTGACCCATGTCCGTCGCTCTAGCTTGTCCCGGCTCTCCCCAGCGAGAAGCTTCCCCACGGCCCCAGCTCCACCGCCTCCAGCACAGCGCCGGCACCACGGGCGGGCGGCGCAACCTGCCACGGCCACGAATCACGAGTGAGGGTGGGCGGCGACCCATCTAGGGCAATGGGATGGGAGCAACCCAGACCTGCTTGACGGGGGCGACGGTGCGTTCCGGTGCTCCGGAGTAGCTAGCGTGGGGGGTTGCCGGGGTGGGGAACGTTCCTACTGGAGCAGGGGCGGCGGATTGAAGCGGAGTGGAGCAGGAATAGCAGATTGAAGTGGAGTAGGGAACGGATGGCGATAGAGGTGAGACACGACTCGCGAAGTCGGAGTTGAATCGGGGTGAACCTAGGCAGTAGAGGGGCACGAATGTCATTTTTTTGTGCCTTTTTTTAGGACACAAGTAACAATCCTTTGCATGTTTGCTTCACGGCAACGGTAGTACTAATGTAACCTAGTATCTTAAACAATATATTACTAGGAATTCTACTTAGATAGCTCCAACTCCATTGATATTCTAACTCATTCTAAGGGTACGTTTGATTTAGTTGTACATTCCTGATAATTTGATTCTAGCTGTTGTGAGCTGCCGGTTGTGGAAAAATTTAAATTTTTTGTTGAAACAAATATCAACTGTAGATTTTATAAGAGAATGGCAACTTGTAACATAGATGACAGGAATCTGGAAAATCTAGGGGAGGAGATGATTCTGAATTGAACTAGAGAAATCTATAGGTTTTCAGGAATCTATTCTGTTGCCGTTTGGTTGGGATTCAAGATTTTCGGCAGCGAATCTGGTTGAGAAAGCTGAACCAAACACACCATAAATCAAGAAATTTAGAATTTAGTCGTTATGAAAAATGAGCCACCGACATATCATTACAAATTTGAGCTTCACTCTTCTATTATCACTAGCTGAATGCCCGTGCGTTGCAACGGGAATATATAATACCAGTATACTACGATAACTTATATACAAAATGTGTGTTATACCGTTATAAGAAAATGTTTCATAATCAATTTGTGATTCTGGCCATACATAAATTTTGTTATTTATAATCTATCTGTTTCACCACTATATTGCAACCATCAGTATCATGCAGACTTCGATATATGTCACGATTTACATGGTCTCATCATTGGAGAGCACGTTTCACACATACCGGAATAAATTCCCCCGTACATCGTTAGTCATCAGACACGTACCACCATACGCTTTTACTTAAACAAAAAGGCAAGTGTGTGTTTGCGAAGAGAATTGAAGGCAAGCCGGCACAAAAGCTACCCCAACGGTGGCGAGGATGACGAGCTGGTCATTGTTGTCGGTCCTCCTCTGCGTCACCTCTGGCGCCAAGATGACACCACAGTCCTCGATATAGTAGTCAACGAACGCGCGCGACATACCGAGTACTGATGACTCTTGGCTAGACTATAAAACAAAGTGCTCCCCGGGCTCATCAGCAAGGTAGTACCCCTGGCCGTTGCACCACCGGATGCGCTACTCCTCTACATACATCGTGTTCGAGGACACTCATACAACGTCGGCAACGGCCATCGTCTCAGCGCACAAGAATTCATGGCCAGTCAGTAGCGACTTACGTGGCAGGTTGGGCTTCAGGTGGACGATGAGCTGGACGACGTGATGGCGTCGTCGTCGAATGCGGTGCCCAGAACAACCCGAGAGTCGCCGACGTTGGCGACGACCATGAGGTCCCCCTGCTTGACGATGGACAGCGCGGAGCAGCCGCTCTGCACCGCGTCTAAGCGGCGGCTGTGCCGGAGCTTGTCGTACATAGCGGCACATGCGGCCACGTAGGACTGTTTCTAGAGGTCGAACTGGCAGTCGCCAAGTTTTTCTTGTCGTCGATGAGCGACCCCAACACGAGTGCCTCCTACTAATGGTGTTTGTTCGGGGTTTTCAAGTAAGAAACATGGATTCATGTTTGGCGTTGGTTTATAAAAATGACTCACAAGTCAGATCTATGGAAAAAAATATTACGAAGAATAAATATCACACATGTAAAAAAGAAATTTAAGTTGAAAACATTATTCAAACAAAAGAAATTGCATGCAAGGCTCTTCTTTAAATACTACTCCCTCCATCCAAAAATATAATTGAAGAATCTCGGTGATACTTATCTACTACACGCATTGTGCAAGGATAGCAGGTGGACTTGGGGAGAGATATAGTAGATGTGTTTTCTGTTATAGATGTAGACATAAACACACATGTGGTGTAGTGGTAGCTACTGCTATTATTTGTTTGAGAGGTCGTGGGTTCGAATCTCCTTGGGGCCATGTGTATTTTTTAAATTTTAGCTAGGCGTCGACTGTACGGGGGAATAGGAATGGGCTTTACAAGGAGGGGAATGAAAATGCACAACATAGGAATGGATCGACTACTATTGCAGTATTAATAAGTAGTCAAGAATAATTGACAGACATGCGAGAGTAGTTTGTTTTAACTATCTTTCTTTGTGTCGCCTTTTGTAGTGGAATTCGTCTCTAATTAAGCTTGAGCTTGATGTCGATGTGTCGCTCTCGTAGATGATGATCTTCTTCTTCTTGCATTAATTGTCATCCTTCTTTTTGTAGGATTTAGAACCCAAATTCATGGATTCTTCCTCCTTCTCATTGTGCTTATCTTCCGATGGCACCATCTTGCTCTTGTGGGATCCTTCCGCCAACATCACTTTAGGTTGTTAGACTCTAATTGAAGGGTCAGACTCTGATACCAATTGAAAGTCGCCTAGAGGGGGTGAATAGGCAAAACCTAAAATTTATAACTTGAAACAAAACTTGATCGTAATGAGAGCTTAGACCAATAAGCAAGTTAATAGGTGTTGGGGGCCTTCGGCTTCAGAAGGTCCTCAAAAACATGATTTGACAATGTTTTCCAAGTGAAATATGTGAACAGGTATCTTCGAAATCAGGTCATGAGTATACAAGAGTATGGTCAGGACGAAGCCTGAGTGAGACGAAAGGCGATGATGACGAAGGATAAGGTGATCACGAAGCTGTACGCAGAAAAGCTTCGGCATGATAGCAGAGAAGGGGAACCGACTTAAAGATGAAAAGGCAAATTATACCCCGAAGAATTACTATAGAGTTATTGATAAATGTAAAGGGCATGAATGTAATTCTACACGGGCTGCGTCC
This sequence comes from Zea mays, assembly GCF_902167145.1. NCBI lineage: Eukaryota > Viridiplantae > Streptophyta > Magnoliopsida > Poales > Poaceae > Zea > Zea mays. The sequence goes on along the minus strand of NC_050100.1, from coordinate 36,413,304 downwards.
CTTGCCTATAAATAGATGAACAGTACTCTCGTACTGTTCACGCTGACTTGGCATTCGCTTTTTGCATCACGCCTGTACCTTTACTTTTCGTTAAACCGAAGGTACATTTATAATTTGTTATTCTGGATATGATAATGAAAATAAAAATAAGTTGATGATAATATCTATATTATTCTTCGTATTTCGTATATGAATTCTTCCTTATCATTTATTGTGCTTACGAAGGATTTTTCCTTCATAACCTTCGTCCGCAATTCATTATATCCGAAGGGGCATAATGTCTTGAAGGACGAAGGACTTTAATATTTAATACTTTTTATGTTGCCTTGTTCTTAACTCTTAGCATTTGAGAACAAGTCCCCAACATTGGCGCCCACCTCCGGTGAACTCACTTCCACTTTTTGAGTTTTGAACACCTTCGGCAAGCATCACCTTTGTCATGCCGCCGAAGAAAGCTTCAGCAACAGGGGTTGCTGCTCTGCAGCCGCTGGATCCCAATCAGGATGTCCTTTCTCTTAGGGAGGCCCGAAGCCAGAAGAGGAAGGCCACCAGTCCAACGCCTCCGGAGGACGACTTGGATCAAGAAATCCAAAACTTGGAGATGCTCCATCAACATGTCCAACGGAAGAAGGAAAAGATGACTCGTCTAGCTGACCTGCAAAGGCAGATAGACGAAGCCTCTGAAGAAGTTCGTCATCTTGCTCAAGATGACCAGAACCGAAGGCCTCCGCATAGAGAGCTTCATCAGGAGGGCTTCTACAACAAGGACGACTGGTATGAATATTTCCATCATGAAAATTTTGCTTTTGATGATACTTCTCCTCTGTCAACAGAACTGCAGGCTACACCTTGGCCCCAGTCTTACAAGCCACCCCATCTCCCAATGTACGACGGTCATTCAGACCCGAAGCAATTCTTGATGAGTTATGAAGCAACCATATCTTCGTATGGTGGCAATACTGCAGTCATGGCAAAGTCTTTCGTCATGGCCGTCAAGAGTGTTGCACAAACCTGGTACTCCTCTCTTCGGCCAGGAACAATCACCTCATGGCAAAAGCTGAAGGACATGCTGATAACTAGCTTCCAAGGGTTTCAAACGAAGCCGGTCACTGCTCAAGCTTTATTCCAGTGCACCCAGGACCACGAAGAATACCTTCAGGCGTATGTCCGAAGGTTCCTGCGTCTGAGGGCACAGGCACCAACAGTGCCCAATGAAATTGTCATTGAGGCCATGATTAAGGGGCTTCGGCCGGGACCTTCAGCTCAATACTTTGCCAGGAAGCCTCCTCAAACTTTGGAGAAGCTGCTCCAGAAGATGGACGAGTATATTCGAGCTGACAATGACTTCCGCCAAAGAAGGGAGGAAGCATACAGGTTCTCTGAAATGACCAGGGGCTTCGGAGGAAGATTTCATCCAAGGCACGTCAGGTCAATTCACAACTCTACTCAGAGTGATGATAGAGGGAGTCAACAGCAAAGGCCACAGTACCCCTTGCAAGCTTCGGGGCAGCAGCAAAGCTCTTTCCGGCCGCCAGCTCCAAGGGGCAGAGGCGCCAGGGGCTTCGGAGGAAGATTTGGGGATCAACCAAGGAAAATTTATTGTCTATTCTGTGGTGAGGACAAGGGCCATACCACCAGGATGTGCCATGTTACCATCCAGAAGCAAAAGGAGATAGCAGAAGCTGCAGCGCAACAGAGTCAGCCGAAGCAAGTCATGCATACTGCTTCGTACCATTCGCCTTACATTCCAGAATATGTAGGCAACCACCCTGCAGCTTCTGTTGCTTCAGCAAGCCAACCCCAAGCATCTTGGCAACAGCCTCCACCTCCACCACCAACGCAACGAGGCCAGCAGCCAGAAGGGAGTCAGCACACTCACCTTCAACGGGACTTCAGAGAAGAGTCCGAAGCTTGCACAGTCAATAGCACTGTGCCAGAGTCGAAGCATATTTACTGACAAATATCCTACCCCGACAGTAGTTTTTCGCATTCAGTATTATTTTCTTTTTAATAAGGAACAATTATGGGAGGCTTAAGTGTTTTTTGTCGTTTTTAATCTCTTGTAACAGTTTTGCTTTTTACCATAATGAAAATATATCTTCTCCATAGGCTTAAGTTGTCGAAGCATAAGAATTTATGGTGGCAAGGAGGACCTTCGAATTATCAAAAATTTTGTTCTAAGGAACGCAGCGTAATTTCTTCGAAGCAGCAAAAAGCCATTCCTAAGGGAGCGCAGTGTAAGTTTTCTGCTCAAAAGTCATTCCGAAGGGAATGCAGAGCTTACAGCAAAAAATAAACGCTGATTCCGCTGAAAGTAAAAGGCAAAGAAGCTCCTAAGGGAGGCTTACAGCGAAAAATAAACGCTGATTCCGCTGAAAGTAAAAGGCGAAGAAGCTCCTAAGGGAGGCTTATAGCGAAAAATAAACGCTGATTCCGCTGAAGTAAAAGGCGAAGAAGCTCCTAAGGGAGGCTTGCAGTGAAAAAACGTCGACCTTTGGCAAATATCATTTTGCATAACATCACATCATTACATCATTCGCATAGCATAACATCATACATCATATTGCATCAACAACGCAAGAAGGGGGTCTCAGTATTGATATTCGAAAATTGTTTCGAAGAAATAGTGACAAGGCACAAAAAATAGCTATTGAAGAGTTATACCTTCGTCAAACTCTGAAATGGAAAGATCTATTGGTTATTGATTTTACGAGGATTGATTACTGATCTTATGAGAACACGGATATTATTTACGAAGCATGAAAAGAAGGGAAGGTGTTTTTTCGCCGAAGGCTCAAAAACGGTATGTATATAAAGTTTCATGCATCGTAAAGAATAGAACCATAAATAGTTAATATATTACATTCAAAGTTACAAAATATTACACATGTTTCTCAACAAACATTACATTCTAAATGTTTTTACAACAGCATCTAATCTTCCCTTAGAACTACTTCTGCAGCTTCGTTTAGTAGCTGATCAACAACTTTATCCATGATGGCTTCGACCATTTTCCTAATTTCGTCGTCCCCCTTCGCGTGGGGGCCCGCAGATGGCTCAGCAGGTTCTGAGGGAGGAGAAGATACGGCTATATTACTATTACAAACCGTAAACAAGTTCGAAATCAAAAAATTACAACAAAGAGCCAAAAACCACTAGTCAATACCTATTTGCCCTTCGAGCTCTGCACTTTTCTCAGCGACCTCTGCTACTTTTCTAGCGTCATGGATGCCTTTTTCGCTTTTTCGTATAATTTCTTGGGCCATTTCCCGGCCACTGTTGTCCCAGATGTCGGTGAAAAATTTTCCACCGACCAGGCTCGCTTCGGCCGAGGGGTCTTTTATACCTTCGGAGGATAAGGCGACTTCGGATTGTGCCAAAAATTTCACATGGTCACAGCCTTTCCTCTCCAAAATGGTAGCAATCCCCCTGGCACCCGAAAAGGCACATATGTCTCCGCGGCTACTCAAAATTTCTTCAAAGGCCTCAACTTCGTGGCTGATCCATTCGATTGGGCCTTCGGGGTCACCCCTTACGAAGTTCTCTTCACTCGAAAAAGCGCCAACGCTGGCAAAGCTGGTTCTTACTTTCTTAACACATTCTATATATTTTCATAGCATCTTTTCTTAGATGCACGAAGCTCTTCAACGCTTTTTTCCAAATGGTTTGCCCATTGTTCACTGATTTCTCGTTTTGTTTCTTCAAGTGTGCGTTCCTCTTTAGCTCTGGCTAGTTGTTTTCGGAAATCTTCAATTTCACGCCTCTGAGCCTCAGCTTGAACTTTAAAAGTAGCTTCGTCTTCTTTTATTCTATTTATCAATGAATGCAATATTTTATCTTTTTCGAGACCTTCGTTCCTTAGTTCAATTACTTCGGAATGAAGGTTGCTCAGGGCCATAACACACCCTTTGTCTTCAGCATCTTTTTGGGCCCTGAGGGCATTACTAAGTATAAGGCCCTGCAAAGAAAAATGTGTGTGTGTCAATAAATTTAAGCAAACAAAAAATTTTGGTTTCAAGAAAAAATACAAAAACCTCATTTTCGCACCTTTAAGCTATTATACGCCAAGCTGTCGGCTAGCTCGTTTTTTGACAGCACCGAGAGCCCGTCTTCTAGTGTTGGGAATCCGAAGCTCTTGCTCATCTCCCGACATACAGAAATCTCCTTGCTGTCAGGGAGACAATACAAAAAGTCTTCTTCTCCACTGCCGTTGAATATCAACGCCCCTTCGGATATTTCAATTTTTGGGCGTAAAACTGGGCCTCTTGCTTTTCTTTTTCAGTCAATTTTTTCCCCGAAGCATGACGTAAAATATAATCGAAGGCTTCGGAAGATGCTTCGGGGGCGGCAGTACTAGTTTCTTCAGCCGAAATTTGTTCTGCTATTTCTGTTTCTTTGGTTTCCAAGGATTTCACCTTGGTGGGCTCTGAAGGCCCAGCTTCAGTCTCAGATTGATGTTTTGAAGCTTCGGCATCAAATGCTTCAATATGCACTTCGGAAGTTTCAACAATTTTCTTCGGAGTTGTGCTTGAAGACTTTATTGTCTCCAAAACATCCAGCACATTAACCATCCTTTTTCTTTTGGGGGTCATTGCTGGACCCTTTTGACTTTTTGCTGCTTCAATTTTTGCTGAAGGACTTAAAATTTCATATGTCCTTGTTTCTATAATCTCCGCTTCTTCTATTTTCTTCATTTCTGGCATTATGATTAGCTCTTCAACATTCGGTAGGGGAATCGGCTCCTTGGCTTCGGTGGCCGAAGAGGTTTCACCGACATATTCAGGCACTGTGGCCGGTTCAATATAGCGGGGCCGGTGAGTAAGAACCTTTATCTTTTTCCTCTCCGGCACTGGCTCACTGGGAGCGGCTGAAGCAACTTCCTTTGCTGAAGCAGTATTTTTTCTTTTCTGACCTCGTGTTGGATAACGGTAGTCGGGGTAGACAAACCCAATTGCATCAAATACTCGGTTGAGCCTCTTCTTCTTTCGACCTCCGAAGGCCGCTGATAGTGCAGTGTATTCGGCCTTCGAGTATGATCCAAGCAGCTCATCACTTATGGCTTCAATACTTTTTAGCCAGTCATCATCTGGCTCGATGAACTTATCTGCGTATTTGAATGTGTATTTTAGTCTAACTAGTCCACCTTCGTCAGGTTCCCTGACGGTTTCCTTCGGCATTTCCCACTTTTCTGCAAGTGGCCATACTCTGAAGGCAATGTGTTCTTGGATCAAATCCCTCGTCCCAATAAAAGAGCAAACCACGCCGAAGGCTCTCTGGCATTCTTCGGCTGCTTCATCCATTTCCACCTTCGGCCTCCGGAGGCCAAAGCGTTGCCAGATAGGGCGCATAATGATATCTTTAATATCTTCCCGAGTTTTTAAATCATTCTTCACATAAAACCATTCTGTCATCCAGTCGTCGGGCCACCTCTTTCGAAAGGTTGGCACGGGACAGCTTGACCCAGACCGGACACCGAAGCTGTAGCAGCCAAAATTGTTGTGATACTGCTCTTTACCCTAGGGTTTTGTCTCATACAATAACTCATGTATATTGCAGAAACTTTTTGCATTTGGTTCTAAACCTTGGCTTTTCACGGCCCAGACGAAGATGCCCATCCTTATGATTGCTTCGGGAGTAAGTTGATGAAGGCAGATTTCAAATATCTTCAGTACTTCCACGACAAAACTGCTCAAGGGAAATCGTAGTCCAGCCTTTAAGAAGCTTCGGAATATCACGACTTCATTCTCCTCAGGAGTCGGACATGTTTTCTCTCCTTCGTCAGCCCTCACAATAGACAAGTCCCGAAAATATCTACCCCTCAAATTGACAAGGTGGCTTTGTTTAATACTTGATTTACCAAAAACCGCATGGCTTGGTCGCCAAGGTCGATCTTCGGAATCTTCACCACCACTATCCACATCATAACTATCACTGTCACCAGTGTATTCAGATAAACCCTCCAAAATCTCCCTAGTAATCTTCTCTGTATTGGTCTTTGCTATTGATTGAAGAAAGCCGAGATGCATCTCCTTAGAAAGGCTCAACTTCGATTCAGCAACAACTTTCTTATCTTCAGACATCTTCGCAAATGCTGAGAAAGTGCTCTCGAATCCGAAGCTTAAAAATTTAAAAAGCCAAGCAAGTGTTGTTGCGCACAGGCTAAAAGTCGAGTGAGCAAGAGCAAATGGCAAGAAAGCGTGCCAAATAAACTCGTGGTGAGCTCTTATTTATACACCTAGTGCGTTGAAAACTGGAGGGTCCCGCTTGTCAGTGACTGTTGCTATTCTAGCAAAGGGAAGGTGTTTTTTCGGACCTTCGGCTTAAGGCCTTCATCCATGTCGCAATATGAATTTATCATTCTATCAAATTAATATTGCGAGGGGCTACTGTTGGGGGCCTTCGGCTTCCAAAGGTCCTCAAAAACATGATTTGACAATGTTTTCCAAGTGAAATATGTGAACAGGTATCTTCGGAATCAGGTCATGAGTATACAAGAGTATGGTCAGGACGAAGCCTGAGTGAGACGAAAGGCGATGATGACGAAGGATAAGGTGATCACGAAGCTGTACGCAGAAAAGCTTCGGCATGATAGCAGAGAAGGGGAACCGACTTAAAGATGAAAAGGCAAATTATACCCCGAAGAATTACTATAGAGTTATTGATAAATGTAAAGGGCATGAATGTAATTCTACACGGGCTGCGTCCCTTGCCTATAAATAGATGAACAGTACTCTCGTACTGTTCACGCTGACTTGGCATTCGCTTTTTGCATCACGCCTGTACCTTTACTTTTCGTTAAACCGAAGGTACATTTATAATTTGTTATTCTGGATATGATAATGAAAATAAAAATAAGTTGATGATAATATCTATATTATTCTTCGTATTTCGTATATGAATTCTTCCTTATCATTTATTGTGCTTACGAAGGATTTTTCCTTCATAACCTTCGTCCGCAATTCATTATATCCGAAGGGGCATAATGTCTTGAAGGACGAAGGACTTTAATATTTAACACTTTTTATGTTGCCTTGTTCTTAACTCTTAGCATTTGAGAACAAGTCCCCAACAATAGGAGTCAAGCGAGAAATTCTTATTGCACGTAGTTGCTCTTTGAATGAGAGGATTTAAGACTTAGAGCAACAAGAGAATATAGAGTGATGATCAAACGCAAGAGAACTTTGGGAGGAAAGGAGTAAAACAAATTGCAATTGCAAGAACACAAGAGAGACACGGCAATTTGTTTATCGGAGTTTGGTTTCACAAAGAAACCTAAGTATCCGTTGAGAAGTTCACTAAGGACTGGGTCTCTCCCAACCCTTTCCTCACTCAAGTGATCATAAAGATCAAACTTGACTTCCACTTTGCTTTTCTCAATCAGTTCAAAGCTCTCTGCACACTTCGAGGCTCTTCATTGCTTTACAATCTCAATGGGAGTCATAACTGCAAGCTCAAAGATCACAAGAACGTAGCATGGCTTAGCTCACACAAGTGCACTAGAGATGAGGACATCACTCCCATACAAACAATGCATGGACTGACAACACAAGCATGTGCACAACATCTAAATCTCTAGGTTTGTTCTAACCTAGTTAATTGTGTTTTAGAGCATACACTTGGTGCCATAGATGTTTTGATGATTATAAACCTTGAAGATGACCAACAAGGACTTGAGAAAGACCAAGATGTTAAGGATGAGAAGCTAGGACGTTCACAACAAGAGAAAGCCAAGTCCGACTCAACTTTGTCTCCACCTTGGAGTCCAAAGCTAGTCTGCACTAAAATGGATGTCCAGGATGCATCCGAACTCCGATTAGGTTGGGCTATATATGGATGGAAAGCTAAGGAGATAAGCTTTCCAACCCAACTGTGTTTGGGGCCTACCTTGCCGAAGATCCTCAGAATGCCTTTACTTCGGCACAAGAAAATGTGTTTTAGGTATATAGTGAAAGGCGGACGAAGTTGGCCTTTGGCCAAAGCAGCGTGTAGAGAAGCTTCGTTCAATGCACACAAGCGGCAAAGGTGCAAGCCGAAGTTGCTAGCCTCGGCATGGAGAAGGCTTCGAGCCCAAGGCGACGAAGGGGAAAGGCTGAAGGTTTGTGCAGCAAAAAACAAAGAAGGAAAGATAGTGTTGCCCTTATATAATTTGTAAACCATGTTTCTAAACTTTGTGACCATGTTTGTAATTTCCTACGAAGTTGTTCATCTCCCCTATAAATAGATGTACAATGCTCTACATAGCCCGTGGACTCTGGTCCATTTGACTAAAAGATTTTGGTATTTGATGATCAACATAGCTCGTGGACTAATAAGTTTGCTAGTGCTTCTATTTGTAGTTCACAGGATGCGAAGAGGATTGGACTGAGGCTCTGAGGAATGCAATACCTCAAAAGAAGACCAAAAATATGCGTAGAAGTCCAAAACTCAAGACCAAAAGAAGCCCAAGAAAATAGTGAAGAAATCCAAGAAGTGGGCAGTCAACCATAGCTCTGGCGGCGTACCGGACATGTTCGGTGTGCACCGGACTGTCTGCGCAGAGAGGTCTACAAACTGGACTCTCAGGTGTTGTAGCACCGGACAGTCCGCCCAACGGTCGGCTCCAACGATCGACTACTATAGACCTCAACGGTTAGCTGACGTGACCAGGGCATCGGACATGTCGGGTGTACACCGGACTGTCCGGTGCGCCCGACGATAGAAGTAGTAGCTTTTCTGTCCAACAGCTATATTTGAGGGTGAGGGTATTTATACCCCTCCAACCGACCATTTGAAGGTGTGAGATCGCAAGCAACATACCAACACATGTTATAGACATTTCCAAGTGCTCAAACACCCAAATCCTTAATAGAATCACTCCGTGATTAGCGTAGGTGCTATGCGGAGTGCTTAGGTTAGTTAGACCGCTTATGCGCTTGCTCTAGGTGATTCCTACTTAGTTGAGTGAGTTTAGAAAAATCCACAAAACCCATGGGCTCTTGTGTGAGCCGTTGTAATTGTACCAACTGGTGCGAGAGTATTGCGAGACCGTGACAACCGAGTTTGTGTCACAACCACCACCGTGTACCGGAGGAAACGAAGCCCGCGACTGTTGGGGGCCTTCATCTTCCGAAGGACCTCAAAAACAGGAATAACCATTTGTTTCTAGTATATCACTGTATATTATAGGAGCTTCGTCATAAGAAAAGCTTTGTGAGGAGTATCTTCTTCCCCATTGAAGGTTCTCGAAACAGAGACATCGTATGAAAGCGATAAAGATGAATACCGAATCTACAGCTGGAGAGCAACAGCTTTAGCTTAAGGTGGCGACGAAGGTCAAATATGATGCTAAGCCAAAGGGAGGAAAATACTAGTTAATCTTTGATAATTTATGTTACAAATATGAGTACATCTTAAGGTCATAAATGTATTTTTACTCGGGCTGCGTCCCATGCGTATAAATAGGTGAACAGTACCCCCGTACTGTTCACGCTGGATTGTACTTGCTCTCGCGTCATAACCTTCGATCAAGACGAAGGTATCAATGTAATATGAATTTTGTTAATGTTCTCATATTCATCATGAAATGAGGATATGATTGAATGGAAGTCTGAATGAATGACTTGTAATTGTCTCTATGAATTCTTATTCCCACAAATAGTGATAATGTATTCTTCATGACCTTCGTCTAAGGATCATTATGTTTGAAAGGAGATATGCTTCAGAGGACGAAGGTCCTTAATCTTTAACGATTGTGTTGCCTTGTTCTTGTTTCACAGCATTTGAGAACAAGTGGCCAACATTGGCGCCCACCTCTGGTGAACTCAAACGACCACCTTCAGCAACAGCTCGAGCAACCACCTTGGTCATGCCGCCAAAGAAGACAATAGCGTCAGGGGATGCCCTCACACCGCTAGACATCAACCAAGAAGGGATCCCTCTGAGAGAAGCTCGAAACCAGAAAAGGAAGGTCATCAGCCCAACATCACAAGAAGAGGAGCTAGACCAAGAGATCAGAGACCTAGAGGCCATCCACCAACAAGTGGAGAGAAAGAGAGACAAGATGCTTCGGCTAGCTGAACTTCAGAAGAAGATTGATGAAGCTACCAAAGAGATGCGCCATATCACGCAAGATGAGCAAGGAAGAAGGCCACAACAGAGAGAGCTTCGTTAAGAAATCCCAAGCTATGAGGATGTATGGTATGATGATTTCCATCATGGTAACTTTGCTTTTGATGATGCTTCTCCCCTAGCAGCAGAGTTACAGGCAACCCCGTGGCCACCTTCGTACAAACTGCCACAACTCCCCATGTACGACAGGCACTCTAACCCAAAGCAGTTCCTTATGAGCTACGAGGCGACCATATCATCATATGGTTGCAACACAAATGTCATGGCGAAGTCATTCGTCATGGCAGTCAGGAACTTGGCTCAGACGTGGTATTCTTCCCTTTGATCGAGAACAATCACGTTATGGCAGAAGCTGAAGGACATGTTGGTAACCAGTTTCCAGACAAAGCCAGTAACTGCCCAAGCTCTGTTCCAGTGCACACAGGACCATGAGGAATAGTTGCAAGCGTATGTCCGAAGGTTTTTGCGTCTCAGAGCTCAAGTGCCAATGGTGCCAAATGAGATTGTCATTGAAGCCATGATCAAGGGGCTTCGACCAAGACCAACGACACAATATTTCACCAGGAAACCTCCACAAACTTTGGAGAAGGTTCTGCAAAAGATGGACGAATATATCAGGGATGACAATGACTTTCGGCAGAGAAGAGGCCTACAGATACTCCAAGATGATCAGGGGCTTTGGAGGAAGACTTCACCCTAGGCATGTCAGGACGATCCATAACCCTAGCTCAAGCGACGACAGGGGAAATCATACTCAAGGTTATCAGCACAGCTCTCAGTCATCAGGGACACAACAAAGCTCCTTCAGGCCACTAGCTCCAAGAGGCAGAGGAGGAAGAAGCTTTGGTAGAAGATTCAGCTCCCAACCAAGAAGGTTGTTTTGTTTATTCTGTGGAGAAGACAAGGGACATACAACAAGGACGTGCCAAGTCACGATCCAAAAATAAAAGGAAATAGCTGAAGCCGAAGCACAGCAGAATCAACCAAAGCAGGTCCTGCATACTGCTTCGTGCTATTCCCCATGCATCCCTGAGTATGTGGGCAACCAGCAGTCCGCAGCATCAGTTGCTTCGGCAAGCCACTCACAAGCTGCATGGGCCCCGCTACCACCACCACCACTCATGGCTCCAACCTTGTCTCACAATTAGCAGCCAGAAGGGCAATGCCAGGCACAACAACAGCGTGATACACGTGAAGAGTCTGAAGCTCGGACAGTCAACAGCACTGTGCCAGAGTCGAGACACATTTACTGAAACAATACAGTGGCTCAATCAAAAAATTATACTTAATGTAATTTGTGTTTCTCTTGATTTTATGTTTTTACCCGAAGACAATATAGGAAGGTACAACCTTCGGCCTGTTATAATAAATCTGGGGTTACACCATCGAGTGTAACAGAAAAAGCTCCAAAGTCGTTCGTACGGGGATGCAGAGCTAAAATGCCACCTAAGTAAAAGGTGAAGAAGCTCCAAAGTCGTTCCTACGGGGATGCAGAGCTAAAATGCCACCTAAGTAAAAAGGTGAAGAAGCTCCAAATTCGTTCCTAAGGGGATGCAGAGCTTAGCTCCAAAGTCGTTCCTACGGGGATGCAAAGCTAAAATGCCACCTAAGTAAAAGGTGAAGAAGCTCCAAAGTCGTTCCTAAGGGGATGCAGAGCTTAGCTCCAAAGTCGTTCCTACGGGGATGTAGAGCTAAAATGCCACCTAAGTAAAAGGTGAAGAAGCTTCAAAGTCGTTCCTAAGGGATGCAGAGCTTAGCTCCAAAGTCGTTCCTACGGGAATGCAGAGCTAAAATACCACCTGAGTAAAAGGTGAAGAGACTCCAAAGTCGTTCCTATGCGGATGGAGAGTCTTACTTCTATGATTCATACATTAACATCAGTTGCATCATATCATCATATCATATTGCATATCATCGCATCATTCATCATCTTGCATCATCAGAAACAGTGGAAAAAGAAGATAAATAGCTCCTTCAAACATACTGGCTAACCCATGAGGTTAAGTCTATCTTCGACAAAGAGTCACGAAAGGATGTATCAATAATGCAAGACCTATGCCCTTGGCAGCGGTGTTTTCATACAAGGTTTGTACCTTCGACAACAATATTCTTATGCAACATCTACAATGAGACCTTCAAAGTTGCTTCGACAAAGAAGGGGGGTTTCTTTTTTCTTTATGAAGCGTGAAAAGAAGGAAAGATGTTTTTTCGCCTGTGGCTCAAAAACGGTACGTACGAAGGTTTCACGCCTCACAAAGAGATATATTACGTCATTAAATATACAAATAGTTGATAATTGTTTCTTACAAAAGGAAGTTGCATACAAAAATTCTACAGGCTAATAGACATGGTATAGTCATATTCTTTTAAAACTTTATCAGCGGCTTCATTTAGTAGCATGTTAACAGCTCCGTCAATAGTTTCGTTAGCTATTCTAATTACATCAAGAGCCCCTTCAGAGCTGGATCAGTCTCAGGGTCATACGGCACTGAAGGGGGAGAAAGTTCAGCTGCACCATAGTATAAATGTTTGTTAGTTCCGAAGCTAAAATAATTTACGAAGCTAGGTCACGATAAATATACCTATAAGTCTTGCACGTTCTGTAGCTTCTTCAGCTTTTCTCGCCTCTTCCAAGACAGTATGAGACTCCTCATTTTTTCTGATAGCTTCGTCGGCTATCTCTCGGCCGCCTCCTAACCAGACTTCGGAATAAAATTTTCCACTCAGCGCAGTGGCTTTGGCTGAAGGGTTCTTAATGTCATTGGCTGAGACCGAAAATTCTGGTTGAACTACATCCTTTGCATGCTCGCAACCAACCTTCTCAAGGAGTGACATAGCTCCGAGGGTGCCGGCGAAGGCGCAGAAATCTCCTCTATCACTGAGAATTTCGTCAAAAGCTTTAGCCTCGCTGCCGATCCACCGGATAACCCCATCAGGATCGCCACGAATAAAATTTTGCTCCGTAGAGAATGCACCAACTTTGGCAAAGCTATTTTTTAATTTATTACAAGATTCCATGGCAACATTGTAGCATTCCTCTTTTGCTCGACGAAGCTCCTCAACATTTTTTTGAACTCTTAGCGTTCAGTATCAGATATTTCACGTTTTGTTTGCTCGACATTAAAATTGTCAGTCGCTTCGTCAAGTTTCTTCTCCAATCCCTGCACTTCGGATCTGTGCAATCCCACTTGAATAGATAGTGCATACTCTAAGTCAGTAATACGCTTCGCATCTTTCTGTTGCTCCTCTTCAAACTCCTTCATCTTCTGCTCTGCTTCGGAAAAGCTAGACAACCTAGCTTAACTAGATTTTTAATCTCTCTACCAAGGAGAGCAGGATTTTATCCTTCTCGAGAGCTTCGTTTCTCAGCGTTATGACTTCCGAACGAAGGTTTCCAATTGCTATTTGATTACTCTCATCTTCTGCATCCTTCTGAGCCTTTAAATCTTTGCTAAGAATTAGACCCTGACAAACAAAAAACATACAAATAACAATAATAAGAATCACCACAAAATCGTTCATCATAACAAAAATTACCAAATGCAAAGACAAAATATACAAACCTTCAGGCTGTTATAAGCGAGGCTATCTACAAGTTGGTCCTTCGTCATTGCAGATAGACCAAGCTCAAGCTTTGGGTATCCCATGTTGTCCATCATTTCCCCACAAACATTAATCTCCTTGTTGTCTGGTAGATAGTAAAGGAAGTCATCTTCGTCGCTCCCTCCATAAACTAAGGATCCCGGGGGTATTTTAGGTCCCTTGCATAATGTTGCACTTCGGCAACTTGTTCTTCGGATTGTTGTTTCACCGAAGCATGACGAACAATATATTCTAAATCAACTTGAGAAGGTGCTTCGGGAGCAAGCAATGTTGGCTTTTCATGAAGACTTTCCTTTGCTAGTTCTGCTGGCTTAACCCCTGAAGTTTTAGCTTCAATGTGAGTGGGAGAAGCGCTTGTAGTGGGTACTTCTCTCAAGTCTTCAGCTTTGTCCTCGGGAGCTTCAGTAGAAGCAGGAGTCGGTATCTTTGTAGATTTTAAAACAGTATCCAAAACACTGGCCATCCTCCTTTTCTTAGGAGTCATTGTTGCAGTAGTTATTAGCTTCGGCAACCCAGTTGTGGTTGGGGGACTCAACAGTTTCGAATGCTCTTCTGCCTTTGAGCTCTTTATTTCCGACTCTTCTACTGGACCAGCACTAGCTTCGACCGTCACAGCAGGAATTGTCTCCAAAGCCAAGGGGATAACTTTGGCATGTTCAGTAATCTCTATCCTCTTTGTATCAAGTATTGCAGCTGTCCTTTCTAAAGAATGTGGCTTCAACCTATGTGTCAAAACCTTAGCTCTCTTCGGCTTAGGCGCAGTGGAAGAAGATAAAGTTGCCATTTTTCTTTTCGACCCTTGTTTTCGGACAGGAAAACAGTAATCAGGATAAAGAAATCCAATCACATCAAAAACTCTATTCAACCTCCTTTTTCCGTGAGCGTCGAAGGCAGTGGTCATGGCTTCATCCTCTGCCTTCGTGTAAGCTCCCAACAGCTCGTCGCTGGTAGCTTCGACAGCCTCAAGCTAGTCATCATTCGACTCATAAAACTGATTTTTGTAGCGATAGGTGTATCTTAGGTAAACCAGACCACCTTCGCTAGAACCAGCGGTCTCCTTCGGCATCCCCCAGTCATTAACGAGCAGCCACACCTTATAAGCAATATGCTCCTGAACCAAATCCCTGGTACTGATGTAAGTACACACCGTATTGAAAGCCATCAAACACGCTTGCACTTCATTCCCACTTGCAATCAACGGCCTCCTGATGCCGAAGCGTGACCGTATGGGGCGCTGGATTATACCCCTCACATCTTCCCTCTTGCTCAAATCAATTTTGACATAAAACCATTGTTTCATCCAAGAGCTCGGCCATTTCTTTCGAAACGTTGGCACGGTACACCTCACATCAAAGCGGTGCAGAAAGCTATAGCACCCGAAGTTGTTGTGATACTGCTTCTTCCCAATTGCCTTCATCTGGTAGGATAATTCATGCATGTTGCAGAAACACTTGGCATCTGGCTCCAGCCCTTGGCTCCTCATAGCCCAAATAAAAACTCCCACTTTAATTAAAGCTTCGGGAGTAAGCTGATAAAGGTATATCTCAAATGTCTTTAACACTTTAACCAGCATCTTGTGCAAGGGAAAACGAAGCCCAGCCTTCATAAAAATCTTAAAAACCACTACTTCGTCTGCTTCAGGAAGAGGAACAATACTCTCTCCCCTAGCCCTCATAGTGGATATATCATGGAAATATTTTCCCTTCATCGCTTCAATCTGATCTTGCTTAACAGTGGATTTTCTGAAAACAACATGACTCGGCCTGCATGGCCGATCTTCGACATCTTCGTTATCACTCTCCACATCAAAACTATCGCTGTCACTAGAATCCCCAAATAGCCCAGCCAACATTTCATCAGTGATTTTCTCAACATTGGTCCTTTCCATAGCTTTGTAAGAACCAACATGTGTGGGGTCTACGCTTTTCTTATCTTCGGGTATTTCGGTGATGATCACAGCAAAAGCCGAAGCTCAAAAACAATTATGCTCACAGAAGAAGAAAGCTAAAACAACAATCACAACACAAAAGCTAGATAGCACAAAAAATATTCATAGCGCAAGCCTCTATATATACACAAAGCATCACTGAGCGGTGGGACCCATATCACAGAGTGATTCGCTATTCTAGCGAAGGAAAGGTGTTTTTTCGGACCTTCAGCCAAAGGCCTTCGTTCATTTCGCAGTCTGAATTTGTTATAAAGAAACAAATTAATACTACGAGGGGTTACTGTTGGGGGGCCTTGCTCTTTTGAAGGTCCTCAAAAATATGACTAACCATTTGTTTCTAGTAAGAATGAAATCCAGGCGTGCGTGGGGAGAGTGGCTGATTCTAGGGATTTGGCCCAGTTTGGACTTTCCTTCTCTTTTTTTCTTTTATCTTTTCTTTATATTTTCTAGTTTATTTCCTATTCCTTATTTGAATTTTCAAATACCAACTTTGAGTTTGTCAAATTTCAACCCGTAGTGTTTTAGGTCCTCCAATTAAGTGCACATCCAAAGAAGATCCAGCATGATGCATAACTTCATATGTTTAATTAGCATGTAAAAAATATATGCCTTACTAATAATACATTGGTTATCATAAATCCTTATTTTATTTCCCAAAGAATTCATTAATACAATATCACCATACATATATTTATAGATATATTTAGGGGTCTACAGGTACACCCATGTGCTGGTGGCTATCGACAAATTTACAAAGTGGATAAAGTACAAGCCGATTGCAACCCTGACCTCAACCAAGGCAATGGAGTTCATCCAGGAAATCATATCCATATTCAGGATACCCAACAGTATCATCACATACCTGGGATTGAATTTCACCAGCGCATAATTCTTCGACTTCTGTGAGCAGAAATGTATCCAAATCAAATATGCTTCAGTGGCACACCCAAGAGCTAATGGGCAAGTAGAGATAGCAAACGAGATGATATTAGAGGCGCTCAGAAAGAAAGTGTTTGACAAAAATGAAAAGCTCAACGAGTTTGTCTACTTCATGTCTGAAGTATTGGGTCCATCCAAAAGAAACTACACACAAATGGAAAAAGTCCTATATGTAGTCCTGATGGCTTCAAGGAAGCTTCGACGTTATTTTCAATCCCACAACATCATTGTACCATCGTCTCAGCCGCTTAAGGATATCAAAGAAATAGAGAGGCTTCGGGCATTGGAAAATGGGCAGCAGAGCTCAACGAGTTTGTCATCGATTTTGTTCACAAATCATCTATCCAATCCCAAGCACTAGCAGACTTCATTGTTGATTGGACTCCTAGCCCACAGGACGAAGCTACCTCATCAAATGAAGTTGTCTGGACAGTTTTCTGTGATGGTTCATGGTGATCCTCCGGGGCTGGTGCTACAACTATTATTGTTTCACCATCCAAAGTAAGAATTTCATATGCTGCCAAGCTGCAATTTCAATGTACAAACAATATAACAGAATATGAAGCTCTACTCCTAGGATTGAGGAAACTAAAGGCAATGGGAGTAAGAAGGGCAGTCTTGAAATCACACTCCCAAGTCATCACAAGCCAGGTGGACAAGTCAAGCAAAGCAAATATCTAAGAGATAGATCAAAAGGGCTGATCGGATTAAGCCAAGATACATTGACAACATAGTGAATCTGCCCAACAATATCCTTTAGTTGCGAGAGTCAGTGTCAGGTAACAATTGATGAGCAAGAAAGGATGAAAGCGATTCCATACGCTTTGGCTATAGGATCCATCATGTATGCCAAGCTATGTACACGCCTAGATGTCTCCAATGTTCTAAGTGTTACGAGCAGGTATCAATCAAATTTTGGTGAAGCACATTGGACAGCTGTGAAGAACATCCTTAAGTACTTAAGAACTAAGGACACACTCTTAGTGTTTGGTGGTGAGGAAGAGCTTGTTGTAACTGGTTACACCAATGCTAGCTTCCAGCTAGACATAGATGATTCCAGATCGCAATCTAGTTTTGTTTTCTATCTCAATGGTGGGGCACTGACTTGGAAGAGTTCCAAATAAGATACTGTAGCAGATTCAACATCGGAAGCTGAGTATATTTTGGCACCAGAAACTGCTAAAGAGGTTGTTTGAATCAGCAAATTTGTTTCTGAGTTGGGTGTTGTTCTTGTTCCTAGTGCATCTAGTCCAGTAGATTTCTATTATGATAATAGTGAGTCATTACATAGGCAAAGGAGCCTAGATGAAACCAAAAGGCCAAACATATACTACAACACTATCACCTCATTCGCAAGATCATAGAACGAGGTGATGTCAAGATTTCAAGGTGCACACAGATTCAAATGTTGCAGATCCATTGATGAAACATATTTCATAAGTAAAACATGATGCACACACAAGATCTATGGGTATAAGATGCTTACATCAGTGATTCTAGTGTGAATGTCTGAGAGACTTATGTCATGACTATGTTTATGTACTATTGAATAAAGTATTTGTAGAATAACTATCATTTACATTGGTTAACAAGTATGTGACTTGTTCGTGAAACTTTTTGTTGATTATGGTGTTATTCTAGATAATCAGTATGCATGGACTAGCATATGTATTAATTGATGATCATGTTTCACAGATCATGGATATAGAGATACCAGATCAATAATGTGAACACATGTTAATGAACGTGGTGTTGGATTGACTGACCCCAAAATACTGTTGGGATTGTTATTCTTTATGTGCCATCAGTTGTTTTCGAGTGGTACACCTACTAGATCCTTAGACTTGAGATCGCCATTGTTTCTCATTATGTGTAGTTGTGCATTTTGGGACTCCTAGTCGCTACGTCGTAACTGGGTAGTCATAAAAGGAGTCTTCGGGTGTACCATAAAGCATGGAATGGGATATGAGGGGATCAAAATGGGATTTGCCCCTCTTAGATAACATGATAGATATATCTGTGCCCTCGAGATAGTTGGATTGAAAAGTGCATGGCCATGCCACAATGATTAAAGAGTTAATCACAATGACTAAATTTTAGTCATCAATTGAATCCACTATTTGATCGAGTGAATGGTTAAGCCGTAACAAGGATGGCACACATCTTGCCTTGAGCTTGACTGATATCGTGCGACAAAGGGATTAGTATGTGAATGAATCAAGGTTCGACCAATATGATATTTATGTACATTTGGGAGTTAGTATCTCATGCTAGGTACTCCTACGGACTTGTGGTCTGGAAAGATTCCATTCCCTGTCATCTGCACATGAACCTAACGGGTCACACACTTAAGGGCATGAAACATTGGAACTTGCCTATATGATTGTCTCTACTGCAAGTGAGAGATTGTTATAGATATGCCCGAGAGGCAATTATACACAATTTGGATTAGGGTCCAACTGGGATTAGAGATTTAATGGGTTGCAACGCATTAACATGCTCTATCAGCCCATTAACACGCTCTATAAACACATGGAAAGGGGCCAAGGTTATGTGATCCCACCACACGTGCAAACCCTAGTCATCGCTTTCCTCATACCTAGGCGCAAGACCCTCGCTACGTGCGCGGTGGTAGCACACCGGTGCACAGTGCTTCTTTTCTGTATGTTTGGACTTCGTGGAGGTGCAGTTGTGACTGCTGCACCGACAAACTATGGAGAAGGAGACGATCGTGATCAGCTACTTTCTCTCCATCGATGCACACCTATATTGGATCTCTGCTCCAACTCATCTTCCGCTGCACTACACATCTAGTGATAACGATCTATGATATCTTACTTGCATGTTTTATAGGTGATGTGGTAGATGTGTCTAGCACATTTTCTATACAAATCTAACTCTTTAAATTACAAGGTTAAGATCTTATCGTATCTTTGCCTTATCACTTCTGTTTTAATATGATCTTTGTCATATTTGTGTTTTTCGAATTTTCCTTACGGTAGATCTTACTCTGATCATGACGATCCAATCTATAGGCTCTATACCATGAGCCTACTACCCATACATACCTTCTCATTACGCGTGAAGTACCTTAGGAGCTACTTTGGGAACCTCAAATCCCCTTCGGGATTGGAGGGGATTGAGGTGGAAATAAACTAATTTTCTCTCCAATCCCTTTCAATCCCGAAGGGGATTTGGGTTTCCAAACTAACCCTAGGTGTATATTATATCAGCCTGTGTGATTACAAACAACTTACTGGTTCACATCAGTTGAGTCAATTACAGGGCATGTTCAGCTTTGGTTCCATATATTTTTCCCCTTTTCGAGAGCGACATGCCAAAAAAAATCTGCGCGTCTGTCGTGCGTTCGTTGAGCATCACTATCTCGTCTGTTTTCTTAATGATCTTTCCTTATTGTATTAAAACTTGACCACACGTAAAACAAGTACTAGTGCCGTCCAAAATTCACGATAAGATTGTTTAAAACACGATGTGGACTAGGAAGCTGGAATTCTCGTAGCTAGTTACTCGTGACTCATCTGCATGGCTACTTTTCTTTTTTTCTTTACTTGCCTTTGGTTGGAAAGTGCACTCAAATCTTGTTCAAAGTTCCTTTTTTTTCCTTTAAAAAAAGTGTTTTTCGGTGCATCACTTTGAAAAGGTGCCATGCGGGAGGCTGCACAGATGTCGAATTCTTGGGATTTGACCTCCAAATGCAATTATTTCGCTTGTTTTATTATAGCACAAAGCTAGCCGAAATTAAAGTTACTCATGGTAGGCGTTACATGAGCAATTGAGAGCTTGACGGTTTCTAGAAGATTCTGTAATTAAGATTTTGCTTTGCGCCTCAGCAAACATAGGTTCAGCAATATTTTTGAAAGGTTTTTTTGTACATCTTAAAGTTTAAACGTACTGTTGGTGTCTTTTTGACGCCAATCACTGCGTGAGAACCGGCAGGTGTTCGCTGCACAAGCGCGGACGGTCCGCGACCTGGAGCAGGGCTTAGGGTTTCCTGCCTGACGCCCGGACGGTCCGCGCGTGCGCAGGAGCAGCGGAAGTCGCCGGCGGCGCCTGGATCTCGCTCCCGGGAGGGACCCTGTCGGGGAGGAGAGATCCTAAGTGTTGTCTAGGCTTGGCAGGCCGACCTAGACTCCTCTAATCGACGTAGAGTCGAATAGAAGCAGAGTATTTGGGGATTGGAAGACTAAATTTAAACTAGACTAGAACTACTCCTAAGATAAAACGTAAATTGTATTGATTGTAGGTTCGATTGATGATTCCAAATCGGTCGTATTCCGCAGTTTTTATAGAGGTGGGGGCTGGACCCGTTACAAACAAACTCCCCGAGCTAATTCCTTGAATCTCGTCAACAAACACAGTAAGAAACTCGGAACCCTAATATGTTCCGCGCGCGTGGACCGTCCGGTCCACAGGCGCGGACCGTCCAGACCGCAGACCGTCTGGCCCCAGGGCCGGACCATCCGGCGGCTCATTTTGGTGCTCAACATATGCCTCCTGCCTTTTGGTGGAGCTGAGCAAACCAAAAGCAACTGATGTGTTTGGTTCGGTGTCAACGAGGGATGGGACAGGATCAACCCTGGGTTGACCCCGTCCCTTATTTTTTGAGGGATGACCTCATCCACTATTTTTTAAAAATATTTCTTGACCCTGACTCTGGACCTCCAAACCAAACATGGGTCAAGTTAGAATGATCCCACCCCATCCCTCTCCATCCCTCCTCATCCATCCATCCAAACACTACCTAACTCGATGCGATTACATCGGTTTTCTTAAGCATCTTGCCACATACTAGGATGGTACTGTTTGAGAAAACGACCATTCAAAGCTTTGGGCAAATCTTTGCCCTGTAATGTTTGCAATAAATAGGCGTTACCAGATATTACCTGTTTTATTTTGTATGGACCCTCCCAGCTTGGCAACCATTTCCCAAACTTTAGGTCTTTATTTCTTAGAGGCAGGATGATCTTCCACACCAGGTCCCCTACCTAAAATGACTTAGCTTTGACCTTCTTATTGTAGACCTTGGCTACCATGATTTTGTCCTTTTCTATTTCTCCTAAGGTTGTCACCCTCTTGTCGGTTACTTCATCAATATTGTCCATCATTGAATTATAATAATCACCGACGGTTAGATCATTTTGTTTGGCGAACTTGACAGCATTTAAACTTATTTCCACAGGCAACACTGCTTCCTGCCCATAGACAAGCTCAAAAGGAGATACTTTAGTAGCACTGTGTTTAGATATTATGTGAGCCCACAAAGCTTCGGACAAAATCCTATGCCAATGCTTAGGATTATCAGATATCTTCTTTTTTATCAAGTTAATCAATATTATATTACTAGACTCAGCTTGTCCATTGGCCTAAGCATAATATGGAGATGAATTGAGCAACTTAATTCTATATAATTCAGCAAACTCACGTACCTGAGAGCACCTAGAGGGGGGTGAATAGGTGATCCTGTAGAGTTCAACACTAAATTCTAACAACCTTGAATATAAAAATATTAGTGCGGATTAATCAAGTCAATGAGACGAGCTCTTGCGAACACAAATAATCAAAGAAGGAACAATCACAAGAGACACGCGATTTTATCCCGTGGTTCGACCAAGTAATACTTGCCTACTTCCACGTTGTGGCGTCCCAATAGACGAGGGTTGCACTCAACCCCTTTCAAGTGTTCCAATGATCAACTTGAATACCACGACTTTTCTTCCTTATTTCTTTTTCCCGTTTGCGAGGAATCTCCACAAGTTGGAGTCTCTCGCCCTTACAACAAAGATCACAATGAAAGCACAAGAGTAAGGTTGGGGAGCAACACACACAAATCCGCAGCACACACACGCACACAAGCCAAGACTTGAGCTCAAAATAAAGCACAAAGAGTTCACAACTAGAACGGAGCTCAAATCACTAACACAATCGATCAAGTGCGCGGAGACGGAGTGTGGGAGACTTAGAATGCTTAGTGAATGCTTGGGTGGCTCCTCCATGCACCTAGGGGTCCCTTTTATAGCCTCAAGGCAGCTAGGAGTCGTTGGAGGCCAACAAGGAAGGCTATCCCTGCCTTCTGTCGGGTGGCGCACCGAACAGTCTGGTGCGCCACCGGACAGTCACTGTAGACGGTCTGGTGTGGATCTGTTTCCTTTCCTGGCGCAGATGACCGTTACAGTGCCGAGCCAGTTGGCGCACCGGACATTGTCCGGTGCACACCGTACAGTCTGGTGCCCCCTGTCGACAGTTGGCGCGGGCCACGCGTCGCCCACGGATTGCGTGGCCAACCGTTGCGCTGGCGGTCGTTGGCTCACCGGACAGTCCGGTGCACCACCGGACAGTCCGGTGAATTATAGCCGTACGCCGCCGAATTTTCCTGAGAGTGGCCTGTTCACCGGAGGCTGGCCTGGCGCACCGGACACTGTCCGGTGCACCACCGGACAGTCCGGTGTGCCAAGCCAAGCTGGACTTTGGCTGTACTCAGCCAAGTCTTTTGCAATTCTTTATTTTCCTGTTTCTAGCACTTAGACACAATATGTTAGTACTCAAAACAATGTACTAAGTCTAGAAACGTACCTTGTCACATGATTTGCACTTTTTGCTTGTTTGGCACATAACAACTCAAAGATTATGTGTTGGCACTTAATCACCAAAACATTATAAAAGTGGCCCAAAGGCACATTTCCCTTTCAATCTCCCCCTTTTTGGTGATTTATGCCAACACATCAAAAAGCAATACAAAACATGCAACGTCGATTCAAATTGAAGATCAAATTGTTTTTGACTCTAATTTGGCATATTTGGATCATTTTTTGCCACCACTTGGTTTGTTTTTGCAAATCAAATTCTTTTTCCTATATCTAAGTCAAACTCACTTGTTTGGGCATAAAGAGAAATATTCCAAGAGTGAAATTGATCAAGATCCAAAAACTCCCCCTTTTTCCCATAATCATAAAATCTCCCCATAAGAGACCAAATTTTGCAATAAGAGTATTTTGACAAATCAAAAGTTCTAACTCTATTGTTTTCAAAAATTCTCAAGTGGTAGCTGATCCATTTGCTTTGGCCTTAATTTCTCCCCCTTTGGCATCAAGCACCAAAACGGGACCATTTGTGGCCCTCTAACCCCATTGCCTCACCAAAAACATCAATTAAGAGCAAAAGGGCAATAAGAGCATAATAATGAACTTGGAGGTGAGTACACTAATACCAGAGTGCAGTGGAAGTCTTTGCATGGTCCAAGTTCACCTTTTCCTTTCAATCCACCTTTGAGACTACATCAATTATACTCAAGCACAAAGGTTAGTCTCAAAGGGTCAAGTTGTAGCACTTCTCCCCCTAAATATGTGCATCACTCACACATGGACTTGTGAGGTCCGGGGATCCCTTGCACAACTTGAGCACCAAAAATAAGCAACAAATTGTATAAAGTAACATGATCAAAGGCATAAAACACATGTATGCTATAGATCAATCCAAGTTACGCGAATCTAAGACATTTAGCTCACTACGCAACCTGCAAAAGGTCTTCTCATCTAATGGCTTGGTAAAGATATCGGCTAGTTGGTTCTCGGTGCTAATATGGAAAACCTCGATATCTCCCTTTTGCTGGTGGTCTCTCAGAAAGTGATGCTGGATGTCTATGTGCTTAGTGTGGCTGTGTTCAACAGGATTATCCGTCATGCGGATTGCACTCTCATTGTCACATAGGAGTGGGACTTTGCTTAGATTGTAGCCAAAGTCCCGGAGGGTTTGCCTCATCCAAAGTAGTTGCGCGCAACACTGTCCTGTGGCAACATACTCGGCCTCAGCAGTGGATAGGGCAACAGAGGTTTGTTTCTTTGAACTCCAAGACACCAGGGACCTTCCTAGGAATTAGCACGTCCCTGATGTACTCTTCCTATCAACCTTGCATCCAACATAATCGGAGTCTGAATATCCAATTAAGTCAAAGGTTGACCCCTTTGGATACCAGATCCCGAAGCAAGGCGTAGAAACTAAATATCTAAGAATCCGCTTAACGGCCACAAGGTGACATTCCCTTGGGTTGGATTGATATCTAGCACACATGCATACACTAAGCATAATATCCGGTCTACTAGCACATAAATAAAGTAATGACCCTATTATAGACCGGTATGCGTTTTGATCAACAGACTTACCTCCTTTGTTGAGGTCGACATGTCCGTCGGTTCCCATAGGTGTCTTCGCGGGCTTGGCGTCCTTCATCCCAAACCGCTTGAGAAGATCTTGAGTGTACTTCGTTTGGGAGATGAAGGTGCCGTCTTTGAGTTGCTTCACTTGGAACCCAAGGAAGTAGTTCAACTCGCCCATCATTGACATCTCAAACTTTTGAGTCATCACCCTGCTAAACTCCTCACAAGACTTTTGGTTAGTAGAACCAAATATTATGTCATCGACATAAATTTGGCACACAAAAAGGTCACCATCACAAGTCTTAGTGAAGAGAGTGGGATCGGCTTTCCCAACCTTAAAAGAATTAGCAATTAAGAAATTTCTAAGGCATTCATACCATGCTCTTGGGGCTTGCTTAAGTCCATGTAGCGCCTTAGAGAGCTTACACACATGGTCGGGGTACATGTCATCCTCAAAGCCAGGGGGTTGTTCCACGTACACCTCCTCCTTTATTGGCCCGTTGAGGAAAGCGCTCTTCACATCCATTTGAAACAACCTGAAAGAGTGGTGAGCGGCATAGGCTAATAATATTCTAATAGACTCTAGCCTAGCCACAGGAGCAAAAGTCTCCTCGAAATCCAAACCTGTGACTTGGGCATAACCTTTTGCCACAAGTCGAGCCTTGTTTCTTATCACCACTCCGTGCTCGTCTTGCTTGTTATGGAACACCCACTTGGTTCCCACAACATTTTGCTTTGGACGTGGCACCAGGCTCCAAACTTCATTCCTCTTGAAGTTGTTGAGCTCTTCCTGCATGGCCAACACCCAGTCCGGATCTTGCAAGGCCTCTTCTACCCTGAAAGGCTCAATAGAAGAGACAAACGAGTAATGCTCACAAAAATTAGCTAATCTTGAGCGAGTTGTTACTCCCTTGCTTATGTCACCCAGAATTTGATCGACGGGGTGATTTCTTTGAATCGTCGCTCGGACTTGGGTTGGAGGGGCCTGTGGTGTTTCTTCCTCCATTGCTTGTTCTTCTTGTGCTCCCCCTTGATCACACGCCTCTTCTTGATGAACTTGTCCATCATCTTGAGTAGGGGGATGCACCATTATTGATGACGAAGGTTGATCTTGCTCTTATTGTTCCTGTGGTCGCACATCTCCAATTGCCATGGTGCGTATTGCGGCCTTTGGAACATCATCTTCATCTATGTCATCAAGATCAACTTGCTCTCTTGGAGAGCCATTAGTCTCATCAAATACAACATCACTAGAGACTTCAAACCAACCCGATGATTTATTGAAGACTCTATACGCCTTTGTATTTGAGTCATACCCTAGTAAAAACCCTTCTACAGCTTTGGGAGCAAATTTGGAATGTCTACCTTTCTTCACCACAATGTAGCATTTGCTCCCAAATACACGAAAGTAAGAGACATTGGGTTTGTTACCGATAAGGAGTTCGTAGGAGGTCTTCTTGAGGAGACGATGCAGATAGAGCCGGTTTATGGCGTGGCAAGCTGTGTTCACAGCTTCCGACCAAAACCGCTCGAGCGTCTTGAACTCTCCAAGCATCGTCCTCGCCATGTCGATAAGTGTCCTGTTCTTTCTCTCTACCACACCGTTTTGCTGTGGTGTGTAGGGAGCGGAGAACTCAAGCTTGACACCTTCCTCCTCAAGATACTCCTCAACTTGTAAGTTCTTGAATTCGTACTCGTTGTCGCTCCTTATCTTTTTCACCTTGAGCTCAAATTCATTTTGAGCCCTCCTTAGAAAGCGCTTTAGGGTCCCTTGGGTTTCTGACTTATCCTGCAAAAAGAACACCCAAGTGAAGCGAGAAAAGTCATCTACAATTACAAGACCATACTTACTTCCCCCGATGCTAAGGTAGGCGACGAGTCCAAAGAGGTCCATGTGAAGAAGCTCCAGTGGTCTTGATGTTGTCATCACATTCTTGTTGTGATGAGTGCTTCCCACTTGTTTCCCTGCCTGACAAGCTGCACAAGGTCTATCTTTTTCGAAGCAGACATTGGTTAGTCCTAACACATGTTCTCCCTTTAGAAGTTTATGAAGGTTCTTCATCCCAACATGTGCTAGACGGCGATGCCACAACCAGCCCATACTAGTCTTAGCTATTAAGCATGCATCTAGATCGGCCTCCTCTTTCGAAAAATCAACTAAGTAGAGTTTGTCGTCTAATACACCCTTAAATGCTAATGAACTATCACTCCTTCTAAAGACAGAAACATCAACATTTGTAAACAAACAATTGTAGCCCATGTGGCACAATTGACTTACAGACAGGAGGTTGTAACCAAGCGACTCTACTAGAAATACGTTTGAAATGGAGTGCTCGTTGGTGATGGCTATCTTGCCCAAGCCTTTGACCTTGCCTTGGTTGCCATCTCCAAAGATGATCGTATCCTGGGAATCCTTGTTCTTGACGTAGGAGGTGAACATCTTCTTCTCCCCCGTCATGTGGTTTGTGCATCCGCTGTCGATAATCCTGCTTGATCCCCCGGATGCATAAACCTGCAAGGTAATTTACACTTGGGTTTTAGGTACCCAACTCTTGTTGGGTCCTACAAGGTTAGACACAATAGCCTTTGGAACCCAAATACAAGTCTTATCTCCCTCGCATTTGGATCCCAACTTCCTAGCAACTACTTTTTCATTCTTACAAAAAATTGCAAAAGAAGTATTGCAAGCATGGAAAATAGTAGAAGGTTCACTACATACTCTCCTAGGCACATGATGCACAACATGATTTCTCCTAGGCTTACCATGCACAAAAGTAGAGCTAGAGGCAATCATAGCATGTGAATTAAAGGCATCATGATCATAACTCCTATTATAATGAACATTCCTAGAAAATTTTCTATCATTATAATGAAAGCATGATTCCTTTGAGTACTACTAGTCATAGGGGCCTTCCCTTTCTCCCTGTTGAGAATGGGAGCCCTTTGGCTTGTTAAGTTCTTGGCTTCCTTTCGAAAACCAAGTCCATCCTTAATTGAGGGGTGTCTACCAACGGTGTAGGCATCCCTAGCAAAATTTAATTGATCAAAATTAATTTTGCAAGTCTTAAGTTGAGCATTAAGACTTGCCACCTCATCATTTAGTTTGGTAATAGACATAAGGTGTTCATCACAAGCATCAACATCAAAATCCCTACATCTATTACAAATACTAACATGCTCTACACATGAACTAGATTTATTTGCTTTCTCTAGCTTAGCATTTAAATCATCATTTATACTCTTTAAACTAGACACAGTTTAATGGCAAGCAGATAACTCAGAAGAAAGCATTTCATTCCTTTTAATCTCTAGAGCAAGGGATTTTTGAACACTAATAAACTTATCATGCTCTTCATACAAAATATCCTCTTGCTTTTCTAAAAGTCTATCCTTTTCATTTAAAGCATCAATTAGTTCATTAATCTTTTCTACTTTAGCTCTATCTAATCCTTTAAATAGACTAGAGTAATCTACTTCATCATCGGAGGAATCCTCATCACTAGAAGTAGAGTACTTGGGGGAATCTCGACCACTTACCTTCTTCTCCTTGGCCATGAGGAAAGTGTGGCGTTCGTTGGGGAAGAGCGAAGACTTGTTGAAGGCTGAGGCTGTCAGTCCTTCATCGTCGGAGTCGGATGAAGAGCAGTTCGAATCCCATTCTTTGCCAAGATGAGCCTCGCCTTTCGCCTTCCTATAGCTTTTCTTCTTCTCCTTCTTCCCATGTCTTTCTTCCCCCTAGTCATTTTCATTATCGAGACATTGAGCAATAAAATGACATGTCTTACCGAATTGAAGCAGGAGCGCTTTCCCCTTGTCTTATTCTTGTTGGGGTACTCCTTGCGTCCTTTTAGTGCGGTCTTAAAGCGCTTGATGATAAGTGCCATCTCATCTTCGTTGAGGCTCGCGGCCTCCATTTGTGCCACCTTGCTTGGTAGCATCTCCCTGTTGCTGGTTGCCTTGAGGGCAACGATTTGAGGCTTGTGGACGGTTAGTGGACCGTTTAGAGCATCGTCCACATATCGAGCCTCCTTCACCATCATGCGTCCGCTCACAAATTTCCCAAGAATCTCCTCGGGCGTCATCTTGGTGTACCTGGGATTCTCACGAATAAGGTTGACAATATGGGGGTCAATTACCGTAAATGACCTTAGCATTAGTCGGACGACGTCGTGGTCCGTCCATCTTGTGCTTCCATAGTTCCTAATCTTGTTGACCAGGGTCTTGAGCCTGTTGTATGTTTGTGTTGGCTCCTTTCCCCTGATCATCGTGAATCTTCCCAGCTTGCCTTCCACCAACTCCATTTTGGTGATCATGGTGGCGTCGTTTCCCTCATGTGATATCATGAGGGTATCCCAAATTTGCTTGGCGTTGTCCAAGCCGCTCACCTTGTTGTATTCATCCCTGCACAAAGATGCTAGCAAAACAGTGGTAGCTTGTGCATTCTTGTGAATTTGCTCATTAATAAACACAGGGTTATCTGTATTGTCAAAATGCATTTCATTTTCAACTATCTCCCAAATACTAGGATGGAGAGAAAATAAGTGACTACGCATTTTGTGACTCCAAAAAGAGTAGTCTTCTCCATCAAAGTGTGGAGGTTTACCAAGAGGAATTGAAAGCAAATGAGCATTGGAATTGAATGGAATACGAGAATAATCAAAAGAATAGTTTTGATTAACCGGTTTCTTTTTAGACGAGTCATTGTCGTCGTCGTCTCTTGGTGAAGAAGAGGAGGCGTCGCTGTTGTAGTAAATGATCTTCTTGATCCACCTCTTCTTCTTCCCGTCCCTCTTCTTGTGACTCGATCCTGAGTTAGTGGGCTTGTCGTCCCTTGGCTCGTTGAAGAGGGACTCCTTCTCCTTGTCGTTGACCACCATCCCCTTTTCCTTAGGATCCATCTCTTCGGGCGATTAGTCCCTTAGATGAAGAGAACGGCTCTGATACCAATTGAGAGCACCTAGAGGGGGGTGAAAAGGTGATCCTGTAGAATTCAACACTAAATTCCAACAACCTTGATTATAAAAATATTAGTGCGGGTTAATCAAGTCAATGAGACGAGCTCTTGCGAACACAGACAATCAAAGAAGGAACAATCACAAGAGACACGCGATTTTATCCCGTGGTTCGGCCAAGTAACACTTGTCTACTTCCACGTTGTGGCGTCCTAATGGACGAGGGTTGCACTCAACCCCTTTCAAGTGATCCAATGATCAACTTGAATACCACGACTTTTCTTCCTTATCTCTTTTTCCCGTTTGCGAGGAATCTCCACAAGTTGGAGTCTCTCGCCCTTACAACAAAGATCACAATGAAAGCACAAGAGTAAGGTTGGGGAGCAACACACACAAATCTGTAGCACACACACGCACACAAGCCAAGACTTGAGCTCAAAATGAAGCACAAAGAGTTCACAACTAGAACAGAGCTCAAATCACAAACACAATCGATCAAGTGCGCGGAGACGGAGTGTGGGAGATTTAGAATGCTTAGTGAATGCTTGGGTGGCTCCTCCATACGCCTAGGGGTCCCTTTTATAGCTCCAAGGCAGCTAGGACCGTTGGAGGCCAACAAGGAAGCCTATCCCTGCCTTCTGTCGGGTGGCACACCGGGTAGTCCGGTGCGCCACCGGACAGTCACTGTAGACGGTCCAGTGCGGATCTGTTTTCTTTCCTGGCGCAGATGACCGTTGCAGCACCAAGCCAGTTGGCGCACTGGACACTGTCCAGTGCACACCGGACAGTCCTGTGCCACCTGCCGACCGTTGGCGTGGGCCACGCGTCGCCCGCGGATTGTGCGGCCGACCATTGCGCTGGCGGCCGTTGGCTCACCGGATAGTCCGGTGCACCACCGGACAGTCCGGTGAATTATAGTCGTACGCCACCGAGATTTCCCGAGAGTGGCCTGTTCACCGGAGGCTGGCCTGGCGCACCGGACATTGTCCGGTGCACCACCGGACAGTCCGGTGTGCCAGGCCGAGCTGGACTTTGGTTGTACTCAGCCAAGTCTTTTGCAATTCTTTCTTTTCCTGTTTCTAGCACTTAGACACAATATGTTAGTACTCAAAACAATGCACTAAGTCTAGAAACGTACCTTGTCACATGATTTGCACTTTTTGCTTGTTTGGCACATAACAACTCAAAGATTATGTGTTGGCACTTAATCACCAAAACATTATAGAAGTGGCCCAAAGGCACATTTCCCTTTCAGTACCTCTTTTGACATAAAAGAAATCCCTTGATCTGTAGTCAAGGTCTGGGGAATGCCGAATCTATGAATAATATGTTCAGTTATGAACTCAATTACCTCCATTTGTGTCATGTTCTCCAGAGCAACGACTTCAGTCCACTTGGTAAAGTAGTCAGTGGCAACTAACACGAACCAATGCCCTTTTGATCATGAAGGATGAATTTCTCCTATAAAGTCCAATCCCCATCCTCCGAAAGGCCAAGGCTTGATAATAGGATGTAATTCGGCTGCAGGAACCAACTGTAAGTCGCCGAATTTTTGACATACTTGGCATCCTTTGTAGTATTTGAAACAATCGGCTATCATGTTAGGCCAATAGAAACCAGACCTTCGCAACAACCACTTCATCTTTGGAGCCGATTGATGGGTACCACAAATACCTTCATGTACTTCGACCATGACTAATATAGCATCACATGGGCCCAAGCATTTAAGCAGGACGTCGTCGACTGTTCGGCGGTAGAGTTCATCACTCATTAAAACATACTTGAAAGTTGTACGTCGAATGTTCTTATCTATCCTAACACTAGGATTCCGTAAATAATTAATTATGGGTGTCCTCCAATCACCTGCATCGGCTTCATTATCAGCCGAATCAATTAGAAGAACTTTCCTGGCAACCCCAGACAGTCCGGAGTTTTCACTCGGACGGTCCGCGACCTGGTGGATTGGTCCTGTGTAGGTTATCAGATTTTCAGTGTTGTGAAATCTCCCTCGCTTTATCCGATAACCTGATGCATCTTGTGCCAAATTGTTAGCCCTATGATTCTCAACTCTAGAGATGTGCCGAATACTGAATTCGTCAAAAGAATGAATTATGCCCCAACACTTTTCAAGTTAACTATTTAGAGTACTGTCGGTACCTTGAGACAGGGGTATCCCTTTCTACAGTATGAAGACGCCGCACCCGTACAACACCCCCCGGTCACACGGGAAGCAGCACCTGACCCCACCGCATGGGCAGGGTTGGGAGCACCGTGTGGCAAGGAAAGATAAAACTCCCCAAGGTGCATCGATAGGTCTGGACCTCCGAAAGGACGCCGGACCCCTGTACTAACGGGTCCGAAGCCCCCAAGAGGGCATGTCAGGCCCCTCAGGTAAGCCCTAGGTCCCTTAGAGTAGGGACCGGGCCCTAGCAGGGCTCCGAGACCTGGGAGACCCCGACACGAATAGGGGTCCGGTGCCGACACGTGTCCACCTCTCGAGTGGGACTTCCTGCCCAGGCGGAGCCCCGCTGCTGTCACTTGGCTTGAGGCCCGTGACATAAGCCAATGGGTCGAGCCTGACGTAAGGCCCATGCAGCCGCTCGACCTCAACATTTATTACGGAAGGGACGTGCTGCCTGCTACCACGCTGACAGGCGACAAGCCCTCTCGACATTAAATGTGCCTTGTCCAATCCGTTGGCAGACGACGTCAGGGTCGTCTAGCAGACGGCGTGCCTGACTAGTTCGTTGGTGGACAGTGCGCCGGTTCCGAGCGGAGCACTGTACCCATCTTCTCTTCTGCAAGAAGCTTCCCCTGCACGCCAAGGATACATAGATCTCAGACGACAGGACACAAGGGGATTGCCCCGACAGCAAATATTTATAGTCCCAAGTGCTATATTCTTTATGTCCTTGGGCCCACATGTCGGGGCCCAGTCCCATTGTGCATGCCCCCCTTCAGCTATAAAAGGGGAGGCATGTGATGTTACACACACACGCAATCTTAGGTCACACCTTAGACTCGCAAACTCATACAAGCTCACAAGCAATACATCTCACAGTGGAGTAGGGTATTACGCTCCGGCGGCCCGAACCACTCTAAATCCTTGTGTGTTCTTGAGTTCTTCTCGTTCATTCCGACGATCAAGCAAAACGCCTAAGCCCCTCCTCATCTCAGGATTTAGGGCGGGTGCACTCCGCCACCCGGTCGGAGATTTGCTCTCCGACATTTGGCGCGCCAGGTAGGGGTCTAGGCATTAGGTTTTTTGCTTGTATTTCCTGCTCAACACCATGGTCCGTATTGCCGAGCATCATGGCGAAACCTCTGAAGGCTTCTCCATGGAGGAGGAAGCTGCATCTTCTACGCTACAGAGCTCTAGCCATACGACGCTTGGTGCTGCAGCCATGCGCCCTGTACGGCGGCGCACACCAGGGTGGACGTCCTGGACTCTGTCAGGGGATACCCCCGCCAGAGAGCTCTCTGCGGCCAGAGAATTGTTGCGCCACTTGCCCAGCCCCACAGCTTCTCCAGGGGCTATGAGGCAGTGGCGCGACAACATAGACCGCCTCCTTGGCGTGGCACACACTGGCTCGGTCAGGCCCAGGCCTCGATCGTCCTGGCGCCGGCACAAAGCATCTGCCCCGGAGCGCACGCCCTCGGTGAGGACTGCCCCGACTGGAGATCTGCGAACGAAGCTCAACTGCAGACACGCAGAAGGAGATGTGTGGGTCCCTCTAGAGGGACCAGGAGACCTGCGGGATGAATTCAACCGCAGACACGCGTGCAGAGAAGCTTGTATCTCTTTGGAGAAGACGCGTGAGCGCTGTGGCAATCTCGAGCAAGATTCTGCAGCGGTCGCGCTGCAGGCCCCAGGGGATGCTCGATTCCAGACCAGCATCCCGTTGGCTGGAGTGGGTTGCGCTGCCCTAGCGGACCACCTCCGCGTGGCGACATGGCCGCCCAAGTTTCGGCCACATCTGCCAGAAAAATACGATGGTACAACAAACCCGTCACAATTCCTGCAGGTTTATGTCACCGCCATTACGACAGCGGGTGGAGACACCGCCGTATTGGCAACCTACTTCCATGTGGCCCTGTCTGGACCAGCCCGGACTTGGCTCATGAACCAAGCCCTAGGATCCATCTGCTCCTGGGAAGAGCTCTGTGCGCGGTTCATGGCAAACTTCGCGAGCGCTTACCAGCGGCATGAAGTGGAGGCACACCTCCATGGAGTGAGGCAGGAGCCCGGGGAGACCCTCCGAGCGTTCATTTCCCGCTTCACCAAGGTACGTGGGACAATCCCCCATATCTCGGATGCTTCCATCATCACTGCTTTCCGCCAGGGGGTACATGATGAGAAGATGCTAGAGAAGTTGGCCACACACGATGTGGACGACGTCACCACACTCCTTGCTCTGGCTGACAAGTGCGCCAGAGCCGCCGAGGGCCGTGCTTGTGAAAGGGAAATGTGCCCTTGGGCCATTTCTAAGTATTTTGGTGATTGAGTGCCAACACAAGTGCTTAAATGTAAATCTATGCCCATGAATGGACAAAGTGCAAATCAAGAGCAAAGGTATGTTTCTAAGTCTTAGTACATTGGTTTTGTGTACTAATATACTTGTCTAAGTATCAGAAACAGAAAGAAGAAGAAAAGAGAAGAGTTGGCTGTGTACAGCCAAGAGGCTGTTTCGGTCTGGGGCACCGGACTGTCCGGTGGTGCACCGGACAGTGTCCGGTGCGCCAGGCTGGCTCGAGCGAAGTGGCCGCTCTCGGGAATTCGCCGACGACGTACGGCTAAAATTCACCGGACTGTCCGGTGTGCACCGGACTGTCCGGTGGGCCAACGGTCGGCCGCGGAATCTGCGCGCGACACGTGGCCAAGCCAACGGCTAGAAGGGGGCAACGGACTGTCCGGTGTGCACCGGACATGTCCGGTGCGCCAACGGCTCCTAGATCTGCAACGGTTGGCTGTGCCATTTTAGGAAGGAAATCGGGCACCGGACAGTGTCCGGTGTGCACCGGACTGTCCGGTGCGCCCGATGACAGAAGGCAAGATCAGCCTTCCAGAATTGCTCTCAACGGCTCCTAGCTGCCTTGGGGCTATAAAAGGGACCCCTAGGCGCATGGAGGAGTACACCAAGCATCCTTTGAGCATCATTGATCACTCACACTTCATTCTTGCGCACTTGTTCGACATTCTAGTGATTTGAGCTCCGTTCTAGTGTGCTAGTTTCTTGAGCTCAAGTCTGGGTTTTGCGTGTGCGTATTCGCTGTGATCTTTGTGTCGTGTGTGAGTTGCTAACCCAAGTTCGAGCGATGATTCAAAGGGATCATCCCGTCGACCAAATTCTGGGTGATATTAGCAAGGGAGTAACTACTCGATCTCGATTAGTTAATTTTTGTGAGCATTACTCCTTTGTCTCTTCTATTGAGCCTTTCAGGGTAGAAGAGGCCTTGTTAGATCCGGACTGGGTGTTAGCCATGCAGGAGGAACTCAACAACTTCAAGCGCAATGAAGTTTGGACACTGGTGCCTCGTCCCAAGCTAAACGTTGTGGGAACCAAGTGGGTATTCCGCAACAAACAGGACGAGCACGGGGTGGTGACGAGGAACAAGGCTCGACTTGTGGCAAAAGGTTATGCCCAAGTCGCAGGTTTGGACTTTGAGGAGACGTTTGCTCCTGTGGCTAGGCTAGAATCAATTCGTATCTTGCTAGCATATGCCGCTCACCATTCTTTCAGGTTGTTCCAAATGGATGTGAAGAGCGCTTTCCTCAACGGGCCAATCAAGGAGGAGGTGTACGTGGAGCAACCCCCTGGCTTCGAGGATGAACGGTACCCCGACCACGTGTGTAAGCTCTCTAAGGCGCTCTATGGACTTAAGCAAGCCCCAAGAGCATGGTATGAATGCCTTAGAGACTTTCTAATTGTTAATGCTTTCAAGGTTGGGAAAGCCGATCCAACTCTTTTTACTGAGACATGCGATGGTGATTTGTTTGTATGCCAAATTTATGTCGATGACATAATATTTGGTTCTACTAACCAAAAGTCTTGTGAAGAGTTTAGCAGGGTGATGACGCAGAAATTCGAGATGTCGATGATGGGCGAGTTGAACTACTTCCTTGGGTTCCAAGTGAAGCAACTCAAAATGGCACCTTCATCTCCCAAACGAAGTACACACAAGATCTGCTAAAGCGGTTTGGGATGAAGGACGCCAAGCCCGCAAAGACTCCGATGGGGACCGACGGACACACCGACCTCAACAAAGGAGGTAAGTCCGTTGATCAAAAAGCATACCGGTCAATGATAGGGTCTTTACTTTATTTATGTGCTAGTAGACCGGACATTATGCTTAGCGTATGCATGTGTGCTAGATTTCAATCCGATCCTAAGGAGTGTCACTTAGTGGCGGTGAAGCGAATTCTTAGATATTTGGTTGCTACGCCTTGCTTCGGGCTCTGGTATCCAAAGGGGTCTACCTTTGACTTGGTTGGATACTCAGATTCCGACTATGCTGGATGTAAGGTCGATAGGAAGAGTACATCAGGGACGTGCCAATTCTTAGGAAGGTCCCTGGTGTCGTGGAACTCTAAGAAACAAACCTCCGTTGCCCTATCCACCGCTGAGGCCGAGTATGTTGCCGCAGGACAGTGTTGCGTGCAACTACTTTGGATGAGGCAAACCCTCAGGGACTTTGGCTACAATCTGAGCAAAGTCCCACTCCTATGTGACAATGAGAGTGCTATCCGCATGGCGGAAAATCCTGTTGAACACAGCCGCACAAAGCACATTGACATCCGGCATCACTTTTTGAGAGACCACCAGCAAAAGGGAGATATCGAGGTGTTTCATGTTAGCACCGAGAACCAGCTAGCTGATATCTTCACTAAGCCTCTAGATGAGAAGACCTTTTGCAGGTTGCGTAGTGAGCTAAATGTCTTAGATTCGCGGAACCTGGATTGATTTATAGCATACATGTGTTTATGCTTTAATCATGTTCATTCTGCATTGTGTTGTTTATTATGGTGCTCAAGTTGTACAAGCACTCCCCGGACCTCACAAGTCCTTGTGCCAGTAATGCACATATTTAGGGGGAGATGTGTTACAACTTGACCCTTTGAGACTAACCGTTTGCTTGAGTTTGATTGTTTTAGTCTCAAAGAAGGTTTGAAAGGGAAAGGTGGACTTGGACCGTGAAAGACTTCCACTGCACTCCGATGAGAGGGTAACTTATTCCAAGTTCATCTTTAAACTCTTATTGCCTATTTGCTCTTAATTGAAGATTTTGGTGAGGCAATGGGGTTAAAGGGCCAAGATTGATCCCGTTTTGGTGCTTGATGCCAAAGGGGGAGAAAATAAAGGCCAAAGCAATAAATGGATCAGCTACCACTTGAGAAACTTTGAAAACAGTAGGATAGAGCTTTTGGTTTGTCAAAACTCTTGCATTGTCTCTTTTGTCAAAAGTTGGCCTCTTGTAGGAAGAAAGTGTTGATTATGGGAAAAAGGGGGAGTTTTTGGAATCTTGAATCAATTTTCTTTGGAAAACCTCTCTTTATGTCTCTACAAGTGGATTTGACTTAGAGATAGGATTTTGAGTTTGATTTGCAAAAACAAACCAAGTGGTGGCAAAGGATGATCCATATATGCCAAATTGAATCAAAATAAATTTGAGTTTTTATTTGAAGTGAGATTGCACTTGTTCTAGTTGCTTTATGTTGTGTTGGCATAAATCACCAAAAAGGGGGAGATTGAAAGGGAAATGTGCCCTTGGGCCATTTCTAAGTATTTTGGTGATTGAGTGCCAACACAAGTGCTTAAATGTAAATCTATGCCCATGAATGGACAAAGTGCAAATCAAGAGCAAAGGTATGTTTCTAAGTCTTAGTACATTGGTTTTGTGTACGAATATACTTGTCTAAGTATCAGAAACAGAAAGAAGAAGAAAAGAGAAGAGTTGGCTGTGTACAGCCAAGAGGCTGTTTCGGTCTGGGGCACCGGACTGTCCGGTGGTGCACCGGACAGTGTCCGGTGCGCCAGGCTGGCTCGAGCGAAGTGGCCGCTCTCGGGAATTCGCCGACGACGTACGGCTAAAATTCACAGGACTGTCCGGTGTGCACCGGACTGCCGGTGAGCCAACGGTCGGCCGGGCCAACGGTCGGCCGCGGAATCTGCGCGCGACACGTGGCCAAGCCAACGGCTAGAAGGGGGCAACGGACTGTCCGGTGTGCACCGGACATGTCCGGTGCGCCAACGGCTCCTAGATCTGCAACGGTCGGCTGTGCCATTTTAGGAAGGAAATCGGGCACCGGACAGTGTCCGGTGTGCACCGGACTGTCCGGTGCGCCCGATGACAGAAGGCAAGATCAGCCTTCCAGAATTGCTCTCAACGGCTCCTAGCTGCCTTGGGGCTATAAAAGGGACCCCTAGGCGCATGGAGGAGTACACCAAGCATCCTTTGAGCATAATTGATCACTCACACTTCATTCTTGCACACTTGTTCGACATTCTAGTGATTTGAGCTCCGTTCTAGTGTGCTAGTTTCTTGAGCTCAAGTCTGGGTTTTGCGTGTGCGTATTCGCTGTGATCTTTGTGTCGTGTGTGAGTTGCTAATCCTTCCCTTGCTCTGTGATTCTTTGTGAACATCTTTTGTAAGGGCGAGAGGCTCCAAGCTGTGGAGATTCCTCGCAAGTGGGATTAAGAAAAGCAAAGCAACACAGTGGTATTCAAGTTGGTCTTTGGACCGCTTGAGAGGGGTTGATTGCAACCCTCGTCCGTTGGGACGCCACAACGTGGAGTAGGCAAGCGTTGGTCTTGGCCGAACCACGGGATAACCACCGTGCCATCTCTGTGATTGATATCTCTTGGTTATTGTGTTGTGTTGAGATCCTTCTCTAGCCACTTGGCAAATTACTGTGCTAACAATTAATCAAGTTTTGTGGCTTAAGATTTTGTAGTATTACAGGATCACCTATTCACCCCCCCTCTAGGTGCTCTCAGCTTGGCACTCGGTTGACTCAGATGTCATCACCCAGGGCGAGGCAGGAAGAAAAAGAGAAACAAGAACCACGGCCACGAAAAGCCACGGTTCGCTGTTTCAGTTGCTGCTGTCGCTACCGGGGACAGAGGCGAGCGCAGCAAACGCCCACGGCCCCAGGGATATGGCGGTGACACGTGCCTGGTGCACCCCAAGAGCCACCACCGAGCCGCCGACTGCCATGAGATTATCAAACTTGCATGACGCGTCAGCGAGCGGCGCGAGCAGTCCTTCAAGGACGACACGCCGCCCCACCACCGACCAAGCCAGAAGGGAGCTGACGGAAAAACCACGGATGCGGAAGGACAAGACCTCGGCTACCAGTCTCCCGAGGGGTGCCTAAAGGACGTTTTCACCAGAGATTCTGACTCCAGCGACGGTGGCGACCGTCGCAAGAAGCTGTATGTAATGTACGACGGAAGCTGGGAGCTCACCTCCCGCAGGAGTGTCAAGTCCCTACGCCGGGAGGTACTCTCACTGGTTCATGGCCATTGCCCATGATGGGTACTTGGTCCTCAAGATGCCGTCCCTCGTTGGGATCCTCACCGTGCAGGGCGACCGCACCGCCGCACTAGCCGTCGAGAAGCTACACACCCTGGCGGCAGAGATCACTCAGCTAGACGACGGAGGAAGAGGCCCTAGTACTAAGGCACCCTCCAAGGCGCCGAAGGTGCAGCCAACCAGGGCAGACTGTGGACCCGCGAAGCCATCCAGGTCGGTGCGGACCCCTCCCAGACCACCCGCATCACAGGGGATCTGGGAGAAAAATAGGAACTCGCGCTCGTCGCCTTCCTCTAAGCAAATGCCGACGTCTTCACTTGGGAGCCGTCGCAGATGCCTGGGATCCCCAGGGAGGTGATCGAGCACCAGCTAAAGGTTTACCCGGACGCCAGGCCGGTAAGCCAGAAGCCACGAAGGCAGTCCATGGAACGACAGGACTTCATCCAAGAAGAGGTCCGGAAGCTGTTGCACGCTGGCTTTATTGAAGAGGTTCATCACCCCGTGTGGCTGGCCAACCCAGTCGTTGTGCCGAAGGCCAACGGGAAGCTTCAGATGTGCATCGACTACACCAGCCTGAATAAGGCATGCCCCAAGGACCCGTATCCACTGCCGCGTATAGATCAGATTGTGGACTCTACTTCGGGGTGTGACCTCTTATCCTTCTTGGACGCTTACTCTGGTTTCCACCAAATTCGGATGGCTAAGGAGGATAGAAAGCATATCGCTTTTGTGACAGTAGATGGACTATACTGTTATGTTGTAATGCCCTACGGTCTGAGGAATGCCTTGCCAACCTTTGTTCGGGCAATGAGCAAGACCTTCGGGGACCTGATCTGGGATAAGGTGGAAATTTACGTCGATGACATCGTAGTCAAGACTAGGGAAGGGTCGGCTATAGTGGAAGACCTAGCCCTGGTTTTTGGCAAGCTGCGGGCAACCCGCACCAAGCTGAACCCGGAGAAATGCATTTTTGGTGTCTCCGCAGGGAAGTTGCTAGGGTTCCTGGTTTCATACCGGGGCATTGAAGCTAACCCGGAGAAAATCAAGGCTATTGAGGTAATGAGGCCTCCCGCCCGTGTTAAGGACATCCAGAAGCTTACCGGGTCGCTAGCAGCCCTTAGCCGCTTCATTTCGAGGTTGGCTGAGAGGGCGCTGCCTTTCTTCAAGCTCCTGCGGAAGTCAGGCCCATTTGCCTGGTCCGAAGAGGCGGAACAGGCCTTCAAAGAGTTGAAGCAGCACTTAGCTTCCCTGCCGATCCTGGTTGCTCCAGAGCCAGGGGAACCGCTATACCTATACATTGCGGCAGCTGCAAAAGCAGTAAGCATGGTGTTAGTCGCTGAGAGGGAGGCACAGGGAGGACAAGAACCTGGAAGTCTAGGGGCAGCTACAGAGACCCGGACTATCCAGAAGCCGGTCTACTACGTCAGCGAGGTCCTCCACGAAGCAAAGGCCAGGTACCTCGAGACGCACAAACTCCTGTACGCTGTGTTGGTCGCGTCCCGGAAGCTGCGTCATTATTTCCAAGCGCACAAGGTTGTAGTGGTGACCTCTTTTCCGTTAAGGGCCATCCTCTACAACCCAAACACCACTGGCAACATCGCCAAGTGGGCAGCAGAACTCGCCGAGTTCCAACTGAACTTCCAACCCCGCCACGCTATCAAAAGTCAGGTCCTGGCCGACTTCATCGTGGAATGGACTCCACCCCCGTGTACCCCCGGGGGGCCGGACCCTGCTCCGAACCCCACACCGGCGGAGCGCAGGGGTCCGATCTTCACCGAACCCCACTAGACGCTTTTCTTTGACGGGTCCGCCCGCCAACAAAGTGCTGGCGCGGGAGTGGTCCTCGCCGACCCAGGCGGAAACCAGTTGCAGTATGTGGTACGACTTGAATTCAAGGCCACCAACAACATGGCGGAGTATGAGGCGCTGATCTTCGGCCTATACGCGGCCCTATCCCTGGGGGTCCGCCGACTCCTCGTAAAGGGGGACTCTCAGCTCATCATCAAGCAGGTCCGCGGAGAATGTAGCTGCAACGAGCCTAGACTCGCTGCGTACCTCCTCCATGTGAGGACGCTGGAGAAGGATTTCACGACCCTGGAACTTCAACATGTTCCCCGGGCCGACAACTCAGCGGCAGATGACCTCTCCCAGAGGGCATCAACTCGGGCACCCGTGCCCGAGGGCGCCTTCGAAAGGCGGCTGCTGAGACCCACCGCCTAGCCGGCCGGACTGGACGAAGGGGGCGAGACCAGCACCTCGAAGCCGGCGGTCCCGGTGGCGTCCTAAGACCCACCAAAGGCTATGTGCGCTCTGGGGGACTCCGCTGACCCTTTAATGTCACAGTCAGCAACTCAGAGCGATCCCGATGCATGGATCTCCGAGATTCGGGACTACCTGAAGGAAAATATCCTTCCTGAAGACCATGTCTCCGCCGAGCGCATAGTGCGGCTGGCTAAGCGATACACGATGGTAGAAGGGGGTCTCTACCGCCGTGGCGCCAACGGCATACTCATGCGGTGCATTACCCAGGAAGAGGGTCGTGAGTTACTCACGGAGATCCATGAGGGGAGTGTGGAAGTCATTCTTCATCCCGCACGCTGGTCGGTAAGGCCTTCAGGCATGGTTTTTATTGGCCAACTGCCCTCCAGGATGCGACCAAGCTAGTAAAGTCCTATGAAGCGTGCCAGTACCACGCGAAGCAGATACACACACCAGCTCAGGCTCTGCAAATGATCCCGCCCTCCTGGTCGTTCGCCGTATGGGGGGTGGATATCCTGGGACCATTTCCTAGGGCTGTCGGCGGGTACTGGTACCTATTTGTCGCCATTGACAAGTTCACCAAGTGGCCAGAAGCCACCCCTGTGGTCAGCATCACCCAGGGCGCTGCTGTCGCTTTCCTCAAGTCGATCGTCTGTAGATTCGGGGTCCCAAGTCGTATCATTACAGACAATGGGACCCAGTTTACAAGCCGGGTCTTCCAGGAGTACTGTGAAGGCATCGGCACCCGGCTCTGCTTCGCGTCTGTGGCCCACCCCAGGAGCAACGGACAAGTGGAGAGAGCAAATGCAGAGATCCTTAGGGGACTCAAGACGCGTACCTATGACTGCTTAAAAAAGCACGGCGCAAATTGGGTCAGCGAGCTGCCCTCCGTGCTATGGGGGAACCGAACCACACCCAGCCAAGCCACCGGGGAGACCCCATTCTTCCTGGTCTATGGGGCCGAAGCCTGCCTTCCCCCGGAAATCATTATGGGCTCTCTGCGGGGCCAGCCGTTCGATGAGTCTGCGCAGGAACAGCTACGTCGCGAAGACGTGGACTTCATCGACGAGCACCGGTGGCAAGCAGCAGTCCGAAATGCACGGTACAACCAGGTGCTCAGGCGCTACCACCAACGGTTCGTGCATAATAGGAAGTTTGAAGTCGGGGACCTGGTTCTAAGGCGAATTCTGAACCGAAAAGGGCTCCACAAGCTCTCCCCCAGCTGGGAATGACCCTTCAAGGTGACAGAAATATGCCACCTCGGGTGCGTCTGCCTCGCCACAGATAATGGAGTACCTCTCCCCAACCCCTGGAATATAGAGCATCTCCGTAAGTTTTTCCCATAAAAATAGATTTGCAGGTCCGCCCTCAATACACCCGGTCTGTTGGTCTGCTCTCGTGTATATCCGGTTATAAGGAAGGGGCTCGACCCATAGAGCTGTTTTTTGGCTGGTTTTATTTCTAAATTTACAACTGTTATTACTATCTCACCACCCAGACGGTCTCCCTCCCTGGCTGGTATAACGACATCCGAATTGAGTAGCCAGACCTGGCAATTAGACAATGGGGTGGTTTGGGGCTGTACGGCCGCATGGTCAAGTACCGCAAGACTACACACGCCCCACCGCCCTGTTGCCGGTCCTATTGCGTGAATCAAAGGATAAGAAATACTAGCTGGCGGACCTTATGGGTGCGTTGCTAAGGGTACCTAGCCTAGGTCGTGTGTAGATAGGGTCCCGATAGGGATTGCCCCTTAGGGGTGATGGCGCCAGTGCCACCTTAAGAATCCTGGCATCCGGCCCTAACGTGTCGAGGCCATATCCTAGGGGGGCCAAGTACCGGGAAAGAAGCTGGCAGCAATGCACACAGCAGAGAAAAAATGGCATGCAGATAAGTTGTGATATCACCGACAAGTAGTACCTAAAGAGTATCTTACAAAATCAAAGACATATTGCAACCCGCTCCCCAGCGGAACCCTCATTTTTCTCCATGCAGGCCTGGCTACTCATCGTCAACAGGATCCCGTTGGAAGCGCCCGACCACCGCGTCCACAGCATCCTGCACGCTCTCCCGGGCAGCATCTTCAGTGTCGGCCACCGGACCCACAATAACCGGCCCCAAGGAGATAGTCGGGTCGTGGCTCCGGAAGCACGTCAAGACGTACTCGATGGCCGACCGGCAGAGTCTGCCGCCCTCGGCCTCCAAGCGGGCGCCAAGAACCTGATCCAGATGTTGGAGGCGGTCAGCAGCGGAATCCAGTATTGGGAGTGCGTCGGAGATGGACGCTAGCGACACTAATGCCGGGATGGGACTCATCCCCAATGGTACCAGCGCTGTGCTTGCCTCGCCAGCCCAAGCGGCGATGCGCTGAGCTCCGGCGCGTTGCTCTGCCTGGAGGTTGTCAAGTGTCTTCCTCATCACCTCCACTACCTGGGGGCCCGGGCCCGACTGCGTCGCCTGCGCTGCCTGGAACTGGCGGACCTGCTCCTCCAGCGTCTGCACTTTCTCTTCCAGACGCTTCACTTTCTCCTCTGCCTCGAGCTCAAGCTCATCCAACAGCTTGTTCCGCCTTGCCCACATCTCCTCCCTGAAGGCGAGGTCCTCCTCCTGCCAAGTGAGGTCAGTTGTTCATTTCGCCAGGGAAGCTTGCCTCGCCT
The DNA here is from genome assembly GCF_902167145.1 of Zea mays. Classification (NCBI taxonomy): domain Eukaryota; kingdom Viridiplantae; phylum Streptophyta; class Magnoliopsida; order Poales; family Poaceae; genus Zea; species Zea mays. The sequence continues at coordinate 36,369,134 of NC_050100.1, read as the reverse complement.
TGAGGTTTCCCTCCACGCGAGCAATATCACTGGCCTTGTCGGTGAGTTCCTGCTGCAGCTTCTGCAGCTTCGCCTCAGCCGTAGCTTGCTTGTCCCGCTATTTTTCCAGCACCACATTATAAGCCTTCAGCTTATCATGGAGTGCTGTGACGGCCTCCTCCTTTTGGTCTAGGTGTTTTTCTTCTTGTCCAAGCTTCTCTCCTTCCGGGTCACCTCCTCCTCTCGGTCAGACACCTTCCGTATGTCCTCCTTGAATTCCTCACGCTCCTGCTCAAGCTCAGCCTGCTCCGAGGCGAATTGGCAGGATGCCGCCTTAGTGCGCCTCTCCAGTTGGGAGCACCAGTCGCCAAGGTGCTGATGCTCGGTCTCGAGCGCCTTCCACTCTCGCCGGATAGCCGCCTCGGTTTCCTGGAGGGCCTGGTGAGCGCGAGTCAACACCTGAGGGAGAGGAGTCAGCGTCGCTCCAGGCTCGACACCAGACCGGAGTGGACGCCCAAGAATAACCTCCGGACCCTCCGGAGTTGGCGGAGGGACAGAGCCGGACGCGCCCCCCACGCCTACCACCGGTGGTGCATCCGACGGTATTGCCACTGTTGGGTCTGCAACAGCTGTTGGTGACGCTACCACTTCTGGACCCCTAGCTGGAACTTGGGGACCCGAAGGTGTTGCCTCGACGGTGACGGGCGGATCCTGAGGGCCCGATGGTGCCACCTCAGCACCAGCATCACCCTGCACGGTGGGGGCAGATGCAGCTAGAACCCCCTCGGCCGCCGCCGATGGTGGGCTTGGCGCCGACGCTGGTGGGGCTGCGGTAGCCATTGGCAGATCGCCGGTAACATTCCCAGCAGATGTATGCTGGTGGGGACCATACCCGCCTGTGGGCATGGCGGCCGACGAGGAAGGAGCATCCATGGTAGCCGCTGACGGATCGCCGACGACGTTCCCAGCAGGCGTATGCCGATGGGAACCAGACCCCCCGGCGGGCATGGCGGGTGGCGGGGAGGGAACGTCTATGGATGCCGAGGAATAGGAGGCCCTGACAGGCAAAGGGCGGATCAAGACCTGTCGACATAAAAGCTGCGATCAAGCGAACATTGGAGAGGGCCTAAGCTTACTTGGGACCGTGAACCTTCCAGTGGCCTTGGAAGCGGGGCACATGCTGGTGTTGTTGTTGCTGCTGCTGCCCCTGCTGCTGTTGCTGCCGCTGCCCCTGCAGTGGCGGCGGTCGGTCTGACACCGGCAGCGGCGGCGGTGGTATCTGATCTGAAGATGGTGGCGGTGGAGGGCTCGCGCCCCTCTGCCCGTCCTGGACCTGAGGTTCGGGCTCCTTAGTCCCACCAGCTATCTTCTGACGCTTCTAGGGAGAGCTCGAATCTCGAGGAAGATCCCCAACAAGGGACCCATCGGCGCAGCGCAGTCGGTGCCACCTTACTTCCTCTGACCTCCCGGTGGCGTCCGAAGTGGAGGAGCTACTTGCGGGCCCCTTGCCCTTGTCCGAGGGACTGGGGACTGCGGAAGAAACTCTGGGGGCAACATCAGTTGGTTGGGGGCCACCGACCAGTGCACTAAGAATGTGGATCCCCCGGTGGGGATCCCGACCACCGGTTTGGCGGACCGCCACACCACTCTCATCAAGGGTCGGCAGCCGGACCAGCACCACTGACCGCAGCCTAGGATTGTCGCAGATCGGCGAAATTCCCTAGGGGAGCATCAAGGATTCGGGGATAAAAGCCTCACCAGTGATCCCCCTCACCAAAATTTCCAACTGCTCCCAGGACAGATCGGTCCCGGGCCCGCGCTGGATCCTACCAATGTCGCTGGGGCCGGTAAACCAGCAACTCAGACGCAGCCTCCCCTGCAGCGGCATGACTCGGCGCTTCAGGAAATCCCCGAGTACGTGCATCGAGGTCAGGCCTCCAACCACCAGTTCCCTAATCCTGTCCAGGACGGGCTCGAACTCTGTCACGAGGCATGGTTTCACCCTCCACTGTTTCCGCTCAAGGCTGGGCCCGTCACTCGGAAGAGTAAGGCGGTCGCTGACCTCAGCGCTGGCGATCACCCAATCACTTCGCCAGTTCTCCCACCTCGCACCGCCAAGGGAGGCGATGTAGGTCATTATCGGATCTGACCTTGATTGGAAGTAGTAGGGCCCGAGGTGATCCTTGCCCTTCCCAGACCTCTCCAGAACGAAAAACTGGCAGAAAAGGGAAGTGCAATCCGCCACTCCCACAAACATCTCGCAGAAGTGGACAAAGATGGCCACCTGGAGAATGGAGTGGGGTGTGAGGTGCTGGAGTTGAAGCCCGAACTCCTCCAGCAACAGCAGGAAGAATGGTGAAATCGGCAGCGCCAAACCGCAGAAGAGATAGGGAACAAAGAGCACAAACTCCCCGGCGGCGAGATCGCCGAGGGGGGGTAGTGCAGGCACGGATCCTCCCGGCAAACGTAGGCGTGCCCCACCTAAGCAGGCGACGCACTGTGTCAAGCGCCACCTCGGTCTGATAGCGATCGGGACGAACCAGCGTAGCCATGGCGACCGCGGCGACGAAAAGCTGAGGAGCACGAGCGCGGAAGGGCGCGGAAGGCTTGGAGGTGAAAGGGCAGAGCAGTTGGGGAAAATGCGAAAGCAAAACCACTACGCGCGGAAGACCCCCTTTTCAAGAAAGGGCCCCCGCGCACCCTGGGGAAATCCTCCTGGCGCACACCTAGCGCCCGGACAGCTCAGTCACTGACAAAGGGGCTCGGGCCCACGAGTCACGTGGCTGAGGCGCTGGCCTCCATGCGCAGGAGAGGCGAACCGCCGCGCTCACTCCCACGTCGCCTTGGGGCCACCGCTGGAGGATATTCTCAACATAGGCGGGACCAGCAGAGCACCCCACGCATGCGGGGCATGACTGAACCGCCATGCGTGGGGGCCACACGCCGGTTGACCGCGAAAACCGGCACGGCGGTTGGTGTGGCCAGTAGCGAGCTGACAGCATGCGCACGCTGAGATAGTACGGCGCGCGCTAAGAAGATGCCCTAGTCACGCTATGACTATGCAGGATACAGATTTTGGCCCCACCTGCAGGCTCGCACCCTCCCCTGAGGTGGGCCCGGGGCCACTGTCGGTACCTTGAGACAGGGGTATCCCCTTCTACAGTATGAAGACGCCGCACCCGTACGACACCCCACGGTCGCACGGGAAGCAGCACCCGACCCCAACGCATGGGCAGGGTTGGGAGCACCGCGTGGCAAGGAAAGATAAAACTCCCCAAGGTGCATCGATAGGTCCGGACCTCCGAAAGGACGCCGGACCCCTGTACTAACGGGTTCGGAGCTCCCAAGAGGGCATGTCGGGCCCCTCGGGTAAGCCCCAGGTCCACCTCTCGAGTGGGACTTCCTACCCAGGCGGAGCCCCGCTGCTGCCGCTTCGCTTGAGGCTCGTGACATAAGCCAATGGGCCGAGCCTGACATAAGGCCCATGCAGCCGCTCGACCTCAGCATTTATTACGGAAGGGACGTGCCGCCTGCCACACGCTGACAGGCGACAAGCCCTCTCGACATTAAATGCGCCTTGTCCAATCCGTTGGCAGACGGCGTCAGGGTCGTCCAGCAGACGGGGCGCCTGACCAGTCTGTTGGCGGACAGTGCGCCGATTTCGAGCGGAGCACTGTACCCATCTTCTCTTCCGCAAGAAGCTTCCCCTGCACGCCAAGGATACATAGATCTCGGACGACAGGACACAAGGGGATTGCCCCGGCAACAAATATTTATAGTCCCAAGTGTTATATTCTTTATGTCCCTGGGCCCACATGTCAGGGCCCAGTCCCATTGTTCATGCCCCCTTCAGCTATAAAAGGGGAGACATGCGACATTACACACACACACACACGCAATCTTAGGTCACACCTTAGACTCACAAACTCATACAAGCTCACAAGCAATACATCTCATAGTGGAGTAGGGTATTACGCTCCGGCGGCCCGAACCACTCTAAATCCTTGTGTGTTCTTGAGTTCTTCCCATTCATTTCAACGATCAAGCAAAACGCCTAAGCCCCTCCTCATCTCAGGATTTAGGGCGGGTGCACTCCGCCACCCAGCCAGGGCCGGCGCTGACTACAGGGCTGCCAGGGTGGCTGCCCTGGGCCCCCAGATCCTAGGGGCCCCACCCCATGCATGCATATGTAGTAGTCTTCGATCAGTTGAAGGCTTGAAGCGATGGGCCCTGCATGCAATCAAGCCTGCAAGCAATCGTCCGCACAGGCCTGACCTGCTTGCTACCTGCCTCCCTATGCCTAATTAGATTAATTAGATTAGATCATCCGGCCATCCGTCCCAGCTATACCACGCGAACGCTTCGACTGCTCCTGCTCACAACTCGCCCTGACCTGATTCAGCAACGCGCCGCCGCCTAATTGGATCATCACACCGCCTTGGAGTCCAGGCAGGAATCAGGATGCCTGGTTCCATGGTTCGCCGTCGTATTGACGCCTTGCTTCGCCGGCAGCTCCACGCACTGATCCATCACGCACGCACGACGCACAAGATTTAGGTACGGTTCTCAGACCTATTGCCTAATCAGTGTGTGCTTGTTTGTGATCTGTAGTCCTGTAGATTAAATATATTTCGTTTTGCTTGTTTCAAATTTTATCTAGATCATGTCAACTAGAAAGTATGCATCGGGTAGTGAAAAAGGAAAAAAGGAAACGCCAAGATGAATTTATTGCCCTGGTTTCTGTAAGGGGGCCTCATTTCTGTGTTCGCCCTGGGCCACCAAAATCTCAGCTCCGGCCCTGCACCCGGCCAGAGATTTGCTCTCTGACAAGTACCATCAAAACATTGATATTCTTCTAATACCTATTGGACAACTAGCTGAGAATCACCAGATGCCTTCACATGTTTTACTCCCATACAATTTAAAAGTTCCAAGCTGAACAAAAGGGCCTCATATTCGGCTTGATTGTTAGTGCAATAAGTTTTCAATCGGCTAGAAAAGTCGAAGGAGACATTACTTGGTGAAACAAGCACGATGTCAATTCCTTGCCCTTCATTACAAACCAATCCATCAAAATATAAAGTCCAGGAAGTAACAGTGAGGTATGATATGTCTAGTTTATGAGTATCATTGGTCCGATGTTCTACAGTAAAATCTGCTATGACCTGGCCTTTCATAGATTTCAATGGTTCATAGGTCAAGTCATACTCTATAAGTGCATAGGCCCATTTACCAATCCTACCACTCATAATCGGGTTTTGCAACATGTATTTAATCACATTGGTTTGACTGGCAACGGTGCAATGACTAGACAGTAAATAACATCTACACTTGGTGCATGCATAAAATAGGCATAAGCATAACTTTTTGATATAAGTGTACCTCGTTTCAGCATCCACCAGCCTCCGACTTAGGTAGGTCACCACATGCTCCTTTCCTCCAGTCGCTTGCATTATAACAGCCCCAATAACCTTATCTTCAGCTGCAATATACAATCTGAACGGTACTCCTACTTGTGGTGCTTTTAACACGGGAGCCGAAGACAAATACTTTCTGATGAGATCAAACGCTTCCTGCTGTTCTGCCCCCAAGTGAATTTGGCATCATTCTTAAGCCGAAGGATAGGGGTGAAGGAATCAATCTTCCCAGCTAGGTTAGAAATAAACCTCCGCAAATAATTTATCTTGCCGAGAAACTTCTGCACTTCGACCTTACAGATTGGAGGTCCCACATTCCGAATGGATTTGATTCAGTCAGGGTCTATCTCTATACCATGTTTGTGAATGGTGAATCCTAAAAACTTACCAGCCGACACTCCAAAAGCACATTTACGTGGGTTCATTTTCAGACCATACTGACGTATTTTATCAAAGGCTTTGCGTAAATCAGCTATATGAGAGCTAAACTCAGCCGATTTGACTACAATATCATCAATGTAGACTTCTACAGTGTTTCCTAACAGCTCGTGAAAGATCAAATTCATAGCACTTTGATAAGTAGCACCTGCATTCTTTAGACCAAATGCAATAACAACCCACTCAAATAAACCAATGAAGCCTAGACACATAAAGGTCGTTTTAGACGCATCTTCTTCGGCCATGAAAATCTGATTAAATCCGGCATTACCATCAAGGAAGCTAATAAATTCTATTTCCTGACGCATTATTGATCAATGTGTCGGCTATGGGCATGGGATATTCGTCCATAAGAGTTGCTCTATTTAAATTGCGAAAATCAATGCATACTCTGAGCTTACCTGATTCCTTCTTCTCCACCGGCATAATATTGGAGACCCACTCTGCGTATCTGCAAGGTCTAATAAAATTAGCTTCTAGCAGCCGGTGAATTTCGTCCTTGATTCGTGTGAGAAGGTCTGGACGAAATGTTCTAGCTTTCTGCTTGAAAGGTCTGAAACCAGACTTAATGGGCAGCCGATGCTCTACGATCTCACGGCTTAATCCTGGCATCTCAGTGTAATTCCAAGACAAGCAATCCGAATATTCTTTCAATAGACCGATCATTTCATCTCTAGGATCGGTCTCCAGGGTCTTGTTCACAAACGTCGGTCTTGGAGTTTTACCATCTCCTATGTCGATTCCACCAAAGGATCGGCCGATGTAAACCCCTATCCTAATTTGTTGAGATCTCTGAATTCCTCTATCATGTCTCCCACAGAGGAATTAGATGATCTTTGTGTGATGGCGGACTCTTCGGTCTCGGGGGCTAGATCATCCATGATACTGATTTTATGCTGTGGCAGATGTCCAGTCTTAAAGACCGAACTGTTTTGTGAAAGATCGGACCATCCGGTCTTAGAAGCCGAACTGTCCATGACCAGGGACTCATTCATTTTGTGTGTACTCATCATTTAAACTTTATTTAGGATTTAGCCAATTTTCCATCGGCTCTAACATCACAAGAATAAAACCTTTTTTATCTATACTTATAAACTGATAATCAGAAAAGTCTACTAGGTCCAAAGTACAGGAGCATCGGCCAAAGTAGCAGTCTCATAGGTCCAAAGTACAGGAGCATCGGCCACAACAATACAGGCCGATGCATCAGCATGCACTTGTTCTACATCGTCGCCTACCCATTGTAGTAACATTTGATGTAACATAGAAGGTACACATTGGTTAGCATGAATCCAATCCCTGCCTAGGATTAGACTGTAATTTCCTTTTACATCAGCAACGAAGAATGCAGTAGTAAGGGTCTTAGTCCCGATGGTTAACTCAACGAACGTGACTCCCTTGGCTTTGATCGAACTATCAGTTCCAACGCCGCTGAGGGTCATGTTGGTCTTGACAAGTTCATCGTCTTGTTTACCTAGTTTTTTGTATAATGGATAAGGCATTAGATTTACAGCCCCCCGTCTATCAACATTTTAGCAATCGGTATCCCATCAATGTGACCACGCACGAAGAGCGGCTTCAAATGATTTACTGATTCCTTTGGTTTAGTGAAGGCGGCTTTTTTAGAACCAAAATCAAATTGAGCAACGACAGGTTCATCATTGCCGACAATAGTACAATCGGCGGAAAATGTGATAACATTTATGTCCATACCTGTGTGCTCTGGAGAAGCTTCGTAGTCGACCAGGTCTTCTCCTAGTAGGTCGTCCTCCTCCATGGGCGTTGTCACGTCGTTGTAGGTGTCCTGGCGCAGTGCGGATGGTCCGGACTCGAGAGTTGGACGGTCCGTGTTATCTGCAGATGGTCCGGCATTTACAGCCGGATTGTCTGCCGTACCTGTAGAGAGCTGTGGAGTTGCTGTCTCATTCTCTATCTTCGTGGCTGTTTGATTTATCTCAACGGCCTTTGGTCTCCACCTCTTTTGCGGTGGGGGGTACTGTGGATGCGTGTCATTGAATATTATTCAGCCTCCTTTTCCTGGTTCTCTTTTGCTCTTAGGTGCTGTAATTTCCGCTTTTGCGATCGTGTCAATCCCGATGAGCACTATCGAGGCATGGAGTATTTTGGATCGACTGTTTTAACATCAACTATATCTTCTCTTTTGCTTGTGTTGGCCGATTCACCAAAAATCATCGGCCCTTCATTATCTTTCTGTACGACGACATCCGCTGTGCCTATTTTGATAATGTCCTTCTTTGTCGTTCTCTTGGTTGCTGTAGATATATGCCCCCCTGCCGGATTGGTCGGCTTTTTGCGGCCGAGTGGTCCGGCAATCTTTCTGGGTTTGTGCCTGGTGACCAGATTGAGTAGTGCTCAATCGGTCTTGTACTGGAGGTGCCAACCTGTTGAATATACATGTTTGGGGTGCCCCCCAAGCGGGGTACTGTGGCATCCCAAACGATATTGTGGCATGTTCCACATGTGACTCAGGGCATATGGTGGTGGTATGTATGTATATGGATATGGCATAGGTGGATATGGGAGTGGACGTGTCCATGCAGGTATGTTAGGCCTCAACTGGACAGTATGACCTTCCATTTTTTTGATTGGTGAGGTGGTCCAATCGGTCTTACTTGTTGTTGCTCCTAAATGGGTGAGCGAGGTCGCTTCGTTGGCCGGTCACTTGGACCGGCCTTCTTTTTTACATATTTAGACAATAACTGGTTAAAGGTCGAACCGAATCTTACCAGTTGGCCAGCTGCCTTTACTGTGTTAGTTTTCCACGTACCTATTTCTGGTCGTCATGGTTTGAAGGTACGTGATCGTCGTGGTTCCTGGGCGTTTCCGAACTGGCCACTGGAATGGTCTGGACTTTTCGGAGGTGTCCCGGACCATTCACGTCTATGCGTCGGACCGTCTGCGATGCGCAAAATAGGTGTATGCGCCTGTCCCTTGCTTGCACCTGCCCTCCTGTGTTGGAGGTGGTGATGGTAACTTTCAAAGTCTCCCCTCCATTAGGAGTCTTTTCCGCCACCACTTTCCTGCAAGAGATTTTATTATTCTCATCGGCCTTCCGCGCGTTGCCGATGATGACTTCTTTGCCTTTGCCCTTATCGACTGTGCTAGGCCGGATTAGGACCTTTTTGCCCTCGAAGTCGATCACGTTCATTGGAAAGGGCTCCGTGTCTACCTGCATTTCCTGAAATTTCAATCGCCCTTTATTAATGGCCGATTGAATCTGTCGACGAAATACATTACAACCATTAGTGGCATGAGAAAATAGTAGTGCCACTTGCAATACGTGCAACGCTTTAGTTCGTCGGCGGATGGAATAGTATGATTTATCTTAATGTTACCATTTTTTAGCAATTCATCGAATATCTTGTCACACTTGCCCACATTAAATGTAAATTTAATTTCCTATTGCCGTTTCTTCTGATTCAGATGTAAGGAGGAATAAGACGAAGATTTGGCCTGTTTTGGCCAAACCATTTCAGAAGTGTACATCTCTGTTAATTCGTCATCTGAGCTACTTTGGTCACATTCTACTATATGAACATTGTGACGAATATTTTTGGCAGTTTCTTTGTTTCGGCTTTCACGGCCAAAGCTCTAATGTAATTGTGCTAGCGTGAAAAATTGGATGCCTTCTAATCTTTCTTTTAAATAATATCGCAATCCATTAAAAGCTAATCCTGCTAACTGTTTTTCTGCCAAATGAATCTTAAAGCATTAGTTTCTTGTATCCTGGAATCTCCAGATGTAATCATTGACCGATTCGTCTTTCGCTTGTCGCAGGGCCACTAAATCTACTAAATCTAACTCATAATCACCAGAAAAGAAATGATCATGGAATTTTTGTTCTAAATCCTCCATGACAAAATAGAATTGGGAGGTAATGTGGCATACCATGCGAATGCGGTTCCTGTTAAAGATAATGAGAATAAACGCACGCGGAACGCTTATGTGTCAGTCAATTCTCCTAATTGTGCTAGAAACTAGCCTATGTGTTCACGTGTGCTTTTCCCTTGGTCACCCAAAAATTTTGCGAATTCGGGTACCCTAGTTCCCTGTGGGTATGGGTGGTGATCAAATCGGCTGTCATAGGGCCTCCGATATGACTACCCCCAGGGACCATGCTTACTCCGAGCTTATCGCGGAACGCTCCGGTTATTTCTTCTCTTACTATGTCAATAGCAGCCGATGGGAGACCACTGACTTTTTGTCCCATTAGGGCTGATTTGGTGACCAGGGATCACCAGGGGGGTGTGGAGGGGATTGAGGGGGAAATTAGTTCATTTCCCACTCAATCCCCTCCAATCCTCCCATGATCCCCTTGTCACCAAATCAGCCCTTATAGGTGAGGTTGTTTAGACACTAGTTTGTTGTCTTCCCCCCATTGGTTTGAGTTATGTGGTGCATTACTATTTGCCCTATATGGTTCATAAGATTGACCGTTCCTTTCCGGCCTTCTAGGCGGGGCCGGAAAGTACTCGCTCACATGGGTCTGAGACTCCGTATTAATGGGCTGGTGCATTGTATAGTGTGATGGGAAGTGTTGCTGGGACGGGTGAGGTTTTAGGTAACGATCTTCCTCCAACATTCCTATGTCGGACCATCCAGTCGGATATGCGGACCATCCGTGATCATATGCGGACGGTCTGTCTGAGTGGTTTACGGTTTGTATAACATGTGGTGGCTCGGACGCATATCTCGGTAACTCATTAAAAATAGGACCGACCATTAGGTGCCCGGACGGCCCGCGCTCACGTGCGGACGGTCCGGACGTGTGCAGATCGGCTAATTTACTATCGATTTGTGGTTGCTCAGGGTACGTGTCCATTAGCATCCCATAAAGGGGTTGTGACAACCTATAGCCGATGAATTACGTGTATTTTCCCATAATTCAACCTCGTGCGAAGAAAAATTTGCAACAGTGGATTTATCAAATGCACGTACTATCCTTTTATAATCCTTTTGTATTCCCTCTACGATATGTTGCATTTGTTCTCGTTGTTCATCTATGTAAGCATTAAGAGATTGGAGCTCGTTGGTGTTACTTACATTGGGGATATCTGGTGTGGGCCGGAGCGAAGCCGGATCAGTCGTCCGTTGCCGAACGACCTTATTGTTTCTGTCCACCTTGAAGTTGGCCAGGAATCTCGCATTCGCTTCTTGGATCAGCTGCTCCTTGTGCTCCTCGAACTGGAGCTGTTCGTCAGCCGGCAAGGTCTCCCAAGTCGGCTCTATAATATTGCTGGGGGAGATGTCAGAGCTATCTCTTGAACCGGCCATTGAGGGCCGATTTGATGAGTCTATATGTGCTTTCCCCAGCGGAGTCGCCAAAAGTGTGTTGGTGCCTTTTTGGCGCCAATCACAGCGTGAGAACCGGCGGCGGTGCTCGCTGCACAGGCGCGGACGGTCCGCGACCTAGAGCAGGGCTTAGGGTTTCCTGCCGGACGGTCTGCGCGTGCGCAGGGGCGGCGGAAGTCGCCGGTGGCGCCTAGATCTCGCTCCCGGGAGGGACCCCGTCGGGGAGGAGAGATCCTAGGTGTTGTCTAGGCTCGGCAGGCCGACCTAGACTCCTTTAATCGACGTAGAGTCGAATAGAAGCGGAGAATTTGGGGATTGGAAGACTAAACTTAAACTAGATTAGAACTACTCCTAAGATAAAACGTAAATTGTATTGATTGTAGGTTCGATTGATGATTCCAAATAGAACCTATTCCTCTATTTTTATAGAGGAGGGGGCTGGACCCGTTACAAACAAACTCTCAGAGCTAATTCTGTGAATCTCATCAACAAACACAGTAAAAAAACTCGGAACTCTAATCTGTTCTGCGCGCGCGGACCGTCTGGCCCACAGGCGCAGACCGTCCGTACCGCGGACCGTCTGGCCCAGGACCGAACCGTCCGGCGGCTCGTTTTGGTGCTCAACACGTACATACGTATTCTCAGTAAGCTCAGGGCCGACGCTGACTACAGGGCTGCCAGGGCGGCCGCCCTGGGCCCCCACCCCATGCATGCATATGTAGTAGTCTTCGATCAGTTGAAGGCTTGAAGCGATGGGCCCTGCATGCAATCAAGCCTGCAAGCAATCGTCCGCACAGGCCTGACCTGCTTGCTACCTGCCTCCCTATGCCTAATTAGATTAATTAGATTAGATCATCCGGCCATCCGTCCCAGCTATACCACGCGAACGCTTCGACTGCTCCTGCTCACAACTCGCCCTGACCTGATTCAGCAACGCGCCGCCGCCTAATTGGATCATCACGCCGCCTTGGAGTCCAGGCAGGAATCAGGATGCCTGGTTCCGTGGTTCGCCGTCGCATTGACGCCTTGCTTCGCCGGCAGCTCCACGCACTGATCCATCACGCACGCACGACGCACAAGATTTAGGTACGGTTCTCAGACCTATTGCCTAATCAGTGTGTGCTTGTTTGTGATCTGTAGTCCTGTAGATTAAATATATTTCGTTTTGCTTGTTTCAAATTTTATCTAGATCATGTCAACTAGAAAGTATGCATCGGGTAGTGAAAAAGGAAAAAAAGGAAACGCCAAGATGAATTTATTGCCCTGGTTTCTGTAAGGGGGCCTCATTTCTGTGTTCGCCCTGGGCCACCAAAATCTCAGCTCCGGCCCTGAGTAAGCTCATAACGCTTTCGAACTATATATATTTTGAAAGATAGTTTATTCTCGATCATATATTTTGTGAGTTATAGCTAGGTGCAACTTGTAGTGTATTTTATGAGCATATATTTGTCTGAGCCGGGGGCGTGCAAATATGAATCCACTTGCACTCGCACTCGCACAATCGCACCACTGAATATCCGAAAAGGCTAGCCTAGTGGAACTCAGTTCTAAGCACGAAAAACCTTCTGCCAAACTTTTTTTTACAAGCATAATGCTTATACTACTACTAACAATTAAGGTATTGGGTGTTCAGCACTTCAGTATAGTAGTGTGGCCACTCTAGTTACCCTTAACCACTTGACTTTTCAGAACCTTGGTTGACCATAAAGTTGTCAAAAATAATAACATAATGCCCTGCCAAATTGGTTCACAATTGCGCAAGTGGGGGGATGGCAGCAACCAAATGTCAACCGCAAGGGCAGTTTGAATTGTGGTAACGATGGTTCGTGTAATACTCAAATTTGTATACAAAGGATATAGTAGAACTCCTCATTCTATGTGCCTTATTTGCATCATAAAAAGAGCATATATATAATTAAGGGTTATTAATTAAAACAAAAAAATATATATGCATCATGTTGGATATTTTTGTTTGCTTGTGCATCTAAATAACAATAACAATAATAGTGGAAACAAAAGAATGACTTGGAATGTAGAATCAACCCCAATTTGGACTTAGGGTTAAAATTGGAGAGAGAAGAGAGAAATACTATATAGATATAAGGAAAGGATATATATATATATATATATATATATATATATATATATATATATATATATATATATATATAATTAAATCCACCTGTTCATAATGGTGCTTCAATTTGAGCAATTCACTTAAGCATGAACTTCACAACAACATTTGGATTCAAATTGAAATTTGAAATAAGAAAAAAAAAATAAGAAAAGAAAAAGAAAAAGGGATAAAAACCTCACCTGGGCCGACTTCTCCCCTGCCCACATCCACTTATCTGCATCCGCTCGGCCCACTTCCCCAACCTCCCCTGCAGCCCATTCACCGCGCCAGCCATCGCCGTTCACTCCACGCGCGGCCACTTACAAGTGGGACCCACTTGTCGGGTTCGTCTCCTTCGCGTAACAGAAACCGCGCGGGAGCTTCGGCTGCCGTTGCGGGACCGAGTCGCTCGCCACCCCGCGGGAAAAGTGGAACTGTGGGTCCGAGCTCGCGGCGTCGTGGGGGATAAGACCCTCTGAGTCCTCCACAAACCCCCGCTCGCCCCGTACTGCTCTGCTCCGCCATTGGAGTGAAGATCCACCACCGCAGCGCAATCCGCACCATCGCCATCGGCGCCGCGTCCACGACTTCGTACTCGGGTGCCTCGCCGTGCTTCGGGGACAGAACCGGGGCCTCGCTACGGGGGAAGGGCGGCCGGTGACCTCGGAATTCGTCGTGTCGTCGTCCCAGGCGGGGGCGATTGCTCACCGGCGTTGTGTCGTCGCCGCGGAAGCACTGCGCGCGTGAGCAGCTTCACCCATCTTCCTAACACCGGTAATGACCCTCCCATCGTGTTCACTGTCGTTCGCTCATGGATCTGCACTAGAAATCGAGTAGGGGCTGACTCTGGGGGCCGGAGCAGGGCGCACGGCGGCGAAGGTCCGCCGTAGTGAGTGGGCGGCGCCGCTGCGACCCGGTAGCTCAGGGTAGGGGGCAGTTGGGCCGTCTGATCTTATCGGACGGTCTAGATTTGAACCAGCGTGAGCCGTTGATCTCAGGATGATCGGAAGAGATTAGATATGGTGTAACGTTTCGACCGGGACGATTTCAGCCGTAGATTTGTGATCCAGTGATTAACGTTAAATCCTCGACTCATTAAATCCTTACCATCGGATCTAGATCGGGCGGCTCTGGGCGGGTACCGGTTCGGCCGAGATCCGATCTAATCCGTGCCCTTGGCAAGTGATCCAACGACCAGAAAACATCCGTACCCCTTCGCGGGTCAGTATTGCTAAAGAGCCCCTGCGTTTATCAGAAATCAACCCGCCATCCAGAGAGCACTGTGCTCTGTGTCTTAGACAATTTACACCGAGAACCCTGTGCTTACCAGAAAATGAGGCCCGATCCAGAACTGTGTTAAATCGATTAAATGAATTAGAAATTGGATTTTTAATATGAAAATAAACCCTAGAACTTGTATAAATCATAGAAAATCCATTTTTAGTCCAAATTGAGCCATTCCAGTTTCTAAAATTTTGTAATATTATTCTTTAACACTTAGAGTCACTATTTTGACATGAACTCTGTTAGAAAATTAATTTATCAGTTAATCCTATTTTAATCACATTAAACCTTAGGAAATTCATAACTTGAATTCTATAACTCCAAATTTTGTGATTCCAGTTCCTATGATTTCATTTTAATATGTAGATTTTTACTGTATATTTTATTTACAAGTTTGGTGTGATGTTGATTTTGGCTATACATGTATGTAATGTGTTGATGCGAATAGACGAGCAAGCCACTGTGGAAACTGAGGTTCAACAGGTAGAGATAGCTGAGCAGGAGCTCATTGAAGGCAAGTTGTGCCCTTGATCACTTACTTTTTCCCAGCTATGTTCTTATTAATTATAATGATCTGCATAGGTTAATTTTGATGGGACCCAATAGGTTACCCTAGATTTGACTATCTTTATACCTTGTTTCACCACTGATTTTACTACTAAATTTTTGGGTAGTACATGCTATTGTTTTATGTGGTTTTGGGTATAGAGATATTTATTACTCATAATTACACTTTTATTATCTTTTTTTATTATTACTGCTCATGTTAAGATCATTATGTTAATGGGAACATGGAGCGACCACCCGGGAAAACAGTGCTACCACAAGGGTATAATGGGACGCCCTTGGCTGATTAACTAGGAAAGCTAGTGGAGGTCTTCCTTACCCGAAAGGGGCAAGGGCAGTAGGGGAGTGGTCAGTGTAGGGAGGTCCTTGGGTTGATTTTGCTGCGATGGCGGTCAAGCAAGAACCCTGCATTGGAGCTTCCTATAAACTGTAGCGGGATTTCTGAAGCTAGTGGAACTTTGTAAAGGCCTCGTAGTGTTACCCTGCCTCGCCTCCTCGGTAGAGGTGTATGAGATTGGCCATCTCTTGGCAGATGGGTAACATGACTTGTGGGTAAAGATGCGCAACCTCTGCAGAGTGTAAAACTAGTATACTAGCCGTGCTCACGGTCATGAGCGGCTCGGATCCTCACATGATTAATTATGGAACTTAAATTTAATTTGACATTTGCATCGCATTTGGGATTATTTTACTATTACTGTTCTTTATTATTATTAAGGTTTGGTATTTACTTACACTTAGTAATTGCTAATAAAATTTTGACCAACTTATAAAAGCAATGCTCAGCTCAGCCTTTATTTCATTGATCAGCCTTACACTTCATGAACTCCCACCTTTGGTGAGTTCATACCACATTATTCCCCACGACTTGTTGAGCGATGAACGTATGTGAGCTCACTCTTGCTGTCTCACACCCCCCACAGGAGAAGAACAGGTGGTTCAAGTGGAGCCAAGTATCGAGGAGTTCGATTCGATCTAGGTGGCGTCTCCCAGTCAGCTTTCTGGCGCCAAGGATAGATTTTAGATCCTGCGATATTTATCTCTTATATTGTAAGACTTCCGCTATGTAATAAAGTACTCTGATTATATTGTGACATTTATCTCTATACACTCTGTTATTATATATGTTGTCTTCTTTGGCGCATGTATGAGATGCACCCGGCTTTGTTCCTTAAAACCGGGTGTGACAGTTCGTTGGTTTGTGTTTTGAAGCAACTGCAAAGATGGTTTCCACTTTCCACCATGACTTGGAGAGGAAGGGCTGCCGTGTCTAGGAGGCAAGCGAGCGCGCGTGGCACTCTATCTTTTCTCTACTCATCCATGACTTAGACGAAGAGAGAGACCTCCACATATAAACGAATCATAGTCTTAAATTAGCAATCTCTGATATTATAGGTTCTACCATCCTCTTTTATGTCTTTAAGATTTTTTCTAGAATTTAATTGAATTTCTCTATTATGCTAGGCACTACAAGTAGGAATGGATTCGGATCGAATACGCATGGAAACAAATCTGAATGTCACTATTTACAATATTTTAATTCTAATACGGATACGAATACTATCGGATACAAATTCAAAATGGATAGTTCGAATTCGGATTCACATTCAGATACTTACTTGATTTGGAACATATCATCATAACAAATATTAATTTGTTTTATCGATAGATTTATAGTTGACAAAAATCATATTACAAGCAAATTATGAGCAATAGTACATATACATTATCTAGTTGAAACTTAGTTGAATATCATATTTTTAAATAAATTATTTATACCTGGTATATTTATATTTTGGACTTTAAATATAATCTTTTTGTGTATTAAGTATTTTTGTATTTTGGACTCTAAAAACTCCCATAATCTAATATATTCAAAATTAGACTTTTTAATATTAATTAAAATTTATCACTGTATATCACTAGTAACGTAAGATTAATACAATCATTTATTTATGATATGAATATTTTTAACATTTTAAATGGTGTACATTAGTTTTTAGTACACTATTTAAAGTTTAAAATCACTTGTAATTAGTAATTAGTAATAAAAGTAAGTTTAAATTGATTTTATCGAATATTTTTTCCTTTCGAATACGAATAGTATCGTATATTTCGTGGTTTTTGTCGAATGTTATCGAATACGAATCTTAAACCGGATAGAAAAAAACTGAATTCGGATATTTCTATTTAACATACGTATTAAAATCGAATACGAATATCTATATTAGCACTTTATCCGAATACAAATACGAATATTCGGTTCTCCATACGTCCAAATCTATCCCTAACTACAAATCCAATATTTTGCCCCTTCCCGCATCCCTCTCACCAATCTATCTGCATTCCTCCATTTTTTTCTCCTGTCGTTTTCCTTATTGGTTGTACTTCTTTGGTAGGGTTGAGCTAGCAACATTAGTACGCAAAAGGAGAGCTAAAACATGAACAACTTTTGGCTTTCAAGGTCAGTGGAGTGGAGGACTGGAGGCAATTGGACAAGCAGTTGCATGTCACTTTCCCTCGTTTTAGGCATTGGCCATCCCCTGGACTCACTTTTTTGCACCACCTTCCATGGTCCAATTTGTCCCAAACAAAAGAGTGAAAAGGGCACGAGGAAAAAAAGGACTTGCACAGAGAACGCAACGAAAAAGTTAGATAATGTTATTTATTTATCTACGAGCAGGAACCTCTTATTGATCTCCTGTTCTTTCTCCCATCCAAATTGCGTGCCGCCCCGCCGTCCACAAGTAGCTACCAGTGTGATTGGATCTCTGCTTGCATGCGAGGCTCGTGTGAGCCTGGCCGCCCGAATACGTAAGTTTTCTGGGTATCTACAGGTGCACCTAAATAACATTAGGTTGCACCAGTGTATGTGTGCTCAGTTTTTAAGATGCAGCGTACTAAACATGAGTCGAGTTATGGTCAATGCATACGAGGAGTCTGATTCTCCTACGCAACCAAAGAGGTATGTGAATCAGCGTGCATGTGAGGGGTCCTCTGATGATTTATCCAAAACAAATCAGTGCTGTCAGTCTGATTAGGAGCATCATGTTGAGATGGCAAAATCAAGAGCCCTCATGGAACGCCACCGAGCGCGTGAGCGCGACGGGGTTGGCGTGAAGGAGCGGCGAGCTTGTCGCCATGGCCTTCTTGGTGGCCTGCAGGCCCCTGGGCTCGAACACTGTCCCGAGCTTGTCACCTGCGCGGCTGCGCCCTGCTGCTCCCTGTCGCCTCTGACCCCGACGAGGGACCAGATGGAGCTCCTGGCCACCTCGTCCACATCGTCTATCCGGATGGTCTTGGGAGCCCACACCTTGGCGCTGCCGCTGCCATGGGCACTGCCGTTCCTCTTCCTCCCGTCGTCGCCGTCCCGGTCCCGCGGGTGCTTGCCCAGGCCCAGCCCCAGGGCGTGGGAGTCAAAGTCAGCGGCCCCGGATGATGATGAGACTGAAGGAGTACCGATGGTGGTGGTGGTGGGCGGCGGCGGCGACGACGACGACGAGAGGCCCTGCCCCTGCGACCGCGACGACGGGGGCTGCGGCTGCACCGGCCATGGCAGGCTCCAAGCCCCGGGAACCATGCAGCCCCAGTACCCCGGCGCGGCGGGGTATACCGGAATCGAGATGCCCGGCGAGAAATACGGCGCCGCCGGAGGTGGGCTGCTGTATGGCGGCCACCCGGTGTTAACGCTTGCTGGGTGGTGGTGCAGCTGCACTGGTCCGTCCCCGCTTGCTGCAGATTCGTCTACGACGGAAGACGTGCCGTCCCTGTCGGTCGACCCTTCGCTGCAAGTGCAAGGACGAGACGGGGTCCCGGCGGCGTCCCTGACCGGGGCCAGGTGGCCGAACTGCGCGGCGAGGTCCAGGCAGAGGCAGGCAAGGCCAGGACCGGGAGGGGCGAAGCTGAGCATCGCGCCGTTGGCAGTCGTCGTCGTCCTATGGAGGAGGTGCGAGTGCGAGGCGGCGGCGTTCTTGTTCTTGCGGCGGCCGGCCCCCACTGGCACGTTGCGCATGGCGCCGCCCGCGGTCCAGTAGCGCTGGCAGCGCTTGCAGAAGTGGCGCGGCTGCTTCGCGTTGTAGTTGTTGAAGTAGCAGAACTTGGTGTCCGCGCTGTTACAGCGCGGGCACGGCAGCACCTTGTCGGGCTCCCTCAGCTTCTCCCTCTGCCTGGCAGCGTCGCCGTCGCTGTGCTTCTTGGGGTCGTCATCGGCGTCCACGATCTCCGTCCAGTTGCTGCTGCTCTGCTGAAGATCCTGTTCAGTAGAAATGTAGAATGGTAAATTTTCATGTAAGATAAATGGGTTACAACAAGGCTGCTTCTTGTGTAGAAGAAAAATATTACATCTGCTTTAGGAAATTAGACATCTGATTTGAAATTTTAGTACTACTGCTAGTAGTGGTGCTTGATTCGTATTTAGGATGTGGAAGGCGGTCAGCGGAGACGACTAGAAACTCCTTTTAGTCTGAGCATAATACGTGGCCTTAGTGTTTTTTTCTCGCAAGCAAAAAAAAAATGGCACTCAGACGCAGCAGACTCCGCTGGAAATAAACTAAAACAGCAAGCAAGACGGCCAACCTTGGCGTCGCCGGACTCCGGCTCCGGCTCCGGCACGGGGATGGTCTTCCCGAAGAGCTTGATGAGGAAGTCTCCTCCTCCTTGGCACTCCGCAACCATCTTCTTCTCACTCCGATCGAAACAAACACAGAAGCTCCCGGCTTGCTGCTGCTGCTGCTTCAAGCGAAAACCGAGGCAGCTAGCTAGGCGACAGACGGACGAGGTCGACGTCCCGCAGGTAGGTAGCCGGAACCGGAGGAGACGAGGAGGCCGGCAAAAGGAAGGTCATTGAAATCTCAAATCTGGTATGGTGTGCTGCTGCCTGCTATGGACAGGCGAGCGGGTATAAGAGGGGAAGAAGGTGGGTGGGGGCCACGGCGAGGGGTGCACAGCCACAAGCTCGGCTTGTGGCCGCCGGGGGTGCGTTATTTGATTCTCCTCCTCGCTCGTGCTCGTATCGTGCTTCGCCTTTTCGTCCCGGGCGTCGCCGTCGCCGGGCAGCTGGCGCACGCTCCTTGGCTGTGCCTCTAGTGCTGTAAGTTTGGGCCGTGCCTGCTGGGCCAGCACGAGCCCGACACGAAATTAATGGCACGAAGCCCGGCCCAGCACGACCAAAAAATACTCGGGCCAGCACGGCACGTTACGCGGGCTGGGCCGTGCTTCTGTTTTCAGCCCGACGGCCCAAGTAGCCCGGCACGCCATAGTGGGCCGTGCTCGGGCCAGCCCGGCACGATTTAGGGTTAGGGTTGTTTTTTGGACGCCTCACACGGTCACAACCTCACGCGCCGCCGCTCGCTCATTTTTGGAAGCAGCAGCAGCAAGTCTGGGTGGCCGCCGTCTGCTCCTTCGTGCCCTCGAAGGCGTTCTGCAGGGAAGAAGCAGCAGCAGCAAGCCACGGCGAGGTGGAGGAGCAGCAGCAGCAAGTCTGCGGGGAAGCAGCAGCAAGTCTGGAGGAGGCAAGGTGGAGAAGGGCCACGGCGAAGCAGCAAGTCTGCGTGTCCTCTAGTTGCCCTCGAAGGTGTTCTGCGGAGAAGCAGCAAGTCTGCGTGTCCTCTGGCGCCTAAATTTGGGTCGTCTTCGTCACGCGAGCGCGTGCTCGCCGCCGGCGGTTCCTAGCTCCATTCGCTGCACATACCTGGCGCTAGTCCTGCAAGTTGCGGGCCGGGTCTGGGCCAGCACGGCCCGATGCAAGCCCGTCGTGCTTTAGGGCCGTGCTGGGCCTACGTTTTAGGAGGTGAGCACGTTTTGACCCGGCACGAAAGAAATTCGTGCTAGCACGGCACGAAGTATTTAAGCCCGAAGCACGACGGGCCCGTGCCGGGTCGGCCCGGCCCGGCCCAACTTGCAGGACTATGTGCCTCCCACGCTGCCCCGGTCCGATCGCCTTGCATGCTTTGCACTTTTTTATGCCGCTTTCTTTCTTTTCTTTCCTTTTCTTTTTAGAATATATATATACTAGGTGAATGCCCGTGTGTTGCAACGGGAACCTATAATAACATAATAACTTATATACAAAATGTGTCTTATATTGTTATAAGAAAATGTTTCATGGTCCATTTGTAATCCTATCCATACACAAATTTTGTTATTTTAATTTAGTTGTTTCACTACTACATTGCAACCATCAGTATCATGCAGACTTTGATATATGCCACGATTTGCATGGTCTCATCATTAAAGAGCACGTGCTACAACTGCCGATAGAAATTCTCTCGTACATTGTCAGTCATCAGGTACACACCACCATACACGCTTGCTTAAAAAAAACAAGTGTATGTGTTTGCGAAGAGAATTAAAGACAGACCGACACAAAAGCTACCCCGACGATGGCGAGTGGTCAATGCTGTCGGTCCTCCTCTGCGCCACCTCTGGCGCCAACATGACGTCATAGTCCTTGATATAATAGTCGTCGAACACGCACGACATGGCGAGTACCGATGACTCTTGGTTGGGCTGCCAAACGAAGTGCACCCCGAGCTCATCGGCGAGGTAGTACACCTAGCCGTTGCACCACCGGATGTGCTACTCCTCTACATACATCTTATTCGAGGACACTCACACAACGTCAGCAACGACCGTCGTCCCAGCGCACAAGAATTTATGACCGGTCAGTAGTGACTTACGTGGCAGGTTGAGCTTCAGGTGGATGATGAGCTGGACGGTGTGACGACGTCGTTGTCGGATGCGGTGCCCAGAACAACCCGAGAGTCGCCGGCGTTGGCGACGACCATGGGGTCCCCCTGTTTGAAGATGGACAGCGCAGTGCAGCCGCTCCGGACCACGTCCAAGCGGCGACTGCACCGGAGCTTGCCGAACACATTGATGCATGTGACCACGTAGTACTGCTTGCAGAGGTCGAACTGGTAGTCGCCAAGCTTCTTCTCGTCGACGATAAGGGACGCCAACACGAGCGCCTCCTGCCAGTGGTGTTTGTTCGGGGTTTTCAAGTAAGAAACATGAATTCATCTTTGACGTTGGTTTATAAAAATGACTCACAAGTCAGATCCATAGAAAAAATATTACGGAGAATAAATGTCACACATATAAAAAAGAATTTAAGTTGAAAACATTATTCAAACAAAAGAAATTACATGCAAGGCTCTTATTTAAATACTACTCCCTCCACCCAAAAAAATAATTCAGGAATCTCGTTGATAATTATCTACTACTACACATTGTGCAAAGGTAGCAGGTGGGCTTTAAGAGAGACGTAGTAGATATTTTTACTATAACAGATATTGACATAAACACACATGTGGTGTAGTGGTAGCTACGAGCACATTTGCTTGAGGGTCGCAGGTTCGAATCTCATTGGGCCACATTTGTGTTTTTAATTCAATTTTAGTTAGGCATGGGATGCACGTGGGAATGTGATTTGCGGGGAGGGGGGAATGGGAATAACAGAACACTGGCAGAACACGGAATGGCTTTGCGGGGAGGGGAGAATAAGAAAGACAGTGCGGGGAGGGGGAATGGGAATGACAGAACACGGAATGGCAACCTACCCCTTACCGCCTTAATAAGTAGTATAGATATACAGAATGTGTCTTATATTATTATAAGAAAATGTTTCATGATCCATTTATAATCCTAGCCATACATAAATTTTGTTATTTTAATTTAGCTGTTTCACTACTACATTGCAACCATCAATATCATGCAGACTTCGATATATGCCACGATTTGCATGGTCTCATCATTGAAGAGCATGTACCACACATGCAGATAGAAGTTCCCTCGTACATTGTCAATCATCAGGTACGCACCACTATACACGCTTGCTTAAACAAAAAAAAGCAAGTGTATGTGTTTGCGAAGAGAATTAAAGGTAGGCTGACACAAAAGCTACCCCGACGATGGCGAGTGGTCAATGCTGTCGGTCCTTCTCTGCGCCACCTCTGGCGCCAAGATGACGCCATAGTCCTTGATATAGTAGTCGTCGAACGCGCACGACATGGAGAGTACCGATGACTCTTGGCTGAGCTGCCAAACGAAGTGCACCCCGAGCTCATCAGCGAGGTAGTACACCTAGCCGTTGCACTACCGGATGTGCTACTCCTCTACATACATCTAGGGGTGGATATCGAGCTGGCTCGGCTCGACTCGACTCGACTCGAGCTGGCTTGTTAAGATAACGAGCTGGCTCGGCTCGACTCGTTATGTTAACGAGCTAAAGATCTAACTCGGCTCGACTCGTTTGCTGACTCGAGTTGGCTCGTTTAGCTCGCGAGTCAGCTCGATAATACCATGTCTAGTGTCTACGAACGGATATAAAAACATGTAGCAAAAGAAAAGAAGGAGATCTATTTAGAAAAAAGAATAGAGTTTGCAACTTAAGGTTCCACACTCAACAAAGAATACGATTAACTATAGTAGAGTAGAAGATTAACTATTTTGGATCAGAGATTATTGTGATTTGACTAATTACCCCAACTCGTTTGGCTCACGAGTTAGCTCGCGAGCCAGCTCGAGTTGGCTCGTTATCATAGCGAGTTGAAATACAAGCTCAACTCATTACAAATTATAAACGAGTCGAGTCGAGTCGAGCCACTATCGAATCGAGTCGAGCGAGTTAACGAGCTACGAGTTTTTCGTCCAGCTCTACATACATCTTGTTCGAGGACACTCACACAATGTCAGCAACGGCCGTCGTCCTAGCGCACAAGAATTTATGGCCGATCAGTAGTGACTTACGTGGTAGGTTGAGCTTTAGGTGGATGATTAGCTGGACGGTGTGACGACGCCATTGTCGGATGCGGTGCCCAGAACAACCCGAGAGTCGCCGGCATTGGCGACGACCATGAGGTCCCCCTGTTTGAAGATGGATAGCGCAGTGCAGCCGCTCCGGACCACGTCCAAGCAGTGGCTGCGCCGGAGCTTGCCGAACACATCGATGCATGCGGCCACGTAGTACTGCTTCCAGAGGTCGAACTGGCAGTCGCCAAGCTTCTTCTCGTCGTCGATGAGCGACGCCAACACGAGCGCCTCCTGCTAGTAGTGTTTGTTCGGGGTTTCCAAGTAAGAAACATGGATTCATCTTTGGCGTTGGTTTATAAAAATGATTCACAAGTCAGATCCATGGAAAAAATATTACGGAGAATAAATGTCACACATATAAAAAAGAATTTAAGTTGAAAACATTATTCAAACAAAAGAAATTGCATGCAAGGCTCTTATTTAAATACTACTCCCTCCATCCAAAAATATAATTCAGGAATCTCGTTGATAATTATCTACTACTACACATTGTGCAAAGGTAGAGGTGGGCTTTAGGAGAGATATAGTAGATATTTTTACTGTAACAGATATTGACATAAACAAACATGTGGTTTAGTGGTAGCTACGGGCACATTTGCTTGAGGGGTCGCAGGTTCGAATGTCAATGGGCCACATTTGTGTTTTTTTAATTTAATTTTAGTTAGGCGTCGGATGCACGTGGGAATGTGATTTGCGAGGAGGGGGGAATGGGAATAACAGAACACTGGCAGAACACGGAATGGCTTTGCGGGGAGGGGGAATGGGAATGACAATATATGCCACGATTTGCATGGTCTCATCATTGAAGAGCACGTACCACACATGCCGATAGGAGTTCCCTCGTACATTGTCAGTCATCAGGTACGCACCACTATATACGCTTGCTTAAACAAAAAAGCAAGTGTATGTGTTTGTGAAGAGAATTAAAGACAGGCCGATACAAAAGCTACGCTGACGATGGCGAGTGGTCAATGCTGTCGGTCCTCCTCTGTGCCACCTCTGGCGCCAAGATGACGCCATAGTCCTTGATATAGTAGTCGTCGAACGCGCACGACATGGAGAGTACCGATGACTCTTGGCTGGGCTGCCAAACGAAGTGCACCCCGATCTCATTAGCGAGGTAGTACACCTAGCCGTTGCACCACCGGATGTGCTACTCCTTTACATACATCTTGTTCGAGGACACTCACACAACGTCAGCAATGCCCGTCGTCCCAGCGCACAAGAATTTATGGCCGGTCAGTAGTGACTTACGTGGCAGGTTGAGCTTTAGGTGGATGATGAGTTGGACGGTGTGATGGCGCCGTTGTCGGATGCGATGCCCAGAATAACCCGAGAGTCGCCGACGTTGGTGACGACCATGAGGTCCCCTGTTTGAAGATGGACAGCGCGGTGCAGCCGCTCTGGACCACGTCCAAGCGGCGGCTGCGCCGGAGCTTGCCGAACACAGCGATGCATGCAGCCACATAATACTGCTTCCAGAGGTCGAACTGGTAGTCGCCAAGCTTCTTCTCGTCGTCGATGAGCGACGCCAATGCGAGCGGCTCCTGCTAGTGGTGTTTGTTCGGAGTTTCCAAGTAAGAAACATGGATTCATATTTGGCGTTGGTTTATGAAAATGACTCACAAGTCAGATCCATGGAAAAAATATTACGGAGAATAAATGTCACACATATAAAAAAGAATTTAAGTTGAAAACATTATTTAAACAAAAGAAATTGCATGCAAAGCTCTTATTTAAATACTACTCCCTCCATCCAAAAATATAATTCAGGAATCTCGTTGATAATTATCTACTACTACACATTGTGCAAAGGTAGCAGGTGGGCTTTAGGAGAGATGTAGTAGATATTTTTACTGTAACAGATATTGACATAAACACATATGTGGTGTAGTGGTAGCTACGAGCACATTTGCTTGAGGGTCGCAGGTTTGAACCCCATTGGGCCACATTTGTGTTTTTTTAATTTAATTTTAGTTAGGCGTGGGATGCACGTGGTAATGGGATTTGCGGGGAGGGGGGAATGAGAATGACAGAACACTGGCAGAACACGGAATGACTTTGCGGGGAGGGAAGAATAAGAAAGACAATGCGAGGAGGGGGAATGGAAATGACAGAACACGGAATAACAGCTACCCCTTACCGTCTTAATAAGTAGTAGAGATGCTGATTATATTTTATTTTCTATATAAAAAAGTAGTGCATGTTTACCAGCGGACAACAAGGATGGATGTAGCGATGGGGCGGATGGGGCTCCTGCCCTCTACCGCTCGAGCCGATGAAGTTCTAGTGGAGCCCCTCCTACGATTTAAAACATTGTTCTTCAGTTGTAATTTATAAATCGTTTGTCTTTTTAACCTAAGTTTGATGGTCTTATCTTATTTATAAAATTTCATATTTATTACTAATTTTTTATTGTAATATTATTTAGTATATAATATACTTTAAGTATGACTTTGAATTTTTATTTTTTTCGTAAAACATTTGAATAAGGTGAGCCGGTCAAACTTGACACAAAAAAGTCAAACAGATTATAATTTAGGACATAGGGAGTGCAGTTTAGGCTATCTCTAGCAGGTTACCCATCTCTATATCCATATTCAAACTTCACTCTGTGAATAGTACACTTTAAAATGCAAAACAATGTTTTAGGTGACTATACTGGTGAACTGGTGTACACAATCTTATAATCTTATTATGTATTTGATGACTTTTATCATTCATCGATTTTTTAATATAATAGTACTTCAATGTTGTGTTGATAAAGTGATTTAGTGAGATTATATCGTTGTAACAGTTTAATTTATGATGTGTTTGGTTTGAGAAACCACTTCGTCCAAAATGAGGTGGTGAATCATGGGTTTGTTTCTCAAATTTTGTGGGATGACCTCATTTCTCATATTAGTACTAACTAACTATGATGAATGGTGTCACACCCGGATTTCGGGGCACCAAGACCCGGGCGCGAACATAATCACCAGGTGTGCTGGGACCAAGTCTCACACATATGATGATTCATGGCACAGGATCGAATGTCACATCTTTACTACATAACAGGAGTTCTATACAAAATAAATAAATAATTACATTATAAGGAGACAACGGTCCAGCAACCCAAAGTTGACTGGGAGACGACGACCTAGATCTCTCACGAACTCATCGCAGCATCCTCCATGCGCCTCATCCTGCGGTACCTGTTCTTGACCTGTGGGGGGGTGTGAGACAGCAAGAGTGAGCTCACATACGTTCATCGCTCAACAAGTTGTGGGGAATAATGTGCATGAACTCGCCAAAGGTGGGAGCTCACGTGAAGTGTAAGGCTTACCAAAGAGGATGGTTAGAGCTGAGCATTGCTTTTAAAGCTGGTCAAAATTTTATTAGCAATTACTAAGTATAAGTAAATACCAACCCAATTAAGTAGTAGAACAAAAGTAACAACATCACCTGTGATGCAATGCATATGACAAATTGAATTTAGTTCCATAAGTTAATCATCAGAGAGTCCTGAGCTGCTCATGACCGTGAGCTCGGCTAGTATACCAGTTTTACACTCTGCAGAGGTTGTACCCTTTACCCACAAGTCGTGTATCCCATGTCGCCAGGGTTAGCTAGACCCTTAGACACTACCGAGGTGAATGGCTAGGGATCCACTACGAGGCCTTTACAAAGTTCCACTAGCTTCCGAAAACCCGCTACAGTTTATGAGAAGCGCACTTGCAAGAATCCCCCGTCTGACCGCCATCGCAGCAAAATCAACCCGAGAACCTCCTTGCATGCAACTCCCCTACTGCCCTTTCCCCTTTCGGGTAAGGTAGTCTTCCACTAGCTTTCCTAATTAATCAGCCAAGAGCGTTCATAAACCCTTGTGGTGGCACGTGTTTCTCAAGTTAAGCTCTATGTTCCAATTAACATTAATGATCTTGACATGAACATAAATAGAATAACAAAATAACTGGAACATAGATATGATAAATAATTATCCCAAATCCATGTAAAGCAATAGCAAACTACCCAAGTGATTCAGGGGTAAACAAGGTAATGAGATAAACAATCTAGGGTAACCTATTGGGTCCCATCAAAATTAACCTATGCATGAATAAATGATATTAAAGAACATTATTGGGTAAAAAGTGGTCAAGGGCACAACTTGCCTGGGACTTGAGATTCCAGGTACCAACTTGCTTTTCAGATGACACGTGTCATCGCGCTAGTCGTAGCAATACAAACAAACTTGGTATAGATAAAATTAAAATCACACCAAACATAAGAACAAACTAAATAATAATAATCTACGCGTTGCTACGAGACTAACGCAACTTGAATGGATCAAATCGAAGTTAAAACGGAGGAGTTATGATTTTCTGAAGATTCTATGTGTTTTGTACAAGATTAAATGAGATATAAATTTTAATGTGACTTTCATGTCAAAACAGTGGTACTAGATAATAGACAATAATATTACAAAATTATAGGAATTGGAACGGATTAATTTGGGCTTAATATGAATTTTCTATGAATTACCCAAGTTTTACAATTATTTTTATACTAAAAATCAATTTCTAAATCTATTTTTCCGGTTTTATTTAATTCCTAGACTGCGCCTCAATTTATATAGAAGCCAGGGGCCTCAGCGCAAGAATTCTTATGACTCAGTAAACACCCCGAGGGGACGGCGGGTTTATTCCAGTAAAACATAAGGTCTCTTTTGAAAGAAGCGCACGACGAAGGGGTATTGCCAGATTAGGACTGTCCGATCAGGAATCTAGGGCTCAGGTTAGTTCGGCGCAGTACGCGAACCGGTACGCACAATGGACCGTCCGATTGAAGATCAATGGCCCAGAAGACATCCATGCACGATTTGACCCCAACCGCACGATCCAAGATCAACGGTATCCATCTAACCACCGGACAGATAAGTTGAGATCCATTCTCAACGGTCCGATCAACCACCTACGACTCAGATCTTCTCCTCGAATCGGTATGGCTTGACCTAATCCTAGCCGCCCAACAAGGATCCGATGGATGCGAGCCGTCTTCCCCAACCAAGACCCGCGCACGGCGGAGCCCACGCCAGTGTTCACCAATTTCGCGCCCCAATGCTCCCCGCACTCATTCCGGCCACGATTCACGACAAGGGAAGTGACTTAAACATGGTGGGACTACATACCGCAGCTGGGAGACAATGGAGGGGGGTCGACCACGGGCGACAGCGATATGCGGCGGAGAACCGATTCCGGTGAGGAATTCCCCCAATTCCAGTCGATGTTCTCGCACCCAATGCCCACCAGCGCACGACCAGGACCGCGACCGTAAGTGCAGCCGGAGTGGCAGTCACCAGCGATGTTCCACGCGGCGGCTGTTGGCGAGATGGTCTGCGCGGCGCTAATCGACAAAGAAGGGAGAGCGAGGTAAGTCAACAGGTTGTGGCGAACTATGTATAGGACGGCGGGCACGACGCCCGTAACCGAGTCTGGTTCAACGGCCCCGCGCGGATTCCGCGCACACCACCGTCGATCGCGTCAAGGTTGTTAGCTGAGGAAGGTGGCGCTTGACAGCGTGGCCCACACGTCAGTAGCGCAGTGTCATGGCGCGGGCTGCGCACGGGGAAGGTGAGGATGGGCCGCGAAGTGAAATAAGGGAAATGGGCTGCCCAGGCGGGGGAGTAGAAGGGAAGGAGGGGGTTGGCAGGATGGGCCGGTGTGCGAATTTGGCCCAAACCGCAGACAGGTAAGTCTTTTATCCTTTTCTAATTTCTTATTCAAATGAAGATTAAATTCCAAATTCAAAACAAAGTGCTCACCAAAAATTCCAGCATGAAGTGCAAGTATATATATATATATATATTTGAATGTGTAGTAAAAAAACTATCTATAATTTCAATACTTTTAGTTTAGGAGAAAACCTAAAAATCTTCACCATAACTTATCTCTTGATTCAAATATTTTCTTCAAGGAGCGTTAATTTTAAAGTTTATAACAAATATATTGAAGGTGTTTCTTTTACTTATTGTTCCATAGTTTCAACTTGAACTTTAGTTTCAAGATTTGGATCTAAGTGTTAAACCACCAAGTTTTTGACATTACTATTCATTTACATTAGGGGAATATACTTACTAAAAGGTTCTATGACTTTATCACTCCCATCTTTTTGGAGAAACACATATGAATCTTTAAACTAGAATTTTGGGTGTTACAAATTCTACCCCCCTTAACAGAAATCTCGTCCTCGAGATTTGTAAGAGGATGTAGAAGAAATTGTTTGTAGTCTATGGGTTAGTTTCTAATTGATTTTAATACCAAAACTCTTCTTTTTTTTTTCTATATCACAAATTATCAGGTGATTAGGAAAGCATGGGTATATAGGGGTATAGCCACTTTATTATGCAGGATAAAATATATCTTTAAAGCTTTTATAGGTTTGGGTAAGAAAGAGTAGGATACGAAAAGACTCCATCCAAGATTGTGGATCTTGATTCCTTTGGAGGTATGGCTCGACTCTTATCATTCCTCAACGAGTTTGATCTCCTCCTTCTCGAGTCTTGGTGTCTTCATCCGGATTAGGGACAAGAGGTTTAAGATAGGTATGTAGGTAACACATTAGTAGGTTGAGTAGCTAGTTTAGTAGGTAGCTATAAGTTGAACGAGATTAGTCAGAATATAGTTTGGTTATTTGCTTTTAGATTGGTTGGATAAGTTATATAACCTATTATTTAGGTCAGGTTGTTGTGTATGGCCGAGTCGATCTAAGTCACCAATTTAGGCGCAAGTGAATTAGGATATGGCCTTATCTTTTGTACCAGTATCGAGTAACTCACTCTAGATTAGATCATAATGGATTAGATAAAGTCTAGATTAGGTTGGTAAGACTAGATTAAACTAGTTTAAGTTATATAGATTTACTAGGGTAGGATAATTATCATTAGGATATGTTAGAAGCTTTTGAGATAAGATGGATCTATGATGATAGATATATTTTAACGAGGGATAATCTAGTTTATCTAGTTATCTTATGAATTTTATTTATATATATTTATACTATATATATGCAGATGTAATTGTGGACATTACTCCACAACTTATCACACTCAACCAAAGATCCAAATCAGACAAATATCATAAGAACAAGCATTCAAGCATATAGATACTTATAAAAATAGTTTTGTTTTTTTCCCTAAGATTAGGTCTCCTATTCCTAAGGTCACTTTAGGTACGGGATTTCAAAGTGTGAAGTCCACATTTGTCTTTAGAAGGAAAAGATAAGAGTAATCAGAGTAAGCAGAAATAGATGAGAAAAGATTAAGATAAGTTTAGAAAAGAATCAGAGTAGCAAAGGTAAGTAGAGAATGGTTGTCCATCTCTATCTAGGTTTCGTCCTACAGTCAACATTCCTCTGGTACCACTTCTGTCACACCCGGATTTCGGGGCACCAAGACCCGGGCGTGAACATAATCACCAGGTGTGCTGGGACCAAGTCTCACACATATGATGATTCATGGCACAGGATCGAAAGTCACATCTTTACTACATAACAGGAGTTCTATACAAAATAAATAAATAATTACATTATAATGAGACAACGGTCCAGCAACCCAAAGTTGACTGGGAGACGACGACCTAGATCTCTCACGAACTCATCGCAGCATCCTCCATGCGCCTCATCCTGCGGTACCTCTTCTTGACCTGTGGGGGGTGTGAGACAGCAAGAGTGAGCTCACATACGTTCATCGCTCAACAAGTTGTGGGGAATAATGTGCATGAACTCGCCAAAGGTGGGAGCTCACGTGAAGTGTAAGGCTTACCAAAGAGGATGGTTAGAGTTGAGCATTGCTTTTTAAAGTTGGTCAAAATTTTATTAGCAATTACTAAGTATAAGTAAATACCAACCCAATTAAGTAGTAGAACAAAAGTAACAACATCACCTGTGATGCAATGCATATGACAAATTGAATTTAGTTCCATAAGTTAATCATCAGAGAGTCCTGAGCTGCTCATGACCGTGAGCTCGGCTAGTATACCAGTTTTACACTCTGCAGAGGTTGTACCCTTTACCCAAGTCGTGTATCCCATGTCGCCAGGGTTAGCTAGACCCTTAGACACTACCGAGGTGAATGGCTAGGGATCCACTACGAGGCCTTTACAAAGTTCCACTAGCTTCCGAAAACCCGCTACAGTTTATGAGAAGCGCACTTGCAAGAATCCCCCGTCTGACCGCCATCGCAGCAAAATCAACCCGAGAACCTCCTTGCATGCAACTCCCCTACTGCCCTTGCCCCTTTCGGGTAAGGTAGTCTTCCGCTAGCTTTCCTAATTAATCAGCCAAGGGCGTCCATAAACCCTTGTGGTGGCACGTGTTTCTCAAGTTAAGCTCTATGTTCCAATTAACATTAATGATCTTGACATGAACATAAATAGAATAACAAAATAACTGGAACATAGATATGATAAATAATTATCCCAAATCCATGTAAAGCAATAGCAAACTACCCAAGTGATTCAGGGGTAAACAAGGTAATGAGATAAACAATCTAGGGTAACCTATTGGGTCCCATCAAAATTAACCTATGCATGAATAAATGATATTAAAGAACATTATTGGGTAAAAAGTGGTCAAGGGCACAACTTGCCTGGGACTTGAGATTCCAGGTACCAACTTGCTTTTCAGATGACACGTGTCCTCGCGCTAGTCGTAGCAATACAAACAAACATGGTATAGATAAAATTAAAATCACACCAAACATAAGAACAAACTAAATAATAATAATCTACGCGTTGCTACGAGACTAACGCAACTTGAATGGATCAAATCGGAGTTAAAACTGATATTCTGAAGATTCTATGTGTTTTGTACAAGATTAAATGAGATATAAATTTTAATGTGACTTTCATGTCAAAATAGTGGTACTAGATAATAGACAATAATATTACAAAATTATA
The DNA here is from genome assembly GCF_902167145.1 of Zea mays. Classification (NCBI taxonomy): domain Eukaryota; kingdom Viridiplantae; phylum Streptophyta; class Magnoliopsida; order Poales; family Poaceae; genus Zea; species Zea mays. The sequence continues at coordinate 36,336,276 of NC_050100.1, read as the reverse complement.
GGAATTGGAACGGATTAATTTGGGCTTAATATGAATTTTCTATGAATTACCCAAGTTTTACAATTATTTTTATACTAAAAATCAATTTTTAAATCTATTTTTTCGGTTTTATTTAATTCCTAGACTGCGCCTTAATTTATATAGAAGCCAGGGGCCTCAGCGCAAGAATTCTTATGACTCAGTAAACACCCCGAGGGGACGGCGGGTTTATTCCAGTAAAACATAAGGTCTCTTTTGAAAGAAGCGCACGACGAAGTGGTATTGCCAGATTAGGACTGTCCGATCAGGAATCTAGGGCTCATGTTAGTTCGGCGCAGTACGCGAACCGGTACGCACAATGGACCGTCCGATTGAAGATCAATGGCCCAGAAGACATCCATGCACGATTTGACCCCAACCGCACGATCCAAGATCAACGGTATCCATCTAACCACCGGACAGATAAGTTGAGATCCATTCTCAACGGTTCGATCAACCACCTACGACTCAGATCTTCTCCTCGAATCGGTATGGCTTGACCTAATCCTAGCCGCCCAACAAGGATCCGATGGATGCGAGCCCTCTTCCCCAACCAAGACCCGCGCACGGCGGCGCCGCCCTTCACGCACGGCGGAGCCCACGCCAGTGTTTACCAATTTCGCGCCCCAATGCTCCCCGCACTCATTCCGGCCACGATTCACGACAAGGGAAGTGACTTAAACATGGTGGGACTACATACCACAGCTGGGAGACGATGGAGGGGGGTCGACCACGGGCGACAACGATATGCGGCGGAGAACCGATTCCAGTGAGGAATTCCCCCAATTCCAGCCGATGTTCTCGCACCCAATGCCCACCAGCGCACGACCAGGACCGCGACCGTAAGTGCGGCCGGAGTGGCAGTCACCAGCGATGTTCCACGCGGCGGCTGTTGGCGAGATGGTCTGCGCGGCGCTAATCGGCAAAGAAGGGAGAGCGAGGTAAGTCAACAGGTTGCGGCGAACTATTTATAGGACGGCGGGCACGACGCCCGCAACCGAGTCCGGTTCAACGGCCCCGCACGGATTCCGCGCACACCGCCGTCGATCGCGTCGAGGTTGTTAGCTGAGGAAGGTGGCGCTTGACAGCGTGGGCCCACACGTCAGTAGCGCAGTGTCATGGCGCGGGCTGAGCAGGGGGAAGGTGAGGATGGGCCGCGAAGTGAAATAAGGGAAATGGGCTGCCTAGGCGGGGGAGTAGAAGGGAAGGAGGGGATTGGCAGGATGGGCTGGTGTGCGAATTTGGCCCAAACCGCAGACAGGTAAGTCTTTTATCCTTTTCTAATTTCTTATTCAAATGAAGATTAAATTCCAAATTCAAAACAAAGTGCTCACCCAAAATTCCAGCATGAAGTGCAAGTATATATATATATATATATATATATTTGAATGTGTAGTAAAAAAAACTATCTATAATTTCAATACTTTTAGTTTAGGAGAAAACCTAAAAATCTTCACCATAACTTATCTCTTGATTCAAATATTTTCTTCAAGGAGCGTTAATTTTAAAGTTTATAATAAATATATTGAAGGTGTTTCTTTTACTTATTGTTCCATAGTTTCAACTTGAACTTTAGTTTCAAGATTTGGATCTAAGTGTTAAACCACCAAGTTTTTGACATTACTATTCATTTACATTAGGGTAATATACTTACTAAAAGGTTCTATGACTTTATCACTCCCATCTTTTTGGAGAAACACATATGAATCTTTAAACTAGAATTTTGGGTGTTACAAATGGGGTGGTGATGAATCAACTCATTTTATTTCACAAACCAAACAAAAAATGAGGAGTGAGAAGATAGATCAACTCATTACTAGAACCAAACACCCTAGCCTCTCCTAATTTTTTTCCTGGCTCGGGCTAACCCACCGAAGACGAGAAACAAGATCCAAACGTAGAAGGGCTACAAATAAAGCTCATACAACGCTTCATTTCCTGTGTGCTTGTTCCACTATGGTACTGTTTAGTTCACATATTTGTAACATAATGGGTAAATGATAACGTTAAATCATGTTTGTTTTAGTACAACCGTAATCAGATACCATACTAAAAATTGATACCGGACTATTCAAACTTGTTACCGCCAGTAATCGAGTGTAAATCATTACCATTACCATTTACGTTACATTTTGTGAACCAAACAACACCTATGTTTGTAATAGGTTGTTGGCAAAGACCAGGAGAAAAATTTCAAGACATCACATCGACTATAGATGTAATGTTTCTATTGATAAAATAGATGATCCATTGGTCGTCAGCATATTCCATCTTTTAACGCATTCATTTATAGTATTAGTTAGATACATGTAAGTTGCTACGATTTCTATATATTATATAGATATACCTTGTTTAAATACGATTCAAACATAGTTACAAATGTGAGGCCTTAAAGTTTAAAATAGTAGATGAAGGATAGCAGAAATTGTAGAGTGAAGTTCCAGGCTTGTGGTGAGCTATATAGTATACTAGAATCAGTAGCGCCCTATCGGGCGCCATACAGATTCCTTGAGACAGCACAAGTATCACATAAATGAAGACAAATGATTATATGTATATATATCGTACGCCTGTCTCATCCCCTGTAGTGACAATCAACCTACACCAGAAACATAAGTCGGCAATGAGTTAGTGGAAACGTTTTAAACATACGGAGGTAGTTTCTCTTTCCTTTTTTAAATCATGTGAAATCTGTCATGTTCTAAAATGTGACTAATTCAAATTGTAAACAGAGCATATGTGTACTGATCAGGTGGAGAATGGAATGAGGTTGGCACCTGGGAAGGACATTGAGATACTATGCCTACACATGCCTTGATATGCCAATAATAATATTGATGCTATTCCAAAGCATGTATATCCTGTGTAATCAGTCCAAAGGAACCTTTGAGTCTGTATACCTGAGACAATAACAGGAATGGCTCCTCAAGGCAAAAGCTTTTCCAAAACATTCATTTCTATCTTTCCAGAACCGTTGATCACATAGAACATGTAGATACAAGGAAACTCTGAATCAACTCATGAGCAACTCTAAGAAATCAGTTATTAGGGGGTGACTACCACAACTTATCTGTGTTTTTTATATTCAGATTAGACTATTTGTGGAGATCTATTACATCGCATCAAATCATTTTTCTCTCATGTTAGAAGGAAGAACCAAAAAACAAGGATGTGACACAAAAAAGGAGGTATGTGAATTTGGTTTGTAAAGACCAGGTAGGAGTTTAGTGAAATCATTCTTTTTGTTAGTCACGTTTTCCACTATCTAGCCAAACGGAGTGTTAAGTAGTTAGCCTCAAATCTCCTTTAACTAAATCTCATTCTCGATAAAACTTGTGATCCAAACAATCAGCTTGGGGAATTAAAACTGACTTGGTAGAACAAAGAAAAATTGAAGCACACAACTTGCATTGGGCCTGTTTTGAGCACTGTGCAAATCTGCATAAGTGTGTATACACAACCAACAAGCAAAATGCACTCATCAGTCATTTACTGCATATATAGATTTATAGTTCAAAAAATAATTGAAAAATAAAAGAAACGACATGAATGTAATTTGTATCATGTTACATACGAAAAAGACACCATGAATATTGAAAAGAAGGGCACTAATCAAAATAAAAATATGAAGATTCTAGAGTTCTCTAAAGAGGCCATACCTGCAAACTGAATGGTAAACAAACATGCACCCATGAATGCCTCCACACGATCTAGTTCACGAATGGCATGAGAACAAACCTAGACAATCTCCTGTGGACGGCACCCGGCGTGAGTAAACCAAATTTGATCTCCTGCGGACGACACACGACATGAGTGAGAAAATCGGATCTGTAGGACCGAGGAAGACGAAGAAAGGTAAACCGTAGACGGACACCACGAAACGTCAGGCGGAGAGGAGGAAAATGAGAGAGGAGGTAAAAAAGGAACACTCGGTACTCCTTATGGCCATCCCGCGCTGACGCCCATGCAGCGGTACTGCCGCCACGACGTGCCTTCGCTGTGGAGACAGTGCCCCGACGGACTCGACAAAGCGAGGGACCAGGAGGCTACCACGCGCAGCCCCAAAACCTCGACGAAAGCAACTGCAGGTGGGACCAACAAGGATCTGGGGGCAGCATGACAACAGGAGTTTGGTGTTCACGAGGAGAACTCGCGGGTGCGTGGAGCGAGGAGAAGCAGTCGAGTGGAGGCGAGGATGACCCTGCCGTGGCCTGTAGAGCGAGAAGCAGCAGGGAAAATGCTGTTTGGGGGGCACTGGTCAGACGGTGGAGGAAAACCGTCCGCGAAGCGTGGGCGCTCACGGGTTGCGTGGAGCGAGGAGAAGCAGCTGGATGGAGGATGGAGGCGAGGTCGACTCGGCCGTGAAGCAGGACACGGTAGAGAAAACGTTGTAGGGAGAGGGGACACGCGTCAGCCGGCGGAGGGCAGAGGTCCCGTGAAGCGCGGGGAGAGCTTGAAAGGGAGTCAGGTTTTAATATCTCCGATACCCATTAAGGCAAAACACAAAATATACATGTGCATTACAAGTTCATTTCAGCACGACTAAAGTTGACTATTTAAAACAATAAAACATTGTTACCTAGTAGAGGAACTAAAGTTCACATCAGCACAACTAAGCAGGTAGCATACATGTGCTACACAGGTACCACACGTGCATATGGCAACTGGGTTTGCTATAAATATAGGAAGATCGATCGTTACATGGTTAAATGTCCATATACTAGTGATACTATATGATACTTGTGGGGTCATCCTTTCTCTCTAAAAAATGAGTATATAAAATGTTTAAAGGCAGTGTTTTGACTCTATTATGAAAAAAGATTTAAATTAAATGGCATGGAAATCAATTGTGGGTGGAGAAAGGAATTGTAACACTCTTATCCACTCTCAGACCGGTTGTACTTACTTCTGACAGCCCTTTAGGATCATAAACTATCCCCACAGACCAACACAGGTCTTTTATACGCATTTTATCCTCACTCATGCGCACCTGAGAAGACTTCTCGGTCGACCACACATCCCAAGATTACTTTAGGCTAAGCATGCTTAACCTAGAGGTTTTTTGAGATAGGCTTCCGAAAAATAAGATGCGCCTTGTTGTTTGAATATTCTATTAATCCTATTAAACATTGTGCCATGATATCAAAATCTACCCCCTTAGAAGAACGACACCCTCGTCGGTCAACTCCAAGCTAGGAGCATTCCCTCTTGGCCATGTCTTTGTGTCCGGTGTCGTCATATGCCATGCCATGTGACCACTCTAAGCCCATATTTGTTATATGCTATATGCCCGAATCTCTAGCCCACACACGCCCATGAAAACTGTGAGGGTCGGCTCTGACCGGTGGTACTTACTTCTGGCAGTCCTTTAGGATCATAGATCATCCTCACAGACAAATATGAGTCTTTTATGTGTATTTTGTCCTCACTCATGCGCACGCGAGAAGACTTACCGGTCGGCCACCCATCTCAAGATTGCTCTATGTTAAACACGTTTAACATTAAGGTTTTTTCAAGATAGACTTTCGAAAAAGAAGAAGCACCTTTTTGGTATAAGTATTTTATTAATCCTATTAAGCTTTAGATCACAATATCGCAGTAATTTATCCTGCTTTGCTTTGCTTCAGTTCCTCCCAACTTACCATCCAAAAATAAAGTCCATTAAGTGTCTAGACGCGGACCTGATCCACCGTAGCAGATTGATACTTTTAATCCATCCCACACTAGTATTGTCAAGTTGATGACATACCAACAAGTTGGATTCTGTCACTCCGCCTTTTCTAGTTTTGGTTTCTTACCACGTCCACACCATCAACTTTCTCCTTCAAAGTTACGATACTTCCCAATATTACTGCATTTGTACTCTAACTTTATTGGTTATATAATACAAAATTAGGGGGTGTTTGGTTACACCCCGCTAAAATTTAGCCCATGTCCCATCGAATGTTTGAACCTCCGTTCCGGGTATTAAATGTAGTCGGATTATAAAACTAATTTGTCAGCCGAAGATTAAAAGACGAGACGAATCTAGTCCAGTTGGTTGGGTCTATATTTCATACTCCTATTTAAAAGTCAAACGCTTGATGTGACCCAAGCTAAACTTTAGCAGGAGCAACCAAACACCCCCTTAATGTAGGTCCGTAGAATGGAATCCTTTCGTATATGGCTATGCCAACAATACAAATAATCGTGCAAAATATTATTTTGCACCACTATTTACATAGTGAAATTTAAAATAAGAGATAAATAATAATATCTTCATCAGACTTTCTATTCCACTCTCTATCTCACTCCTTATTTTAAAATCTACTCTGCAAATAATACAATCAACAGTACAAAATATTACTTTGCACGACCGTTTACATGGTCTGCTGGAGATGACCTAAGCTGTTGGATATAACCTAATGCAGTAATGCATGTCCACACTGCATGCATTGAACTGGATGCTTGCTTGGAAACTGACAAGACGTGAGGGCAGTAGGCAGGGGTGGAGCCTGTCCTTTTTTTGGGTCAGCTGACCTCAGTAATTTTCTGAATATCTAATAGAGAAACGGTGTTAATAACAAAAGTTCTATATTGAAGATCCAGTAGATAAAACTAATGACCCCGATAAAATATTTGCTAGCTTCACTATTGCTAGTAGGGGTGGTAAATGAGCTTTAGATTTTACGCTATAAAATTTAACGATTGAATCAGAATAGGATCAAATTATATTCATATTTATTTTTGAACTTAAATTAATTAAGGACTCTAATTTATTGTGCAAAAATATTTGAATCATGATCCATCTCCAGGTGGACGTATCCATGATAAACAAACAGCAAAAGATTTACTTAAGATCATGTGGACGCGGTTCTATGAATGATGGGGCTCGCTAATGGTTGTAGTTTCATAGCGATAAATGATTGCAAGTGACCACTAATCTATCTATAAACTCAAACCACTGTCTTCCAACTCCTTCTTCTAGAAACTTAATCCCTAAAAACTAAACACCTCATTAATTTGCACAATAAGCCACGAGGAATAGCAAGAAAATCATGGAAACGTCTTTCCTTGACTTTAAGCTAGCGAGCTGAAATAGACCGCCAATTCACATTATCCTTTTTCTTTAGCAACGATAACCTCTGGGCACGTTTATCTCAGTGAAATTTGCATGATCAAGGACTTGTTTGTTAGCAAAGATTCGAGTTTAGATGTACCTATTGTATTGAATTTGAAAAAAACTAGCAAAATAGAAAACATCAGTGACGTTTAAAGCATTTGGCAACAATTTTTGCCTTTGATTCCTGAAAATCTAATTCTAGCTCAGCTGTCAGAAAGCCGATGCGAGCCGATGGTTATAGAAAAGCTAAAATATATTTGGTTAAAAACAAGTGTCAACTACATTATTGTCGGTGTTTTGAAACTCACTCAGACAAGTAAATTTATTGTGCGTATTCCGGGCTCTCGACGGTGTGCGCGGTGAGCGTAAGATTTATACTGGTTCAGGCAGAATGTCTCTACATTCAGTAATTGGCGGCTTGCGCTACTGGCACCATTGATGATCAAAGCTCGTAATGGATGTTACAAACAGGCGAGAGAGGGAGGAGACGCTCACAAGTCTCTTATCCGTGGTGGAGGTGGTTACAAGGTGGTGTCCAAGCTAAGTCTTGACTTGGCGACGGGGCTCCGGCCTCTATGGTCCTTCTCCTGTTCATCGGTCTTCTGGGCGTCGTCTCGTTCTAGATTCATCTTGACATCCGTCGTGTCTTCCGAGATCTAAGAGTTCGCCCTGATTCTCCCAAAAAGGAACCTCATGTGTCCGGGGGCCAGCCTCCTCCTTTTAATAGGATAAGGATGGGGTTGGCTAGCGGTGGCTTTTTTAGGAAGGAGCCACCGGGTGATGGTAACACTAGGTGTCTTACCATGGGGTAAAGCCATGTGTGCTTGCGGTCGCATGCCTGTCCCGTATTCTTTATTACGGACGGAGCGGGCAGCGTGGGTTCAAGCGCCATCATTTGGGCTATGTCCACCCCTGGCTTTCATAGCCTGGTGGTGCAACTCATCTTGTTATGCCCTGCCAGCGGTCTGCACACTCAGGCCTAGCCCCGATAGGTCATGAATGTGCAGTTTGCCGGGGAGACGCTGTCACACCCGGATTTAGGGGGCCAAACCCGAGCACGACTCACATGTGTGCTAGGATCAAGTCTCACACATATGATGACTCATGGTACAAAAACGAATGTCACATCATTAATATATAATAGAGTTCTGTATAAATAATTAAATAATTACATCATACGAAGACAACGATCTAGCAACCCAAAGTTGACTGGAAGACGACGGTCTAGACCACTCACGAACCCATCAAAACATCCTTCGTGTGCCGCATCCTATGGTACCTGCTCTTGACCTAGGGGATGTGATGACAACAAGGGTGATATCACATACGTTCATCGTCAACAAGTTGTGGAGAATAATATGCATGAACTCACCAAAGGTGGAAGCTCATGTGAAGTGTAAGGCTTACCAAAGGATATGGTTAAAGCTGAGCATTGCTTTTAGAGTTGGTCAAAATTTTATTAGCAACCCAATTAAATAAGAGATCAAAATTAATAATAACACTCGCGATGCAATGCATATGACAGGTTAAGTTTAGTTCCATAAATTAACTCATGCGAGAGTCCTGAGTCGCTCTTGACCATGAGCACGGCTGATATACCAAATTTACACTCTGCAGAGGTTGCGTCCTTTACCCACAAGTCGTGTTACCCATTTGCTAAGGGATCACGACTTCCCATTCATCTCTACCGAGGAGACGAGATAGGGTAGCACTGCGAGGCCTTTACAAAGTTCCACTAGCTTGAGTGCACCTAGAGGGGGGTGAATAGGTGATCCTATAAAAACTTGAAACTTAATGCCACAAAACTTGATTAGGAGTTAGCACAATAAAGCCAAGTGGCTAGAGAGGAGTTCTTGCAAAACACAATAACCACAAGACGATCAACACAGATAGGCATAGTGGTTTATCCCGTGGTTCGGCCAAGTCCAACACTTGCCTACTCCATGTTGTGGTGTCCCAATGGACGAGGGTTGCACTCAACCCCTCTCAAGCAGTCCAAAGACCCACTTGAATACCACGGTGTTTTGCTTTGTTTCACTATATCCCGCTTGCGAGGAATCTCCACAACTTGGAGCCTCTCGCCCTTACAATTTGATTAACACAAAGAATCACGGAAGTAAGGATGGGATGAGCAACACACACAAGACACAAAATCAGAGCAACAATACGCACACAAGTCACAACTTGAGCTCTCAACACAACTCAAAGAGTTCTCTACTCAAATGGAGCTCTAGTTGCTATCACAAGGATTCGAATGCGCGGAAATGAGGTCTTGGTGCTTAGGAATGCTCAAGGGATGCTTTTTTTGTGTTCTCCTCCATGCGCCTAGGGGTCCCTTTTATAGCCCCAAGGCAGCTAGGAGCCGTTGAGAGCATTCCAGGAAGGCAATTCTTGCCTTCTGTCGCCTAGCGCACCGGACAGTCCGGTGCACCACCGGACACTGTCCGGTGCGGATTTCTTTCCTGTTTTGGCGCAGCCGACCGTTGGCGTTTTGGAGCCGTTGGCGCACCGGACAGTCCAGTGCCCCCTTCAGACCGTTGGCCCGGCCACGCGTCACGCGCGGATTGCGCGGCCGACCGTTGGCCCGACCGACCGTTGGCTCACCGAACAGTCCGGTGAATTTTAGCCGTACGCCGCCGACGATTTCCCGAGGGTGGCCTTTTCACCAGAGCCAGCCTGGCGCACCGGACACTGTCCGGTGCACCTAGACCGAGCAGCCTTTTGGATGTACACAGCCAACTTCTCCATTATTGTTTCTCCTGTTTCTAGCACTTAGACACAATACATTAGTCTTCAAAACAATGTACTAAGTCTAGGAACATACCTTTAATCTTGATTTGCACTTCTTGAGTCCTTGGCATAATTCAACACTTAAGCACTTGTGTTGGACACTTAATCACCAAAATACTTAGAAATGGCCCAAGGGCACATTTCCCTTTCAATCTCCCCCTTTTTGGTGATTTATGCCAACACAACAAAAACAATACAAAGATGTGCAACATCAATGCAAATAAGAACACAGATTTGTTTTGAATCAAATTTGGCATATTTGGATCATTCTTTGCCACCACTTGATTTTGTTTTTGCAAATCAACCTCAATTTCCTATCTCTAAGTCAAACACACTTGTTGATACATAAAGAGAGTTGTTCCAAGAGAAATTGATCAAAGATTTCAAAACTCCCCCTTTTTCCCATAATCAACCATTCTCCCCCACAGGAGGCCAACTTTTGACAAGAGAGACAATAAGAGAGTTTTGTCAAACCAAAAGCTCTATTCTACTATTTTCAAAATTCTCAAGTGGTAGCTGATCCATTTATTGCTTTGGCCTTAATTTCTCCCCCTTTGGCATCAAGCACCAAAACGAGATCATTTGTGGCCCTAGAACCCCATTGCCTCACCAAAATCTTCAATTAAGAGTAAAAAGGCAATAAGAGCATGGAGATGAACTTGGAATAAGTTACCCTCTCATCAGAGTGCAGTGGAAGTCTTTCATGGTCCAAGTCCACCTTTCCCTTTCAATCCACCTTTGAGACTAAATCAAGCAAGCTCAAATACATGGTTAGTCTCAAAGGGTCAAGTTGTAGCACATCTCCCCCTAAATATGTGTATCACTTACAAATGGACTTGTGAGGTCCGGGGAGTGCTTGTACAACTTGAGCACCATAAATAAACAACACTATGTATAGAAGGAACATGATCAAAGCATGAAACACATGTATGCTATAAATCAATCCAAGTTCCATGAATCTAAGACATTTAGCTCACTACGCAGCCTGCAAAAGGTCTTCTCATCTAGAGGCTTGGTAAAGATATCGGCTAGCTGGTTCTCGGTTCTCACATAAAACACTTCGATATCTCCCTTTTGCTGGTGGTCTCTCAAAAAGTGATGCCGGATGTCTATGTGCTTTGTGCGGCTGTGTTCAACAGGATTATCCGCCATGCGGATAGCACTCTCATTATCACATAGGAGTGGGACTTTGCTCAGATTGTAGCCAAAGTCCCGGAGGGTTTGCCTCATCCAAAGTAGTTGCGCGCAACACTGTCCTGCGGCAACATACTCGGCCTCAGCGGTGGATAGGGCAACGGAAGTTTGTTTCTTAGAACTCCAGGACACCAGGGACCTTCCTAAGAATTGGCACGTCCCTGATGTACTCTTCCTATCAACCTTACATCCAGCATAATCGGAGTCTGAATATCCAATTAAGTCAAAGGTAGACCCCTTTGGATACCAGATCCCGAAGCAAGGCGTAGCGATTAAATATCTAAGAATTTGCTTCATGGCCACTAAGTGACATTCCCTTGGATCGGATTGAAATCTAGCACACATGCATACACTAAGCATAATATCCGGTCTACTAGCACATAAATAAAGCAAGGAACCTATCATAGACCGATATGCCTTTTGATCAACGGACTTACCTCCTTTGTTGAGGTCGACATGTCCGTCGGTTCCCATTGGAGTCTTTGCGGGCTTGGCGTCCTTCATCCCAAACCACTTTAGCAGGTCTTGCGTGTACTTCGTTTGGGAGATGAAGGTGCCGTCCTTGAGTTGCTTCACTTGGAACCCAAGGAAGTAGTTCAACTCGCCCATCATCGACATCTCAAATTTTTGAGTCATCACCCTGCTAAACTCTTCACAAGACTGTTGGTTAGTAGAACCAAATATTATGTCATCAACATAAATTTGGCACACAAATAAGTCACCATCACAAGTCTTAGTGAATAAAGTTGGATCGGCTTTCCCAACCTTGAAAGCATTAGCAATTAAGAAGTCTCTAAGGCATTCATACCATGCTCTTAGGGCTTGCTTAAGTCCATAGAGCGCCTTAGAGAGCTTACACACGTGGTTGGGGTACCGTTCATCCTCAAAGCCAGGGGGTTGCTCTACGTACACCTCCTCCTTGATTGGCCCGTTGAGGAAAGCGCTATTCACATCCATTTGGAACAACCTGAAAGAATGGTGAGCGGCATAGGCTAACAATATGCGAATTGACTCTAGCCTAGCCACAGGAGCAAAAGTCTCCTCAAAGTCCAAACCTGCGACTTGGGCATAACCTTTTGCCACAAGTCGAGCCTTGTTTCTCATCACCACCCCGTGCTCGTCCTGTTTGTTGCGGAACACCCACTTGGTTCCCACAACATTTTGCTTGGGACGCGGCACCAGTGTCCAAACTTCATTACGCTTGAAGTTGTTGAGCTCTTCCTGCATGGCCAACACCAAGTCCGGATCTAGCAAGGCCTCTTCTACCCTGAAAGGCTCAATAGAAGAGACAAAAGAGTAATGCTCACAAAAATTAACTAATCTAGAGCGAGTGGTTACTCCCTTGCTAATGTCACCCAAAATCTGGTCGACAGGATGGTTCCTTTGAATCATCGCTCGAACTTGAGTTGGAGGGGCCTGTGGTGCTTCTTCCTCTTCAACTTGGACATCTTGTGCTCCCCCTTGATCACACGCCTCCTCTTGAGGTACCTGTTCATCATCTTGGGTTGGGGGTGCATCATTGTTGAGGAAGAAGGTTGGTCTTGCTCCTTGAGTTCCAGCGGTTGTACGTCTCCGATCGCCATGGTACGAATTGCGTCCGATGGAACATCATCCTCATCTACATCATCAAGCTCAACTTGCTCTCTTGGAGAGCCATTAGTTTCATCAAATACAATGTCGCTAGAGACTTCAACCAAACCCGATGATTTGTTGAAGACTCTATACGCCTTTGTATTTGAGTCATAACCTAACAAAAACCCTTCTATAGCTTTGGGAGCAAATTTTGAGTTTCTACCTTTCTTCACCAGAATGTAGCATTTACTCCCAAAAACTTGAAAATACAAAACGTTGGTTTTGTTACCGGTTAGAAGCTCGTATGATGTCTTCTTGAGGAGGCGATGGAGATAGACTCGGTTTATGGCATGACAGGCCGTGTTCACAGCTTCCGACCAAAACCGTTCGGGCGTCTTGAATTATCCAAGCATCGTCCTAGCCATGTCTATGAGCGTCCTGTTCTTCCTCTCTACCACACCATTTTGCTGTGGTGTATAGGGAGCGGAGAACTCGTGCTTGATTCCTTCCTCCTCAAGGTACTCCTCCACTTGAAGGTTCTTGAATTCGGACCCGTTGTCGCTCCTTATCTTCTTCACCTTGAGCTCAAACTCATTTTGAGCTCTCCTTAGGAAGCGCTTGAGGGTCCCTTGGGTTTCAGATTTATCCTGCAAAAAGAGTACCCAAGTGAAGCGGGAAAAATCGTCAATAATTACTAAACCATACTTACTTCCCCCAATGCTGAGGTAGGCGATGGGTCCGAAGAGGTCCATATGCAACAGCTCCAGGGGTCTTGATGTGGTCATCACATTCTTGCTGTGGTGCGCACTTCCCACTTGTTTACCTGCTTGACAAGCTGCACAAGGTCTATCTTTTTCGAAATGCACATTTGTTAGACCTAACACATGTTCTCCCTTTAGAAGTTTGTGAAGGTTCTTTATTCCCACATGTGCTAGACGGCGATGCCACAGCCAGCCCATGCTAGTCTTAGCAATTAAGCATGCATCTAGACCGGCCTCCTCCTTTGCAAAATCAACTAAATAGAGTTTGTCGTCTAGTACACTCTTAAAAGCTAATGAACCGTCACTCTTTCTAAAGACAGACACATCTACATTTGTGAATAAGCAATTATATCCCATATTACATAATTGACTAACCGACAAAAGACTATAACCTAGCGACTCTACTAAAAATACATTGGAGATAGAGTGCTCATTTCATATGGCAATCTTGCCTAAGCCTTTAACCTTGCCTTGATTCTCGACACCGAATATGATTGAATCTTGGAAATCTTTATTCTTGACATAGGAGGTGAACATCTTCTTCTCCCCCGTCATGTGGTTTGTGCATCCGCTGTCGATAATCCATCTTGATCCCCCGGATGCATAAACCTGCAAGGCAAATTAGGCTTGGGTCTTAGGTACCCAACTCTTGTAGGGTCCTACAAGGTTAGTGACAATAGTCTTAGGAATCCAAATGCAAGTTTTGTCTCCCTTGCATTTTGCCCCTAATTTCCTAGCAACCACTTTCTTATCCTTTCTACAAATAGCAAAGGAAGCATTGCAAGCATGGTAAATTGTAGAATGTTCATTACTTACTTTCCTAGGTACATGAACAACATTTCTTCTAGGCATATGATGAACAACAGTTTTCCTAGCAAAATTTCTATCATGCATAATAGAAGAACTTGAAGCAATCATGGCATGAGAATCAAAAGCATCATAACTTCTATGAACATTCCTATAATATCTCTTGTCATGGTACATGAAAGCATGGTTCTTTTGAGCACTATTAGTCACAGGGGCCTTCCCTTTCTCCTTGGCGGAGATGGGAGCCTTATGACTTGTTAAGTTCTTGGCTTCCCTCTTAAAGCCAAGTCCATCCTTAATTGAGGGGTGTCTACCAATCGTGTAGGCATCCCTTGCAAATTTTAGTTTATCAAATTCACTTTTGCTAGTCTTAAGTTGAGCATTAAGACTAGCCACTTCATCCTTTAATTTAGAAATGGAGACTAGGTGTTCACTACAAGCATCAACATTAAAATCTTTACACCTATTGCAAACCACAACATGTTCTACACAAGAGGTTGATTTATTAGCTATTTCTAGTTTAGCATTCAAGTCATCATTGATACTCTTTAAGCTAGAAATAGATTCATGGCATGTAGACAATTCACATGAAAGCATTTCATTTCTTTTAACTTCTAAAGCAAGAGAATCTTGTGCACTTACAAATTTATCATGCTCTTCATATAAGAGACCTTCTTGCTTTTCTAAAAGTCTATTTTTCTCATTCAAAGCATCAATTAATTCATTGATCTTATCAATTTTAGTCCTATCTAATCCTTTGAATAAACTAGCATAGTCTACTTCATCATCTCTAGATTCATCATCACTTGAAGAGGCATAAGTAATAGTATTTAGAGTACTTACTTTCTTCTCCTTTGCCATGAGGCAGGTGTGATGCTCGTTGGGGAAGAGAGACGATTTGTTGAAGGCGGTGGCGGCGAGTCCTTCGTCGTCAGAGTCGGACGAAGAGCAATCCGAATCCCACTCCTTTCCAAGGTGTGCCTCGCCTTTAGCCTTCTTGTAAACCTTCTTGTTCTCTCTTTTCCCATTCTTTCCTTGTTCCTGGTCACTATCATTATTGGGACAATTAGCAATAAAGTGACCAATCTTACCACACTTGAAGCAGGAGCGCTTTCCCTTCGTCTTGCTCTTTTTGGGATGCTCCTTGCAACCCTTTAGCGCCGTCTTGAAGCGCTTGATGATGAGGGCCATTTCTTCCTCATTGAGCCCCGCCGCCTCAACTTGTGCCACCTTGCTAGGTAGCGCCTCCCTGCTATTTGTTGCCTTGAGAGCAATGGCTTGAGGCTCATGAATTGGACCATTCAACGCCTCATCGACGTATCTTGCCTCCTTGATCATCATCCGCCCGCTTACGAACTTTCCAAGTATTTCTTCGGGCGACATCTTGGTGTACCTAGGATTTTCACGAATATTGTTTACAAGATGTGGATCAAGAACAGTGAAAGACCTTAGCATTAGGCGGACGACGTCGTGGTCCGTCCATCGCGTGCTTCCATAGCTCCTTATTTTGTTGACGAGGGTCTTGAGCCTGTTGTATGTTTGGGTTGGCTCCTCCCCCCTGATCATTGTGAACCTTCCTAGTTTGCCTTCCACCAACTCCATCTTGGTGAGCATGGTGACATCGTTCCCCTCATGTGAGATCTTGAGGGTGTCCCAAATCTGCTTGGCGTTGTCCAACCGCTCACCTTATGGTACTCATCCCTGCACAATGAGGCTAACAACACAGTAGTAGCTTGTGTATTTTTATGAATTTGTTCATTGATGAACATGGGACTATCCGTACTATCAAAGTGCATTCCATTTTCTACTATCTCCCATATACTTGGATGGAGAGAGAACAAGTGGCTACGCATTTTGTGACTCCAAAATCCGTAGTCCTCTCCATCAAAGTGAGGGGGTTTATCGAGGGGAATGGAAAGCAAATGAGCATTGGAATTTTGTCAAATACGAGAGTAATCAAAAGAAAAGTTCGAGTTAACCGTCTTCTTTTTCTCGTAGTCGTTGTCGTCGTTGTCCTTTTGGGAAGAAGAGGACTCGTCGCTGTCGTCGTAGTAGACGATCTTCTTGATGCGCCTCTTCTTCTTCCCATCCTTCTTCTTATGACTTGAGCCTGAGTTAGTGGGCTTGTCGTCTTTTGGCTCATTGATGAAGGACTCCTTCTCCTTGTCATTGATCACTATCCCCTTTCCCTTAGGATCCATCCCTTCGGGCGATTAGTCCCTTTCTTGAAGAGAACGGCTCCGATACCAATTGAGTGCACCTAGAGGGGGGTGAATAGGTGATCCTGTAAAAACTTGAAACTTAATGCCACAAAACTTGATTAGGAGTTAGCACAATAAAGCCAAGTGGCTAGAGAGGAGTTCTTACAAAACACAATAACCACAAGACGATCAACACAGATAGGCACAGTGGTTTATCCCGTGGTTCGGCCAAGTCCAACACTTGCCTACTCCACGTTGTGGCGTCCCAATGGACGAGGGTTGCACTCAACCCCTCTCAAGCGGTCCAAAGACCCACTTGAATACCATGGTGTTTTGCTTTGTTTCACTATATCCCGCTTGCGAGGAATCTCCACAACTTGGAGCCTCTCGCCCTTACAATTTGATTAACACAAAGAATCACGGAAGTAAGGATGGGATGAGCAACACACACAAGACACAAAATCAGAGCAACAATACGCACACAAGTCACAACTTGAGCTCTCAACACAACTCAAAGAGTTCTCTACTCAAATGGAGCTCTAGTTGCTATCACAAGGATTCGAATGCGCGGAAATGAGGTCTTGGTGCTTAGGAATGCTCAAGGGATGCTTTTTTGTGTGTTCTCCTCCATGCGCCTAGGGGTCCCTTTTATAGCCCCAAGGCAGCTAGGAGCCGTTGAGAGCATTTCAGGAAGGCAATTCTTGCCTTCTGTCGCCTGGCGCACCGGACAGTCCGGTGCACCACCGGACACTGTCCGGTGCGGATTTCTTTCCTGTTTTGGCGCAGCTAACCGTTGGCGTTTTGGAGCCGTTGGCGCACCGGACAATGTCCGGTGCACAGCGGACAGTCCGGTGCCCCCTTCAGACCGTTGGCCCGGCCACGCGTCACGCGCAGATTGCGCGGCCGACCGTTGGCTCACCGGACAGTCTGGTGCACACCGGACAGTCCGGTGAATTTTAGCCGTAAGCCGCCGATGATTTCCCGAGGGCGGCCTTTTCACCAGAGCCAGCCTGGCGCACCGGACACTGTCCGGTGCACCACCGGACAGTCCGGTGCACCTAGACCGAGCAGCCTTTTGGCTGTACACAGCCAACTTCTCCATTATTGTTTCTCATGTTTCTAGCACTTAGACACAATACATTAGTCTTCAAAACAATGTACTAAGTCTAGGAACATACCTTTAATCTTGATTTGCACTTCTTGAGTCCTTGGCATAATTCAACACTTAAGCACTTGTGTTGGACACTTAATCACCAAAATACTTAGAAATGGCCCAAGGGCACATTTCCCTTTCATAGCTTCAGAAAACCTGCTATAGTTTCTGAGGAGGGCAATATAGGAATATGTCACCCGAAAAGCCATCGCAGCATGATCGACCCGACAACTTCCCTATAACGCAGCTCCTCTACCGCCCTTGCCCTTTTGGGTAAGGTAGTCCTCCACTAGCTTTCCTAATTAGTCCACCCTTGTGGTAGCACAGTTATCTCAAGTTAAGCTCCATGTTCCAATTAACACATTGATCTTGTCATGAACAATAATTAAAACAATAGCATAATTGTAACATGATCATAATCCAAATGTAACATTAATCCCAAAACCAGGTAGAGCAATAGCAAGTCTACCCAATAATTCATTTGTCTACAAGGGGTGGGGTAAACAAATCTAGGGAAACCTATTAGGTCCCATCAGATTAACCTGAGCATGTCATAGTGATTAACAAGAATACTATTAGGTAAAGAAAAGTGATCAAGGGCACAACAATACAAACAAACATGGTATAGGCAAAATTAACATCACACCAAACATAAGAACAAACTGCATAATAATGTTCTACGCATCGTAACGAGATCCTAGGTTCAAAAACCACTAATTTCGGAGTTACGGTTATAACGTTATGATTTTCCTAAGGTTTAAGTGTCTACTATAAAGCAAAGGAGGTACAAGATTTTAACCATAGGTTTCATAGCAATACAAGGCTGCTAAATGATAAACAATATTAATATGAAATTAATGCAACTGTAATGGATCAAAAAGGAGTTAAGATAAATTAATTATGAATTAAATAGAATTCTAGATTTATTTATATACTAGAAAACACTTTCTGAATTATTTTATTCCATTTCTTCACTTCCTGGGCTGCATTGTGAATTCCAGGACCTAATCATAATTTCTTTTGAATTAATCTGGTCGAGGAGTTGTTTTTTATAAAGTGTAACGACTCTTATGCAAAAAGGACTGACCGAAGGGGTATTCTCGGATCACAACCATTGGATCGCAATTGTACAGTCAGGATTAGATTTGTAAACATCCGAACCGATACGACATTTGGGCTCTTGGATCTACCATCAACGGCCTGGATTCCAAACAGTGAAGGTCTACGCACAACCATCCGACCATGGATCCATGGTCCGAATCATCCAGGGCGAACCGGCGGTAACCATCGCTTCTAATCTCGATCGTTTACTGCCGTATTGTAACACCCTGAATTTGGGGGTATAAAATTCTAAGTATCTACCAAATTCAGGTGTTACTCTTCTATCTCCCTCTAGTTTCTCTCTTTCTCTCTCTTTCTTTTTGGTAGAATTAGCTTAATTAGTGAGGGATCAATTATTTTATTTTCTCAATACAATATGAGTCATGAAATGTTGCATCATGATGAGCTTCAAATATTCTTTGAATTGTTGCACATGTTTGATTTGGTTTGAATTTGAAACTTGATTTGAATTTGAATTGAAACCCTAGAGAAAATAAATATAAAAGCATTAGAAATTCCCTGGAAAATGGAAACCCCTATTTCAGCCCAAGTCGACACAGCAGGCCCAGCCCCGCGCGCGCCCGCGCGCCCTTAGCCCCTGACAGGCGGACCCCGCCTCTCGGCGCCAGCCCGCACGCCCCTTCTCTCCCTCTCTCCCTCTCACTGCTCTGTGGGGTCGGCCTGTCGGCGCCGATCCCCTCATGCACGCGCTCACTCTCTCTCCCTGCCCCGTGGACCCCACCCGTCAGACCCCGTCCCTAACCTGCCGCCCACGCACCCGCCGTGGACGCGCCCACGTCTGCGCGTTTTTCGGCCACCCCTGCACGCCCTCGCCCCTTTAGAGGTCGTGCCCTGCTCGCCCACTTCCCCCTGTTCATTTGTGTCGGGGACCATAATTAGGGGTACCCTCAAGGCTCCTAATTCTCAGCTGGTAACCCCCATCAGCATAAAGCTGTAAAGGCCTGATGGGTGCGATCAAGTCAGGGATCAGTCCATTCGAGGGACTCGATCACGCCTCGCCCGAGCCTAGCCTCGGACAAGGGCAGCTGACCCCGGAGGATCACCGCCTCGCCCGAGGCCCCCCTCCAGCGGCGAACACGTTCCCGGCTCGCCCGAGGCCCTGTCTTCGCCGAGAAGCAACCCCGACCAAATCGCAGGAGCATTTAATGCAAAGGTGGCCTGACACCTTTATCCTGACGCGTGCCCCTCAGCTGACAGAGCCGAAGTGACCGCCGTCACTTCGCCGCTCCACTGACCGGTCTGATAGAAAGACAGCGCCGCCTGCGCCGCTCCGACTGCGGTGCCACTTGACAGAGTGAGGCTGACAGGCAGTCAGGCCCGGCCGCACGCACCATAGGAAACTTCGCTCCGCCCGACCCAGGGCTCGGACTCGGGCTAAGCCCCGGAAGACGGCGAACTCCGCTCCGCCCGACCCAGGGCTCGGACTCGGGCTCAGCCCCGGAAGACGACGAACTCCGCTCCGCCCGACCCAGGGCTCGAACTCGGGCTAAGCCCCGGAAGACGGCGAACTCCGCTTCGCCCGACCCAGGGCTCGGACTTGGGCTCAGCCCCGGAAGACGGCGAATTCCGCTCCGCCCGACCCAGGGCTCGTACTTGGGCTCAGCCCCAGAAGACGACGAACTCCGCTTCGCCCGACCCCAGGACTCGAATTCCGCCCTGGCCTCAGCCCACGGCCTCCGCCTCGCCCGACCTAGGGGCTCGGACTCGGCCTCGGCCACGGAAGACGGACTCGACCTCGACCTCGGAGGAGCCTCCACATCGCCCAACCTAGGGCGCGGACCGGCCACGTCAACAGGAGGCGCCATCATTACCCTACTCCAAGCTGACTCAGGCTACGGGGAACAAGACCGGCGTCCCATCTGGCTCGCTCCGCCAGATAGGCGATGATGGCGCCCCGCACGCTCCCTGACGATGGCGGCTCTCGGCCCCCTTACGGAAGCAAGAGGACATCAGCAAGGACTCAACGGCCCCGACAGCTGTCCCTCCGCCAGGCTCCAGCGCTCCTCCGACGGCCACGACATCACACAAACCGGGCGCCAAAGTCTCTCCGGCCGCCACGATGGCGTGTACTTAGGGCGCTAGCTCTCCTCCGCTAGACACGTAGCACTCTGCTACACCCCCCATTGTACAACTGGACCCTCTCCTTACGCCTATAAAAGGAAGGACCAGGGCCCTCTTAGAGAGGGTTGGCCGCACGGGGACGAGGACGAGACGGGCGCTCACGTGAGGCCACTCGCTCCTTCCCCCGTGTGGACGCTTGTAACCCCCTACTGCAAGCGCACCCGACCTGGGCGCGGGACGAACACGAAGGCCGCGAGATTTCCACCTCTCTCACGCCCATCTCCGGCCACCTCACTTCCCCCTTCGCGCTCGGCCTCGCGTCGACCCATCTGGGCTGGGGCACGCGGCGACACTTCACTCGTCGGCTCAGGGACCCCCCGGTCTCGAAACGCCGACAGTTGGCGCGCCAGGTAGGGGCCTGCTGCGTGTTGACGAACAGCTTCCCGTCAAGCTCCAGATGGGTAGTCTCCAGCAACCTCTCCGGCCCGGGACGGTGCTCCGTTTCGGGAGCCTTGAGTTCATGTCCCTTGACGGCAGCTACGACATGATACTCTTTCCACCGCCGGGCGACAGCGACAATGGCGGCCGACAGTCCGCCCGCCGGCGGCGGGATCGACGACGTCTTCCCCGCGTGGTGGAAGAACAACCTTCGAGCTCGCCCCGTCCTCTTCCCCGTCGACGGAGGAGGAGGCGGGGCAAACAAAGCCAAGCAGGAGGCGCGCCTCGTCGGCCGTCGAGCGAGTCGACAACGCCAGCACTCCGACGGGGGGCGCACCGGGCATCGGCCTCGCGCTTGAGACGAAGACGAGCGCTGTCTCCCCGTGACACGTCAATCCCGAGCAAACAGACGATGCCAGCACGCTCGCGAAAGGCTTGCTGGGTGTCGCCCTCGTACCTGAGACGACGGTGCAGTCAGTCCCCGACGTGACCACGTCACCGCCCGTTGACCAAGAGGTACCGACCGATTCCCATCCCACGCCTCTCGGATTTAGCCTCGACCCGCCTAGCGGCTCCGCTTTGGCGGACGCTTTTGTAGAGGTGAATCCGAATCCTCTGGGGTTTCGTATGCGGTCACCTTGGGACCGGCTGACGGACGTCTCGACCTACGGGCCCTCTGGGTCCGAGGAAGACAACGAGCCCAGCTTCTGTTGGGATTTCTCCGGACTTGGCAACCCCAGTGCCATGCGGGACCTCATGACCGCATGCGACTACTGCCTTTCCGACTGTTTCAACGGTAGCCGTAGCCTCGGCGACGAGGACTGCGGCCCGAGCCGCGAATGTTTCCACGTCGATCTAGGGGGTCCCTTCGAAGGCAACCATCTCGGCATGCCGGAGGACGGTGATCTCCCTAGGCCGGTGCCTCACGTTGACATCCCGCGGGAGCTAGCTGTGGTCCCCGTTCCGGCGGGGGGTCACGACCCACAACTCGAGCAGATCCGCGGGGTGCAGGCCAGGCTCGACGAGGGAGCAGGAGCGCTTGAGCCAATCCGCCGGGACGTCGGGCAGGCATGGGCGGGCCAACCTCCGGCCGGAGAAATGCGTCATCTACCCCAGGGCTTCCAGCACCGCATCGCCGACGATGTTAGGGTCAGGCCGCCACCCGCATCCAGTGGGGTCAGCCAGAACCTGGCTGCAGCAGCAATGCTCCTCCGCGCGATGCCGGAGCCATCAACCACCAAGGGGCGGCGAATCCAGGGAGAGCTCAAGGACCTCCTGGAAGGCGCCGCGGTCCGGCGGGCCGAGAGCTCCGCCTCCCGAAGGCAGGGGTACCCCTCGGAACATCGTGCCGCGACTTCCTGATTCATGCGGGAAGCCTCGGTCTACACCGGGCGCATGCGCAACACAGCGCCTGCGGCCCCGGGTCGCCTCGGCAACGAGCACCATCACCGCGATCGTCGGGCCCACCTCAACGAGAGGGTGCGCCGAGGCTACCACCCCAGGCGTGGGGGACGCTACGACAGCGGGGAGGATCGGAGTCCCTCGCCCGAACCACCCGGTCCGCAGGCCTTCAGCCGGGCCATACGACGTGCGCCGTTCCCGACCCGGTTCCGACCCCCGACTACTATCACTAAG
Organism: Zea mays; assembly: GCF_902167145.1. Lineage (NCBI taxonomy): Eukaryota > Viridiplantae > Streptophyta > Magnoliopsida > Poales > Poaceae > Zea > Zea mays. The sequence continues at coordinate 36,313,422 of NC_050100.1, read as the reverse complement.
TACTCGGGGGAGACGAGACCGGGACTGTGGCTTGCGGACTACCGTCTGGCCTGCCAACTGGGTGGAACGGACGATGACAACCTCATCATCCGCAACCTCCCCCTGTTCTTCTCCGACACCGCTCGCGCCTGGTTGGAGCACCTGCCTCCGGGGCAGATCTCCAATTGGGACGACCTAGTCCAAGCTTTCGCCGGCAATTTCTAGGGCACATACGTGCGCCCCGGGAATTCCTGGGACCTCCGAAGCTGCCGACAGCAGCCGGGAGAGTCTCTCCGGGACTACATCCGGCGATTCTCGAAGCAGCGCACCGAGCTGCCCAACATCACCGACTCGGATGTCATCGGCGCGTTCCTCGCCGGCACCACCTGCCGCGACCTAGTGAGCAAGCTGGGTCGCAAGACCCCCACCAGGGCGAGCGAGCTGATGGACATCGCCACCAAGTTCGCCTCTGGCCAGGAGGCGGTCGAGGCTATCTTCCGGAAGGACAAGCAGCCCCAGGGCCGCCCATCGGAAGATGCCCCCGAGGCGTCAGCTCAGCGCGGCGCCAGGAAGAAGGGCAAGAAGAAGTCGCAAGCGAAACGCGACGCCGCCGACGCGGACCTTGTCGCCACCGCCGAGTACAAGAACCCTCGGAAACCCCCCGGAGGTCCCAACCTCTTCGACAAGATGCTCAAGGAGCCGTGCCCCTATCATCAGGGGCCCATCAAGCACACCCTTGAGGAGTGCGTCATGCTTCGGCGCCACTTCCACAGGGCCGGGCCACCCGCGGAGGGTGGTAGGGCCCGCGACGACGACAAGAAGGAAGATCACCAGGCAGGAGAGTTCCCCGAGGTCCGCGACTGCTTCATGATCTACGGCGGGCAAGCGACGAATGCCTCGGCTCGGCACCGCAAGCAAGAGCGCCGGGAGGTCTGTTCGGTGAAGGTGGCAGCGCCAGTCTACCTAGACTGGTCCGACAAGCCCATCACCTTCGACCAAGCCGACCACCCCGACCATGTGCCGAGCCCGGGGAAATACCCGCTTGTCGTCGACCCCGTCATCGGCGACGTCAGGCTCACCAAGGTCCTCATGGACGGAGGCAGCAGCCTCAACATCATCTACGCCAAGACCCTCGAGCTTCTGCGTATCAATCTGTCCTCGGTCCGGGCGGGCGCTGCGCCTTTCCATGGGATCATCCCCGGGAAGCGCATCCAGCCCCTTGGACAACTCGATCTTCCCGTCTTCTTTGGAACACCCTCCAACTTCCGAAGGGAGACCCTGACGTTCGAGGTGGTCGGGTTCCGAGGAACCTACCACGGGGTATTGGGGAGGCCCTGCTACGTGAAGTTCATGGCCGTCCCCAACTACACCTACCTCAAGCTCAAGATGGCGGGCCCCAACGGGGTCATCACCGTCGGCCCCACGTACAAACACGCGTTCGAATGCGACGTGGAGTGCCTGGAGTACGCCGAGGCCCTCGCCGAGTCCGAGGCCCTCATCGCCGACCTGGAGAGCCTCTCTAAGGAGGTGCCAGACGTGAAGCGTCATGCCGGCAACTTCGAGCCAGCGGAGACGGTTAAGTCCGTCCCCCTCGACCCCAGCAGCGACGCCTCCAAGCAAGTCCGGATCGGCTCCGGGCTCGATCCCAAATAGGAAGCAGTGCTCGTCGACTTCCTCTGCGCGAACGCCGACGTCTTCACGTGGAGTCCCTCGGACATGCCCGACATACCGAGGGATGTCGCTGAGCACTCGCTGGACATCCGAGCCGGAGCCCGACCCGTCAAGCAGCCTCTGCACCGATTCGACGAGGAGAAGCGCAGAGCCATAGGCGAGGAGATCCACAAGCTAATGGCGGCAGGGTTCATCAAAGAGGTATTCCATCACGAATGGCTTGCCAACCCTGTGCTTGTGAGAAAGAAAGGGGGGAAATGGCGGATGTGTGTGGACTACACTGGTCTGAACAAAGCATGTCCGAAGGTTCCCTACCCTCTGCCTCGCATCGATCAGATCGTGGATTCCACTGCTGGGTGCGAAACCCTGTCTTTCCTCGATGCCTACTCAGGGTACCACCAAATCAGGATGAAAGACTCCGACCAGCTCGCGACTTCTTTCATCACACCCTTCGGCATGTACTGCTGTGTCACCATGCCGTTCGGCTTGAGGAATGCGGGTGCGACGTAGCAGCGGTGCATGAACCATGTGTTCAGCGAGCACATTGGCCGCACGGTCGAGGCCTACGTCGATGACATCGTAGTCAAGACGAGGAAAGCCTCCGACCTCCTTTCCGACCTTGAAGTGACATTCCGATGTCTCAAGGCGAAAGGTGTCAAGCTCAATCCCGAAAAGTGTGTCTTCGGGGTGCCCCGAGGCATGCTCTTGGGGTTCATCGTCTCCGAGCGGGGCATCGAAGCCAACCCGGAGAAGATCGCATCCATCACTGGCATGGGGCCCATCCAGGACTTGAAAGGCGTACAGAGGGTCATGGGATGTCTCGCGGCTCTGAGCCGCTTCATCTCACGCCTCGGCGAAAGAGGTCTACCCCTGTACCGCCTCTTAAGGAAGGCCGAGCGCTTCACTTGGACCCCTGAGGCCGAGGAAGCCCTCGGGAACCTGAAGGCGCTCCTCACGAAGGTGCCTATCTTAGTGCCCCCAGCTGCCGGAGAAGCCCTCTTGGTCTACGTCGCTGTGACCACCCAGGTGGTTAGCGCCGCGATTGTGGTCGAGAGGCAAGAAGAGGGGCATGCATTGCCCGTTCAGAGGCCTGTCTACTTCGTCAGCGAGGTACTGTCCGAAACCAAAATCCGCTACCCACAAGTTCAGAAGCTGCTGTGCGCAGTGATCCTGACACGACGGAAGTTGCGACACTACTTCGAGTCTCATCCGGTAACTGTGGTGTCATCCTTCCCCCTGGGGGAGATCATCCATTGCCGAGAGGCCTCGGGTAGGATTGCAAAGTGGGCGGTGGAAATTATGGGCGAAACAATCTCGTTCGCCCCTCGGAAGGCCATCAAATCCCAAGTCTTGGCGGACTTCGTGGCTGAATGGGTCGACACCCAGCTACCAACAGCTCCGATCCAACCGGAGCTCTGGACCATGTTCTTCGATGGGTCACTGATGAAGACAGGAGCCGGCACAGGCCTACTCTTCATCTCGCCCCTCGGGAAGCACCTACGCTACGTGCTACGCCTCCACTTCCTGGCGTCCAACAATGTAGCTGAGTACGAGGCTCTGGTCAACAGGTTGCGGATTGCCGTCGAGCTAGGGGTCCGATGCCTCGATGCTCGCGGTGACTCGCAGCTCGTCATCGACCAAGTCATGAAGAACTCCCACTGCCGCGACCCGAAGATGGAGGCCTACTGCGATGAGGTTCGACGCCTGGAAGACAAGTTCTACGGGCTCGAGCTCAACCACATCGCTCGGCGCTACAACGAGACTGCGGACGAGCTGGCTAAAATAGCCTCGGGACGAACAACGGTTCCCCCGGACGTCTTCTCCCAATCTGCATCAACCCTCTGTCAAGATCGACGACGCGCCCGAGCCTGAGGCACCCTCGGCCCAGCCCGAGGTACCCTCGGCACGGTTCGAGGCACCCTCGGCTCGGCCCGAGGCACCCTCGGTTCGGCCCAAGGTACCCTCGGCCCCCGAGGGCGAGACGCTGCGCGTCGAGGTCGAGGGGGAGCAAAGCGGGGTCACGCCTGACCAAAACTGGCAGACCCCGTACCTGCAATATCTCCATCGAGGAGAGCTACCCCTTGACCGAGCCGAAGCTCGGCGATTGGTGTGGCGCGCCAAGTCGTTCGTCTTGCTGGGAGAAGGGAAGGAGCTCTACCACCGCAGCCCTTTAGGCATCCTCCAGCGATGCATCTCCACCACCGAAGGTCAGGAACTCCTCCAAGAAATACACTCGGGGGCTTGCGGCCACCACGCAGCACCTCGAGCACTTGTCGGAAATGCTTTCCGACAAGGATTCTACTGGCCAACGGCGGTGGCCGACGCCACTAGAATTGTCCGCACCTGCGAAGGGTGTCAGTTCTATGCAAGGCAGACCCACCTGCCCGCTCAGGCTCTACAGACGATACCCATCACATGGCCTTTTGCCGTGTGGGGTCTAGACCTCATCGGCCCCTTGCAGAAGGCACCTGAGGGCTACACGCACCTGTTGGTCGCCATCGACAAATTTTCCAAGTGGATCAAGGTCCGACCCCTGAACAGCATTAGGTCCGAGCAGGCGGTGGCATTCTTCACCAACATCATCCATCGTTTCGGGGTTCCGAACTCCATCATCACCGACAACGACACCCAGTTCACCGGCAGAAAGTTCCTGGACTTCTGCGAGGATCACCACATCCGGGTGGACTGGGCCGCCGTGGCTCATCCCATGACGAATGGGCAAGTAGAGCGTGCCAACGGCATGATTCTACAAGGACTCAAGCCTCGGATTTACAACGACCTCAACAAGTTCGGCAAGCGATGGATGAAGGAACTCCCCTCGGTGGTCTGGAGCCTGAGAACGACACCGAGCCGAGCCACGGGCTTCACGCCGTTCTTTCTAGTCTATGGGGTCGAGGCCATCTTGCCCACAGACCTGGAATACGGTTCCCCGAGGACGAGGGCCTATGACGACCAAAGCAACCAAGCTAGTCGAGAAGACTCGCTGGACCAGCTGGAAGAGGCTCGGGACAAGGCCTTACTACACTCGGCGCGGTACCAGCAGTCCATGCGACGCTACCACGCCCGAGGGGTCCGTTCCTGAGACCTCCAAGTGGGCGACCTGGTGCTTCGGCTGCGACAAGACGCCCGAGGTCGACACAAGCTCACGCCCCCCTGGGAGGGGCCGTTCGTCATCGCCAAAGTTCTGAAACCCGGAACATACAAGCTGGCCAACAGTCAAGGCGAGGTCTACAGCAACGCTTGGAACATCCAACAGCTACGTCGCTTCTACCCTTAAGATGTTTTCAAGTTGTTCATATACCTCGCTCTCACTCAAAGTTTAGTCGTCAAGTAAGGGTCAGCCTTGCCTCGGCAAAGTCCGACCCTCCCTCGGGGGCTAAAAGGGGGGAACCCCCTCTGCGTCGAAATTTTCCTCGAAAAAAGATCTTTTCTGCCGGAATGTCTTTCGTGCTTTTCGACTACTTCGAAAGTGGATCCTGAAAACGATGGAGTACACGTAAGCAGCCAAGGCTGACCGAGCCGAGGGACTCCTACGCCTCTGGGATACGGATACCTCACTCATCATCTTCTGCCATAAGTAACTCACGTTCGGATAAGTGATTCCACGGACCGAACAAGTCTTCACGTTCGGAAGCTCTTCTGTCGGAGCGATTCTTCGAGCCTTCTCGACTGCGTCGGTGACAGAACCCCATGGATGGGTAAGAGTGCGCGTAAGCGGCAAGGCCGACCGAGCCGAGGGACTCCTACGCCTCTGGGATACGGATACCTCACTCATCACCTTCCGTGAGAAGCAACTCTCGCTCGCACAAACAGTTCTGTTACCGACAAAAAAGTCCAGATACTCGAAACAAGAGGAAAGGAGACGCGGCTTTACAATACGGCGAGGGTGTGTTTCAGCCTCCGCGGCCGCAGAAAACACACGCTACAAGATAATCTGATCCTGCAGGCTCGGATCTTGACGGCTAAAGGGAGCAGCAGCACCCTCGGCGTCGACAACACCTTCGGCGAGGTCCGACCTAGCCTCGGACGGCGACGCGGTCCAAGGGTCCCCGCTCTAAAGGACAACGTCATCACCAAGCCCGGGCCATCGCCGCTAGGGTCTTCTCCAAGAATCCGGCCCGAGCAGGCGGCTCGGCCGGTCACCCCGGGGCCTCGGCTAGCTGTCCCCCAAGGACATCAGCCCGCCCCGAGGCCTCGGCAGGTCAATTCCGGCGTCGGTCCCGCTAACGGACGACCCAGCCAGGCTCCGACCGACCTGGTCTTCTTTTGGAGCCAACTCTGCCTCTGTTCGCGCTGGCACCGCTACCCCTGGCCTCGGCTCATCGAAGAGCGGCCGAGGGTTTCCTCTAACTAAGCAAGGGAAGCCTCGAACAACAAGGCTGACCGAGCCGAGGACTCCTACGCCTCCGGGATACGGATACCTCACTCGTCACCTTTACACGGGGCGACTCACGCTTGGTGAAGCGGTTCAGATAACCAACAGGCGAGTCTTAGTGCTCGAAAATGGGGGAAAAACACGGCTCCGTGCTGAATTTACATACATGTTCAGGCCTCGACAGCCACAATGAACAAAAACACTGGCATTCGAAGTGCCATTACAAACGGAACTTTGGTTCCGTCCCCACGGGTATGAACAACCTCCACTCCGGGGAGCCTGCGGGGCGACGAGCTCCGGGTGACCCGCCAGCGACCTCTGCAGCAGCAGCCATGGTCCTAGGGCGGACGCGGCCGCCGGAAGGCTCTCGTTCGCGTTCCCGCTCAAGGGACGCAAAACAGCCATCAAAGCCAAAGAGCGGGCCACTCCAAAGCGCACCGGCAGGTCCTCGTTCCCGTCCTCGCCACGAAAGCGAGGAAGAAGGCGGAATGTTGCATCCTAGCTGGGCAGCAACAGTTCGCCTTCCCCGGCATGGCTGGAGGACGCCTCCTCCGCAGAGCTGGAGGATGGTTGCCACCACCAGAAGCTGGAAGAAGAGGTGGCCAGCCGGCCCGCGCGGGAGGTAGAGCCCCGGCTCGCCTCGCTCCCCGCCCCAGCGAGGATGATGAACATCCTTGAGGCTGAGGGCGGGACCAAGATCGCGGCTCGGCTTGCCTCTCCCCATCCAAGGGCTGGAGGTCACCGTCTTGGGTGACCGCCGGCTGAGGGGTGCAGCCGGGCTGCATGATGAAAATCCTTGAAGCCGAACGACGGCTGAAAGGTACCAACTCCCGCAGAGTTGCGTTCCTCCAACGACGAAGCGGAAAGACGGCGGATATCCCCCATCCGGGGGCTTGGGAGATGGAAAGACACGATGCATAAGGGAGCGCGAAGACACGGTCGCCTTCCAAGAGGGTCACCCTCCTTTTAAAGGCGACTCTCCCTACTTGCGTCCCCAGCCGTCGTGGGCTGAGTCTTCTCCAACACGCTCCAAGGTCCTCCCCTACGGCGTGTGTAACACCCAAAAATCTTAATGTGAAAGTTTAGTAAAAGTTCTCCAAGGATTTTGATATTAGAATGCCTTCCAATAAGAATTTTGTTACATTGGAAGCAACATCACCTAAAATAAACATGTTCCTAATAAAAGATTTAAACAAAAATAATCTCTATATGAATTTATTACCCTTGATTGAAATGAATATTTATAGCTATTCTCTAAAGAATTTTATAAACTAGAGATTTTAATTCATAAAATACCTATTCTCTATCCTAGCGTGTATGAATTTTATATTTAAAATCATTTGTGTAAATAGTATAATAAATAAAATAAATTAAAACAAAGCATACTCATGCTAGAATACTTTTGTTTGTACATTTGTTTTTAAGGATGAAACTCAGACCTAAATTCAAATTGTAATTAGGGTTTGAATTAAGAGAAGGGAAGAACTGAGAAAAATACTACATAAAATAAAATGAAAATCGAAATAAATACCTTTCACACTTATATTATTAAACTATACATTTCAAATTGAGGACAAGTTATTCACAAAGTTTGAATTTAAACATGAATTCAAATTGGATTTGAAAATGGAGAAAAAGAGATAGAAAAGAAAAGAATAAAACAGAACTACCCTAACTGGGCCCCAACTTCGCTTTCGGCCCACTGTTGCTTCCACAGCGCGCGGCCCAACTCCCATCCACCTTCACGCGCGCGCACTGGATCACTTACCGGTGGGGCCCTCGTGACAGGCGCGCTCCTAGCCTTACGTTGACCCACCTCCTTTCACTGGCCTGTGGGACCCGCTTGGCGGCCGCTGCGTCGCGCGCACGGCGCGATCAGCCTTTCGCTGCGCAGTGGGCCCACGCTGTCAGGCGTCGTCTTCCTCAGCTAACGACCTCGGCGCAATCGACGGCGGTGTGTGCGGAATCCGCGCGGGGCCGTTGAACCGGACTCGGCTGCGGGCGCCGTGCCCGCCGTCCTATAAATACTTCGCCGCGACCTGTTGACCTACCTCGCCCTCCCTTCTTTGCCGAATAGCGCCGCGCAGAACCTCTTGCCAACAGCCGCCGTTGGTGATTCTCCTCTGCGCTCGCGCACGGGTTCGAGCGTGTGGGTGAGGGCGTTCGCCGGGGACCCGTGAAGCTGACTAGGCCATCAATTTGAACTGCGTGGCCTCGGGAACTCCGGAATTCCTCGCCGTAGTCAAGCTCCACCGCGGATCTTCGTCTCCGCGTGGCCAGAACCGCTGCCGCCATAATCCGAGGTGAACACTTCCTCACCTCGTCCCTCTGGTCGTTCGCATCGTTTTGCACCTGTCCATAGTGAATCGGAGCATCGTGTGCGCTTTGTGGGGAGGCTCGCCGGACTCCTCCGCCGTAGCAGTGCGGCGGATGCTGGCGCCGCCGTCGTCTGTCACGGCTGGGGGTAGATGATGGACCAGGCGCCGTCGATCGGTTCTCGGACGGCTGAGATTAGAGTGCAAAATACCCCTTCGTTCAATAGAATCCGGGCCGTAGATGGTCGATCCAGCGGCCACAAATCGCGTAACTATTCGTTCTAAGTGATAAGCGATCCTGGCGCTTGATCTCAGATCGGAGGGTTGGCGCTGCTTACCGTTTGGCCGCTTTGACGATCTAATCGTAACCGTGGAATTTGAATCCGAAGGCCAGAAACCTTTCATACCCCTTCGCGAGTCAGAATAGCAGAAACGCCCCCGAAGTAATTAGGTATTAACCCGCAGTCCACCCGGTGGTCTGCCTGAGTCTGGGGTTTACTTGCGCTAAGCCCCCTGTTGCCTCTGGTAATTAGCGCCCAGTCCAGGATGTTATAAAATCAGAGAATACTAATTAAAATGGATTTTTTTACATGAAAATAATGGCTAGAACTTACTTAACTCATATAAAATGCATACTTAGCCCAAATTAACCCATTCAAATTTCTATAATTTTATAATATTATTCTCTATCAATTTGTGTCTCTGCTTTGACATGAAAACAGTAATAAATTTAATTCCTTACTTAATCCCATTTTAAACACATAAAACATTTGAAAATGCATAACTTAAAATCTATAAGTCCAAAAATTATGATTTCTGTTCCTAGAATTTTATTTTAATGTGTAGATTATTACCGTGTATTTTGCATATATGTTTGGTGTAATGTTAATTTTGCCTATACAATGTTTGTCTGTATTGCTACGACTAGCAGTGAGGTCACGAGTCATCTGAAGATCATCCTGGTACCTGGAATCTCAAGTCCCAGGCAAGTTGTGCCCTTGATCACTTCTTTTTACCCACTCATGTTCTAATTAATCATAATGATCTGCATAGGTTAATTTTGATGGGACCCAATAGGTTACCCTAGTTTGTCTATCTTTATACCTTGTGTACCACTGAACTTTTTGGGTAGTACTTGCTAGTGCTTTATGTGGTTTTGGGTATGAAGATAAATTATTCATGATTATATTTTTATTATCTGTTTATTATCACTGTTCATGATAAGATCATTATGTTAATTGGAACATGGAGCGACCACCCGGGAAAACAGTGCTACCACAAGGGTTTAATGGGACGCCCTTGGCTGATTAATTAGGAAAGCTAGTGGAGGACTACCTTACCCGAAAGGGGCAAGGGCAGTAGGGGAGTGGTCAGTGTAGGGAGGCCCTCGGGAGGATTTTGCTGCGATGGCGGTCCTGCAAGGGATTCCTGCATTGGAGCTTCCTATAAACTGTAGCGGGTTTTCTGAAGCTAGTGGAACTTTGTAAAGGCCTCGTAGTGTTACCCTGCCTCGCCTCCTTGGTAGAGGTGTATGGGAAGTCGCGATCCCTTGGCAGATGGGTAACATGACTTGTGGGTAAAGATGCGCAACCTCTGCAGAGTGTAAAACTGGTATACTAGCCGTGCTCACGGTCATGAGCAGCTCGGACCCTCACATGATTAAATTATGGAACTAAATTCAATTTGTCATATGCATTGCATTGCAGGTGATGTTGTTACTTTTGTTCTACTACTTAATTGGGTTGGTATTTACTTATACTTAGTAATTGCTAATAAAATTTTGACCAACTTTAAAAGCAATGCTCAGCTCTAACCATCTCCTTTGGTAAGCCTTACACTTCACGTGAGCTCCCACCTTTGGCGAGTTCATGCACATTATTCCCCACAACTTGTTGAGCTATGAACGTATGTGAGCTCACTCTTGCTGTCTCACACCCCCCCCCCCACACAGGTCAAGAACAGGTACCGCAGGATGAGGCGCATGGAGGATGCTACGATGTGTTCGTGAGAGGTCTAGGTCGTCGTCTCCCAGTCAACTTTGGGTTGCTGGACCGTTGTCTCCTTATGATGTAAATATTTATTTATTTTGTATAAAACTCCTGTTAAGTAGTAAAGATGTGACATTCGATCATGTGCCATGATTCATCATATGTGTGAGACTTGGTCCCAGCACACCTGGTGATTATGTTCGCGCCCGGGTCTTGGTGCCCCTAAAACCCGGGTGTGACAGAAGTGGTATCAGAGGAATGTTGACTGTAGGACGAAACCTAGATAGAACAGGACAACCAATACTTACTTACCTTTGCTGCTCTGATTCTTTCCTAAACTTTTCTTAATCTTCTCTCATCTATTTCCGCTTTACTCTGATTATTCTTATCTTTTCATTCTAAAGACAAATATGGATTTCACACTTTGAAATCCCGTACCTAAAGTGACTTTTAGGAATAGGAGACCTAATCTTAGGAACAAAAACAAAACTATTTTTTTTGGTATCCATACACTTGAGTGTTTGTTCTTATGATACTTGTCTGATTTGGATCTTTGATTGAGTGTGATTAGTTGTGGAGTAATGTCCATAATTACATCTGCATATACACATAGGTATAAAAAAATATATTTACAAAATAACTAGACAACCTAGATTATCCCCATTAGAATATATCTAGCCTAATAGCTCCATCTTATCTTAAAAGATACTCTATTATCTTAGTAGATTCATCTTATCTTAAAAAATGTTATCTTATCCTAATGGATCTAACTGACCTCATATCATAACCGATCTAATCTAGATCCCATATAATCTAATATTATCTAATCTAAAGTGAGTTATTAACAGGTTAGTAAATCTGGTGATATGGGTTAGACACTGCTTCTACAAACATAACTTAACCTAAATTAATGTATTATACCAACTCGTCCGGGAACTACAACATAACCTACACCATAGCCTGACTAGTCCATTTGTCCCAAAAGCAAAGTAAAAGTCCGTTCAAACCTACCTACCTCGTGTACCCCGGCTATCTTAACTATATGTCCTAGGCCATATGTCCTTAACTCGGATGGCAACTCCAGGATTGAGGGCCAAAGAAGACCAACCATGTCCAGGGAGGATAAGCATCAACTCAAGACCTCAAAGATCAAGTTGAGTCGCCAACAGAATCAAGATCCACAGTTCAAGATGAAGTCTTTCCTTATTATACTCTTCCTTGCCACAACCTATACTTGCCATAATTGTACCTCATCTGACCTAATAGATGGCTAGACATACAATATCCATATGTTCCAAATCGTCTACTAACTGTTATGTAAAAACTTGAACAAAACTTTGATTTCCAAAACTCGATGAGAAACTAAAATTCTAGACCAAACTTATTGTATCCCTTTTCTTACAAATCTTGAGGACGAGATTATTTTTAAGGGGGGTAGGATTTGTAACACCCAAAAATCTTAATGTGAAAGTTTAGTAAAAGTTCTCCAAGGATTTTGATATTAGAATGCCTTCCAATAAGAATTTTGTTACATTGGAAGCAACATCACCTAAAATAAACATGTTCCTAATAAAAGATTTAAACAAAAATAATCTCTATATGAATTTATTACCCTTGATTGAAATGAATATTTATAGCTATTCTCTAAAGAATTTTATAAACTAGAGATTTTAATTCATAAAATACCTATTCTCTATCCTAGCGTGTATGAATTTTATATTTAAAATCATTTGTGTAAATAGTATAATAAATAAAATAAATTAAAACAAAGCATACTCATGCTAGAATACTTTTGTTTGTACATTTGTTTTTAAGGATGAAACTCAGACCTAAATTCAAATTGTAATTAGGGTTTGAATTAAGAGAAGGGAAGAACTGAGAAAAATACTACATAAAATAAAATGAAAATCGAAATAAATACCTTTCACACTTATATTATTAAACTATACATTTCAAATTGAGGACAAGTTATTCACAAAGTTTGAATTTAAACTTGAATTCAAATGGATTTGAAAATGGAGAAAAAGAGATAGAAAAGAAAAGAATAAAACAGAACTACCCTAACTGGGCCCCATCTTCGCTTTCGGCCCACTGTTGCTTCCACAGCGCGCGGCCCAACTCCCATCCACCTTCACGCGCGCGCACTGGATCACTTACCGGTGGGGCCCTCGTGACAGGCGCGCTCCTAGCCTTACGTTGACCCACCTCCTTTCACTGGCCTGTGGGACCCGCTTGGCGGCCGCTGCGTCGCGCGCACGGCGCGATCAGCCTTTCGCTGCGCAGTGGGCCCACGCTGTCAGGCGTCGTCTTCCTCAGCTAACGACCTCGGCGCAATCGACGGCGGTGTGTGCGGAATCCGCGCGGGGCCGTTGAACCGGACTCGGCTGCGGGCGCCGTGCCCGCCGTCCTATAAATACTTCGCCGCGACCTGTTGACCTACCTCGCCCTCCCTTCTTTGCCGAATAGCGCCGCGCAGAACCTCTTGCCAACAGCCGCCGTTGGTGATTCTCCTCTGCGCTCGCGCACGGGTTCGAGCGTGTGGGTGAGGGCGTTCGCCGGGGACCCGTGAAGCTGACTAGGCCATCAATTTGAACTGCGTGGCCTCAGGAACTCCGGAATTCCTCGCCGTAGTCAAGCTCCACCGCGGATCTTCGTCTCCGCGTGGCCAGAACCGCTGCCGCCATAATCCGAGGTGAACACTTCCTCACCTCGTCCCTCTGGTCGTTCGCATCGTTTTGCACCTGTCCATAGTGAATCGGAGCATCGTGTGCGCTTTGTGGGGAGGCTCGCCGGACTCCTCCGCCGTAGCAGTGCGGCGGATGCTGGCGCCGCCGTCGTCTGTCACGGCTGGGGGTAGATGATGGACCAGGCGCCGTCGATCGGTTCTCGGACGGCTGAGATTAGAGTGCAAAATACCCCTTCGTTCAATAGAATCCGGGCCGTAGATGGTCGATCCAGCGGCCGCAAATCGCGTAACTATTCGTTCTAAGTGATAAGCGATCCTGGCGCTTGATCTCAGATCGGAGGGTTGGCGCTGCTTACCGTTTGGCCGCTTTGACGATCTAATCGTAACCGTGGAATTTGAATCCGAAGGCCAGAAACCTTTCATACCCCTTCGCGAGTCAGAATAGCAGAAACGCCCCCGAAGTAATTAGGTATTAACCCGCAGTCCACCCGGTGGTCTGCCTGAGTCTGGGGTTTACTTGCGCTAAGCCCCCTGTTGCCTCTGGTAATTAGCGCCCAGTCCAGGATGTTATAAAATCAGAGAATACTAATTAAAATGGATTTTTTTACATGAAAATAATGGCTAGAACTTACTTAACTCATATAAAATGCATACTTACCCCAAATTAACCCATTCAAATTTCTATAATTTTATAATATTATTCTCTATCAATTTGTGTCTCTGCTTTGACATGAAAACAGTAATAAATTTAATTCCTTACTTAATCCCATTTTAAACACATAAAACATTTGAAAATGCATAACTTAAAATCTATAAGTCCAAAAATTATGATTTCTGTTCCTAGAATTTTATTTTAATGTGTAGATTATTACCGTGTATTTTGCATATATGTTTGGTGTAATGTTAATTTTGCCTATACAATGTTTGTCTGTATTGCTACGACTAGCAGTGAGGTCACGAGTCATCTGAAGATCATCCTGGTACCTGGAATCTCAAGTCCCAGGCAAGTTGTGCCCTTGATCACTTCTTTTTACCCACTCATGTTCTAATTAATCATAATGATCTGCATAGGTTAATTTTGATGGGACCCAATAGGTTACCCTAGTTTGTCTATCTTTATACCTTGTGTACCACTGAACTTTTTGGGTAGTACTTGCTAGTGCTTTATGTGGTTTTGGGTATGAAGATAAATTATTCATGATTATATTTTTATTATCTGTTTATTATCACTATTCATGATAAGATCATTATGTTAATTGGAACATGGAGCGACCACCCGGGAAAACAGTGCTACCACAAGGGTTTAATGGGACGCCCTTGGCTGATTAATTAGGAAAGCTAGTGGAGGACTACCTTACCCGAAAGGGGCAAGGGCAGTAGGGGAGTGGTCAGTGTAGGGAGGCCCTCGGGAGGATTTTGCTGCGATGGCGGTCCTGTAAGGGATTCCTGCATTGGAGCTTCCTATAAACTGTAGCGGGTTTTCTGAAGCTAGTGGAACTTTGTAAAGGCCTCGTAGTGTTACCCTGCCTCGCCTCCTTGGTAGAGGTGTATGGGAAGTCGCGATCCCTTGGCAGATGGGTAACATGACTTGTGGGTAAAGATGCGCAACCTCTGCAGAGTGTAAAACTGGTATACTAGCCGTGCTCACGGTCATGAGCAGCTCGGACCCTCACATGATTAAATTATGGAACTAAATTCAATTTGTCATATGCATTGCATTGCAGGTGATGTTGTTACTTTTGTTCTACTACTTAATTGGGTTGGTATTTACTTATACTTAGTAATTGCTAATAAAATTTTGACCAACTTTAAAAGCAATGCTCAGCTCTAACCATCTCCTTTGGTAAGCCTTACACTTCACGTGAGCTCCCACCTTTGGCGAGTTCATGCACATTATTCCCCACAACTTGTTGAGCTATGAACGTATGTGAGCTCACTCTTGCTGTCTCACACCCCCCCCCACACAGGTCAAGAACAGGTACCGCAGGATGAGGCGCATGGAGGATGCTGCGATGTGTTTGTGAGAGGTCTAGGTCGTCGTCTCCCATTCAACTTTGGGTTGCTGGACCGTTGTCTCCTTATGATGTAAATATTTATTTATTTTGTATAAAACTCCTGTTAAGTAGTAAAGATGTGACATTCGATCCTGTGCCATGATTCATCATATGTGTGAGACTTGGTCCCAGCACACCTGGTGATTATGTTCGCGCCCGGGTCTTGGTGCCCCTAAAACCCGGGTGTGACAGCGCGGGGGCTGGGTCCCACACGTCATGCAAGCCGGCCCAGAGCAGAAGAAGCCAAACCGCCGTGCGCGGTGCGTGCAACCGCCCAGCGGTTACAAGCGGCTCTCCACTTTTGCCCAGACCAGCGGCGCGAAAGGCGGGCAGCCGTGCAGGCGGCATGCAACCACGCCAAGTGGGCGCGCTTCTCCGACTCCCAACACGCCCGGCATGGAGGCCCAGACCCACGCGTCATGCAACCGGCGCGCCGAATGCTTCGTGCATGCAACCGCACTGCCACCTGCGCCACCACCGCGCCTCCTCGACTGCGGAACCAATACCGCGACTCGAGGCGACCTAGCGCACGACCCAGCGGCTTCAGCCTGGCGCGACGGTCAATGCGGCCGAAAACGGGCCGGCAGTAATGGCGGTGGCAGGCGGGCAGGAGCAGCGGTCACATCGTCAGCCAAGCTTACGTCCCATCCGGGGGCAGCGAGAGAACCCTCTCTCACGGCGTGAAGACAACGCGCCCGTGTTCCGTTCCTCGAACGGCTCGCGCACGCGCAACGGCTGCCCTGCGAACCACTCGCCCCATCGCATTAACTCCGCGGCGGGACAGGCGGCGCCTCTGGCAGGAGAAGCGAGCGACGCTTCGCCTTCGCCATAATGATCGCGTCAAAAAAGGTACGTCGCGTTGTTCGATTTCGTATCCTTTTCCTTTTTCCTCTTTCTCTCTCTTGCAACAGGGACCGGGAAAGGGGGATACCCCGGAAGGGATCCTTCCCTGTGAAGGAACCAGGCTCCGAGCCTCCCTACTGATCAGAGGTTCGAAGGCTGGCCCCTCGGAAGGGTTCAACAGCCGCCTCAGAGCACGTGGGCTCCACACCCACTACTGGTCAGGGGTTCGAAGGCCGGTCCCTCGGAAGGGTTCAACGGCCGCCTCAGGCTACTCGGGCTCCGCGCCCACTACTGATCAGGGGTTCGAAGGCTGGCCCCCGAAGGGTTCACAGCCGCCTCAGACACAGAGCGAGGGATGACCATGGGTACGTTCGATACATAACCAAGGCTCGAGCTGTGCTCCCGAGGTACCCTAGGACATTTCCGAGACCAGCGGGAACGATCTTGTAACGGAATCCCATCGGAGGGAGGCATCGAGCCCTCGGACCCCGTCACCAGGGGACCGGGTCCGGCAGATCACCCGCAGGTACTTTTGGGCGCGCCTCTGGGCCTCTAGCCGACCCCTAACGAATGGGGCACGGACGTCCGCTCGGATCACCCGCCTGCAGCTCACCGAAGACACCATGTTCGGCGCCCACCGAGGGCAACATGGCGCTCTCCCCCCCTCCTCCTTGCGGAAAGGCGACGCAGGGGCGTATGTAAAAAAGTCGAGTCTGTCCCTGATCGCCCTCTCGCCCTGTGCAGAGGCTCGGGGGCTGCTCTCGCAAACCCGGCTCCGGCCAAACCGTTGACAGCGTCAACATACCAGCCCGAGAGCTTGGGACCCGACCGTACACCCAGGCTACGGCCAGCTCGCATGAGGGAACGACCAGACCAGCCGAAGCATTGCGCGAGGCGTTAAGACCTCGGAGGAGTCAAACCACTCCTCCGAGGCCTCGGGGGCTACACCCGGTGGGTGCGCTCGCGTGCAACCACTGGAACAAAACGCAACCGAGAAAGGCTGGTCCCCTTGCAAAAAAGTGCGACAAAAGCCTCCAAGCGAGTGCTAACACTCCCTTCGAGGCTCGGGGGCTACTGTCGGGGACCATAATTAGGGGTACCCTCAAGGCTCCTAATTCTCAGCTGGTAACCCCCATCAGCATAAAGCTGCAAAGGCCTGATGGGTGCGATCAAGTCAGGGATCAGTCCATTCGAGGGACTCGATCACGCCTCGCCCGAGCCTAGCCTCGGACAAGGACAGCCGACCCCGGAGGATCTCCGCCTCGCCCGAGGCCCCCCTCCAGCGGCGAACACGTTCCCGGCTCGCCCGAGGCCCTGTCTTCGCCGAGAAGCAACCCTGACCAAATCGCAGGAGCATTTAATGCAAAGGTGGCCTGACACCTTTATCCTGACGCGCACCCCTCAGCTGACAGAGCCGAAGTGACCGCCGTCACTTTGCCGCTCCACTGACCGGTCTCACAGAAAGACAACGCCGCCTGCGCCGCTCCGACTGCGGTGCCACTTGATAGAGTGAGGCTGACAGGCAGTCAGGCCCGGCCGCACGCACCATAGGAAACTCCGCTCCGCCCGACCCAGGGCTCGGACTCGGGCTAAGCCCCGGAAGACGACGAACTCCGCTCCGCCCGACCCAGGGCTCAGACTCGGGCTCAGCCCCGGAAGACGGCGAACTCCGCTCCGCCCGACCTAGGGCTCGGACTCGGGCTAAGTCCCAGAAGACGGCGAACTCCGCTCCGCCCGACCCAGGGCTCGGACTTGGGCTCAGCCCCGGAAGACGGCGAACTCCGCTCCGTTCGACCCAGGGCTCGGACTTGGGCTCATCCCCAGAAGACGACGAACTCCGCTTCGCCCGACCCCAGGACTCGAATTCCGCCCTGGCCTCAGCCCACGGCCTCCGCCTCGCCCGACCTAGGGGCTCGGACTCGGCCTCGGCCACGGAAGACGGACTCGACCTCGACCTCGGAGGAGCCTCCACATCGCCCAACCTAGGGCGCGGACCAGCCACGTCAACAGGAGGCGCCATCATTACCCTACTCCAAGCTGACTCAGGCTACGGGGAACAAGACCGGCGTCCCATCTGGCTCGCTCCGCCAGATAGGCGATGATGGCGCCCCGCACGCTCCCTGACGATGGCGGCTCTCGGCCCCCTTACGGAAGCAAGAGGACGTCAGCAAGGACTCGACGGCCCCGACAGCTGTCCCTCCGCCAGGCTCCAGCGCTCCTCCGACGGCCACGACATCACACAAACCGGGCGCCAAAGTCTCTCCAGCCGCCATGATGGCATGTACTTAGGGCGCTAGCTCTCCTCCGCTAGACACGTAGCACTCTGCTACACCCCCCATTGTACACCTGGACCCTCTCCTTACGCCTATAAAAGGAAGGACCAGGGCCCTCTTAGAGAGGGTTGGCCGCACGGGGACGAGGACGAGACGGGCGCTCGCGTGAGGCCACTCGCTCC
This sequence comes from Zea mays, assembly GCF_902167145.1. Classification (NCBI taxonomy): domain Eukaryota; kingdom Viridiplantae; phylum Streptophyta; class Magnoliopsida; order Poales; family Poaceae; genus Zea; species Zea mays. Next base: position 36,295,056 of record NC_050100.1, on the reverse strand, counting down.
TTCCCTCGTGTGGACGCTTGTAACTCCTTACTGCAAGCGCACCCGACCTGGGCGCGGGATGAACACGAAGGCCGCGGGATTTCCACCTCTCTCACGCCCATCTCCGGCCACCTCACTTCCCCCCTTCGCGCTTGGCCTCGCGTCGACCCATCTGGGCTGGGGCACGCGGCGACACTTCACTCGTCGGCTCAGGGACCCCCCGGTCTCGAAACGCAGACAATTTGCGCCCTCAACCAAGCTCTCTCTCCCTCTCTCTCACCCTGCACGCGCACCCAGGCAGCTCCTCCACCGCTCACCGACGCCCGCTGCCCGTTCTACGGTCGCCGTGGAACTCCTCGCTGCGTCTGTTGCGCCGGTAAGCTCCGCCCTATCACCCACCACCTGGAACGCCCCTTGGTTCGCCTTCTCCCCCTCTGGTTCGTCTGGTCCGCGCTCACCGGAGCATTGCTTGCGCAGCTGGAGAACCGCCGCCGTCGACCCACGTCCTCGCCGCGCCCAGCCTTCGTTCGTGAGCCCCTGAGTCTTCACTTGAGGTAACTGTCCTACCCCCACCCTTATTTTCCCCTGTCATGCGCTTTCTTGCCCGCGATTGCTCGCCGGAGTGCCCCGGTCTGACGAGGATCTCCCTCTCCACCGTCTGATCGTCTCAGCCCCGTTCACGCAACCCCGACCCTGCCATAACGCTTGATAGGTCATCCCCAACCTCTCTAGCTATCCGGACCGACCCCTAGCGCCCTAAGAACTCCGGTCTGCCTCACCTCCGATGACGACGCTGCCGTGCCCGCAGGGAGAGCCGCCTCTGGCTGGCCGGCGAAGGCAATATCCCAGATGCCCATCTTAACCGCTCATTCCTAATCGGACGTCCCGATTTCAATTAAACCTGATCTAACCCAGGCCGTCTGATTTGGATCTGACCGCTCGGATCCGCCTTATCACCTGCACCCCTTCCACTGGGCCCGACCCATCAGTCCTACCTCAGGTCACTGATGCCCTGAGCCCACCTGTCAGAGCTCGCCCGTGGGATTTAATCTCGGTCGTCCGCTCGTGATCGTCGGTCTAGATTACCCGATACCCCTTCGCGTGGCGGTTTTGCGTAAGAAACCCATCATCATGAGTTTTAGCGCGCAGACCTCTGGTTTCTTTTAAACAGACCCCTAACCTTTTAAATAATCACAGAATTAGGCTTAGTTTCATATTTTAAACTTCAAAACTTGTTTATTTCATATCTTTTTCATATGAACTCCAAATTTAGTGGTTCAAATTGCAAAATCCTCATAGAGATATTCTCTGTCCAAATAAGTTATAATAATTCGCAGTTTGTGCACTTTAATTTTATGTCTAGACTAAAGGTTAAGTTTAAGTAATAATGTATTTGTTTAATAAAATAAATAAAAAGAAAATGCTAATGGTTCTTAGATATTTAATTTTGTGAGATTAGTAAAATGTTATGCATGAATTGATCCCTGTTATAACTTTGTGTCTCACTAAAATTAGTGGAACTAAACTAAATAGTCCATAACATCTAGGGAATCACAGATCTCTAACTATATTAAACCCTAACATTTAGGTCTACCCCTTTTATGTTCATAATGTCTTGTCAAACTAGTATATACTTGATTGTACATGTTTGGTGTGCTGTTCATTTGTACTTTCCAAATGTATTGAATGTATGATCGCTTTATTTAGACAACGAGCAGCCCGTGGTTCCTAAGTGTGTTGCCGAAGATCTTCTTGAGCAACAACCTGGTGAAGGAAAGTGTCCTCAGACCTATCATGTCCTATTTACTTTATAATTCACCGTCCCGCATTACATTATTTAAACCTAAGGATTGACTAGTCTGTATTTGCTTATCTGTGTTTACCTTTTGGGTTATCATGGGTAGCTTTATGCTATTGCTTTACCTTAATCAATGAACATGATGTGAATACTTATGATACGATGATGTTATCCCAATGATGATCTTGTGATACTTTAGGGGACTCAGGCCATTTTCCTGAGTACCTCTCCGTAAGGACCTGTTTGGGGAGTGACAACCCGGGATAACAGTGCAACCATGAGGGTGGAATGGGACGCCCTTAGCTAATTAATTAGAGGAACCAGAGAAGTAGTTGGCTTCGCTGTCGGGCCGTCAATGGGGTCCGGGCACAGTACTTGCTATGCCGAGGCTGGTTGCAGAGGTTCTTTGATTTAGTTTTGTTAGTCACCCTTCCTTTGGGAGAGGTACTGTGTTTATCAAACTGGAGAAACCTAACGGGCGGCTATGACCTCTGGGAAATCTTTGTAAAGGCTACGTAGTGAGACCCTGCTAGGTCACCTTGGTAGTGATCAATGGGGAGGCTAGAACCCCGGGCAGAATGGGAATCACGACTTGTGGGTAAAGTGTGTGACCTCTGCAGAGTGTTAGAAACTAATATAGCAGTCGTGCTCATGGTTAAGAGTGATCTTGGGATCCTCTTTGATAAGAAGAACTTTGGTTACTTTTATGATGATGGTTAATAATGATGGTTATAATTTTGATCTTTGGTATTTCCTCTTGGAGGAGGTACATTTGGGTAATAACTGGGTTTATTACTAAAACTTGGCTCTACTTATAGTAATAAATACTTGACCAACTAAAAGCAAATGCTTAACCTTAACTCCATATACAGCTAGTCCACTTTAGCCAAACGGGACATTTGCTGAGTACGTTGATGTGTACTCACCCTTGCTTTACAAACCACCCCACCCCAGGTTGTCCCCACTGTACTCAGTGCTCAGGAGGAGATGCTGGCAACATGGATGACTTTGAGGAGTTTCAGGACTACGATGAGTTCTAGTTTATTTTAGTGGCAAACCCCCAGTCAGCTGCCTGTGAAGGCCTTATCTTCTATGTTTTGTATTTCCACACTTTGATGTTAATGACTATGTTATAGACTCAGTGGATGTCTTGGACATCTTGTTGTAATAAAGTATGTTTCCTCTATTTACTTTGAGCATTGTGTGATGATGTCCAATTATGTAATCGTTGTGTATGTGAATTTCTGGTCCTCGCACGTACATGGTTCGCATTCGGTTTGCCTTCCAAAACCGAGTGTGACATAAATGGTATCAAAGACCTTGCTGACTGTAGGACCACTAAACTAGACTAGAATAGTCGCCCTAAGGACTATAGACCTCTACCCTTACCTTGACCTTTAGTGTCATTTCAAAAGTTGGTCATCTTGACCAATTCTATGTTATTACTCATCTCACAAAGTTTTGTCTCACTTATCTTTTTGTTTACTTGCTGGTCTTATAGTTCTACTCTCACTCTTGTGCTTATGTTGTCTTTTGTAGATGGCTCGTATTAGATGCACTGCACGTAAGTCAGTGATCCCCTTTTTGCCTTCTCGCCTGGTGGAGCGTCCACTGCGCCGCACGATGCTAGGTCGGTCCAGCCACCTGGAGAGACTGCATCGTCGCCTGCATGAGGAGCAGGAGCGCTGACGCCAGGAGCAGGAGCAGGAGCAGCAGGACTCTTCCCCCTCGCCTCAGTAGGAGGTGGAGTCTAGGAGGCAGCCCTCCCCTGCACCTCATCTAGAGAGACCCCCTGCACCATCATAGGGCATCCCGGCTGCTGGAGGAGACCCTGACAGAGACGACGACGACGCTTGTGGCAGTTTGAGTCACAGCGTGGAGCTCTCGGAGGAGCAGGAGCCAGAGGGATGGATCGCTAGACCCATCACTCGTGACGCCGCTCGTGGGTGTCACTTCCACGATGCTCTCGACACCTTGCTGTGTCGGGCCTTCGACAGACACACTTGGTCTATCGAGTACCGTTGTGTAGTCTACCAGCATCGTCATAGGTTATACTCGGACCAGTGGGAGGCTACTTGCTTGGTGTGCCGTCCTAACAATGATCTCTGGGGTGCAGAGGCCTTCTCAGATCACTCTGGGTTCTACACGATGCTACGGAGATAGCGAAGTGGATGATGGTATTCTTACTGGCAACGGTGGCGCGACGCGCACAGCCCCAGGATCGAGGCGAGTCCGTGGCGGATACGTTGCTGTGGCGAGCAATTAGGCCTGCCATAGCGCTTAATCCACAATGGTGTGGTGCGAGTAAGCTCCAAGGGACTTCTGCGAAGGCGCTGGACTCACTCTCTTGCCCCCCTCCTAGCGCCTGCGTGCGTGAGTGGCCACGGCGGCGGACCCAGCTCCCACACAGACCTCTCTCGCGGTTGTTGGTGACCACAGCGAAGGGGACTGGATCGCCGACTGCTGGGATAGAACTGGAAGGGGGAAGGAAGGAACTCGGGACCACCCCTTTTATGGCTCGACATAATTTGTTAAGGCGCCATCTATCCCGACGCTGGCGGCGGAACCACGCGGAGGAGTCGTTCGGGAAGCTCTATAGGGTCGGCTGATAGGCCGAGCCCACGAGTCAGGCAGACATACGCGCTGTGGAAAAAGCTCAGGAGTTTTGTCTGTCCGGGCCCCGATGGCAGTGATCGAGCGCGCGCGAGGGACCGACAGGGAGGGCCCGCCTGTCGGCGCCGCCCAACGCACAGGTCATCCGTGTTGGCCGGTTTTAGCAAATTCGGCCCAGCGCGTGGACTGTTTGCTTTTTTTCTTTTTCCTTTTTTTTCAAATCCAATTCAAGTCTAGATTTTTAATTTCCAAATCCAATTAGATGCAACAACAAAACAAGTGCCCTGCATGAATGAAATTATTTTATACTCATTTACTACTTATTTACTTTGCTCAAATAATTATTCGCATGTATAAAATTCATTAAGAGAGGAATTCATATAGTTATGTAACACCAATAGGAATTATTTTATTTTGACTATTTTTAAGGAGTGTATTTATATATAGTTTATAATGGGGATAATAAACAAATAAAATTCTTTCTTGTATTTACGGTTCCAACCTTTTAATTTTTAAGTTTTTATCTAAGTTTTGAATACCAAATTATTATTAGATAATTTAGAGAGCTATACTTTATTAAGGAAGGAAATCCTTCTTAAAAGACATTTTAGCACCAATCTTTTGGTGAACCTTTATAATTCCCAAAATAAAATTTTGGGTGTTACAGCAGGCCATAAATGTGCCACAGTTCGAGGGGCTCGTAGACTATGAGTGTTCTACGTCCCGAGGGGTTCGTTGGTAATGAGTGGGAGGCAGACTGACGCCTCCATTGTGGCTCGGCGCTAGGCGCAGATTAATGCAGCGGGTCATATTTGATGAGTTGGTCTCGGCCAGGTGCGGGATCCACTCGAGTGGTTTCCCTTTGACATGCACATCCCCTCGGTCGGTGCCACGGGGTTCGTCCAGGGACGGGTAGATGTTACCTATCTCCTCCGACTGACCCTAAACCCTAAACCCTATCTCCTCCGACTGATCAACAAGCCCTAGTTGTCAGAGGCCTTTTCCTAGGTGTGCTTGCTGACCAATGGGCCCAGGGACAGGGGATCATATCCCACAACATATAGATTCTATAAGAGCGTGATATGTAATACCCACTTTGTAAAAATAAAGCCTAAAAGGAGAAAGTATATTCCTTTATCTATATGTGTGTTATATTTCTACTCACCATCACATGTGAACATCTCACTTACACAAATAAATAATTAAATAAAGAACACTCGAATAAATCATGCATCATGCTGGAGTTTATTGTTTGTGCATTTAATGAAAAGAGTAATACCACTAATAGAAATAAATTAGTGGCAAAAGTAAGGATTTAATACCTAATTTGAGAGTTCGAAAAAGAGAAGAATGAAACAATAATATGTGAGTGAAAGGAGTAATAAAATTATATATAATAAAATATTATTTTTATAATGGGATTTGAATATGTAAATTTTGCCCAAAGATGAGACTCCTAAAAGGATTCAAAATTCAAATTTGGAAATTGGAAACAAAATGAAATAAAACAGAAAACAAAAGAAAAAGAGGAAGACACTACCTGGGCCGGCCGCTACTCATTTTGGCCCATTCTCCCTTTTCCACCCAGCGCGGCCCATCACCCTTCACGTGCGCGCGCCGACATGTAGGCCCCGCATGTCAGCCGCTCTCACCTCGCGCGCGCACTGGCTTGCTCCTTCCCTCTACGCCGACCTGTGGGACCCGATGACCAGGTCCGTCTTCCTCGGACGACTACCGGTCGCGGGCCGTTCAGCCATGCCGCGATCTCCGGCCATCGAACCGCGCCTGGACCCGACGTGCGTCGCATAATATCCGTGCTGCAACCGTCCTTCGCAGAACCCAGCCCACAAGCCCTCTCTCGCCGCCAGAACCCTAGTAGCGCCGCCAGTGATGTCCATCGCCGCCGCAAAGACAAATTGAGAGGGGAAGGTAGTTCACAGCCGTTCATCTCGGGCCATGGAGCTTCGGGTGGTCGCCAGGGAGCTATTCATAGTCGCCCTGGTTGGGATTGAGCCCTGTGGCTCCCTCGATTTCTCCGCCGTACTCGCGTGCTTCCGTGGTCGGGCATCACCGCACCTCGGCCAGTCACAAGTGAGTCCCCATCGTGTTCGTCTTCCCTTCCTCCATGTTATTCCCTAGCGACTTGTGGTATGGTATAGCCGAATCCCCGGGAGCACTGGCCGACCATGGCGCCGCCGCGGTACACCGTGTACTGGGTCCTACACTCGAGGTCAACCAAAATTTGATGGGGAATTGAGTTCAGTGAGTCGTCAATCTCGCGGGGGCCGAGCGAATTTGAGTCTGGCGCTCGGGTTTTCCGGATTGGAGTTCGCCGGTGTCGCTCCGTCGCGTTCAGGACGGCGCCACCGTGCTTCGGCGAGGGAGGTAGGGGATTAGTTCTGGGCCATGGATGATCCGATGGACGGCTGTGATTTCGGGCGCTTAACGATTCGCGGGGACGAATTCGAACCGTTTGATCTAATCGGGTGGACTGGAACGACTCTGGGATATAAAATCCACGCCGTTGATCCGTGATCGAACGGCTAGGGTGTCGTACCGTTTCATCTCATGTAGGATCTAATCCGGGCCGTCCGTGTTTGATCTGGCGGCCCACAGCATCGGATACCTCTTCGACCACGCTTTTGCAAAAGAGCCCCCTGGGAAGTAATAAATAAACCCGCCATCCATCGGTGTTGTACTCTGAGTCTATAGATTCTTACACCGAGAACCCTGCGTTTCACAGAAATTGAGGCCCAGTCCATAGTTCTTTAAATTCAGTTATTTAATTATAGAAATTACTTTTTAATACAAAATAATTGCTAGAACTTTGATAATTCATAGAAAATACATACGAACTCCAAATTAATCCATTCCACTTTCTAAATTTTTGTAATTTTATTCTTTATCACGTAGAGCCTCTGTTTTGTCATGGAAACAGTAATAAATTTAATTCCTCACTTAATCCAATTTAAACACATAGAACCTTTGAAAATGCATAACTTAAATTCTATAACTCCAAAAATTATGATTTCTGTTCGTAGAATTTTATTTTAATGTGTAGATTATTACTGTGTATGTTGTTTACATGTTTGGTGTGATGTTGATTTTCCCTGTATATTGTGCTTGTTTGTATTGTGGCGAGTAGAAGAGCCCGTTGCTGAGGATCCTGGTGAGCAGCAGGTTGAAGTAGCTGAGCAGGAGCTCATTGAAGGCAAGTTGTGCCCTTGACCACTTTTTACCCAATAATGTTCTTTAATATCACTTATTCATGCATAGGTTAATTTTGATGGGACCCGATAGGTCACCCTAGATTGTTTATCTCATTACCTTGTTTACCCCTGATTCACTTGGGTAGTTTGCTATTGCTTTACCTGGTTTTGGGATAATCATTTATTACCTCTATGTTCCAATTCTGTTGTTATTCTATTTATGTTCATGTCAAGTTCATTAATGTTAATTGGAACATAGAGCTTAACTTGAGAACCACGTGCCACCACAAGGGTTTAATGGGACGCCCTTGGCTGACTAATTAGGAAAGCTAGTGGAAGACTACCTTACCCGAAAGGGGCAAGGGCAGTAGGGGAGTGGTCAGTGTAGGGAGGTCCCTGGTTGATTTTGCTGCGATGGCGGTCAGCCAGGAACCCTGCATTGGAGCTTCCTATAAACTGTAGCGGGTTTTTGGAAGCTAGTGGAACTTTGTAAAGGCCTCGTAGTGTTGCCCTGCCGCGCTTCCTAGGTAGAGGTGTATGGGATTCGCGACCCCTTGGCAGATGGGTAGCATGACTTGTGGGTAAAGGGTACAACCTCTGCAGAGTGTAAAACTGGTATACTAGCCGAGCTCACGGTCATGAGCAGCTCAGGACTCTCTGATGATTAAATTATGGAACCTAAACTCAATTTGTCATTTGCATATGCATGGGTTTATTATTAATTTTGTTCTATTACTTTATTTAAGGTTTGGTATTTACTTACACTTAGTAACTGCTAATAAAAGTTTGACCAACATTAAAAGCAATGCTCAGCTTTAACCATTCTCTTTGATAAGCCTTACACTCCATGAACTCCCACCTTTAGTGAGTTCATGCCACATTATTCCCCACAACTTGTTGAGCGATGAACGTATGTGAGCTCACTCTTGCTGTCTCACACCCCCCCACAGGAGAAGAACAGGTGGTTCAGGAGGAGCCACAAGGCGAGGAGTTTGATCTGATCTAGGTGGCGTTTCTCAGTTGACATTGGCGTCGACGATCCTTAGTTCGTTTTACTTTTATCTTTTATTTTGTAATAAGTCTTCCGCTATGTAATAAGTACTCTGATGTTTTATGACATTTATCTCTATACACTCTGTTATTATATATGTTGTCTTCTTGGCGCATGTATGAGATGCACCTGGCTTTGTTCCTTAAAGCCGGGTGTGACAGAAGTGGTATCAGAGGAAATGTTGACTGTAGGACGAGACCTAGATAGAAATGGACAAACCCTTCACTACTTACCTTACTCTGATTCATTCTATACTTACCTTATCTTGATCCTGTCTCACCTTCTAATGTTCTACTCTGATCATTCTTACCTTTTCTACTCTGAGACAAGAAGGATTTCACACCTTGGAATCATACATTTATAACCTTTTTAAGAGATAGGAGACCAAAAAATAAATTAAAAATTATTTTCTCTATTAAAAATGTTGGTTGATTGTTCTGATGATCAATGCCTGATTTGCTTCTTTGATTGATTGAAATAGTATAGACGGGCATCTTACCATGTACCACCATAAGGTAATGTATTAGCGATATTAGGTGACACACTAACCTACTTAGCTAATAAATCCCCAGCAGTAACATTCCTCGTAATTACTCGCCTTGTCTACAATTCTTCCTTTCTTACCCTGTGTTTCTAACCCAGATGGGCTACCCCTATACTGTTAGAAGAGAGCAGTATAGACGTGATCCTTGGTATATCATGGTTAAGAAAGGCAAAGACAGTTTATACACTGTGCTAAGGGAACCGTAGAACTCACCAGTTCCAAAGGAGAAAGATTTGAAGTTGCAATTGCAGTAACTACCGCCACCAGACTAGCGACATTCTTAGTAGATGGGAAGTTTGTTGGTGACAACATCCATGTGGATAAGGATTTTCCGGATGTCTTTCCAGAGGAGTTACCAGGGATGCCACCAGATACTGAAGTTGAGTTTGTCATAGATCTCTTACCTGGAACTGCCCCTACTTTCAAACGGCCATACAGGATGTCTGTAGAAGAGTTAAAGGGACTGAAGAAGCAGTTAATGAAATTACAAGAGGCTGGGTACATTCATCCGAGTTCCTCACCTTGGGGAGCACCGATACTGTTTGTACAGAAGAAGGATGGATCACAACGGATGTGTGTGGATTCTAAATCACTCAATGATGTTACTGTGAAGAACAAGTATCCATTACCCTACATTGAAGATTTATTTGATCAGAAGAGAGGTGCAAGGGTATTCTCGAAGATTGATTTTCCGAACGGGTTATCACCAAATGAAGATTAGGCTATCGGATATTCCCAAGATGACTTTCTTGACCCGATATGGTTTATATGAGTTCACCGTTATGTCATTTGGTCTAACTAATGCACCAGCTTATTTTATGGATTTGATGAATAAGGTGTTTATGGAGTATTTGGATAGATTTGTCGTGGTGTTCTTCGACGATATTCTTATCTATTCTAAGAGTGAAGCGATCATGAGGAACATCTGAGATTGGAGCTACAGAAGCTATGAGATAATCAACTCTACGCCAAGTATAGAAAATGCGAGTTTTGGATTGGCAAGGTGCCATTTCTTGGACATATCATTTCTAATGGAGGGATATCAGTGGATCCTGCTAAAGTCAAGGAGATAGTGGCGTGGAGCATACCCACTACAGTTACGGAGATTCAGAGTTTCTTGGGACTGCCAGGATACTATCGGAGATTTATTGAAGGATTTTCTAAGATTGCTAAACCTATGACTTCGCTTTTGGAGAAAGGAAAAGAATTTAAGTGGGATGAGAAGTACCAAGGTAGCTTTGATCAACTAAAGAAGAGGTTAATGTCAACACCAGTGTTGGTTATGCCAGATATACAAAAGGGATTTGATATTTATTGTGATGCATGTGGCCAAGGCTTAGGATGTGTGCTTACGCAAGAGGGACATGTGATTGTCTATGCTTCTCGTAAGTTACGAAAACATGAATTGAACTACCCCACTCATGACTTGGAATTGGCAGCTGTTGTGCATGCGCTTAAGATTTGGAGACATTATATCATGGGGACCAAGTGTCAAGTATATACGGATCATAAGAGTTTGAAGTATATATTCACTCAGAAGGATCTCAACCTTAGGCAACGTTGTTGGTTGGAGCTTATTAAGGATTATGATTTGGAGATTCATTATCACCCGGGCAAGGCAAATTTGGTTGTAGATGCCTTGAGTCGAAAGGAGCATGTTCATTCAGCTGTTGTTGCCCAGCTACCCGATGAGATTGTTGAGGATTTCAGGAGACTTAACCTGGGAATAGTTGCTCATACTGAAGGAGTTACTATTGATGTGGAACCTACTTTGGAGCAAGAAATACGCAAAGGACAAATTGGTGATGCGAAAATACAAGAGATTAAGGATTTGATTACTGAAGGTCGAGGTCCAGAATTCACGGAGGAAGAGCAAGGCACGGTATGGATCAAGGACAAGATATGTGTTCCTGATATTGAAAGCCTTCGTGAGACTATTTTAAAGGAAGCCCATGACTCGTATTATTCTATTCACCCTGGTAGTACTAAGATGTATCAGGATTTGAAGCGGAAGTATTGGTGGTATGGATTAAAGAGAGATGTGGCTACACATGTGGCTGTGCGATGCGTGTCAAAGAGTTAAGGCTGAACACCAGAGGCCAGCTGGATTGTTACATCCACTGAAGATACCCGAGTGGAAATGGGAAGAGATTGGTATGGATTTCATCACTGGATTACCTCGCACCCAGAAAGGATATGACTATATATGGGTTATTGTGGATAGACTGACTAAAGTGGCTCACTTCATCCCTGTCAAGACTACTTAAAAGGGATCTCAATCGGCGGAGTTATATATGGCTTGGATAGTGTCTTTGCACGGTGTACCGAAGATCATTTTTGATAGAGGATCACAGTTTACCTTTAGATTTTGGAGAAGCTTTCATGAGAACATGAGCACGAAGTTGAATTTTAGTACAGCTTATCACCCTCACACTAATGGACAGACTGAAAGGACTAATCAAGTATTGGAAGATATGTTGAGAGCATGTACCCTTCAGCATGGAGGAAGTTGGGATAAGAGTCTACCTTATGCTGAGTTTCATATAATAATAGTTATCAGGCCAGTCTGAAGATGTCACCTTTTGAAGCTTTATATGGGAGAAAGTGCAGGACTCCTCTATATTGGGATCAGATTGGAGAAAGACAGTTCTTTGGGCCTGAACTGATTCAAGAAGCAGAAGGACAAGTCCATATAATTCGAGAGAATTTGAGAGTGGCTCAAACCAGGCAAAAGAGCTATGCTGATAATAGAAGAAGACCACTGGAATTTGAGGAAGGAGATTATGTGTATCTCAAGGTGTCACCACTTCGTGGAATGAGGAGATTCAAAGTCAAGGGCAAATTGTCCCCTCGCTATATTGGACCATTCTTGATTTTTAGGCGAGTTGGAGAGATGGCCTATCAACTCGAGCTACCTGATAATCTATCTGATGTGCATAATGTATTCCATGTGTCTCAACGTAAGAAGTGTCTTCGTGTCCCTGAGGAACAGTTACCGATGGAAGAGCTCAGAGTTCAGGGTGATTTGACTTACACGGAGTATCCGATCAAGATTCTTGATACTTTAACTAGAGTTACAAGAAATAAGGTGATAAAGATGTGCAAAGTGCAATGGAGTCACCATGGCGAAGATGAAGCAACTTGGAAAAGAGAAGAAGAGCTTCGCATAGATTTTCCTCATCTTTCCCCTAGATCTTCCTAAATCTCGAGGACGAGATTATTTTTAAGGGGGGTAGGATTTGTAATACCCACTTTGTAAAAATAAAGCCTAAAAGGAGAAATATATTCCTTTATCTATATGTGTGTTATATTTCTACTCACCATCACATGTGAACATCTCACTTACACAAATAAATAATTAAATAAAGAACACTCGAATAAATCATGCATCATGCTGGAGTTTATTGTTTGTGCATTTAATGAAAAGAGTAATACCACTAATAGAAATAAATTAGTGGCAAAAGCAAGGATTTAATACCTAATTTGAGAGTTCGAAAAAGAGAAGAATGAAACAATAATATGTGAGTGAAAGGAGTAATAAAATTATATATAATAAAATATTATTTTTATAATGGGATTTGAATATGTAAATTTTGCCCAAAGATGAGACTCCTAAAAGGATTCAAAATTCAAATTTGGAAATTGGAAACAAAATGAAATAAAACAGAAAACAAAAGAAAAAGAGGAAGACACTACCTGGGCCGGCCGCTACTCATTTTGGCCCATTCTCCCTTTTCCACCCAGCGCGGCCCATCACCCTTCACGTGCGCGCGCCGACATGTAGGCCCCGCATGTCAGCCGCTCTCACCTCGCGCGCGCACTGGCTTGCTCCTTCCCTCTACGCCGACCTGTGGGACCCGATGACCAGGTCCGTCTTCCTCGGACGACTACCGGTCGCGGGCCGTTCAGCCATGCCGCGATCTCCGGCCATCGAACCGCGCCTGGACCCGACGTGCGTCGCATAATATCCGTGCTGCAACCGTCCTTCGCAGAACCCAGCCCACAAGCCCTCTCTCGCCGCCAGAACCCTAGTAGCGCCGCCAGTGATGTCCATCGCCGCCGCAAAGACAAATTGAGAGGGGAAGGTAGTTCACAGCCGTTCATCTCGGGCCATGGAGCTTCGGGTGGTCGCCAGGGAGCTATTCATAGTCGCCCTGGTTGGGATTGAGCCCCGTGGCTCCCTCGATTTCTCCGCCGTACTCGCGTGCTTCCGTGGTCGGGCATCACCGCACCTCGGCCAGTCACAAGTGAGTCCCCATCGTGTTCGTCTTCCCTTCCTCCATGTTATTCCCTAGCGACTTGTGGTATGGTATAGCCGAATCCCCGGGAGCACTGGCCGACCATGGCGCCGCCGCGGTACACCGTGTACTGGGTCCTACACTCGAGGTCAACCAAAATTTGATGGGGAATTGAGTTCAGTGAGTCGTCAATCTCGCGGGGGCCGAGCGAATTTGAGTCTGGCGCTCGGGTTTTCCGGATTGGAGTTCGCCGGTGTCGCTCCGTCGCGTTCAGGACGGCGCCGCCGTGCTTCGGCGAGGGAGGTAGGGGATTAGTTCTGGGCCATGGATGATCCGATGGACGGCTGTGATTTCGGGCGCTTAACGATTCGCGGGGACGAATTCGAACCGTTTGATCTGATCGGGTGGACTGGAACGACTCTGGGATATAAAATCCACGCCGTTGATCCGTGATCGAACGGCTAGGGTGTCGTACCGTTTCATCTCATGTAGGATCTAATCCGGGCCGTCCGTGTTTGATCTGGCGGCCCACAGCATCGGATACCTCTTCGACCACGCTTTTGCAAAAGAGCCCCCTGGGAAGTAATAAATAAACCCGCCATCCATCGGTGTTGTACTCTGAGTCTATAGATTCTTACACCGAGAACCCTGCGTTTCACAGAAATTGAGGCCCAGTCCATAGTTCTTTAAATTCAGTTATTTAATTATAGAAATTACTTTTTAATACAAAATAATTGCTAGAACTTTGATAATTCATAGAAAATACATACGAACTCCAAATTAATCCATTCCACTTTCTAAATTTTTGTAATTTTATTCTTTATCACGTAGAGCCTCTGTTTTGTCATGGAAACAGTAATAAATTTAATTCCTCACTTAATCCAATTTAAACACATAGAACCTTTGAAAATGCATAACTTAAATTCTATAACTCCAAAAATTATGATTTCTGTTCGTAGAATTTTATTTTAATGTGTAGATTATTACTGTGTATGTTGTTTACATGTTTGGTGTGATGTTGATTTTCCCTGTATATTGTGCTTGTTTGTATTGTGGCGAGTAGAAGAGCCCGTTGCTGAGGATCCTGGTGAGCAGCAGGTTGAAGTAGCTGAGCAGGAGCTCATTGAAGGCAAGTTGTGCCCTTGACCACTTTTTACCCAATAATGTTCTTTAATATCACTTATTCATGCATAGGTTAATTTTGATGGGACCCGATAGGTCACCCTAGATTGTTTATCTCATTACCTTGTTTACCCCTGATTCACTTGGGTAGTTTGCTATTGCTTTACCTGGTTTTGGGATAATCATTTATTACCTCTATGTTCCAATTCTGTTGTTATTCTATTTATGTTCATGTCAAGTTCATTAATGTTAATTGGAACATAGAGCTTAACTTGAGAACCACGTGCCACCACAAGGGTTTAATGGGACGCCCTTGGCTGACTAATTAGGAAAGCTAGTGGAAGACTACCTTACCCGAAAGGGGCAAGGGCAGTAGGGGAGTGGTCAGTGTAGGGAGGTCCCTGGTTGATTTTGCTGCGATGGCGGTCAGCCAGGAACCCTGCATTGGAGCTTCCTATAAACTGTAGCGGGTTTTTGGAAGCTAGTGGAACTTTGTAAAGGCCTCGTAGTGTTGCCCTGCCGCGCTTCCTAGGTAGAGGTGTATGGGATTCGCGACCCCTTGGCAGATGGGTAGCATGACTTGTGGGTAAAGGGTACAACCTCTGCAGAGTGTAAAACTGGTATACTAGCCGAGCTCACGGTCATGAGCAGCTCAGGACTCTCTGATGATTAAATTATGGAACCTAAACTCAATTTGTCATTTGCATATGCATGGGTTTATTATTAATTTTGTTCTATTACTTTATTTAAGGTTTGGTATTTACTTACACTTAGTAACTGCTAATAAAAGTTTGACCAACATTAAAAGCAATGCTCAGCTTTAACCATTCTCTTTGATAAGCCTTACACTCCATGAACTCCCACCTTTGGTGAGTTCATGCCACATTATTCCCCACAACTTGTTGAGCGATGAACGTATGTGAGCTCACTCTTGCTGTCTCACACCCCCCCCCACAGGAGAAGAACAGGTGGTTCAGGAGGAGCCACAAGGCGAGGAGTTTGATCTGATCTAGGTGGCGTTTCTCAGTTGACATTGGCGCCGACGATCCTTAGTTTGTTTTACTTTTATCTTTTATTTTGTAATAAGTCTTCCGCTATGTAATAAGTACTCTGATGTTTTATGACATTTATCTCTATACACTCTGTTATTATATATGTTGTCTTCTTGGCGCATGTATGAGATGCACCTGGCTTTGTTCCTTAAAGCCGGGTGTGACATGATAGCTTAGGGACGACAACAAGTAAGGTACCAACACTAGTACGTAGAAGCTCTATAGTGGCGGTTTGAAACCTATTTGCAATGGTATTTTTTAGTACTGCTCGTGCTAGGGCCAGTGGAAATCGATATTTCCACTCGAGGTTATTTTGAAACCGCCAGTGGATAGGGATGTCAATGGGTTTAAAACTCACGGGCAGATGGTTTACAAACTTGCACTTGCGGGTTTAATGTTAAACCTACATCCGTACCCGTTACCCGCGACGGGTATATTATGCTACCCATACCCGCTACCCACGGGTTTGTGTACCTATGAGTATACCCAGAGCACATAATTATACACAAATATTTACATATATATCATCTATATATACATATATTTATACACATATAAATATACGTATACAAAAATGTATATATAATATATACATAGATATACACATACACACACATATATATGAGTACATACATACATATATATATATATATATTCATTGTGGATTCGCGGGTATGGGTACAATATTTTCATACTCGCGAGAAAAAACCCATTGGGTTGTGAATTAAACCGGATACAAACTCACACCAAAACATGCACCCTATATGGTTTTTACCTGCGTGCACGCGGGTAAAATGTGCCCATTGCCAACCCTACCGGTGGAAATGCTATTTTGACTAGCGGTTTTCTTAAAGCAACCGCTAGTGAAAATACCATTTTCACTTGTGATTTTCTTTACAAACTTTCCACTGGCAGTTTTTAATAAAACCGCTAGTGGAAACACACTTTTCACAAGTGCTTTTCTTTATTTAGCCGCCAGTGGTAGTTTTCCTGCCCTTTTCAAAGTTTCAAACAAAACTAAATTTTATATAAATTTACACACACACACACACACACACACATATATATATATATGGAATTAAATTCTACCATACATTTATATACATCAAAGTTTTGTGTTTACAACCATATATGCATCACACATTCTATACATTTATATACCAGTCATGCAACCTTTTAATACCAGCCGGGACCTTTCTTAATTTCTCCAAGTGGGTAGGGGTTTGCCCGACACATATTTGTAGGCACATTTTTATAATCCTCTTTAGTTGGCTTCTTTATCTTTATGTTCATTATATCAGCCTTTTTTTGCAGACTTCTCATGCTCGGGTAAATCAACAGTATGTGTCATGCGACTCCGTGTAATCCCTGACAAAAATCTCACTATGCCAGCAATCGTTTTAGTCTTCTTTTTCTGGAACAGGGAAACCAATTTTGGTATAGAAAATTTAGTATTCTTTGCCTGTGGAGAAGGTGGATTCCTTGAAGGCGGTGCTAGTGGAGTAGATGGGTCACATAGAGGATGTGTATGGGGTGAAGGTTGTGGAGCCCTTAATGGCGATGCTTATGGCGGAGACTATGGGTCAGAAAACAGATGAGGAGCTGGCCACGGTTGTTGAAAAGGAATAGACTGGGCAACATGTGAAGTTTAAGGAGGTGATGACAATTTCGCAATAGGATCTGCATGTGATGACTCTTGCGTTAGGGGTTTTGGGCATGGGACGATGACATTGGTGGATCAGCCAATTGGACATCCCGTCGTGGCTAAAGGATGAAATTCTTGATAGCATGTACAGGTGTCTCAATACCTTTGGGCCCAGGGATGTCTAGCATGTCATCCTCGGATCCTTGGACGATCGTTGTCACTTCTACCCCGCAATAATCTTATGGAATTTTGATTCCATGGAACCGGCGTCCTGCGATCTCAAGGCTTGTGGCTACTTTTTTCGTATGAAGATTGTTAATACCATATCTTATAACTAGGGTGCAGACCAAAAGCCTTGTGATGTCATCAACTGGATATCGATCCTTATTTCCTATTGATGCGATAGAGCTTGGGACAGTTACACAATGTGTGGAAGATGGCGGTTGAGTTGTTGAATTAGCTGCATATGTTGAGCTCGAGTGGTCATCTGGTGAACAAACATCGCACTATTGCTACATCAAATCTGAAGGAGGATTTGACAACATTTGATACCACTAGTACAAAGAAGCTCTATGCCGACGGTTGTAAACATATTTGTTCTGTCGTTTTTCGTAATTGCCAATGCTAGGGGCTAGTACAAATAGTATTTTTCACAGGCGGATAATTAAGAACCGCTAGTGCAAATCGATTTTAACTAGCGATTGTTTTAAAAAACTAGCAGTGAAAATCGATTTCTACTAGCGATTGACATAAAAACGCCAGTAGAAATCCTTTATAGGAAACATTAACTGGGTTTTAAAATAGCAAAAAAATATTTTGACTAGCAAAGGCCCTGAAAGTCGCCTAGAGGGGGTGAATAGGGCGAAACTGAAATTCTCAAAAATAATCACAACTACAAGCCGGGTTAGCGTTAGAAATATAATTGAGTCCGCGAGAGAGGGTGCAAAACAAATCGCAAGCAAATAAGAGGTGTGACACGCGGATTTTTTTTACCGAGGTTCGGTTCTCGCAAACCTACTCCCTGTTGAGGTGGTCACAAAGACCGGGTCTCTTTCAACCCTTTCCCTCTCTCAAACGGTCCCTCGGACCGAGTGAGCTTTTCTTCTCAATCACTTGGAACACAAGGTTCCCACAAGGACCACCACAAGATTGGTGTCTCTTGCCTCAATTACAAGTGAGTTTGATCGCAATGAAGAATCAAAGGAAGAAGAAAGCAATCCAAGCGCAAGAGCTCGAAAGAACACAAGCAAATCTCTCTCACTAATCACTAGGGCGTTGTGTGGAGTTTGGAGAGGATTTGATCACTTGGGTGTGTCTAGAATTGAATGCTAGAGCTCTTGTAAGTAGTTGAAGTGGGAAAACTTGGATGATTTGAATGTGGGGTGGTTGGGGGTATTTATAGCCCCAACCACCAAACTAGCCGTTTGGTGGTGGCTGACTGTCGTATGGTGCACCGGACAGTTCGATGCACACCGGACATGTCCGGTGCGCCAGCCACGTCACCAAGGCCGTTGGGTTCCGACCGTTGGAGCTCTATCTTCTGGGCCCGCCTGGATGTCCGGTGGCACACCGGACATGTACTGTAGAGTGTCCGGTGTGCCAGCTCGCGCGTGCCTGACTTCTGCGCGCTCTGGCGCGCATTAAATGTGCCTGCAGGTGACCGTTGGCGTGAAGTAGTCGTTGCTCCGCTGGCTCACCGGACAGTCCGGTGTACACCGGACATGTCCGGTGAATTATAGCAGAGCAAATTCCCGAGACTGGCGAGTTCCAGAGCTGCTCTTCCTTGGGGCACCAGACACTGTCCGGTGTACACCGGATAGTCCGGTGAATTATAGCGGAGCGCCTCTGGATTTTCCCGAAGGTGACGAGTTCGACTTGGAGTCCCCTGGTGCACCGGACACTGTCCGGCGCGCCAGACCAGAGGTGCCTTCGGTTATCCCTTGCTCTCTTTGTTGAACCCCATACTTGGTCTTTTTATTGGCTAAGTGTGAACCTTTGGCACCTGTATAACTTGTACACTAGAGCAAACAGTTAGTCCAATTATTTGTGTTGGTAAATTCAACCACCAAAATCATTTAGGAAATAGGTGTAAGCCTAATTCCCTTTCAATCTCCCCTTTTTTGGTGATTGATGCCAACACAAACCAAAGCAAATATAGAAGTGCATAATTGAACTGGCTTGCATAATGTAAGTGCAAAGGTTGCTTGGAATTGAGCCAATATAAATACTTATAAGATATGCATGGATTGTTTCTTCATTTTTAACATTTTGGACCACGCTTGCACCACATGTTTTGTTTTTGCAAATTCCTTTGTAAATCCTCTTCAAAGTTCTTTTGCAAATAGTCAAAGGTAAATGAATAAGATTTTTGCGAAGCATTTTCAAAATTTGAAATTTTCTCCCCCTGTTTCAAATGCTTTTCCTTTGACTAAACAAAACTCCCCCTAAATGAAATTCTCCTCTTAGTGTTCAAGAGGGTTTTGATATATCAATTTTGAAATACTACTTTTCGCCCCCTTTTGAACACAATAAGATACCAATTTGAAATTTATCAATTGAGAATCATACCAATTGAAAAACTCTTTTAAAATTAGGTGGTGGTGCGGTCCTTTTGCTTTGGGCTAATACTTTCTCCCCCTTTGGCATGAATCGCCAAAAACGGAGTCATTAGAGCCCTTGGAATTACTCTCTCCCCCTTTGGTCATAAATAAATGAGTGAAGATTATACCAAAGTAGAAGAGTGATTTCTCCTCCAAAGATGGAGAGTTGCTCGGAGCGATGGCGAAGGATGAGTTACGGAGTGGAAGCCTTTGTCTTCGCCGAAGACTCCAATTTTCTTTCAATACACCTATGACTTGGTTTGAAATAGACTTGAAAACACATTAGTCATAGCATATGAAAGAGACATGATCAAAGGTATATAAATGAGCTATGTGTGCAAATCAACAAAAGAAGTTCCTAGAATCGAGAATATTTAGCTCATGCCTAAGTTTGTTAAAAGTTTGTTCATCAAGAGGCTTGGTAAAGATATCGGCTAATTGATCTTTAGTGTTAATATATGAAATCTCGATATCTCCCTTTTGTTGGTGATCCCTTAAAAAGTGATACCGAATGGCTATGTGTTTAGTGCGGCTATGCTCAACGGGATTATTTGCCATGCGGATTGCACTCTCATTATCACATAGAAGAGGAACTTTGGTTAATTTGTAACCGTAGTCCCTAAGGGTTTGCCTCATCCAAAGTAGTTGCGCGCAACAATGGCCTGCGGCAATGTACTCGGCTTCGGCGGTAGAAAGAGCTACGGAATTTTGCTTCTTTGAAGCCCAAGACACCAAGGACCTTCCCAAGAACTGGCAAGTTCCCGATGTGCTCTTTCTATTGATTTTACACCCCGCCCAATCGGCATCCGAATAACCAATTAAATCAAAAGTGGATCCCCTAGGATACCAAAGCCCAAACTTAGGAGTATAAACTAAATATCTCAAAATTCGTTTAACGACCGTAAGGTGAGCTTCCTTAGGGTCGGCTTGGAATCTTGCACACATGCATACGGAAAGCATTATATCCGGTCGAGATGCACATAAATATAGCAAAGATCCTATCATCGACCGGTATACCTTTTGATCGACGGATTTACATCCTTCGTCGAGGTCGAGATGCCCATTGGTTCCCATGGGTGTCTGGTGGGTTTGGCACCCTTCATTCCAAACTTGCTTAGAATATCTTGAGTGTACTTTGTTTGGCTAAGGAAGGTGCCCTCTTGGAGTTGCTTCACTTGAAATCCTAAGAAATACTTCAACTCCCCCATCATAGACATCTCGAACTTTTGTGTCATGATCCTACTAAATTCTTCACATGTAGACTCGTTAGTAGACCCAAAAATAATATCATCAACATAAATTTGGCATACAAACAAGTCATTTTCAAGAGTTTTAGTGAATAAAGTAGGATCGGCCTTTCCGACTTTGAATCCATTAGTGATAAGAAAATCCCTAAGGCATTCATACCATGCTCTTGGGGCTTGCTTAAGCCCATAAAGCACCTTAGAGAGTTTATACACATGGTTAGGGTACTCACTATCTTCAAAGCCGGGAGGTTGCTCAACATAGACCTCTTCCTTGATTGGTCCATTGAGGAAGGCACTTTTCACGTCCATTTGATAAAGCTTAAAGCCATGGTAAGTAGCATAGGCCAATAATATACGAATTGACTCAAGCCTAGCTACGGGTGCATAGGTTTCACCAAAGTCCAAACCTTCGACTTGGGAGTATCCTTTGGCCACAAGTCGAGCTTTGTTCCTTGTCACCACACCATGCTCATCTTGCTTGTTGCGGAAGACCCATTTGGTTCCTACAACATTTTGATTAGGACGTGGAACTAAATGACATACCTCATTCCTTGTGAAGTTGTTGAGCTTCTCTTGCATCGCCACCACCCAATCCGGATCTTGAAGTGCTTCCTCTACCCTGTGTGGCTCAATAGAGGAAACAAAAGAGTAATGCTCACAAAAATGTGCAACACGAGATCTAGTGGTTACCCCCTTATGAATGTCGCCGAGGATGGTGTCGATGGGGTGATCTCGTTGGATTGCTTGGTGGACTCTTGGGTGTGGCGGCCTTTGTTCTTCATCCTCCTTGTCTTGGTTATTTGCATCTCCCCTTTGATCGTTGCCGTCATCTTGAAGTGGCTCATTTGCTTGATCTTCTATTTCATCAACTTGAGCTTCATTCTCGTTTTGAGTTGGTGGAGATGCTTGCGTGGAGGAGGATGGTTGATCTTGTGCATTTGGAGGCTCTTCGGATTCCTTAGGACACACATCCCCAATGGACATGTTCCTTAGTGCGATGCACGGAGCCTCTTCATCACCTATCTCATCAAGATCAACTTGCTCTACTTGAGAGTCGTTAGTCTCATCAAACACAACGTCACAAGAAACTTCAACTTGTCCAGAGGACTTGTTAAAGACTCTATATGCCCTTGTGTTTGAATCATATCCTAGTAAAAAGCCTTCTACAGTCTTAGGAGCAAATTTAGATTTTATACCTCTTTTAACAAGTATAAAGCATTTGCTACCAAAGACTCTAAAATATGAAATATTGGGCTTTTTACCGGTTAGGAGTTCGTATGATGTCTTCTTGAGGATTCGGTGTAGATATAACCGGTTGATGGCGTAGCGGGCGGTGTTGACCGCCTCGGCCCAAAGCCGATCCGAAGTCTTGTACTCATCAAGCATGGTTCTTGCCATGTCCAATAGAGTTCTATTCTTCCTCTCCACTACACCATTTTGTTGTGGCGTGTAGGGAGAAGAAAACTCATGCTTGATGCCCTCCTCCTCAAGGAAACCTTCGATTTGTGAGTTCTTGAACTCCGTCCCGTTGTCGCTTCTAATTTTCTTGTTCCTTAAGCCGAACTCATTTTGAGCCCGTCTCAAGAATCCCTTTAAGGTTTCTTGGGTATGAGATTTTTCCTGCAAAAAGAACACCCAAGTGAAGCGAGAATAATCATCCACAATTACGAGACAGTACTTACTCCCGCCGATGCTTATGTAAGCGATCGGGCCGAATAGATCCATGTGTAGGAGCTCCAGTGGCCTGTCGGTCGTCATGATGTTCTTGTGTGGATGATGGGTACCAACTTGCTTTCCTGCTTGGCATGCGCTACAAACCCTGTCTTTCTCAAAATGAACATTGGTTAGTCCTAAAATGTGCTCTCCCTTTAGAAGCTTATGAAGATTCTTCATCCCAACATGTGCTAGTCGGCGATGCCAGAGCCAGCCCATGTTAGTCTTAGCAATTAAGCAAGTGTCGAGTTCAGCTCTATCAGAATCTATTAAGTACAGCTGACCCTCTAACACTCCCTTAAATGCTATTGAATCATCACTTCTTCTAAAGACAGTGACACCTATATCAGTGAATAGACAGTTGTAGCCCATTTTGCATAATTGAGATACAGAAAGCAAATTGCAATCTAATGAATCTACAAGAAAAACATTGGAAATAGAATGGTCAGGGGATATAGCAATTTTACCCAATCCTTTGACCAAATCTTGATTTCCATCCCCGAATGTGATCGCTCATTGGGGATCTTGGTTTTTCTCATAGGAGGAGAATATCTTTTTCTCCCCTGTCATGTGGTTTGTGCACCCGCTGTCGATGATCCAACTTGAGCCCCCGGATGCGTAAACCTACAAAACATGTTTAGTTCTTGACTTTAGGTACCCAAATGGTTTTGGGTCCTTTGGCATTAGATACAAGAACTTTGGGTACCCAAACACAAGTCTTTGACCCCTTGTGCTTGCCCCCAACATATTTGGCAACTACCTTGCCGGATTTGTTAGTTAGAACATAAGATGCATCAAAAGTTTTAAATGAAAAGTTATGTTCATTTGATGCACTAGGAGTTTTCTTCTTAGGCAACTTAGCATGGGTTTGTTGCCTAGAACTAGATGTCTCACCCTTATACATAAAAGCATGATTAGGGCCAGAGTGAGACTTCCTAGAGTGAATTCTCCTAATTTTGCTCTCAGGATAACCGGCAGGGTACAAAATGTATCCCTCGTTATCCTGAGGCATGGGAGCCTTGCCCTTAACAAAATTAGACAACTTCTTAGAAGGGGCATTAATTTTGACATTGCCTCCCTGTTGGAAGCCAATGCCATCCTTAATGCCAGGGCGTCTCCCTCTATAGAGCATGCTTCTAGCAAATTTAAATTTTTCATTTTCTAAGTCATGCTCGGCAATCTTAGCATCTAGTTTTGCTATATGATCATTTTGTTGTTTAATTAAAGCCATGTGATCATGAATAGCATTAACATCAACATCTCTACATCTAGTACAAATAGAAGTGTGCTCAACGGTAGATGTAGAGGGTTTGCAAGATTTTAATTCTACAACCTTAGCATGCAATATATCATTCTTAGTTCTAAGGTCAGAAATAGTAGCATTGCAAACATCAAAATCTTTAGCCTTAGCAATTAATTTTTCATTTTCATTCCTAAGGCTAACAAGAGATAAGTTTAATTCTTCAATCTTAGCAAGCAAATCATCATTATCATTCCTAAGATTAAGAATTGAAACATTACAAGCAATAGAATCAACCTTAGCTAACAAATTAGAATTCTCATTTTTAAGGTTGTCTATAGTCTCATGGCAAGTGCTTAGCTCACTAGATAATTTTTCACATTTTTCAACTTCTAGAGCATAAGCATTTTTAACCTTAACATGCTTTTTGTTTTCCTTGATTAGGAAGTCCTCTTGGGTGTCCAAGAGGTCATCCTTCTCATGGATGGCGCTAATTAATTCATTTAACTTTTCCTTTTGTTGCATGTTTAGGTTGGCAAAAAGAGTGCGTAAGTTATCTTCCTCATCACTAGCATTTTCATCACTAGGAGACTCATATCTAGTGGAGGATTTAGATTTAACCTTCTTCTTTTTGCCGTCCTTTGCCATGAGGCACTTGTGGCCGACGTTGGGGAAGAGAAGGCCCTTGGTGACGGCGATGTTGGCGGCGTCCTCGTCGTCGGAGGAGTCGCTAGAGCTTTCGTCGGAGTCCCACTCCCGACAAACATGGGCATCGCCGCCCTTCTTCTTGTAGTATCTCTTCTCCTTTCTTCTCCCCTTCTTGTCATCACCCCTGTCACTGTCACTTGAAATAGGACATTTTGCTATAAAGTGACCGGGCTTACCACATTTGTAGCAAACCTTCTTGGAGCGGGGCTTGTAATCTTTCCCCCTCCTTTGTTTGAGGATTTGGCGGAAGCTCTTGATGACGAGCGCCATTTCCTCATTGTCGAGCTTGGAGGCGTCGATTGGTTGTCTACTTGGGGTAGATTCCTCCTTCTTCTCCTCCGTCGCCTTGAATGCAACCGGTTGAGCTTCGGACGTGGAGGGGCCGTCAAGCTCGTTGATCTTCCGTGAGCCCTTGATCATAAATTCAAAGCTCACAAAATTCCCGATTACTTCCTCGGGAGTCATTAGAGTATATCTTGGGTTGCCACGAATTAATTGTACTTGAGTAGGGTTAAGGAAAATAAGAGATCTTAGAATAACCTTAACCACCTCGTGGTCATCCCACTTTTTGCTCCCGAGGTTGCGCACTTGGTTCACCAAGGTTTTGAGCCGGTTGTACATGTCTTGTGGCTCCTCCCCTTGGCGTAGACGGAAGCGACCGAGCTCCCCCTCGATCGTTTCCCGCTTGGTGATCTTGGTGAGTTCATCACCCTCGTGTGCCGTTTTGAGCACGTCCCAAACTTCCTTGGCGCTTTTTAGTCCTTGCACCTTGTTGTACTCCTCCCTACTTAGAGAGGCGAGGAGTATGGTTGTGGCTTGGGAGTTGAAGTGCTCGATTTGGGCCACTTCGTCCACATCATAATCTTCATCCCTTACGGATGGTACCTGTGCTCCAAACTCAACAACATTCCATATACTTTTGTGGAGTGAGGTTAGATGAAATTTCATTAAATCACTCCACCTAGCATAATCTTCACCGTCAAAGGTTGGCAGTTTGCCTAATGGAACGGAAAGTAATGGAGTATGTCTAGAAGTACGAGGATAATGTAAGGGGATCTTACTAAACTTCTTACGCTCATGGCGCTTAGAAGTTATGGAGGGCGCGTCGGAGCCGGAGGTAGAAGGTGATGAAGTGTCGGTCTCGTAGTAGACCACCTTCCTCATCTTCTTTATTTTGTCGCCACTCCGATGCGATTTGTAAGAAGAAGTCTTCCTCTCCTTCTTCTTCTCCTTCTTCTTCTCCTTGTTGTGGGACTCTCCCGATGAAGCCTTCCCGTGGCTTGTAGTGGGCTTGTCGTCGGTCTCCATCTCCTTCTTGGCGAGTTCTCCCGACATCACTTCGAGCGGTTAGGCTCTAATGAAGCACCGGGCTTTGATACCAATTGAAAGTCGCCTATAAGGGGGGTGAATAGGGCGAAACTGAAATTCTCAAAAATAATCACAACTACAAGCCGGGTTAGCGTTAGAAATATAATTGAGTCCGCGAGAGAGGTTGCAAAACAAATCGCAAGCAAATAAGAGGTGTGACACGCGGATTTGTTTTACCGAGGTTCGGTTCTCGCAAACCTACTCCCCGTTGAGGTGGTCACAAAGACCGGGTCTCTTTCAACCCTTTCCCTCTCTCAAATGGTCCCTCGGACCGAGTGAGCTTTTCTTCTCAATCACTTGGAACACAAGGTTCCCACAAGGACCACCACAAGATTGGTGTCTCTTGCCTCAATTACAAGTGAGTTTGATCGCAATGAAGAATCAAAGGAAGAAGAAAGCAATCCAAGCGCAAGAGCTCGAAAGAACACAAGCAAATCTCTCTCACTAATCACTAGGGCGTTGTGTGGAGTTTGGAGAGGATTTGATCACTTGGGTGTGTCTAGAATTGAATGCTAGAGCTCTTGTAAGTAGTTGAAGTGGGAAAACTTGGATGATTTGAATGTGGGGTGGTTGGGGGTATTTATAGCCCCAACCACCAAACTAGCCGTTTGGTGGTGGCTGACTGTCGTATGGTGCACCGGACAGTCCGGTGCACACCGGACATGTCCGGTGCGCCAGCCACGTCACCAAGGTCGTTGGGTTCCGACCGTTGGAGCTCTGTCTTCTGGGCCCGCCTGGATGTCCGGTGGCACACCGGACATGTACTGTAGAGTGTCTGGCGTGCCAGCTCGCGCGTGCCTGACTTCTGCGTGCTCTGGCGCGCATTAAATGCGCTTGCAGGTGACCGTTGGCGCGAAGTAGCCGTTGCTCCGCTGGCTCACTGGACAGTCCGGTGTACACCGGACATGTCCGGTGAATTAGAGCGGAGCAAATTCCCGAGGCTGGCGAGTTCCAGAGCTGCTCTTCCTTGGGGCACCGGACACTGTCCGGTGTACACCGGACAGTCCGGTAAATTATAGCGGAGCGCCTCTGGATTTTCCCGAAGGTGACGAGTTCGACTTGGAGTCCCCTAGTGCACCGGACACTGTCCGGTGCGCCAGACCAGAGGTGCCTTCGATTATCCCTTGCTCTCTTTGTTGAACCCCATACTTGGTCTTTTTATTGGCTAAGTGTGAACCTTTGGCACCTGTATAACTTGTACACTAGAGCAAACAGTTAGTCCAATTATTTGTGTTGGACAATTCAACCACCAAAATCATTTAGGAAATAGGTGTAAGCCTAATTCCCTTTCAGGCCCCACCTGCAAGTCGCGATAGTTTTCACACAAAATTTGCATGCTACGCGGTTATAGACACTCACCCTCGCATGAAGCCTCCACTACCACTCCACCCATCACTTAGCTTGTGTCTAGATAGTAGTTTTTTGCCCACATATTATAGTTCTACAAGTTTTATTTTGGTACTTTTTCCATCCGAGGCTGTTGCAAAATTTGTATTTTAAAATTTATCAAATTCAGATGCAATTTTGATAGCACAAATGATTTCAAATGAAAAGTTGAAAACTATAAAGTTTCATAACTTTTGGAGATCTACAACGTTTATTTTGATAATTTTTCGGTCATTTGAAAAACTCAAAAATCGATTCCAAATTATTTCTACTGGCGGGTTTTAAAGAAAACCGCCACTAGAAATTGTGCTTTTTACTGGCGGTTTTCTTTAGAAACCACTAGTCAAAATATGATTTCAAGAAAGCCGCCAATAAAAATGCACGATTTTCTACTAGCTGTTTTGTAAAGGAAACCACCAGTAAAAATGTGTTTTCAGTGGCGTTTTTTGGATCGAACGGACCATTTTTATTTCACTGACGTTTGATAAACAAAACCACCTGTAAAAAACAATGGTAACGTAAACGGTAATCGGTAGTGCGAACACAAGGTTGACTTGTCCCTTGTGCTTTGGGTTGATGACTAATGATTGTCAACGGTTAGCACTCTAAGGTAGTCACTGGGATGACCATAGTTTAAGATTATGTACGTGCAACCATGTCGGTCGGCTTATTGTGTGCAGGTGTGGAGCATAGGGACGATGGTCGACGGCTGAGGTGAAGGTCATGCGAGCTCGTGCTGATGGACCGGGAGCGGTGAAGGATGATTGATGGTTCTTGATTGACGGACCGGAGCAGCCGGGTGACTAGCCATGGTGAAAATAGCCTAGAGGGGGGGTGAATAGGCTACACCTGAAATTTTTCACTAAAAACTTCGAGATAGGTTAAATTAAAGTTGCACTGGTGCAAACCGGTTCAGTTGATTTTGTTTACAACTGAACAAGTTTGAACCTGCTCAACTTAGATTAGATAATCTGTTAAACAAATATGAAGTAGTGAAGAATTTTGCTAATGACTTGCCCTACACAAAATTTACTCAAATAGATAATATGAACCAACCAACAAATTTAAAGCGCTTAACAAGAACACATAAGAACACGCAATATAACCCGAGGTTCGGCAACCACCACTAAGGTGTCCTACTCCTCGTTGAGGAGCCCACAAAGGGTTGGGTCTTTTCCAACCCTAATCCTCCACAAGCCGACCACAAAGGTCAAGGCAATCTCTTCTCAAATATGCTCAAAGAGCGGGTGATACAAACTTCTTGGGGTCGTCCACAAATTTGGAGACTCCCAAGCAACCTCTAACCGTCAAGGAACGCAAGGTTCCAAGAGTAACAAATCCGCACAAGGTTAAGTTTGCAACGAGCTCAAGAACAAAGAGAATAGGAGAATCGAGATGAAATTAATAGCGTGTTAGATCGAGTTCACCTCACACCAAGGATCCTTCAAGCGATTGAAGGAGATGCGATTGCGGGTGTGAGAGGTGAAATGAATGCACTTGTTGAGATTTTGGTCAGCCAAGATTTCGTGGGAGAGGCAGAAGTAAATAAGAGAGAGAGTGTGGGGGTATATAAAGGATCCCCCAAAAGCTAGCAGCCGTTGGGAGAAAAGAGGTAAAAAACCGGTTGAACCGGTTTACAGACCGGTTGAACCGGTTTCCACCAGGAAGATCCCGGTCCACTGACCTACTCAGCCGGAGACTCGACCGGATCCAAAACCGGTTGAGCCGAGAAAAATTCCGGTTGAACCGGTTTCCCAAAAATGTCTGCAATGACTTTTCTGACAGCTCTGACTATTAGACAGGTCAGAGCAGGGATGGTAGAGGAACAGTCTCAAAACCGGTTGAACCGGTTTCAGGTCCGGTTGAACCGGTTTCCAAGGCTGAAAAACAGATTTTGAATATTTTGAAGAGAACAAAGGTGGAACTCTTGTGGGAAGTAAAAATGGTTTTTCTCAAAGGCATTCATGATCTGGAAAAGTGTTCTCTAAGATGATTTTGAAGGATTTTGAACTTAGCTCATTGCATAACTTACTTAACCATTGCAGATCCCTCTTAATTGAACGACGATTCCTATCAACTCAAGAATTATAAAATGAACACTGCCGTTGTTTCCAAGCACTTGGAGCACGCCATATGATGTAGAATTTAAATCTGTTGTGCTTTACATTTTTATGCTCATAAGATCTGTGCTTCTCCTGTCTGTAGAATTACTGTGTACATGCTAGGAGCAAACTTGTTAGAATCTCTGTTTGTTTTGTCATTTAATCACCAAAACCCTCAATTAGGGTTGATTGCACTTACAATCTCCCCCTTTTTGGTGATTGATGCCAAAACAAACTAGAGTAGAGATAAAAATTAAAAATTAAGAACACTTGCGAGATAAAAGTATTTGTGTATGTGCAGCTCCCCCTAAATATGTGCATGAGTTTTGTGATATTAATATTGACTTGATATGTCAATTTGCAACATATTTAGAGAGAGTGAACAACCAACACAATACACAAAAATTGAGGGATGCAACACAATTATATATGATGTGATGATAAAAACAATAGTATTACACAAACAAGCCCATCATTGCATAGCATAAGATATGAAATGTTACTACTAGCTATTACAATAATGTCATCACATCACATCATTAAAAAGTTTGTGGCACTAAGCCATCACCAAATGCATCACGAGTCAGACGAATAATAATTATTACAAACCAGATTGTTCATTACATAAATTAAAGAGCTGCTAAGATGAGAATCATTCTCCCCCTTTTTGGCAACAAGAACCAAAAAAGGAGAGAGCCACCAAGCCAAAGATCACCACGGAGGAGGCTGATGCGGAGCAAAGAAATGATGCGCCAGGTGAGAGGCAAAGTGTTCTTCCCTAGACTGATCCGGGGGAGGAACACTTCCTGAAGGATCCTGGGGTGGAGGATGAGAAGAGAATTGACCCGGATCCCCCTGGTAGGGAGGCGGGGCAAACTGCTCGCGATCATCAAAGTATGCTTCTTCTTCTTCTTCTTCTTCTTCGTCAGCTGACATAAAAGGCACCCCGTAGGCCTGCTGGTGCCACTCATTGATTTCTGGAGGAGGCGGATGGAGAGGCACGTCAGGCGAGCGAGGGGCAAAAGGAATACCTATAGAGGAAGCTTGACGACGAAGATTGTCGTCAGTCTCCCTCTGACGCCTTGCCAGCTCATGCACATCTGCAGAAATATTCCGGCACATAGAAAAGAATGTCGCAATCCCATGGGCCAGGCGGGCACCCATCCTCGGCCACAACCTCGACCACGACCACGACCACGTGGCGTGGGAGATCCGCGGCCAGGGGAGGGACACGAGGCACCGGCAGCAGGACCAGCAGAAGTATGTGCACGGGAGCTGGAAGGGGCTTTCCTCAAACGCCCTGCTGGATTGTTTAGATCAATCCAGAAGGGGGTATAAGATAGATGTCTAGTACCTTTGTCATAGCGGAACTGCGTCACAACTTCAATCATCTTCATTATGAAAGGTGCATGTAGACATCCCTTAAGTGGAAAGCAGGCAGCATGGATAATCTCCTGCCAGATCATATCAAAAATGTTGATGCTCTCAGAAATGTTGGGCTTCATGAATGAGAGCAAGACCTTGTTCTCTCCAAGAATATTCATCTGGTTACCCCCTTTGGGAATGAGGGTCATCCTGCTGAGAGAGTTGATATATCTGTAATATTTGTGCATATTTGTGGACTCCCAAAATTTTTCAGACTCAGAGAGATGAAGATCTCTGGCTTCATCTTTGGTGGGTTGCCGAAAATCATGAATTTTGATCTTATCACCAGAAATGTCATTATCAGTGAATCCAAGAATGTGAGCGAACTGACGGTAGCTCACCTTGTACCAGCTGCCTTCGATAAAGAAGTTAAGATAAGGAAAGTTGTAAGGACTTTCCTCATCGGCCAGCTTGATCCAAAGAGTGGAATAAAACTGAGCAATGACCTCATCATTCCAATCATATTGGAATGTCATTATATTCTTCATCTTCTTTCTCTCACAGGCCCCCAACGCCTGTGTCATCTCCGAATCTCCAATAGCTTCACAACCTTCCCAGTTGATGTACCGTTGATGTAGAATGGGCTGATGTTTCTTGGGAAGAATTACCAAGTTGTAAAAATCCACATGCTGGAGAGTCCAGAACCGATTCCCATCAATCCTGGCATCACGAATGCGCAATGCAGAATTCTGAAAGCGGATGTCCTAGAGAAGTGCAGAACCCCCGCTGGCAGTAAAATCAGTAACTGGCTCATTGCCAGAACGATGGGCCTCTGCCCGGTGGAGGACCAACCCTCGAATAATAGGAGCGTGGGCAGAGGGAAGGTCAATCTTATCATCCTTTCCACCATCATCATCACTTGTCGGTTCCCATGCTTGTGGATTTGTCGCGAGTCGGGACCGACTGGAGGGATTCTGGGTCGTCCGACCGCTAGCTCCATGAGACCCGGAGGCCTCACCACCTTGCATTACGTTCCTAGATCCTCGCCCGCGCTTGGATTTGGAACGCGGGGGAGTTTCTTCATGAATTTCTTGTTCATCGGAAGAGTCGGATTCAACAACTGAAGGATTCCTTCGACGCACCATCCTTAAAATAAAAGATAGAACCTATGATGAGCAAGGATCTTAACAAACACGTTTGAGTAGAGACGCGTATGATATTGAGCATGCACTTCAACCGTTCATGCGAGCGGTTCAATTACAACGAACAATACCAAACAGCTAAGCTCAAGCAATGTTCGAGTCAAATGAAGATAGTCTAAGTGTTGCAAGCACCTAAACTAAAATGTATCCTAGAAACGATACACTAGATAATCAAGAAAGGCTGAGATCGAGTAAAAACAAGTTGAAATAAGGTAATACCTCGATCCGAAGATTTGAACCACAAAGATTCCAATGAAAGTGAGGGAGTTGAAGGAGGAAGCCGAGAGGAACGGGTCTTCCAACGAACTCCCAACGATTTGATGGCACAAATGAGCTTTGGTTTGTGGTGAAAGTGAGAGGAAGAGAGAGGAAAAAATGTGGGCTCGGCGGCGGCAGGGAGAAAGGAACTGATAAGAAGAGAAAGGAGGAAGGGGAAGAGAAATAGGGGCGGCGTCGGTTGGTCAACAAACCCAAAACCGGTTCAACCGGTTATAAAACTGGTTCAACCGGTTTTGCGTCAGACTAAGCAGTAAAAGCGCGCAGAAAAAGTTGCTGACTGCGCGGATTTTCTGCCAGACTGACAGCGCAGTCTGCGAGACTAACGGCGCTGACTGCGGCGCTGACTGACAGCACGGACGCGGTGGCGGTCAAAACCGGTCAACCGGTTTTTATACCGGTTCAACCGGTTTCCACCAGGGGAAAACCGGTTGAGTGGCCTACTTAGCCGATTTACTCAACCTATTTTGAGATATTGCCCGGAAAGGCTTTAATAACACTTAGCAAATATGACATGAGTAATTTTAATAATAAAAACAGTATTTCTCATGACATTTTGTGCATACAACCATTTTATATCCGTCAATCATGTGATCAAAATTTTAGTTTTAAGACACGTTTCGAGAATCCAAGATATTTAGCTCACTCCTAAGAAAGCAAAACCTAGTCTCATCAAGGGGTTTTGTGAAGATATCGGCTAGTTGATTTTCGGTGCTCACATGAAACAATTCGATATCTCCTTTGGCTTCGTGGTCTCTCAAGAAATGATGTCTAATGTCAATGTGTTTGGTTCTAGAGTGTTGCACCGGATTGTTTGCTAGTTTTATGGCACTCTCATTGTCACACAATAGTGGAATCTTGTTAAACTCACAACCAAAATCTCTAAGGGTTTGCTTCATCCATAACAATTGTGCACAACATGCCCCAGCTGCTATGTACTCAGCTTCTGCAGTGGAAAGTGCAACACAATTTTGTTTCTTGGAACTCCATGACACTAAGGACCGCCCAAGGAATTGGCAAGTCCCAGTAGTGCTTTTTCGATCTACTTTGCAACCAGCATAATCTGAGTCAGAGTAGCCAAGTAAATCGAAAAGGGAGCCTTTAGGATACCATAATCCTAGGTTTTGGGTGTGGACTAAG
The DNA here is from genome assembly GCF_902167145.1 of Zea mays. Lineage (NCBI taxonomy): Eukaryota > Viridiplantae > Streptophyta > Magnoliopsida > Poales > Poaceae > Zea > Zea mays. The sequence continues at coordinate 36,261,458 of NC_050100.1, read as the reverse complement.
TATCTTAGGATTCTCTTAACGGCAACAAGATGGCAATCTTTAGGATTCGCTTGAAAGCGTGCACACATGCAAACACTTAACATGATATCAGGTCTAGATGCACATAAGTAAAGCAGTGACCCTATCATTGATCTATATAACTTTTGATCTACAGGTTTACCTTCTTCATTTAGGTCGAGATGTCCATTTGATGACATTGGAGTCTTGGCGTGCTTTGCCTTTTCCATGCCAAACTTCTTGAGCATATCTTGTGTATATTTGGTTTGGCATAGAAAGGTACCTTCCTAGAGTTGTTTGACTTGAAATCCCAGAAAGTATTTGAGCTCGCCCATCATAGACATCTCAAACCTGTTCGTCATTACTTTGCTAAACTCTTCACAAAATTTTTCATTAGTACTACCAAATATAATGTCATCGACATATATTTGGCACACAAATAATTCATTATCAACTTTGCGAGTAAATAATGTAGTGTCAGCTTTTCCTATTGTAAACCCATTCTTAATTAAAAAATCTTTGAGGCAATCATACCAAGCTCTAGGGGCTTGTTTAAGCCCGTAGAGTGCCTTGTGAAGTAGATAGACATGGTTTGGCTTCTTTGGATCTTCAAAGCCCGGTGGTTGCTCCACATAGACCCTCTCTTGTAGTGGTCCGTTTAGAAATGCGCTCTTGACATCCATTTGATATAACTTGAAATCATGGTTAGTAGCATAGGCAATTAATATTCTAATTGACTCTAACCTTGCTACCGGCGCATATGTTTCACCAAAATCAAGTCCTTCCACTTGAGTGTAGCCTTGGGAAACCAACCGTGCTTTGTTTCTTGTAACAACGCCATGTTCATCTTGTTTGTTCCTAAAGACCCATTTTGTCCCAATCACATTTTGTTTGGGTCTTTGGACCAAGGACCAGACTTCATTCTGGGTGAAGTTGTTCAATTCCTCTTGCATGGCAATTATCCAATCCGGATCACCCAACGCTTCTTCAACCTTAAGTGGCTCAAGAGAGGAAACAAACAAGTAAAATTCACAAAAATTTGCTAAACGGGATCGAGTTGTTACCCCTCTCCTGATGCTACCCAGGATGTTGTCCACTGGATTATCCCTTTGAATGGTATGATGGACTCGAGGATGAGGCACTGATGGTTGTCTTTGAATTTGCTCCTCCTCATCATCCACTTGATCAAGAGGCACTTTACCATTAACACTTTCGTGTTCATCTTCTACCATAGTTGGCATCCTTTGGGGTTGATGATTTTCTTCAAGACTTGGATGACATGAGGTTGATGGGTTTGCTTGGGTGGAGGATTTGTCACCCACCACCTTTGCACCCACATCAAAAACCTCATTGGTCATCCACAAAGTTCCTTCCTCATCATCCTTTTCTTGAGGTCTCACTTCACCTATTGCAAGTTTCTTTATGACCTCACAAGGTGGTTCTTCATTTCCTGCAGTGCCATTAGAAACATGCCCTTGCGAGCCATTAGACACATCAAATGTCACGTCTATCGCTATTTCAACAAGGCCGGTGGTATTGTTGAAAACATGATATCCATGCGCATTTGAAGCCCTCGTCCACTCTAGGAGCAAACTTTGAGCTCTTGACTTTCTTGTTAAGAATAAAGCACTTACAACCAAATACTCTAAAATAATCAACTTTAGGTTTGTTGCCAGTGAGAAGCTCGTAGGCAGTCTTCTTGTAGATCTTGTGAAGGTAGAGGCGATTGATTGCATGACAGGCGGTGTTGACCGCCTCTGCCCAAAAGTTGTCAGGGGTCTTGTACTCATCCAACATGGTTCTAGCTGCTTCAATTAGAGTTCGGTTCTTCCTTTCCACAACACCATTTTGTTGTGGAGTGTAGGGAACCGAGAACTCATGCTTGATTCCTTCTTCGCCTAAGAATTCTTCGACACCTGTGTTCTTGAATTCTGTTCCATTATCACTTCTCACTTTCTTGATTTTGAGCTCAAACTCATTTTGAGCTCTTCTCATGAATTTCTTCAAGGTCTCTTGGGTTTCACCTTTGTCACTCAAAAAGAAAACCCAGGTGAAGCGAGAAAAATCACCAACAATAACTAAACCATACTTACTACCACCAATACTGATGTAAGCCACAGGTCCGAAGAGGTCCATGTGATGAAGCTCCAATGGCCTCTTTGTTGTGACCACATTCTTTGATTGATGTGGGACTCCATGTTGCTTTCCTGCTTGGCATGCGCCACAAACCCTATCTTTCTCAAATACAACATTTGTTAGTCCAATGATGTGACTATCCTTTTGAAGTTTGGCCAAATTCCTCATACCGACATGAGCTAGCCGGCGATGCCATAGCCAACCCTTGTCGGACTTTGCCACTAAACAAGTCTCAGGCGTCACTTTACTTGTTGTGAAATCAACAAGATAAAGTTTGCCCTTCAAGCGACCCGTAAAGGCAACTGAGGAATCCTCCCTTCTAAGGATTTTCACATCCACATTAGAAAATAAGCAATTATAACCCATTCCACAAAGTTGTGAAACAGACATCAAATTGTAGCTTAAAGAATCTACCAATAAAACATTTGAAAGTGATTGTTGGTCAGAGATAGGAATTTTACCAATACCAATCACCTTACTCTTGTCACTATCTCCAAACACAATTTCTTGTGCTTCTTGAGTTAGTTGCAAGGAATGAAACATGTCTTCCTCCTCGGTCATGTGATTTGTACATCCACTGTCAAGCACCCAACTTGACCCACCAGAGGAGTAGACCTGCAAAACAAATTTAGGATATGCTTTTAGGTACCCAAATTGAATTGGATCCTACAGTGTTAGTTATAGCCTTGGGTACCCACACACTTCTTTTCATGACTTTTCTTTTAGTGTAGGCACCCACATATTTAACAACCAATTTCCCTAAATCCCAAGTCAATATATAATCACAAAGATAAGAGTGAGAAATGGGAGCATTAAATTTTTCTCCACTTGAGGATCCCATTTCCTTCATCTTACTCTTTGTGGAACTCAAGTTTACCTTTACTTGAGTTGACTTGTCATTTGAGGAGTGAATCCTCCCCAAGGCATCATATAGGGTGGTTCCCTCTATGAACTTGGGGAATCTCCACCCCTTATGCACTATGCTAGGGTTTTCCTTGGATGAGTTGAACCCAAGCCCCCTTCTTCCATTGTTGGGCTTTAGGGACTTGTACTTGGGTTCAACTTTCTTTAACCCATCATTGCTAGAGCATCTTTCCAATATTTCATTGACCTTCACCTGTGGGCTTTTCTTCCTTGCATGGTTAGTTAGACAACAACAAGCATGATATTTGGCACAATGTTTGCAAAAGGTATTATTTATGGAGCTAGACTTAGATTCAATCACTAAAGATGAGGCATTGATGTTCTTGCAATTTTCAAGTTGCACTTGAAGTTCTTGATTTTGGACATTCAAGCTTAACATGCTTGATTCAAGTGCATCCTTTTCATTTGCAAGATTAGCTATAGAGGTTTTCATATTGATTACTTCTTTTTCTTTATCCTCTATAGTTATCTTGACTAAAGATACTTCCTTAGTCAAGACATCTAGCATTTCATCTTTATTGAGTAGCAATTCTTGAAGCTCTAGGTTTCTCTCCTTTTCAAGGATGAGCAAGTCTTCTTGAGTATCAAGAGTTGCTTTTCTTTTATCTAGCTTCTCCATTAATTTGGTGATAACATTATATCCATTTAAGCCAAATTCTTTAATCATTTTATTCTTCATGACAATTTGTTCATCATCATCATCATTTGGAAAATCATTACTAAATAAAGTTACCTTATCTCCTTTTGCCATGAGGCAAGTTGGAGTGTAGGAGTCGTCTTGTAGGTTGGTGAAGAGTTGTGAGCTTAAAGTAGATTGGATGGCAACGTTTGCCACCACTTCCTCTTCTTCGGAGCTAGAACTCTCTTCATCGGAGTTCCATTCTTCACCAATATGGGCTTGACCATATTTCTTCTTCTTGAAATATCCCTTGGTCTTGCCTCCCTTTTTGAACTTGTCCTTCTTGTATTCCTTCTTAGCTTCTTGTTCCTTTTTGTTAGGACAATCCGCTATGAAATGACCGGTTTGGCCACATTCATAGCATGCCCTCTTCTTTCCTTTCCTTTGAAACTTGTCATTTTTCCTTACAAAATTCTTGAATGTTTTGATGAACATAACTGTGTCTTCATCACTTGAGCTATCTTCATCACTTGATGTCTCGACCACTTTCTTTGCCTTGTGGTCTTTGTTCTTCTTGGGGGTGTCTTGTTCATTTGAGATCAAGGCATGAGAGTCTCTTGCCTTGATTGGGGCTTCTTTGGATTCATGTTGTTGAATCTTTGCAAATAATTGATGAGGTGTCATTTCCTCATAGTCATCACGATCCCTTATCATCCTTGCTAGACTCTTGTCCTTTTCTTTGTATGCTCTCATGAATAGTCTTGTGACCTTGGAGTCACTCCAATCTTCACTTCCAAGCACTCTTATTTTGTTTACTAACACCATCAACCGATCAAAGAGTGATTGAAGCGACTAACCCTTTGTCCAACCATATCTAGCAAGCTCACTCTCCAAAGCTTCAACTCTATGTCTCTTAGCTTTGGGATCTCCTTCATGTGACATTTTAAGAATATTCCAAATGTCACGGGCATCTTCTCTTCCTTGAACTTCCCGGTATTCTTCCGGACAAAGACTTCCTTTAATTATGCTCACCGCTTGAGCATTGCGATGAACCTCTTGCATCATTTCCAGAGTCATCTCTTCTCCTTGGGCGGGCTTATACATACCTGCATTAACAATCTCCCAAAGACTAGGATGCACACCGATTAAATGTGACTTCATCTTATCAGCCCACTCGTCATAGTTCAACTCACTAAGAGTTGGTAACTTTCCAAGTGGGGCGGAAGAGAAGTTGGGAATAAAATTTCTAGAATAATCGAATTGAACTTTACTAAATTCGTTACCTTTACTTTTGGTAGATGATCCTTCGGTGTTGAGACTTACCTTGCTCAACACCTTCGACACCAAAAGATCCACTAGGTCGTCATTGTATTCAAATTTTCCCTTACATTTATCTTCTTCGGCCTTTCTTCTTGATTCTTCTTCTTCGGCCTTTTTCTTAGCATCTTCCTCTTTCATTTTGAGGAACATCTTCTCGGCAATCTTCATGGTGAGGTCGAGGACCTTGGGGTCCACTTCCTCACCGGAAGATGTGACGGGGATTTCCTCGAGGAGAGGATCCACATGGTCCCGTTGAGTAGACATGATCGTTTCCTCACGCGGTTAAGCGTAAAACGAGGTACGAAACTCTGATACCAATTGAAAGTAGCCTAGAGGGGGGGTGAATAGGCTAAACCTAAAATTTTTCACTAAAAACTTCGAGATAGGTTAAATTAAAGTTGCACTGGTGCAAACCGGTTCAGTTGATTTTGTTTACAACTGAACAAGTTTGAACCTGCTCAACTTAGATTAGATAATCTGTTAAACAAATATAAAGTAGTGAAGAATTTTGCTAATGACTTGCCCTACACAAAATTTACTCAAATAGATAATATGAACCAACCAACAAATTTAAAGCGCTTAACAAGAACACACAATATAACCCGATGTTCGGCAACCACCACAAAGGTGTCCTACTCCTCGTTGAGGAGCCCACAAAGGGTCGGGTCTTTTCCAACCCTAATCCTCCACAAGCCGACCACAAAGGTCAAGGCAATCTCTTCTCAAATATGCTCAAAGAGCGGGTGATACAAACTTCTTGGGGTCGTCCACAAATTTGGAGACTCCCAAGCAACCTCTAACCGCCAAGGAATGCAAGGTTCCAAGAGTAACAAATCCGCACAAGGTTAAGTTTGCAACGAGCTCAAGAACAAAGAGAATAGGAGAATCGAGATGAAATTAACAGCGTGTTAGATCGAGTTCACCTCACACCAAGGATCCTTCAAGCGATTGAAGGAGATGCGATTGCGGGTGTGAGAGGTGAAATGAATGCACTTGTTGAGATTTTGGTCAGCCAAGATTTCGTGGGAGAGGCAGAAGTAAATAAGAGAGAGTGTGGGGGGGTATATAAAGGATCCCCCAAAAGCTGGCAGCCGTGGGAGAAAAGAGGTAAAAAACTGGTTGAACCGGTTTCCACCAGGAAGATCTCGGTCCACTGACCTACTCAGCCGGAGACTCGACCGAATCCAAAACCGGTTGAGCCGGGAAAAATTCTGGTTGAACCGATTTCCCAAAAACATCTGCAACGACTTTTCTGACAACTCTGGCTGTCATACAGGTCAGAGCAGGGATGGCAGAGGAACAGTCCCAAAATTGGTTGAACTAGTTTCAGGTCCGGTTGAACCGGTTTCCAAGGCTGAAAAACAGATTTTGAATATTTTGAAGAGAACAAAGGTGGAACTCTTGTGGGAAGTAAAAATGGTTTTTCTCAAAGGCATTCATGATCTGGAAAAGTGTTCTCTAAGATGATTTTGAAGGATTTTGAACTTAGCTCATTGCATAACTTACTTAACCATTGCGGATCCCTCTTAATTGAACGACGATTCCTATCAACTCAAGAATTATAAAATGAACACTGTCGTTGTTTCCAAGCACTTGGAGCACGCCATATGATGTAGAATTTAAATCCGCTGTGCTTTACATTTTTATGCTCGTAAGATCTGTGCTTCTCCTGTCTGTAGAATTACTGTGTATATGCTAGGAGCAAACTTGTTAGAATCTCTGTTTGTTTTGTCATATAATCACCAAAACCCTCAATTAGGGTTGATTGCACTTACACATGGTGGCTGACACCTGGGGCACACACTCGCGCGAGTACGTGATAGAACGGGTTGTGTTGCCAGCGTGGTCAAGTACTAGCGGGACACGTGTCCAGGACGTGGGGGACGCGCACGTGGTGCGACACTCACGGTGGTTTGGTGGTTTGGGCCTCAAAATCACCTAGCACTACGGATGACATGCTTTGCTAAGTTTGGGCCTCAAAACTCGGCGACATCGGTTCTGTAAGGAACTAGTGGTGGCACAACGAAGGGTGTATCAAGGTGAAGCAACTTCGCGTGGAGCGCGCGGGTGTCGGATCGAAAACCTAGGAGTTGGTCTATTTTTCCCCTGGTGGAGTGGATAGACTCTTTGTAAATAGGGATAGTTTAGGAAATAGAAATAACTCTCTATAAATAGAGGGGAGGGCTGGTTAGTTTAGTATCTCTCTTGGCTGCCATTTTGTTTAGAGCAGTTATTTAGAACTCCTAGTTTCCTATCATGGTAGTCACTAGTTGAGCCGAGGGATTCACGACAATTTTGTAACTGTCGAATGTGTTTGTGATTTGCATGTTTAATCAGAGGAAGGGTCGCCAGTATGGCCCACATGTTTTGGTCACTTCTCCATCTCAGTTTTGCATCCTTGCTGAAATTTGGAGTTATTTCGATCTTGTGTTCTTCCCTTTCCTTCTCTTGTGGATTTGTGGAGAACCTTCGAGTTCTTGTGACATGGGTGCTGTTGGGGATTGGTTTGTGAGGAGATAGACTCTTTTGATCACTGCATACACCCTTACGGTGTAGTTTTTGGTCATGATCCGAGTTGAGTTCTCACTGAGTTCGTTTTGAGAAAACTCCAAAAAAAACATCACTCTCAGAATTTCTGATCTGTGATTCGATTTTTTTGCTCGAGTTCATACTTCACCAGTAAACATCTTTTACCCCACACATACTTTCTGTGAAGTTTGAGAATGTTCTGAGGATTTTTTCGGTGTCCGACACTATCGCCCGTGTGTGTGGCATTGCTGATAGTCGCCTAGAGGGGGGGGGGTGAATAGGGCGAAACTGAAATTTAAAAATATAAACACAACTACAAGCCGGGTTAGCGTTAGAAATATAAACGAGTCCACGAGAGAGGGTGAAAAACAAATCGCAACCAAATGGAGAGTGTGACACGGGATTTGTTTTACCGAGGTTCGGTTCTCGCAAACCTACTCCCCGTTGAGGAGGCCACAAAGGCCGGGTCTCTTTCAACCCTTCCCTCTCTCAAACGATCCCACGGATCGAGTGAGCTTTCTCTTCTTAATCACTTGGAACACAAAGTTCCCACAAGGACCGCCACAAGTTTGGTGTCTCTTGCCTCAATTACAAGTGAGTTTGATCGCAATGAAAGAATCAAGAAAGAAGAAAGCAATCCAAGCGCAAGAGCTCGAAAGAACACAAGCAAATCTCTCTCTCTAGTCACTAGAGCGTTGTGTGGAATTTGGAGAGGATTTGATCTCTTTGGTGTGTCTAGAATTGAATGCTAGAGCTCTTGTAAGTAGTTGGGAAGTGGAAAACTTGGATGCAATGAATGGTGGGGTGGTTGGGGTATTTATAGCCCCAACCACCAAACTTGACCGTTGGTGGAGGCTGTCTGTTCGATGGCGCACCGGACAGTCCGGTGCACACCGGACATGTCTGGTGCCCCAGCCACGTCACCAGTGCCGTTGGAATCTGACCGTTGGAGTTCTGACTTCTGGGCCCGCCTCGATGTCCGGTGGCGCACCGGACATGAACTGTTCAGTGTCCGGTGCGCCGGTATGGGCGCGCCTGCCTTCTGCGCGCGCTGCGCGCGCATTTAATGCGTTGCAGGTAGCCGTTGGCGCGAAGTAGCCGTTGCTCCGAGGATGCACCGGACAGTCCGGTGCACACCGGACATGTCCGGTGAATTATAGCGGAGCAGCCTTCGTGAAATCCCGAGGCTGGCGAGTTCCGGAGCAGCGTCTTCGTTGGAGCACCGGACACTGTCCGGTGTACACTGGACAGTCCGGTGAATTATAGCGCGCCGGTTCTGGATTTTCCCGAAGGTGACGAGTTGGAGTTGGAGTCCTCTGGTGCACCGGACAGTCCGGTGCGCCAGACCAGAGGAGCCTTCGGTTGCTCCTTTGCTCTTTTGTTGAACTCAATACTTGGTCTTTTTATTGGCTAAGTGTGAACCTTTTGCACCTGTATAACTTATACACTAGAATAAACTAGTTAGTCCAAAGATTTGTGTTGGGCAATTCAACCACCAAAATTATATAGGAACTAGGTGTAAGCCTAATTCCCTTTCAATCTCCCCCTTTTTGGTGATTGATGCCAACACAAACCAAAGCAAATATAGAAGTGCATAATTGAACTAGTTTGCATAATATAAGTGCAAAGGTTGCTTGGAATTGAGCCAATATAAATACTTACAAGATATGCATGGATTGTTTCTTCATTTTTAACATTTTGGACCACGCTTGCACCACATGTTTTGTTTTTGCAAAATCTTTTGTAAATTTTTTTCAAAGTTCTTTTGCAAATAGTCAAAGGTAAATGAATAAGAGTTTGCAAAGCATTTTCAAGTTTTGAAATTTTCTCCCCCTGTTTCAAATGCTTTTCCTTTGACCAAACAAAACTCCCCCTAAATGAAATCCTCCTCTTAGTGTTCAAGAGGGTTTTGATGAATCAATTTTGAAATACTACTTTCTCCCCTTTTTGAACATATTAAGATACCAAATTGACAATTGAAAATTATATTTTAAAATTAGGTGATGGTGCGGTCCTTTTGCGTGATGGTGCGGTCCTTTTGCTTTGGGCTAATACTTTCTCCCCCTTTGGCATGAATCGCCAAAAACGGAGTCATTAGAGCCCTTTAAATTACTTTCTCCTCCTTTGGTCATAAATAAAAGAGTGAAGATTAAACCAAAGTAGGAGTCCTTTTGCTTTGCTCTCTCCCCCAAAGATAGAGAGCGGTTCGGAGTGACGACGAAGGATGAGTTACGGAGTGGAAGCCTTTGTCTTCGTCGAAGACTCCAATTCCCTTTCAATACACCTATGACTTGGTTTGAAATAGACTTGACAACACATTAGTCATAGCATATAAGAGACATGATCAAAGGTATATTTATGAGCTATGTGTGCAAGTTAGCAAAGGAAATTTCTAGAATCAAGAATATTGAGCTCATGCCTAAGTTTGGTAAAAGTTTGTTCATCAAGTGGCTTGGTAAAGATATCGGCTAATTGATCTTTATTATTAATGTATGCAATCTCGATATCTCCCTTTTGTTGGTGATCCCTAAGAAAATGATACCGAATGGCTATGTGCTTAGTGCGGCTATGCTCGACGGGATTGTCGGCCATTTTGATTGCACTCTCATTATCACATAGCAAAGGGACTTTGGTTAATTTGTAACCGTAGTCCCGCAGGGTTTGCCTCATCCAAAGCAATTGCGCGCAACAATGACCTGCGGCAATGTACTCGGCTTCGGTGGTTGAAAGAGCGACCGAATTTTGCTTCTTTGAAGCCCAAGACACCAAGGATCTTCCCAAGAACTGGCAAGTCCCCGATGTGCTCTTTCTATTAATCTTACACCCCGCCCAATCGGCATCCGAATAACCAATTAAATCAAAAGTGGATCCCCGAGGGTACCAAAGCCCAAACTTAGGAATATAAGCCAAATATCTCAAGATTCGTTTTACGGCCGTAAGGTGGGATTCCTTAGGGTCGGATTGGAACCTTGCACACATGCAAACGGAAAGCATAATATCCGGTCGAGATGCACATAAATAGAGTAAAGAACCTATCATCGACCGGTATACCTTTTGATCCACGGACTTACCTCCCGTGTCGAGGTCGAGATGCCCATTAGTTCCCATGGGTGTCTTGATGGGTTTGGCATCCTTCATTCCAAACTTGGTTAGAATGTCTTGAGTATACTTCGTTTGACTAATGAAGGTGCCCTCTTGGAGTTGCTTCACTTGAAATCCTAAGAAATACTTCAACTCCCCCCATCATAGACATCTCAAATTTTTGTGTCATGATCCTACTAAATTCTTCACATGTAGATTCGTTAGTAGACCCAAATATGATATCATCAACACAAATTTGGCATACGAACAAATCATTGTCAAGAGTTTTAGTGAATAAAGTAGGATCGGCCTTGCCGACTTTGAAGCCATTTGCAATAAGGAAATCTCTAAGGCATTCATACCATGCTCTTGGGGCTTGCTTGAGCCCATAAAGCGCCTTAGAGAGCCTATAAACATGGTTAGGGTACTTACTGTCTTCAAAGCCGGGAGGTTGCTCAACATAGACCTCCTCCTTGATTGGTCCATTGAGGAAGGCACTCTTCACGTCCATTTGGTAAAGCTTGAAGCCATGGTAAGTAGCATAGGCTAATAATATGCGAATGGACTCAAGCCTAGCTATGGGTGCATAGGTTTCACCAAAATCCAAACCTTCGACTTGTGAATACCCCTTGGCCACGAGTCGAGCTTTGTTCCTTGTCACCACACCATGCTCGTCTTGCTTGTTGCGGAAGACCCACTTGGTTCCTACAACATTTTGATTAGGACGTGGAACTAAATGCCATACCTCATTCCTAGTGAAGTTGTTGAGGTCCTCTTGCATCGCCATCACCCAATCCGAATCTTGTAATGCTTCCTCTACTCTGTGTGGCTCAATAGAGGAAACAAAAGAGTAATGCTCACAAAAATGTGCAACACGAGATCGAGTGGTTACCCCCTTATGAATGTCGCCGAGGATGGTGTCGATGGGGTGATCTCGTTGGATTGCTTGGTGGACTCTTGGGTGTGGCGGCCTTGGTTCTTCATCCTCCTTGTCTTCATCATTTGCATCTCCCCCTTGATCATTGCCGTCATCTTGAGGTGGCTCATCATTTTGTTCTACCTCTTTATCAACTTGAGCCTCGTCCTCATTCTGGGTTGGTGGAGATGCTTGCGTGGAGGAGGATGGTTGATCTTGTGCTTTTGGAGGCTCTTCAGATATCTTAGGACACACATCCCCAATGGACATGTTCCTTAGCGCTATGCACGGAGCCTCTTCATCACCTATCTCATCAAGATCAACTTGCTCTTCTTGAGAGCCGTTAGTTTCATCAAACACAACGTCACATGAGACTTCAACTAGTCCAGTGGACTTGTTAAAGACCCTATATGCCCTTGTGTTTGAGTCATAACCAAGTAAAAAGCCTTCTACAGTCTTAGGAGCAAATTTAGATTTTCTACCTCTTTTAACAAGAATAAAGCATTTGCTACCAAAGACTCTAAAATATGAAATGTTGGGCTTTTTACCGGTTAGGAGTTCATAGGATGTCTTCTTGAGGATTCGGTGTAGATATAACCGGTTGATGGCGTAGCAGGCGGTGTTGACCGCCTCGGCCCAAAACCGATCCGAAGTCTTGTACTCATCAAGCATGGTCCTTGCCATGTCCAATAGAGTTCGATTCTTCCTCTCCACTACACCATTTTGTTGAGGTGTGTAGGGAGAAGAGAACTCATGCTTGATGCCCTCCTCCTCAAGGAAACCTTCGATTTGAGAGTTCTTGAACTCCGTCCTGTTGTCGCTTCTTATTTTCTTGATCCTTAAGCCGAACTCATTTTGAGCCCGTCTCAAGAATCCCTTTAAGGTCTCTTGGGTTTGAGATTTTTCCTGTAAAAAGAATACCCAAGTGAAGCGAGAATAATCATCCACTATTACAAGACAATACTTACTCCCGCCGATGCTTATGTAAGCAATCGGGCCGAATAGATCCATGTGGAGTAGTTCAAGCGGCCTGTCGGTCGTCATGATGTTCTTGTGTGGATGATGGGTACCAACTTGCTTCCCTGCTTGGCATGCGCTACAAACCCTGTCTTTCTCAAAATGAACATTTGTTAGTCCTAAAATGTGTTCTCCCTTTAGAAGCTTGTGAAGATTCTTCATCCCAACATGGGCTAGTCGGTGGTGCCAGAGCCAACCCATGTTAGCCTTAGCGATTAAGCATGTGTCGAGTTCAGCTCTATCAAAGTCTTCTAAGTATAGCTGACCCTCTAACACACCCTTAAAGGCTATTGAATCATCACTTCTTCTAAAGACAGTGACACCTACATCAGTGAATAGACAGTTGTAGCCCATTTGACATAATTGGGAAACAGAAAGCAAGTTGTAATCTAATGAATCAACAAGAAAAACATTGGAAATGGAATGGTCGGGTGAAATAGCAATTTTACCCAAACCTTTGACCAAACCTTGATTTCCATCCCCGAATGTGATAGCTCGTTGGGGATCTTTGTTTTTCTCATATGAGGAGAACATATTCTTCTCCCCTGTCATGTGGTTTGTGCACCCGCTGTCGAGTATCCAACTTGAGCCCCCGGATGCATAAACCTAAAACACAAGTTTAGTTCTTGACTTTAGGTACCCAAATGGTTTTGGGTCCTTTGGCATTAGATACAAGAACTTTGGGTACCCAAACACAAGTCTTTGACCCCTTGTGTTTGCCCCCAACATATTTGGCAACTACTTTGCCGGATTTGTTAGTCAACACATAAGATGCATCAAAAGTTTTAAATGAAATGCTATGTTCATTTGATGCACTAGGAGTTTTCTTCTTAGGCAACTTAGCATGAGTTGGTTGCCAAGAGCTAGATGTCTCACCCTTATACATAAAAGCATGGTTAGGGCCAGAGTGAGACTTCCTAGAATGAATTCTCCTAATTTTGTCCTCGGGATAACCGACAGGGTATAAAATGTAACCCTCGTTATCCTGAGGCATGGGAGCCTTGTCCTTAACAAAGTTTGACAATTTCTTAGGAGGGGCACTAACTTTGACATTGTCTCCCCTTTGGAAGCCAATGCCATCCTTAATGCCAGGGCGTCTCCCATTATAGAGCATACTTCTAGCAAATTTAAATTTTTCATTTTCTAAGTTATGCTCGGCAATTTTAGCATCTAATTTTGCTATATGATCATTTTGTTGTTTAATTAAAGACATATGATCATGAATAGCATTAATATCAACATCTCTACATCTAGTACAAATAGATACATGCTCAACGATAGATGTAGAGGGTTTGCAAGATTTTAATTCTACAACCTTAGCATGTAACATGTCATTCTTAGTTCTAAGGTCGGAAATAGTAGCATTGCAAACATCAAAATCTTTAGCCTTAGCAAGCAATTTTTCATTTTCAATCCTAAGGCTAGCAAGAGAAATGTTCAATTCTTCAATCCTAGCAAGTAAATCATCATCATTATTTCTAGAATTGGTAGTTGAAACATTACAAGCATGAGAATTAACCTTAGCTAACAAATTAGCATTTTCATTTCTAAGGTTGTCTATTGTCTCATGGCAAGTGCTTAGCTCACTAGATAATTTTTCACATTTCTCAATTTCTAGAGCATAAGCATTTTTAACCTTAACATGTTTCTTGTTTTCCTTAATTAGGAAGTCCTCTTGAGAATCCAAAAGGTCATCCTTTTCATGAATAGCACTAATTAATTCATTTAATTTTTCTTTTTGTTCCATGTTAAGGTTGGCAAAAAGGGTACGCAAATTATCTTCCTCATCACTAGCATTATCATCACTAGAGGACTCATATCTAGTGGAGGATTTAGATTTAACCTTCTTCTTTTTGCTGTCCTTTGCCATGAGGCACTTGTGGCCGACGTTGGGGAAGAGGAGTCCCTTGGTGACGGCGATGTTGGCGGTGTCCTCGTCGTCAGAGGAGTCGGTTGAGCTCTCATCGGAGTCCCATTCGCGGCACACGTGGGCATCGCCGCCCCTCTTCTTGTGGTACCTCTTCTTTTCTCTCCTCTTGCCCTTCTTGTCGTTATCCCTGTCACTGTCACTTGATAATGGACATTTAGCGATAAAGTGACCGGGCTTACCACACTTGTAGCAAACCTTCTTGGAACGGGATTTGTAATCCTTCCCCTTCCGTTGCTTGAGGATTTGGCGAAAGCTTTTGATGATTAAAGCCATCTCCTCATTGTCGAGCTTGGAGGCGTCAATTGGTTGTCTACTCGGTGTAGACTCCTCCTTCTTCTCCTCCGTCGCTTTAAATGCCACCGGTTGTGCTTCGGACGTGGAGGGTTCATCAAGCTCGTTGATCTTCTTGGAGCCCTTGATCATACATTCAAAGCTCACAAAATTCCCGATAACTTCCTCGAGGGTCATTTGAGTATATCTAGGATTACCACGAATTAATTGAACTTGAGTGGGGTTAAGGAAAATGAGTGATCTAATAATAACCTTAACCACCTCGTGGTCATCCCACTTCTTGCTCCCGAGGTTGCGCACTTGGTTCACCAAAGTCTTGAGCCGGTTGTACATGTCTTGTGGCTCTTCCCCTTGGCGAAGTCGAAAGCGACCGAGCTCCCCCTCGATCGTTTCCCGCTTGGTGATCTTTGTTAGTTCATCACCCTCGTGCGCGGTCTTGAGGAGGTCCCAAATTTCCTTTGCATTCTTCAACCCTTGCACCTTGTTGTATTCCTCACTATTTAGAGAGGCCAAGAGTATGGTTGTGGCTTGGGAGTTGAAGTGCTCGATTTGGGCCACCTCGTCCTCATCATAATCCTCATCCCCTACGGATGGTACCTGTGCTCCAAACTCAACAACATTCCATATACTTTTGTGGAGTGAGGTTAGATGAAATTTCATTAAATCACTCCACCTAGCATAATCTTCACCGTCAAAGGTTGGTGGTTTGCCTAATGGAACAGAAAGTAATGGAGTATGTCTAGATGTACGAGGATAGTGTAAGGGGATCTTACTAAACTTCTTACGCTCTTGGCGTTTAGAAGTTACGGAGGGCGCATCGGAGCCGGAGGTCGATGTTGATGAAGTGTCGGTCTCGTAGTAGACCACTTTCCTCATCCTCTTGTGCTTGTCCCCACTCCGATGTGGCTTGTGAGAGGAAGATCTCTCCTTCTTCTCTTTGTGGTGAGAAGAAGATTTCTTCTCCTTCCCTTTGTTGGAGGAGCTCTTCTTCTTCTCCTTCCTCTTGGTGCGGGACTCTTCCGATGAAGTGCTCCCGTGGCTTGTAGTGGGCTTTTCGCCGGTCTCCATCTCCTTCTTGGCGTGATCTCCCGACATCACTTCGAGCGGTTAGGCTCTAATGAAGCACCGGGCTTTGATACCAATTGATAGTCGCCTAGAGGGGGGGTGAATAGGGCGAAACTGAAATTTAAAAATATAAACACAACTACAAGCCGGGTTAGCGTTAGAAATATAAACGAGTCCACGAGAGAGGGTGAAAAACAAATCACAACCAAATGGAGAGTGTGACACGGGATTTGTTTTACCGAGGTTCGGTTCTCGCAAACCTACTCCCCGTTGAGGAGGCCACAAAGGCCGGGTCTCATTCAACCCTTCCCTCTCTCAAACGATCCCACGGATCGAGTGAGCTTTCTCTTCTTAATCACTTGGAACACAAAGTTCCCACAAGGACCGCCACAAGTTTGGTGTCTCTTGCCTCAATTACAAGTGAGTTTGATCGCAATGAAAGAATCAAGAAAGAAGAAAGCAATCCAAGCGCAAGAGCTCGAAAGAACACAAGCAAATCTCTCTCTCTCTAGTCACTAGAGCGTTGTGTGGAATTTGGAGAGGATTTGATCTCTTTGGTGTGTCTAGAATTGAATGCTAGAGCTCTTGTAAGTAGTTGGGAAGTGGAAAACTTGGATGCAATGAATGGTGGGGTGGTTGGGGTATTTATAGCCCCAACCACCAAACTTGACCGTTGGTGGAGGCTGTCTGTTCGATGGCGCACCGGACAGTCCGGTGCACACCGGACATGTCCGGTGCCCCAGCCACGTCACCAGTGCCGTTGGAATCTGACCGTTGGAGTTCTGACTTCTGGGCCCGCCTCGATGTCCGGTGGCGCACCGAACATGAACTGTTCAGTGTCCGGTGCGCCGGTATGGGCGTGCCTGCCTTCTGCGCGCGCTGCGCGCGCATTTAATGCGTTGCAGGTAGCCGTTGGCGCGAAGTAGCCGTTGCTCCGAGGATGCACCAGACAGTCCGGTGCACACCGGACATGTCCGGTGAATTATAGCGGAGCAGCCTTCGTGAAATCCCGAGGCTGGCGAGTTCCGGAGCAGCGTCTTCGTTGGAGCACCGGACAGTCCGGTGAATTATAGCGCGCCGGTTCTGGATTTTCCCGAAGGTGACGAGTTGGAGTTGGAGTCCTCTGGTGCACCGGACACTGTCCGGTGGTGCACCGGACACTGTCCGGTGGCACACCGGACAGTCCGGTGCGCCAGACCAGAGGAGCCTTCGGTTGCTCCTTTGCTCTTTTGTTGAACTCAATACTTGGTCTTTTTATTGGCTAAGTGTGAACCTTTTGCACCTGTATAACTTATACACTAGAATAAACTAGTTAGTCCAAAGATTTGTGTTGGGCAATTCAACCACCAAAATTATATAGGAACTAGGTGTAAGCCTAATTCCCTTTCAATTGCCACGTATACTTCCTAGTGCTTTTAACTCTGATTTTTTCTAGGAAGTTAGGTTTGCAGTTCTTAAGGTTTTTGGTGCATACAAACGACACTAGTTTATAATGTACTCTGATCTGCTGCTCTGAGTCCCTAGAGGGTTTTTAGGTTGAATTTTGGGATCAAAGTCACTTGCTCGCAACTCGAGAGTTTTTAGTGGATCCTTTTCACCCCCTCTAGTTGCCTCACCGATCCTACAATTGGTATCGAAGACAATTAAAGATTTCTCTTCCCTACTCAGTTCAAAATCCATGAAGACAACATGGAACATGCTGTTGGCAAGCCACTATTCTTCGATGGGACGAACCACCCATACTGGAAGATTCGCATGTCGGCATATCTTCAAAGTCTAGGGTACAAAGTCTAGGAGATTTGCCTCGATGTTGCGTTCAATGCTGCAAGTGAACGGATCACACTAATTCAAGTGGAGTTTAATGATTCGAACAATAAGTCTCGCAACACTTTGTTCTCGTGCCTCTCGCTGGGTGAATTTGAGCGAGTTGGACATTTGGCTATGGCTCATGAGATCTAGTCCACCCTCGAGAAAATTCATGAGGGCGATGATCATGTGAAAACTAGACTCTTTGAGGCATACCGACAAGAGTACGAGAACTATGTTTAGTTGGCTAGAGAGACCATATACACCATGTTTTCTCGGTTCCAGTCCATCATGAACAAGATGTGTGCCAACAAGGCACAATTACCCTATGATGATCATGAGAGAGCGCTCAATCTACTTCAGGCTCTAGATCGGAGCATTTGGGAGTTGTTCAGCAATCTCAAGTACATAGAGATTGACCACCAAACCTAGGCCAAGATCGAGAACCCTAGTGCACGCCCCATAGCCCTGGTCTCTGGAGGTGGTTCCTCCCTAACCCCACCTGCTATCTTTGTTTTGTCTTCTTTGCAGTCTATCACAAAGGAGCAAGTGGAGAGCATTAGCAATGAGGAGCTGGCGCTTGTGGCCAGTCGGTTGACGTGGTTCCACAACAACCGCCAGAACCGACGGCGTGGTGGGTCGAAGGATGGATGCTTCAATTGTGGTGACCCCGACCACTTCTTCGCCAGTTGCCCCAAGAAGGGCAAGCATGAGGCTGTCCCGCGCGACCACCACTCTGGTCGGCGCAAGGGCAAGCGGGAGTACAGCTCCGACAAGTCCAAGTCCAAGGGAGAATTCGACAAGGAGACACTTAAGAATAAGTACCTATAGAAGGCCAAAATCAAGGAGCGTGCCTTCCATGCCTCCCTCAGCGACCTCGACCACGACTCCGACGACGCAGCGTCTTCCTCTAGCGACGATGAGACTGACAGGCGAGTCAAGGATAAGCTGAACAGACTCTGCTTCCTCGCCGACACCACAGGCGACCTTTGCACCATGGCCCTTAGTGATGATGCGGTGGGCGGCGACGGCCAGGACATCGGCGACGTCTCTGCTTTTGAGGTATCACATTCCGCTAATGATCTCACCATTGAGATAAAGGAGCTAATAGCTGCTTTGGCTAGTCAAGATAAGCTACTTTTGCTTGCTACTCGTGAGAGGAAAGATTTTAAATTCAAGTATGAGAGCATGCTTAGGGAGCTTGAGTTTGCTAAAGCTTCAGTCCTGGTGTCCGACGAGACTGAATGTGATGAGTGCGCTCTACACATGTTGCACATCACCACTTTGTAGACAAAGTATGCTACCTTGCTAGATGAGAATGATGAGTTGAGATCTAGGTCTAGCTTGTTAGGTGTGTGTACTGTTTGTCTTGGCTTGCAGACATAGCTAGTAGAGAGAGACGCTAGGATAGCCTTGCTTGAGAAAGCTAGCTCAGTGAGTGCCTCTACACCTATGCAGTGTGCACTTTGTGAGGGTTTGCAGTCTGCACTTGAGTCCTGCAGACATGAAAAGACCTGGATCAAGGAATAAAACACATGCCTTCGATCAGTCTTGAGTGAGTGTTGTGCAATGAGCCCTAATTGAGCATGCTGGTTAGTCATTTCAATAGGGGAACTAGCGGACCGGGGTTAGGCGTTGCTGCTAAGGATGGGAGTGTTGTGTGTTTTGAAGGTTGGTGAGTGGAGTGGATTGAAACCATCAAAGAAACCTTCAGCCACTCCCAAGCTCATCAAAATCACCTCACCAAAGCCTATCACCCCTATGAGAGATGGTGTGATTGAGGAGCCTGAGAGAACCCCTCCTTAGGAACAAGTATGGGTTCCAAAACCTAACCACCTCAGGAACACACTTGATACCCTTCCCGACATCTCCATTTCCCCCCTCCAAAAGCCCAGCCACGGAGCCACCCAAAAGGAAAGCCCCCTCCTACAAAAAAATCCACATAAGGTAGAGGTTATGTTCCATTGTGAGTATTGAGAGGGGTGGGTATCTGGCTGATTTTTGCTTTAGGAGGAGGAGAGATGAGCGACAGGTTTCTGAGTCGAGCAGAAGAAACATGAACCACCCTTCTCATGGTGTTCATGATCCTCCTGTTCAGAGATGTCCTGCAAGGCCTAGAGGTGTTTTGCCTCTTGCTGCTAGGCCTTAGGTAGTGAGACCACGTGGTGGTCGGCCTGATGGGGTGTTGGTAGTGTGCCATATGGCCAAGGACCCCGTGGTATTGCTTTGGTTCTTACTTCCCTAGCGGATCATAGTTTCCTTCTTGTGGTGATCGCTTCCCTTCTGGACCGAGGATGGGTGGTATTTTTCCTAACACTTTTTATGGGCAGATGCCGCAACACTGATATTATTCTAAGTATCCTGACCCCAGTGATGTGCCATTTGCTCACCCCGTGTCTTTCTATTGGTGCAGGACAGAGGCCTAGAGAACATATGGCTCATGGATTGAGGTTGTTCGCGCCACATGACTAGAAGCAAAAAATGGTTCTCCAGTCTCGATCCCGTGATTGGTAAAGAATACATCACATTCGGGGATAACTCGAGAGGTAATGTAATCTCTCATGGCTCCATTCGAGTGAACGAGAGTTTTATTCTCAAGGATGTTGCTTTGGTTTCAAATTTTCATTTCAATCTGCTTTTTGTTTCGCAACTCCTTGAGGATGACTATGAAGTGCGCTTTTAAAAAGGGCTTGTCTCAGGTTTTGGATGCCCAGGGGGATCTTGTTTGTCAGATTTTCCCTTTTGGTCGAGTTTTAAGTGCTGATTTTTGACATTCTTATGGTCCTTCTTGATGCTTGCTAGCAGGATCCTCTTCTTTGATTTGGAAGTGGCATGGGATACTAAGACACTTGAGCTTTGATCTTTTATGTAGGCTGAGCTCACTTGGCTTGATCCAAGGATTGCCCATGTTGAAATTTGAGAAAGATCTTGTCTATCACCCTTATTGTCATGACAAGATGGTTGTTGCTTCCCATTCCCCGGTCACCAAGGTGATGAACTCACAACCCAGCAAATTGCTTCATATGTACACTGTTGGTCCAGCTCGGGTTTGCTCTTTCGGGGGGGGGATGTGGTATGTGCTTGTGGTCGTTGACGATTTTTCTCGCTATTCTTGGGTGTTCTTCATGAAGGCGAAGGATGATGCTTTCACTCATGCTCATGATTTGATTATTAGGTTGCAAAATGAGTTTCCCAAGAATGCCATGAGAGCTATACGTAGTGACAATGGGATACATAATTAAAAATTACTCATTTTGAGACCTTTTGTGCTTCTTTGGGACTTGAGTATTAGTTTTCATCTTTGTATGTGCCTCAGCAGAATGACATTGTTGAACGCAAAAATCGGACTCTTGTTGATATGGCTAGGACGATGCTTGATGAGCATAGGGCTCCTAGGCATTTTTGGGCCAAAGAGATCAACATTATCTGCCATGTGTCGAACCACATTTTTCTTTGAACTTTCTTGAACAAGACTTCATATGAGTTGTGGTTTGGATGGCCACCCAACGTTAGTCATTTCAGGGTGTTTGGCTGCATATGCTTTGTGCTGAAACAGGGCAATTCAGACAAATTTGAGTCTCGGTCTTCTGATGGGGTTTTCCTGGGTTATGTATTACATTCTCGTGCTTATCGTGTTCTTAACCTGGAGACTAACCGCATTATGGAGACTTATGAGGTAACATTCGATGAGATTGCACCTTGTCCATCCCCTGTCTTTGAGCTTGCAGGTCCAGATCGGATGGGACAGACCATCTTTGTGGAGGAGAAGCATGACGACGCCGATTCAGGTGATCCCAAGCCGACTCAACCAGTTGCCCTAGTTGAGCCTGCTTCCACGACTTCGACTAATGGACCCGACCCCACTTCTTCCACCACTTAGGGTCAGCTCGAGCCAGCTCCTGCTGAGACTGGAGGAGTTGAGGCTGTTGTTGAGGGGGAGGCTACCTCTTCGAGGACGACTCCACGGCACATTCAACACGATCACCCTCCTTAATAGATGATTGGTGAGATTGATGAGCGAGTCACTCGCTCTAGGTATCAGCAGATGTCCCACTTTGCTCACTCAGCTTTTGTTGCAACTTTTGAGCCCCAGGATGTTGGACACGCTCTATCCGATCCTCGCTTGGTCAATGCTATGCATGAGAAGCTTGAAAATTTTGAGTGAAATCAGGTTTGGGTTTTGGTACCACCTCCTTCAAACGGCCATCCCATAGGTACAAAATGGGTTTTCAAAAACAAAGAGAGTGAGGATGAGTTGGTAGTGAGAAATAAGGCGAGGTTGGTAGCCCAAGGGTTCTGGCTGAGCTTCTTTCTCCGCTTGCTTGCTCTCTCCCTATATATCTAGCGGTATACTACCTATATCATCTCCAGATGCCCAGGTCTTTGTCGTGTCTTTCTCCGGCAACGAACAAGTATGTCTGCCTCTTCCCTTCCCCTCCTGCTCTACGAAACCTTGGAAGTGGAGGAGACGAGGGATAGAGATCTCTGATTTGCTGCCTATGTTACCCGTGCGTTCATAAAAAATATTATGCGAAGAACGAAGACAATTAATAAAAAATCTGGAGATTTTTTTGTTGGATAATTTACGTGGGTATTGTTGTGATCCGTCGTAACGCACGGGTAACCGACTAATATTTATAACGTGATAGATAACTGATAAAATTAGATATTTGTTTAGATGCAACTTTAATTAGACATTCTTTCCGTTCTTTTTCATTTGCCATGTTTTAGTTTAGAAATAAACTAGCCAACTAGAAATACCGGAGAACGCACACTAAGGCCATTACCACTGGGAGCGTTGGCAGCAGCCTAACAAATCCATTCATCCCGCTGTGTCTGTGTATTGTAGTATCAGCCAAAAAAAAAAGAAGAATACCCCGAACACGACCAGAAGGCCTACTAAACCCTGCCGCCGCCGCCGCCGCGCCATGGCCGACGAGCTCGACGAGCTGATCGGCTTCCTCTCCGACCGCAACCCCCAGGTGCGGGGCGCGGCGGCGGACATCGTGCGCGGGCTGACGGGTGGGGAGGACGGCCTCCGGGCGCTCACGGCGCGCGCCGATAGCGCCCTTCCGGCGTTGCTCCGCCTGCTGGCCTCCGCGGGCGGAAGTGGCTCGGGAGAGGCCGCGGCGGACTCGCTCGTCAACCTCAGCCAGGACGCGGCCCTCGCAGCGCGCCTTGTCGCGCTCGGGGCCGTCGATGCCGCCATGGACGTCGTGGCCAAGCGAGGCGGGGAGCAGCCAGCTCTCGCGCGCAGACTCGTCATGCTGCTCGTTAACCTAACCCACGTTGAGTCCGGCGTCGCCGCGCTCCTCCAGGTCCGTTGAGCCATTCTATTCGAGCAGAGTGCCACTTAGTTTGTGATCATCGGAGGTAAGGAGCGAGAATGTAACACTGAACAAAGAAAGCTGTTGCAAAACATTAAATTAGAAACCTTGCCTGACGTATGCCCACAATAAATCTGGATCATTTGATCCAAACCATTCATTGCCAAAAATAGAACACATCCCAAAAGTCCCAAACCACCAAGAACAAATTATAAGATAGAAAAGCAAGAGTTTGAATAGCTAAACCAGCATGACTCTTAAGATTAAGCTCCTGACTGTAATATCCTCAGTCCACCTGAGGATGTAAAAACAGAAATTGCGACAATATCAACACCATCCTTCGAATGCCAACAGGTGATTCCTTTATTATGCATCCCTGGGAGCTGCAACACAGAGACCATGGTAGAGAAGGCATAACCAGTAATTCAACTGATTATGCATCCCTGGAGCTGCTGCAGTTATAAAAAAACAGATCAAGTGAGCTCATCTGCAACAAATGGCAAGAGCAATCAAGAACTAGGTAGCAAAACCAAATCAGTAACATGAACATGAAGCTTGCACATGATACAGCAATTGAATGCAATGTTGCCACCTGGATCAAATTATATGAGAGAAGATAGCAATCATTCCTTGGTAAAATAAGATGTAATATTTGTCGACAAGGGAGCAAAAAATACCTTACAATAAATCTTTTTTTCGGCCTGCGTTTCAGTTATACATGCACCAAGCCAGTGTTGCAGCTTAGTTCAGATAACCTGGAAAGCCGTAGCTGTTCTCGATCAGTTTCTGAAAAAGAGCATTTAATCAGCTCTCACAGCAAGATTAATGAATTATCATAAATAAATGAATTAATCAATTGTAAGAAAAACTCGGCCGGGGAGGGAAAGACCGTCCTCCCGGTATTATATCAAGAATAGACCGAAACATGGTTCCGGTCGAGACAATCCCCGAACCCTGACCCACCATCACTAGCGGGCTGTCATCGCCCACTCTACAATGGCCCAGCCGGAGGGTGGCACGTAGGACGTAACCCAGGACTCCAGGAGCGGACGGGGCACATCGAGGAGATTTTTGTAACCAAACCAGAAATTCGCC
The DNA here is from genome assembly GCF_902167145.1 of Zea mays. Lineage (NCBI taxonomy): Eukaryota > Viridiplantae > Streptophyta > Magnoliopsida > Poales > Poaceae > Zea > Zea mays. The sequence continues at coordinate 36,237,405 of NC_050100.1, read as the reverse complement.
CTGAGGGAGATCAAACCGGGACCTGGAGGCTATGTTACCCTGACATGGGGATACGGATACGGGATACGCGATACGTCGATACCCCGATACACCATTTATAAAAAAACACCGATACAACGATACGTAAATATATATTATAAATAAAAATAAATAGCAGGATTATTAGCGACGTGAAAACTACCTTTGCTGCCACTGGCCTCAGTAGATGCAGAAGCATAAGCATTTGAACTCGCTGGTCGCTGCCATGGGATCTAACAAGACCGGAGTTGTAGCAGTCAACAGATTGAGAAGCAAGGAGTTTGATAAGCAAGAAGGGAAGATAAGAACACAGACCTACAAATTGATTTGTGGCAAAGATGTGCAGCCAGCCACAAAACACACCGACGTCGACCTGTGGATCGATGGGCGGCACTGTGACACGGATCGACGACAATGGCCACAAACCCACAGTCTGGCAGCGGCAGCTACAGACCCACCAATCATCGGGCGGCAACTCCAATGGGCAACTGATGACCACAGATCGACTGCGGCAGCAGCCACGAGCCCACGGCTCATCAGGCGGTGGCTCCAATCAATGAACGGCGGCCACAGACCTCGTGGCGGCGGCACCAATCGGCGGCTGGTAGGCTGATAGCCACAAACCTCGTTGCGCGCCGGCGACTGGCAGGCTGACGGTCACAGACCTCGCGACACGCCGGCGGCTGCTCCAATCGGTGACTGACGGGTGACGGCGACGGCAGCCACAAACCGACAAACTGAGGCGACCGGACCGACGAACTGCAGCAGAGGCGGCCACAGACCGACGAACTGCGGCGGTTGGGGACGCGCAAGAGGAGGCAGGGAGGCGGCTTTGGGCAGTGGTTATGCGATACAGGAGCACGAGTGTATACTACGAACTAGGGTTGGGACGTATCCCGCAGGTATCAGAGAGGTATCCATGGAGTATCCGTCTTTTTTTTATTTAAATCTGCAGAAATATCCGATACGTCTCCGATACGTATCCGGAAGTATCCGAGAGGTATTCGTATTCGATACGGTATCCGACACCGGTACGTGAGTTTTGTGAAGTATCTGCGCATCATAGCTTGGAGGTGCTACTCGGAAGCCTTAACTATTACGCTAGAGGCCCTTTCGCAATTAGTCACGGCGTTTTCTTTCAATACGAAGAAGCAAAACCAAGCACACACATAAATAAATGAATTAACCAATTGGTGTTCACTCAAACACTGTTCACTGTTGGGCCAAGGGGCATTTTCATGAACAGCTGGTGTTCACTGGCACTCTGTTGCATCCAGATGCATCCATATGTGCTAAGTTTATTTTTGGATGAATGTTCGAAGAAGGGGTGGAAAGAAGAGCCAACTCACCTTCTGTGGTGTCTGTTGCCTGACTACACCTGCATTGGTTGCGGCTTGGCGTCTTAGATAGTGTCAAAGGCGTTGGATTGATTGAAATCAAAAGTTGCCAAGGTAGCGGACGGGCCAGGCGTCAAGTAATTGGAGATGAGTACGCTAGCCAAGTGGCACCAGTGGCGACAAGGAGACGAGAGTCTGTGTTCTTATGCTTTGTGACCGCGGCGTAAAAACAGCCAGTGCAGACAGGGCAGCGCCAATCAAGTTCGCAGGTGAGGAGGGAGGTCGTCGATGGCAGCCTTGCCTTGGCATATCCAGAAGGGTGATGTGGCCGGGGAGCGCCCACCCCACAACACAGATGTGCTGCTGTTCCCGAGCTATTGGGGCAGCCTTGAACCCAGACACTGAGTGGAGAGAGAAAGAGAAGGGAAGAAATGGGGGAGGAGAGAGAAATGTTAGTCCCACCTATGAGTGCCATGGACCGGTGGAGGCAGTTGCTTCACCAAGTTTTAGTAGTATATAGAGATCCTTATTAGTGATCATTCATGGAAAGGCTTATGTTACTCTATTCATTGAAAGGTTGGGGATGAGAAGGTGCAAGGCTTGTATGTTGCAAAGCTTGTGCGATCATTCTGTAGGTCATCCAGTGATTCTGAAGGTTAGTTTCTCGTTTCAATGTAGCTTCTACATTCAGATGAGAAACTGCGATTAATTACATTATTTTATTCATTATTTTTTTGTATTATTTATTTATTATATTTATGAAGGTTATGCTCCATGTTGGACTTGCTTCTTTTCTTTAGGTTTTCCATTTTTGCTGTCTGATTATATTATATTATGATCTTATCTTGCAACATTTTCACATGGCTTGTAGCATCTTTTTGTCCACATGAGACTTCTTTTCTAGATTCACATTTTCTTTTCTTTTTTTCTAATTGATCTACCTCTCATCTTTGATCCCTTCCGTAGCCTCTTAACCACTTCTGTCATTCTGTGGTTGTTGTCTTGAGTCATCGCTGAAATATTCAGTTGACATGTAAACAACCTTTTTTCTTTTACAAAAAAAGCAGAGGAAGACATTTTTGAGTACGTTGCCTCCACACTTGTCAATATATCTAAGGTTGAAGCTGGAAGGAGAATATTGTTGGAGCCTAAGAGAGGTCTTCTGAAGCAGATTATTCGACAATTTGATTCAACAAATCAACTTAGAAAGAAAGGGGTACGTGCAAGTTGCAACCAAATCTTTATGATGGCATGCATGTGACATCTATACTGAAGGGGCTGCAACTGGTTTCCCTACTTTTGACATAGTCTGACCAGCTCTTTGTCAGTTACTACTTGCTAATCATTGTACCATCAACTGTTGTAGTTTAGCAAGTTGCTTTGAAGTGTTATTCCACAGACATACAGAGGGAAATGTTAACAGTTCATTTTTGCTGACGACTCAATTTGTAAATTGGAATGCTGCATTATTTCATAATTCCTTGCTGTGTTATTTGTATGCATGCACAAACTCTACATTGCCTGCAATTAGAACTAGTTCCTATCCTGCACCCAGTTTCTGCTTAAGTGCCATAATTTTCCTTTTTGATTTAGATTGGCATGTTATGAATCTAATATAAGTTATTATCAAATTGATGTATTCCCAATAATTTTTGCACTTCTTTATTTCTTGGTGAGCTTTCTGCAGGTTGCTGGTACAATTCGTAACTGTTGCTTTGAGGCTGATACTCAGCTTCTGAGTTTGCTTTCTTTAGCAGAATATCTTTGGCCAGCTCTACTTTTGCCTGTAGCCGGAAAGAAGGTACTGCACATCATTAATATTTCTATCACTGAACCCTTTATTAACATAAACCTGAGTGCCAGACTGCCAGCTTCCCTGTTTTCTTTTTGGGGTACTTTTCATTCCTTTGTTATTAGTAACCTGTGTTATACTGGCCGTGATGACCACTCTCATGTGGACTTTGTTAGCTGATTATACATCTTACAATTAGAACTAGCTGTATGTTTTCTTGCTTTGAGCAATCTTGCATTGCATTTTCTTAATGTTTTAAATGGCACATTGGTGACACACCGTGTCGTGATCTAGGCACGGTGTCAATATGCAAGGATCGGGTCGCTACTTCCATAGTGGCACTGGCACGCTATGTCAGCGTCCGACACGCCCCCCCTGGTGCATAACAAAATGCATGGTACTCCTATAACATACACGGCCCAGGCGCTCTAGGCTCTTTACGGCCACACCAAGCTCTTTCTTCACTAAGCTCCAAGTCTTTCTCTATCCATGCCGCCGTCAATCGTTGTCCTCGGCAATAGTCCCTCGCCACCTCACGCATGCTGTCAAACACCCTGGCACTGCATGCTCTAGTTTCTCTTTTCTGCTTCTTATTTTTATTCGATTTTGCTCAATTGAACTGATAGTCCCTATCCCTAACGTGTAACCTTAACCCTAGTTTACTAGTGTAGATAATGAGTAATTTCTCTTACTTATAGCAATAGTTTAGTATACTTGCATGCTTGTATTTTGGTATATTCTATTAAAATGTTTTATTACGTACTAATGTGCTTATTATCGATCAATGGTTTCAAGTTGCCCGACTAGCTAGTCGAGACACCTGAGCGACCAGGCGACTAATCGCGATTAATCGACGATTAGGTCGACTAATCGGGTCCTAGTCGACCTGGGCGTCCCTACTGGTTCTCCTGCATATTTACAGGTACATGACCTATATATAATTATATATATGTGTAATAATGTAATATTGATATATATATATATATATATATGCATATCATATAGCAATATAGCATATAGGAGGCAAAACCAAAGTAACCAAATTACCAAACATAACAAATATGAATACTAGAACTGGACAATGGAGAGTGAACAATTCAGATTTCAGAACATCATAGAAATTATGAATACTAGAACATTTAGATTTCGCAAACTGAGTTGGTCGTTTACTCTGATGCCGATTGGGCGGGTTGTCCTGACACCCGCAGACCCACCTCTGGCTATGCTGTCTTCTTCGGCGACAACCTGGTCTCCTGGTCTTCCAAGCGCCAGAATACGGTTTCTCGCTCTAGTGCTGAAGCCGAATACCGCGCTGTTGCTAATGCCGTTGCTGAGGCAACTTGGCTTCGACAACTCTTGACTGAATTGCATGCTCCTTTGCCGAAGACGACCTTGGTATACTGTGACAACATCAGTTCTGTCTACATGTCCTCCAACCCCGTTCAGCACCAGCGCACCAAACATGTGGAGATCGACATTCATTTCGTCCAGGAACATGTTGCTCTTGGCAATGTCTGTGTCCTACATGTACCGACTGTTAAGGCCCATAAGGCCCATATTGCCTATATGCCTATATATATGCTACAGTACCCGTGGGGGTGATTATCTCGCTTAATCCAAGGTTAGTAACATGGTATCAGAGGAGGTCACGAAACCCTATTTTTTTTAGCCGCCTTCGCGGCTGTTTCCCGCCCAGCCGCCGTCGCGGTCCTTCCCCACCCAGCCGCCGTCGTGGCTCTTCATCTTCCTCATCTAGCCGCCGCCGTCGCGGATCCGGCTGCCCCTGCCTCTGCTCCGTCGCGCGGATCGCCGCAGTCGCGGATCCGCCCCTTCCTCTGCTCCGTCGCGGATCCGACTGCCCCTGCCTCTGCTCCGTCGCGGATCCGACTGCCCCTGCCTGCTCCGTCGCGGATCCAGCCGCCATCGCGGATCCGGCGGATCCGGCCGCCCCTCAGCCTCTGCGCGCGAGGCGCCGCGGATCCGGCCGTCCTGTCCCGCGCGGCCGCGGATCCAGCCTTTGCGGCGGCCGTCCCTGTGCGCGCGGATCCAGCCGCGCCGATCCTGCCGTCCCTGTGCGCAGCGTGCTCCCCTGTGCTCCTGCGCGCGAGGTGCCGCGCGCTCTGCGTTCCTGCTGTCCCTGGGTCCCTGTGCAGATCTGTCTGCTCTGCATCTTCAACAACAGGGACGCTGTCTGCCTGCTGTCCCTGCGCCAATCGCAGATTTGCGCAGATCCGCCCGCCGTTCCTGCGCACGGCCTGCTCTGCGCAAGATCCGACGTCCAGGGAGTGCGCAGATCCGGCTGCTGTCAAATCCTGCCGCATCTGCCGTCCCGCTGTCCCTCGTCACCATCGCAGTCACCTCGTCTTGTGGGCAGGGCTGCAGATCTGCGCCGTTGCTGTCTCTGCGCAGGTGGCTGCCATTGCGGGCAGAGTTGAGGTGGCCTTGATTTTCTGCAGCAGGGTGACAGCTGCTGTCCATCTCGGTTTTCGCTGCCCAGGATCTTCGTCAAGTCGTCCAAGTCGGGCTGCTGTCAGTTGCGGCTCCTCTGGTTTGTTTGGTTTCACTTATTTCCATTGAATTCAATATGACGACAAATGCTATTGTGGTTAATATCACTCTCGATGGTCAAAATTATCCGGAGTGGGCTTTCTGTGTTGAGACTGCACTCCGGGGACATGGATTACTCTTCCATTTGACTGATGCAGCACCTGTTCTTGCTGATGATCGTCGCAATGCTGCTGATATCAAAACATGGCAGCTTAATGATGGTAAAGTGATGGCTGCTATGGTGAACAGCGTCAAACCGTCTATGATTATGAGTCTGTCTAAATTCAAAACTGCTAAATCCATCTGGTCTCATTTGAAGGAGCGTTTTGTTCAGGATAGTGGTGCTCTATTACACACCCTTATGCAGCAGACACATGTTATTGAGCAAAATGATATGAGTATTGATGAGTACTACTCAGCCTTTGATCGCCTGATGAGTGCTTTGACATCAATGGTGCCTGCTTGTACTGCTGATCCATGTCCGGCTCATAAGTTTATTGAGAAGTTCTTCACTTACAGATTTGTTATGGGTGTTCGGGCCGAGTTTGATTCTCTTCGTGCTCGTTTACTTCAGGGTTCTGACACTCTCACAATGGCTAAGGCGCTGTCTGATTTACTTGCTGAAGAGACTCGTCTTAACTCTCTTTCCTCTAATGGTGGTAATCCTCACAGTGTGTTGGCTGCTGCCCAGAAACCTAAGAATATTTTTAAGCCTTGTGATCACTGTGGCAAGACCAATCATCGATCTGAGCTTTGCTTTGTCAAGTTTCCTGAGAAGTTGACTGATTTCCGTGCACGACGTGCTGCTCGTGGTCGTGGTCCAGGACCATCTAATAGAGGCTCAGTTGCTGTTGCTGCCACTTCGTCCGCTTGTACTTCAGAGTCGGCCTGGGTACTTGATTCAGGAGCTTCCTTTCATGTCACATCTGATCAGTCAAAGTTGGCTTCTACTACACCTGTCACAAATGGTGCTTCAGTGCAGACAGCTGATGGTACTGTATGCCACATTACTCATAAGGGTTATCTTTCAGATCCACACTTTACAGTACCTAATATTTTCTTTGTTCCTGAGCTATCTATGGACCTTCTTTCAGTAGGCCAAATTACGGATCATAATTGCTTTGTCGGATTTGATGACTCATCTTGTTTTGTACAGGACCTTCGTACAGGGGAAGTGATTGGGACTGGCCGTCGCCGTAGAGCTGCTCCTCGCCTCTACATCTTGGACTCTTTGCGGCTTCCTTCCTTGGCTACATCTCCAGCGCATGTGCTTTCAGCTACCCTTGCTTCTGTTGCGTCTTTTGCCCAGTGGCATCATCGTCTAGGTCATTTGTGTGGATCTAGATTGTCTACTCTAATAAAGTCAGGTTGCTTAGGTCATACTTCGGTTGAGTCTGATTTTCATTGTAAGGGTTGTCATCTTGGAAAACAAATACAACTTCCATATTTTACTAGTCATTCTCATTCTGTTCAACCCTTTGATTTGGTTCACTCTGATATTTGGGGTCCTGCACCTTTTGTGTCAAAAGGTGGATATAAATACTATGTTATTTTTATTGATGATCATTCTCGCTACACTTGGATTTATTTCATGAAACGCCGCTCTGAGCTGATTTCTATTTATAAAACCTTTGCTCGTATGATTCACACTCAATTTTCCACTCACATTAAAACCTTTCGTTCTGATTCTGGTGGTGAATATTTATCTGATAATTTCCGCCAGTTTTTGACTTCAGAGGGTACTCTTGCTCAGCTTTCTTGCCCTGGTGCTCATGCACAGAACGGTGTGGCTGAACGCAAACATCGTCACATTATAGAAACTGCTCGCACTTTGTTGATATCTTCTTTTGTCCCGTCACATTTTTAGGGTGAAGCAGTTTCTACTGCAGTTTACCTCATCAATAGACAACCGTCATCCAAACTCTCTGGCAAAACACCTGGTGAAGTTCTTTTCGGAACTCCTCCACGATATGACCACCTTCGAGTTTTTGGATGTACGTGTTATGTACTATTATCACCTCGTGAACGTACTAAATTGACTGCTCAATCTGTTGAGTGTGTTTTTCTTGGATATAGCCCTGAACATAAAGGCTATCGATGTTATGATTCATCTTCTCGTCGCATGCGTATTTCTCGAGATGTGAGCTTCAATGAAAATCGTCCCTTCTTTTACAACTCTTCCACTCATTCTTCTTTTTATTCCACAGAGTCTACCTCCTTCATGAGCCTTCCTCCCATTTCCGAAACTTCATCAGTATCACCACCTACTGTTTCTACTCCAGATGTCCTTATTCCCATCACACCACCTTCCACTTCCACAACATCTCCGTCTTACTCTTCCAAACCACCTGTCACTCAGACTTACATTCGTCGTCCTCGCTCTACTCCCGCGGCCAGTCCTGATGACGATCCTGTTGATGATACTTGTACTAACAATGATGACTCTCATGTTGTTTTTAATCAGGGGTATCATCTTCGTGACCGTGGCACTATTGCAGCTCCAGAACGTTATGGGTTTTCCCGTGCTGGTGCAGTCATTGCTGAACCATCATCTTATAAAGAGGCGTCTGGTATACCTGAGTGGCAGCTTGCTATGACTGATGAATTAAATGCCCTTCATCGCACATGTACATGGGATGTTGTTCCGTTACCTGCTGGTGTTGTACCTATCACGTGCAAATGGGTATTCAAGGTTAAAACCAAATCTGATGGGTCTATTGAGCGATATAAAGCTCGTCTTGTGGCCAGAGGTTTTCAACAGACATAGGGTATTGACTATGATGAGACTTTTGCACCTGTGGCCCATCTGACTACTGTCCGAGCTTTACTTGCTGTTGCAGCCTCATCTTCTTGGACTATCTCTCAGATGGATGTCAAAAATGCTTTTCTTCATGGTGATTTACATGAGGAAGTCTATATGCATCCACCTCCTGGGATAGAGGTTCCATCAGGGCATGTATGTCGTCTCCGTCGAGCCTTGTATGGTCTCAAACAAGCTCCTCGTGCTTGGTTTGAGAGATTTGTTTCTGTCATCAAGGCTTGTGGTTTCTATTCTAGTGATCATGATCCTGCATTGTTCATTCATGTTTCTTCACGAGGACGCACGTTGTTATTACTATATGTTGATGACATGTTGATTACAGGCGATGATCCAGACCATATTGCTCATGTGAAGGCGTCTCTGAGTAAGGAATTTCAAATGTCTGACTTGGGGGCACTCAGTTATTTCTTGGGCATTGAGGTTTTGCAGACTCAAAATGGTATTTATCTTTCTCAGGCCAAGTACATACAAGATCTTCTTGATCGTTCTGGTCTTAGTGATACTCGCACTGTTGCCACGCCTATGGATCTACACTTATCTCTTCGTCCGACTGATGGGACACCTTTGGAGGATCCATCTCGATACAGACATCTTGTTGGCAGCTTAGTTTATCTTACTGTCACCAGGCCAGATATTGCTCATGCGGTTCAGATCTTGAGTCAGTTTGTCTCTGCTCCTACATCAGTTCATTATGGGCACTTACTTCGTGTGCTTAGATATTTACGGGGGACAAAAACACAATGTTTATTTTATGACTCAAATTCCCCACTTCAGCTTCACGCTTACTCTGATGCTACCTGGGCCAGTGATCCTACAGATCGTCGCTCCATCACTGGTTACTGTATTCTTCTTGGATCATCCCCTATTGCTTGGAAATCCAAGAAGCAAACTGCTGTATCTAGATCTAGTACTGAAGCAGAACTTCGAGCCCTGGCTACTACTACTGCTGAGATTATCTGGATTCGTTGGCTCTTGGCTGATCTAGGCGTTTCTTGTGACTCGCCTACACTTCTTCGCTGTGACAACACTGGAGCTATACAAATTTGTCATGATCCAGTGAAGCGTGAACTCACAAAACACATTGGTGTTGATGTCTCATTCACTAGATCTCATTGTCATCAGAAGACCATTGATCTTCAATATGTGCCTTCAGAATTACAGCTTGCGGATTTCTTCACAAAAGCACAAACTACGGCACAACATCAGTTTCATCTAATCAAACTCAATGCTTCAAATCCTCCACTTCCGCCTTGAGTTTGACAGGGGGTGTTAAGGCCCATAAGGCCCATATTGCCTATATGCCTATATATATGCTACAGTACCCGTGGGGGTGATTATCTCGCTTAATCCAAGGTTAGTAACACCGACGACTTCACAGTATGCTGACGTCTTCACCAAAGGTCTGCCGTCTTCGGTGTTCATTGATTTTCGGTCCAGCCTCAACGTTCGCCCAACGGACGTATTGACTGCGGGGTATGTTAGACAGTAAATATTCATTGCCTTGTATATAAGCGTGATGCCTGGCTTCCATAAGCAGCCGACCAGCCTTGTATAGCAGGTTAGGATAGAGAGAGATTTGGGGAAGAGTCTAGGATGGTAAGGATCAATTAGGGTCCTGCTGTTTGCCTGTTTCCTTGTTTAGGAGGTTTCCTTTCGCCTCTGGCTCTTCCCCTATATATGTAACAACACTCTACTCTATCAATACACACACAATTCCTGCATTCTACTTCACTCACATGTTCAATGGGAAGAATGGGGACACAATCTTTAACTTTCAGTTAGATGACTTTTGATGACTCCAATGAGCGCTTTGTCCGTAGGATTCAAGAATATGAGGCTAGAGGCATAGAAAAGGGTGAAAGGGGATAAGGCGATGGACACTTATGGTATCTCAATTGAGGGATGGAGAATGCTTCAGGTACGTAGCTATAGTATGGCTAACCAAGTTGTTCAACCATATATTCCGGTCAAACAAGATGCCTGACAAGTGGAGAAGTATATTGGTGCCGATCTACAAGGATAAGAGAGATATTTAAAGTTGTACTAATTACCGGGGAATCAAGTTGATGAGTCGTAATATGAAGGAATGGGAGAGAGTTATCAAGCATCGTCTGAGAGGAATAATGAGGATATCTATGAACCAACATGGTTTCATGCCTGGAAGGTCAACCATGGAAGCTATTTTCTTAATAAGACAAGTGATGGAGGAGTATAGGGAGCAGAAACACCTACACATAGTTTTCATTGATTTGGAGAAGACTTACAATAACATACATAGGAATATTATGTGGTGGGCTTTGGACAAACGTAAAGTTCCAACGAAGTACGTTGGACTCATTAAGGACATGTACAACAATGTTATGACTAGTCTTTGAACAAGTTACAGAGACACAAATGACTTCCTGATTAGAATAGACTACATCAAGGATCAACTTTAAGTCCTTATCTTTTTGCTTTAGTGATGGATAAGGTCACAAGGGACATATAAGGGATATCCCTTGGTGTATGTTTTTTTGCCAGTGATGTAGTGCTAGTTGATAAAAGTTGGACAAGAGTAAATAGGAAACTAAAGTCGTGGCGGGAGACTCTAGAATCCAAAGGTTTTAGACTCAGTAGAACTAAAATCGAATATGTGAGATATGACTTCGACACCACTACACATGAGGAAGGAGATGTTAGTTTGGAAGGTCAAGTAGTGTCCAGAAAGGATACTTTTCTGTATTTAGGATCAATGCTACAAATAGATGGGGATATTGAAGATGTTAGTAGAATCAAATCATGGTGAATGAAGTGGCGTCAAGCATCTGGCGTTGTATATGACAAGAGGGTACCACAGAAGCTAAAAAGTAAGTTTTATAGAACAATTTTTATACTTGCTATGTTGTATTGTGTAGAATATTGGCCTACAAAATGATGACATGTTCAACAGATAAGTGTTGTGAAAATGCATATGTTGCATTGAATTTGTGGCCATACAAGGGATCGAGTCCGGAACGATAATATACATGATAGGCTAGGGGTAGCACCAATTGAAGAAAAGCTTGTCCAAAATAGGTTGGGATGGTTTGGATATGTCCAACAGAGACCTCGAAAGGCACCAATGCGCAGTGGAATTTTAAGGTGCGATAGTAATGGGAAGAGTCTGGAGAAGGTCAAAGTTGACATGGAAAGAGATAGTAAAAGGAAACTTGAAGGGATGGAATACAACAAGATTTATCCTTGAATATGAGTGCATGAAAAATAGCTACCTAGATGCCGAAATCTTGACTTTTGGTTTCTGCTGGGTAAAAACTCTAGCCTACTCTAACTTGTTTGGGATTCAAAGGCTTTGTTTTGTTGTTTAAACAACATTTCCTTATAGAAGACTATTTTTTAACGATTGACGTAGGAGAGGTGTTTCATTTCATTAAGAAGAGAAAGAAAATAAGGAGAGGCCGATGGCTAACTCCCGCAGATGTCTAGCTACAGACAGCCGTGGCGGAGGACGACTTAGATTTAAGGTATGACGAGTTCGTTTCATATCAAGATCAAGACTCATTCATTAACACATCAACTAGGGCTAACAATTAATAGTCTTTAGCTAGGAGTGGGAGCCATTAGCCGAGAGGCCATGGGCACATGCGATGAAAGCAACATGTTGGCTAAAGGGAAAAAATCACGAGTGTTGGGGCGAAGACATAGGGCCTGTTTGGTTCAGCTTTTTTTGACCAGCTTTTCTGAGAATTTGGTTGTGGAGAGAATCTGGCTGTGGGAAGAATCTGAGTATTGTGTGCATTACGTGCGGAGGAAGATGAAGTGGTCGAAAGGGTTCATGATCTAGAAAGGAACAAATGTCTACTATCGTGACGATTCGACCGATTTTGTGTTCATGTTGATTTTGGAAGGTTTTTACCAAAGCGATTCTTATAGAAGCTGGCTGAAAAGCTGGGGCGTTTGGCGATCTGCAGCAGCTTTTGGTGGCCAGAAGCTGTAAAAAGCCGAAACAAACGGGGCCATAATCAGCCTTCGACCACTCGTACTCACCAATCACAGATTTCTAATGCAGGATAACCGGCTAGGGGAAGCGAAGGCAAACACGGTGGCTCGACCTCTACGAACTAGAGCCTTTTCAGTTAGACCACCTTGAGGAGAAGCGAAGGCCTAAGGCGAGGACACGGGCATATGAAATGCGCCTCAACAAGCGAAGGCCTATGGTGTTGGGCGGAGGCTAACCCCGACCTTGATCCTTCCTAACAACCGCGAAGGCTACTTGGTTACGTAGGGACCCTGGCGATACTTCGATGAGGGGCCGCACTATCGGCAAGGGCAGGCGGGGGTTAGGACGTGTCGAAGGCCCCCGAAGCACCGAACGAAGACTCAGCAACCACCAGCCGCTACCGACCACGCGAGGTCGCTCCTCTCTAGCGGGTCTCCGTGGGGCAACCTTTCTCTGAAGACCCCACGCGGAGTCCACAAGGGCGTACCCAGTGCCGTAGGCTTCCCGCACTGTGCGGGGTCTGGGGAAGGGTATCTTTAAGCGCTAAGCCTTACCCGCATAATATGCAGAGGCTGGGGCTCGAACCCGGGACCTTCCGGTTACAGACGGTAGGCTCTACCGCTGCACTAGGCCCGCCCTTCACGCGGAGTCCACAAGACGAGTCAAATTTGAATAAGAGTTTTAATCCCCCTCAATCCCCTCCAATCCCTGTGCAACCGAACAAAGCCTCAGGGGTGGCCAAACCCATCCTTTTCTTTCTTAATGAAATGACACATAACTTTCTTGCGTGGTTTGAGAAAAAAAAAGACCTCTACTATATTTTAATGTAGAAATGCATTTGTTCCACATTCAATTCCTTAGTACACTTTGCAAAAGTAGACATAGGGATTAATAGCAAGGATGAATCTGTTATTCTTGTTGTGCAAGAGGCACATATTTGGCTTTTAGCTTCCTAGAGTAATTTCCAAAAAGTACTTTCTTTTTTCTGTTGTTTTGTGCTGAATGGTGGATATTATGTGTTAACGTACTACTCATAAGGCTTTTGGCTGATACTGCAGATATATAGTGAAGAAGACAGATCAAAAATGCCACTTGAGCTATCGAGTGCACTCTCTCATGAACGGGAAGTTGTTGAGGATTCTGAAATTCGGCAGCAGGCATTAGAGGCTATTTATATGATCGTATTGCAGGTGATTTTTACATTCCATGGCAGTGAATTTTGGTTCATTTTGCATGCCTGCTTCCAATTATACAATATCCTATGCTGCCTTGGTTTAAGATGTCTTAACTAAATAAACTCTATTCCTGCCCTCTGTAATCATACAGCTAAGTTATCCTATATGCATTGTCCACCTCTAACTCTTACCATTGTAGTCATGTTGATCATGTTGCCCAATTTATCTTTTGTACTGAGAACCTTAACGATACTGGTTATCTCAGGAGAAACCTGGAAGTTTCAAACTCTTGGCTTAGTGTACACTGTACAGTATTAAAGACTTAATGAATTTGGTTGCGGACTTGTTACTAATTCTGTAGTAAATGAAATTTGCAATCTGGCATTATGGCATGGGTGTTGATGCTTCAGTATTCACAGCTCAAAAGTCAAAACCAGATGTATAGTGTAGTACTACTACCTCCGTTCTCGTATATTTTTCGCACGCTAGTTCATTTTTGAACTAAAACGCGAGAAATAAAAAAGAACAGAGGGAGTATATTATAAGCATATAACCAAATACTAAAAAGACACCTGGGAGGGCAAGCCTGAAACAGTGTCAGGCCAGGCACTCCTGATCAATTTATTAGCCATCAAATTTGTATGTTGAATTTTAAAATAAGGGCTAATATACTTTACAACAGCTATTTTGGCAAATGAGCGACTTTATATCCATTTTTACCACACATCTCATGCAGTCATGCTATTCTGCCACCTGCTTGAATTCTTACTGGAAATTCACCTTTTTTTCAGGATGGTGGCCGAAGGTCCTTTTGGTCAGTTAATGGCCCACGAATTCTGCAGGTTGGTTATGAAGATGAAAAGGACCCGAAAGTGATGGAAGCATATGAACTTATTGGTTCCCTGGTATAACCGCTGAACTTTTTAGTATTTTCTCTGATTAGTTAGACCATGTGTTACATACACCAGTCGAATGGTTTTTGCTTCATAGACATGCTGTTTCGGCATGTCCTAGGTATCTCATAATCTCTTCCGAGAGTTATTAACTATGTGATGCAGGAGTTTCTGGTGATGTTAATGTTCCTTTTCTTGCCCCCACCCCCTGGCATCTGCTCTACTTCTGTGCATGTTTGATCCATGACATCGTTGCACCCTTGAGCTGTTGAGACAGTAGTTCGGGCGGACTACTGGAAAGCATGCTGTATGACGAATCTATGTCAAGTTTAAACAGATCGTGTTTTAACATTTGATCGATTGACACTAGTTGTGTTGCCGTATTATTATCATCAGTATGACGTTCTTTATGAGGGCCAACTCAAGCTTTATTCAATGTTGACAGCTTGTTGGGAAGGGTGAAGATGTACAAGATAACAAGAAGGAACAAGGAGAGAAGCCTCAATGAGCCCCGCCGCTGATAAAAACGGTGCTGTATTTTTGTTTGTCTAGAAAACATCCCTCGCCGTGTGCAATAGCAATAGTATGATATCCCAACTTGTCAACTGTTGCAACTGCAAGAGCTCTGCAGTGTTGCTTTTGTAATTGACGAATGTATCTGGAAAATTTGCAGGTATTGGCCGTCTTTTCCTTGGTTTTGAGCTCTCTGACAATTCTTCGTTTTTTTTGGAATGCATCTCTTGACGAGTCTTTCACACCGTCGCTTCAGAACATGGATATGCATTAAACGGGCTACCCTGTAGCTTTCGCTGAAACCTATTAGTGAAGCTCTGTGCCAGGCGCTTCGTGGCAAGAGCTGAAGCCTTTCAGTTGAACTAGTCTCTAGCGCTTTGGCTCAGTTGCCCCCCCTTCATTGATGCTACGCCGCCGCTGTTGCTATTTCCTTTCCTCCTTTTTCTTCTTTTTCTTTTTCAGCGAAATTTCATATGGCAGTTGGAAGAAAGAAAACTAGCGATCCTTGATCAAGGGATTTTTAAGATAGCATTCTCAAAACATAGGATAGTATCACTGTGGCACCGAACTTGCCATCCTATATGAATGTTTTATTTAGAATGCATGTTTTTTTCCTATTTACTGCAATTTCACCATTTTCAGGTGAAACAAATCGTTTTTAATCAAATTCATGCACGATTATAAAATTCGTGAAGTTCGAAGGGGCTCAAATAAAAATCTAAGGATCGTTTGGGACCAAGTGTAATGTAGGGGATTGAGGGGACCAAAATACTTTACTATTCAAAATTGAATGGTAAAAGATTTTGGTCTTCTCAACCCCTTTCATTACATTTGCTCACAAACAAGCCGTAGAGGGCTGCAATGTGGCCTTTGGATGCAACACGGGAAAAAAGTCCCAAAAATATATTTTCTATAGAGATAGAAGCTCAATGGAATTTCGCATATCCTCATATTAGTTTTCTTCCAAAAAATTCCTAATTGCCTCATGCATCTATTAGCCAGTTGCGCTTTACTACGGTTGTTATATAACAAATAAATAGGTATTGAGATATTTATTTAAATATAATTATTGTTTATTTATAAATACTAAGATACGTGTGGTCTAGTGGTTAGCCCAAATTTCTTGAGTGGGGGGACGTGGGTTCGAGTGCTTGCTTTGCACTATTTTTTGCGCGGACGGGGTCGGGTGCTGGGCAGTCACTGCGCGGGCGCTAGTGGTCCATATGACAGTAGCTGAGAGAGCGCTACGTGGGCGCTAGGCATGGGGCCCACAGTGTACGACGGCGAGGCGTGTCACACCCGGGTTTCGGGGCACCAAGACCCGGGCACGAATATAATCACCAGGTGTGCTGGGACCAAGTCTCACACATATGATGAATCATGGCACATGATCGAATGTCACATATTTACTATATAATAGGAGTTCTATACAAAATAAATAAATAATTATATTATAAGGAGACAACGGTCCAGCAACCCAAAGTTGACTGGGAGACGACGACCTAGACATCTCACGAACACATCGCAACATCCTCCATGTGCATCATCCTGTGGTACCTGTTCTTGACCTGTGGGGGTGTGAGACAACAAGAGTGAGCTCACATACGTTCATCGCTCAACAAGTTGTGGGGAATAATGTGCATGAACTCGCCAAAGGTGGGAGCTCACATGAAGTGTAAGGCTTACCAAAGAGGATGGTTAGAGCTGAGCATTGCTTTTAAAGTTGGTCAAAATTTTATTAGCAATTACTAAGTATAAGTAAATACCAACCCAATTAAGTAGTAGAACAAAAGTAACAACATCACCTGCGATGCAATGCATATGACAAATTGAATTTAGTTCCATAAGTTAATCATGTGAGGGTCCGAGCTGCTCATGACCGTGAGCACGGCTAGTATACCAGTTTTACACTCTGAAGAGGTTGCGCATCTTTACCCACAAGTCATGTTACCCATCTGCCAAGGGATCGCGACTTCCCATACACCTCTACCGAGGAGGCGAGGCAGGGTAACACTACGAGGCCTTTACAAAGTTCCACTAGCTTCAGAAAACCCGCTACAGTTTATAGGAAGCTCCAATGCAAGGTTCTTGCCTGACCGACATCGCAGCAAAATCAACCAAGGACCTCCCTACACTGACCACTCCCCTACTGCCCTTGCCCCTTTCGGGTAAGGTAGTCCTCCACTAGCTTTCCTAATTAATCAGCCAAGGGCGTCCATAAACCCTTGTGGTAGCACTGTTTTCCCGGGTGGTCGCTCCATGTTCCAATTAACATAATGATCTTATCATGAACAGTAAATAACAACTGATAACAAAAGTGTAATCATGAATAATGTATCTTCATACCCAAAACCACATAAAGCACTAGCAAGTACTACCCAAAAAAGTTCAGTGGTAAACAAGGTATAAAGATAATCAAACTAGGGTAACCTATTGGGTCCCATCAAAATTAACCTATGCAGATCATTATGATTAATCAGAACATGAATGGGTAAAAAGAAGTGATCAAGGGCACAACTTGCCTGGCACTTGAGATTCTAGGTACCAACTTGCTTTTCAGATGACACGTGTCCTCGCGCTAGTCGTAGCAATACAAACAAACAGTGTATAGACAAAATTAACATTACACCAAACATAAGAACAACTAAATAATAATAATCTACGCGTTGCTACGAGACTAACGGAACTTGAACGGATTAAATCGGAGTTAAAACGGAGGAGTTATGATTTTCTGAAGATTCTATGTGTTTTGTACAAGATTAAATGTGATATAAATTTTAATGTGACAGACATGTCAACACAATGGTATTAGATGATAAACAATAACATTATAAAATTATAAGATCTGGAATGGATTAAATTGGACTTCATATGAATTTTCTATGGGTTTTAACAAATTCTAGAAATTATTTTTATATTAAAAATGGATTTCTATTTCATTTTCCCTGGATTTTCTATCTCCGGGTCTGCGCGCTAATTTCTGGGAAGGGCAGGGGTCTCTGCGCAAGCTTTCAAGGACTCTGCGCACAGTCCCAGTGGACCGCGGGTTCATTTCTGTAAAGTTCAGGGCTTCTTTTGCAAAGCTGTCGCCCGAAGGGGGTACGGGCGATCTCGAGCCGTTGGATTGTCATTGCGCGGTGCAGATTAAATCATATCCTCATCAAAGCGGTACCGAATCGCAGCCGTCAGATCGAAATCCCACGGCTGATGATTCCCTAAACCCGTTCTATAATACCCGCCGTCAGATCCAGATTGGGCGGCTACGATCCAACCTATCCAACCGTTATTCCCCATCTAATCCCAGCCGTTCCACGCGGATCCAATGCTTCACATCCGCGCGCCCACATCCAGGCCGGAGCAGGGTGGCGAGGCTGAGCTCCACGGCGGAGCAGTCCCGGCCGGGCGTGGTGATTGCGATTGAGCCCCCTAAATCTACCTCCGAAAGATGCTATGCGCAGCGGTGAGTGAGACAAAGAGGATGGGGGTGGTTTTACCTCAAATCGGGGCGGTGAATGCTCTGCCCACGAGACGATGCGGCTCCGCGGCGGAGCACTAGCAACGGCAACGAATCGCCGGTTCTCCGGCCACCGAATCCGGACGAGGACACCATGGACACCCTCCAAAGCTCCCAGTGGACCCCCGGACACCAGCCGCGGCGAGGACAACACCAGCGACCACCCGGTTCGTAGCACCCACAACATGATGGCGAGCAATTTCCTGGAGCCTGACCGCCCTTGCGCCAATGCAATCAACAGCCCAGCATCAACTCCTCAATCTCTCCCATTGTCGAATCTCTCTGATGCAGCAGGCGTCAGTCAGGGCACCAAGGCAGGGCTGCTGGGATCCTAGCGACCTGGCGAGGCAGACCGACAGTGCGGCCGCGCGGCATGGTGGCAGGAGAGAAAGAGGAGGAGGGCGCGGTGCAATTTTATCCTAGCGCGAGCAACGACCGACGAGGATACCGGCGAGGTTCACTGCGGCATTACGGACTCCAGGGGAACCCGCGGACTAGCGATGCTAGGCATGGAAGCGACTGCGCACGGAGAGGTTGTGAGGCGGATTAGCCCTACTTGTAGACCCATATGAGCCAAATCTAGGCGGTGGTTGAACGGAATCTGCGAGGTCCGCGCCGTAGCTTTCGGAGGATAGGATCATCGGGGACGATCCACAGTGAAAGGGAGGGCGGTAGGCGCGTGGGGAAGGACGGCCCGTGAATCGGATGCTGGGTTCCCAGCCGGCCGTGTGAATGGCAGGTGGGCCCCCCAGCGACAACACAGCAGAGACGTGCGCGGGCGACTTACAAACCGGGCCCACGCAGCAGTGGCATCGGTTAGATGGGCCAGCGTCGGAGAGAAGGGAAGAAGTGGGCCGCGGGAAAGGAGATTCGGTCCAAGAGTGACAGCCGTTTTCCCCCTTTCTTTTTTTATTTCTATTTTTTATTTCTATTTTCACTTTCCCTTCCATTCGAATCTTTATTTTAGATTCAAATTCACACTCGGGTTTTGAATTTAAAATGCACAACCAATTAAGACTCAGCATGAAATGCATATTTATTTATTTATTTATTTATTTATTTGTTATTTGCATAATTTAATGCCATTAGTTGAGTATGCAAAGAAAAATGAATTCAAGGAATCCCCAAACACCCTCTTATAAATTTATTTATTTTATATATTTTTTCCTACCAATTTTGGGCTTTACAAGGCGGGGCGTGTGGGACAGGAGTGTGTGGGGCGGACCCAGAGTGTCAGCACGAGGGTGAAGCCATAGTAGCAACAGATGCCCACATTAGGTTTTTAATAGAGTAATACATATATTAGAAACACAATGGAAGGGTCTGACACTCCTATAAGAATTCATTTGTGATGGTGTGATAACTCTATTCACATGGTGTGATGATAATGCTCTCTTTAGCATCACACATGATTACGTGAAGGCATCATAACATTTCCATTGGTCTAATGGCCCTAATTCTTAGGGTCCTACACCTCTAAAACCTCCTAAAATCTTTCAAATTCGAAATCTTTGTAAATGGGGTTTGTTCAAAACTGATTTGAACCTCATGTGATCTATCTATATCTAAAAACTAGTGTAAACCACACTAAACTCATTAGACTTACCTAGGTCAAGCTACTAGTTCATACCCCTTTAAAAGCGGTTCAATGCTTAACCGTATTTCAGTCTGAAGATTGTTTCAGATATATAGCCTATAGATGTAGATTATGATGATGATGATTTGTTCTTATTCTTTTTGTGCTATTTACTTAGTTCTTTTGTAAACTTCAGAGATACATCATGATACTCTAACATTGGATGAGGTTTCTGAGGCTTTGTACACTAATGAAAAGATGAAATAGATGGTATTTTTGAAGGTTCTACTTCCAATGGAGAAGCGATGTTTATTTGTGGGAGGATAAAAAATAAATCTAGGAATAGAGGCAAAAGTTCTAATGGTTGGTTGGGTGTCTTCTTTTTCTGAAGGTCCTCAAAACACTAACTTAACAGGTTCCAATGACCATTCAAAATCTCAAAGCAAGAGAGATAAACTCCGCAAGTATTGCAAGAAAGGCAATCATTTTATAATCGAGCATTATAAATTAAAGAACGAAGAGAAGAGAGCTGTCACATATAGAGGGAAAGGTAAATCCCATGATGAAGGTAATGCTTCTGTTGTTGCTTCTAAGGCAGGTAATTTTAAAGATAACATACTTGTTGATTTTGCTAGATGTGCAAATAGTGGTAACGAATGGATTGTTGATTCGACTATTTCATTTCATATATGCATCAATAGGGATTGGTTTATCACCTATGAATCTCTCCAAGGTGGAGGTTCTGTTAGATTGGGTGATGACAATCCATGAGATACTATTGAAATTGGATATGTTCAAATTAACATGCATGATGCTATTATTAGAACTTTGATTGACGTGAGGCATATTCCAGATATAAGAAAAAAATATTTTTCTGAGTACTCTTGATGGTAAAGGGTACAAATATTCTAGTGGAGATGGAGTTAAAAGCTGAATTAAAATATCCAAATTTGTATCGTCTTTATGGTAATACAATTATGGGTGGTACTGTTATAATTTCTTTGCCATTCAATTATGATGCTACTAATCTTATACATATGCATCTTAGACATATGGGTGAACAAGCATTGCAAAAATTATGTAAAAAGGTTTTCTTGATGAATATAACATCAAATAAACTGAATTTTTGTGATCATTGTGTGTTTAGCAAATACAATAGGGTGTCATTTAATGTTTCTACTCATAGAAGTAAAGGTTTTCTTGATTATATGCATTCTAGTTTATAGGGATCATCTGGCAAGCCTTTTATTGGTGGTTTTCGTTATGTTGACAATCATTGATGATCATTCTCGTAAGATACGACCTTATTTCTTGAAAGATAAATCAAAAGCATTTTCAGCATTTAAAGAGTGGAACGTTATGGTTAAAAATAAAACTGAAAAGAAGGTTTAAAAGCTACACACTGACAATAGGATGGAACTCTAAGTTTGAAGCATACTACAAGTCTTAAGGCATTGTTTGGTGCCACATTATTCCTTATACGCTTCAACATAATGGTGTAGACGTGTAGTAGAGCGTTGGAACATAACTATCATCTCTAAGGCATATTGTTACATGTTGTCTAATTCAAGTTTGAATAAGCGTTTTAGGCCGAAGCTGTTTTCACTACTTGCTATCTTATTAACTAGAATGAGAAAGCGCCCCGTCTTGACGCTGCATCAGAGGCTATAGTTTACGACGTTGAGGTAATATGTTTTGACATCTGTGACTCATGACATCAAGATGTTTGCTTTGACGTCTGATCTGGTGTCCACGTGGATAACATCTTGGTGCATAACATAATAGAGAAACACGCCCAACATAATAGACAATATCTTAGATACAATTTTCTAATAATACGACCATGTTAAGTCTAGAAGGGCAACAACAACTGAAGTAATGAACTGAACCTTCAGACCGTTATTTTGACCAAACAAAAGCAAAGCATATGCAGCTTGAACTCCTTTTCAAACTTGTCTGGGTGTTTGACATGGTGTCCAGGTATCCCTGTGTGTTCTCCTTTAGTTTGATAAAAAAAGTAGAACAAGAAGTAGATGTTACACAACGCCACGTATGCAGCCTGTTCATCCTAGCAGTCAACAATAAATATTTTCACTTGGATGGTACTAAAAGATGGCATGACTTCCAAGTTAAGTAAGAAATTCAGAACAAACAATAGAAACAAGATATATCAGTCGGCAGCATGACCTCAATGCGGCTCCATGTACAACTCACTCTACTCGAATCATGGTGTAATCAGGCTTAATAGATTCATCCTACTGCTTAGTCCTTATCTATGTAATTAGTTTTATAGTTAGACTATATTTAATACTTCTAATTAGTATTAAAAAAATCCAATGTGACCGGACTATAATTTAGTGAGTTGGATCTAAACAGACCCTAATTAGCTAGGCAATAGTAACAAACATGGCTACGTTTGATAAAACAACACACTCACCACAGAAAGCCCTTATTGCCCCTCTGGTCTTTTTTGACCCACTATTTGATTCAACAATTGATACACACTTTCTATCCTCTTAAAAATGAACTTATGGGTTTTTGGTTTGATGAATCTTCTGAGGATTTGATATCACATTTTTTAAACAAATACCCACCCCAACCCAAAATAAAACAACAAATATAGCTAATAAGCGCTAGCTGGCACAGGGCAGTTCATGGCACTTAAGCAGAGCAGCGATTCATAACTGTAATTGCGCTTACTTGTTTACATTGGGTACACAAAGAATAATCTCGAATATAGCGTGGAATATTGTGTGTTGTATTGCACTGAGTAGCAGGATTACAATATATAGACTTCTACCGGATTGTGCTCCACCTGATTTATAGAAACAATGATCAAGGAGTCAATCAGGGAGATCTCACAATAAATAGAAAACAACCATATAGAAAAGAATCACCCATTAGCACCTAATCTGGGGCAATCAACCAACGTATGATAGGGAAATATATCTCCTAATTAGGGGCAATCAGCCAACATCTAATAGGGAAGGAAACCTCCTAAACATGGAAGAAAATAGGTTGTCTAAGATCGAGGAATTTTTGCAGAGTTTACATAAGAAAACATTCAACCCATGATGGTGGCGTCACATCAGAGCCAACTCTGTTCAAGGTGCCATTAACAATAGGCCCATAAAGAGATTCAGTTGTACTTCCAGCCATAGAACTACTTTGCTTTAACATTGCAGTAGAGAACCACAACACTGCTACCCATTTTTAGCGGACATTCAGCACTGTTAACCTAGCTGACTAGACCCGAGCTTAATGTAATTTAGTTGCACAGAATGTCATGCAAAAAACCATGGTAGCCAACCACAGAAGATAAAAGATGGGAAATATCTACATGTAAATGTATGGAGGACCTTGGAACATTTTCTTCTAGCATGTTAGAAGTCTATTATAATTGTATACCTGTTTCAACAATGTTGAACACCAAAAGTGGCGGGCGCCCCCGTGATCAGATTAACTCGGGTGATTATCCTTATCTCGTGCGTGGTTATCCATCTAATCACGTGTGATTTGTTAGCTATCTCCTAGAAATGAGTCGAGACCTCCCCTATATATATGAAAGGGTACGACCGAATAAGAACCCCCGAACACATTCCAATCGAATCAACTTACTTTTTTTTTATCATTCCCACCTTAGGAGTAGATGTACCGTAGACCTAGTTATAGCTTTCCGCATATCCACCTCCACCCCTATTCGGCTCTACATTGTCTAGATTCGTCTTGGGTGGCTTGTCGACCCCAAGGCGACCCTAGAATCTTACCCTAACGAGGTCTCCCTAGGTGGGGTAAGACCTGCTTCATTCA
Source organism: Zea mays (assembly GCF_902167145.1). NCBI lineage: Eukaryota > Viridiplantae > Streptophyta > Magnoliopsida > Poales > Poaceae > Zea > Zea mays. The sequence continues at coordinate 36,213,433 of NC_050100.1, read as the reverse complement.
AGATCAGATCCTCAGAGTGAAATCGAATCTTGATATCATCTCTAGGCGACTCTACATCGTTTGAGAATGCCCTGGGTGACCTACCGACCTAGAGCACCACAAGGTCTCTTCCCCAAAGGGATGGGATCTAGGTTCCTGTGAGGAGGAAGACAACCCTACGCCATCACGGACAATACGCCCTAGGCGCGGATCATCCAGAAGTGTGCAGGGAAGGACCCGCTCCTGCACCTAGGCTGGGGACCGTCCGACCTAGAGCCACGGACCATCCGTGGCGATGCAGGGAGCACCGCCATGCGGTACACCCCCAATGACTGGGGATGAAGGTTGCAGATCTACAAAATCAGGCTTATATGGCCGAGTCTAAAGATCTCAACGGTGCTTCTCTAACCACACATAAGGCTGACTAATTTGTCGGCCTGATCATAAAAAATTAGAAGATGACATGAAGAAGCTGGACGAGGAGATCCAGTGACAACAAGATCAGGTGCTCAAGGTGGCGAAGAAGTGGTACCTCTCGCAATTCAGGGTAGATCGTCACCAGAAGGTCGTTTGGGAGAGGGAAACAAATGTCGATTACATGTCAGCTGTCCAACGACAGCTCCCCATGATATGTGATGCTAAGGCAGTCGATGATATTCAATCTATTAAAATTTCTTTTGATAATGGATTAAAAGTATCACAGAGGATATATAGAAGATGGTGCATGCATTAAAAACTCACATGCCTAATTTTTTATCACATGAATTGGACACCGAAACAATTATGCCAAATACATCGGCAACAAATTGGTTTCCCTAGCCATATTTTGGTATGCCGGTGGACTCATATCCAGGACGACAGCCACCGCCATATTCTCTAAATAGTGCGTCAACTCTGAGCACGATCGTACCGTTCACACACGATCTCGAACCGTACGATCCTCCGTCAGACCGTCCGACACCCTACACCGGACAGTCTAGAACCACACAGAGCCCATCACAAGGGCCACAGGCGTTGCTCGGCACGACCAAACAGTCCGAGAATAGTATCGGACCATCTGGTCTACACGTAGACTGTCTGACTACACAGGTTGGACCGTTCGAAGCACCAGATTTCACCTATTATCAGCCTAGTACAGAAGTGAAAGAATCTAGACCACTAGTTAGTTTTAGTGATTAATGATAATGTAAGATTACTTGTGACTAACGTGTGTTTTGCAGAGCAAATGGTAAGTTAGGTCACAATGCAGGAAGTTGCACTGCAACCGTGAAAACAATCCCTCAGATGAGAATTTGAAGCAACGACTGAAAGAGGTGAATCCAAACATGAAGGTCTTCATATCCTAAGTGTCGAAGGAGTTGTAGGACACTTGGTATAGAGTTAGAACTTCTATTTTTATTTTAGCCGTACTACAAATAAGGGTTGTGGACGAGTAGTTTGACCAAGATAACTAGTGTAGTGTCGGTGCATGTTCACACTCACAACTAGTGCTAGGTGTCACTCTAGAATCACTCAAAAGTTAGAATCGAAATCGGTTTAGAAAATCTCAAGAAAAGAAAAAGTGTTGCTGTCCTAGGGGCACCGGACTGTCCGGTGGTCCCCTTGGTAGCAGGCCCAAGAGCACCCAAGAAGGAACCTTGAGTTGAACCAAACCCGAGAGCGAACAGTTCAGAAGAATCGATTTTTAGCTCGACATCGGATTGTCCGGTGTACACCAGACTGATACTGTGCTATGTCCGGTCCAACCCCACAGCAATGGCTAGTTGTCAGAACTAGCCGTTGGGAGTGCATAGTTGGCACACCGGACTGTCTGATGCGCCCATGCACATCAGTCTGTTGCAATGACTAGTATTTAGTGGGTGGGGTATTTATATCCCCTCCACCAACCATATTAAGTGCCTTGCTGCCCCAACCACCTAGAATTTATTGCTAGAGCATTGCAAGTCCACAAAGCCTAGTGAGGTGATTAGCAAAATCACCCATGTTAGGAACTCATTAGTGCGCATGAGAGCCACCTAGAGCACACACCACATGCATTAGGATTCTCTTGGTCAAGTGAAATTCTATGGCTTATTACTCTTGGTGATCGACATCACCTAGATGGATCGATGGTGATTGGAGCTCGGTGATCATCCCGGAGGATTTGTCGGTGACTAGACTCGATGGTTGTACGAGGTCGTGAGGGACCCACCGCGCTCAAGAGGCAAAGGATCATCTCATAGTGAGTCACTTGGTTCTTGAGAGGACCAAGGGGGAGCGATACCCTTGCATGGGTGCTCCAACGAGGACTACTGGAGAGTGCCGACTCTTCGATACCTCAAGAAAAATGGAGGAATCTTCTTGTCCATACTTTACTTGTCGCATTTATTTTGAGCATTTTACTTTGTCTATTGCTTTTTTAGTATTTGCCATAATGACATAAGGTTGTTCTACATTTCATAGCCTTTACTTCTTGCTAGTAGATTGGGTGAAGTTGGGCTCCTGTTTAGCGTTTAATCTTTTGTAAGAATTATAGAAAAGCCCAATTCACCCCCTCTTGGGCATCATGATCCTTTCAATTCATATCAGAGCCATAATGCTCTTAGTTTAGCTTAAACGCTAGAATAACGAGGTCCGATGGGGATGGACCTCCTCCCGTTTTTGATGGTGACAATTTTCCTTATTGGAAAATTTGTATGGAAGCTCACCTAGAGGTTATAGACATTGGAGTCTAAAAGCCACCACCCAAGGGTTCTCCCAACCTAGAGATGCTACAAACCTTTTGGGTGATAAAATCAATTATGAGACATGGAACACAAAGGCCAAAAACACTCTTTTAGGGGTCTTTGCAAGGATGTGTTCAATAGAGTTAGAAATCATAAAAATGCTCATGATTTGTGGTTGGATATTTGTTCTCTATTGGAAGGAATAAAGAGTGAGTGTGAGGAGAGATATCATATTGCTATGAGAAAGTTGAATTCCTTGGAAATGCTTGCTAATGAAAATGCAAATGATATGTACTCATGACTCAATATTCTTGTAGAGGAAGTGAATGGCTTGGGACTCACTCAAATTTCTTAACAGGATGTTGTGAGGAAAATTCTTAGTGTGTTGCCAATTGAGAAGTATGGCCACATTGTCACAGTGCTACATCAAATGGATCTTTCCACCACTACACCAATTCAAATATTAGGAAAGATCAATGCCCATGAAATGTATATGCACATCAATGACAAATATGGGTTTTCCTCCAAGAAGAAATACTTGGCTCTCAAATCTAGTAAAGAGAAGAAATGCAAGACCAAAGTTCTAGTTGAAGAAGAGTCCTCAAGTGATGATTACCTTGATGCAAATATCACCTTGATGGTGAGAAAAACAACAAAGATATTGAAGAAACTTGACCGAGAAGGCATCAAATTTGATTCAACCAATAAGTTTTCTCTAGCAAGAGAAAACCCATCTCAGAGGTGGATTGCTACAATTGTGGAGAGCTTGACCATCTTTTTCATCAATGCACAAAGCCCAAGAAAAGCAAATTCGAGGGCAAGAAAGATGATGAAAGTGAAGATGAGAATAAGGAAAAGAAGTTTTTTAAGAAAAAGTATGGGAAGCAAAAGAGGTTCCACAAAAGAAAGAATGGGAAAGCATACATTGTTGGTGATTGGCTCACCGACATTGAATCCTCGAGTGGTTCTTCCTCAAGTGAAGAAGATGATGAAAAGGTCACCGCCATCTCCATGGATTTCTCTTCACCACCATCATCACCTTCATCCACTACACGCCTATGCCTTATGGCTAAAGGTGAATGGAAGGTACAAAATGATGTTTCTAATGATGTTGAAAGTGGTAGTGATAGTGATGATGAATATGCTTTTCGTACATATGATGAGCTAGCTGACTTGCTTAAAGAATACACTCAAATCATTAAAAAATTCAAAGAAAAATGTGACAAGCTAAAAGATGAAAATGAGTTCTTAACTGCTAAGTATGACATAGTTGTTAAAGCTAGTGATGAAATGAAGGAAGAAAACAAAACCATGTCATCCACTAATAATGAGCTCAAGGTCTCCCTTAAAGATGCTAAAGAAAAATGTGAAAAACTGAATGAAGCAAATAGGGAGCTAAATGATAGGCTTATCAAAATAAAAGAAGATTATACAAAAATTAAAATTGATTGTGATAATCTTCTTGTTGCATATGAGCTTTTATCTTGTGATACACATGAGGCTATTAACCCTGTTGTTAAGCTTGATGTAGCAACCTCATGTGATGATTTGAGCAATGTTGATCAATCTAGTCTTCATGAGAATTTGGTTGAAAAACTTGAAGTCATGACACTAGAGAACAAGAAATTAAAGAAGTACTTGACCAATGCAACCATTAAGGGAAAAATTGCCATAGAAAGGAAAGACTTTAATAATGAGTTGGTGATGGACAATGAGAGGCTTAGGGAAGAAATCAAGAAGCTCAAGATTGAGAAAGATCACCTTGCCACTAGTGTGCAAAAGTTCAACAAGGGCCAATACCTCTAAAATGAGCTCCTCATGAACATAGTCATGAAAAATAACAAGAGTGGTATTGGATACAATTAAATTGTGCAAAAGAAAGCAACAAACCAAAACAAGGCTAAGCAAAATCCTAAGCCCGTCAAGTGCTATGAGTGTGAAAGAAGGACACTTTGCTCACAATTGCAAAGCCACACCGCCAACTCCCTTGCCAAAGCACTCAAGACCTTTTGCATTCAATGCTCACTATTTGCTTAGAAAAGTTGCAAATGGGAAAGTCAAAGTAACATTTTTAGGTCCACAAAAAAGAGTATACCTAGATAAATTTGGGTTGCAAAGTCCTTAATTGAGAAAGTTATGGGCCCTATGCAAGATACGGTCCCCAATATTGAAGCTTGATTCCTTTGTGCATGTAGGTGAACTACAAGGCCGACAGGAGCCATTGGGTAATTGACAGTGGATGTACTTGACACATGACTGGTAACCCATGGAGGTTCATCTCATTAGATGAAGATGTTGATGAACAAGACATAATCACATCTAGAGATAATTCAAAAGGAAAAGTTCAAGGGCTTGTCAAGGTGGCTATATCAAATGATCTTCCAATTTCAAATGTTATCTTGGTTGCATCGTTGAGTTTCAACTTGCTATCAGTCAGTCAGCTGTGTGATCTTTCCTTCAATGCTTATTCACTCCATTAGAGGTTGTTGTATCTAAAATAGATGATGAGTCAGCCATATTCAGAGGATTTAGATATAACAACCTATATTTAGTGGATTTCTCTTCTGATGATGCTAACCTAAGGACTTGCCTCTTTACCAAAGCATCTCTTTGATGGCTATAGCATAGAAGGCTTGCACATGTTGGAATGAGCACACTGAAGAAGATTCTGAAGAAAGATATTGTTAGAAGTTTGAAGGATGTAGTATTTGAAAATGACAAGTTTTGTAGTGCATGCTAAGCTGGAAAACAAGTTGCTAACACTTATCCTACAAAAGCATTTATATCAACATCAAGGCCACTAGAGCTACTTCACATGGATTTATTTGGACCAACAACTTATGTTAGTGCTAGTGGAAACCTCTATTGCCTGGTTATTGTTGATGATTTTTCTAGATATACTTGGGTGTTCTTTCTTCATGATAAGTCTGAGGCTGCATCAAATTTTACCAAATTTGCCAAGAAATAACAAAATGAATTTGAATGTAAAATCAAGAAAATCAGAAGTGACAATGGGAAAGAGTTTGACAACACCAACATACATGAGTATTGTGATGATATTGGGATCAAACATGAAGTATCTGCAACATATACACCTCAACAAAGTGGAGTTGTAGAAAGGAAGAATAGAACATTAATCACTCTTGCGAGAACAATGATAGATGAGTATAACACACCGGAGAGGTTTTGGGCCGAGGCTTTCAATACTGCATGTTATGCATCAAACATGTTATTTCCTCACCGGTTACTTGAGAAGACTCCCTATGAGCTACTAAATGGGAAAATCCAGATGTCTCATTCTTTTGGATGTTTGGATGCAAATGCTACATCTACAAGAAACACCATCAACTAGGGAAGTTCCAAAGATGTTGTGATATTGGTTTCTTACTTGGCTATTCATCAAAATCCAAAGCATATCGAGTATTCAACCATGCCACTGGCTTGGTGGAAGAAACATATGATGTGAAATTTGATGAGACTAATGGCTCCCAAGGAGCACTTGAAATTTTTGATGATGTAGGTGATGAACCACTCAGGGAGGCCATGAAGAATATGCCAATTGGAGCCATCAAACCAAAAGAAGATGAAGATGACGTGCAAGTCAATGACAAGCCCTCTTCATCAAATGTACCACAAGATGATGAGAAAGATGAGAGACATGTGTAGGAAATGGTCACGCCTAAGAGGGGGGTGAATTAGGACTTCTAAAACTTTTTCGAAACTAGGCCACAATTAAATCACTAGAGAAAAACCTATGCAAATAAACAATCTAGAATGTGCAAACTAGGTTTGGTCTAAGTGTTGCTATCTCTACCACAAAGGCTAAGTTTCAATCTAAATAATCTAACTAGAAAGACAAGATTGAAACTTAAATACTTAATATAAATGCGGAAGGTAAAGAGCAAGGTAGAGATGCAAACTCTCGTGGATGACACCTGTGTTTTTACCGAGGTACTCGGAACCACGCAAGGTTCCGACTAATTCTCGTTGGTGCCCCTACTCAATGGGTAGCCCACGCGAGGGCCAAGCACCACGGTCGAGTAAATCCGTAGAGAACCGCGGACCTTCTCCACACGCAAGTGGTGCTCTGCTTCCGGCTCCTCTCGGACGCTCCCCGCCATCTCCATTATCGAGCTTTCGACCGAAAATGTGGCGGGCCTCGTTCCCTCCGGTACACGGTGGCGGCTGTGACACAAACTTGGTTGTCACGGTCTCGCAAGACTCTCGTCCCACTCGGTACAACTACAACGACTCACAAGAACTGGACGAACCACACCTAGTGCATCTCGACGCCGACGGCCTTCCGCTACGCGTTCCATGAGTCGTCGTCGTGGGAGGTTTCCACCACCGAAGTTGGCGCTCGGGCAGTCTTAGCCGCCACCATCGATCGTACCACAGGAGGTCGGGCGCCGCCACTGCTCGCGCATCAGGCAGTCGTGGTCGTCATGGCGCTCGAGTCTCGAGCGATGCTCACTGACGTCGCCACTGCTCGCGCATCAGGAAGTATTTTCTAGGATTTCAAGTAAAGCAACTCCAAGAGGGCACCTTCATTAGCCAAACGAAATACACTCAAGACATTTTAAACAAGTTTGGGATGAAGGATGCCAAGCCCATCAAGACACCCATGGGAACCAATGGGCATCTCGACCTCGACACGGGAGGTAAGTCCGTGGATCAAAAGGTATACCGGTCGATGATAGGTTCTTTGCTATATTTATGTGCATCTCGACCGGATATTATGCTTTCCGTATGCATGTGTGCAAGATTCCAAGCCGACCCTAAGGAAGCTCACCTTACGGCCGTGAAACGAATCTTGAGATATTTAGCTTATACTCCTAAGTTTGGGCTTTGGTATCCTAGGGGATCCACATTTGATTTAATTGGTTATTCGGATGCCGATTGGGCGGGGTGTAAAATCAATAGGAAGAGCACATCGGGGACTTGCCAGTTCTTGGGAAGATCCTTGGTGTCTTGGGCTTCAAAGAAGCAAAATTCGGTCGCTCTTTCTACCGCCGAAGCCGAGTACATTGCCGCAGGCCATTGTTGCGCGCAATTACTTTGGATGAGGCAAACCCTGCGGGACTACGATTACAAATTGACCAAAGTCCCTTTGCTATGTGATAATGAGAGTGCAATCAAAATGGCCGACAATCCCGTCGAGCATAGCCGCACTAAGCACATAGCCATTCGGTATCATTTTCTTAGGGATCACCAACAAAAGGGAGATATCGAGATTTCATACATTAATACTAAAGATCAATTAGCCGATATCTTTACCAAGCCACTTGATGAACAATCTTTTAACAAACTTAGGCATGAGCTCAATATTCTTGATTCTAGGAACTTCTTTTGTTAAATTGCACACATAGCTCACTTATATACCTTTGATCATGTCTCTTTCATATGCTATGACTAATGTGTTTTCCAAGTCTCTTTCAAAACAAGTCATAGGTGTATTGAAAGGGAATTGGAGTCTTCGGCGAAAACAAAGGCTTCCACTCCGTAACTCATCCTTCGCCGTTGCTCCAAGAGACTCTCCATCTTTGGAGGAGAGAGAGCAAAAGGACTTCGTCTTTGGTATAATCTTAACTCATTTATTTATGACCAAAGGGGAAGATAGCACTTTGAGGGCTCTAATGATTCCGTTTTTGGCGATTCATGCCAAAGGGGGAGAGAGTAAGAGCCCAAAGCAAAAGGACCGCACCATCACCAATTTCAAAAACTTCATGTTTTCCAAGAATTTTATCAATTGGTATCCTATTGTGTTCAAAAGGGGGAGAAAGTAGTATTTCAAAATTGATTCATCAAAACCCTCTTGAACACTAAGAGGAGGATCTCATTTAGGGGGAGTTTTGTTTAGTCAAAGAAAAAGCATTTGAAACAGGGGGAGAAAATTTCAAATCTTGAAAATGCTTTGCAAAATCTTATTCATTTACCTTTGACTATTTGCAAAAGAATTTTGAAAAGGATTTACAAAAGAATTTGCAAAAACAAAACATGTGGTGCAAGCGTGGTCCAAAATGTTATATAAGAAAGAAACAATCCATGCATATCTTGTAAGTATTTATATTGGCTCAAATCCAAGCAACCTTTACACTTACATTATGCAAACTAGTTCAATTATGCACTTCTATATTTGCTTTGGTTTGTGTTGGCATCAATCACCAAAAAGGGGGAGATTGAAAGGGAATTAGGCTTACACCTAGTCCCTAATTAATTTTGGTGGTTGAATTGCCCAACACAAATAATTGGACTAACTAGTTTGCCCAAGTGTATAGATTATACAGGTGTAAAAGGTTCACACTAAGCCAATAAAAAGATCAAGTTATGGATTCAACAAAGGAGCAAAAAGGCAACCGAAGGCACCTCTGGTCTGGGGGCACCGAACTGTCCGGTGTACACCGGACAGTGTCCGGTGCACCACCGGACAGTGTCCGGTGCACCAGAGGACTCCAACTCGAACTTGCCACCTTCGGGAATTTCCAGAGGCACTCGCGCTATAATTCACCGGACTGTCCGGTGTACACCGGACAGTGTCCGGTGCGCCAAGGAAGCGCGGCCTCAGGAACTCGCCAGCTTCGGGAATTTCCAACGGCTAGTCCGCTATAATTCACCGGACTGTCCGGTGCAACTCCGGAGCAACGGCTATTCGGCGCCAACGGCTACCTGCGACGCAATTAATGCGCGCTCTGCGCGCGCAGAAGTCAGGCGTGCCCATACTGGCACACCAGACAAGGAACAGTGCATGTCCGGTGTGCACCGGACATCCAGGCGGGGCCACAAGTCAGAAGCTCCAACGGTCAGAATCCAACGGCAGTGATGACGTGGCGGGGGCACCGGACTGTCCGGTGCGCCATCGAACACAGCCTCCCAACGGCCACATTTGGTGGTTGGGGCTATAAATACCCCAACCACCCCACCATTCATTGCATCCAAGTTTTCCACTTCCCAACTACTACAAGAGCTCTAGCATTCAATTCTAGACACACCAAAGAGATCAAATCCTCTCCAAATTCCACACAACACCATAGTGACTAGAGAGAGTGATTTGCTTGTGTTCTTTCGAGCTCTTGCGCTTGGATTGCTTTCTTCTTTCTTGATTCTTTCATTGCGATCAAACTCACTTGTAATTGAGGCAAGAGACACCAAATTTGTGGTGGTCCTTGTAGGAACTTTGTGTTCCAAGTGATTGAGAAGAGAAAGCTCACTCGATCCGAGGGATCGTTTGAGAGAGGGAAGGGTTGAAAGAGACCCGGCCTTTGTGGCCTCCTCAACGGGGAGTAGGTTTGCAAGAACCGAACCTCGGTAAAACAAATCCGCGTGTCACACTCTTCATTTGCTTGCGATTTGTTTTGCGCCCTCTCTCGCGGACTCGCTTCTTTATTTCTAACGCTAACCCGGCTTGTAGTTGTGTTTATATTTGTAAATTTCAATTTCGCCCTATTCACCCCCCCCCTCTAGGCGACTTTCAATTGGTATCAAAGCCCGGTGCTTCATTAGAGCCTAACCGCTCGAAGTGATGTCGGGAGATCACGCCAAGAAGGAGATGGAGACCGGCGAAAACCCACTACAAGCCACGGGAGCACTTCATCGGAAGAGTCCCGCACCAAGAGGAGGGAGAAGAAGAAGAGCTCTTCCAACAAAGGGAAGGAGAAGAAATCTTCTTCTCACCACAAAGAGAAGAAGGAAAAATCTTCTTCCCACAAGCCGGATCGGAGTGGGGACAAGCAAAAGAGGATGAGGAAAGTGGTCTACTACGAGATCGACACTTCATCAACATCGACCTCCGACTCCGATGCGCCCTCCGTAACTTCTAAACGCCAAGAGCGTAAGAAGTTTAGTAAGATCCCCCTACACTACCCTCGCATTTCTAAACATGCACCTTTACTTTCCGTCCCATTAGGCAAACCACCAACTTTTGATGGTGAAGATTTTCTAGGTGGAGTGATTTAATGCGATTTCATCTAACCTCACTCCACAAAAGTATATGGGATGTTGTTGAGTTTGGTGCACAGGTACCGTCCGTAGGGGATAAGGATTATGATGAGGATGAGGTGGCCCAAATCGAGCACTTCAACTCTCAAGCAACAACGATACTCCTTGCCTCTTTAAGTAGAGAGGAGTATAACAAAGTACAAGGGTTGAAGAGCGCCAAGGAGGTTTGGGATGTGCTCAAAACCGCGCACGAGGGAGATGAGCTCACAAAGATCACCAAGCGGGAAACGATCGAGGGGGAGCTCGGTCGGTTCCGGCTTCGGAAAGGGGAAGAGCCACAACACATGTACAACCGGCTCAAGACCTTGGTGAACCAAGTGCGCAACCTCGGGAGCAAGAAGTGGGACGACCACGAAATGGTTAAGGTTATTCTAAGATCTCTCATTTTCCTTAACCCCACTCAAGTTCAACTAATTCGTGGTAATCCTAGATATAATAAAATGACCCCCGAGGAAGTTATCGGGAATTTTGTGAGTTTTGAGTGCATGATCGAAGGCTCAAGGAAAATCAACGAGCTTGACGAACCCACCACATCCGAAGCTCAACCCGTCGCGTTCAAGGCGACGGAGGAAAAGAAGGAGGAGTCCACACCAAGTAGACAACCAATCGACGCCTCCAAGCTCGACAATGAGGAAATGGCGCTCGTCATCAAGAGCTTCCGCCAAATCCTCAAACAAAGGAGAGGGAAAGATTACAAGTCCCGCTCCAAGAAGGTTTGCTACAAGTGTGGTAAGCCCGGTCACTTCATTGCTAAATGTCCATTATCAAGTGACAGTGACAGGGGCGACGACAAGAAAGGGAGAAGAAAAGAGAAGAAGAGGTACTACAAGAAGAAGGGCGGCGATGCCCACGTTTGTCGGGAGTGGGACTCCGACGAAAGCTCAAGCGACTCCTCCGACGACGAGGACGCCGCCAACATCGCCGTCACCAAGGGACTTCTCTTCCCCAACGTCGGCCACAAGTGCCTCATGGCAAAGGACGGCAAACAGAAGAAGGTTAAATCCAACTCCTCCACTAAATATGAGTCTTCTAGTGATGATAATGCTAGTGATGAGGAGGATAATTTGCGTACCCTTTTTGCCAACCTCAACATGCAACAAAAGGAGAAACTTAATGAATTGATTAGTGCCATCCATGAAAAGGATGATCTCTTGGACACCCAAGAGGACTTCCTTATTAAAGAAAATAAGAAGCATGTTAAGGTTAAAAATGCTTACGCTCTAGAAGTAGAAAAATGTCAAAAATTATCTAGTGAGCTAAGCACTTGCCATGAAACAATAGACAACCTTAGAAATGAAAATGCTAATTTGTTAGCTAAGGCTGATTCTCATGTTTGCAATGTTTCAATTCCCAACCCTAGAGATAATAATGATGATTTGCTTGCTAGGATTGAAAAATTGAACATTTCACTTGATAGCCTTAGAATTGAGAATGAAAAATTGCTTGCTAAGGCTAAAGATTTTGATGTTTGCAATGCTACCATTTCCGACCTTAGAACTAAGAATGATATCTTGCATGCTAAGGTTGTAGAATTAAAATCTTGCAAACCCTCTACATCTATCGTTGAGCATGTATCTATTTGCACTAGATGTAGAGATGTTAACATTGATGCTATTCATGATCATATGGCTTTAATTAAACAACAAAATGATCATATAGCAAAATTAGATGCTAAAATTGCCGAGCATAACTTAGAAAATGAAAAATTTAAATTTGCTAGAAGTATGCTCTATAGTGGGAGACGCCCTGGCATCAAGGATGGCATTGGCTTCCAAAGGGGAGACAATGTCAAACTTAGTGCCCCTCCTAAAAGATTGTCTAACTTTGTTAAGGGCAAGGCTCCCATGCCTCAGGATAACGAGGGTTACATTTTATACCCTGTCGGTTATCCCGAGAGCAAAATTAGGAGAATTCATTCTAGGAAGTCTCACTCTGGCCCTAATCATGCTTTTATGTATAAGGGTGAGACATCTAGTTCTAGGCAACCAACCCGTGCTAAGTTGCCTAAGAAAACTCCTAGTGCATCAAATGAACATAATCTTTCATTCAAAACTTTTGATGCATCTTATGTTTTAACTAACAAATCCGGCAAGATAGTTGCCAAATATGTTGGGGGCAAGCACAAGGGGTCAAAGACTTGTGTTTGGGTACCCAAAGTTCTTGTGTCTAATGCCAAAGGACCCAAAACCATTTGGGTACCTAAAGTCAAGAACTAAACTTGTTTTGTAGGTTTATGCATCCGGGGGCTCAAGTTGGATACTCGACAGCGGGTGCACAAACCACATGACAGGGGAGAAGAAGATGTTCTCCTACGAGAAAAACCAAGATCCCCAACGAGCTATCACATTCGGGGATGGAAATCAAGGTTTGGTCAAAGGTCTTGGTAAAATAGCTATATCTCCTGACCATTCTATTTCCAATGTTTTTCTTGTAGATTCTTTAGATTACAACTTGCTTTCTGTATCTCAATTATGTCAAATGGGCTACAACTGTCTATTCACTGATGTTGGTGTCACTGTCTTTAGAAGAAGTGATGATTCAATAGCATTTAAGGGAGTGTTAGAGGGTCAGCTATACTTGGTAGATTTTGATAGAGCTGAACTCGACACTTGCTTAATTGCTAAGACTAACATGGGTTGGCTCTGGCACCGCCGACTAGCCCATGTTGGGATGAAGAATCTTCACAAGCTTCTAAAGGGAGAACACATTTTAGGATTAACAAATGTTCATTTTGAGAAAGACAGGATTTGTAGCGCATGCCAAGCAGGGAAGCAAGTTGGCTCTCATCATCCACACAAGAACATCATGACGACCGACAGGCCACTGGAGCTCCTACACATGGACCTATTCGGCCCGATTGCTTACATAAGCATCGGCGGGAGTAAGTACTGTCTAGTTATAGTGGATGATTATTCTCGCTTCACTTGGGTATTCTTTTTACAGGAAAAATCTCAAACCCAAGAGACCTTAAAGGGATTCTTGAGACGGGCTCAAAATGAGTTCGGCTTAAGGATCAAGAAAATAAGAAGCGACAACGGGACGGAGTTCAAGAACTCACAAATTGAAGGCTTCCTTGAGGAGGAGGGCATCAAGCATGAGTTCTCTTCTCCCTACACACCACAACAAAATGGTGTAGTGGAGAGGAAGAATCGAACTCTATTGGACATGGCAAGGACCATGCTTGATGAGTACAAGACTTCGGATCGGTTTTGGGCCGAGGCGGTCAACACCGCCTGCTACGCCATCAACCGGCTATATCTACACCGAATCCTCAAGAAAACATCCTATGAACTCCTAACCGGTAAAAAGCCCAACATTTCATATTTTAGAGTCTTTGGTAGCAAATGCTTTATTCTTGTTAAAAGAGGTAGAAAATCTAAATTTGCTCCTAAGACTGTAGAAGGCTTTTTACTTGGTTATGACTCAAACACAAGGGCATATAGGGTCTTTAACAAGTCCACTGGACTAGTTGAAGTCTCATGTGACGTTGTGTTTGATGAGACTAACGGCTCTCAAGTAGAGCAAGTTGATCTTGATGAGATAGGTGATGAAGAGGCTCCGTGCATCGCGCTAAGGAACATGTCCATTGGGGGTGTGTGTCCTAAGGAATCCGAAGAGCCTCCAAATGCACAAGATCAACCATCCTCCTCCACGCAAGCATCTCCACCGACTCAAAATGAGGATGGAGCTCAAGTTGATGAAGTAGAAGATCAAGCAAATGAGCCACCTCAAGATGATCGCAATGATCAAGGGGGAGATGCAAATAATCAAGACAAGGAGGATGAAGAACAAAGGCCGCCACACCCAAGAGTCCACCAAGCAATCCAACGAGATCACCCCGTCGACACCATCCTCGGCGACATTCATAAGGGGGTAACTACTAGATCTCGTGTTGCACATTTTTGTGAACATTACTCTTTTGTTTCCTCTATTGAGCCACACAGGGTAGAGGAAGCACTCCAAGATTCGGATTGGGTGGTGGCGATGCAAGAGGAGCTCAACAACTTCACTAGAAATGAGGTATGGCATTTAGTTCCACGTCCTAACCAAAATGTTGTAGGAACCAAATGGGTCTTCCGCAACAAGCAAGATGAGCATGGTGTGGTGACAAGGAACAAAGCTCGACTTGTGGCCAAGGGATACTCTCAAGTCGAAGGTTTGGATTTCGGTGAAACCTATGCACCCGTAGCTAGGCTTGAGTCAATTCGTATATTATTGGCCTATGCTACTTACCATGGCTTTAAGCTTTATCAAATGGACGTGAAAAGTGCCTTCCTCAATGGACCAATCAAGGAAGAGGTCTATGTTGAGCAACCTCCCGGCTTTGAAGACAGTGAGTACCCTAACCATGTCTATAAGCTCTCTAAGGCGCTTTATGGGCTCAAGCAAGCCCCAAGAGCATGGTATGAATGCCTTAGAGATTTTCTTATTGCAAATGGATTCAAAGTCGGAAAGGCCGATCCTACACTCTTTACCAAAACACTTGAGAATGATTTGTTTGTATGCCAAATTTATGTTGATGATATCATATTTGGGTCTACTAACGAATCTACATGTGAAGAGTTTAGTAGGATCATGACACAGAAGTTCGAGATGTCTATGATGGGGGAGTTGAAGTATTTTCTAGGATTTCAAGTAAAGCAACTCCAAGAGGGCACCTTCATTAGCCAAACGAAATACACTCAAGACATTTTAAACAAGTTTGGGATGAAGGATGCCAAGCCCATCAAGACACCCATGGGAACCAATGGGCATCTCGACCTCGACACGGGAGGTAATAAGTCCGTGGATCAAAAGGTATACCGGTCGATGATAGGTTCTTTGCTATATTTATGTGCATCTCGACCGGATATTATGCTTTCCGTATGCATGTGTGCAAGATTCCAAGCCGACCCTAAGGAAGCTCACCTTACGGCCGTGAAACGAATCTTGAGATATTTAGCTTATACTCCTAAGTTTGGGCTTTGGTATCCTAGGGGATCCACATTTGATTTAATTGGTTATTCGGATGCCGATTGGGCGGGGTGTAAAATCAATAGGAAGAGCACATCGGGGACTTGCCAGTTCTTGGGAAGATCCTTGGTGTCTTGGGCTTCAAAGAAGCAAAATTCGGTCGCTCTTTCTACCGCCGAAGCCGAGTACATTGCCGCAGGCCATTGTTGCGCGCAATTACTTTGGATGAGGCAAACCCTGCGGGACTACGGTTACAAATTGACCAAAGTCCCTTTGCTATGTGATAATGAGAGTGCAATCAAAATGGCCGACAATCCCGTCGAGCATAGCCGCACTAAGCACATAGCCATTCGGTATCATTTTCTTAGGGATCACCAACAAAAGGGAGATATCGAGATTTCATACATTAATACTAAAGATCAATTAGCCGATATCTTTACCAAGCCACTTGATGAACAATCTTTTAACAAACTTAGGCATGAGCTCAATATTCTTGATTCTAGGAACTTCTTTTGTTAAATTGCACACATAGCTCACTTATATACCTTTGATCATGTCTCTTTCATATGCTATGACTAATGTGTTTTCCAAGTCTCTTTCAAAACAAGTCATAGGTGTATTGAAAGGGAATTGGAGTCTTCAGCGAAAACAAAGGCTTCCACTCCGTAACTCATCCTTCGCCGTTGCTCCAAGAGACTCTCCATCTTTGGAGGAGAGAGAGCAAAAGGACTTCGTCTTTGGTATAATCTTAACTCATTTATTTATGACCAAAGGGGAAGATAGCACTTTGAGGGCTCTAATGATTCCGTTTTTGGCGATTCATGCCAAAGGGGGAGAGAGTAAGAGCCCAAAGCAAAAGGACCGCACCATCACCAATTTCAAAAACTTCATGTTTTCCAAGAATTTTATCAATTGGTATCCTATTGTGTTCAAAAGGGGGAGAAAGTAGTATTTCAAAATTGATTCATCAAAACCCTCTTGAACACTAAGAGGAGGATCTCATTTAGGGGGAGTTTTGTTTAGTCAAAGAAAAAGCATTTGAAACAGGGGGAGAAAATTTCAAATCTTGAAAATGCTTTGCAAAATCTTATTCATTTACCTTTGACTATTTGCAAAAGAATTTTGAAAAGGATTTACAAAAGAATTTGCAAAAACAAAACATGTGGTGCAAGCGTGGTCCAAAATGTTATATAAGAAAGAAACAATCCATGCATATCTTGTAAGTATTTATATTGGCTCAAATCCAAGCAACCTTTACACTTACATTATGCAAACTAGTTCAATTATGCACTTCTATATTTGCTTTGGTTTGTGTTGGCATCAATCACCAAAAAGGGGGAGATTGAAAGGGAATTAGGCTTACACCTAGTCCCTAATTAATTTTGGTGGTTGAATTGCCCAACACAAATAATTGGACTAACTAGTTTGCCCAAGTGTATAGATTATACAGGTGTAAAAGGTTCACACTAAGCCAATAAAAAGATCAAGTTATGGATTCAACAAAGGAGCAAAAAGGCAACCGAAGGCACCTCTGGTCTGGGGGCACCGAACTGTCCGGTGTACACCGGACAGTGTCCGGTGCACCACCGGACAGTGTCCGGTGCACCAGAGGACTCCAACTCGAACTTGCCACCTTCGGGAATTTCCAGAGGCACTCGCGCTATAATTCACCGGACTGTCCGGTGTACACCGGACAGTGTCCGGTGCGCCAAGGAAGCGCGGCCTCAGGAACTCGCCAGCTTCGGGAATTTCCAACGGCTAGTCCGCTATAATTCACCGGACTGTCCGGTGCAACTCCGGAGCAACGGCTATTCGGCGCCAACGGCTACCTGCGACGCAATTAATGCGCGCTCTGCGCGCGCAGAAGTCAGGCGTGCCCATACTGGCACACCGGACAAGGAACAGTGCATGTCCGGTGTGCACCGGACATCCAGGCGGGGCCACAAGTCAGAAGCTCCAACGGTCAGAATCCAACGGCAGTGATGACGTGGCGGGGGCACCGGACTGTCCGGTGCGCCATCGAACAGACAGCCTCCCAACGGCCACATTTGGTGGTTGGGGCTATAAATACCCCAACCACCCCACCATTCATTGCATCCAAGTTTTCCACTTCCCAACTACTACAAGAGCTCTAGCATTCAATTCTAGACACACCAAAGAGATCAAATCCTCTCCAAATTCCACACAACACCATAGTGACTAGAGAGAGTGATTTGCTTGTGTTCTTTCGAGCTCTTGCGCTTGGATTGCTTTCTTCTTTCTTGATTCTTTCATTGCGATCAAACTCACTTGTAATTGAGGCAAGAGACACCAAATTTGTGGTGGTCCTTGTAGGAACTTTGTGTTCCAAGTGATTGAGAAGAGAAAGCTCACTCGATCCGAGGGATCGTTTGAGAGAGGGAAGGGTTGAAAGAGACCCGGCCTTTGTGGCCTCCTCAACGGGGAGTAGGTTTGCAAGAACCGAACCTCGGTAAAACAAATCCGCGTGTCACACTCTTCATTTGCTTGCGATTTGTTTTGCGCCCTCTCTCGCGGACTCGCTTCTTTATTTCTAACGCTAACCCGGCTTGTAGTTGTGTTTATATTTGTAAATTTCAATTTCGCCCTATTCACCCCCCCCCCCTCTAGGCGACTTTCAATTGGTATCAAAGCCCGGTGCTTCATTAGAGCCTAACCGCTCGAAGTGATGTCGGGAGATCACGCCAAGAAGGAGATGGAGACCGGCGAAAACCCACTACAAGCCACGGGAGCACTTCATCGGAAGAGTCCCGCACCAAGAGGAGGGAGAAGAAGAAGAGCTCTTCCAACAAAGGGAAGGAGAAGAAATCTTCTTCTCACCACAAAGAGAAGAAGGAAAAATCTTCTTCCCACAAGCCGGATCGGAGTGGGGACAAGCAAAAGAGGATGAGGAAAGTGGTCTACTACGAGATCGACACTTCATCAACATCGACCTCCGACTCCGATGCGCCCTCCGTAACTTCTAAACGCCAAGAGCGTAAGAAGTTTAGTAAGATCCCCCTACACTACCCTCGCATTTCTAAACATGCACCTTTACTTTCCGTCCCATTAGGCAAACCACCAACTTTTGATGGTGAAGATTTTCTAGGTGGAGTGATTTAATGCGATTTCATCTAACCTCACTCCACAAAAGTATATGGGATGTTGTTGAGTTTGGTGCACAGGTACCGTCCGTAGGGGATAAGGATTATGATGAGGATGAGGTGGCCCAAATCGAGCACTTCAACTCTCAAGCAACAACGATACTCCTTGCCTCTTTAAGTAGAGAGGAGTATAACAAAGTACAAGGGTTGAAGAGCGCCAAGGAGGTTTGGGATGTGCTCAAAACCACGCACGAGGGAGATGAGCTCACAAAGATCACCAAGCGGGAAACGATCGAGGGGGAGCTCGGTCGGTTCCGGCTTCGGAAAGGGGAAGAGCCACAACACATGTACAACCGGCTCAAGACCTTGGTGAACCAAGTGCGCAACCTCGGGAGCAAGAAGTGGGACGACCACGAAATGGTTAAGGTTATTCTAAGATCTCTCATTTTCCTTAACCCCACTCAAGTTCAACTAATTCGTGGTAATCCTAGATATAATAAAATGACCCCCGAGGAAGTTATCGGGAATTTTGTGAGTTTTGAGTGCATGATCGAAGGCTCAAGGAAAATCAACGAGCTTGACGAACCCACCACATCCGAAGCTCAACCCGTCGCGTTCAAGGCGACGGAGGAAAAGAAGGAGGAGTCCACACCAAGTAGACAACCAATCGACGCCTCCAAGCTCGACAATGAGGAAATGGCGCTCGTCATCAAGAGCTTCCGCCAAATCCTCAAACAAAGGAGAGGGAAAGATTACAAGTCCCGCTCCAAGAAGGTTTGCTACAAGTGTGGTAAGCCCGGTCACTTCATTGCTAAATGTCCATTATCAAGTGACAGTGACAGGGGCGACGACAAGAAAGGGAGAAGAAAAGAGAAGAAGAGGTACTACAAGAAGAAGGGCGGCGATGCCCACGTTTGTCGGGAGTGGGACTCCGACGAAAGCTCAAGCGACTCCTCCGACGACGAGGACGCCGCCAACATCGCCGTCACCAAGGGACTTCTCTTCCCCAACGTCGGCCACAAGTGCCTCATGGCAAAGGACGGCAAACAGAAGAAGGTTAAATCCAACTCCTCCACTAAATATGAGTCTTCTAGTGATGATAATGCTAGTGATGAGGAGGATAATTTGCGTACCCTTTTTGCCAACCTCAACATGCAACAAAAGGAGAAACTTAATGAATTGATTAGTGCCATCCATGAAAAGGATGATCTCTTGGACACCCAAGAGGACTTCCTTATTAAAGAAAATAAGAAGCATGTTAAGGTTAAAAATGCTTACGCTCTAGAAGTAGAAAAATGTCAAAAATTATCTAGTGAGCTAAGCACTTGCCATGAAACAATAGACAACCTTAGAAATGAAAATGCTAATTTGTTAGCTAAGGCTGATTCTCATGTTTGCAATGTTTCAATTCCCAACCCTAGAGATAATAATGATGATTTGCTTGCTAGGATTGAAAAATTGAACATTTCACTTGATAGCCTTAGAATTGAGAATGAAAAATTGCTTGCTAAGGCTAAAGATTTTGATGTTTGCAATGCTACCATTTCCGACCTTAGAACTAAGAATGATATCTTGCATGCTAAGGTTGTAGAATTAAAATCTTGCAAACCCTCTACATCTATCGTTGAGCATGTATCTATTTGCACTAGATGTAGAGATGTTAACATTGATGCTATTCATGATCATATGGCTTTAATTAAACAACAAAATGATCATATAGCAAAATTAGATGCTAAAATTGCCGAGCATAACTTAGAAAATGAAAAATTTAAATTTGCTAGAAGTATGCTCTATAGTGGGAGACGCCCTGGCATCAAGGATGGCATTGGCTTCCAAAGGGGAGACAATGTCAAACTTAGTGCCCCTCCTAAAAGATTGTCTAACTTTGTTAAGGGCAAGGCTCCCATGCCTCAGGATAACGAGGGTTACATTTTATACCCTGTCGGTTATCCCGAGAGCAAAATTAGGAGAATTCATTCTAGGAAGTCTCACTCTGGCCCTAATCATGCTTTTATGTATAAGGGTGAGACATCTAGTTCTAGGCAACCAACCCGTGCTAAGTTGCCTAAGAAAACTCCTAGTGCATCAAATGAACATAATCTTTCATTCAAAACTTTTGATGCATCTTATGTTTTAACTAACAAATCCGGCAAGATAGTTGCCAAATATGTTGGGGGCAAGCACAAGGGGTCAAAGACTTGTGTTTGGGTACCCAAAGTTCTTGTGTCTAATGCCAAAGGACCCAAAACCATTTGGGTACCTAAAGTCAAGAACTAAACTTGTTTTGTAGGTTTATGCATCCGGGGGCTCAAGTTGGATACTCGACAGCGGGTGCACAAACCACATGACAGGGGAGAAGAAGATGTTCTCCTACGAGAAAAACCAAGATCCCCAACGAGCTATCACATTCGGGGATGGAAATCAAGGTTTGGTCAAAGGTCTTGGTAAAATAGCTATATCTCCTGACCATTCTATTTCCAATGTTTTTCTTGTAGATTCTTTAGATTACAACTTGCTTTCTGTATCTCAATTATGTCAAATGGGCTACAACTGTCTATTCACTGATGTTGGTGTCACTGTCTTTAGAAGAAGTGATGATTCAATAGCATTTAAGGGAGTGTTAGAGGGTCAGCTATACTTGGTAGATTTTGATAGAGCTGAACTCGACACTTGCTTAATTGCTAAGACTAACATGGGTTGGCTCTGGCACCGCCGACTAGCCCATGTTGGGATGAAGAATCTTCACAAGCTTCTAAAGGGAGAACACATTTTAGGATTAACAAATGTTCATTTTGAGAAAGACAGGATTTGTAGCGCATGCCAAGCAGGGAAGCAAGTTGGCTCTCATCATCCACACAAGAACATCATGACGACCGACAGGCCACTGGAGCTCCTACACATGGACCTATTCGGCCCGATTGCTTACATAAGCATCGGCGGGAGTAAGTACTGTCTAGTTATAGTGGATGATTATTCTCGCTTCACTTGGGTATTCTTTTTACAGGAAAAATCTCAAACCCAAGAGACCTTAAAGGGATTCTTGAGACGGGCTCAAAATGAGTTCGGCTTAAGGATCAAGAAAATAAGAAGCGACAACGGGACGGAGTTCAAGAACTCACAAATTGAAGGCTTCCTTGAGGAGGAGGGCATCAAGCATGAGTTCTCTTCTCCCTACACACCACAACAAAATGGTGTAGTGGAGAGGAAGAATCGAACTCTATTGGACATGGCAAGGACCATGCTTGATGAGTACAAGACTTCGGATCGGTTTTGGGCCGAGGCGGTCAACACCGCCTGCTACGCCATCAACCGGCTATATCTACACCGAATCCTCAAGAAAACATCCTATGAACTCCTAACCGGTAAAAAGCCCAACATTTCATATTTTAGAGTCTTTGGTAGCAAATGCTTTATTCTTGTTAAAAGAGGTAGAAAATCTAAATTTGCTCCTAAGACTGTAGAAGGCTTTTTACTTGGTTATGACTCAAACACAAGGGCATATAGGGTCTTTAACAAGTCCACTGGACTAGTTGAAGTCTCATGTGACGTTGTGTTTGATGAGACTAACGGCTCTCAAGTAGAGCAAGTTGATCTTGATGAGATAGGTGATGAAGAGGCTCCGTGCATCGCGCTAAGGAACATGTCCATTGGGGGTGTGTGTCCTAAGGAATCCGAAGAGCCTCCAAATGCACAAGATCAACCATCCTCCTCCACGCAAGCATCTCCACCGACTCAAAATGAGGATGGAGCTCAAGTTGATGAAGTAGAAGATCAAGCAAATGAGCCACCTCAAGATGATCGCAATGATCAAGGGGGAGATGCAAATAATCAAGACAAGGAGGATGAAGAACAAAGGCCGCCACACCCAAGAGTCCACCAAGCAATCCAACGAGATCACCCCGTCGACACCATCCTCGGCGACATTCATAAGGGGGTAACTACTAGATCTCGTGTTGCACATTTTTGTGAACATTACTCTTTTGTTTCCTCTATTGAGCCACACAGGGTAGAGGAAGCACTCCAAGATTCGGATTGGGTGGTGGCGATGCAAGAGGAGCTCAACAACTTCACTAGAAATGAGGTATGGCATTTAGTTCCACGTCCTAACCAAAATGTTGTAGGAACCAAATGGGTCTTCCGCAACAAGCAAGATGAGCATGGTGTGGTGACAAGGAACAAAGCTCGACTTGTGGCCAAGGGATACTCTCAAGTCGAAGGTTTGGATTTCGGTGAAACCTATGCACCCGTAGCTAGGCTTGAGTCAATTCGTATATTATTGGCCTATGCTACTTACCATGGCTTTAAGCTTTATCAAATGGACGTGAAAAGTGCCTTCCTCAATGGACCAATCAAGGAAGAGGTCTATGTTGAGCAACCTCCCGGCTTTGAAGACAGTGAGTACCCTAACCATGTCTATAAGCTCTCTAAGGCGCTTTATGGGCTCAAGCAAGCCCCAAGAGCATGGTATGAATGCCTTAGAGATTTTCTTATTGCAAATGGATTCAAAGTCGGAAAGGCCGATCCTACACTCTTTACCAAAACACTTGAGAATGATTTGTTTGTATGCCAAATTTATGTTGATGATATCATATTTGGGTCTACTAACGAATCTACATGTGAAGAGTTTAGTAGGATCATGACACAGAAGTTCGAGATGTCTATGATGGGGGAGTTGAAGTATTTTCTAGGATTTCAAGTAAAGCAACTCCAAGAGGGCACCTTCATTAGCCAAACGAAATACACTCAAGACATTTTAAACAAGTTTGGGATGAAGGATGCCAAGCCCATCAAGACACCCATGGGAACCAATGGGCATCTCGACCTCGACACGGGAGGTAATAAGTCCGTGGATCAAAAGGTATACCGGTCGATGATAGGTTCTTTGCTATATTTATGTGCATCTCGACCGGATATTATGCTTTCCGTATGCATGTGTGCAAGATTCCAAGCCGACCCTAAGGAAGCTCACCTTACGGCCGTGAAACGAATCTTGAGATATTTAGCTTATACTCCTAAGTTTGGGCTTTGGTATCCTAGGGGATCCACATTTGATTTAATTGGTTATTCGGATGCCGATTGGGCGGGGTGTAAAATCAATAGGAAGAGCACATCGGGGACTTGCCAGTTCTTGGGAAGATCCTTGGTGTCTTGGGCTTCAAAGAAGCAAAATTCGGTCGCTCTTTCTACCGCCGAAGCCGAGTACATTGCCGCAGGCCATTGTTGCGCGCAATTACTTTGGATGAGGCAAACCCTGCGGGACTACGGTTACAAATTGACCAAAGTCCCTTTGCTATGTGATAATGAGAGTGCAATCAAAATGGCCGACAATCCCGTCGAGCATAGCCGCACTAAGCACATAGCCATTCGGTATCATTTTCTTAGGGATCACCAACAAAAGGGAGATATCGAGATTTCATACATTAATACTAAAGATCAATTAGCCGATATCTTTACCAAGCCACTTGATGAACAATCTTTTAACAAACTTAGGCATGAGCTCAATATTCTTGATTCTAGGAACTTCTTTTGTTAAATTGCACACATAGCTCACTTATATACCTTTGATCATGTCTCTTTCATATGCTATGACTAATGTGTTTTCCAAGTCTCTTTCAAAACAAGTCATAGGTGTATTGAAAGGGAATTGGAGTCTTCAGCGAAAACAAAGGCTTCCACTCCGTAACTCATCCTTCGCCGTTGCTCCAAGAGACTCTCCATCTTTGGAGGAGAGAGAGCAAAAGGACTTCGTCTTTGGTATAATCTTAACTCATTTATTTATGACCAAAGGGGAAGATAGCACTTTGAGGGCTCTAATGATTCCGTTTTTGGCGATTCATGCCAAAGGGGGAGAGAGTAAGAGCCCAAAGCAAAAGGACCGCACCATCACCAATTTCAAAAACTTCATGTTTTCCAAGAATTTTATCAATTGGTATCCTATTGTGTTCAAAAGGGGGAGAAAGTAGTATTTCAAAATTGATTCATCAAAACCCTCTTGAACACTAAGAGGAGGATCTCATTTAGGGGGAGTTTTGTTTAGTCAAAGAAAAAGCATTTGAAACAGGGGGAGAAAATTTCAAATCTTGAAAATGCTTTGCAAAATCTTATTCATTTACCTTTGACTATTTGCAAAAGAATTTTGAAAAGGATTTACAAAAGAATTTGCAAAAACAAAACATGTGGTGCAAGCGTGGTCCAAAATGTTATATAAGAAAGAAACAATCCATGCATATCTTGTAAGTATTTATATTGGCTCAAATCCAAGCAACCTTTACACTTACATTATGCAAACTAGTTCAATTATGCACTTCTATATTTGCTTTGGTTTGTGTTGGCATCAATCACCAAAAAGGGGGAGATTGAAAGGGAATTAGGCTTACACCTAGTCCCTAATTAATTTTGGTGGTTGAATTGCCCAACACAAATAATTGGACTAACTAGTTTGCCCAAGTGTATAGATTATACAGGTGTAAAAGGTTCACACTAAGCCAATAAAAAGATCAAGTTATGGATTCAACAAAGGAGCAAAAAGGCAACTGAAGGCACCTCTGGTCTGGGGGCACCGGACTGTCCGGTGTACACCGGACAGTGTCCGGTGCACCAGAGGACTCCAACTCGAACTTGCCACCTTCGGGAATTTCCAGAGGCACTCGCGCTATAATTCACCGGACTGTCCGGTGTACACCGGACAGTGTCCGGTGCGCCAAGGAAGCGCGGCCTCAGGAACTCGCCAGCTTCGGGAATTTCCAACGGCTAGTCCGCTATAATTCACCGGACATGTCCGGTGTGCACCGGACTGTCCGGTGCAACTCCGGAGCAACGGCTATTCGGCGCCAACGGCTACCTGCGACGCAATTAATGCGCGCTCTGCGCGCGCAGAAGTCAGGCGTGCCCATACTGGCACACCGGACAAGGAACAGTGCATGTCCGGTGTGCACCGGACATCCAGGCGGGGCCACAAGTCAGAAGCTCCAACGGTCAGAATCCAACGGCAGTGATGACGTGGCGGGGGCACCGGACATGTCCGGTGTGCACCGGACTGTCCGGTGCGCCATCGAACAGACAGCCTCCCAACGGCCACATTTGGTGGTTGGGGCTATAAATACCCCAACCACCCCACCATTCATTTCATCCAAGTTTTCCACTTCCCAACTACTACAAGAGCTCTAGCATTCAATTCTAGACACACCAAAGAGATCAAATCCTCTCCAAATTCCACACAACACCATAGTGACTAGAGAGAGTGATTTGCTTGTGTTCTTTCGAGCTCTTGCGCTTGGATTGCTTTCTTCTTTCTTGATTCTTTCATTGCGATCAAACTCACTTGTAATTGAGGCAAGAGACACCAAATTTGTGGTGGTCCTTGTAGGAACTTTGTGTTCCAAGTGATTGAGAAGAGAAAGCTCACTCGATCCGAGGGATCGTTTGAGAGAGGGAAGGGTTGAAAGAGACCCGGCCTTTGTGGCCTCCTCAACGGGGAGTAGGTTTGCAAGAATCGAACCTCGGTAAAACAAATCCGCGTGTCACACTCTTCATTTGCTTGCGATTTGTTTTGCGCCCTCTCTCGCGGACTCGCTTCTTTATTTCTAACGCTAACCCGGCTTGTAGTTGTGTTTATATTTGTAAATTTCAGTTTCGCCCTATTCACCCCCCCTCTAGGCGACTTTCAATATATATATATATAGTTTTTTACTCTAATTTTTATTTTTAAAAATGGTATGTGTGTGTATTAGTTTTTTACTCTAATTTTCTTTTTAAAAGAATGTCCTTTAGGTTGGTTCCATCAGCGCATAAAAAATAATATATATATATATATATATTAGTTTCATTTATTTATTTTTCTCTTCATCTAAAAAATGTAGTAAACATGTAATGAATCGAATATTATTGGTCCAATCTTACATTCCAACACACCGTGACAAATTAAAATTCATCACCATAGATTGACAATTCTTTGACATTTTATGCAATAAGATTATAATGATTTCAAGGATTCTGTCATAAATTACGGGCCCAATACCCCACCATTGTAAGTCTAAGACAAAAAATAATAATCGTACTATGCTATTGAGCCTGGACAAAGCCCCTTGACCATTGCCTCAATGACAATGTCATATGGTACACTTGGTGCTTGAACCTAAAGCAGAAGGGACCTTTGGACATAAGCTTGAAGATATTCCTCTTGTTCTGAAATTCTGGAAGCTAGTAAGGACAATGTCTTTAAGCTTCTACCATGACAAACAACTTTACCATCACCGCTGAATTACCCCATATGAAGATATAATAGCTTCATAACTCATTAAGAATTGCTTTGGATCTGTCAAACCATCATATATTGGAAGTTGGGGTGGTATGTGCAATGGTGGCCCCAGATTGCTTGCAATTCTGCTGCTAAAGGGAAATTGTCAT
Organism: Zea mays; assembly: GCF_902167145.1. Taxonomy (NCBI): domain Eukaryota; kingdom Viridiplantae; phylum Streptophyta; class Magnoliopsida; order Poales; family Poaceae; genus Zea; species Zea mays. The sequence goes on along the minus strand of NC_050100.1, from coordinate 36,186,294 downwards.
CATATAAATTAACATGATGATTGTGTCCTTCGAGGTGAAGATTTTCTCAGATGATATGGATCTTCTAGCTGCTCTTCTTGTTGTGTCATGTGGTGCAATTCTTCTGATGCTTCGTCGATTTATCGTTGTAGTTGAGAAACCCTAAGCACTTTTTCTGTTCTCTTTTCGACTTGTTGCTAAATAGATTCAAGGTTTTGGATCTCTTGGTCGAGGTCATCTTGTAGTGGAGGATCCACAACCTTCCTCTTGTCCTTCCACAGATCACGTCCTTCGAGAAGATGTGCCTCTCCAATTTGATTCTGATATATGGGAACAAGAACAAAGCCAACAGTTGTGTTTTTCTTCGGAGGCATGGCGAAGGAGATTCCTTTCATCGTGGGTTCACCAGAGGTGGGCGCGAATGTTGGTCACCTGTTAAGATTCCTGTGGAGAACCAAAACATGGCAACATAATTAAAGGTGTTAAACCTTCGTCCTTCAAGTCTAACTTATGGAAGTGAGGGGCTTGGATGTTCTCAATTTGACGATTCAGAATACTTCCCTCTTACTCAAATACATTCACAAATTCTATGGCAGAGAAGACATACCTTGAGTAAATCTAATGTGGACCACTCACTACTCTAGGGGCAAGCCCCCCCCCCATGGCTATCCTGAAACACGCACTTTCTGGTGAAAGGATGTTTTTAGGCTGGTTGACTATTTCAGAGGCCATACTATGCCATGGGCTTGGGATGGTAGGATAATTCTACTGCGGCATGATGTTTGGAACAATATCTCTCCTAGATTCACTTTCCCTTGTCTCTTCTCTTTTGCCAAGAAAAAAGAATGCTCAATTCAAGAATTTTTAGCCAACATGGATCTAGAGCACAATTTCCATACTCATTTATCTCCTCAGGCTGCTCAGGAATATCTTTCTTTCCACGAGCTTGTGAGTAACCTTCATAACTCTATAGCTACTAAAGACAAATGGACCTATCCATGGGGTAATTCTACTTTTAGCTCATCCAAGTTCTATAGCCTTACTTTTTAGTCAATCCAGCCTCTCGTTGTCTTTAATTGGATTTGGCAGTCCAAGGTTGAGAAGAAATTCAAGATTTTTGTATGGTTGGTCTTCAGAGACAGAATCAACTCCAAGAACATTCTTAGAAGAAAGGGCTTTTTTCCACCGGACAACAACCTTGACTGCACTCTGTGTGACCTGCATTGCGAAAAGGAGACTTACCACCTGCTGTTTCATTGTCCTTTCAATACAGACTACTAGAGTTACGTGGGTCTCCATTCTAATCATGATATTGACGTTTTTCAATAATTCATGAGGCCAAGGGTGCCTTGGCCACAGTTTCTTCATGGAAATTATGGCACTAGTGGTTTAGTGTATTTGGAAGCAGACGAATGACTTCATCTTTAGGAATGAGGCTCCTTTTTCTTCTTGGCGACGCTGCTTCAACCATATGTTGAAGTTGCAAATGCTGAGATTTAACCCTTCTCTTAAAGCTAGTCTATTGCTTTGGCTAAACTCTCGGTAGCTTCTTTCTTATCTTCTTTAATCCCGCTTGTAATTTTCTTTCCATTTCAAAAAAGTTTCAATAAAATCGCGATGTAAGGGTTTCCCCTAAAAAACTTATGAAATTCAGACTGAAGGAAGGTCTTTATAAATTTGAAGGACACAAAATAAACGAAGGTATTTAGGACCATTCATTGTTGATGCACTTTTCTTGTTATTTCTTCCTGGTTACAAGCCATTACAGTTGCCTTCGAAGACTATGACGGCAATGCGAAGGTATTGGAACAGCGTACCTTCTGAGGCGGAACAGTTCCGTTCCAGAGCGTGTCCCTCGTGCATGGTATTATGCCCCTATTTATAGTGATGGTTCGGTATATAACTTCGTATGAAATTACAATCATGTATTCAATCCTATATATACAACCAAGGGCATCACCATATTTTTCCTTATAGACGTGCTGAACGAACCTCCATAATCTCTCTTCATCTGGTAGCCGAAGACCACTTTCATCCACCCAGATAAGAGCTTCGTGTTTGAATCATGAAGCCGAAGCTTCCAACTTCACCTTCGTGCGCGTTGACAGGACGAAGTTGATCCTGTCGTTAGATATAATTCTCTCTCCCTCTGAACAAAAGTGAAAGAACAAAAAGGATTGGAATGAATATATGCCATCAGAGCTATAAGCCCAAATGGTCTCATCTATATCATTACTGAAAATGATGCTCTGAGCTTTGTGGACAAGGCCCTCCCACGTATTAACCAAGACTCTGTGACACAACACTACTAATTACAAGTAAATATGAGTCGCTCTGCATCCGAACAGTATGATATAATACTACTCTTTCGATTTACAACCACACATAGCGGCCAAATCTAGATAGCTAACGTAGACTGCCCAAACAAGTTATCTTCCCAAGGCACACCTCCCTACCATTACCAGAAGGCTATCTCCAGTCTTTGTGCACGGTGCAGTTGTTCAAATTTAGTGGAACGGACTCATTCATCGTACCCGTATGATCAACTCATTCTATTTTATAAATCAAACAAAAAAAACTAGAACTAAAGAGTGAAATGATGATGACCACTTCGTTTCCATGGACCCGACATCTCGTGAGTGATGACAGCACAACAGATGTTGAACAGTAAGGGCGGTTTGTGGAGCTGAGCAGACTCTGTTCCATGGTACTCGTCTGCAGCTCAGCTGTAATGGCCAGATTGTCTTGCTGCCACTGTTCCAGATAGTACCTCGTGCTTCCCTCCCTGTCTCTCTTCACCTCTCATTTCGGGGGCTGGACTCCTAATAATTCCGAAAATGCAGTTGTCATGCGTCCCGGGTGTTACCTGGAGACGAAAACCATCACTGTTGTTCGAATTTCTCTGGTGTCTCATTGGCGGATGGACAGGAAACGGCCATCGGTGCCCTTTTCTTCTTCCCTGACGACGAACAGCAGTGGTTTCCTCGTCGCCTTCGCAGGTCACTCTCGGAGTCGTGCTGCAGAACAGTTTCAAGTTTAGTTGTTTAGCATGAGATCACCACCATGAGTGTCAGGGCTATGTGGATGGTGTCAAGGCAGCAGCTACCGTGTCAATTCTTGGATCATAAAACGTTGCGAAAAAGAAACCTATGGCCATCGGTGCTCCAGCAGTGCTGTCTGGTGCAGTTCTTCCTTCGTGCTGACAAATTGGCAATTAGGTCCGTCTGTAGAATTATTATGATAGTATATTTTGTATGTAGTAGGAGTATGAGTTTTCGTACATGAACAGTGATGAAATTTATGTGTCCATATATTTTTATCTTCATTTTATTCTGGTGATGGTGTGTACTGTGGTGTCTATATAAGTGCGCCTATTCACAACATCTCCTTTTGTGTGTGTTAGTTGCGCGCGCCATGGAGATGGCGCGACCGGGAAATGGTGGAGGAACCTTCGACGACGCCGTGACCTGGAGGCGCTGGAACGGCTTCCTGTCGTCGTACCCTGACATGGGCCGGGACTCCGACGGTGGCCGGGCGGCGCTGCAGCCGTTGCCGGCGCATGGCGTGGGCAGCCGGCGGCGCACGTACGCCGACGGCGAGCTCGACGTGTTCTCTGCCGAGCGGTACTTCAGAGGCGCAATGGACTACGGCAACGGGGACCGCAAGGAAGGTGTCTTTGTCACCGCCCCCGCGGTAGCGGGGCAGGTGCCGCAGCCCTTGGTGGAGACGGCCGCTGCGAGGCCGGCGGCGGAGGCCGTGGTAATGGCTAAGCCGTCCTGGACTCGCGCGTCGACCGTGAGCTTCACCGCGAGCTCGGCGTCCAGCGCCAACAGCCAGGCAGCGCTCTTCCGCGGCGGGCCCCGTCGACGGCGCAGCTCCTGCCGCGACAGCAAGTGCTGCGTGCGGGTCGGCGTGCTCATGCGCACGTGCTCCGGGAAGCGGTCGGTGAGCGTGGACGGCTGCGCGGCCAAGGAAGCCCCCGGCGCCGCCGAGGCAGCGGCGACCGGGATCGACTGGTACAGGGAGCTGAGGATGCACAAGGCCGCCCTCGGACTCTCTGGGCATGGCAATAGGCATGACCTGGTGCCCGCCGGTCTCCCGCCAAGCTTGAATCTTGGGACGGCGAAAGTGGCAGCCATCGGGAGTGAGGTGACAGCAGGCGAGGAGTCTGCTGAGCTCGCCTTCTCAAGATCTATGAGAAGGAGAAGCAACTTTACTCTGGTGGCTCCGGTCAGAGCCAACGTGCCGGTGAGCGGCCGCGTCGGCGAGCCCGCCGGAGCCGGTAAAGGTGGCGGTGGCAAGCACGACGATGACGACGCCGGGAGCGAGTCGAGCTCCGACCTGTTCGAGATCAAGAGCCTGATGATCAGCGATTGCCCCTACGAGCCGAGCGAGGCGAGCATCCAGTGGAGCGTGGTGACCGCGAGCGCCGCGGACGCGTCGGAGCGCGGTGACCGCGTCCCCGCCAGCGGCGGCGGCGGGAGGGGTCCTGTCTCCGGAAGGCAGCTACGGGGGTACCGCCCGCGCCCGACCGGGATTCTGGCGGGGTGCGCCAGCAACAGGGCCATAGATGTGTCCGCGGCGGCGATGCAGCGGCGCAGTGAAGCATTTCAGAAGGCTCGGAATGGAGCCTGAAGATTCTCTATTTTGTGGCCTCCTTGTGAATATTCGTTCATGCCATTGTAACTATCTTGGACGCTGTGTCAGATGAGAGTTTTATGGAACACACACAATAGCATATGGATATCGTTTAGAGTATGAGTATCATAATAGATTTTTCTCAAGCAAAAAGTATGACAACAAAATAACTTAGGACCTATTTTTTGCAAGCAAAGTATTTTTACATTTTTTATATAATATCATAAGTATGTTTGTTTGCATTTCTAAAAACTATATTTTTAAAACCATAATATTCTAGATATTATTGTATTTTGGAGTATTAGAAACTACACTCTAGCCCAAAGTTTTTATGGTATATCTAATACTATTGTTTATAATATTTCTCAAAACTATAGTATTTTTGGAGCTGACCAAAACTATGATACTATTATAATAACTGTAAAATATAGTATTGTAAAATTATGGTTTTAATAAACATTGTTGCTAAACAAACACTAAGATGATCGAGCGAGGTTTGAGACTCATATAACAGTATAAAACTCTTCAGAAATAACGGAGGTAAATTATGTCCTTCCATCTCTATACAGCCAGCGTTACATATTTGACGGCTATTTTTTTAGCAGTCGCTCAAAACTAAAAAAGTACTCCATCCGTTCCGAAATGTAATTTTATTTGAGACTAAACATATTCATTAATTAATTTATAAATATAGTTTGTATGTATGTTTACAAATAAATCTATGCACTACACGATTTGAGATAAGAGTAAAAATTCAGCTGCAGTAGAGAACTGGATGTAGTACTCTATTTTATCATAGCAGCTCATAAACGGCACATTCAGCGCATGTACGTAAGCTACCCTATACTCCACTGTAGTGAGCAGCATGCGGCAGGATGTGTACAAAAGAGATTTGAAAAAATAATATAATGTATAGTATTTGATATAGGGTTGAGATATGGAGCAATTTTAACTGCAGATATTTATAATATAAAGTAAATAATTTTACTGATAAGAATATAACATTTCTTTAAAGTAATTATCTAGATTTATATGAGTGCAAATAGTCCGACCTTCCGAGTCCCGAATCTCCCAGCGCTGGTGCCGCTAGCGCCGGCCACGACACTGCCTTCGGCCTTCCTCTGGTCCTAGGCCCTGAGACCCGAGCTGTCCCGAATCCCCAAACGCCGCTAGCGCCGCTAGCCCGCCCCACTATGGTGCCACCTGCCTCCCCCCAGCTGCTTCGTCCCCAGCGCTGCCACCCTAGAAGTGCAAGGGTTCCTCATCAACATTGTCTTCGGTAAGAGCTGCCCAGGGCTGCTTGTCTTCGTCATAGAAGCAAGCCTTCGACAAGCTGGGGCTCAGCGTCCCACAGGACCCATGTTCTGTGCCGTCTCCTGCCTTGAGGTTGTGGAGGGAAGGTAAATACTACTAGCTAGTCCATTGTCAGATGCTGGTGGTTATATACCTTCATCGTGTCCGCCAAATGGTCTTGTGCTACATGCCGATACTTTTTTTTAATGTAGGTGATCTATCTACCTGTCCGTGCAAGACTTCTTACAGAAGAAGGAAAATGAGAAGTTTGAGGAGGCTGAGAGGCAGAAAGGTCAGAAAAGGAAGAAGAGGGCCAAGTCTTGGTAATTAATTCTGACAGAAAGAGGAGATAAGGAAGAGGGCCAAGTCTTGGTAATGAACCCCTTGCTGTTGGACCATTAATCTACTAAAAATGGTGTTTGATTTACTAAAAATAGTGTTTGGGTTTGATTTACTTATTACGTTTTTGGGTGGGTGTGGGGCGGGTGTAAGGTAGGTGTATAGCTGTGGGTGTGGGTGTGGGTTGGGTCTGGGTTTATTGCCATTAGCAGGCCTGATTTTAGGACGGAGGAAGTAATATGTTATTTTTATCGGTTAAGCTCTGACTATAAAAAAAATTAAAGATTTATTGTTTTTGGCCAATTATAACAGCCAGAAATTAACACTGTTTAACGGTCACGCTCACGCCCGGCCTCTTTGCTGAGATATCCACACCGTCGCGTCAAGTGTCACCCATTTCAGACTGACTGCAACGTATGCCTCTTCCCTTCCCCTCCGCTAATACTGTTCATCGTATAGGGGCTACAGTGAACCCCTTCCTCGCGCAGCGGCGAGCGCTACCCTCTCCCCTTCCTCGCGACACTCTTCTCTCTCACGCCAGATGCAGGGGTTCACTGTAGCCGCCCCCTCGCCTGCTTCGCACGGAAGGAGCCGCCCGTGCCAGACACCGGAAACTTCTCGCTCCGTCTCGACGCGTCAGCGGAAGGGCGATTTTTCGCGGCGACGCGGCGGCGGATCTCCCGTCGGCCGGTGGAGTCGGCACCGGCCCCGGTCGGGTGCGCAGAAGACGAAGTCGACGTCGTGAGCACGCAGTGCCGTTCGCGACCGAAGACGAAGAGGGGTCAAATCCGCTTCCGCCGAGGTTCGTCGCGACCGATTCGTTGGCTTCCGTCTCCGACCATCGACGGCTCCATCAGATCCCGACGGAGATGCTTCGATTCGGCGTGTTGCGGGCGAAATCTTCCCTTCTTCAGGTACCACCATCGTCTGCCGCGTAAAATCAATACATGTTTGACGAATGTTTTAGAACACCACTCGTTTTCTTGAATAACCCAAGTTGATTTTGCCGACCCCATACGACTTCAACCAGATCCACACTTCTAGTGTGACCTGTGTACTTGTTATGGTTTTGGTCATTGGATTTAGCACCCGTAAGAACAACCTTTCTCTGTAGCCACCGCTGGGATGGCCAAACCTACACTAATTGGTCTGGGCATTCAGAACAACTTGGAACCCTACATTTCGGCGTCATGTTTGTAGGAGATGGAAACGGTCGACAATACAACCACATCAGTTGACCCGTACTTGCCAATGCAACCAAGGTTTTGAAACTGTTAGTTGCGTAACCTTACCCCTGCCAGTCAATTCCATTTTCCCACTGATGTTCAGTCAACTCAAGCAGCTATTAATTTACTTAACAAATTATATTTATATCGTTTCTGAGGATTGTGACCCTTTCTTACCATTGTTGTCTTCACCAATATATGGCATTCAACTCACTCCTTGAGTATGTCACAATTCAGTGTGGTTGCATGCAATACATTTATGTTCTTTCTTGTTCATTAGAATTCATGACATGTTCATTTACTTTGTAATATGATTCTCTGCCTGAACATGTGTTTCACCCACCAACATAAGTCATGTTCAAGACTGAAATATTCCTTACTCAGTACAATAGATGTTTCATCTGTATCTGCATGTACTATTTTTATTTGTAGTTCTATGCCATACACTTGCCTTACGTTTAATTATGTTTTTAATGTTGATGCTTTATGTATGAAAACATGTGACTGCCTACAAGTATTTGAGTGCTTTTGGCAAATTTATTCTTTGCATGTGTCTTTATGGTTTATAAATCGTACTGTACAATTGATATGTCATCTTCATTGTACTTGATCAGTACATTATGGACAAGTACATGTTTCTCAAGTGGCTTAACATACATTGGCTTGTTATCTTTCATCATCATTATGTCATATTCATCTGTATGTGCATGTACACTTTTTTTCAAGCTCTGTTACATACAGTTGCCTTAAGTTTCCTATAAGTTTGTAATGGTCATGCTTTATTTATGAATACATGCCGGTGCATACAATTTTGTAGGCACTCTTTTTGGGAACTTTATTGATTCCATTACTGCATATGCTTTATTAGGGTTTCCACATGTTACTTCATATATTAAATGTTTGTAGCGCATTTGATCATGGCATCCTCGACAGAAGAAAACATGAAGGCTTTGATGAAAGTCCTTGTAGACTGTGCCGACGATGCCACAAAATCCCTGGGGGGTTTAGTAGATCATGCATTAGACCACATGCATAATGAAGAGATCCTAGCTAGGACATTGTTTGCCATGAAAGAAAAACTAGAGTTGCTTCAGCAGGATGCCTTAGAGGCAAAAGTCCAAGCATTTCCAGAAATAGCTAAGTACGAGTGGGATGACTGAAAGGGAAATGTGCCCTTGGGCCATTTCTAAGTATTTTGGTGATTTAGTGTCCAACACAAGTGCTTAAGTGATAAACTATGTCAAATGATGGATAAGGTGCAAATCAATACAAAGGTATGATTCTAGACTTAGTACATTGGTTTTTGTGTACTAACATGTTTGTCTAAGTGTTAGAATCAGAGAAAATGAAATTGAAAAAGAGTGGCTCGAAGCAGCCAAGAGTCTGCTCAGTCTGGGTGCACCGGACTGTCCGGTGGTGCACCTGACAGTGTCCGGTGCGCAAGACTGGCATCCGTCAACTAGCTGCTCTCGGGACTTCGTCGGCGGCGTACGACTAAAATTCACCGGACTGTCCGGTGGTGCACCAGACTGTTCGGTGAGCCAACAGTCGGCCGGGCCAACGGTCGGCCGCGGAAACCGCGCGCGACGCGTGGCAAGTGCCAACGGTCGGATGGGGCAGCGGACTGTCTGGTGTGCACCGGACAGTGTCCGGTGCGCCAACGGCTCCAAAGCGCCAACGGTCGGCTTCGCCAAAGAAGGAAAGAAATCTGCACCGGACAGTGTCTGGTGGTGCACCGGACTGTCCGGTGCGCCAGGCGACAGAAGGCAAGATTTGCCTTCCTTGAATGCTCTCAACGGCTCCTAGCTGCCTTGGGGCTATAAAAGGGACCCCTAGGCGCATGGAGGAGAACACCAAGCATTCTCTGAGCATTCATAAGCACCAAGACTTCGATTCCGCGCATTTGATTCTTTGTGATAGCAACTAGAGCTCCATTTGAGTTGTGAACTCGTCGGGTTGTGTTGTGAGCTCTTGTTGTGACTTGTGTGCGTGTTGGTACTTTGATTTCGTGTCTTGTGTGCGTTGCTCATCCCTCTCTTACTCCGTGCTTCTTTGTGAACATCAAAGTGTAAGGGCGAGAGGCTCCAAGTTGTGGAGATTCCTCGCAAGTGGGATATAGTAAAGTGAAAGCAAAACACCGTGGTATTCAAGTGGGTCTTTGGACCGCTTGAAAGGGGTTGATTGCAACTCTCGTCCGTTGGGACGCCACAACGTGGAGTAGGCAAGTGTTGGACTTTGCCGAACCACGAGATAAACCACCGTGCCATCTCTGTGTTGATCTCTTTGTGGTTATCGTGTTGTGCAAGCTCTCCTCTCTAGCCACTTGGCTTAATTGTGCTAACTCCTAATCTAGTTTTGTGGATTAAGTTTCAAGTTTTTACAGGATCACCTATTCACCCCCCCTCTAGGTGCTCTCAATTGGTATCAGAGCCGTTCTCTTCAAGAAAGGGACTAATCGCCCGAAGAGATGGATCCTAAGGGCAAGGGGATGGTGGTCAACGATAAGGAGAAGGAGTCCTTTGTCAATGATCCAAAGGAGGACAAGCCTACTGACTCGGGCTCGAGCCACAAAAGAAAAGATGGGAGGAAGAAGAAAACAAGGCGTATCAAAGAGATAGTCTACTACGACAGCGACGAATCCTCTTCTTACCAAAAGGACGACGACAACGACTATGAGAAAAAGAAGACGGTTAATTCAAACTTCTCTTTTGATTATTCTCGTATTCCTCAAAGTACCAATGCTCATTTACTCTCCATTCCACTTGGTAAACCTCCTCATTTTGATGGAGAGGACTACGGATTTTGGAGTCACAAAATGTGTAGTCACTTGTTCTCTCTCCATCCTAGTATATGGGAGATAGTAGAGAGTGGAATGAAATTTGATAGCTCGGATTGTCCTTTGTTTATCAATGAACAGATTCATAAAAATGCACAAGCTACTACTATGTTGTTAGCCTCATTGTGCAGGGACGAGTACCATAAGGTGAGCGGCTTGGACAATGCCAAGCAGATCTGGGACACCCTCAAGATCTCACATGAGGGGAATGATGTCACCATGCTCACCAAGATGGAGTTGGTGGAAGGCGAACTCGGGAGATTCGCGATGATAAGAGGGGAGGAGCCAACCCAGACATACAACAGGCTCAAGACCCTCATCAACAAGATAAGGAGCTATGGAAGCACGCGATGGACGGACCACGACGTCGTCCGCCTAATGCTAAGGTCCTTTATTGTACTTGATCCACATCTGGTAAACAATATTCGTGAAAATCCTAGGTACACCAAGATGTCGCCCGAAGAAATTCTTGGGAAATTTGTAAGCGGGCGGATGATGATCAAGGAGGCGAGATACGTGGATGATGCATTGAATGGCCTAATCCACGAGCCTCAAACTGTTGCTCTCAAAGCGACAAGGAGCAAGGAGGCACTACCTAGCAAGGTGGCGCAAGTTGAGGCGGCCGGGCTTAATGAGGAAGAAATGGCCCTTATCATCAAGCGGTTCAAGACGGCGCTAAAGGGTCGCAAGGAGCACCCCAACAAGAACAAGACGAAGGGGAAGCGCTCCTACTTCAAATGTGGTAAGATTGGTCATTTTATTGCTAATTGTCCCGATAATGATAGTGACCAGGAAAAGAAGAGTGGAAAGTGGGAAAAGAAGAAGAACTACAAGAAGGCGAAGGGCGAGGCACATCTTGGAAAGGAGTGGGATTCGGATTGCTCCTCGTCCGACTCCGACAACGAAGGACTCGCCGCCACTGCCTTCAACAAGTCATCCCTCTTCCCCAACGAGCATCACACATGCCTCATGGCAAAGGAGAAGAAGGTATGTACTCGAAACAATACTACTTATGCTTCTTCAAGCGAGGATGAGTCTAGTGATGATGATGAAATAGACTATTCATGCTTATTCAAGGGCTTAGATAGAACTAAGATTGATAAGATTAATGAATTCATTGATGCTTTGAATGATAAGAATAGATTACTAGAAAAACAAGAGGACCTTTTATATGAAGAGCATGATAAATTTGTTAGTGCACAAAATTCTCTTGCTCTAGAAGTTAAAAGGAATGAAATGCTTTCTTGTGAACTATCTACATGTCATGAAACTATTTCTACTTTAAAAGGTGCTAATGATGATTTAAATGCTAAACTAGAAGTAGCAAACAAAACTAACTCTTGTGTAGAACATGTTATGATTTGCAATAGGTGCAAAGATTTTAATGTTGATGCTTGTAGTGAACACCTAGTTTGCATGTCTAAATTAAATAATGAAGTGGCTAGTCTTAATGCCCAAATTAAGACTAGCAAGAGTGAATTTGACAAGCTAAAATTTGCAAGGGATGCCTACATGATTGGTAGACACCCCTCAATTAAGGATGATCTTGGCTTCAAGAGGGAAGTCAAGAACTTAACAAGCCATAAGGCTTCCATCTCCGCCAAGGAGAAAGGGAAGGCCTTATGGCTAGTAGTGCTCAAAAGAACCATGCCTTCATGTATCATGATAGGAGACATTCTAAAAAAGTTTATAGAAGTTATGATGCTTTTGATTCTCATGCCATGGTTGCTTCTAGTTCTTCTATTATGGATGATAGAAATTTAGCTAGGAGAAATGTTATTAATCACATGCCTAGAAGAAATGTTGTTCATGTTTCTAGGAAAATAATAAATGAACCTTCTACAATCTATCATGCTTTAAATGCTCCCTTTGCTATTTGTAGAAAGGATAGGAAGATAGTTGCTAGAAAATTAGGGGCAAAATGCAAGGGAGATAAAACTTGCATTTGGGTCCCTAAGACTATTTGTACTAACCTTGCAGGACCCAACAAGAGTTGGGTACCTAAGACCCAAGCCTAAATCTGCCTTGCAGGTTTATGCATCCAGGGGATCAAGCTGGATTATCGACAGCGAATGCACAAACCACATGACGGGGGAGAAGAAGATGTTCACCTCCTACGTCAAGAATAAAGATCCCCAAGATTCAATCATATTCGGTGACGGGAATCAAGGCAAGGTTAAAGGCTTAGGCAAGATTGCAATATCAAATGAGCACTCTATTTCTAATGTATTCTTAGTAGAGTCGCTTGGATATAATTTGTTATCCGTAAGTCAATTATGTAATATGGGATATAATTGTCTATTCACAAATGTAGATGTGTCTGTCTTTAGAAGAAGTGATGGTTCATTAGCTTTTAAAGGTGTATTAGACGGCAAACTCTATTTAGTTGATTTTGCAAAAGAGGAGGCCAGTCTAGATGCATGCTTAATTGCTAAGACTAGCATGGGCTGGCTGTGGCATCGCCGCTTAGCACATGTGGGGATGAAGAACCTTCACAAGCTTCTAAAGGGAGAACACGTGATAGGTCTAACTAATGTTACTTTCGAAAAAGATAGACCGTGTGCGGCTTGTCAAGCAGGGAAACAGGTGGGAAGCTCTCATCATGCCAAAAATGTGATGACAACATCAAGACCCCTGGAGTTACTTTATATGGACCTCTTCGGACCCGTCGCCTATCTAAGCATAGGAGGAAGTAAGTATGGTCTTGTTATAGTTGATGATTTTCCCGCTTCACTTGGGTATTCTTTTTGCAGGATAAATCTGAAACCCAAGGGACCCTCAAGCGCTTCCTATGGAGAGCTCAAAACGAGTTTGAGCTCAAGGTAAAGAAGATAAGAAGCGACAATGGGTCCGAGTTCAAGAACCTTCAAGTAGAGGAGTATCTTGAGGAGGAAGGAATCAAGCACGAGTTCTCCGCTCTCTACACACCACAGCAAAATGGTGTGGTAGAGAGGAAGAACAGGACGCTTATAGACATGGCGAGGACGATGCTTGGAGAGTTCAAGACCCCCGAGCGCTTTTGGTCAGAAGCCGTGAACATGGCTTGCCACGCCATCAACCGGGTCTACCTTCATCGCCTCCTCAAGAAGACTTCATATGAGCTACTAACCGGTAACAAACCCAATGTTTCGTATTTCCGAGTTTTTGGGAGTAAATGCTACATTCTAGTGAAGAAGGGTAGGAATTCCAAATTTGCTCCCAAAGCGGTAGAAGGGTTTTTGTTAGGTTATGACTCAAATACAAAGGCGTATAGGGTCTTCAACAAATCATCGGGTTTGGTTGAAGTCTCTAGCGACGTTGTATTTGATGAGACTAATGGCTCTCCAAGAGAGCAAGTTGTTGATCTTGATGATGTAGATGAAGAAGACGTTCCAACACCGCAATACGCACCATGGCGATTGGAGATGTGCGGCCACAGGAGCAAAATGCGCGAAATCAACCTTCTTCCTCAACAATGGTGCATCCCCCAACTCAAGACGATGAACAGGTTCATCAAGAGGAGACGTGTGATCAAGGGGGAGCACAAAATGATCATGTAATGGAGGAAGAAGCACAACAGACACCTCCAACTCAAGTCCGAGCGATGATTCAAAGGGATCATCCCGTCGACCAGATTTTGGGTGACATTAGCAAGGGAGTAACTACTCAGTCTCGATTAGTTAATTTTTGTGAACATTACTTCTTTGTCTCTTCTATTGAGCCTTTCAGGGTAGAGGAGGCCTTGCTAGATCCGGACTAGGTGTTGGCCATGCAGGAGGAGCTCAACAACTTCAAAAGAAATGAAGTTTGGACACTGGTGCCTCGTCCCAAGCAAAATGTTGTGGGAACCAAGTGGGTGTTCCGCAACAAACAAGACGAGCATGGGGTGGTGACAAGGAACAAGGCACGACTTGTGGCAAAAGGTTATGCCCAAGTCGCAGGTTTGGACTTTGAGGAGACTTTTGCTCCTGTGGCTAGGCTAGAGTCCATTCGTATATTGCTAGCATATGCCGCTCACCACTCTTTTAGGTTGTTCCAAATGGATGTGAAGAGCGCCTTCCTCAACGGGCCAATCAAGGAAGAGGTGTACGTGGAGCAACCCCCTGGCTTCGAGGATGAACGGTACCCCGACCATGTGTGTAAGCTCTCTAAGACGCTCTATGGACTTAAGCAAGCCCCAAGAGCATGGTATGAATGCCTTAGAGACTTTTTAATTGCTAACACTTTCAAGGTCGGGAAAGCCGATCCAACTCTTTTTACTAAGACATGTGATGGTGATCTTTTTGTGTGCCAAATTTATGTCGATGACATAATATTTGGTTCTACTAACCAAAAGTCTTGTGAAGAGTTTAGCAGGGTAATGACTCAAAAGTTTGAGATGTCGATGATGGGCGAGTTAAGCTATTTCCTTGGGTTCCAAGTGAGGCAACTCAAGGATAGGACCTTCATCTCCCAAACGAAGTACACACAAGACTTGATCAAGCGGTTTGGGATGAAGGACGCCAAGCCCGCAAAGACTCCAATGGGAACCGACGGACACACCGACCTCAACAAAGGAGGTAAGTCCGTTGATCAAAAGGCATACCGGTCTATGATAGGGTCTTTACTTTATTTATGTGCTAGTAGACCGAATATTATGCTTAGTGTATGCATGTGTGCTAGATTTCAATCTGATCCAAGGGAGTGTCACTTAGTGGTCGTGAAGCGAATACTTAGATATTTAGTCGCTACGTCTTGCTTCGGGATCTGGTATCCAAAGGGGTCTACCTTTGACTTGATTGGATATTCAGACTCTGATTATGCTGGATGTAAGGTCGATAGGAAGAGCACATCGGGGACGTGCCAATTCTTAGGAAGGTCCCTGGTGTCGTGGAGTTCTAAGAAACAAACCTCCGTTGCCCTATCCACCGCTGAGGCCGAGTACGTTGCCGCAGGACAGTGTTGCGCGCAACTACTTTGGATGAGGCAAACCCTCAGGGACTTCGGCTACAATTTGAGCAAAGTCCCACTCCTATGTGATAATGAGAGTGCTATCCGCATGGCAGATAATTGAAAGTCACCTAGAGGGGGGTGAATAGGGCGAAACTGAAATTTACAAAGTTAATCACAACTACAAGCCGGGTTAGCGTTAGAAATATAATCGAGTCTGCGAGAGAGGGTGGAAAACAAATCGCAAGCGAATAAGGAGTGTGACACGCCGATTTGTTTTACCGAGGTTCGGTTCTCGCAAACCTACTCCCCGTTGAGGTGGTCACAAAGACCGGGTCTCTTTCAACCCTTTCCCTCTCTCAAATGATCCCTCGGACCGAATGAGCTTCTTCTTCTCAATCAAACGGGAACAAACTTCCCCGCAAGGACCACCACACAATTGGTGTCTCTTGCCTTGGTTACAATTGAGTTGATCGCAAGAAAGATCGAAAGAAAGCACGATTGCAAAAGCCAAGCGACAAGAGCGGAAAATAATACACGGATCTTTCTCTCTCTCAAGTTACTAATCACTAATGATCACTTGTCTCAACTTTGGAACTTGGAGAGATTGGAGGCTTTGAATGTGTCTTGGAATGGATTGCTAGCTCTTGTATTGAATGTTGAAGGTTGGAATGCTTGGTTGAAGTGAATGGAGGTGGTTGGGGTTGTATTTATAGCCACCAACCACTTCCTAGCCGTTGCTCCATTCTGCGGACCGCGGACGGTCCGCCCGCCTGGTCCGAACGGTCCGCCCCTATAGATCAACGGCTGAAAACACAACGGTCAGCAGTAACGGCTATATCAACGGCTATATTGCATTTAATGCGTCGTCAGATGTTAGATAAAGCCAGTCGCAGATGGTCCGGTCGTGCACCCCGGACGGTCCGCGAGGACGCTATAATTCATTTTTCCGAACCCGTCACCTTCGGGTTTTTCGGTTCCTCACCTACCGGACGGTCCGCGCCTGAGACCGGACGGTCCGCGCGAGGTCTCGGACGGTCCTTGCTTTCCTCCGGACGGTCCGTAGTGCAGACTTGGATTTTTGCATTGGTTCTGTCCGAGGGTCATCCTGGTGTTGCGGACGACATGCGCTTGGCCTGTTTTTCCAAAAAGCTTCTCCTGTTCGGAATAATCTACGGTATTCCAGACAGTCGATTTAGTATAGTTGTAGATGAACCTTTGGCACCTGTAGAATATATGATCTAGAGCAAACTAGTTAGTCCAATTATTTGTGTTGGGCAATTCAATCACCAAAATCAATTAGGAAATAGGTGTAAGCCTAATCCCCTTTCAATAATCCTGTTGAACACAGCCGCACAAAGCACATAGACATCCGGCATCACTTTTTGAGAGACCACCAGCAAAAGGGAGATATCGAAGTGTTTCATGTTAGCTCCGAGAACCAGCTAGCCGATATCTTTACCAAGCCTTTAGATGAGCAGACCTTTTGCAAGTTGCGTAGTGAGCTAAATGTCTTAGATTCACGGAACTTGGATTGATTTATAGCTTACATGTGTTTATGCCTTTGATCGTGTTCCTTATGCATTTTGTTGCTTATGGTGCTCAAGTTGTACAAACACTCCCCGGACCTCACAAGTCCATTTGCAAGTGATGCACATATTTAGGGGGAGATGTGCTACAACTTGACCCTTTGAGACTAACCATGTGCTTGAGTTTGCTAGATTTAGTCTCAAAGGTGGATTGAAAGGGAAAAGATGGACTTCAACCATGCAAGACTTCCACTGCACTCCGATGAAAGAGTAACTTATTCCAAGTTCATCTTTGTACACTTATTGTCTTTTTACTCTTAGTTGAAGATTTTGGTGAGGCAATGGGGTTAAAGGGCCAAGATTGATCCCGTTTTGGTGCTTGATGCCAAAGGGGGAGAAAATAAGGCCAAAGCAACAAATGGATGAGCTACCACTTGAGAATATTGAAAATAGTAGAATAGAGCTTGAAAATAGTAGAATAGAGCTTTTGGTTTGTCAAAAATCTCTTGTTGTCTCTTTTGTCAAAAGTTGGCTTCTTGTGGGGAGAAGGTTTGATTATGGGAAATAGGCGGAGTTTTTAAATCTGTGATCAATTTCTCTTGGAATATCTTTCTCTATGCCTCAACAAGTGAATTTGACTTAGAGATAGGAAATTGAGTTTGATTTGCAAAAACAAAACCAAGTGGTGGCAAAGAATGATCCATATATGCCATATTTGAATCAAAACAATTTTGTGTTTTCATTTGCATTGATGTTGCACTTCTTTTAGTTGCTTTTTGTTGTGTTGGCATAAATCACCAAAAAGGGGGAGATTGAAAGGGTAAGTATTTTGGTGATTTAGTGTCCAACACAAGTGCTTAAGTGATAAACTATGTCAAATGATGGATAAGGTGCAAATCAATACAAAGGTATGATTCTAGACTTAGTACATTGGTTTTTGTGTACTAACATGTTTGTCTAAGTGTTAGAATCAGAGAAAATGAAATTGAAAAAGAGTGGCTCGAAGCAGCCAAGAGTTTGCACAGTCTGGGTGCACCGGACTGTCCGGTGCGCAAGACTGACATCCGTCAACTAGCTGCTCTCGGGACTTCGTCGGCGGCGTACGGCTAAAATTCACCGGACTGTCCGGTGAGCCAACAGTCGGCCGGGCCAACGGTTGGCCGCGGAATCCGCGCGCGATGCGTGGCAAGTGCCAACGGTCGGATGGGGCACCAGACTGTCCGTTGTGCACCGGACAGTGTCCGGTGCGCCAACGGCTCCAAAGCGCCAACAGTCAGCTTTGCCAAAGAAGGAAAGAAATCCGCACCGGACAGTGTTCGGTGGTGCACCAGACTATCCGGTGCGCCAGGCGACAGAAGGCAAGATTTGCCTTCCTGGAATGCTCTCAACGGCTCCTAGCTGCCTTGGGGCTATAAAAGGGACCCCTAGGTGCATGGAGGAGAACACCAAGCATTCTCTGAGCATTCATAAGCACCAAGACTTCGATTCCGCGCATTTGATTCTTTGTGATAGCAACTAGAGCTCCATTTGAGTTGTGAACTCGTCGGGTTGTGTTGTGAGCTCTTGTTGTGACTTGTGTGCGTGTTGGTACTCTGATTTCGTGTCTTGTGTGCGTTGCTCATCCCTCTCTTACTCCGTGCTTCTTTGTGAACATCAAAGTGTAAGGGCGAGAGGCTCCAAGTTGTGGAGATTCCTCGCAAGTGGGATATAGTAAAGTGAAAGCAAAACACTGTGGGTATTCAAGTGGGTCTTTGGACCGCTTGAAAGGGGTTGATTGCAACCCTCGTCCATTGGGATGCCACAACGTGGAGTAGGCAAGTGTTGGACTTGGCCGAACCACGGGATAAACCACTGTGCCATCTCTGTGTTGATCTCTTTGTGGTTATCGTGTTGTGCAAGCTCTCCTCTCTAGCCACTTGGCTTAATTGTGCTAACTCCTAATCTAGTTTTGTGGATTAAGTTTCAAGTTTTTACAGGATCACCTATTCACCCCCCTCTAGGTGCTCTCAATGACATCAGTGTTGAACCTCCCTCTCCGTCACCCCCCTCCAACAGTTACTGATCCTTCTGTTGATGAAGAGGAGTTCTACTGCCCCGACGTCAGTGATGAGTGGTACTTCAGTGATTCGGTTAGGTCTACATGTAATAGCTACTGGAATTTGTATTAGGTACATGTATTCCAGTCAAAGGTACATGACATCCTTTTGAACTACCATATGTCATGTATGTCTAAGTCTAAGTGGTATCAGTTACATGAAGTACCAAGAATGATGTAAGGAATTCTGTAGTGTGTGAACTATGTTGAGTACTATTTGTTATGTGCATCGTTTCGTACTAAAACAGTTTATGCCACCCTATTATTATAAATGTGCTCATATAAATGCTTCGTATCTACTACATTTCTTGAACTGCTTCTGTACATTTCAATCAGTTTACAGCATATAACTAAATTTGTCCCATCTCCACAATTACTAGAATGGACCCAGCAAACAATGCCACATCTTCGCAGCCCATGTCAAATGCCTCAAGTGGCCAGCAATTTCCTCCTCCACACCCTTTATGGCCTACGAGTTACATGCAGCAGAGTCCTATGGATTGTAACTTTATGGGAAACCTCAATTTTCCAAACCCTGCTCAAGGTCCGACAACAATGTGGGCTCCCATTCAGACAGGAAATAGTACTTCCCAATCTACCATGATTCCGGCCTCACAATCAGCAGTGTACTGGAATCATTACATGAACTTTGTCAGGAATCCTCTTGGGTCAGCTGAAGTGAATCCTTTTCCTGATTCCATTCCTCCTTCAAATACTAGTACACCATTGCAGGGTTCCAATACTATACCTTCATTACCTGTCAACTTGGACTCAGATGCTGAACATAGTGTTCATGACATCAATAGTCCAGAAAAGAATGCACCTCCTGTTCAGAAACATAAGAAGTCGAAGGAACAAAACTTTACTGGGCCTGAAGATCTTCTCCTTTGCACAACATGGTTGCAAATTAGTAGTGACCCTGTTGTGCACACTGGACAACGTAGGGAGGGCCTTTGGGCTCGAATTGAAAAAAAGTACAACGAACAGAGGGGGTAATTTCCTTGTAGAGTAAACAGAGCCCTTAGCAGCAGATGGGACAAGATTAGAGCAGATGTTAGTAAGTTCTCTGGCTACTACGCAAGAGTTCTAAGAGAGAAACAAAGTGGCTTAACTGATGACGACAAGGTAAGCCTTTTTGTACAGACTTTTATTCATGTTCATATGACAGTATACATGTTCACACAATATTGTAATGAAACCAAAATTTCTACAGACATCGAAGGCGGCAACATTGTTTGCACACGAGGAGAACAAACCTTTCCATTACATGCATTGCTGGCACCAACTGAAGGGGGAACCCAAATGGGAGAGCATCTGTAGTGGACATTCGTTCCGAGGATTGAATGCAAATCCAATTGGATCTACAGGTACTCCATCTGTTGATGCAAATGAAACTGATAGTGCATCTGCTGGTTTGACAGGAAAACGGCCGCGTGGTCGTGATTACAGTAAATCAGAGAGAAACAAAGCTGCATCTTCTTCATCTCCAGAATACCTTAGCCGTTTGCAAGAAATAACTTAAAAACAAATTCAGAGGTCCATAGAAAAGGGTGAAAAGAAAGAGAAGTGCTCAGAAGAAGACAGGGAAATAGAGAAAAAGAGGTTGGAATTGGAAGCACAAAAGGTAATCATTCGACAAAGGGAATTTAAACTTCAAGAAATGGATTCGGCCGAAAAAAGATTGCAAAGGCTGGAGTCAACAAATGAAGAAGATGTCGATCCAGAAGTATGGATTATGATGAAAGAACAAAAAAAAGTTGCAACAATTCATATTTAGTTTTGAGTAAACGATTTATTCGGTGACTCAAAACTTGAGCTTGTGCACGAAACCGGTTTGCATTATTTGTTTAAGTTTTCATAAATATGTTTGTGAGACCATTATATTATTGTTCGAACCATAAGTCATCAAGGACATTTGTGCTGTCACTTATGTTGTATCGTGTTGTAATACAAAATAATTATGTCTGCGTGCTGTGAACATGTTTGATTATAATTTGATGCATTTGTTTGTCATGGTCTTGTCGGTCCAAAAATTACGGCAACTTTGTTTTCATTTGGAATGTTATGGTCTACCGCATCAGAAGGTAACCCATATGCAAGTACCCGCATTGCCGCACATACTTTTTGTAGGGGACCCAGTCCTGGCATGCCTGTTGCGTCAACCCTTTGTGTAAAGTAAGAATCCTGCTGATGAAGTCGTTGCAAGATGCGGAGAAACAGAGGCCTACTCATGCGGAACCTAATAAACGAACATACGATAGTAGTAAATACTATGGAATTATCATACCCTATTCGAATAACATGAAGTGCGTACCTTCTACGAAAGACGTGGGGTGGATACACTGGGTTCGGCCCGAAGTAGTGATGGTGGATAAGGTTTTCTCCAGCAAAATGATCCCTGTGAATGACGCGGCGAGGTAAACGGGACCGTCGTCGGTGATGGCGTGTGGCCTCTATGTTGAGGGTAAGAAGATTGACAAGCAGAAGTGTTTCGTCCTCACTATCACTGGAATCAGAATCATGTTCCCTATGCCTGTGAGACATACCGTCAAATGGCTAACTTGTTGAACAACTCTTCTATGTGGGTACATATGTGAAGAGAAGTATTGCATATATATAGGGGAGAGCAATGTGGCTTCAGGGGGAAGCAAGTGCCTTCCGTTGAAAGCCAACCATGGCTTTCGTTGCAAGACAAGTGCGGCTTGCCAGGCACGACTCGTCGAGTTTCCTCTGACCGTAAGCGTGGTTTTATATATTTCGTACGAATATATTTGAAAATTTGTGACAGACCATAATTGACCAACAAAAGTATGCAATTACGAATTAAATGTTAACTGCAATGGTGTTTTATATATTTTGCGTAATTTAAATGAAACAAATAATTTTTTTATTTTTATTTTTTAAAGAAGCGCAACATGTCGGACGTGTAGAAACAAATAAAATTAAAACAAAAATGAAGTTGATTAAGTTAGTTATATGGAAATGTATATTTAATGAGTAGAGAGATATATAGGGGAAAATTTAGGGGAACGGTTGCGGGACGAGTGAAAATAGGGGATGGAATCTTGCTGATGTGGCTGCATAGTAACATTTAGGCGGGAAATTTAGGGGGAACGCTTGCGGATAGTCTCACGCTCCTCCCCTGCGCCTGCTTTCCGTTGCCGCTGCGCCCGCCCCTGACAACAAAGAATATATTAGAAGGCTCTAGACCATGAGGAAAAGAAAATTTTTGGTACGCCAAAAATACCTTCCAGCAATTTCTTGGTATATGTATTGGGTATGACAAAATCAACATTGTTCATACAGATTTTATATTTATATCACAAGCGGACTGAAAGGAGAAATGATATTCTCATCAAACTTGCTCCATATAGGTATCTAGATATTCAGCCTTTCTAGTT
Source organism: Zea mays (assembly GCF_902167145.1). Classification (NCBI taxonomy): domain Eukaryota; kingdom Viridiplantae; phylum Streptophyta; class Magnoliopsida; order Poales; family Poaceae; genus Zea; species Zea mays. Next base: position 36,164,050 of record NC_050100.1, on the reverse strand, counting down.
AAGAAAGCTTTAATTTTGCGGCTTCTATCATACACCTTTAGAGGGGACAGTGATGCAAACAATTAGCTCTTTCTAGTGAAGAAAGCTTTGATCTCGCGGCTTCTATCTTGGTAATTCGGCTACCTTGGTTGCTTAGTGGGTGTCAAATGTAAGCTATACGTATTTTGCCACATATAACAAGAAGTAGGAGTGAATCTAGATACAAAATAGGGGAGCACATGCACACACAAAAATTTGTAAAACTAGTATTTAAACCAGATTTTCACTATATATGCACCACCTACAAGTTATTATCATATATGCACATTTAAAGCATATACACTCTCTTATGATTCACTCTAGTTTTACCACTGATGAGAAGCACCAACAATTCATTCACCAATGTGTAGCGGTTCTTGTTGGAATAAGTATTGCCCATATCTTTCGATTAGTTTAAGCTTTTGGATTAAACTGGTTAGTGTATGTAACTTAATATAACATCAAAATCGGAAAACATGATTTCGAATCCTATATAATTGTTTTCCGCTCGTATTTCACGTTTGACGTTGAAGAGACCCTCGACATGAGGGGGTCCACCACCTCTTTCTATCAGCCATACAAATGTCTTTCCACGGTGGCAGTCGTCACTTTAGTTCAATTTAGCTAATGTAGTTCGACTTAGGAGATTCTAGACACATTTAGTGAATCTAAGTGAACTTTTTAAATTCTAGATTTATGTGTACAAATTTAATGAATGGAAATATACTTGTTCTATTCTATCCTAGCTGAACATACTTAACTCTATCTATTTAAACTTCTATATTTTAGGGATTAGAAGTGAACATGGGTGTATACCAAACCCCATGTGGTAGCAGTACCTAAAGATGAGGTTAGATATTTAGATGTCAATAACTATATTAGTTTCGTTACTTATAATCCTATAACTCATAATTTATTCTCTAATGGTGGACCTTGCTCTTTATTATAGAATGGTCGGGCCGTGACTGTATCAATAACATGCTCGCTTCTAGCGGTAGCGGACATAACTCCAATAACCTTTAAGTTTTCGTAATACTTGGTTTTTGCTCGATGAGACTTGATCAATAACTTATTTGCTTTGCTTTGTCGTTGACTCTATGAATGAGATTTGAATGTCGTTGAATGGGTAATATATGTAGACTTGGGTTGTTTAAGGGTGTGTTTGGTTTGACTTTTGGCTTTGGCTTTTGCCCCCCTAAAAGCCAAAAGCCAACCAAAGGGCTGGATCTAGGAAGCAGCTTTTTCTAAAAGTCGACTTTCTCGTAGTGCAAATCTGAAAGCGTCCCTGGACCTGCTTTTAGTGGCTTTTCGGATGGAACTGTGAAAACATATATCGAAGAATTTTTAACGACTTTTAGTGGTTTCCACCAAACGGTTTTTAGCTTTTTAACAGCTCACAGCCTACATCAGCTTTTTTCACAGCTCACAGCCCACAACAACTTTTTTCACAGCCACAACCCAACCAAACAGACCCTAATATGATGGGTGAATGATAGAATGGTATGAGTATGTGTATATGATGTTGAATGATGAACTGGTGATCTACAATTTGTTCATGGATATGTAGGAGAATTCTATAGTGTATTTCTATAGCGTATATTCATAGAGAGAGAACATAGCGGCCGTGGTGGCTATATGTTGTTGGCAGGCCGTTACAATCGCGGTGTCCATCGGCACACAGCGACCACCCCTGCATCTGTGCTTTGCTTGCCTTGCCTTGCCTGGCCCTGGATCTCCACGTCCGACGGCGACGCTGCTGGCCCCCTCGGATCCACCATGCTTGGTATCGGACTCGCACGCACGCAAAATGAAACTGATAGGTTGAGCAGGCGGGCCCATGGTGATTGTGCTGCCCACCTGACCGAATTTTTTGCATTTTGACCCTAAACGTGATTTTTTTCCGAGGAAGGGTCAAAATGCAAAAAATTCGGCCCACCTGACAAGACTCTATAGAGAGAGACCACGGCTTGTGCTGGACAGGGGAGGGCTCCTGTAGTTGTCCGTCCAAAACCACATGCACTACTTGTAGTGTTTAAGAGAGGCATGGAGGGGTTCTTATCCGATCTGCTGATGTAGCTGTGTACTCGCCTCCCAAACGTGTGTGCCTGACCTCTTCTGTTACTGTAGCGCATTACGACTTGCGCAAGAAGGCCGGCCAGCAGCTCGACCGTTTGTTCAGGCAGGTGCGTCACCACGTCGCCGTCCAACAGCTCTTCGCCAGAGTCTAATCTTAACAGACTCATCCACTAGCTACCGGTGAAAATCAACGAAAATATTAAGTATCCTCCTGTGAAATCTGAATCGAACGGATGCAGGCACCGGAAAACACATTTAGGATCTGTTCCTTTTCATCCCAATCCATATATGGATAGATGAGATTATATTAGGTGGATTTGGATTTATAGTAAGTCAAAATCTTTACAATTTTTTTATAATCTTATCTAGTCCATGTGGCTTAGGCATAGTCGAACAAGTCCTTACACACAAAAAAAAAAACAAACGTTCAGCGCCACAGCTTCCTCTGCATACTGCTAGGCCGTGGCTGAATTTCGTCCAGAAATCAGCGTTGTGTGTGTCTCGATGACAATGGATATGGACTAGTGTGAATCGGGTGGGTGGAAGCACCCGAAAAATAAATTGTTCGTTTTGATCTCAATCCACACAGATTAGGTGAGATTAAGTGGGTGTTTAAATCTCAAAAAGTTAATTTTTTTTTTAATTCCATCCAATCCATATAGGAATATAGGATAGAAAAAGGCGAACAAGGTCTTACGCAACGCACGAACCGCGTAACAAACAAGCTAAGCTATCGATAAGGAGTTCCACTTGCACACATCTTTGAAAACAAAACGTTTAGCACCGCAGCTTCCTCTGCATACTTGCTGGCCGTGGCTGAATTTTTATCCAGAAATCAGCGCTGCGTCACAGATGGTGCCTCGGTGACATGGGCTACTGAATCTCGGCCCAAAAGACTGAACCTGAGAGCTGTTGGACCAAAACGGGTGAATTAGTCCCCTGTGTGGCACATTAGGCTCGTGTTTTAGGACGGTTTCTGGCGATAGCAGTCAGCGCATTATATAGGGGCCACGTTCACGAGCTGATAGACTCGCGATCCGATTGTGATCCGATATGTGCTCAGATCCTTATCTGATCGCAATCGTATAAGGACTCTAAACTTAACTAACAAAAAATAAAAAAAAAAACAGCAAAAAGAAACCACGCTCCCATAAATCGAGGGGCCGAAATTTGGCGGACTATTCACACGAATATCGTGCTCCCACGCCCTCCACCTGTTCTCACTCCCTTCAATCATGACCTGGTGGAGAGGGAAGCCCCCACATATAAACTAGTCTTAGGGGGTGTTTGTTTGGGATTATAATCCACCTAGATTATATAATCCAATAATTTTTGAACTAAGAGTTAGTTCAAAAATTATTGGATTATATAATCTAGGTGGATTATAATCCCAAACAAACACCCCCTTATTCCATTTAGACTAGCAATGTGAGACTATTGGTTCCGTCATTCCCTTGTCATACATGGTTAGATTCCCGATGATGCTTAGATTGTCCATGCAGTCAGATTTTTTCTATAGCCAGATTCTTAAAAAAATAGGCTTCGATACGGTTGGAGATTAGGTAGAAGAGAGTTTATGAAAAAACATCAGGCCTCAATGAAGGTAAGAGCCACTGGACCAAGATTTTCGCCAGCTTAGAATTGTTGTTTCGCTATGCATATTTTTTGTCACTACTTCGTGCATGGTAGTGGCACCACGGATGGCATAACATCAAGCATGGGCGGAGCTCTACAGTGCTTCCTGGGTATTCCCAGACATACCCAACATTTTTTTTTGCAACGTTACATACAGTATACATATGTATGTATACTCATATGCACAAAAAGTGTTAAGACTTGTTCTCTGTTTTTCCAACTAAAAAAATGCAGCCAAGGAGCCACTGAATCTGGACTCCCCTTGTTTGGACCCAGGCCGACCCCTAAGGCCCACTTAGGCCACACGCCTGCGCACCCCTTCGGCCTTCTCCCAATTCAGCCCCACAACCAGACCACCTCCAATTCTCCATTCAGCACAGGGATGGATACATTTTGCCCGTGGGCAAAACCCGATAGAATATAAATTTAGGTGTGAATTTGTACCCGTGGATAAGGGTGTGAGTTTAATTCTTAACCCGACAGATGTTTTATCATGGGTATGAAAGTCCTACCCGTGCCCGTGAACCCATGTACTCGTATGTGTACTCGTATTATATGTATGTACGTATATTTTATATGTATATGTATATGTGTGTATATATGTGTAGTTATGTGCTCGTGAGTTTATGGCACCTGCAGGTAGCGGGTACGGGTAGTATATTGTACCTGTCGTAGGTAACAGATGTAGATATAGGTTTAACATCACCCTCGCGGATACGGGTTTGTAAACCCTGTATCCGTGGATTTCAAACTCGTTTGCCTTTCCTAATTCAATGGCAATTCCCCAATCCGCCAAGGCTAAACCACATCCATGATCCATCCCTAACTCTAGGCCCTAGCTAGTATCCGGCAGTGGGATGCATGAGTGGCTGAGGGGCGGCCACAGGTCCCTAGCTAAGGGTAGCCAGGGCCCAGGGCGTACAAGCTGATTGGGTGATTCACTCGTTTTTAGTTGAGGTTGAGGATTCAAGTGATTCAGCCAAGGTAAGGATTCAGCAATTCACTTGATCAAGTTGATTTTTGATTCACTAGTTCAGTCAGTTTCTAATTTACTGTCTTCGAAATACAACCTGGTCAATTTTATTGAGCGGGCGTTGTGACCTACATCGTCACCAACCACTTCCAAGTTATTAAGGACAAGTTAAAGCAAAATCAACCACTTCCAAGTCACGATTCAAATGTTTCTTCATAAAAAGTTAGGAGCCTTAAATAATTTTAGTTCAAAAAAAACATAAATAGAATATGATCATAATCCGATCTGACCGTTAAATCTTATAGCGTAAAATCAAAAAAAAAAGCCATTACCACCCCTCCTCTTAGTATTTTATAGGTTCCCATGTATACTAAATTTTGAATCTTGGGTTCAGCTCTTCTTTGTTTCGGGGTTTGAAAATTCTGCCTCAGCCACTGACATCAAGATGGTCATGAAAGTGCAGAAGCGACCTCTTCGGCAACTGAGCGAGTGCTTGGTCTTGAAGCTCAACTGTTTAAACTTTGAAGCAATACAGTACCAGGCTTGTGCGTTTTATATTTTTGATTTACCGCTTCTGAATGAACCAAGTTCTCTGCATGATGCTAATTGCCAGCAGTGTACTGTGTGGAATCTGGTTTGTGGAAAGCCTGCGTACGAGGATGTTGAGAGAAGACGCTTCTTGCCAAAACGGGCTCAGATCTTTGTATTTTGAGAAAGCAACTGCTCTGTTTTGTCCACCCCAATCAATTTCACTTGAGTGGCTGGCTCTCAAGTAAGTATGAACCCCAAAGAAAGGGACACGTATCGCCCAAACTATTGGGACCTAGGAAATTCTGTACAGCGACACAGTCGTGTCGTATACGAAGTTTCTTGAAAAGTCTTTAAAAAAATAACTAAAAAATGTAACAGTATTGGAGGTTGCTGAAAAAAAAGACCCACCTCCAAAAAAACTAAAACCACATGAGAATGTTAATAACTCTCAACATCCTCGTAAATGATATATTTGAACCATATAGAATACTACCGCCAAGCTCAAAAGCACCAGTTTGAAGCCTGTTGACATGAACTTCTCACCAGTATCTTCTCTCCTTTCTCATGTTTGATTATATGTTTGATGGCCAAAAAAAGCTCGCAATCTTCGAGAGATGGAGCAGCACAGCCGTTGGCCATAGCTGTTGTCCATCGCCAGAAGCCATACCCCTAATGGCACACAAAGAATTACCGATGAAGCATGTGTGCCGATGGATTGGGAAAACAACTGCGTCACGGAAATTTGAGGGGGTGGAGGCAAGATTCGGGATGCTGAAAAATTTTGGTGAAAGTTAGGAGAGCTGTTGGATGGGAGATATTTTGGGTATGTTTTAGTGGTCTTTTGGAGCTGCTCTTAAAAAATTATCAAAAAAGATATAAGAGATAGACTCGTCACAAAAAAAAGTCTCTACATGGATACAAATCATCTATTAACTACGTTTATAATTTAGAGGCTCGGAGTTATATCATGTAGTTTTTTAACTATCTTTTATACTATAAAAGTCGATCTAAAGATTTAGGATTGTTCATTGCCCAACTGCCATGCTATCTAATTATTTTCCGATATAGTAAAAGATTTATTAATTGATTATTATCTAATCATTTTTACCGACACGGCAACGGATTCAACGAGGATAGAGGAGGAAACCTAGAAACCGCATCTAAACCACAAAATCGAGTCTTCACACGTAACGAAGGAGGTCCTGTACAGTACACGAAACAAAAACTGGCTCGGCCTCTCATGCCACGGCGTGCACCAGACAAATCTATCGCGATCGTATATTGTGCCATTATAATATAATAATAAAAAGATCACTCTGTTCAGAAGAGGTCACGAGTAATAAATTGGAAGCCCTATTTTAGGACTAAAACATGTGTAAAATCATAGGCCTACCGACCGAGAGTTTAGCCCCGGCAAATCCTAATGACTACTAGGAAAAAGTGTTAACTTCTTGGTGCCTTAATAGAAAATATCGAAGTCGTCAAAAAAAAAACTAGTTTATATATGTTTGTTTTCACATTTATATTGTATATCTTGTTTATGTGCTTGCCTTCTAAACTTACATTGTTAGACTAGTTGATAGTATTAGAATCTAAACTATATAACTTTTTGCCATAGAGATACAACATACCTAGTAAAAGCTTAGATGCATATCTAGATAGTTTTTTTTTGATAGATTTGAACAGATAAAAATTAGAGACCATATAATTTATCCACCTCTTAGACATGACGGTCCCTACAGAGCGAGATCAAGACACTTGAATTCTAAAATAAGATTTTATAATCCAACTACCTACACTGCTACACAAAACTTATTATTATAATATTATAACTATAAACGCAACGATCACCGTAGGAAGGAAAAATCCAAACACCTTCTCATTTTGAACCTAGAATCCACTATCGAAAATCTAAATTCTGGCCATGAGAGTTGACTTCCAATGCACAAATTCATTATGGGACTTCTGGATCGATCCAACGTAGTTGATGAAATGAAGCTCTCAAGTCATCTATACCGGTTTCACATATGTTTTAACAGTCTTGGAAACATTTTTGACCCAGTTTCATCCTGATCCAATCCATCAATTCTATCTCTTCATATTTTTTTTGCCATATATATTATTGTTACATTTATTCATGTGGCTTCTAAGAGACTGAAACCTCTGTCAACGTGGGAGGCTTAGGGCCAGTTTGACATTGCTCCGGCTCCTCCAAAATTGACTCTGGTTCCAACTTCTCTTTAAAAGTAGCTTCTGTAGTTAGTGTTTTTTTAATAAATTATTTGGTAAAACGGCTCCTCTTAGCGTAAGAGAAGGCCAATATAGAGGAGTGAGAGGAGGAGTCGTTAGAAGCCTTGTTTTTTCTTTCTCCGGATTCTTTCTATAAAAATGGCTCTGATTCCTTAGCACTCTTTATTGGGAGCTCTTTTTTAGACTGTTTGGGAGGGCTCCTTAAGAAGCCGGAGGTAGAGCCGGTTTAGGAGTCCGTCTAAACAAACCCTTAAGGCCTTGTTTATTTGTGTCGGATTGCACCCAGAATCGTTTCAGCTAATCAAAGTTTATATAAATTAGAGAAACAATCCGGTTAGGAATCGTTCCAACCCAGCAATCCGACACAAACGAACAAGGCCTAATGGTCCTTATTAGGGCTCTCTACACGATTATTAGAAAATCATAGTTGATTTGGTGAAAACAAGTAATATATACCAACTCATGAGGCTCTGAAAGCAAATTACAAATAATAATTTCATCATTGTTAAAATTTTGTCGACCAAATCTAATCTTTGAAAAATTGAAAGGCATCCGTAAAAGTAGAGTGCGCGTGGGTGTCTATGTACAAACGTATGCGTTGGTAATGCATTTGAAAAGAAGGCAATTGTATTCGTCACATTACAACTAAATCCCACGACGAGGACCCTTTCATTTACGATGCCTATATTCAGGTGCAATTGAACATATTCATACCATGCACAAACCATGTAAAACCATGATTAAGGAGGTATTCGATTTCTAGGACTAATTTTTAGTTCCTATATTTTATTTTAATATCTAAATTACTAAATATGAAAACTAAAATTCTATTTTAGTTTCTGTATTTAACAATTTAGTGGTTAAAATGGAATAAAATAGAAAGACTAAAAATTAGTCTCTAAAAACAAAACATCTCTTAGACTTTGTTTGGATGCTTTAGTATTAATCTCAATCCATAAGTATTGGGATAGATTGAGGTGTATACACCTTAATATATGTGGATTAAGCTCAATGTTAGAATACTCAAACTAGGTCTTAAAATTTTGTTCACTACTCCAGTTGCATAAAACCGCAGAACTAAAGATATTCTAGGGTGAAAACGATTACCCGAGAGCTCATTTTTGTCCGTTCTCAACAGTGGTATAGGCTGCCTTCACGTTGCTTCTTACTTAGATGTTACACCTATTTTGTCGATTACTCTTATCGCTTTTTCCCACGTTGCGCAATACTCCCACCATTTTAATTTATAATTTATTTGATTTTTTTATCCCAAATTTGTTATTAAAAATTCATAATTTTTCCTTATACCATGATATCGTTTAGCCTATAATATACTTTAAATATATCTTTGATTTTTATTTTTTATTAAAAATTTGAATAAGACGAGCTAGTCAAATTTGGTAAAAAAAGTCACATGAATTTTAATTAGGACAGAGGGAGTAAGACTTCTCCGTCTTGGGTTATAGTTTCACATCGATTTTGTCACAAATGCTTGTATTTTGTCGAGGTATAGATGTTAGGTCGTTGTACAAAAATTTTGGTACTTCTTTAGATCCGTGGTAGAGAAAGGGCCTTAGGATTTTACCTTTAGTTCTAGGTTGTGTTTGTTTCAGTTTTTTTTTGCCTATTGTGGTCGTCATAAGCTGCTGCAGACGGCTAAAGGACCAATTTTTCAGCTTGCTTAAGTGAGAATCGCTTTGGTGAAATTATCCAAAATCAACATGAACACGTAATCGGCCGAGTCATCGTGATAGGAGGATTATGTCACTTCCTAGATCCTAACCCATAAACCCCTTCATCTTCCTCTGAACGTAATCTCCTATGATAATTATATTCTTATATAGTCAGATTCTCAGAAAAGCTGGTCTGGAAAAAGCAGAACCAAACAAACCTCTTTTCATCTCAGAATTTAGGACTAATGTAACCATTACTCCCGAAATCAATGGTTAGGATCGCAGTCGACTACCAACTATTGTAGGTCGAACATAAGAGGCGGCGTTTAGTCCTGGTTGATGGTTTCAATCACGACTATAGGCCCCACACGTATTAAGTCCTAATTGGTGTCTTAGTGCGGGACTAAAGGAACATCTTTAACCCTAACGAAGTGAAGCCACCAACCAAAATTAAATGTCTATACTATATATTCATATTTCTTTCTCCTCTAGTGTGAGGCATCCAATAAGTACAATGTTGAAGTCCTCTATTCTTAACCGAGTGAAGAGTTCATGCTCATTTTTTTGAGTGATTTGTGAAGATAATTTCATTTCTCAACCCATACTAGTATCGTATATGTTAGCAACTTTGTTCTCTCGTTTTTTATTACTAGTATACACTACTACAGTAAACTTCTGTACAGGCGGTCCGGTTAGCCTCTACACAGGCGGTTCCAGGAACCGCTTGTGGTGCACCAACTGTGATGTAAAACAACATCACAGGCGGTCAATCGAAAACCGTCTGTGATAGAAACACATCACAGGCGGTCCAGTTTAAAAGAACCGCCTGTGATAGACACACATCACAGGCGGTTTTAAATATAAGTCCGACTGTATTTCAATATACAGATTCCAGATTCATATTTCGATTCCAGATTCATATACAGAATTAATAACAGATTCAACACACAGATTCAAACACATATTCCATACACAGATTCATAATACACAGATTCCATACACAGATTTATACCTAATAAGTTCCATAACAGGTTCCATACACATATTCATCCACATATCAAGTTCCATCATACACAGATTTATACACATATCAAGTTGCATAACAACTCAACATCTCAAAGTTCCATAGACAACTAAACATCTAAAGTTCCTAACTAAATATTTAAACACTGTGTGATATCGTGTACAAACTTAGTTCTGGGAATTGTTGCAAATTTCCATTTGTATTGTAGAATAGCCCTTGTTGATGAAGAACTTCACGGCGCATAAAGTAAAGCAGGTCTTTTACAACCTTAGCCACACCGACGGAAACCATATCTCTTTCTAACCATTCAGCATTGATCTTGGATTTAGGAACCTGCAATGAAAGCAAAAAACAAGCAGTACTAAGAGTAATGTGATGAGCAACAATATAACATAAAAATTGCAACATAGACAATGATAGCGAACTTACATCCTCACGATTGACCATGTAATGAAAGGTGACACGACACCATTCGCATACATAATAACCGCACAGGACAGTACCCGGAGGTTGTTTATCACCATATGGAAATAATGATATTGACAAATTAGGCTTGTCCTCTGGATGTTCGCCGCCAAGACCTTTCCAATAAAAACGGTATGCACTGCATATAAGAATAGCATTGTGAGATTAAGAATACATTTGTTAAGTTGTAATAAGTACAAGTGTGCAATAATAATCATACTTATCTAAAATCTTCAAGAAGTCATTATACGTAGCCTTTTTCATTCTCAGTGAGTCGAAGACCACGACTTTACCGTGCTTTGGAAAGATCATGATACAAATGTAGTGGTCACTATATAGACATAGACGAAAACACATGTTAAGATCACGATTGCCATAATTTATAGTTCAAAACCATGTCGAGAACTTACTTAAAGTGGTGCGGAGATATTATTAAGTCCTTGCCATGTTGTACATGATTATACATGGCTCGTCCAATGTATGCCGCCATTACCTTCATTTTCTTTCTCTGATTCTGTTTGACGGCTTTCTCAAATTCAGCATCATCCAAGTCTTTGTATTCTTCTCCATGTCTCCGAGCAACTTCTTTGTAGCGAGCTTGGGATATCATCAACGGGTCAAGAAACCCTGTCTTAAGTTGTTTCTTCTTATCATCCATGTATTGCATCCTACGTGTAAAAGTGTTAATAGTTAGACTCTCGTTTATGTGTGCGTGTACAAAACTAACAAATATGAAAGTTTAGAGGTACTTACAAGCAAAAGAGGGTTAAGTAGTTGGTTTCCATCCTTTGTCGGTGGTACAACGACCAGAGATCGTCAAAGAATAAATGCCGCACAGGATCTATATTATCATTGCTCCAAAATGCATCTTCTGGCACAACAAATGTGAAGTCCTCGAGTTTGTATTTGTTGCTAGCCACCATGTACCACTCATGCATTCTAATCTCCGGAGTCGACAACTTAGAAAGTTGCACCGTCGTCAAGAACGACCTCCCATTCACAAATTTAGGAGGAACATCCTCCTTGTATATCGAGATATTGGTTTTAAGACGTAATGATTCTCGAGTATGAATCATTCCATCTTCTTCCCATACTTCGAAATTGTCTATTTGGGACCGTGTGCGTACTCCATGAGATGCTGATTCCGCTTTTGATTGATTTGTCATAACTCTCCGCAATTTATGCAGGTAGCGTGCCACTGATTCTGACGGTTTCTTGACATCGTCAGTGGCGATTCGCTGATGAATTTTCTTTGAAATAGTTGGCCCTTCAACATTGGTGTCAACCTTTGCTTCCTTTTTGATGTTTGCGTCGACATTCTGAGGAACAATTTTGTCTACGTCCCCCTCGTCGAGTTCCTTCGCAAGAGGTGATATGAAAGTTTCAACGATTTTTGTGGAGGTCGGTGTCATATTTTCCTGCATCATGGGGTATGGAATGATCAAACTATCTTTCTGTTGCATTGGTGTTGATCGGCTTAAGATCGGCTCATCACCCAACTTGATGTCGCGTCGATGCCAAAGGACCAACTCGTTCATTGCCTCCTGCAAAGTTATGATCCCCTCAACTGGAAAGTCTATCTCCCAATCTTGACAACCACTGTCTGTGATTTCTAGAACTTGGACCACAACATAGTGTGGCGGGACAGGATTATCCTTGTAGTTAACAAGTCCTGGTTTTACCAAACCAGTAGCAGCTTGTTTTGTTTTTGTCCCAGATCGATTGGAATTTTCTGTCCCAATTACTACCAAAACCCAACAAACTACCAACAAGCACTTATAAAGCGAAGAAGCTTATATCTCCCATAGCTCTAGGTGTGCAAAAAATTCATGCATGTTCGAACCATTGTATTCTGTATCGTGGCGATTTTGAGAACGCCTCAAGATGCCCAGTTTGCAATGTCAATCGATACAAGAAGAGCTACAATCAAGATTGTGTAAAAAAATTCCCGAAGAAAAATAAAAACAAGAAATCCACTATTGGACCTGAAAGTGACGATGACACTTTTGATGACATGGATGGGAAAAAGAAGTCAAAGATCCCAGCTTTGGTGATGTGGTATCTTCCAGTAATTGATCGCTTAAAACGTTTGTTCTCAAATCCTAGGGAGGCTGAGCTTATGCGTTGGCATGCTGAAAATCGCAAGCAGAATAACAAATAGATTCGACACCCTGCTGATGCATCACAATGGAAAAATTTCGATCTTATGTATCCTGAGTTTGCCAAAGAAACCAGAAATGTAAGATTTGCTTTGGGTACAGACAGAATGAATCCATTTGGTGAAAAAAGAAGTGTACATAGCACCTAAGCCGTGACTTTAACGATGTACAACCTTCCATCATGGCTGTGTCACAAAAGAAAGTACATTATGTTGACTATTCTTATTCAAGGTCCGAAATCAGCTGGTGTTGATATTGATGTGTTCCTAGAACCTCTTATGGAAGATATGACAAAGCTCTGGAATGAAGGAGTTAGAATATGGGATGAGTATTGCCATGAGTATTTCAACTTAAGAGCAATTATATTTGTTACCATCCATGATTCTCCCGGTGGCGCCACACTATCAGGGCAAAATTCTAAAGGAAAGAATGGTTGTGTAATGTGCGTCGATGGAACTGCTTTCATGTACCTTAAATCATCCAAGAAGTTGGTGTTCATAGGACACAGACGGTTCTTGATGAAGCAGCATAAGTACCGAAAGATGAAAGAGGAATTTAACAATGAGCTAGAAAGTGAAGGTGCACCAAAGCCTTATAGTGGGAAACTTGTTTTTGAAATTGTAAAGAACATTCATGTTGTATTCGGAAAGGGAAAAAACAAAGGAGAAAAGAGAAAGAGAACTGACCCTTCAACTTACACAACTTTCAAGAAGCAATCAATTTTTTTCAAGTACCTCCCATACTGGAAGGATATGGAAATTTGCCACATCATTGATTTGATGCATGTAACAAAGAATGTTTTTGACAGCATCATTGGAACCTTGCTGGGCATGCCGAGTAAGACAAAGGACGGACTTAAATCACGCAATGATCTAGTAGATCTTCAAATCAGACCGGAACTTCATCCAGTGGATAGTGGCAAAGGGAAGCCTTACCTGCCCCCAGCTAGCTACAACTTGTCAGTTGAGGAGAGAACAAAGATTTGCAAATGTTTGCGTGGGGTCAAAGTGCCCACAGGTTTCTCATCCAATATCAGCAAACTAGTCAGGATGAAGGACTTGTCTCTATTTGGCTACAACTCTCATGACTGCCATGTGATGATGACGGTGTTCCTCCCAATTGCGGTAAGAGCCCTCGAAACAGAGCATGTCAAAGTTGTCATCACACGCTTGTGTTACTTTTTCAATGCGGTTTCACAAAAAGTAATAGCTTTAGAAGACTTGGACTATCTAAAGGCATACATCATCGAGACTATGTGCAAGCTTGAAATGTGTTTTCCTCCATCATTTTTTGATATGCAAGTACACCTAATCATACATCTCGTGGATCAGATAAAAATATTAGGGCCACTATATTTACATCATATGTTTCAGTTGGAGCGATACCTGGGAGTATTAAAAGGTTATGTGCGAAACCGCGCTCACCCAGAGGGTTCAATCATGGAGGGATACACTACAGAAGAAGTGATTGAGAGCTGTATAGATTACATCAGTGATGGAACAATGATAGGTGTGCCTGTACCTAAACATGAGGGTAAACTATGTGGGAGAGGGAGAATGGGCAAGAAAACTTTTCGCGTTGAGGATTACAAGCTAGTACATTGTGCTCATGGTAGTGTACTACAACATCTCACGATAGCCGAGCCTTACATAGAGGAACACCTGGATGAGCTTCATAAAGAAAATCAGAACCACACAGAAGACTGGATCATGAGGGAGCACAAACATCGTTTCAGCGAATGGTTAATGGACAAAAACATCCCATTCGGAGACTCTTTGGAAGAGAAAACAATGAAGAATTTGGCTTCTGGGCCATCGTGTTTTGTGACATCATGGCAAGCATATGACATCAATGGGTACACATTCTATACTAAATCAAAAGACATGAAAAGTGTTGCACAAAATAGCGGTGTTCGTATCGATGCTTTTGACCTACATGGACAGAAGACCACATATTTTGGATTCATAGAGGAAATATGGGAACTTGATTATGGCCCAAGCATGAAAATACCCTTATTTAAGTGCCAATGGGTACAACATCCCGTGGGGGTGATAGTGGATAACTACGGACTCACACTGGTAGACTTAAAGAAAGTAGGATATAAAGATGACCCGTGGGTTCTCGCCGAATGTGTTGCACAAGTGTTCTATGTACTCGATCCAGCAGATGAGAAGATGCATGTAGTTATTTCTGGAAAGCAAAAAATTGTTGGAGTTGAGAATGTGGGAGACCAAGATGAGGAATACAATAAGTATGAAGAGATGTTCGTCTTTAACGGTCCAGAGAGAATCAAGCGTGTGGAAAAGAAAATTGATAAGAACTTAAAGCCATACATGCGGAAAAATGGTAGTTCATGAAAAATTGTATGAATCAAATTGTATTTGTTATCATGTATGATCGACTATGAATTGTGGTTGCCAATTAATTTAAAATCTCTCTAGTTATCTATGTGTGCTATTATAATTCATTTAAATTGTATTTCCATATTTTTGTTAAAAAATAAATATTAATTCATTTAAATTGTATTTGCATATTTCTGTTAAAAATTAAAATATTAATTTATTTAAATTGTATTTTCATATTTTCACAATCACAGGCGGTTTTTCCTTAGGGTCCGTTTGTGAAAAAGATAGAGCACCACAGGCGGTCCTAAACAAAAACCGCTTGTGATACTATTACATCACAGGCGTACCGAACCGCCTGGGACATCACAGGCGGTTTTCTAACCGAACCGCCTGTGATGTAAAAAGCCTACCGCTTGTATAGAGCCAAATTGTACTAGTGATAGCTTATTCGATAGTTTATTCATAGATAAATTTATGGTTTTTTTAGATTAGAAACAATGGTGGAGTTTATTTATTTATGCATTTTAAGCTTATATTTACTTGATAGTTTGTGTATGTAGATGTGATTTACTTCTAATAGTATAACTCAATATGAGACTATAGTTTTTATTTTGAGAATGGGAAGTATATGTATGTGTTGGGACTATGCTTCGTCGCCGAAGGTCTTGTAGGAAGAAGCAGCTTCGGCTGAAGCTGTCCGCATGAGATGACCGAAGGATCCTCTTCATGAAGCTTCAGAATTACAAACCGACTTAAAAGTAGAATGACCTTTTAGTCCATAAATGTTTGGGTCGCTGTTGTAATCCCTCGTAAGGGGCATAATTGTAATTCCCCACAAGCTGTGTCCTGTGCCTATAAATAGTGAACAGTATTCCTTTACTGTTCACAGATTCCTGTATTTGCAACCGCATCATTCGGGAACCAATCTTTGCCAAGGCAGAGGTATAACTGTATTCAATGATTAAATATACCGAGTGGATATAATATGATTCGTTTATGATTCATTTACCTTTGATACTCTATATTTTATGTTATCTTATACAATCTATTAAAATTCAATTACGAAGATTTAACCTTCATAATCGTAGTGTCATCAACCTTCGTCCAAGGTCCATTAATCCCCAAGGGAATAATGCTTCGTTGGACGAAGGACATTAACATTTAACATTTTATGTTGCCTTGTTCTTAATTCATAGCATTTGAGAACAAGTCCCCAACATTGGCGCCCACCTCCGGTCAATTCACCTCCACTTTTTGAGCTGATGGCTTCGATTAACGATCAAGCTGGAGTTGCTTCGGCCCCGAAGCTGGTGTTCCCAATAACAGGTGGTTCGTGCTCAGAACCAGCCAACAAAAAGCAGAAGAAAGAGGCGCAGAGAAGGGTACAACATGTTGGAGTACAGGGACCCTTCATCAAGTCAAGATGGTCACACATTCCAATCACCTTGTCCCAAGAGGATCTTCAGCTCAAGGATTTTCCTCATAACGAGGCTATGGTTATTTCTTGCGTTATCAAAGGATTTCTGGTCCACTATGTTTTGGTTGATACAGGCAGTGCAGCTGATATTATATTTGCTAAGGCCTTCAGACAAATGCAAGAGCCAGAAGACAAGATTCATGATGCTACACACCCTCTCTGTGGCTTCGGAGGAAGACAGATTGTAGCACTGGGCAAGATCACCATGCCAGTGACCTTCGGCTTCATCAACAACACCAGAACCGAGCAAGTTGTGTTTGACATTGTTGACATGGAATACCCTTACAATGCAATTATTGGTCGTGGCACCCTCAATGCTTTCGAAGCAATTCTTCATCCTGCTTACCTTTGCATGAAGATACCTTCGGATCAAGGACCCATTGCTATTCATGGAAGTCAGGAAGCTGCCAGAAGGGCTGAGGGAAACTGGACTGACTCAAAAGCAATCCATAACATAGATGGAGCTGAAGCTTGTGAACAGTACAAATTCAGAAGGGAGAAAGCAGCTTCAGCAGATCAGCCGAAGCCCATGCTCTTATGTGAGGACATAGCAGAGCAGAAGGTGCTGTTGGGCTCTCAATTATCCGAAGAACAGGAGAAAACCTTGATAAGGTTTTTGTTCAACAACAAAGATGTTTTTGCATGGTCAGCCAATGATCTTTGCAGAGTTAACAGGGATGTTATTGACGACTCGCTCAATGTTGACCCATCTTTCAGACCCAGAAAGCAGAGGCTTCGGAAAATGTCTGATGACAAAGCCGAAGGCGCTCGTAATGAAGTCAAAAGACTCCTCAGTGCAGGAGTTATCAGAGAAGTAAAGTACCCAGAATGGCTAGCTAACACTGTTATGGTAAAAAAGGCCAATGGCAAATGGCGAATGTGTATCGATTTTACGGATCTCAACAAGGCCTGTCCGAAGGACGAATTCCCATTGCCAAGGATAGACTCCTTAGTTGATGCAGCAGCTTCGTTAGAGCTTATGAGTCTTCTCGATTGTTATTCAGGCTATCATCAAATTTGGATGAAGAAGGAGGATGAGCCGAAGACTAGTTTCATAACCCCTAGTGGAACATATTGTTACCTTCGGATGCCTGAGGGGCTCAAGAACGCTGGAGGAAGTTTCAGTAGAATGACTGCGAAGGTTCTCCAGTCTCAGATAGGCAGAAATGTGCTAACTTATGTTGATGATATCATTGTAAAAAGCACGAAACAGGAAAATCACATTGCTGATTTGCAGGAGACCTTCGCCAGTTTTAGACAAGCTGGTCTTAAGTTGAATCCAGAAAAATGTGTCTTCGGAGTAAAGAAGGGGAAATTTCTTGGATGCTTGGTTTCAACAAAGGGAATCGAAGCTAATCCAAGTAAAATTGAAGCTATACTTCGAATGGAGCCACCAACTACAAAAAAGGGGGCCCAAAGATTGACAGGGAGGCTGGCATCTCTCAATAGATTCATATCCAGATCAGCAGAGAGAAATTTACCATTCTTCGAAGTGCTGAAATCAGCTGAAGTCTTTCAATGGGGACCAAGCCAACAAAAAGCCTTCGAGGAACTGAAGCAATATTTGATAGATTTAACAACATTAACTCCACCAACGCTAGGGGCTCCTTTGTTATTATATGTGGCAGCTTCGCATTCAGCGGTAAGTGCAGCACTTGTCCAGGAGAAGCTTGATGGCCAAGTCAAGAAGCAGGTCCCAGTGTATTTTGTATCTGAAGTTCTTAGTATATCAAAGAAAAATTATACAGAATTGGAGAAGGTGTTATATGCTGTTTTGATGGCATCCAGGAAGCTTCGACATTACTTTCAAGCATACAATATTGTTGTTCCTTCTTCACAACCGTTGAAGGACATTATGAGAAATAGAGAAGCTACTGGACGGATTGGAAAATGGGCTGCAGAGCTCAATGAATTTTGCATTGATTATGTGCATAGATCTTCGATCCAGTCTCAAGCGTTGGCAGATTTCATTGCTGACTGGACGCCAGGGGCTCAGGATGAAGAAACAAATAAAGATGACGAAGTATGGACAGTGTTTTGCGATGGGTCTTGGGGAACCTTCGGAGCAGGAGCAGCCGCTGTGTTGGTCTCACCATCCAAAGTTAAAACTTGTTATGCAGCAAGACTCGATTTTAGTTGTACTAACAATATTACTGAGTACGAAGCCCTGCTTTTGGGCCTTCGGAAGTTAAAAGCAATGGGAATCAGAAGGGCCATTCTTAAAACTGATTCCCAGGTTGTTTCGGGTCATATCGACAAGAGTTGTAAGGCTAAAGATCCGAAGCTTGAAAAATATCTAGACACGGTCCGAAGGATTGAAGCTTCCTTCGAAGGATTTTCTGTCAAAAATATCCCTCGAGGACAAAATGAGCATGCTGATTTGCTAGCTAAGTCAGCAGCACAGGGGCTGCCCTTACCTTCGGATGTGTTCTTCGAAACAATAAAAGCACCTTCAGTGGAACTTCTTGAAAGAGCAGTCCTCAATATATCTCCTGTTTATAGTGAAGACTGGAGAACTGAGATCATCTCTTACCTTCAGGGTAACTTCCTTTCAGATGACGAAACTTATAACAGGAGGATAGAGGCAAGAGCTCGTCCATATGTCATGATAGAAGGGGAATTGTACAAGCATGGAGTTTGTGCTCCATTACTCAAGTGTTTATCTAGAGCCGAAGGCATAGAATTGATGAAAGAAATACATGCAGGCCTATGTGGATCTCACATTGGATCTAGGCCGTTACTTGGAAAAGTTTTCCGTCAAGGGTTTTATTGGCCGAAGGCAGCTTCGGATGCAGCGGAATTAGTTCAAAAGTGCGAAGGTTGTCAGAAATGTGCAAGAGATAAAAAACAACCTTCGTCTCTAACTCAGCTGATACAGCCCATCTGGCCATTGCAAAGGTGGGGCCTTGACTTGTTAGGTCCGTTACCACCGGCTCAAGGAAACTTAAGATATGTTGTAGTGGCTGTGGAATATTTTTCCAAATGGATTGAGGCAAAGCCTTTAGCCACAATAACTTCGGCCACCATTCAAAAGTTTTTCTGGCAGAATATTGTTTGTCGTTTCGGAGTACCAAAGGCCATCACTGTAGATAATGGAACACAGTTCGACTCCGAAGCTTTCAGGGAATTCTGTGATCAAATCGGCACGAAGATCCATTTTGCATCAGTCAGGCATCCGGAGTCAAATGGACTTGTTGAAAGAGCCAATGGCATTATAATGACAGGAATAATGAAGTTAATCTTCAATCAACCCAGGGGGAAGTGGCCAGATCAATTAATCAAAGTGGTATGGAGCCACAACACAACAACATCAAGGTCAACAGGCTTTACTCCATTCAAATTATTGTTTGGTGACGAAGCAATAACTCCGGAGGAGGCTAAAACTGGATCAATAAGGGTAGTAGCTTCGGCAGAATCAGATTCTGAAGCTGATCATTCTGTGGAAAAAGATGCTATAGAAGGGATCAGGCTTCAAGCTGTGGACAACATCAATAAATATCAAGCCGAAACAATCAAATGGCGTGATAGAAAGGTTCAGCTAAAGAATATTGAGCCAGGACATTTGGTGCTTCGGAGAGTGGCTAACCCAGATACAGTGGGCAAGTTGCAGTTGAAATGGGAGGGACCTTTTTTGGTAGTATCTTCGTCAAGACCCGATTCATACAGATTGAAGGATATGGACGGCAACGACATTCCTAGATCTTGGAATGCGGATGAGCTTCGGCGATATTATGTATAACTCGATGTAATTTTTTATATTTTTCTTTCATGGCACCCTTTTCCTTTCTGAAGGGGGAGAAAGGTTTTTAATGGGGCCATCACATGTAATTTCCTTTTTTAGCTCTGTAAGAGCAAAATCCCCCAAAGATGTAAATGTAAAAGCTGAGAACGCACCATCGAGTGCCGAAAGTAAAAGGCGAAGAAGCTCCAAAGACGTTTCTAAGGGAATGCAGAGCTTACAGCGAAAAATAAACGCTGATTCCGCCGAAAGTAAAAGGCGAAGAAGCTCCAAAGACGTTCCTAAGGGAATGCAGAGCTTACAGCGAAAAGTCAACGCTGATTCCGCTGAAGTAAAAGGCGAAGAAGCTCCTAAGGGAGGCTTACAGCGAAAAATCAGCGCTGATATGTGATTGTTTCTAAGGAAATAACGGTTGTGATTATGGCTTCGGATATGTGTTTGGACATTCATTTGCACATCACATTACATCATAACATTTGCATTCATAAACATTCATCCAGGCATATGTAGGATGACCATCATCATAGCATAAGTGGTTGCTTCGGCAAAAAGGAAAAGAACTGAATTTTGTACTTCGTCGTGTACGAAAAGAAGAGCTTCGGAAAAAAGGATAACTTTGCCTTCGGAAAAAAGTTGTTTCTTATGCTTCGCTGTGTACGAAAAGAAGGGAAGGTGTTTTTTCGCCTTCGGCTCAAAAAGATAATTTCGTCCACATCAAAGTGTCTCTTATACATTAATGGAAGGGTAAGAGCATATTACAAGGTATGAACAGAATTCATTAAGAACAGTTTAGTCATATTTACAAAAGTTATTTCAAAAGTTTCTTGAGTTTGTCTACAGTCTACTCCTACTGATCTTCATGAGGCCCCAGCTTCGGCGTCATACTCTTTAAGCATCGGTCTCGGCTTCGTCATCCTACATGAATTAAGTTGTTGTGGGTCAAAACCAAGCTTGAAGGAAAAGGTAAGCACAAGGTATGATTTCTTACTGGTTCAAGATGACTCCGAGCTTCGTCTCCAGCCTTTTCTCGCCCGCCTTTTGTCCATATCATCTTTACAAATCTATTAGAAATGCTTCGGGCGAGGTCAGGAATATCATCTAAAATTGATGGTGATAGAGTGAAATTGGGCCTATTAACAATTTTTCCATGGTCGCAGCCAGCTTTCATAAAAGCTGCAGCAGTGCCCCGAGAAGCTACCCAGGCACAGAAGTCACCGTGCCCGGCTATAACTTCGTCAAGCTCGTCAATTTCACCCTCAATATGTTCAAAGGTCTTTGGTAAATCTTCAGTTGACGGGGTGAACTTCCCACTGCTGGCCCCGACTGAATGGAAGATTTTTCTCAGTCGTTGAATACATTTATTGCTAAACTCCAAACATTTGTCTTGAAGGCTTGCCAATAATTTTTTCAAATCTGAATTTTGTTAGACTTCGGCTTCAAGTTTCGTATTAAGTTCTTGCTTTTCTTTTTCAAACTGTTCAGATTGGCAGAGAAGCTCCGTATTCAATTCTGCTACTTTAGCTTCGACTTCTGCCAAAAAGCTTTCAGTTGTCTGAAGCTCGAAGTTTTTCTTTTCAATAGTAGCTGATTGCTCTTTTATTTTGCTCTCTAAATTTTCAATTATAACCTCGTGTTTTTTGTCTTCTAGATCTTGCTGCATTTTCAAAGCCTTGCTCAACAGCATACTCTGCACGTAAACAACCTTCGTTAGACATGTCTTCATTATTAAAAACAATAAAAGTCAAGGGAAAAGTAGTTCACCTTGAAATTGGAATAAAATAAACTACCAACGATATGTTGGCGTCGGTAGCGGCTAATGTCCGTTTCCAGCTTCGGAAAACCGATACTCTTTGATAGAGTACCGATAACCTTAGCTCCAGTTTGATCCCTGATACAGTCTAATTTTTCATCGTCAATACCCCCGAAGAGGAGTGCTCCTGGTTTATATCCGCAAGATTTGGCATATTCTTTAAGCTCTTCTATTTCGGTTTTTGACAATTCTTGTCCAACTAAATTTTGAAACATGAAGGCTTCGTCCTCTGACGCTTCGTCAGCAATTTCCTTTTCTTTCTCAGACACTGCGGCCATGGCCTCTTCGGCGGCAGTAGTGGCTTCTTCTGTGGCCATGTTTAGCAGCATTTTGTCGATGTGTTCGATTGTGCTCGCCAAATTCAAATCTTCAGTTGAGGTAGCTTCGGTAGCCACGACCTCCGAAGGTGTGACTTCAATATTTGTTACTTCCTCAGCCGCTGGTGTCTTCTGAGCTGAAGCTCTCGGTGGTGTCTTGTCAATGACTTCTGTCACTGCGATGATTCTTTGTCTCTTTGTTTTAGTTGTTTTCTTCGTTTTTTCGGGCTCCTTTTCCTTCTGAAAAAACTTTGTCAGTTGAGGCCCCAATGGACTTAGCTTCGCAGGCAAGGATTCAGTCATTACCTTCAAAATCTCTTCCACGTCAGTGGCAGAGTCTGATGCGGGAGTCTCCTCTTCGTCGGATACTTTTTGCTTTAGAGATGATACTTTCCTCTTCTTCGGAATATTCTTCTTTTTTGGTGGTTCTTTCTCATCTTCATTTACAGCTTCGGCTACCCTTTTCCTTTTCCGGCCTTCGACACCTTTATTCAGATTTTTGTAGTCAGGGTATTCAAAACCCAGGGCGTCCAGCACTCGATTCAGTCTTCGCTTCGGACGGGTACCGAAGGCCGCAGTCATCAACTGATCTTCTTTTTTGGAGTAATTACCGAGTATTTCATTGCACATCATTTCAATTGTGTCCAGCCACTCTTGGCAAGGTGTTTTAAAATATTTCTTAAACTTGTAATAGTAAGGTAACCGCACAAGTTCCCCTTCTTTCTTCTCCCCCTCTAGCTTCGGCATTTCCCATTCTTTTATGGTAGGAAAAACCCTGAAAGCCAAAAACTCTTGAACCAGGTCTCTTGTGCTGATATGCTCCGAAATAATTTTAAACTCAGCCAACGCTTTTTGGGTTGGACCTTCTGGTGTCATGTTGCAATGAGGTCGGGTTTCTCCGAAGATTAGTTCAAGCGGATTCTGCACAAGCTTCTCCTTGTCGTCATCAACCTTGACGTAGAACCATTCCGATTTCCAGCCTGCCGGCCACTTGCTTCGATAGCTGATGACAGGAAACTTTGTGGTTTTCCGATATGCAAAATTATAGCAACCAAAGTTATCATGCAATCCATCTTTTCTAGCCTTTGTCTGATAATGCAGCTCATGAACTCGACAAAAGCTGTCGGCAAACGGCTCCACCGCCTGGCTTCGGAGGGCCCAGATATAGATGCTAAGCCTAACGATGGCGTTAGGAGTCAGCTGATGAAAGTAGATCCCAAACCTCTTCAATACATCTGCAATAATCCCATGCAGGGGGAATCTCAACCCAGCCTTTAGAAAGCTCTTGAAAATGACTATTTCATCCTTCTCTGGTTTCGGCGTAGTTTCTTCCCCCCCCGAAGCGTAGTA
This sequence comes from Zea mays, assembly GCF_902167145.1. Classification (NCBI taxonomy): domain Eukaryota; kingdom Viridiplantae; phylum Streptophyta; class Magnoliopsida; order Poales; family Poaceae; genus Zea; species Zea mays. The sequence continues at coordinate 36,140,208 of NC_050100.1, read as the reverse complement.
GCTTCTTCTGACTTCCACTGAAATAACCCGACTTCACCATCTTGGAGAGATCAGCCTTCGAAACAGTCGACTTTCCGAAGTCCAAGTGGCTGGGCTTACTTGGCATGGCAATACGATAATCATCCTCGGAATCAGTTTCCTCAATGTCTCCTTCTTCTGCTTCGGCAGTTGCCTGTTTCGTTTCAGCGGTGGGGATTTCTTCCGAGATTACCAGTCCAGATCGTTGCATCGCTTCGGAGATGGGAACAGTCTCCGATCCTTCAGCTTCGCTTCCCTCACGCTCAACCCTAGCGGTAGAACGCACTCTGGCCATTTAACTCTGAATTTTTTGGGAACTAAATGCTTTTTCTTCCGAAGCTTTTTCTTCTGATGAAGTAGGCTTCAAACTGGAGCTTCGTCTGATTCTGAGAGTCAAGCTTCGGCTATGGTTAAAAAATTTGGCAGCAAAACAGTGCAAATAGCAATGAATGCTGTGGTAACTTCAAACCTACTCGTCTGTTTATATAGTGATGCAGGTAAGAAGGTGAATCGCCAGGATTTTTACACCAGGCGGATAGCCGCTTGCACTCGCTGCGCGGTGGACCGCAGAGACCAAACAGTAGCTCTGCAAGGTGGGACCGCTACGCGCTCGGAAACCGAATCGTTTCTCGACAACGAGCTCAGGGAAGGTGTTTTTTGGACCTTCGGCTTCCCAAAGCTTAAGAGACTTTTTTCACGGATCAAGCTCGTTACGAAAAACGATCTAGCGCCGCGAAAGGGGCTACTGTTGGGACTATGCTTCGTCGCCGAAGGTCTTGTAGGAAGAAGCAGCTTCGGTTGAAGCTGTCCGCATGAGATGACCGAAGGATCCTCTTCATGAAGCTTCGGAATTACAAACCGACTTAAAAGTAGAATGACCTTTTAGTCCATAAATGTTTGGGTCGCTGTTGTAATCCCTCGTAAGGGGCATAATTGTAATTCCCCACAGGCTGTGTCCTGTGCCTATAAATAGTGAACAATATTCCTTTACTGTTCACGGATTCCTGTATTTGCAACCGCATCATTCGGGAACCAATCTTTGCCAAGGTAGAGGTATAACTGTATTCAATGATTAAATATACCGAGTGGATATAATATGATTCGTTTATGATTCATTTACCTTTGATACTCTATATTTTATGTTATCTTATACAATATATTAAAATTCAATTACGAAGATTTAACCTTCGTAATCGTAGTGTCATCAACCTTCGTCCAAGGTCCATTAATCCCCAAGGGAATAATGCTTCGTTGGACGAAGGACATTAACATTTAACATTTTATGTTGCCTTGTTCTTAATTCATAGCATTTGAGAACAAGTCCCCAACAGTATGTATTTCACTACAATAGAGATTTGATACTAATTGTCTGATGGAAAGCCCCAATCATTGATGAAATCCATGTTGTGTAGATGGTGTTTGTGTCTAGGCCCTTAGCCTTTTTCATGGGGTTCATGAGCGACTGAGGCTAGAGCCCCCTCTTAGTAAGTATGGCATGTCGAAGCAACACATTATGTTGGAGTTCATAGTGAGGAAGGAAGGAATCAACATTGGTTGTATCCTCTACAAGTGTTCAGATCACAATATGAGGTGTTTTGGCCATGTTTTTTATGTTTTATACATAATTTTGTGATGATTTTGATTAAGTTCTTGATTTGCCGTTATAATCAAGTGGGATGGTAGTGGATGTCTTGGCTAGTACTTGGGATGGTAGTGGATGTCCCGACTAGTAATGGGAGGAATAGTATATTAAGCACGTGCAATAATTGGCTAAGGTGATAAATAAGAGTGCACCTATGCATGGAGAGGAGAATCAGAAGAAGCCATCGATGAAGTTGTGATAAAGAATTTGTCTGTTTTTAGTTAGAATTAGACATGAAACTCTTATTTTGTTGAAGTGCATTATAGATTTAGTATATTTAGTGCTATTTTGCGATTGTACAAATTGTATCAAGGCTTGAATCATTTTTTTGATCAATTCACTGTAAGAGGGGTCCCTATAGTATTTTTGTCGGGACCATAATTAGGGATACCCTCAAGGCTCTTAATTCTCAGCTGGTAACCCCCATTAGCATAAAGCTGCAAAAGCCTGATGGGTGCGATTAAGTCAGGGATCGGTCCATTCGAGGGACACGATCACGCCTCGCCCGAGCCTAGCCTCGGACAAGGGCAGTCAACCCCGGAGGATCTCCGCCTCGCCCGAGGCCCCCCTCCAGCGGCTAATGTATTTCCGGCTCGCCCGAGGCCCTGTCTTCGCCAAGAAGCAACATGACCAAATCGCCGCGCCGACCGACCGAATCGCAGGAGCATTGAATGCAAAGGCAGCCTGACGCCTTTATCCTGACGCGCGCCCTTCAGCCGACAGAGCCGAAGTGACCGCCGTCACTTCGCCGCTCCACTGACCGGCCTGATAGAAAGACAGCGCCGCCTGCGCCGCTCCGACTGCGGTGCCACTTGACAGAGTGAGGCTGATAGGAAGTCAGGCCCGGCCGCAGGCACCATGGGAAGCTCCGCTCCGCCCGACCCAGGGCTCGGACTCGGGCTAAGTCCCGGAAGACGGCGAACTCCGCTCCGCCCGACCTAGGGCTCGGACTCGGGCTAAGTCCCGGAAGACGGCGAACTCCGCTCCGCCCGACCCAGGGCTCGGACTCGGGCTAAGTCCCGGAAGATGGCGAACTCCGCTCCGCCCGACCCAGGGCTCGGACTCGGGCTAAGACCCGGAAGACGGCGAAATCCGCTCCGCCCGACCCAGGGCTCGGACTCGGGCTAAGTCCCGGAAGACGGCGAACTCCGCTCCGCCCGACCCAGGGCTCGGACTCGGGCTAAGACCCGGAAGACGGCGAACTCCGCTCCGCCCGACCCAGGGCTCGGACTTGGGCTCAGCCCCAGAAGACGACGAACTCCACTTCGCCCGACCCCAGGGCTCGGACTCCGCCCTGGCCTCAGCCGACGGCCTCCGCCTCGCCCGACCCAGGGGCTCGGACTCGACTTCGGCCACGGAAGACAGACTCGACCTCGGCTTCGGAGGAGCTTCCACATCGCCCAACCTAGGGCGCAGACCAGCCACGTCAACATGAGGCGCCATCATCACCCTACCCCAAGCTGACTCGGGCCACGGGGAACAAGATCGGCGTCCCATCTGGCTCGCTCCGCCAGATAGGCAATGATGGCGCCCCGCATACTCCGTGACGGCGGCGGCTCTCAGCCCCCTTACGGAAGCAAGAGGACGTCAGCAAGGACTCAACAGCTCCGACAGTTGTCCCTCCGCCAGGTTCCAGCGCTCCTCCGACGGCCACGACATCACACCAGCTGGGTGCCAAAATCTCTCCGGCTGCCACAACGGCATGTACTTAGGGCGCTAGCTCTCCTCCGCTAGACACGTAGCACTCTGCTACACCCCCCATTGTACACCTGGATCCTCTCCTTACGCCTATAAAAGGAAGGACCAGGGCCCTCTTAGAGAGGGTTGGCCGCGCGGGGACGAGGACGAGACAGGCGCTCGCGTGAGACCGCTCGCTCCCTCTCCCGCGTGGACGCTTGTAACCCCCTACTGCAAGCGCACCCGACCTGGGCGCGGGACGAACACGAAGGCCGCGGGATTTCCACCTCTCTCACGCCCATCTCCGGCCACCTCACTTCCCCCCTTCGCGCTCGGCCTCGCGCCGACCCATCTGGGCTGGGGCACGTGGCGACATTTCACTCGTCGGCTCAGGGACCCCCCGGTCTCGAAACGCCGACAGTTGGCACGCCAGGTAGGGGCCTGCTGCGTGTTGACGAACAGCTTCCCGTCAAGCTCCAGATGGGCAGTCTCCAGCAACCTCTCCGACCCGGAACGGTGCTCCGTTTCGAGAGCCTTGAGTTCATGTCCCTCGACGGCGGCTACGACATGATACTCCTTCCACCGTCGGATGACCGCGACAATGGCGGCCGATAGCCCGCCCGCCGGCGGCGGAATCGACGACGTCTTCCCCACGTGGTGGAAGAACAACATTCGAGCTCGCCCCGCCCTTTCCCCTACCAACGGAGGAGGAGGCGGGGCAACCAAGGCCAAGCGGGAGGCAGCGCCTCGTCGGCTGTCGAGCGAGTCGACGGCCCCAGCGCCCCAACGGTGGGCGCGTCGGGCATCGACCTCGCGTCTGAGACGAAGGCGAGCGCCGTCTCCCCGCGACACGCCAACTCCGAGCAAACGGACGATGCCGGCATGCTCGCGAAAGGCTTGCTGGACGTCACCCTCGTACCTAAGACGACGGTGCAGTCAGTCCCCGACGTGACTTCATCACCGCCTGTCGACCAAGAGGTACCGACCGATTCCCATCCCACGTCTTTCGGATTCAGCCTTGACCCGCCTAGCGGCTTCGCTTTGGCGGGCGCTCTCATAGAGGCGAGTCCGAACCCTCTGGGGTTTCGTATGCGGTCACCTTGGGACCGGCTGACAGACGTCTCGACCTACGGGCCATCTGGATCCGAGGAAGATGACGAGCCCAGCTTCTGTTGGGATTTCTCTGGACTTGGCAATCCAGTGCCATGCGGGACTTCATGACCGCATGCGACTACTGCCTTTCCGACTGTTCCGACGGTAGCCGCAGCCTCGGCGACGAGGACTGCGGCCCAAGCCGCGAATGTTTCCACGTCGATCTAGGGGGTCCCTTCGAAGGCAACCATCTCGGTATGCCGGAGGACGATGACCTCCCTAGGCCGGTGCCTCGCGTTGACATCCCACGGGAGCTAGCTGTGGTCCCCGTTCAGGCGGGGGGCCATGACCCACAGCCCGAGCAAATCCGCGGGGTGCAGGCCAGGCTCGACGAGGGAGCAGGAGCACTTGAGCCGATCCGCCGGGACGTCGGGCAGGAATGGGCGGGCCAGCCTCCGGCCGGAGAAATACGTCATCTACCCCAGGGCTTCCAGCACCGCATCGCCGGCGATGTCAGGGTCAGGCCGCCACCCGCATCCAGTGGGGTTGGCCAGAACCTGGCTGCAGCAGCGACGCTCCTCCGCGCGATGCCGGAGCCATCAACCACCGAGGGGCGGTGAATCTAGGGAGAGCTCAAGAATCTCCTGGAAGGCGCCGCGGTCTGACGGGCCGAGAGCTCCGCCTCCCGAAGGCAGGGGTACCCCTCGGAACCTCATGTCGCGACTTCCCGATTCATGCGGGAAGCCTCGGTCTACACCGGGCGCACGCGCAACGCAGCGCCTGCGGCCCCGGGTCGCCTCGGCAACGAGCACCATCCCCGCGACAGTCGGGCCCACCTCGACGAGAGGGTGCGCCGAGGCTACCACCCCAGGCGTGGGGGACGCTACGACAGCGGGGAAGATCGGAGTCCCTCGCCCGAACCACCCGGTCCGCAGGCCTTCAGCCAGGCCATACGACGGGCACCGTTCCCGACCCGGTTCCGACCCCCGACTACTATCACAAAGTACTCGGGGGAGACGAGACCGGAACTGTGGCTCGCGGACTACCGTCTGGCCTGCCAATTGGGTGGAACGGACGACGACACCCTCATCATCCGCAACCTCCCCCTATTTCTCTCCGACACCGCCCTGGCCTGGTTGGAGCACCTGCCTCCGCGGCAGATCTCCAACTGGGACGACCTAGTCCAAGCTTTCGCCGGCAATTTCCAGGGCACGTACGTGCGCCCCGGGAATTCCTGGGACCTCCGAAGCTGCCGACAGCAGCCAGGAGAGTCTCTCCAGGACTACATCCGGCGATTCTCGAAGCAGCGCACCGAGCTGCCCAACATCACCGACTCGGATGTCATCGGCGCGTTCCTCGCTGGCACCACCTGCCGCGACCTAGTGAGCAAGCTGGGTCGCAAGACTGAGAGCACCTAGAGGGGGGGGGGTGAATAGGTGATCCTGTAAAACTTAAACTTATAGCCACAGAAACTTGGTTAATCGTTAGCACAATAATTGCCAAGTGGCTAGAGAGGAGTCAAAACACAATAACCACAAGAAATCAATCACAGAGATGACACGGTGGTTATCCCGTGGTTCGGCCAAGTACAAAACTTGCCTACTCCACGTTGTGGCGTCCCAACGGACGAGAGTTGCACTCAACTCCTCTCAAGTGATCCAATGATCAACTTGAATACCACGATGTTCTTCTTTACTTTGATCTTTTCCCGTTTGCGAGGAATCTCCACAACTTGGAGTCTCTTGCCCTTACAATTGAATTTCACAAAGTAGCACAGAGTAAGGGAGGGAAGCAACACACACAAATCCACAGCAAAATGCGCACACACACGGCCAAGAATCGAGCTCAAAAGACTATCTCAAAGTTCTCACTAGAACGGAGCTCGAATCACTGAGAATGACAAACGAATGCGCAAAGACTAAGTGTGGATGATCAAGAATGCTCTAAGGTTGCTTGGTTGTTCTCCTCCATGCGCCTAGGGGTCCCTTTTATAGCCCCAAGGCAGCTAGGAGCCGTTGAGAGCAAATCTGGAAGGCCATCCTTGCCTTCTGTCGTCGGGCGCACCGGACAGTCCGGTGCACACCGGACACTGTCCGGTGCCCGATTTATTTCCTTAAACAGCGCAGCCGACCGTTGCCGACGGTTGAAGATCTGGGAGCCGTTGGCGCACCGGACATGTCCGGTGCACACCGGACAGTCCGGTGCCCCCTTCCGACCGTTGGCTCGGCCACGTGTCCCGCGCAGATCGCGCAGCCGACCGTTGGCCCGGCCGACCGTTGGCTCACCGGACAGTCCGGTGCACACCGGACAGTCCGGTGAATTTTAGCCGTACGCCGTCGGCAAATTCCCGAGAGCGACCACTTCGCCCGAGGCAGCCTGGCGCACCGGACACTGTCCGGTGCACCACCGGACAGTCCGGTGCCCCAGACCGAAACAGCCTCTTGGCTGTACACAGCCAACTCTTCTCTTTTCTTCTTCATTCTGTTTCTGATACTTAGACAAGTATATTAGTACACAAAACCAATGTGCTAAGACTTAGAAACATACCTTTGCTCTTGATTTGCACTTTGTTCATCCATGGGCATAGATTCACATTTAAGCACTTGTGTTGGCACTCAATCACCAAAATACTTTAGAAATGGCCCAAAGGCACATTTCCCTTTCAATCTCCCCCTTTTTGGTGATTTATGCCAACACAACATAAAGCAACTAAAACAAGTGCAAAATCACTTCAAATAAAAACTAAATTTATTTTGATTCAATTTGGCATATATGGATCATCCTTTGCCACCATTTGGTTTGTTTTTGCAAATCAAACACAAAATCCTATCTCTAAGTCAAATCCACTTGTAGAGACACAAAGAGAGGTTTTCCAAAGAAAATTGATTCAAGATTCCAAAAACTCCCCCTTTTTCCCATAATCAACACTTCTCCCCACAAGAGACCAACTTTTGACAAAAGAGACAATGCAAGAGTTTTGACCACACAAAAGCTCTAATCTACTATTTTCAAAATTCTCAAGTGGTAGCTGATCCATCTATTGCTTTGGCCTTTATTTTCTCCCCCTTTGGCATCAAGCACCAAAACGGGATCAATCTTGGCCCTTTAACCCCATTGCCTCACCAAAATCTTCAATTAAGAGCAAATGGCAATAAGAGTTCATGAGATGGACTTGGAATAAGTTACCCTCTCATCGGAGTGCAGTGGAAGTCTTTCATGGTCCAAGTCCACCTTTTCCCTTTCAATTCTCCTTCGAGACTAAATAACGCAAACTCAAGCATATGGTTAGTCTCAAAAGGGTCAAGTTGTAACACAACTCCCCCTAAATATGTGCATCACTTACACAAGGACTTGTGAGGTCCAGGGAATGTTTGTACAACTTGAGCCTCACAATAAGCAACAAAATGCAAAAAAGGAACATGATCATAAGGCATAAACACATGTATGCTACACTTCAATCCAAGTTCCGCGAATCTAAGACATTTAGCTCACTACGCAGCCTGCAAAAGGTCTTCTCATCTAGAGGCTTGGTAAAGATATCGGCTAGCTCGTTCTCGGTGCTAACATGAAACACTTCGATATCTCCCTTTTGCTGGTGGTCTCTCAAAAAGTGATGCCGGATGTCTATGTGCTTTGTGCGGCTGTGCTCAACAGGATTCTCCGCCATGCGGATAGCACTCTCATTATCACATAGGAGTGGGACTTTGCTCAGATTGTAGCCAAAGTCCCGGAGGGTTTGCCTCATCCAAAGTAGTTGTGCGCAACACTGACCTGCGGCAACATACTCGGCCTCAGCGGTGGATAGGGCAACGGAGGTTTGTTTCTTAGATTTCCACGACACCAGGGACCTTCCTAAGAATTGGCACGTCCCTGATGTACTCTTTCTATCGACCTTACATCCAGCATAGTCGGAATCTGAATATCCAATCAAGTCAAAGGTAGACCCCTTTGGATACCAGAGCCCGAAGCAAGACGTAGCAACTAAATATCTAAGGATTCGCTTCACTGCCACTAAGTGACACTCCTTAGGATCGGATTGAAATCTAGCACACATGCATACGCTAAGCATAATGTCCGGTCTACTAGCACATAAATAAAGTAAAGACCCTATCATTGACCGGTATGCTTTTTGATCAACGGACTTACCTCCTTTGTTGAGGTCGGTGTGTCCGTCTGTCCCCATCGGAGTCTTTGCGGGCTTGGCGTCCTTCATCCCAAACCGCTTCAGCAGATCTTGCGTGTACTTCGTTTGAGAGATGAAGGTGCCGTCCTTGAGTTGCTTCACTTGGAACCCAAGGAAGTAGTTCAACTCGCCCATCATCGACATCTCGAATTTCTGCGTCATCACCCTGCTAAACTCTTCACAAGACTTTTTATTAGTTGAACCAAATATTATGTCATCGACATAAATTTGGCACACAAATAAATCACCATCACATGTCTTAGTGAAAAGAGTTGGATCGGCTTTCCCAACCTTAAAAGCATTTGCAATTAAGAAATCTCTAAGGCATTCATACCATGCTCTTGGGGCTTGCCTAAGTCCATAGAGCGCCTTAGAGAGCTTACACACGTGGTCAGGGTACCGTTCATCCTCGAAGCCAAGGGGTTGCTCCACGTACACCTCCTCCTTGATTGGCCCGTTGAGGAAAGCGCTCTTCACATCCATTTGGAACAACCTGAAAGAATGGTGAGCGGCATATGCTAGCAAGATACGAATGGACTCTAGCCTAGCCACAGGAGCAAAGGTCTCCTCAAAGTCCAAACCTGCGACTTGGGCATAACCTTTTGCCACAAGTCGAGCCTTGTTCCTTGTCACCACTCCGTGCTCGTCTTGTTTGTTGCGAAACACCCACTTGGTTCCCACAACATTTTGCTTAGGACGAGGCACCAGCGTCCAAACTTCATTCCTCTTGAAGTTGTTGAGCTCCTCTTGCATGGCCAACACCCAGTCTGGATCTAGCAAGGCCTCTTCTACCCTGAAAGGCTCAATAGAAGAGACAAAGGAGTAGTGTTCACAAAAATTAACTAATCGAGACCGAGTAGTTACTCCCTTGCTAATGTCACCAAGAATTTGGTCGACGGGATGATCCCTTTGAATCATCGCTCGAACTTGGGTTGGAGGTGCCGGTTCCGCTTCTTCCTCCATCACATGATCATCTTGTGCTCCCCCTTGATCACACGCCTCCTGTTGATGAACCTGTTCATCGTCTTGAGTTGGGGAATGCACCATAGTTGAGGAAGAGGGTTGATCTCGTTCATCTTGTTCCTGTGGCCGAACTTCTCCAATCGCCATGGTTCGAATAGCGGCCGTCGGAACATCTTCTTCATCTACATCATCACAATCAACAACTTGCTCTCTTGGAGAGCCATTAGTTTCATCAAATACAACGTCGCTAGAGACTTCAACCAAACCCGATGATTTGTTGAAGACTCTATACGCCTTTGTATTTGAGTCATAACCTAATAAAAACCCTTCTATTGCTTTGGGAGCAAACTTAGAATTTCTACCCTTCTTCACTAGAATGTAGCACTTGCTCCCAAATACACGAAAGTAAGATACATTGGGTTTGTTACCGGTTAGTAGCTCATATGAAGTCTTCCTGAGGAGGCGATGAAGGTAGACCCTGTTGATGGCGTGGCAAGCCGTGTTCACGGCTTCCGACCAAAAACACTCGGGGGTCTTGAATTCACCTAGCATCGTCCTTGCCATATCAATGAGCGTCCTGTTCTTCCTCTCTACCACACCATTTTGTTGTGGTGTGTAGGGAGCGGAGAACTCGTGCTTGATCCCTTCCTCCTCAAGGAATTCTTCCACTTGAAGGTTCTTGAACTCGGACCCGTTGTCGCTTCTTATCTTCTTCACTTTGAGCTCAAACTCATTTTGTGCTCTCCTTAGGAAGCGCTTGAGGGTCCCTTGGGTTTCAGACTTATCCTGCAAAAAGAACACCCAAGTAAAGCGGGAAAAGTCATCAACAATAACTAGACCATACTTACTTCCTCCTATGCTTAGATAGGCGACGGGTCCGAAGAGATCCATATGTAGTAGCTCCAGGGGCCTTGATGTGGTCATCACATTCTTGCTGTGATGTGCTCCTCCCACCTGTTTACCTGCTTGACATGCTGCACAAGGTCTATCTTTTTCGAATTGCACATTAGTTAAACCTATCACGTGTTCTCCCTTTAGAAGCTTGTGAAGGTTCTTCATCCCCACATGTGCTAAGCGGCGATGCCACAGCCAGCCCATGCTAGTCTTAGCTATTAAGCATGCATCTAGACCGGCTTCTTCTTTTGCAAAATCAACTAAATAAAGTTTGTCGTCTAATACACCCTTAAACGCTAGTGAACCATCACTTCTTCTAAAGACAGACACATCTACATTTGTAAATAGACAGTTATATCCCATATTGCATAATTGACTAACCGATAGCAAATTATATCCAAGAGACTCTACTAAAAACACATTAGAGATAGAGTGCTCATTAGAAATTGCAATTTTACCTAACCCTTTTACCTTGCCTTGATTCCCATCACCGAATATAATTGAATCTTGGGAATCCTTATTCTTGACGTAGGAGGTGAACATCTTCTTCTCCCCCGTCATATGGTTTGTGCATCCGCTGTCAATAATCCAGCTTGAACCCCCGGATGCATAAACCTGCAAGGCAAATTTAGGCTTGGGTCTTAGGTACCCAACTCATGTTGGGTCCTACAAGGTTAGTGCAAATATCCTTAGGGACCCAAATGCAAGTTTTGTCTCCCTTGCATTTTGCCCCTAACTTCCTAGCAACTATTTTCCTATCCTTTCTACAAATAGCAAAGGAAGCATTTAAAGCACAATAAATTGTAGAAGGTTCATTCACTACTTTCCTAGGAGCATGAATAATATTCTTTCTAGACACATGATGAGTAGCATTTCTCCCAGACATATTTCTACTATGCATATAGGAAGAACTAGACGCAACCATGGCATGAGAGTCAAAATCATCATAAGCATTATAATTCCTATAAGCATTTCTAGTTTGTCTCCTATCATGATACATAAAAGCATGGTTCTTTTGCACATTACTAGCCATAGGGGCCTTCCCTTTCTCCTTGGCGGGAATGGGAGCCTTATGGCTTGTTAAGTTCTTGGCTTCTCTCTTGAAGCCAAGTCCATCCTTAATTGAGGGATGTCTTCCAATTGTATAGGCATCCCTTGCAAATTTTAACTTGTCAAATTCACTTTTGCTAGTCTTAAGTTGGGCATTAAGACTAGCTAATTCATCATTTAATTTGGAAATTGAAGTTAAATGATTACTACAAGCATCAATATCAACATCCTTACACCTAGTGCAAATTTCAACATGTTCAACACAAGAACTAGATTTGCTAGCTACTTCTAGTTTAGCATTTAAATCATTATTAACACTTTTCAAAGTAGCAATGGTTTCATGACAAGAAGATAATTCACTAGAGAGCACTTCATTCTTTTTGATTTCTAGAGCAAGAGATTTTTGTGCACTAACAAATTTATCATGCTCCTCATATAGAAGATCCTCTTGTTTTTCTAGTAGTCTATTCTTGTCATTCAAAGCATCAATCAACTCATTAATCTTATTAATTTTAGATCTATCTAATCCCTTGAATAAGCATGAGTAATCTATCTCATCATCATCACTAGACTCATCCTCACTTGAAGAAGCATAAGTACTAGTATCATGAGTTCTTACTTTCTTCTCCCTTGCCATGAGGCAAGTGTGACGCTCGTTGGGGAAGAGGGATGACTTGTTGAAGGCGGTGGCGGCGAGTCCTTCATTGTCGGAGTCGGAGGAGGAGCAATCTGAATCCCACTCCTTTGCGATATGTGCCTCGCCCTTGGCCTTCTTGTAATGCTTCTTCTTCTCCCTTTTGTTCCCCTTTTCCTGGTCACTTTCATTATCGGGACAGTTAGCAATGAAATGACCAATCTTACCACATTTGAAGCATGAGCGCTTCTCCTTAGTCTTGGTCTTGCTTGGCTGTCCCTTGCGACCTTTAAGCGCCGTCTTGAAGCGCTTAATGATGAGGGCCATCTCCCCATTATTTAGCCCGGCCGCCTCAACTTGCGCCACCTTGCTTGGTAGTGCTTCCTTGCTCCTCGTTGCCTTGAGAGCAATGGGTTGAGGCTCGTGGATTGGACCGTTCAACGCGTCGTCGACGTATCTCGCCTCCTTGATCATCATCCGCCCGCTTACAAATTTTCCGAGTACCTCCTCGGGCGTCATCGTCGTGTACCTGGGATTCTCACGAATATTGTTTACGAGATGAGGATCAAGAACGGTGAAGGACCTTAGCATTAGGCGGACGACGTCGTGATCCGTCCATCGCGTGCTTCCATAGCTCCTTATCTTGTTGACAAGGGTTTTGAGCCGGTTGTATGTTTGGGTTGGCTCCTCCCCCCTTATCATAGCGAATCTCCCAAGTTCGCCCTCCACCAATTCCATCTTGGTGAGCATGGTGACGTCGTTGCCCTCGTGAGAGATCTTGAGGGTGTCCCATATCTGCTTGGCATTGTCCAAGCCGCTCACCTTATTGTACTCTTCCCTGCACAAAGATGCTAAGAGAACAGTAGTAGCTTGTGCATTTCTATGGATTTGTTCATTTATAAGCATAGGGCTATCCGAGCTATCAAATTTCATTCCATTCTCTACAATCTCCCATATGCTTGGATGGAGAGAGAATAAGTGACTACGCATTTTGTGACTCCAAAATCCGTAGTCCTCCCCATCGAAGTGTGGAGGTTTGCCAAGAGGAATGGAAAGCAAATGCGAATTCGAACTATGTGGAATACGAGAATAATCAAATGAAAAGTTCGAATTGACCGTCTTCCTGTAGTCGTTGTCGTCGTCCTTTTGGGAAGAAGTAGACTCATCGCTATCGTCGTAGTAGACGATCTCCTTGATGCGCCTTGTCTTCTTCTTCTTCCCATCTTTGCGCTTGTGTCCCGAGCCCGAGTCAGTAGGCTTGTCATCCTTCGGCTCGTTGACGAAGGACTCCTTCTCCTTGTCGTTGATCACGATTCCCTTCCCCTTAGGATCCATCTCTTCGGGCGATTAGTCCCTTCTAGAAGAGAACGACTCTGATACCAATTGAGAGCACCTAGAGGGGGGGGGGGTGAATAGGTGATCCTGTAAAACTTAAACTTATAGCCACAGAAACTTGGTTAATCGTTAGCACAATAATTGCCAAGTGGCTAGAGAGGAGTCAAAACACAATAACCACAAGAAATCAATCACAGAGATGACACGGTGGTTATCCCGTGGTTCGGCCAAGTACAAAACTTGCCTACTCCACGTTGTGGCGTCCCAACGGACGAGAGTTGCACTCAACTCCTCTCAAGTGACCCAATGATCAACTTGAATACCACGGTGTTCTTCTTTACTTTGATCTTTTCCCGTTTGCGAGGAATCTCCACAACTTGGAGTCTCTCGCCCTTACAATTGAATTTCACAAAGTAGCACAGAGTAAGGGAGGGAAGCAACACACACAAATCCACAGCAAAATGCGCACACACACGGCCAAGAATCGAGCTCAAAAGACTATCTCAAAGTTCTCACTAGAACGGAGCTCGAATCACTGAGAATGACAAACGAATGCGCAAAGACTGAGTGTGGATGATCAAGAATGCTCTAAGGTTGCTTGGTTGTTCTCCTCCATGCGCCTAGGGGTCCCTTTTATAGCCCCAAGGCAGCTAGGAGCCGTTGAGAGCAAATCTGGAAGGCCATCCTTGCCTTCTGTCGTCGGGCGCACCGGACAGTCCGGTGCACACCGGACACTGTCCGGTGCCCGATTTATTTCCTTAAACAGCGCAGCCGACCGTTGCCGACGGTTGAAGATCTGGGAGCCGTTGGCGGACCGGACATGTCCGGTGCACACCGGACAGTCCGGTGCCCCCTTCCGACCGTTGGCTCAGCCACGTGTCCCGCGCAGATCGCGCAGCCGACCGTTGGCCCGGCCGACCGTTGGCTCACCGGACAGTCCGGTGCACACCGGACAGTCCGGTGAATTTTAGCCGTACGCCGTCGGCAAATTCCCGAGAGCGACCACTTCGCCCGAGGCAGCCTGGCGCACCGGACACTGTCCGGTGCACCACCGGACAGTCCGGTGCCCCAGACCGAAACAGCCTCTTGGCTGTACACAGCCAACTCTTCTCTTTTCTTCTTCATTCTGTTTCTGATACTTAGACAAGTATATTAGTACACAAAACCAATGTGCTAAGACTTAGAAACATACCTTTGCTCTTGATTTGCACTTTGTTCATCCATGGGCATAGATTCACATTTAAGCACTTGTGTTGGCACTCAATCACCAAAATACTTTAGAAATGGCCCAAAGGCACATTTCCCTTTCAAAGACCCCCACCAGGGCGAGCGAGCTGATGGACATCGCCACCAAGTTCGCCTCCGGCCAGGAGGCGGTCGAGGCTATCTTCCGAAAGGACAAGCAGCCCCAGGGATGCCCATCGGAAGATGCCCCCCGAGGCGTCAGCTCAGCGCGGCGCCAAGAAGAAGGGCAAGAAGAAGTCGCAAGCGAAACGCGACGCCGCCGACGCGGACCTTGTCGCCGCTGCCGAGTACAAGAACCCTCGGAAACCCCCCGGAGGTACCAACCTCTTCGACAAGATGCTCAAGGAGCCGTGCCCCTATCACCAAGGGCCCGTCAAGCACACCCTTGAGGAGTGCGTCATGCTTCGGCGCCACTTCCACAGGGCCAGGCCACCCGCGGAGGGTGGCAGGGCCCACGACGATGACAAGAAGGAAGATCACCAGGCAGGAGAGTTCCCCGAGGTCCGCGACTGCTTCATGATCTACGGTGGGCAAGCGGCAAACGCCTCGGCTCGGCACCGCAAGCAAGAGCGCCGGGAGGTCTGTTCGGTGAAGGTGGCGGCGCCAGTCTACCTAGACTGGTCCGACAAGCCCATCACCTTCGACCAAGCCGACCACCCCGACCATGTGCCGAGCCCGGGGAAATACCCACTCGTCGTCGACCCCATCATCGGCGACGTCAGGCTCACCAAGGTCCTCATGGACGGAGGCAGCAGCCTCAACATCATCTACGCCGAGACCATCGGGCTCCTGCGTGTCGATCTGTCCTCGGTCTGGGCAGGCGCTGCGCCTTTCCATGGGATCATCCCCGGGAAGCGCGTCCAGCCCCTCGGACAACTCGACCTTCCCGTCTGCTTCAGAACATCCTCCAACTTCCGAAGGGAGACCCTGACGTTCGAGGTGGTCGGGTTCCGAGGAACCTACCACGCGGTACTGGGGAGGCCATGCTACGCGAAGTTCATGGCCGTCCCCAACTACACCTACCTGAAGCTCAAGATGCCGGGTCCCAACGGGGTCATCACCGTCGGCCCCACGTACAAACACGCGTTCGAATGCGACGTGGAGTGCGTGGAGTATGCCGAGGCCCTCGCCGAGTCCGAGGCCCTCATCGCCGACCTGGAGAGCCTCTCTAAGGAGGTGCCATACGTAAAACGTCATGCCGGCAACTTCGAGCCCGCGGAGACGGTTAAGTCCGTCCCCCTCGACCCCAGCGGCGACGCCTCCAAGCAGATCCGGATCGGCTCCGAGCTCGGTCCCAAATAGGAAGCAGTGCTCGTCGACTTTCTCCGTGCGAACGCCGACGTCTTCGCGTGGAGTCCCTCGGACATGCCCGGCATACCGAGGGATGTCGCCGAGCACTCGCTGGACATCCGAGCCGGAGCCCGACCCGTCAAGCAGCCTCTGCGCCTATTCGACGAAGAAAAGCGCAGAGCCATAGGCGAGGAGATCCACAAGCTAATGACAGCAGGGTTCATCAAAGAGGTATTCCATCCCGAATGGCTTGCCAACCCTGTGCTTGTGAGAAAGAAAGGAGGGAAATGGCAGATGTGTGTAGACTACACTAGTCTAAACAAAGCATGTCCGAAGGTTCCCTACCCTCTGCCTCGCATCGATCAAATCGTGGATTCCACTGCCGGGTGCGAAACCCTGTCTTTCCTCGATGCCTACTCAGGGTATCACCAAATCAGGATGAAGGAGTCCGACCAGCTCGCGACTTCTTTCATCACGCCCTTCGGCATGTACTGCTATGTCACCATGCCGTTTGGCTTGAGGAATGCGGGTGCGACGTACCAGCGGTGCATGAACCATGTGTTCGGCCAACACATTGGCCGGACGATCGAGGCCTACGTCGATGACATCGTAGTCAAGACAAGGAAATCCTCCAACCTCCTTTCCGACCTTGAAGTGACATTCCGATGTCTCAAGGCGAAGGGCGTCAAGCTCAATCCCGAAAAGTGTGTCTTCGGGGTGCCCCGAGGCATGCTCTTGGGGTTTATCGTCTCCGAGCGAGGCATCGAAGCCAACCCGGAGAAGATCGCAGCCATCACCAGCATGGGGCCCATCAAGGACTTGAAAGGCGTATAGAGGGTCATGGGATGTCTTGCGGCTCTGAGCCGCTTCATCTCACGCCTCGGCGAAAGAGGCCTGCCTCTATACCGCCTCTTAAGGAAAGCCGAGTGCTTCACTTGGACCCCTGAGGCCGAGGAAGCCCTCGGGAACCTGAAGGCGCTCCTCACGAAGGCGCCTATCTTGGTGCCCCCAGCTGCCGGAGAAGCCCTCTTGATCTACGTCGCCGCGACCACCCAGGTGGTTAGCGCCGCGATTGTGGTCGAGAGGCAAGAAGAGGGGCATGCGTTGCCCGTTCAGAGGCCAGTCTACTTCGTCGGCGAGGTACTGTCCGAAACCAAGATCCGCTACCCACAAGTTCAGAAGCTGCTGTATGCGGTGATCCTAACACGGCGGAAGTTGCGACACTACTTCGAGTCTCATCCGATAACTGTGGTGTCATCCTTCCCCCTGGGGAGATCATCCAGTGCCGGGAGGCCTCGGGTAGGATTGCAAAATGGGCGGTGGAAATCATGGGCGAGACAATCTCGTTCGCTCCTCGGAAGGCCATCAAGTCCCAGGTCTTGGCGGACTACGTAGCTGAATGGGTCGACACCCAGCTCCCAACAGCTCCGATCCAGCCGGAGCTCTGGACAATGTTCTTCGACGGGTCGCTGATGAAGACAGGAGCTAGCGCAGGCCTACTCTTCATCTCGCCCCTCGGGAAGCACCTACGCTATGTGCTACGCCTCCATTTCCCGGCGTCCAACAATGTGGCCGAGTATGAGGCTCTGGTCAACGGGTTGCGGATCGCCATCGAGCTAGGGGTCCGACGCCTCGACGCTCGCGGTGACTCGCAGCTCGTCATTGACCAAGTCATGAAGAACTCCCACTGCCGCGACCCGAAGATGGAGGCCTATTGCGATGAGGTTCGGCGCCTAGAAGACAAGTTCTACGGGCTTGAGCTCAACCACATCGCCCGGCGCTACAACGAGACTGCGGACGAGCTGGCTAAAATAGCCTTGGGGCGGACAACGGTTCCCCCGGACGTCTTCTCCCGAGACCTGCATCAACCCTCCGTCAAGATCGACGACACGCCCGAGCCCGAGGCACCCTCAGCTCAGCCCGAGGTACCCTCAGCTCCGTCCGAGGCATCCTCGGCTCGGCCCGAGGCGCCCTCGGTTCAGCCCGAGGTACCCTCGGCCCCCGAGGGCGAGACGCTGCACGTCGAGGGGGAGCAAAGCAGGGTCGCGCCTGATCAAAACTGGCAGGCCCCGTACCTACAATATCTCCATCAAGGAGAACTACCCCTCGACCGAGCCGAAGCTTGGCGGTTGGCGCGGCGCGCCAAGTCGTTCGTCTTGCTGGGAGATGGGAAGGAGCTCTACCACCGCAGCCCCTCAGGCATCCTCCAGCGATGCATCTCCATCACCGAAGGTCAGGAACTCCTCCGAGAGATACACTCGGGGGCTTGCGGCTACCACGCAGCACCTCGAGCCCTTGTCAGAAATGCTTTCCAACAAGGTTTCTACTGGCCGACGGCGGTGGCCGACGCCACTAGAATTGTCCGCACCTGCGAAGGGTGTCAGTTCTACGCAAGGCAGACCCACCTGCCCGCTCAGGCTCTGCAGACGATACCCATCACCTGGCCTTTTGCTGTGTGGGGTCTGGACCTCGTCGGCCCCTTGCAGAAGGCACCCGGGGGCTACACGCACCTGTTGGTCGCCGTCGACAAATTCTCCAAGTGGATTGAGGTCCGACCCCTAAACAGCATCAGGTCCGAGCAGGCGGTGGCGTTCTTCACCAACATCATCCATCGTTTCGGGGTCCCGAACTCCATCATCACCGACAATGGCACCCAGTTCACCGGCAGAAAGTTCCTGGACTTCTGTGAGGATCACCACATCCGGGTGGACTGGGCCGCCGTGGCTCATCCCATGACGAATGGGCAAGTAGAGCGTGCCAACGGCATGATTCTACAAGGACTCAAGCCTCGGATCTACAACGACCTCAACAAGTTCGGCAAGCGATGGATGAAGGAACTCCCCTCGGTGGTCTGGAGCCTGAGGACAACACCGAGCCGAGCCACGGGCTTCACGCCGTTCTTTCTAGTCTATGGGGCCGAGGCCATCTTGCCCACAGACTTAGAATACGGTTCCCCGAGGACAAGGGCCTATGCCGACCAAAGCAACCAAGCTAGTCGAGAAGACTCGCTGGACCAGCTGGAAGAGGCTCGGGACATGGCCTTACTACACTCGGCGCGGTACCAACAATCCCTGCGACGCTACCACGCCCGAGGGGTCCGGTCCCGAGACCTCCAGGTGGGCGACCTGGTGCTTCGGCTGCGACAAGACGCCCGAGGGCGGCACAAGCTCACGCCCCCCTGGGAGGGGCCGTTCGTCATCGCCAAGGTTCTGAATCCCGGAACGTACAAGCTGGCCAACAGTCAAGGCGAGGTCTACGGCAATGCTTGGAACATCCAACAGCTACGTCGCTTCTACCCTTAAGATGTTTTCAAGTTGTTCATATACCTCGCTCTTACGCAAAGTTTAGTCATCAAGGAAGGGTCAACCTTGCCTCGGCAAAGTCCGACCCTCCCTCGGGGGCTAAAAGGGGGGAACCCCCTCTGCGTCGAAATTTTTTCCTCGAAAAAAGATCTTTTCTGCCAGAATGTCTTTCGTGCTTTTTGACTACTTCGAAAGTGGATCCTGAGAACGACGGAGTACACGTAAGCAGCCAAGGCTGACTGAGACGAGGGACTCCTACGCCTCCGGGATACGGATACCTCACTCATCACCTTCTGCGATAAGTAACTCACGTTCGGATAAGTGATTCCGCGGACCGAACAAGTCTTCACGCTCGGAAGCTCTTCTGCCGGAGCGATTCTTCTAGCCTTCTCGACTGCGTCGGTGACAGAACCCCATGGACGGGTAAGAGTGCGCGTAAGCGGCAAGGCCGACCGAGCCGAGGGACTCCTACACCTCCGGGATACGGATACCTCACTCATCACCTTCCGTGAGAAGCAACTCTCGCTTGCACAAACAATTCTGTTACCGACAAAAAAGTCTAGATACTCGAAATAAGAGGAAAAGAGACGCAACTTTACAACACGACGAGGGTGTGTTTTGGCCTCGGCGGCCGCAGAAAACACGCGCTACAAGATGATCCGATCCTGCAGGCTCGGATCTTGACACTTGAAGGGAGCAGCAGCACCCTCGGCGTCGACAACACCTTCGGCGAGGTCTGACCTAGCCTCGGACGGCGACGCAGTCCAAGGGTCTCCGCTCTGAAGGACAACGTCATCACCAAGCCCGGGCCGTCGCCGCCAGGGTCTTCTCTGAGAATCTGGCTCGGGCAGGCGGCTCGGCTGGCCATCCCAAGGCCTCGGCCAGCTGTCCCCCGAGGACATCAGCCCGACCTAAGGCCTCGGCAGGTCAATTCCGGCGTCGGTCCCGCTAACGGACGACCCGGCCAGGCTCCGGCCGACCAGGTCTTCTTTCCGAGCCCACTCTGCCTCTGTTCGCGCTGGCACCGCTACCCCTGGCCTCGGCTCATCGAAGAGCGGCCGAGGGGTTCCTTTAACTGAGCAAGAGAAGCCTCGGGCAACAAAGCTGACCGAGCCGAGGGACTCCTACGCCTCCGGGATACGAATACCTCACTCGTCACCTTTACACGGGGCGACTCACGCTTGATGAAGCGGTTCAGACAACCAACAGGTGAGTCTTAGTGCTCGAAAATGAGGAAAAAATACATACATGTTCAGGCCCCGACAGCCGCAATGAACAAAAAACACTGGCATTCAAAGTGCCATTACAAACGGAACTCCGGTTCCACCTCCGCAGGTACGAACAACCCCACTCGATGGGGGGGCCTGCGGAACAACAGAAGACAGACGAACGGCGCGCCGTCGCCCGCTTCGGCAGCGGCGACGACGACGACTTCTGCTCCGGGGGGCCGAACAGCGGCAGCAATGACCTCAGGGCGGATGCTGCTGCCAGGAGGCCCCCGCCCATGCCCAAACTCGTGAGGCAAGGACGGGCAGAAGGCCGTAGAGTTGGAGGTTGGTCCATGGGCGGCCCCGGCTATCTCGTTGGCGGAAGAACCTCTTCCAGCTGCCGTGGCAGAAGCTGGCGTCGAGAGCGGCTCCGAAGCCACTCGGGCCTGAGAGCCAGGCACGCGGCAGCTGCCAGCGCCATGGACGACAACCGCCCTTCCCCCCAATCACTGAGGGAAGGAGCGGGCCACCGCCCACGCAGGGGCCAACCCCAACTCGGCACACTCCCCTCCCCAGCCCTGGTGATGAAAATCCTTGAGGCTGAGGGAGTTGTAGAGGCCGCGGCCCGGTTTGCTTTCCCCCACCGTCAAATTGGAGGTCACCATCTTGGGTGACCGCCGGCGGAGGGGTGCAGCCGGGCCGACTGATGAAAATCCTTGAAGCCAAACGATGGCTGAAAGGTACCAACTCCCACGGAGTTGCGTTCCTCCAACGACGAGGCGGGAAGACGGCGGGTATCCCCCATCCGGGGGCTTGGAAGGTGGAAAGACACGATGCATAAGGGAGCGTGAAGACATGGTCGCCTTCCAAGGGGGTCACCCTCCTTTTAAAGGTGACTCTCCCTACTTGCGTCCCCAGCCGTCGTGGGCTGAGTCTTCTCCAACACGCTCCAAGGTACTCCCCTACGGCGCGGGGGCTGGGTCCCACACGTCATGCAAGCCGGCTCAGAGCAGAAGAAGCCAAACCGCCGTGCGCGGCGCGTGCAACCGCCCACCGGTTACAAGCGGCTCTCCACTTTTGCCCAGACCAGCAGGCGAAAGGGCGGGCAGCCATGCAGGTGGCATGCAACCGCGCCAAGTGGGCGCACTTCTCCGACTCCCAACACGCCCAGCATGGAGGCCCAGGCCCACGCGTCATGCAACCGGCGCGTCGAATGCCTCGTGCATGCACCTGCACCGCCACTCGCGCCACCACCGCGCCTCCTCGACTGCGGAACCAATACCGCGACTTGAGGCGACCCAGCGCACGACCCAGCAGCGCCAGCCTGGCGCGACGGTCAATGCGGCCAAAAATGGGCCGGCAGTAATGGCGGTGGCAGGCGGGCAGGAGCAGCTGTCACGTCGTAAGCCAAGCTTACGTCCCATCCAGGGGCAACGAGAGAACCCTCTCTCACGGCGTGAAGACAACGCGCCCGTGTTCCGTTCCTCGAACGGCTCGCGCACGCGCAACGGCCGCCCCGCGAACCACTCGCCCCGTCGCATTAACTCCACGGCGGGACAGGCGGCGCCTCTAGCAGGAGAAGCGAGCGACGCTTCACCTTCGACATAATGACCGCGTCAAAAAAGGTACGCCGCGTCGTTCGATTTCGTATCCTTTTCCTTTTTTCCTCTTTCTCTCTCTTGCAACAGGGACCGAGAAAGGGGGAAACCCCGAAAAGGATCCTTCCCCGTGAAGGAACCAGGCTCCGAGCCTCCCTACTGATCAGAGGTTCGAAGGCTGGCCCCCCGAAAGGGTTCAACAGCCGCCTCAGAGCGCGTGGGCTCCACACCCACTACTGGTCAGAGGTTCGAAGGCCAGCCCCTCGGAAGGGTTCAACGGTCGCCTCAGGCTATTCGGGCTCCGCGCCCACTACTGATCAGGGGTTCGAAGGCTGGCCCTCGAAGGGTTCACAGCCGCCTCAGACACAGAGCGAGGGATGACCATGGGTACGTTTGATACATAACCGAGGCTCGGGCTACGCTCCCGAGGTACCCTAGGACATTTCCGAGACCAGCGGGAACGATCTTGTAACGGAATCCCATCAGAGGGAGGCATCGAGCCCTCGGACCCCGTCGCCAGGGGACCGGGTCCGGCAGATCACCCACAGGTACTTTTGGGCGCGCCTCCGGGCCTCTAGCCGACCCCTAACGAATGGAGCACGGACGTCCACTCGGATTACCCATCTGCAGCTCACCGGAGACACCATGTTCGGCGCGCACCGAGGGCAACATGGCGCTTTCCCCCCTCCTCCTTGCGGAAAGGCGACGCAGGGGCGTATGTAAAAAAGTCGAGTTTGTCCCTGATCGCCCTCTCGCCCTGTGCAGAGGCTCGGGGGCTGCTCTCGCAAACCCGGCTCCGGCCGAACCGTTGGCAGCGTCAACATACCAGCCCGAGAACTTGGGACCCGACCGTACACCTGGGCTACGGCCAGCTCGCATGAGGGAACGACCAGACCAGCCGAAGCATTACGCGAGGCATTAAGACCTCGGAGGAGTCAAACCACTCCTCCGAGGCCTCGGGGGCTAGACCCGGCGGGTGCGCTCGCGCGCACCCACCAGAACAAAACGCAACCGAGAAAGGCTGGTCCCCTTGCAAAAAAGTGCGACGAAAGCCTCCAAGCGAGTGCTAACACTCCCTTCGAGGCTCGGGGGCTACTGTCGGGGACCATAATTAGGGGTACCCTCAAGGCTCTTAATTCTCAGCTGGTAACCCCCATCAGCATAAAGCTGCAAAGGCCTAATGGGTGCGATTAAGTCAGGGATCGGTCCATTCGAGGGACACGATCACGCCTCGCCCGAGCCTAGCCTCGGACAAGGGCAGCCAACCCTGGAGGATCTCTGCCTCGCCCGAGGCCCCCCTCCAGCGGCTAATGTATTTCCGGCTCGCCCGAGGCCCTGTCTTCGCCAAGAAGCAACCCTGACCAAATCGCCGCACCGACCGACCGAATCGCAGGAGCATTTAATGCAAAGGTAGCCTGACGCCTTTATCCTGACGCGCGTCCTTCAGCCGACAGAGCCGAAGTGACCGCCGTCACTTCGCCGCTCCACTGACCGGCCTGACAGAAAGGCAGCGCCGCCTGCGCCGCTCCGACTGCGGTGCCACTTGACAGAGTGAGGCTGATAGGCAGTCAGGCCCGGCCGCAGGAACCATGGGAAGCTCCGCTCCGCCCGACCCAGGGCTCGGACTCGGGCTAAGTCCCGGAAGACGGCGAACTCCGCTCCGCCCGACCCAGGGCTCGGACTAGGGCTAAGTCCCGGAAGACGGCGAACTCCGCTCCGCCTGACCCAGGGCTCGGACTCGGGCTAAGTCCCGGAAGACGGCAAACTCCGCTCCGCCCGACCCAGGGCTCGGACTCGGGCTAAGACCCGGAAGACGGCGAACTCCGCTCCGCCCGACCCAGGGCTCGGACTCGGGCTAAGTCCCAGAAGACGGCGAACTCCGCTCTGCCCGACCCAGGGCTCGGACTCGGGCTAAGACCCGGAAGACGGCGAACTCCGCTCCGCCCGACCCAGGGCTCGGACTTGGGCTCAGCCCCAGAAGACGACGAACTCCACTTCGCCCGACCCCAGGGCTCGGACTCCGCCCTGGCCTCAGCCGACGGCCTCCGCCTCGCCCGACCCAGGGGCTCGGACTCGACTTCGACCACGGAAGACAGACTCGACCTCGGCTTCGGAGGAGGTTCCACATCGCCCAACCTAGGGCGCAGACCAGCCACGTCAACAGGAGGCGCCATCATCACCCTACCCCAAGCTGACTCGGGCCACGGGGAACAAGACCGGCGTCCCATCTGGCTCGCTCCGCCAGATAGGCAATGATGGCGCCCCGCATACTCCGTGACGGCGGTGGCTCTCAGCCCCCTTACGGAAGCAAGAGGACATCAGCAAGGACTCAACAGCTCCGACAGCTGTCCCTCCGCTAGGCTCCAGTGCTCCTCCGACGGCCACGACATCACACCAGCTGGGTGCCAAAATCTCTCCGGCTGCCATAACGGCATGTACTTAGGGCGCTAGCTCTCCTCTGCTAGACACGTAGCACTCTGCTACACCCCCCATTGTACACCTGGATCCTCTCCTTACGCCTATAAAAGGAAGGACCAGGGCCCTCTTAGAGAGGGTTGGCCGCGCGGGGACGAGGACGAGACAGGCGCTCGCGTGAGACCGCTCGCTCCCTCTCCTGCGTGGACGCTTGTAACCCCCTACTGCAAGCGCACCCGACCTGGGCGCGGGACGAACACGAAGGCCGCGGGATTTCCACCTCTCTCACGCCCATGTCCGGCCACCTCACTTCCCCCCTTCGCGCTCGGCCTCGCGCCGACCCATCTGGGCTGGGGCACGCGGCGACATTTCACTCGTCGGCTCAGGGACCCCCCGGTCTCGAAACGCCGACAATTTTATTCAATAGATTAAAATTACATATTTACACAGATAAGTCGATTACAGATTTCATACCCAGAGTCTAGTGGAATTAGTCATAGTATGTTTCAATTTGTAATAGATGAGGAGCATTCCTTTCTTGAAGATCTCTTTGCAACTTGATGTTGTGGGGGGTATTCTCAAAAATCCACCCATTCCTGTATTTCCAGATGCACCATGGCATTATGATGATGATTTCCAAATTCCAGGGCTTGTTTAGATGTTGTCTTAGTTGGAACACCATGTGTAGATTGGAAGTGTATGGTGGGGTAATCCCAATCAAATTCGAACATCTTCTTGCAAAGTTACATTTTAAGAATAGGTGAGCTAAGCCTTCATCGTTTTGCAATATGCAGTTTTTGCATCTATATGATTCCAATTCCATGTTCCTTCTCCTAAGCATTGATCTTGTGTTTAACCTGTCTTGGAGAAGTAGTTAGAAGAAGAATTTCTATTTAGGTTCGTATTTTGAGGTCCACGTCATCATGAAGATTGGCTGGTGGCTAGGTGTCCCATCATGTGTGTAGGATTTTTTAGAGTAGTATTTCTTTCCCTAGACATAGTCAGGGTCACCAGTGAATTGATGCTTTTGTAGAGCATCATTCAAGAGCTAGAACTGTTGAAATGCTTCCATCTACATAGGCAGCCGGAACATGTCTTAGGATTGTGCGACTATTCTAGCCTATGATAAGGTGATCTCTTTGTAATTTGCATGGGTATAGCTTAGGGTAAGCCTGGCTTTGAATACTATTGTCCCATACGTCATGCCATAACGGTATTGAGCATCCATCTTCAACATGCACTTTGGAGATGTCTTTGTATTTGTGTAGTTTTTTAGGATACTCCACCAAAAGGAGCCTTTTTGCAGTTGAGGATTGTGCCAGATCGGTAGAGGTTGTCCCAGATCAAGTCCACCATGGCAAGTTGTGTCTATTAAAGAACTTGTTGAGGTTTTTTATCAAGAGAGCTTCATTTTGTGCTGAAAGGCTATGGACTCCTAGCACTTGGTTATGTTGCATGTGGTGGGCTTTTGCATTTATATCTACACCGCTCCCCAGACAATGTTTCCTATATTTATCAATTTGTTTGATCACTGTCGTAGGGATCTTGAGTGTGCACTCGTAGAAGGTTGGCAATGTCGAGAATAGTGAGTTAACTAGTTGCAGTTAGCCAACATGAGACATGAACATTAATGTTGATGTCAGTGAACGCTCAAACTTCTATACTAGTGGGATGAATGTTGCTAGGTTTGTGTTGGGACCATGCTTCGTCGCTGAAGGTCCTGCAGGAAGAAACAGCTTCGGCTGAAGCTGTCTGCATGTGATGACCGAAGGTTGCTGTTCATGAAGCTTCGGAACTACAAACCGACTTAAAAGTAGAATGACCTTTTAGTCCATAAGTGTTTGAGTCGTTGTTGTAAACTTTTATGAGAGGCATGATTGTAATTCCTCATAGGCTGTGTTTTGTGCCTATAAATAGTGAACAATATTCCTTTACTGTTCACGCATTCCTGTAATTGCAATCGCATCACTCGGGAATCAATCTTTGCCAAGGCAGAGGTATATATGTATCTAATATTTGAATACATTAAGTTGATATAACATAAAAGTGATGCTATTCATTTATAATTTATTTGTCTTTGATGCTTCGTATTTCATATTATTTTATATAATCTATTAGAGTTCAATTACGAAGATTTAACCTTCGTAATTGTATCGTCTTTAACCTTCGTCCGAAGTTCATTAATCCTTAAAGGAATAATGCTTCATTGGACGAAGGGCATTAACATTTAACATTTTATGTTGCCTTGTTCTTAATTCATAGCATTTGAGAACGAGTCCCCAACATTGGTGCCCACCTCCGGTGAACTCACTTCCACTTTTCTGAGCTAATGGCTTCGTTCAATATTCAAGCTGGAGCTGCTTCGGTTCTGAAGCTGGTACTCCCGATAACGGGCGGTTCATGTTCAGAACCAGCCAACAAGAAACAGAAGAAGGAGGCACAGAGAAGGGTACAACATGTCGGGGTGCAAGGACCCTTCGTCAAGTCAAGATGGTCTCACATTCCTATTA
The DNA here is from genome assembly GCF_902167145.1 of Zea mays. Classification (NCBI taxonomy): domain Eukaryota; kingdom Viridiplantae; phylum Streptophyta; class Magnoliopsida; order Poales; family Poaceae; genus Zea; species Zea mays. Next base: position 36,113,152 of record NC_050100.1, on the reverse strand, counting down.
CCTTTTCCCAAGAGGACCTTCAACTCAAGGATTACCCACACAATGATGCTATGGTTATCTCTTGTGTTATCAAAGGATTTCTGGTCCACAATGTTTTGGTTGATACAGGCAGTGCAGCTGATATCATATTTGCTAAGGCCTTCAGACAGATGCAAGAGCCCGAAGATAAAATTCTTGATGCCACACATCCCCTCTGCGGCTTCGGAGGAAGGCAGATTGTAGCACTCGGTAAAATCTCAATGTCAGTGGCCTTCGGATTCATCAACAACACAAGGACTGAACAAGTTATGTTTGATATCGTTGACATGGAATACCCTTACAATGCAATCATTGGTCGTGGTACTCTTAATGCCTTCGAAGCAATTCTGCATCCAGCTTATCTTTGCATGAAGATACCTTCGGACCAAGGGCCCATTGCTATTCATGGAAGTCAAGAAGCTGCCAGAAGGGCCAAAGGAAATTGGACAGACTCAAAAGCAATCCATAATATAGATGGAACTGAAGCTTGTGAGCAGTACAAGTTCAGAAGGGAAAAAGCTGCTTCGGCTGACCAGCCGAAACCCATGCTCTTGTGTGAGGATATAGCAGAGCAGAAGGTGCTATTGGGATCTCAATTGTCCGAAGAGCAGGAGAAAACCTTGACAAGGTTTTTGTTCAACAATAAAGATGTTTTTGCTTGGTCAGCTAATGATCTTTGCGGAGTTAACAGGGATGTTATTGAGCACTCGCTCAATGTTGATCCATCCTTCAGACCCAGGAAGCAGAGGCTTCAGAAGATGTCTGATGATAAGGTCGAAGGTGCTCGGAATGAAGTGAAATGACTCCTCAGTGCCGGAGTTATTAGAGAGGTAAAATACCCAGAATGGTTGGCTAACACTGTTATGGTGAAGAAGGCCAATGGTAAATGGAGAATGTGCATCGATTTTACTGATCTCAATAAGGCATGTCCGAAGGATGAGTTCCCATTGCCAAGGATAGATTCTCTAGTCGATGCAGCAGCTTCATCAGAACTTATGAGTTTGCTGGATTGCTATTCAGGCTATCATCAAATCTGGATGAAGAAGGAGGATGAACCAAAAACCAGCTTCATAACCCCTAGTGGGACATACTGTTACCTTCGGATGCCTGAAGGGTTTAAGAATGCTGGAGGAAGCTTCAGCAGAATGACAACAAAGGTTCTCCATTCTCAGATAGGCAGGAATGTACTAACTTATGTTGATGATATCATTGTAAAGAGCACGAAGCAGGATAACCACATTGCTGATTTACAAGAGACCTTTGCTAATTTTAGACAGGTTGGTCTAAAGCTGAATCTAGAAAAATGTGTCTTCGGAGTAAAGAAGGGGAAATTTCTTGGTTGCTTAGTTTCAACAAAGGGAATTAAGGCCAACCCAAGTAAAATCGAAGCTATACTTCGAATGGAGCCACCAAGTACAAAAAAGGGGGCTCAAAGATTGACAGGAAGGCTGGCATCTCTCAATAGATTCATATCTAGATCAGCAGAAAGAAACTTACCATTCTTCGAAGTGCTGAAGTCAGCCGAAGTCTTTCAATGGGGACCAATCCAGTAGAAGGCCTTTGAAGAGCTGAAATAGTATTTGATAGATCTGACAACACTAACTCCACCTACGCCAGGGGCTCCTTTGTTATTATATGTGGCAGCTTCGCACTCAGCGGTAAGTGCAGCACTTGTTCAGGAGAAGCTTGAAGGCCAAGTTAAGAGGCAGGCCCCAATATATTTTGTATCCGAGGTTCTTAGTTTGTCAAAGAAAAATTATACAGAGTTGGAGAAGGTACTGTATGCTGTCTTGATGGCCTCCAGGAAGCTTCGGCACTATTTTCAAGCTTACAACATAATTATTCCTTCTTCACAACCTCTGAAGGATATTATGAGGAACCGAGAAGCTACTGGAAGGATTGGAAAATGGGCTGCAGAGCTCAATGAATTTTGTATTGAATATGTTCATAGATCTTCGATTCAGTCCCAGGCGTTAGCAGACTTCATTGCTGACTGGACGCCAGGGGCTCAGGAGGAAGAAACAAATAAAGACGCCGAAGCATGGACAGTGTTTTGCGATGGGTCTTGGGGAACCTTCGGAGCGGGAGCGGCTGCTGTGTTGGTTTCACCTTCCAAAGTTAAAACTTGTTATGCGGCAAAACTTGATTTTAGTTGCACAAATAACATCGCCGAGTATGAATCTCTGCTTTTGGGTCTTCGGAAATTAAAGGCAATGGGAATCAGAAGGGCCATCCTTAAAACTGATTCCCAAGTTATTTCTGGTCATATTAACAAAAGTTACAAAGCAAGAGACCCGAAGCTTGAAAAGTATCTAGATACAGTCCGAAGGATTGAGGCTTCCTTCGAAGGTTTCTCTGTCAAAAATATTCCTCGTGGAGAAAATGAATACGCTGATCTATTGGCTAAGTCAGCAGCCCAGGGGCTGCCTGTACCTTCGAAAGTATTTTTTGAAACAATAAAAGCACCTTCGGTCGAGCTTCTTGAAAGAGCAATCCTTAACATATCCCCTGTTTATAGTGAAGATTGGAGAACTGAGATCATCTCTTTCCTTTAGGGTAATTTTCTTTCAGACGACGAAGCTTATAACAGGAGAATAGAAGCAAGAGCTCGGTCATATGTTATAATAGAAGGGGAGTTATACAAGCGCGGGGTCTGTTCCCCATTACTCAAGTGCTTATCTAGATCCGAAGGTATAGAGTTAATGAAGGACATACATGCAGGTCTGTGTGGATCTCACATTGGATCTAGGCCCTTGCTTGGGAAAGTTTTTCGCCAAGGATTTTATTGGCCAAAGGCAGCTTCGGATGCAACAGATTTAGTTCAAAAGTGCGAAGGTTGTCAGAAATGTGCAAGAGATAAAAAACAACCTTCGTCTTTAACTCAATTAATACAACCCACTTGGCCATTGCAAAGATGGGGTCTGGATTTGCTAGGTCCATTACCACCAGCACAGGGGAACTTAAGATATGTGGTGGTGGCAGTGGAATATTTTTCCAAATGGATTGAGGCGAAGCCCTTAGCCACAATAACTTCATTTACTATTCAAAAGTTTTTCTGGCAAAACATTGTTTGTCGCTTCGGAGTGCCGAAGGCTATCACTGTGGACAATGGGACACAGTTTGATTCTGAAGCCTTTAGGGAATTTTGTAATCAAATCGGCACGAAAATCCATTTTGCATCAGTCCGACACCCAGAATCAAATGGACTTGTTGAAAGAGCCAATGGGATCATAATGACAGGAATAATGAAGTCAATCTTCAATCAGCCGAGGGGAAAGTGGCCAGACGAGTTAATCAAAGTGGTGTGGAGTCATAACTAGGGGTGGGCGTTCGGGTTACCCGAAATTTTCGGGTCGGGTAATTCGGGTTTTTAAAATTTCGGGTTTTGAGAATCGATACCCGAAATTACAACGGGTTTTTCAATACCCGAAAATTCGGGTACCCGGAATTTCGGGTTCGGGTTCGGGTATTCCCGAACTACCCGAACTATTGTGTTGGCTTCATAAAAACACATACATCCTATTAAATTAGTATAAAAATATAGTTTGAATAATGATATACATGGACATATAAAACACAAGCAATCTACAATCACAAGTTATGCACACTTACATATAATTATAGATGTACAAATTAATAATTAAGCATGACATGAGAACATGACACATGAAAGTTCGGGTAATTCGGGTATTTCGGGTACCCGGTTGTGATACCCGAATTACCCGAAATAATTTCGGGTTTTGCATGTTGCTACCCGAAATTCCCGAACAAAATTCGGGTTTCGGATATTTCGGGTTCGGGTTCGGGTTCGGGTATTCCGGGTTCGGGTTTCGGGTTACGGGTTTTTTGCCCAGACCTAGTCATAACACAACCATCTCAAGATCAACAGGCTTTACACCCTTTAAACTATTGTTTGGTGACGAAGCAATAACCCCAGAAGAGGCTAAAACAGGATCAATAAGGACAGTAGCTTCGGCAGAGGGCGAACACGAAGCTGATTGCTCCATAGAAAAAGATGCTATTGAAGGGATCAGACTCCAAGCTGTGGAAAACATCAATAAGTATCAAGCTGAAACAATAAAATGGCGAGATAGAAAGGTCAAGTTGAAGAACATTGAACCAGGACACTTGGTACTTCGAAGAGTAGCTAACCCTGAAACAGTAGGCAAATTACAGCTGAAGTGGGAAGGCCCCTTTTTGGTAGTATCTTCGTCAAGACCTGGTTCCTACAGGTTGAAGGATTTGGACGACAATGACATTCCCAGATCGTGGAATGCGGATGAGCTTCGGAGATATTATGTTTAGTTTGATGTAATTTTTATATTCTTTTTTGTGGCACCCTTTTCCTTTCCAAAGGGGGAGAAAGGTTTTTAATGGGGCCACAACATGTAATTTTTCTTTTCCTTATTTCAATTCTATAAGAGTGATATCCCCCAAAAATGTAAATGTAAAAGCTGAGAACGCACCCTCGAGTGCAAAGAGAAAGAAAAGAAAACAGGGAGAAGCTCAAAAGTCGTTCCTAAGGGAATGCAGAGCTTACAGCGAAAAATAAACGCTGATTCCGCCGAAAGTAAAAGGCGAAGAAGCTCCTAAGGGAGTCTTACAACGAAAAATAAACGCTGATTCCGCTGAAAGTAAAAGGCGAAGAAGCTCCTAAGGGAGGCTTACAGCGAAAAGTCAACGCTGATATACCGAAAAGTAAACGGTGAAGCCGAAAAGTAAACGGCAAAAAGATTTTTATCATTCTTGAGGGGACGAAGGGCTGTGCTTATGGTTTTTTGAACGTGTCCCAATATTCATTTGCACATAACATATCATCATGTCATTTGCATTCATAAACATCCATTTAGACATATATAGAATCATCATCATGCTACACAAAAAAGATAGGTGCTTCAGAAAAAAAGAAAAGATTCGAAGGAAAAATTTTCTATGCTTCGTTGTGTACGAAAAGAAGGGAAGGTGTTTTTTCGCCTTCGACTCAAAAGAGAAGTTTCGTCCACAGCAAAGCAGACTGGATGCGGTTAAAGAAGACATAATATATTACAAGGTATGTACAAATTTACACAAGTTATTCTATATCTATATTACAAGAGTTTCTCCAAGAATTTTTGCAGGTGAGCACAGTATAAGCAATTTTAAGCTTCAGCTAAGGCTTTGTCTTCAGTTTTGTCAAACTTCAGCATTGTCAATCTTCAGCTTCGTCATCCTGTATATATCAAACAACATAGTAAGAAAGATACAAATTTCAAATGAGAAGGTAAAAGTAACAAACATAAGTTTTTTACCGGCTTAAGATGGCTTCGAGCTTTGTCGCCTGCCATTTTCCGCCCGCCACTTACCCAGATCTGGGTCATGAATCTATTCCCGATGCTTCTGGCTAAGCTTGGGATATCTAACAAATCTGAAGCTGACAAGCTGAAGTTTGGTCTGTTCATAATGTTTCCATGTGTGCAGCCAGCCTTCAAAAAAGCAGCAGCTGTGCCCCGAGAAGCTACCAGGGCGCAGAAGTCAGCATGCCCACCAATAACTTCGTCAAGGGCATCAACTTCGCCTTCAATATGTTCTAATGTTCTTGGCAGGTTTTCAGCTGAAGGTGTAAATTTCGAAGAGCTAGCTCCGACAGAGTGAAACACGTCCTTCAGCCGCTGCACACATCGGATGCCGAAGCTTAAGCATTTCTCCTGAAGTTCTGTAAAGGATTTCTGCAAATTTGAGTATTTATCCACTTCAGTCTTCAGGCTTGCTTCAAAATATTTCTTTTCTTGCTCGAATTTTTCTGATTGACGGAGCAATTCATTCTTTAATTTGTCATTTTCAGTTTGGACATCAGCCAAAGAGCCCTCCATGGTCTGAATAATAAAATCCTTCTTTTCTAGTGCACCTTCGTGCTCTTTGACCATGATTTCAAGATCTTGAATTGCGAAGTCTTTCTTTTTCAGATTGGCTTCATGATTTTCAACTTTTTCAGCCAAATCTTGAATGACGGTTTTGTTTTTCTCTTCCTCCAGATCTTGTTGCATCTTCAGAACCTTGCTTAATAATATGCTCTGTCGAAATGATCTTCGTCAGAACACGACCCAAAAAGTTAATAATAATAGTAGTAAAATAATAAAAATATTCGTTACCTTGAAGTTAGCATAAAGCAAACTTCCGGCGATGTGTTGTCGTTGGTAACGGCATAAGTCCGCTTCCAGCTTCGGCAAGCCAATGCTTTTGGAAAGGGTTCTAACAATTTTGGCTTCGGTGCGGTTCCGAAGGCATCTTAATTTCCCTTCGTTGACCCCACCAAAAAGCATAGCCCCTGATTTGTATCCGCAAGATATGGCATATTTTTTCAACTCCTCTTTTTCGGCGTCCGTTAATTCTTGTCCGAGCAAATATTGAAAGTTAAAATCTTCTTCTTCTGAAATTTCATCAATTTGCTCTTTCCCCTTCTCAGTTGCTGTATTCACTGTAGCCACGGTAGCTTCCTCTTCAGCCATTTTCAGCAGTATGTTGTCAATAACCTCAAGTGTGGTTTCCAGGTTCGACTCTTCGGTGGCCCCGGCTTCGGCCCCGGTAGCTTCGGCTTCGCCGGATTCAGCTTCAGCAGTTTTCATTTCAGTAGCTTCGGCTTCGGCAGTTTCAGCAAAAACAATTTTTGACACCGTTGCCGGTGGCGGCGTCTGATGGATCACATCTGTTACTTGAATAATTCTCCGCTTTTTTGGCTTCGCAGGACTTTCTACTGCCGAAGCTGCCTTGTCCTTCTGAAAAAACTTTGTCAGTTCCAGTGCCAGCGGACTTAGCCTGAAACGCAAAGGTTCAGTCATTACCTTCATAATTTCTTCTACTTCAATAGCAGAAGGAGAAGCAGGAGTGTATTCTTCTTGGACCGGCGTTTCCGGCTCTGGGGATGCACTTTTCTCTTTTTTGCCGTAGGCACCTTCGGCTCAGGATTTAACTCTTCAGCGCTAATGTTATCAGAATCTTTCTTTTTCTTTTTTGCTGCCTTGACGACTTCTTCGTCAGTAGTGCTAGCAATCCTTTTTCGCTTCGGGCCCCCAGCATCTCCGCCCAGTCGACCGTAGTCAGCATATTCAAATCCTATGGCATCAAGTACTCTGTTCAACCTTCGTTTCGGCCGAGTGCCGAAGGCCGCTGTCATCAGTTGGTCCTCTTTTTTAGAGTAATTCCCAAGAATTTCATTGCTCATTATTTCAATTGTATCAAGCCATTCTTGGCAGGGTACTTTAAAGTATTTCTTGAACTTATAATGGTAGGGCAGTCGGACGAGTTCCCCCTTTTTCTTTTCCCCTTTAAGCTTCGACATTGTCCACTCTTTCATAGTTGGAAAAACCCTGAAGGCCAGGAATTCTTGCACTAAATCTCTAGTGCCAATATGTTCTGCAATAATTTTGAATTCGCCCAGTGCAGCCCAAGTTGGACCTTCTACTTCCATTCTGCATCGGGGTCTTGTTTCTCCGAAGGTTAGTTCAAGAGGGCTCTGAACCAGCTTCTCTTTGTCTTCGTCAACTTTGACATAAAACCATTCTGATTTCCAGCCTGCCGGCCATTTGCTTCGGTAGCTGATCACGGGAAACTTCGTGGTTTTCCGATAAGCAAAGTTATAGCAACCAAAATTTTCATGCAATCCATCTTTTCTGGCTTTTGTTTGGTAATGCAGCTCATGAACTCGACAGAAGCTGTCGGCAAATGGCTCCACCGCCTGGCTTCGGAGAGCCCAGATATAGACGCTGAGCCTGACAATCGCGTTGGGAGTCAGCTGGTGAAAATAGATGCCAAATCTTTGCAGCACATCAGAGATCATCCTATTTAAGGGAAATCTCAACCCAGCCTTTAGGAAGCTCCTGAAAATGACTATTTCATCCTTTTCTGGCTTCAGGGTAGTTTCTTCCCCCCCGAAGCGAAGTAGCTTCTTCTCATTCTCACTGAAATAACCCGACTTCACCATCTTGGAGAGATCAGCCTTAGAGACAGTCGACTTTCCGAAGTCCAAGTGGCTGGGCTTGCTTGGCACGGCAATATGGTAATCATCATCGGGGTCAGCTTCCTCAATATTTCCTTCTTCTGCTTCGGCAGCAACTTGTTCTGTCTCGGCAACAGTCTGCTCTGTCTCGGCAGTACGGATTCCTTCCGAGGTCACCAGTCCGGATCGTTGCATCGCTTCGGAGATGGGAACAGTCTCCGCTCCTTCGGCTTCGCCTCCCTCACGCTCAACTCTAGCGGTAGAGCGCACTCTGGCCATTTAATTCTGAATTTTTTTTGGGAACTAAAAAACTTTTCCTTCCGAAGTTTTTTCTTCTGACGAAGTACGCTTTAAACTGGAGCTTCGTCTGATTGCGAGAGTCAAGCTTCGGCTATGGTTAAAATTTTTGGCAGCAAAACAGTGCAATAGCAATGAATGCTGTGGTAACTTCACACCTACCCGTCTGTTTATATAGTGCTGCAGGTAAGAAGGCGAATCGTCAGGATTTTTACACCAGGCAAACAACTGCTTACACTCGCTGCGCGGTGGACCACAGAGGCCAAATAGTAACCCTGCAGGGTGGGACCACTACGTGTTCGGAAACTGAATCGTTTCTTGACAACGAGCTCAGGGAAGGTGTTTTTCGGACCTTCGGCTTCCTGAAGCCTAAGAGACTTTTTTCACGGATCAAGCTCGTTACGAAAAACGATCTAGCACCGCGAAGGGGCTACTGTTGGGACCATGCTTCGTCGCCGAAGGTCCTGCAGGAAGAAACAGCTTCGGCTGAAGCTGTCTGCACGTGATGACCGAAGGTTGCTGTTCATGAAGCTTCGGAACTACAAACCGACTTAAAAGTAGAATGACCTTTTAGTCCATAAGTGTTTGAGTCGTTGTTGTAAACTTTTATGAGGGGCATGATTGTAATTCCTCATAGGCTGTGTCTTGTGCCTATAAATAGTGAACAGTATTCCTTTACTGTTCACGCATTCCTGTAATTGCAATCGCATCACTCGGGAATCAATCTTTGCCAAGGCAGAGGTATATATGTATCTAATATTTGAATACATTAAGTTGATATAACATAAAAGTGATGCTATTCATTTATAATTTATTTGTCTTTGATGCTTCGTATTTCATATTATTTTATATAATCTATTAGAGTTCAATTACGAAGATTTAACCTTCGTAATTGTATCGTCTTTAACCTTCGTCCGAAGTTCATTAATCCTTAAAGGAATAATGCTTCATTGGACGAAGGGCATTAACATTTAACATTTTATGTTGCCTTTTCTTAATTCATAGCATTTGAGAACGAGTCCCCAACAGTTTAGGGTTTGATGTGACTCCGTTCTTGTTCCTTCGTAGCAAGGGGTGGCTAGCTAGTGGTAGGGTAATGATGTATCCCTTGTAGCGTAGTCGGTCCGAGGCCAGGCTTGGGCGAGGCGGAGACTTCTCCTGAGGCCGAGGCTGAGGTCGGGCGAGGTTGTGACTCCTCCCGAGGCCGAGGCTGAGGCCGAGGCCCAAGGTCAGGCGAGGCGGAGACCTTCTTCCGAGGCCGAGGCCTGGGGTCGGGCGAGGCGGAGTTCCCTGTTACGCCCGAGGCTGAACTTGGGGGAGGTCGTGACTTACTGTTGTCGGTTTTACCCTGGTGGTTGGCACAGTAGTCGGAACAGGGTGAATAGTGCTGCTTTCCTGTCAGAACGGTCAGTCAAGGGGCAAAGTGGCTGCGGTCACTTCGACCTTGCCGACTGAGGCACGCGTGTTAGGATAAGGTGTCAAGTGATCCCCGCATTAAATGCGCATGCGATATGGTCGGTTGGTAAGGCGATTTGGCCGAGGTCGCTGTACGACAAAGTTTGCCCAAGCTAGGCTTCGGGCGAGCCGAGGGTGCGCCCACTGCCTGAGGAGGCCCTCGGGCGAGGCGTGAATCCGTCTGGGACTACTGTCCTTGCCCGAGGCTAGGCTCAGATGAGGTCGCGTCTCTTGGTAGACGAGGCCTTGAATTAAACCACGCTTTATCAGTCGTGTATGGTTTTGTTCTAAAGATGTTTTCTAGCCAGGTTAAGGAGCATTGGGGGTACCCCTAATTACGGTACCCGACAGTAGCCCTCGAGCCTCGAAGGAAGTGTAGGTACTCGCTTGGAGGTTCTGCTGGATTTCTTGCAAGGGGACCACCTTTTCTCGGTCGTATTTTGTTCCGATGGGTGCGCGCGAGCGCACCCATTGGGTGTAGCCCCTGAGGCCTCGGAGGAGTGGTTTGACTCCTCTGAGGTCTTAATTCTTTCTGTGATGCCTCGGTCAGCCTTGTTGTTCCCTCATGCGGCCTGGTCGTAGCCCGGGTGCACGGTCAGGCTTCAAGTTTTTAAGTTGGTTTGTTGACGTGGTCAACAGTTTGGCCGTAGCCTAGCGCGAGAGCAGCCCCCAAGCCTCTGCACGGAGCGAGAGGACGATCAAGGACCGTCTCGACTTTTATTGTATGCCCCTTCGTCGCCTCTCCGCAAGGAGGAAGGGGGGGGGAAAGCGCCATGTTACCCTCGGAGGGCACCGAACATGGTGTTTCCAGTGAGTTGCTAGCGGGTGATCCGAGTGGACGCCCGAGCCCCGTTCGATAAGGGTCGGCTAGTGGCCCAGAGGCGCGCTCCAAAAGTACCTGTGGGTGATTTGCTGCACCCGGACCCATTCGATAGGGTCCGAGAGATCGGTGCCTCCCTCCGGTGGGATTCCATTACAAATCGTTCCCGCTGGTCTCAGAAATGTCCTAGGGTACCTTGGGAGCGTAGCCCGAGCCTCGGCCATATAACAGACGTACCCAGGGTCATCCCTGACTCTGCATGCTCTGGGCGGCTGTCGAACCCTTCCGAGGGGCCAGCCTTCGAACCCCTGACCACTAAAGGGCTCGGAGCCCGAGTGCTCTGGGGCGGTCGCCGAACCCCGGGGGGCGCAACCTTCGAACCCCTGATCAGTAGGAGGGCTCGGGGCCCGTTTCCTTCGCTGAGAAGGATCATTTTTCGAAATATCGCCTTTCCCGATCCCTGTGGCAAGAGAGAGAGAGAGGAAAAGAAAAAGGATATGAATTTAAATAATGTGGCGCACCTTTTTTGATGTGGTCATCATGACGGAGGTGAAACATCGCCCGCTTCACCTGCCGGAGGTGTCGCTTGCCCTGCCAAGGAGTTAATGCGACGGGACGGGCGATTCGCGGGGTGTCTGTTGCACGTGCGCGAGTTGTTCGAGGAACAGAACGACCGTTTCACCTTCGAGTTTGAATTTCGCGGCGGGTTCGGGCGAAGTTTTGGGTGGATCTCGCTCGAGCCTTTATATACCCAGAAGAGGGGCCGGCGGTGATTCTTTACCCTACCATTTGCGCTTGCCTTCTGCTTTGGTTTCCGCAACCTAAGAGAATAGCCAGAGAAAAGAAAACCGCGCACCTCATCCCCTCTGCCTCCACCACCTCCGTTCGGTGATGGCTGACAAGGTGACCGTCGTTCCGCCGCGTGACCCGTGGCCTTTCTCCACCGTTGCTGTGGAGGATCTAGAGGCCCTTGTTGTCGACGGTTTGCTCCGTCCTCTCTCTGGCGAGCCGCAGCCTAAGTGGATGGCCCCCGGGAGCGAGGCCGACCCGACTCCGCCGCCGGGGTACGTGGTCAGTTTAATCTCCTTCCATGAGCGGGGGTTTGGAGTGCCAGCGAGTCACTTCATGCGGGCGCTCCTGCACTACTGCGGGGTGGAGCTGCACAACTTCAACCCCAACTCCATTGCGCAAGCGGCCATCTTCACGGCGGTTTGCGAGGGTTTTTTGGGGATTGATCCTCACTGGGACCTGTGGACCCATCTCTTCTCCGCGGAGTTCTTCGCCGCGTCGATGGAAGTGAAGAAGGTCCGTATGGCGGTGCGGGCTGGTGGCTGCACCCTCCAGCTGAGGCCGGGGCGCGCGCAGCAGTACATCCCTGCCTCCCTTGTGTCTTCGAACAAGGGGTGGCAGAACCGGTGGTTTTATCTCCGGAACGACGGCGGGATGCTTCCACCATTTTCTCAACGAGTGGTGACCGCCGCCGGCAATAACTGGCGCTAGGGGGCCACGCGCGAGAACCAGGAGAAGCTCCAACCTATTCTGCAGGCCTTACAGAAGTTACGAGATGGGGGGCTTATCGCTGCGGGGGTCATCGCCGCTATCCATTGTCGGAGGGTGCTCCCTTTGGCAGAGCGGCGGCTGCGACTTGCGGAGATGAAGCCGGGGGTCGATTTGGAGGGCTCGCGGATGTCCTCGACCTCCCTCTCCGCCGACGACCTCCTCAAGCGGGTAGCAGGTACGGTAGGGAGGCTGGATGCTGGCGCCCTTAGCCAGCCCGCGATGCGTCCCGACCGTGGGTATGTGTCCCTGGTAAGTGTCCGATCCCCTTCTGTTTTGTGCCGAGTTCTCTATGCCTTTGATTCTTACTGTTGGGATTTTTGTTCGTCCCCAAGGGTTGAGGATTTTTAAACCCGCCCGGCCACCGGTCCCAGAGGACGCGGCGGACCGAGCCGTGCGTAGGCTTGCAGCAAAGAAGGAAAAGGAGAAGAAGGATGCGGAAAAGGCCCGAGCTCGCGAGAGGATGCGAGCTCGGGAAGCCTTGGAGAAGCGTCGTCGGAGGCAGGCGAGGGATGGGCTCCCGTTGGAGTCGTCGCCGGAGACGCCTGACGACGACGATGATGATGATGATGAGGAAGACGACGACATGGCGGCCCAACTTGGCCTCAGCCCGGACCCGAGGCTGGGCCAAGGGTCGCCGAGCCAGCCTCCAAGTGGGCTGGCACCATCAGTGCCTGGGGCTGGGACACCAAGGTCCCGGTCCGAGGAGCAGAGGCAGGCCGGGGGGGTACTTGACCCCTTGGCCGAGATAATTGGGGTGACTCCGGGGAGTCAGGCCGATCCGCCTGTCCCCCAAGAACAAGCGCCCGTGCCGGCTGTACAGGAGGTTGGTCCCCCGGTCGTTGTGACGACGCCTGGGAGGGCTGCCCCTTCGGTGCCCCGGGCGCCCGAGGCAGAAGCGGCGCCGAAGCCGGCAGCGGGGCAACCGTCGGCAGCGCCTGCGGAGACCGTGGCCCGAGGGGCCTCCCAGCAGGCACTATTGGCCTTGCCCCGGAGCGGGTAAGTATCTGAGGATACCTCTGTTTTGGTTTTTTCGCTGTGTGTCTTGAACTTGCCGTCTCTCTCTTTCAGCAAGCGAAGGCAAGGCTTGGCTGGTCTGGCCCCCACGAAGGACCTTAAGACGAAGCCGGCTTCGGCGGCCGGTGCTGCGGCGCACCATGCCGGTTGGTTGGCCTCCGCACAAGGCGCCCTCCGGCGGGGGCCCCAGGCGGCGTGAGTTGCCATGGGGCAAGCCTCCCCGGCTGACCCCCCTGCCGGAGCGGCCATCATGCCGAGGGAGGCCGCTGACGCGGCCGTGGCCTCGAGCCTGGCTGACTTGTTGCCGGCGCCAGCATCGACTCCTACCGGGGCCATTGCTGATTCGCCCGCGGAGCCGCCCGTCGCCGCCGACGTCGAGATGGTTGAGGCGCCACCGCCCGTGGTCATCTCCGACCTCCCCGTTCTCGGCGATGAGGAGAGGGCGGCCGTCGTTGCCGAGGTCGGTAATCGGAGGCCTGCCACCTTAGCCAAGGGGAGGCCCAGTACGTCGACTACGGCGGTGCCAGATGCATCGACTGCAGGGGGACCTGACGCCTTGGTCGAGGGGCGCGCAGAACCGTGGCCCATCTTGGGGAGCAGCGGCCTTATCCCCGCGTAGCTCAACCCCAATGAGTGGTGTGGGCAGCCGCTCCTGTTCTGGAGCCGCGCCACCTCGGACTCGGAACCCCTCCTCTCCCTCAACGATGAGCTGGAGGAGAGGTCTCGGAATAATTTTCGTGAGTATACCGAGGCGGCGATGAGGTCGCTTCGGTCGACCATGGAGATCCTTTCCAGGGACGTTCCCAGGGTCTTCCAGGTAAGGATTTAGATGTACATCTTGCGTGACCAGGGCATTCTTTGTAATATCATGTTTTCCTTCCTTAGGAACTTGCGGACGTGAGCACCACCAAGTCGCTGTTCATCCGCCACGAGAGCGATGTCTGGGATTCGCTGCGGTCCCATCGGGCCGCGCTTACCGAGGCCAATGAGCGCCTCGCCCAACGGAGCGCCGAGGTGGCGGACCTTCGGCTACTCTGCGATGAGCTAAAGTCGGAGGCAGCGGTGGCGCGGACGGAGGCGGCGTCGGCACGAGCGGAGGCTTCGTCGGCCCGGGAGCAGGTGGCTTCCCAGGCCGAGGAGATGCAGCAGCGGCAGCTGGAGCTTGGCCAGGTCACCAGTGAGCAGGACCAATCCCGGAGCCAAGCTGCCGAGGCCGTGAGCCGGGCTGAGGCCCTTAGGGGTCAGTTGGCTGAGGCTACGGAGCAGCTAGCCGAGGCATCCGCTCGGGCCGGGACCCTTGCGAAGAACCTGGCCGTGGCCGTCGGGACTGCTTAGTCCGCCCAAGCTGTGGCCGCACAGCAGCGTGCCCGGGCCGAAGGTCTGTCTTGTCCGCATCGTGATTTTGTTTTTGTCTCCATTCTTCTCCTTATGTCTGAAGAATTTTGTCTGGCTGCCTGCAGGGTTCGAGACGGCTCTTAACGAGTCCGTCAAGAACTGCAAGGCGCTTGCCCAGGCGGCTGAGCAGAAGGAGGCCGACCGCGTGGCCATGTCCGAGGCTAGCTCGGCCTTTTGCCGGGCCTTCAACCTCGATGACGTCCCCTCGAGCAGCTCCCCCCCCCCAGAGTCACCTGCGGGCCTTGGGCAGCCATGTGCGCAACAGACTCCGCGGGGTGCTACACCATGACGTTAGGCGGCCCTTCATCGTGCTCGCTTCCCACTATGACGTGGATCTAGAGCGGGTCAGCGAGGGGTACTGCTTACCCGACGAAGAGGAGGCTGCCTTAGCCGAGGTCTAGAGGTTTGACGCGGCTGTCGAGGGCCTAAGCGAGGCGCTGGCTTCCTCCTTTGAGGTGGAGTTCCTCCCGCCCGTGTCGCCGTCTGAGGCTGGGCCAGATCCTGCCGAGGGTGGGAACGACGCCGAGGGTGCTGCTCCTCCCCCTGCCGATGTCTGAGCCTGCAGGAACAGTTTGTTTTAAGTTGCGTATGTTTTTTGTGGACGCTGAGGCCTAAACATTTTTATTGTCAGATTATAAAGTTGTGTTTTCTTTCCTCTCGTTTCGAGCGTTAAGACTTGTTCGGTAGCAGAATCCCTTGTCCGAGCGTGAGTTACTTTTCGCGGAAGGTGATGAGTGAGGTATCCGTATCCCGGAGGCGTAGGAGTCCCTCGGCTCGGTCGGCCTTGCCGTTTCAGTGTTCCTCTCGTAGTTTTTAGGATTCCGCTATCGATATAGTCGAAAAGCACGAAAGTCGTTTTGGTAGAAAACTTTTCTGAGGAAAGTTTTGACGCAGAGGGGGTTCCCCCTTCTAGCCCCTGAGGGAGGGTCGGGCTTTGCCGAGGCAAGGCTGATCCTTCCTTGATGGTTAGACTTTATTTATATATGTAAAGAAAGCGAGATACATGAACGACTTGAAACATTTTAAAGGTAGAAGCGACGTAGCTGTTGGATGTTCCAAGCGTTGATGTAGACCTTGCCTTGATCGTTGGCCAGCTTGTACGTCCCGAGCTTCAAAATCTTGGCGATGATGAACGGCCCTTCCCAGGGAGGAGTGAGCTTGTTGCGCCCTCGGGCGTCTTGTCGCAGCTGAATTACCAAGTCTCCCACTTGGAAGTCTCGGGGCCGAACCCTTCGGGCGTGGTAGCGTCACAGGGACTGCTGATACCGCGCCGAGTGTAGTAAGGCCACGTTCTGAGCCTCTTCCAGCTGGTCCAATGAATCTTCTCAGCTGGTCTGGTTGCTTTGGTCGTCGTAAGCCTTTGTCCTCGGGGAACTGTATTCTAAGTCTGTTGGTAGGATGGCCTCGGCCCCATAGACTAGAAAAAACGACGAGAAACCCGTGGCCCGGCTCGGTGTCGTCCTCAGACTCCAAAGCACCGAGGGTAGTTCTTTTATCCACCGCTTGCCAAACTTGTTGAGGTCGTTCTAGATCCTCGGTTTTAGTCCCTGCAAAATCATACCGTTGACGCGCTCCACCTGCCCATTTGCCATTAGGTGAGCTACAGCGGCCCAGTCCACACAGATGTGGTGGTCTTCGCAGAAGTCCAGGAACTTCTTCCTAGTGAACTGCGTGCCATTGTCGGTGATGATGGAGTTTGGGACCCCAAAGCGATGGACGATATTTGTGAAGAACGCCACCGCCTGCTCGAACCCGATGCTAGTTAAGGGTCGGACCTCGATCCACTTGGAGAATTTGTCGATGGCGACTAGCAGGTGCGTGAAGCCCCCGAGTGCCTTCTGCAAGGGACCGACGAGGTCCAGACCCCATACGGCAAACAACCAAGTGATAGGTATTGTCTGTAGGGCTTGAGCGGGCAGGTGCGTCTGTCTCGCGTAGAATTGACATCCTCGACAGGACCGTACAATTCTAGTGGCGTCGACCACCGCGGTCGGCCAGTAGAAACCTTGTCGAAAAGCGTTTCCCACGAGGGCTCGAGGTGTCGCATGGTGACCGCAAGCCCCCGAGTGTATTTCTTGTAACAACTCTTGTCCTTGGGTGACGGATATGCATCGTTGGAGAATGCCTGAGGGGCTGTGATGGTACAACTCTTTTTCATCACCCAGTAAAACGAACGACTTGGCGCGCCGAGCCAGTCGCCGAGCTTCGGCCTTGTCAGGGGCAGCTCTCCTCGGAGGAGATATTCCAGGTACGGGGTCTGCCAGTTCGGGTTTGGCGTAACCCTATTCTGCTCTCCCTCGACGTGCAAGGCCTCACCCTCGGCGGCCGAGGTCTCCTCGGGTTCGGGCGTGTCGTCGATTTTGACGGATGGTTGATATATGTCCCTAGAGAAGACGTTCGGGGGAACCGTCGTCCGCCCCGATGCTATTTTTGCCAGCTCATTCGCGGTCTCGTTGTACCGTTGAGCAACATGGTTGAGTTCCAGCCCGTGGAACTTATCTTCCAAGCGCCAAACTTCTCGCAATAGGCCTCCATTTTTCGATCGCGGCAGTGGGAGTTCTTCATGATCTGGTCAATGACGAGCTGCGAGTCACCACGAGCGTCGAGGCGCCGAACCCCTAGCTCGACGGCGATGCGCAATCCATTAACCAAGGCCTCATACTCGGCCATGTTGTTTGACGCCGGAAAATGGAGGCGTAGTACGTAGCGCACATGTTTCCCGAGGGGTGAAATGAAGAGCAGGTCAGCACCTGCTCTGGATTTCATAAGAGACCCATCGAAGTACATGGTCCAAAGTTCGGCCTGGATTGGAGCTGTCGGTAATTGGGTGTCGACCCATTTAGCCAGGAAGTCTGCCAAGACTTGAGATTTTATGGCCTCCTGAGGGGCGAATGAAAGTGTTTCACCCATGAGCTCCACTGCCCATTTTCCTATCCTACCCGAGGCCTCTCGGCACTGGATGATCTCTCCCAAGGGGAAGGATGACACCACAGTCACCGGATGAGACTTGAAGTAGTGTTGCAACTTTCGCCGTGTCAGAACCACTGTGTACAGTAGCTTCTGGATTTGTGGGTAGCGGCTCTTAGTCTCGGATAGCACCTCGCTGATGAAGTAGACCGGCCTCTGGATGAGCAGTGCATGCCCTTCTTCTCGTCTCTCAACTACGATCGCGGCGCTGACCACCTGAGTGGTTGCGGCTATGTAGATCAAGAGGGCTTCTCCCGCAGCGGGGGGCACCAAGATGGGCGCATTAGTAAGGAGTGCCTTTAAGTTTCCGAGGGCTTCTTCGGCCTCGGGGGTCCAAGTGAAGCACTCGGCCTTCCTTAAGAGGCGGTACAAGGGCAATCCTTTCTCGCCGAGGCACGAGATGAAGCGGCTCAGAGCCGCAAGGCATCCCATGACCCTTTGTACTCCTTTTAAATCTTTGATGGGCCCCATGTTGGTGATGGCTGCGATTTTTTCCGAGTTGGCCTCGATACCTCGTTCGGAGACGATGAATCCTAGGAGCATGCCTCGGGGGACTCCGAAGACACACTTCTTGGGATCGAGCTTTACGCCCTTTGCACGCAGGCACCCAAAAGTTACTTCGAGGTCGGAGAGGAGGTCGGAGGCCTTCCTTGTTTTGACAACGATGTCATCGACATAAGCCTCGACTGTTCTGCCGATGTGCTCTCCGAACACATGATTCATGCACCTTTGGTAGGTTGCACCTGCATTCCTCAAGCCAAATGGCATAGTAGTATAACAATACATGCCAAAAGGTGTGATAAAAGAAGTCGCGAGCTGGTCGGACTCTTTCATCTTGATTTGGTGATAGCCTGAATAGGCGTCGAGGAATGAAAGGGTTTCACACCCAGCAGTGGAGTCCACAATTTGATCGATGCGAGGCAGAGGGTAGGGAACCTTTGGACATGCTTTGTTTAAACCAGTGTAGTCTACGCACATCCTCCATTTCCCACCTTTTTTCTTTACAAGCACAGGGTTAGCT
Organism: Zea mays; assembly: GCF_902167145.1. Classification (NCBI taxonomy): domain Eukaryota; kingdom Viridiplantae; phylum Streptophyta; class Magnoliopsida; order Poales; family Poaceae; genus Zea; species Zea mays. The sequence continues at coordinate 36,094,633 of NC_050100.1, read as the reverse complement.
AACCATTCTGGATGGAATACCTCTTTGATGAACCCTGCAGCTATTAGCTTGTGGACCTCCTCGCCTATGGCCCTGCGCTTTTCTTCGTCAAAGCGGCGCAGGGGCTGCTTCACGGGTCGGACACCGGCTCGGATGTCCAGCGAGTGCTCGGCAACATCCCTCGGTATGTCGGGCATGTCCGAGGGACTCCACGCAAAAACTTCGGCGTTTGCGCGGAGAAAGTCGACGAGCACTGCTTCCTATTTGGGGTCAAGCTCGGAGCCGATCCTGACTTTCTTGTCGGCGTCGTTGCTGGGGTCGAGAGGGACAGACTTAACTGCCTCGGCTGGTTCGAAGTTGCCGACGTGGCGCTTCGCATCGGGCGCCTCTTTGGAGAGCCAATCCAAGTCGGCGATGAGGGCCTCAGACTCAGCGATGGCCTCAGCGTACTCCACGCATTCCACGTCGCACTCGTAAGCGTGGCGGTACATGGATCCGACGGTGATGATTCCGTTGGGGCCTGGCATCTTGAGCTTGAGGTACGTGTAGTTGGGGACGACCATGAACTTGGCGTAGCACGATCTTCCCAGCACCGCGTGATAGGTCCCTCGGAACCCGACCACCTCGAACATGAGGGTTTCCTTTCGGAAGTTGGAGGGAGTTCCGAAGCAGATGGGTAAATCAAGTTGCCCAAGGGGCAGGATGCGCTTACCGGGGACGATCCCGTGAAAAGGTGTTGCACCGGCCCGAATCATGGATAGATCTACCCCCAAGAGCCCTAGGGTCTCGGCGTAGATGATGTTGAGGCTACTGCCTCCGTCCATGAGGACCTTGGTGAGCCTGGCGTTGCCGATGACAGAGTCGATGACGAGCGGGTACCTTCCTGGGCTCGGTACGCAGTCGGGGTGGTCTCCTTGGTCGAAGGTCATGGGCTTGTCGGACCAGTCTAGGTAGACCGGCGCCGCTACCTTCATCGAGCAGACCTCCCGTCGCTCCTGCTTGCGGTGCCAAGCCGAGGCGTTCGCCACCTGTTCGTCGTAGATCATGAAGCAGTTGTGGACCTCTGGGAACTCCTCTAGCCTTGTTGAAGTAACGTCGGAGCATGTCGCACTCCTCAAGGGTGTGCTTGACGGGACCCCTGTGATAGGGGCACGACTCCTCTTGAGCATCGTGCCGAACATGTTGGCCCCTCCGGGAGGCTTCCGAGGGTTCCTGTGCTCGGCAGCAGCGACGAGATCCACGTCAATGGCGTCGCGTTTTGCTTGCGCCTTCTTCTTGGCCTTCTTCTTCGTGCCACGCTAGACGGACGCCTCGGGGGCATCTTCCTTCTGTCTTCCCTGAGGCTGCTTGTCCTTTCGGAAGATGGCTTCGACCGCCTCCTGACCAGAGGCGAATTTGGTGGCGATGTCCATCAATTCGCTCGCCTTGGTGGGAGTCTTGTGTCCCAATTTGCTCACCAGGTCTCGGCACGTGGTGCCGGCGAGGAATGCCCCGATGACGTCCGAGTCGGTGATGTTGGGCAACTCAGTGCGCTGCTTTGAAAACCGCCGGATGTACTCTCGCAGGGATAGCCCTGGCAGCTGGCGGCAGCTTCGGAGATCCCATGAGTTCCCAGGGCGCACGTACGTACCTTGGAAATTTCCAGCAAAAGCCTTGACCAGGTCGTCCCAGTCGGAGATCTGCGCAGGAGGCAGATGCTCCAGCCAGGCCCGGGCAGCGTCGGAGAGGAAAAGGGGGAGGTTGCGGATGATGAGGTTGTCATCGTCCGTCCCTCCCAACTGGCATGCCAGGCGGTAATCCGCAAGCCACAACTCCGGCCTTGTCTCCCTTGAGTACTTGGTGATGGTAGTCGGGGCTCAGAACCGTGCCGGGAATGGCGCCCGTCGTATGGCCCGGCTGAAGACCCGCGGACCTGGTGGTTCGGGCGAGGGGCTTCGATCCTCCTCACTGTTGTAGCGTCCTCCGCGCGTGGGGTGGTAGCCTCGGTGCACCCTTTCCTCGAGGCGAGCTCGATGGTCGTGGCAGTTTGTTCACTGCCGAGGCGGTCCGGGGCTGCAGGTGTCCCGTCCCGTGTGCGCTCGGTGTGGATCGAGGCCTCCCGCATGCGTCGGGAGGACATTGTGCGATGCTCCGAGGGGCACCCTCGCCTTCGGGAGGCAGAGCTCTCGGCTTGTCGGACTGTGACATCTTCCAGGAGATCCTTGAGTTCGCCCTGGATACGCCGCCCCTCGGTGGTGGATGGCTCCGGCATTATTCGAAGTACCATTGCCGCTGCAGCCAGGTTCTGGCCGGCCCCGCTGAAGGCTGGGGGCAGCCTTGCCCTGGCATCGTCAACGATACGACGCTGGACGTCCCGGGCCCGATGACACGCTCCTCCGGCGAGTGCCCGGCCTGCCCATTCCTGCTTGATATCTTGTTGGAGCTGCACAAGCCGCCCTGCTTCTTCGCTGAGCTTGGCCTGCATCTCGTGGAGTTGCTCGAGCTGTGTGTCCTGACCCCCGCAGGGACTGGGACCACAACTAGCTCCTGCGGGATCTCAACGCGAGACGCAGGCATAGGGGTGTTGTCATCTTCCGGCATGCCGAGGTGGTTGTCTTCGTCGTGATCCCCTGATCGATGTGGAAACACTCGCGATTTGGGCCATAACCCTCGTCGTCAAGGCTGTGGTCATCGTCGGAGCAGCCAGAGAGGCAGTAGTCACATGCTGACATGAAGTCTCGCATGGCACTGGGATCACGAAGTCCGGGGAAATCCCAACCGAAGTCGGGGTTGTCCTCTTCCTCGGAACCCGCGGGTCCGTAGGTTGAGACGGTCGTTAGTCGGTCCCAGGTTGACCACATATGGTACCCTGGAAGGTCAGGATATGCCCTTGCGAAAGCGCTTACCGAAGCGGGGTCGCTTGGTGGATCGGAGCTGAATCAAAGGGAATAGGGTGGAAAACGGACGGTACCTTTTGGTCGATGGATGGTGGTGAAGTCGCGTCGGGGACGGAATGCACCGTTATCTCAGATACAAGAGTAACGCCCAGCAAGTCCTCCGCGAGGGTGCTGGCGTCATCATTCCGCTTGGGGTTGGCACGTTGCGGGGAAGCGACACCCGTCGTTGTCTCAGGTGCGAGGACAACACCCGACATGTCCCCCACAGGGGTGCCGGCGTCGTCGACTCGCTCTGGTCCGACAGCCGACGAGGTGCCACCTCCTGCCTAGCCACGGTTTCCCCGTCTCCTCCTCCTCCGGCGAGGAGGGTGGCAGGGCAAACCCGGGTGTTCCTCTTCCGCCACGGGGGGGAAGTCATCGTCGAGTTCGCCTCTGTCGGGCAAGCCGACGACCGTCGTTGTTGTCGTGCTGCAAGGGGAGGAGTACCATGTCGTAGCTGCCGTCGCGGGACATGAATTCGAGACTCCCGAAGCGGAGCACCGTTCCCGGCTGAAGAGGCTGCTGAAGGCTACCCATCTGGAACTTCAACGGGAAAGTGTTTGTCAACACGCAGCAGGCCCCTACCTGGCGCGCCAACTGTCGGCGTTTCGGACCCGCGAGGATCGTCAACCGACCAGTGAATTTGTCGCTGCGTGTCCCTGCCCAGATGGGTTGATGCAAGATGGAACACAAGCGGGAGGGTGAGGCTTATATTATCTTGCACCGGGGTGCTCGTAGTAGGGGTTACAAGTGTTGCGAGAGAGCGAGCGAGAGAGAGAGAGAGAGAGAGAAGGTTTGGCCTTGAGGTGAGCTGTCTGAGTTTGCCTTCACTGCGTCTCTCCTACTCTGCCTGCCTCTGCTCGCCCTCTTTTTTCCTCTCTCCCAGGAAAGCTCTGGACATCCCCTTTTATAGATACAAGGAGATGCCCAGCTGTACAATGGAGGCGTAGCTATGGGCTAACGTGGCTGGCGGAGAAGTGTCTTGAGCCCTGTACACGTGCTAACATGGTCGTCGGAGAAGCGCTTGAGCCTCGTAGAAGCATAGCTGACGGTGCTGCCCGGGGTCCTGCTGACGTTTCCTTGCTTCCGTAAGGAGTTGAGAGCCATCGACGTCATGGTCGCACGCGGGGAACCATCATTACCTGCTATCGGAGTAGTTTGATGTGACTCTGGTCTTGTTCCTTCGTAGCAAGGGGTGGCTAGCTAGTGGTAGGGTAATGATGTATCCCCTATAGCGTAGTCGGTCCGAGGCCGGGGTCGAGCGAGGCGGATACTTCTCCTGAGGCCGAGGCTGAGGCCGGGCGAGGTTGTGACTCCTCCCGAGGCTGAGGCCCAGGGTCGGGCGAGGCGGAGACCTTCTTCCGAGGCCAAGGCTGAGGCCGAGGCCTGGGGTCGGGCGAGGCGGAGTTCCCTGTTGCGCCCGAGGTTGAACTTGGGGGAGGTCGTGACTTACTGTTGTCGGTTTTACCCTGGTGGTTGGCACAGTAGTCGGAACGGGGTGAATAGCGCAGCTTTCCTGTCAGAACGGTCAGTAAAGGGGCGAAGTGACTGCGGTCACTTCGACCTTGCCAACTGAGGCATGCGTGTCAGGATAAGGTGTCAGGCGATCCCCGCATTAAATGCGCATGCGATATGGTCGGTTGGTAAGGCGATTTGGCCGAGGTCACTATACGACAAAGTTTGCCCAAGCTGGGCTTCGGGCGAGACGAGGGTGTGCCCACTGCCTAAGGAGGCCCTCGGGCGAGGCGTGAATCCGTCCGGGACTACTGTCCATGCCCGAGGCTAGGCTCGGATGAGGTCGCGTCCCTTGGTAGACGAGGCCTTGACTTGAACCGCTCTTTATCAGTCGTGTATGGTTTTGTTCTGAAGATGTTTTCCAGCCAGGTTAAGGAGCATTGGGGGTACCCTTAATTACGGTACCCGACAACATGACGCAACATTTCATACATCCTTAGGGTTTTGTCTACTAGAAAATAAGTACATCTGCAACTAAAACAATGACTCTCTTTCTAAAGGAAAAATAAATGGATAGGAGCAAAGAAATTTATACCCCAAAACTTAGTGTGTTACAAACCTATCCCCCTTAAAAGAATCTCGCCCTCGAGATTCAAGGTTGGCCGGCAAATAGTTTGGGGTACTTGGCTTGTAGATCATACTCTCGCTCCCAGGATGCTTCTTCCTCGGAATGGTGACTCCATTTGACCTTGCACATCATGATGGTATCCTTCGAGTGATTCTATCTATTGTTTCTAGGATCTGAGTTGGCCTCTCTATATATGTCAGATCCCCTTGGACTTCTAGGTCCTCCACTGGCAACTACTCTTCTGGAACTCACAAGAACTTCTTCAGATGAGACACATGGAATACATCGTGCACTGCTGAAAGGCTTTCTGGTAAATTGAGTTGGTAGGCTACCTCTCCACGTGTTGCCTGAATCTGGTATGGTCCGATATATCGGGGTGCTAGTTTGCCCTTGACTCTAAAACTTAGGACTCCTCTGATAGGTGACACCGTCAGGTAAACATAGTCTCCCACTTCAAAACTCAGCTCCCTTCTTCTGGTGTCGGCATAACTTCGTTGCCTCGACTGTGCTATCTTCAGATTCTCTCGAACCATTTTGATGTTCTCCTCGGCTTCAACCAAACGTCTAGGCCAAACACTTGTCTTTCCCCAATTTAATCCCAAAGTATTGGAGTTCTACAACTCCTTCCGTAAAGTGCCTGAAATGGTGACATCTTCAAGCTGGTTTGATAACTATTGTTATAAGAGAATTCTGCATAAGGTAATCGCTTGTCCCATCTTGACTTGTCTTGTAATGCACATGCCCTCAACATATCCTCCAGAATTTGATTAGTCCTTTCAGTCTAACCGTCGGTTTGCGGATGATAAGCTGAATTGAAATTCAAATGTGTACCTAAGGCTTCATGCAACTGCTGCATAAAATGAGAGGTGAACTGTGTCCCTCGGTCTAACACTATCTTCTTTGGCACACTATGAAAATAGACAATCTGGGACATGTATAACTCAGCTAGTGTTGCTCCAGTGTATGTTGTCTTCATAGGTATGAAATGGGACACCTTGGTTAAGCGATCCACAACCACCCAGATGGAGTTGTAGCTGGTCCGGGTACAAGGTAGGCCAACTATGAAATCCATCCCGATCTCACCCAACTTCCACTGATGAATTTGCAATGGTTGTAACAGTCTGGCTAGCTTCTGATGCTCGGCTTTGGTTCTTTGACAGCTGTCACAGACGACGACATATTTTGCGATCTCTCTTTTCATATTGTACCACCAAAACCTCCTTTTCCAATCCAGATACATCTTCTTGCTTCCAGGGTGTATGGAGTAAGCTATCTCATGAGCTTCTTTGAGGGTTAGCTCCCGAATGGACTTGATATCGGGAACACACAATCGATCTTTGAACCATGTCACGCCTTTTGCATCATCTCAAAAATCTTTGCCTCTTCCTTCTAGAATCAGTTGCCAGATCTCATTGATCTTCTCATCGTCTTTTTGCCCTTCTTTGATTTCTCGCTCTAAGGTGGGTTCCAACTCAACTGTTACTCCATGCGTGCTGTTCAGGAATCCGAGGCTCAGTCTGTCAAACTCATTAGCTAATTCATATGGCATTGGTTGAGCGACCAACATGTTGACTTGACTCTTTCTGCTCAAAGCATTTGCTACTACATTTGCTTTACCCAGATGGTAATGTATGTCCAACTCATAGTCTTTGATCAATTCCAACCATCTTTGTTGTCTCATGTTTAGCTTGGATTGGGTGAATATGTAGTTCAGACTCTTGTGGTCCATGTAGATGTCACATTTCTGCCCATACAAGTAATGTCTCCATGTCTTCAAAGCATGAACAATTGCTGCTAGATCCAAGTCATGTGTTGGGTAATTTCTCTCATGAATCTTTAGCTGTTGAGACGAGTATGCAACAACTTTTCCTTCTTGCATTAGCACACATCCCAGTCCAATGTAGGAAGCATCACAATACACTAAGAACGGATTGTGAACATTTGGTAGAATCAAGACTAGTGCTATCGTCAATATCTTCTTCAATTCCTCAAATGTGTCTTGGCGTTTCTAGGTCCACTTGAATTCAGCTTTCTTTTCTAACAGAGCTGTCATCTGTCTTGCAATCTTGGAAAAGCCCTCAATAAAACTCTGATAATACCCGTCCATTCCAATGAAGCTCTTAATCCCATGAACATCCTCCAGTGCTTTCCAGTTTAGAATGTCTGCTACTTTCTTTGGATCCACGACCAATCCATCTCAGTTTATGGTGTGACCCAAAAACATGACCTCATGAATTCAGAACTCACATTTACTCAACTTGGCATACAACTAGTGCTCTCGTAATCTCTACAAAACCATCTTCAAGTGTTCCACATGCTCCTCCTCACTCTGAGAATATATGAGAATGTCATCGATGAACACCACCACAAACTTGTCTAGGTAGTCCATGAACACATTGTTCATCAAGTACATGAAGAAGGCTGGCGCATTTGTTAAACCAAAGGACATCACTGTGAACTCATATAACCCATACTTGGTGATAAATATCGTCTTCGGTATGTCCGAGGGTCGGATCCCGAGCTGATGGTAACCTGATCTCATATCTATCTTCGAGAACACGCTGGCACCTCTGAGCTGGTCAAACAAATCGTATATCCTTGGTAAGGGGTATTTGTTCTTGACGGCAACCTTATTCATAGCTCTGTAATCTATACACATCCTCTTGGTTCCATCCTTCTTCTCTACGAACAACACTAGAGCGGCCCAAGGCGAGGTACTGGGTCTGATATAACCCTTCATTAACAGTTCATCTATCTGCTTCTTGAGTTCCACCAATTCTAGTCCGGACACTCTGTAGGTTCTTTTAGAGATGGGGGCTGTGTTAGGGATAAGCTCTATGGCAAACTCGACCTTCCTCTTAGGTGCCATGCCCAATAGCTCCTCGGGGAACACATCTAGAAATTCCGACACTAGCCTGATGGCCTCAAGCAGTTTGACCTCAATGTTATCCACGGTCAACTGATGGCAATCTCTTGTTTCTGACTTAGGCATTCTTAGCTCAGCCACTACCTCCTCTCCGGATGATGATATCAATTTCCCCGTCCTCTTAATCACAGCTGATATTTGCTTGATACTTCCTGAGCCAATTCATCCCTAGGATTATGTCATTCCCATACATAACCATCACTATTAGGTTAGCGGGGAACTCTATCCCCTTATTTCCACTTCTACATTCAAACATATCTTATTCGCCTGAACTTTCCCATCAATTGAATTAATTTCCATTGGGTTACCATGGGTCTAGTTGGAAGGTTATGTGTTTCTATCCATTTTGCAGAAATAAATGAATGAGTTGCACAAGTATCAAATAGCACTTTTTGTCGAATGGGATTCGACTGAGAACATACCTACTACCACATCTAGAGCATCTTGCACTGCTTCAGCCTCCAAGTGGATCACCTTTCCAGGGGTGACCGCCTGCTGCGGTGCTCCTTGTCTTGCGAGGCCTGACTGTTGTTGTGTTGTCTTCTTTGGTCAATGCATCGCCCAATGGCCTTGCTCTCCACAATGGAAGCATCCTCTACCGCATCCCTATGTTGGGGCTGTCGGGTTGCTCTGATTAGCTACTGGGGTAGGAGGACAGGGTGCCTTATTGTTCTGTCTCAGGTACTGATTACTTCCCTGCGAGTTGCCCTAGCAGTACTGCTGCCGCTGTGGATACTGCGTCTAATACTGGTGTTGGGGGTGGGCGCTGACTCTGTTGCTGATATCGCTACCGTGGCTGCTGACTCTGTTGTGGGTATTTGCTTGAAAGGCGGGGACGGTTGCTGCTTCCCAATTGTGGTCCTTCCATCTTATGCTTCCAGTCTTCCATATCCTTACGCTTCATCTCCATCATGATTGCCCTATTGATGAGGTGCTAGAAGGTGGGGAAGGTGTGGTTCATCAGCTGGTAATGCAGGGGGTCAACCAGACCTCTCATGAACTTGTATTGCCTCTCGGCATCGGTGTTGACATCTTCATGTGCATAACGAGACAACTGTAGAAATTTGTCCCTATACTCACTAACAGACATGGGCCCCTGCTTCAGTGCCAGAAACTCCACCTTCTTCACTATCATCAGTCCATCTGCGATAGTTGTCCCAGAACTGTAACACCTCGGGATCCACAAAAACCCCGGGATGCTACTGGACTTCACTACCAACAATCGTACACTAAGCAAACTAAAATTTGGCAGCATCTCCTTTGTAATTATAAGCATCGTAGAAGCAAAAGAGATATATCAATACAAAATGAATCATATTAGTATGATATAATTCTCATCAAGGACAATTAACCACAAATGAACCAACTTATGACTACATCATACTCTAAAGTATGAACCTCAAAAGTCAATAACCCAAGATAATTATTTGGTTTTTAAGCAATGTGTGCAACGTGCCGCTACTTCCCACTCTCCTTGATAAGCATCAAGCACCTGCATTGAGTAATGCAAGAGTGAGATGAAACATCTCAGCAAGCAAAATGTTTTGACGAGATATTTAAACCACAAGATGAATTAATCAACATTTTACAGGAATCACAATTAAGATCAGAAATACTTGTAGATATAGAACTCAATAGTCCCAATATAACCAATACCATCTCATTTCCTAACCACAATAGTTTGTATAACACTTCCCTGCGTCAACAATATCTGCAAATATCACTTCAATGAATGCATGTGAATGCAATGCATATGTCATCTGCCTTCATACCTCTGAGGGTATGAAGCCGCATCGTACCCCTCCTCGGGCCACGTATGATGCTAAGTTGTACCGGTACGGTCGAACCATAGGTCACGACAAAACTTCAGATGCAAATGAATCATGCAATGCATATGGCATGCTGCATTTATCAATATACTTTACTTCCTTCATATACAATATAAATCTCAAATAATACTTCATCTTCCTTCAGATACAATACAAACCTCAAATAATACTTTACCTTCCTTCAGATATAATACAAACCTCAAATAATACCTTACCTTCCTTCAGATATAATTCAAACCTCAAATAATACTTTACCTTCCTTCAGATACAATACAAACCTCAAATAATACTTCATATTCCTTCAGGGGTGTGAATTAATCTCATGGGTCATACTCGAACCATAATCATCATCAATATATGATTGAGCATAAATATAATACAATCAAGTAAATAATCATCATAGAGTTCAATTATGAAAGAATTCAATAATTCTGAATATTAGAGTGCAGACGATAAAATAACAAGTCAAAACGGTAGCAACCACCTCTACATTCACTTGCCTTCATCGAAGAAGAAAAATGTACTAGGCATGATACGGAGTGTAGCCACCTGCTGCGGGCATAAAACTTAGTACAAATATTCGACAAACATTTGCCAACAATCAATAAATCGCTCATACACTTGAAACCAAGACCCGGTGGAAAGACTCCCACCCTGAACCACATGCCAAACAGCAGCAACGTTGTTTGTTAATTTTGTATCTTTAAAATTACAATAGTGGTGATATCAAACAAATACTCTAGGAGTATCTACACAAAATACTCTACAACTTCGGTATTCAATGGATAATTAAATTTTGCCTTCTATAAGCTCTAAAACATCTAACAAGATAACTAACTTAATATGTTTCAGACAGCAGCATAGTTAACTTCAAAATTTGATATCTCCAAAACTACACAGCCAAAAATTATGAAATTCTTCTGGAAGTAAGAACTTTTATCCCTCTACAAAATTCTCCATAGTTGGAAGAGCCAATTCGGCCCTTTACTAGATCAAACCCACCAGTGAACAGACTTGCTCATTTTTGCAAGGCAAACAGAAACAGCCACAGTAAAACAAACATAACTGGAGTTTAACAATTCATATGAATACACTCTTTATCAATCTGGAAATCTTATGAATTTATCTACAACTTTTCTTACAAACCCAAGGTTTAATTCTGTTGATAAAATTTCCTAAATCTTAAGAGAACAGATTCTGCATAAAATTATGAGACAAAAAACTGCTATAATCAAACTGCAATAACTCTTTGATCTGATGTCCGATTGAGGTGTTCTTTGCGGCCACGGAAAGATCTACAAATTATCTACGACTCATATATAGACTTTTTTAGGCCACTAAGACCACAGAAAACTGGCATGAACAGAAACTGTCGAATTTGCCATTCTATAGAAATTAAATTCGAGATCAAAATCTAACCCCACATCTAATCCAACCTCTAATCCTTTAATCGCCATGATCCAAAACCTCCAAAAACACTTAATTACAGGGAGGAACATGGATCTCATCCTTACCTAGGGTTTTCCCCAAGAAAATCTGCAAGAAGAGATGGGGATAGAACATCTCCTTGGTCCTCTCTTCCTCTTCAATCCATCTTGCTCCTTCCCTTCTCGATCCTTGCTGCGTGGAGGAGATTTAGAGGGAGGAGGAAGCAGTGGAGAGGATACAGGGCGGCTGCAATGGGGAGGAGAGAGGGCGGCCAGGAAAGGGGAGGGGAGGGGCGACCAAGTAAGGGGAAAAGGGGGGGCACCTAGGGTTTCTTTGCGGGAAAAAAGAAACGACGCCTCAGATGACTCTGACTTAGCATCCAACGGCCCACAACCCTTTTCCTAGATCCACGCACCGAAGATCAACCTTTGGCAACATTTTTTGAGATATTACAAGAACTCCTCCCAAGTTATGGCTCCGGGGTTGGCATGGGTGTTAAGATAGGACTCCCAACAGGATTGAGTTGCTTCCCTTAGTAGGCGGAGACCATACAGAACCTTCTCCCTATCGTTGCATTGGGTAGTGTGCAGTTCCCTTTCCACTGCAGCAGCCAGTCTTTTGCATCTATGGGGCAACAGAATGGGCAAAGGTAGGGGTGACCTCTCATGAACTCGCAACGTTTGTCCCATGCCATTTGTGGCGGTGGCTGGGGTTGCTATTGAACTTGCTACATAGCTAATAAAGCCTACCCGATAGCTTGCACTGTCTGGTCTACATGAAGAACACCTGCTCCACTGTCATCAGGGGTGGCGGGCGAGGTAGCGGCTAGGGCTGGGGCTCCTCCTCTAGCTGGACACGGTGCTCCTGCCCGGTATGCCTACCTCCTCGGCGCCTATTGTTAGATAGCTGTAGAAGACATACACACATCAGCATTGGTCTTGCAATCTTTCAGCATAAGAGAAGGTATATAAAATTCTTCATAACACTGGGTGAACAGAGTCTTCACTGAATTTCAACACGATCCACACATTTTCTCAGATAAAGAGGAAGTAGAATTAAATGGTTTTCCAACTAAACAACTGACTTTATTGACATCACTAGCTAGGCCAAACTACAGGGGAAACCAACATTCTAGCGGCAATCATTACAAAGATTCAAATCCAGCATATGTTCATCATAACAAGCAGAACATCATCTAATAAGCAAAGTAGACTAACCTAACCGACTAAGACCGGGACTCATGACTTAATAATTTATTATAGATTCCGACGTTGACGATCTAAGGATCTAGAGCCATCTTGGTCTTACAGGCAGGGGAACCATAGGGGTGGTGTCCACATGGTGGCGAGCGGTAAAGATGCTCAGTCCCCATAGGAGTGGGGGAACCATCCTCCTGATGGCGGCGCTCTGTGCGCTTAGCACGCAACTCCACGATCTCTGCATAACCCTGCTCAGCTCATCCAGAGACTGGTCTAGCTCAGTGTTGAGCACAATAACTAGGTTGACTGTCCTTCTCAACCTATGGTTGTTCTCTCCAATGGGGAGACAACAACACTATTAGTGCTTCCAGTGGGACGACGGGGGGGGGGGGGGGTGGTAGTACCTGAGGTTAAGACCATCGGCTAACCACCGAACAAAGAACAATACTAGGAAAGTGCACGTCATGCAGCATTCTGCATGCCCGCCTCGACAATGTCCCTCTCGGAAACAGAGTAGTGTTTCGATAGAGCCTCTGCACCTAGGAAGTCGTCCTCCGGACGGTGCACCAGGAAGGTAGCCTCCTAGTGGTTCAGGTACCTCCTGCGACTATGCTGGTAGACTACACAATCGTACTCAATCGACCAGGTGTGCCGCTCAAAGGCTCGGCGCAAGCGCAACAAGGTGTCAAGTGCATCGTGGAATTGTCAACCGCGAGCAGCGTCACGGGTGATGGGTCGGGCGACCCATCCCTCCTGCTCTTGCTCCTCCGAGAGCTCAGTGATATGGCCTGAGTTGTCTCTGTCGTCATCTCCGTCAGGGTCTCCTCTAGGACTTCCTCTAGCGGTCGGGGCACCCTATGGTGGTCCAGGGGGCGCCTCCAGCTGGGGCACCAGGGTGGGGCGTCTCACAGACTCTACCTCCTACGGAAGCGGGGTGGAAGAGTCCTGTTGCTCCCTCTCCTGACATCGGCGCTCCTGCTCCTCGTGCAACTAATGGTGCAGCCTCTCCAGGTAGCTCGACTGACCGGTCACCATGTGGTGAAGTAGACGCTCCACAAGGCGAGATGGCAAGAAATGGATCACCAACTTACGAGCGGTGTGCATAAGACATGCCCTCTATAAAAGACACCGTAAGCATAAGAATAAGAACATAACTATTATGACAGGTAAGTAAGCCATAAACAGAACCAGAATAAAATTTTAGCAAGGTATAATATATATAGTAATAGTATCACATAGGGTTGGTCAAGATGACCAACTTTTGAAGTGACACCACAGATCAAGGTGAGATTGAGGGTCAATAGTCCTTAGAACGGTCATTACTACTCTAGGTTAGCGGTCCTACAGTCAGCACAACTCTGATACCACTTATGTCACATCCGATTTCAGAAGGCAAACCGAATGCGAACCATGTACATGCTAGGATCAGAAATTCACGTACACAATGATTACATAATATGCAGTTGCTGGTTGTTTATTTTTTAGAAACCGGATGGATCTTTCGTGTTCAAATTATTTATTTAGGCATAATATAGACTGATGAGTATAAATAAAAACTTTGAACAACATGTACGTGTGTGTGCAACGACTGTTTTTGGTAGTAAGCTATGTACGACAAAATAGGAGAAGCAATTGTTGGTTCACTTAGAAAAAAGATTAAGAAAGATGATAGAGCATTTGTCTTTTGGACCCATACCTGAAATTATTTTCGCAAATGTATCATACCTTTTATGTTATATTTGAATAGACACATCAATTGTCTGAACTCCACTATGCACTATAAAATTATGCGTGAAAGGATCACGATGCCCAAGAGGGGGGGTGAATTGGGCTTTTCTAAAAATCAACACTAATTAAAACCTAAGCAAGAGCTAAACAAGAGCCCAACTTCACCCCAACAACTAGCACTAAGAAAATAATACTAGAAATGTAACAAGGCTAAAACAATGCTTCAAATACTTGCTAAACAAATACACAAAGTAAATAGCTTGAATTAAGTGCGGAATGTAAAGCAAAGTTTAGAAGACTCCTCCAATTTTTCCCGAGGTATCGAAGAGTCGGCACTCTCCACTAGTCCTCGTTGGAGCACCCGCGCAAGGGTATCGCTCCCCCTTGGTCCTCGCAAGAACCAAGTGCTCACTACGAGATGATCCTTTGCCACTCCGGCGCGGTGGATCCCTCGAGACCGCTTACAAACTTGAGTCGGGTCACCAACAAGATCTTCACGGTGATCACCGAGCTCCCAACGCCACCAAGCCGTCTAGGTGATGCCGATCACCAAGAGTAACAAGCCATAGACTTTCGCTTGACCAAGAGAAGCCTAATGCAAGTGGTGTGTGCTCTAGGTGGCTCTCACTAGCGCTAATGAGGAACAAGCGCGGATTATGATTCTCTAATCTCCTCACTAGGCTTTTGGTGCTTGCAATACTCTACCAAGGTGCTGGAATAAATGTGGAGTGCAAGACATTGAATATGGTGGGTGGAAGGGGTATAAATAGCCCTCACCCACCAACTAGCCGTTACAGGAAACTTGCTGCGTGATGGCGCACCGGACAGTCCGGTGCGCCACCGGTGCGCCAACGGTGCGCCACCGGTGCGCCAACGGTGCGCCACCGGTGCGCCAACGGTCACTTCCAACGGCTAGTTCTGACACAGAGCCGTTGGACTCATGGCGCACCGGACAGTGAACAGTCCACTGTCCGGTGCACACCGGACAGTCCGGTGCGATGTCCGGTGTGCCACTAAAATTCATCTCCGAAGGCAGCGCTCTCGGGTTTCTGCGACTGGGAAGGCTCTGCTGTGAACCAGCCTGGTCCCACCTGGCAGAGGGTGCACCGGACAGTCCGGTGCACACCGGACAGTCCGGTGCCCCAAAGCCAGAAACCCTAAGTCTTGTTTTTCAGCTGATTTTCAAATCGGTTTTCGCTCTAACTTGTGTGTGAGTTCTAGAGTGACACCTAGCACTGTGTATGAGTGTGATTGTGCACCAACACTACACTAGAACTCTCTTGGTCAAACTACTCATCGACAACCCCTCTTTATAGTACGGCTAAAAGAGAATAAAAGACCTAACTAAATCGCGAGTGTCCACATCTCCTTGACACTCGGACTCCGTAGACCTTCACCTTTTGTTCCGTCGTTTTAGCCGTCGCTTCGAGTTCTTATCTCCGGGATTGCTTTCACATTGTAGTGCTTTTACCTGTCATGTGACCTAACTTACCATTTGTCTCTGCAAAACACACGTTAGTCACATATAATATTACGTTGTCATTAATCACTAAAACCAACCAGGGGCCTAGATGCTTTCAATCTCCCCCTTTTTGGTGATTGATGACAACCCTACAAGTTTTGTGAGAGTAGTTTGTTTTGAAGATTCTGTCAATTGAAAGAATGGTTAGTTATACTCAGTAATTTTTGACAGAAAGAATGTGTACCATAATAATAAGAGTGAGCGCATACACATCATAAGATTCTTGTTCATATAAAAGAAAAAGTAAATTAATGAAACAAGAACTAGAAGACTGGTGATATGATATAAGGTGAAAACGTAATACACATAGTCAACCATAAGCAACGAGAGTATATGACGAGTTTGTGAGCCAAAAAACATCAAGCTAGAACAGAGAGTAGCAGGCACAAATATTACATCAAAAGGACACTGACTCTCTACTAACTCTCTAACTCCCCCTAGCTCTCACAACTCATATCTCTCCCCCTTTGGCGTCAAACACCAAAAGGGACCTGAACCTAAACATCTGAAGCAGGAGGAGGCGGCGGGGGCGCATCCGGTCGAGGTCGAGGTAGCAGAGCAAACGCCGACGGAGGGTCAGAGTCAGTCTCGGATCCAGGATCTGTGGTAGAAGCTGGAGCTGGTACTGACTCGGACGCAGGCAGCGCTGCAGGAGCTACCGGAGCAGAAGCAGTCACAGATACTGCCACAGCGGTAGTGGTAACAGCAGATGCTGGTGGCACTGGCGGCTGCGGGCAGACAGAGCTGAGAACTGGAGAAGTGAACGCCAAGGTGACCGGCCGGAGCGGAGAGGTAACAGCAGGGGGTGCAGACAAGATTGAAGGCACTACTGGAGCGTAAAGCGAAGAAGGCGGAGCAGACTGAACTGGAGGTGCTGAGATACCCGAATGCTGAAGCATGAGGGCCATGAATGCCCTATTCTCTGCCCTATCCTGAATAAGCTGCTGCTGAAGTGAATCCTGCCTGTCCTGCATAGTCTGAAACATTGAGAGCATCCTCTCGGACATACGGGCCTGCTCGGCTGCCAGCTGAGCCTGCTGCTGAGTGAGAGTCTGAAGAATCGAAGCTAGAGCAGGGTCCATAGCCTGAGGGGTAGCAGGGGCAGCACTAGAGCTCCCAGCCTCATGATCATGAGAGCGTGGAGGCATAGGAGGCGGAGGTGGAGGAGGAATCCCAAAATCATCATCATCATCATCATCATCATCTGCTGCACCCTGGGTGTCAAACTGTCGAAGTGCGGCATCCTCGGCCTGAGTGTCAAACATAGGAGCATAAGCTGGCACAGGAATCTCAGGAGCAGGACGGTAAGATCCAAACACAAGGCGTGAGGCCTCAAGGGTACTCTGAAAACGAGGTGGCTGGATCAGCTGCGCAAAGATGTGGCACAAGTAGTGAGCATAGGGCAGCTGTCGTCGAGCACGAATCCCATCCAGAACAGTGTCCTCAATCTCACAGATCAGAAAGTCCACAACATCAAACTCAGAGTGGGATACCAGGGCACCAAGGAGCCAAAGCTGAATATGAGTGGTAGCCTCCCTGTATCCCATCCTAGGCAGGAGTGTCCGTCTGACGAGCTCATATAAGTACTTCGCTGCAGTAGTGAAGTCTGCTGGAGAACGTCGCGACCCATCTGTGAAAGGCGGGCGGAACAGAGCCGCGACGTGAGCTGTCCCGGGAGCCATACCGCCGTGAGGGCGACGTGGAGGATCTGAAGTGCCGTAGCAGAGACTGTGGAGGCGAGTCGTCGACTCAGGGAATCCAAATAGCTGTCGGATCTGACTGGCAGTGATCGTGACATCCTCGCGCTCAAAGCGGAACCTCATCCAATGATGATCCGGGTCAATCCAAACAGAGGCATAGAAGACGCGGACCCACTCCTCAACGTATCTGCCGCTGATAGTCAGAAAGGACAGAAGACCTGGCAAATAGGTGAGATGTGCCTCAGACTCAGCACCGGCTGCAAGCAAGAAAGCTGGAAGATCCAATAGGCGGTGCACTCGCAGCGCAATCTGAGCAGACAACTGAGCCCTGAAGAATGACTCCTGAATCCGCGTGCTGAAAAGAACTCCTGCTGCTGGGTCTCTCTGAGCTGGCAGCCAAGACTCCACGGGTACGTACCTGAACCGACGTACCCGGGCTGCAGTAGCACGCTGAAGATCAAACAGACGAGGATCCGAAACAAGTGGACGGACCTCAGTCTCATCACGCTCCCGGAAGCGAGGTGGAGGGACAGGAGGAGCTGAAGCGGGAGCGGGGGCAGGGGAAGCAGTGGAAGCTGGCGTAGTGCTGGTAGTGGGTATGGCGGAGGAGGTGGATGGAGCAATAGGAGTGACTGGAGCAGGCAGAGTGGGTGGCGGAGTGGAAGCGGAGGTGTGAGTGGAGGAGCGAGACCGGGAGGCGAGACGACGAGCACGGAAAGCAATCTGATCTGATGGAATATCCGGCTGATCTCCAAGTGCTGCCTGTGCAGCGGCTGCGGCAGCTGCTGCTGCTGCGCGAGCCTCTCTGTCCGAACGCCGCTTCTTGCGGCCTTCCTGCTGCTCCAAAAAGACAGTCTTCCCCTTCACCTGCCTGAAGGGGCGACGAGGGTCCTCGTCATCGCCACCCCCTGATGCTGACGCATTCTTCGTGCGCGGCATCCTGAACTAAGGTCTGCAAATGAGATAGAGAGACTAAGCACAGAGCAAATAGTGACTGATAGATTTAGCAAAGAGTGAGATGTCTACCTGGAAAGCTCACACAAGAGGTGACGATCCAGGCAGGACGGGAGACGGCACACGAAGTCAAAAGCCGTGAATAAATACATACACAAAGAGATATGGCACGAGACGGGACGATCGATAAGTCAAAAGCCGTGAAAACGACGTTTGACGGACAAATAGAGACATAGAATGATTGGAATTCAAATTGAGGCACGAAACGATATGGGATTGAGCCGATACTTCACAAATAGGTTTATATAGGTTAATATGGGTGAAGTGAGTGCTTGGTTTAAAATTAGGCGAAGAATTAGGGTTTTGGGCACACGGCTCGGAAGCGATCGCGCAAAACGGGAATTTTGGTGAAATTTAAGCCTGGGATCTCGGATTGGCGTGAAATTTGGCAAGTAGGTTACTGGAAGTGTGGTGAAGGTGCCTGAAAAATTTGGGTTCAATTGGAGCAAGTTTGGCTGGTTTGGGCATTTCACCGAGCACATGGCGTGCGGGGAGCTAGGGTTTTAGGGAAATGGCCATTTAAGGTGGGAATGCCCTCCCGAAGGAGCTAGGAACCTGCAAGGATGCTTAAGGCGCACATGGGAACACATTTCACAAAGAAATTCATCGGATTTCACAGAGATTGGAAGGATTTGCAAAAAGGGGTGGGAACTGCCTAAAAATCAGAGAGATGGAGAGGCAGAGAAGGGGGACTTGCTCACCGAGGGGAAGCAGGAGGGAAGCGCAGATTCACCGGAGCACGGCCGGGACGGTGGCCGTCGGTGAGAGAAGGTCGTCGGCGGGCGCAGGGAAACCACCAGAGACTTAGAGCAGGGCGGCTGGGAGAAGAACAAGGCCTCTGGCTCGGCTCGGTCGGGCTGGGGGCGGTTTTTTAAAACGCGAGATGGGCACACCGGACAGCCTACAGTGCCTGTCCGGTGCACACCGGACAGCGCACAGTAGCTGTCCGGTGAACCACCGGACAGCGCACAGGAAAAGAGGAATTTTGTGCGCGACTGCCGGTGCACCGGACATTGCACAGTGCAGTGTCCGGTGCACACCGGACTGTCCGGTGAGCCCAGACAGAGGGGAGTTTGGAAAATTTTGAATTTTTCTATCTAACTCCTAACCAAACCAAATCCCAACTTATAATCACACAAAAGAACACTTGTTGGGACAGGTATTGGCACCCTCATATACTTTTCAAAATATTTTGCCATAGGCTAGATAATTTTTAGAGAAAATAGGCAAATGGTGAAATTTGCATTTTGGTTTGCACTAGGGGTTTTCATGAGTGATTTGAGTTTTGAATACTCCCCCTAAGTGCAGTACCTCATGCATATTTCAAGAACCAATAATTGCATGAAAAGAAAGAATTTAAGTGCTAAAAGCTTAAAAACTAAGACTTGTCAGGTTTGACCCGAGTTAAGCTTTTTCACTCGCTTTATTGGCGGTTATCTCAACTAGGTTAGACAAGTCCTAGATGCAATACAAGGAGTTTAAATATGCAATGCAAGTGACAACACCATTTGACATTTCACATAAAATTTCTGAGATCAAGAATATTTAGTTCATTCCTCAACATGCAAAAGCGGGTCTTATCAAGTGGCTTAGTGAAAATATCCGCTAATTGATCTTCCGACCTCACTCCTTCTAAAACAATATCTCCTTTGGCAACATGATCTCTAAGGAAGTGATGACGGATATCAATGTGCTTGGTGCGAGAGTGTTGTACAGGATTATTAGCAATTTTAACAGCACTCTCATTATCACACAACAAAGGTACTTTTTCTAGAACTACGCCATAGTCTAGAAGAGTTTGTTTCATATATAAAATCTGTGTGCAACAAGCACCTGCGGCAATGTATTCCGCTTCGGCAGTTGACAAGGCAACACTATTTTGCTTTTTGGATGCCCATGAAACTAGTGATCTACCAAGCAGATGGCATCCCCCAGAAGTACTTTTCCTATCAATCTTGCAACCGGCATAATCCGAATCGGAATAGCCAATTAAATCAAAAGTAGCTCCTTTGGGATACCACAGACCAACGCTTGTGGTGTGCTTGAGATACCTAAGAATTCTCTTAACAGCGCGAAGATGAGCTTTCTTAGGATTAGATTGAAATCTAGCACACATGCAGACACTAAACATAATATCGGGCCTAGATGCGGTAAGGTATAATAAGCTACCAATCATAGAACGGTAGAGAGTTTGATTAACCGGGTTACCTCCCTCATCTAAGTCGAGATGTCCATTTGTAGGCATGGGGGTCTTGATTGGTTTGCACTTCTCCATGTTGAATCTTTTTAACAAGTCTTTGGTATACTTCTCTTGAGAGAGAAAGTTACCATCTTTCATTTGCTTGACTTGAAAGCCGAGGAAGTATGTTAGCTCACCAATCATTGACATCTCGAACTCCTTCGACATCAACTCACCAAATTCCTTGCAATGATAGTCATTTGTCGAGCCAAAGATTATATCATCAACATATACTTGACAAATGAAAATATCACCGTTATGTTTCTTTGTGAAGAGAGTTGTGTCGACTGTCCCGATTTTGAAGCCCTTTTCGATGAGGAAGTCGCGAAGACGCTCATACCAAGCCCTTGGAGCTTGCTTTAGCCCATATAGCGCCTTGGACAACCTGTAAGCATGGTTAGGATATCTAGGGTCTTCAAATCCAGGTGGTTGCTCAACATATACAAGTTCATTTATGAAGCCATTTAAAAATGCACTTTTTACATCCATTTGATAAAGTTTTATATCATAGCATGATGCAAATGCAAGTAGGATACGGATGGCTTCCAGTCGAGCAACCGGTGCAAAGGTCTCTCCAAAATCTAAGCCTTCAACTTGAGAGAATCCCTTTGCGACAAGTCTTGCCTTGTTTCTTACAATCACACCTTGATCATCTTGTTTGTTTCTGAACACCCACTTTGTTCCAATGATTCTTGCATCTTGTGGGGGCTTCTCCAGGGTCCAAACTTCGTTACGGGTGAAGTTGTTAAGTTCTTCATGCATGGCATTCACCCAGTCCGGATCCTGTAGCGCCTCATCTATACAAGTAGGCTCAACACAAGAAACAAAAGAGTGATGTTCAATAAAATTAGCATGTCTATGTGATCGAGTAATAACCCCTTGTGAAGGACTCCCGATGATTTGGTTTTGAGGATGAGCTTGAAGTAGTGATGAGTTTCTCCTGTTAACCACTTGGGAAGAAGATCCTGGAGCATCAACATCTTCGGCTTGTACCCTTGCTTGTTCATGAGAGACAAATGTATCTTCATTTGCATGCCTCTCATCTTTTTCATCATCTTGTGGTACATTTGATGAAGAAGGCCTGTCAATGATTCGCACCTCTTCTTCATCTTCTTTTGGTTTGATAGCTCCAATAGGCATGTTCTTCATTGCTTCCCTAAGTGGCTCATCACCTACATCATCAAGATTTTCAAGTGCTCCTTGGGAGCCATTAGTCTCATCAAATTCCACATCATATGTTTCTTCTACCACGCCAGTGGCATGGTTGAATACTCGATATGCTTTGGACTTTAATGAATAACCCAAAAGAAAACCAATATCACAACGTCTTTGAAACTTCCCTAAATGATGGTGTTTTTTGTAGATGTAGCATTTGCACCCAAACACCCGGAAGAAAGAGACGTCTGGCTTTTTCCCATTTAGCAGTTCATAAGGAGTCTTCGCAAGTAGCCGGTGAGGAAATAGCCTGTTTGATGCATAGCAAGCAGTGTTGACAGCTTCGGCCCAAAACCTCTCCGGTGTGTTATACTCATCAATCATTGTTCTTGCAAGAGTGATCAAGGTCCTATTTTTCCTTTCAACAACTCCATTTTGTTGAGGTGTATATGTGGCAGATACTTCATGCTTGATCCCAATTTCATCACAGTACTCATGAATGTTGGTGTTGTCAAATTCTTTGCCATTGTCACTTCTAATCTTCTTAATCTTGCAATCAAATTCATTTTGAGCTTTCTTGGCAAACTTCTTGAATATAGATGCAACTTCAGATTTGTCATGGAGAAAGAACACCCAAGTGTATCTTGAGAAGTCATCAACAATCACTAGACAGTAGAGGTTGCCACCGGCACTGACATAATTTGTAGGTCCAAATAAATCCATATGAAGTAGTTCCAGTGGCCTTGATGTTGACATGAAAGCTTTAGTGGGATGTGTATTAGCAACCTGCTTTCCAGCTTGACATGCACTGCATGGCTTGTCCTTTTCAAATACCACATCCTTTAATCCTCTAACCATATCTTTCTTTAATACCTTCTTGAGTGTGCTCATCCCAACATGTGCAAGCCTCCTATGCCAAAGCCATCCAAGAGAAGCTTTGGTGAAGAGGCAAGTTCTTAAGTCTGCATCTTCTGAAGTGAAATCCACTAAGTAGAGGTTGTTGTATCTAAATCCCTTGAATACCATTGATTCATCATCCATTTTTGTTACAATAACCTCTGATGGAGTGAATAAGCATTGAAGTCCAAGATCACAGAGTTGTCCCACTGATAATAAATTGAAGCTCAAAGGTGCAACTAAGAGAACATTTGATATTGATAAGTCATTTGAGATTGCCACCTTGCCAAGTCCTTGTACTTTTCCTTTTGAGTTGTCTCCAAATGTGATTTTATCTTGACCATCAACATTCTCATCTAATGAGGTGAACATCCGTGGGTTGCCTGTCATATGTTGTGTGCATCCACTGTCAATAACCCAATGGCTCCCACCGGTCTTGTAGTTCACCTACATTCACAGACAATTCAAGCTTGAGTTTTGAGAGCCCTATATTGCATAGGACCAGTGACTCTCTCAATTAAGGACTTTGCCACCCAGATTTGTCTAGGTCTACTCTTATTTGGTGGACCTAGGAATGTAACCTTAATCTTTCCATTTGCAACCTTTCTTAGAACATAGTGAGCATTGAAAGCAAATGGTCTTGAGTGCTTAGGCAAGGGAGTTGGTGGTTTAGCTTTGCAGTTGTGGGCAAAATGACCTTCATTTCCACACTCAAAGCATTTGATAGGCTTGTGAGTCTGCTTTGGCTTGTATTGAGTGATAGATTTCTTTTGCACAAAAGCATTGTATCCAATACCACTCTTGTTATTTTTCATAACAGTGTTCATAAGCAGCTCATTTTGGAGGTATTGACCCTTGTTGAACTTTTGCACACTTGTTGCAAGATGTTCATTTTCACTTTTTAGTTTCTTGACCTCATTCTTAAGCCTTTGATTATCCACTGCCAACTCATTGTTGAAATCATTGTTCTCAATAGCAACTTTTCCTCTAGTAGTTGCATCAGTCAAATAATTCTTCAATTTTTGGTTGTCTAAAGTCAGGACTTCAACTTTTTCAGTCAATTCAGCATGTAGACTAGTTTGCTCTTCTTGAATCAAATCATCACATGAGGTTGCTACATCAAGCTTAACAACAGGGTTAATAGCCTCATGTGTTTTGCAAGATAAAAGTTCATTTTCAACAAGAAGATTGTCATGATCAAATTTAATTTGAGTATAGTCTTCCTTGATCTTAACTAGTCTATTTTGCAACTCCCTATTAGCTTCATTTAATTTGTCATATTTTTCCTTAGCATCTTTTAGGGAGATTGTGAGCTCATTTACAGTTGATGACATAGTTTTATTTTCTTCTTTTATTTCATCACTAGCCTTTATAACTATGTCATACTTGGCATTTAAAGATTCATTTTCATTTTTCAACCTATCACATTTAGCTTTTGACTTTCTAATGATTTGAGTATATTCTTTAAGTAAGTCAGCTAACTCATCATATGAAGGTGAAGCAAATTCTTCATCACTATCACTATCACTATCATCATCAATATCATTTTGTACCTTTCGTTCACCCCTAGCCATAAGGCACAGGTGAGAAGTGGATGATGGCGATGGTGGTGGTGAAGAGAAGTCCCCGGCGATGGCCGCAACTTTTTCATCATCCTCTTCTTCACTTGAAGAAGATCCACTTGATGACTCGACGTCGGTGAGCCAGTCGCCAACAATATAAGCCTTTTCATTCTTCTTTTTGTGGAACCTCTTTTGCTTCCCATCCCTTCTTTTGAAGAATTTCTTTTCTTTCTTTTCATCATCACTGTCATCTTCTTTCTTGCCCTTGAACTTGTTCTTCTTGGGCTTGTTGCATTGATGAGCAAGATGACCAAGCTCACCACAGTTGTAGCAGTCCATCTCAGAAATGGGCTTTCTTTTGTTGGAGAAGAACTTCTTCTTTCTTGAATCAAATTTGATGCCTTCTCTATTTAGCTTCTTCAACATCTTGGTGGTCTTCCTTACCATCAAGGCAATGTTTGCATCAAGATCATCATCACTTGAGGATTCTTCCTCAACTTGAATTTTTGCTTTTCCTTTTCTTTCATGATTTGCTTTGAGAGCCAAATCCTTTCTTTTGGAAGATGATTCTTCTTTGTTGATGTGCATGTACATCTCATGAGCATTGATCTTTCCCAAAATTTGTGTAGGTGTGGTAACTGAAAGATCCATTTGATGTAGCACAGTGACAATGTGTCCATATTTGTCTATTGGGAGGACACTGAGAATCTTCCTCACAACATCCGGTTGTGAGATTTGAGTAAGCCCCAATCCATTGACTTCCTCTACAAGAATATTAAGTCGTGAGTACATAGCGTTTGCATTTTCATTAGTAAGCATTTCAAAAGAATTTAACTTTCGCATAGCTATGTGATATCTCTCCTCACGTTCACTTCTAGTTCCTTCGTGTAGAGCACAAATGTCCATCCACAAATCATGAGCATTTTTATGATTCCGAACTCTATTGAACACATCTTTGCAAAGGCCTCTAAAAAGGGTGTTTTTGGCCTTCGCATTCCATTTCTCATAATTGAACTCATCACCTACAAGATTTGTGGGATCTCTAGGTTGGGGAAACCCTTGAGTGGCGGCTTTATAGACACCAATGTCTATAGCCTCTAAGTATGCTTCCATACGAATTTTCCAATAAGGAAAATCGTCACCATCAAAAACGGGAGGAGGTCCATCCCCACCGGACATCGTAACTCTAGCGGTTAAGCTAATCTATGAGCAACAAGCCTCTGATACCAATTGAAAGGATCACGATGCCCAAGAGGGGGGGTGAATTGGGCTTTTCTAAAAATCAACACTAATTAAAACCTAAGCAAGAGCTAAACAAGAGCCCAACTTCACCCCAACAACTAGCACTAAGAAAATAATACTAGAAATGTAACAAGGCTAAAACAATGCTTCAAATACTTGCTAAACAAATACACAAAGTAAATAGCTTGAATTAAGTGCGGAATGTAAAGCAAAGTTTAGAAGACTCCTCCAATTTTTCCCGAGGTATCGAAGAGTCGGCACTCTCCACTAGTCCTCGTTGGAGCACCCGCGCAAGGATATCGCTCCCCCTTGGTCCTCGCAAGAACCAAGTGCTCACTACGAGATGATCCTTTGCCACTCCGGCGCGGTGGATCCCTCGAGACCGCTTACAAACTTGAGTCGGGTCACCAACAAGATCTTCACGGTGATCACCGAGCTCCCAACGCCACCAAGCCGTCTAGGTGATGCCGATCACCAAGAGTAACAAGCCATAGACTTTCGCTTGACCAAGAGAAGCCTAATGCAAGTGGTGTGTGCTCTAGGTGGCTCTCACTAGCGCTAATGAGGAACAAGCGCGGATTATGATTCTCTAATCTCCTCACTAGGCTTTTGGTGCTTGCAATACTCTACCAAGGTGCTGGAATAAATGTGGAGTGCAAGACATTGAATATGGTGGGTGGAAGGGGTATAAATAGCCCTCACCCACCAACTAGCCGTTACAGGAAACTTGCTGCGCGATGGCGCACCGGACAGTCCGGTGCGCCACCGGTGCGCCAACGGTGCGCCACCGGTGCGCCAACGGTCACTTCCAACGGCTAGTTCTGACACAGAGCCGTTGGACTCATGGCGCACCGGACAGTGAACAGTCCACTGTCCGGTGCACACCGGACAGTCCGGTGCGATGTCCGGTGTGCCACTAAAATTCATCTCCGAAGGCAGCGCTCTCGGGTTTCTGCGACTGGGAAGGCTCTGCTGTGAACCAGCCTGGTCCCACCTGGCAGAGGGTGCACCGGACAGTCCGGTGCACACCGGACAGTCCGGTGCCCCAAAGCCAGAAACCCTAAGTCTTGTTTTTCAGCTGATTTTCAAATCGGTTTTCGCTCTAACTTGTGTGTGAGTTCTAGAGTGACACCTAGCACTGTGTATGAGTGTGATTGTGCACCAACACTACACTAGAACTCTCTTGGTCAAACTACTCATCGACAACCCCTCTTTATAGTACGGCTAAAAGAGAATAAAAGACCTAACTAAATCGCGAGTGTCCACATCTCCTTGACACTCGGACTCCGTAGACCTTCACCTTTTGTTCCGTCGTTTTAGCCGTCGCTTCGAGTTCTTATCTCCGGGATTGCTTTCACATTGTAGTGCTTTTACCTGTCATGTGACCTAACTTACCATTTGTCTCTGCAAAACACACGTTAGTCACATATAATATTACGTTGTCATTAATCACTAAAACCAACCAGGGGCCTAGATGCTTTCAATGCGTACTAACCAAACCAGGCTTGATCCAAGCACACGTTGTTGTGAGCTAATTTGATGTACTTATGCATATATATTTGGCTACTGTTCAATTATCCTTTTGTAAATTGAAGTGGAGGAAGTGTAATACAATGCTTATTTTTTTGCATGAATTTGATAGTTTTCTGATGTATATAATTTGATTTATATTAGTTTAGTTTTATATTAGTTGTTGCCAAGTAATTTGTGAGATATTGAGATCGATACTATACATGGTGTTTGTTTTTATGTAATCATAACATTTTATCGAATATTTTGTATGTCGTTGCAACGCACGAGCACTTAACCAGTGAGATTGAAACCTCGTTCTTGGGAATGACCTCATGCCCCCCTCCAACCCTCAACCAATGTGCTTTACATGACTTTTTTAAAAATCATAATTATTTTCATGAAAAACGGTATACTAAAGGTATGTTTGGAGGAGTCCAACAATTGTAGACCCATGAAATCCAGATTTAAATCCAAATTTTTTTAGCTAAACACCTCTAGCTCCATCACCTTCTGTAACACCCAAAATCTTATTCTTGAATCTGGGGGAAAAGATCTCCAAAGGTTTTTAATTAAAATACCTCATACAAAAAATTGCTTATTCTTGAAGTTACATCTTCCAAAACAAATGTGGTTTTTAATGAAGTTAAAAAAGTATACCTATAATCTAGATATTCCTTTGTTCAAAGAGGATAATTAAATAATTAATTATTAAATAAAGTATATTTTGTACTCATGCTGTAGTACTTTTTGATTGTATATATTTGAAGTTGGAACCTTAATTTTGATTTCAATTTGAAACTTGCAAATTAAAATGGAAAACAAAAAATGATAAAAAGAAAAAAAAGAAAAGAAGAAATGGGCGCGGGCCTAAACTTCTGTTTACTCGGCCCATCTACACCTGTTTTCACCCGCGCATGCCCATCTCTCCAACGCGTCGCGCCGCTGACTGCTGGACACCGACGGGCGGGGTCCACTGACAGGCCCGTCTTCTCCCCAAGCTCGCGCGCCCCGTGACCGAACTCCGCGCAATGCCCCAATGTCAAAGTCGCCATAACAGAACCGAACCAAAACTCGCGGGATCTCCGGACCCAGACTCACCGTGGGCTCGGACTCTGTCCCTTCCACAGTATAAGATCGGGCACCATCTCGGGGAACCGAGAGATCGAATCACCAGTGCGGGGGAAGGACGCTAATGGCCACCACCATTGACGCGCGCCCTTGTCATCGATGTGGCCTCGATGTCGATCCAGGGGGGAATCCACTTCACCACCAGGGATGCGTCCATGGCCGGGGCAGGGAAGGGCGTCCATCCCGGCAGCCCCGTTCGCTCACCAGAGGATCCTACTCACCGCGAGATCGCCCTTTGTCGTGGGCAACCCTCTGGGCATCATGTCCATCGCAGGTGAGTCTTCAGGCGTGTCTGCTGCATTCATAGCACCGAGTTACACTAGTTAGTTCGGGGTTTGGGGCTCGGGTAATTGCCCATCGCCGTTGGGCAGCGCCGCCGTGCCACCCTAACTGTGGCCCGCGCTCGTCTCGTCACGGTTCACTGGTAAGCCACTCCCAGTCAGTTCCCTAGACTCTAGGCATCATGTCGGTCGCTTCGGAGTAGGGGATAAGGTAGTAGGTGCGGGTTGGATAGTCACCAGCGACGTCCGCCGCCGTGTATGCCCATGGCGCCACCGTTCGCCGGTCGGGTGTGGGGGTGATGCGGCGTGGGGTTGTCCGCTGTTGGATGCTCGATTCAACGATCGGGATTGGGTCTGGAGCTGTGAGGATTGATGCATCCGAGACCGTCCGATCGTGGCTAAGTGGATAAGATTAGATCTCCATCTATTGTTTCAACGTTGTGATCTGGGTCGTTCGTTTGGTATCCAACGGTGGTGATGTGATCGCGTGTATTTGAAATCTGCACCGTGGATCCTCAATCTGGTGGACTAGAAAACCTACTGGTTCAGTGTTTGGCCGATTTAATCCTAGCCCTCGGTTTCTAATCCAGTGGCTCGGATCCTGGCATACCCCTTCGGCCCTGGCCGTTTTTCAAAAGAGCCCCTGCACTTATTTGAAATAAACCCGCAGTCCACTCAGTGGTTGGCTGTGTCTGGGATATTTTGCGAGTTAAACCCTGACCTTCTCTGTATTAGTGTGCCTAGTCCAGAAGCTTAGGAAATTCAGAAAAATAATTTAGGAAATGGTTTTTGTGTATAAAAATATATCCAGAACTTATTTAATTTATAGAAATTCCATTTTTACTCCTTTTTAACCCGTTCCAGTTCCTGTAATTTTGTATTAATATTGTTTATCACCTAGTACCTTTGTTTAACCATGAAACTTGAATTAAAATTGCTCAATTGAATTAATTTATTCTAGGTGCTAAATAGTTTTAGAAATTCATAACTCAATATCTGCAACTCCATTTTAATCAATTCTAGTTGCATTAGTCTCACAATAATATTTATTATCATGTGCTAGCTTTTTTTGTCATGAAATATAGATTACGATGTTGCAATTAGTCTATACTATATTTAACCGCGTGGATCTTCGGAAAACTATAACTTCTTAACCGTAGCTCCGAATTTAGCGGTTCTCGAGCCCACAATCTCGTAGCGGCGCGTAGACTATTATTACGCAGTTTATTCTTATGTTTGGTGTGATGTTAATTTTGCCTATACCATGTTTGTTTGTATTGCTACGTTTAGTAGTGAGGACACGTGTCATCTGAAGAGCAAGTTGGTACCTGGAATCTCAAGTGCCAGGCAAGTTGTGCCCTTGATCACTTTTGTTACCCAATAATGTTCTTTAATGTCACTTATTCATGCATAGGTTTAATTTTGATGGGACCCAATAGGTCATCCTAGTCTGTTTATCCATATTACCTTGTTTACCCCTGAATCACTTGGGTAGTTTTGCTATTGCTTTACATGGTTTTGGGATAATATTTTGTTATATCCATGTTCCAATTCTTTTGTTATTCTATTTATGTTCATGTCAAGATCATTAAATGTTAATTGGAACATGGAGCTTAACTTGAGAAACACGTGCCACCACAAGGGTTTAATGGGACGCCCTTGGCCAACTAACTAGGAAAGCTAGTGGAAGACTACCTTACCCGAAAGGGGCAAGGGCAGTAGGGGATTGCATGTAAGGAGGTTCTCGGGTTGATTTTGCTGCGATGGCGGTCAGACGGGGGATTCTTGCAAGTGCTCTTCCCATAAACTGTAGCGGGTTTTCGGAAGCTAGTGGAACTTTGTAAAGGCCTCGTAGTGGATCCCTAGCCATTCACCTCGGTAGTGTCTAAGGGTCTAGCTAGCCCTGGTGACATGGGATACACGACTTGTGGGTAAAGGGTACCACCTCTGTAGAGTGTAAAACTGGTATACTAGCCGAGCTCACGGTCATGAGCAGCTCAGAACTCTCTGATGATTAATTTATGGAACTAAATTCAATTTGTCATATGCATTGCATCGCAGGTGATGTTATTACTTTTCTTAATTGGGTTGGTATTTACTTATACTTAGTAACTGCTAATAAAATTTTGACCAACTTTAAAAGCAATGCTCAGCTCTAACCATCCTCTTTGGTAAGCCTTACACTTCACGTGAGCTCCCACCTTTGGCGAGTTCATGCACATTATTCCTCACAACTTGTTGAGCGATGAACGTATGTGAGCTCACTCTTGCTGTCTCACACCCCCCACAGGTCAAGAACAGGTACCACAGGATGAGGCGCATGGAGGATGCTATGACGAGTTCGTGAGAGGTCTAGGCCGTCGTCTCCCAGTCAACTTTGGGTTGCTGGACCGTTGTCTCCTTACAATGTAATTATTTATTTATCTTGTACAGAACTCCTATTGATAAACCCAACGGGTAGAAGGGTGCCCGATCTTTCGATGAGAGATAATGGAGGTGGGAAACTTGTTGGAGAACGACGTTGGCTGCCCGACTACCACAACCAAGATGGTGTGGCGCCTTGAGCGATAGGTACACCGTCTCCTGATAACTACGATTTGTGGTGGAGGTCAACATTGTGCTATCCGACTACAACAACCACAAGGGTGCTGCGCCTTAGCGATAGTTAGACCGGCTCCTGTTGTTGCCGCTCTTGCCGTGCCAAGAACAGCCTTGAACCTACAAGCAATCGAGAACAACCAAGAACAAGATAAAACGCAGACGCTCACGGATCTGATAGAGTTGGGGTTCTGTTTCAAGTATCCGGGTGGTCTAGCCGACACACGCGTTTACAAGTAACAAAGGCTAAACTTACATCAAACAAAAACCCAAGTTCTTTGGTGGCTGCTAGTTGCTTAAATAGAGGAATAGAAAGAAGTTCTGGTGGAGAACGAAGCTCTCTCGACAGTTTCTGGACGTGTCGTTTGGTTTCTCCCATTGATTCTTCAGCCGCCAGAAAGTAGACGAAGAGAGCTTTCCAACAAGTACTTATTTGCACTAAACAACCTTGGGAGATGAAAGATATGCTCCATTTAATATGGTGCTTGCTGCAGTTACGAATTCCCTCGGACTGGTGGAGTCAAGAAGTTCTCTCAACAGTTTCTGGACGTCTCATTTGGTATCTCTAATTGATTCTTTCTCCACCAAGAAGTAGACGAAGAGTGCTTTCCATCAAGTGCTTATTTGCCTTCATTGGCCTTGGGAGTTGAAAGATATGGCCTCTTCAACTTGCACTAGCTGCAGTTACGAAATCCCTTCAAGTGGAGCAGCTTTTATTGCCTTGTTGCCTTCTCAAATTCTAGATGGTTAACCTCCCAAACACTTTAGCATAATAAAGTAATCACAAGGTATTAATACCTCATTTAAGGAATGATTAGCTTCAACAACAAGAAACGAGTTCACATGATAATTAAATTTACGTGCACGGACTCGTTTCACTGGTCCATGATTAAATGGTGAAGGGGGTCGCTGGTGTGGTTGTATTGATGGCAGTGATGTCCTCATCATCCCCCCTTCTTTTAATAGAGTCGTCCTCGACTCTAGTGTGTGCTCCTCACCCAAGTATATCTTTAAATTTGATGATGTGCTTGCTTGGTTGGAAATGTTGGAAATATCATTACTTGGTCCCCAATCAACTTCTTTGTTCCTCAATGTCTTTATAGCAGGAGCCATTAACATGGCCATATCTGTGTGGGTTATGTTCTCATCATTCTCCCCTTCTTGACATCAAACCGTCCTCGGTTTTGCATCATGATTGATGTTGATGACTAAGCTTTTATCAATGTCTTTCAAATATAAACTTGAAACTTCTACTAAAGTACATGGAAACAAGAGATTCTTTTCTTCTTGAGAACATACCAATATCTTATTTGCAAAAAGTGAAGAAACAACATATCTAGATGAAATAGAAATTCTATGCACAAGAAATTGTCCTATGTTGTTGTACTTGCCAGCAATGTAAAATATAACATGAGAAGGACAAGGTATAGTTGATCTAGCAAATAAAATATTTTCCAAATTACCGAGCTCAAAAAGATCATCAAACTCAATATAGCCCCAAGTATTTAAAGAAGAGAGCAAATTTATTTCTTCAGTTTCGTTTGCAATACAAATTACATGTTCCTTTTTAGCCAAAATGTATGGTTCAATAACAGATGTAACATGATCATTTACTAGTTGTTGCCTTAGTACATGTGAATCATTATACCACAAATCTTCACTATCACAAGTGTCAGCAATCAATTCTTCTTGTGATGATGGAAAAACAATAACTGGTTTCATTATTTTGTGTTCTTGATCAGCATGTAGAGCAGATGCAAAAGAGGAACTATGGCTCACATGTTCAGTGCTTGTATAATTATATAATAGAATCTCATTTTCAGCTTTACATGCAAGCAAAAACAAGTGAGAAATGTGTTTGTATGCTTCATGCATGACTATAGTCTGAATTTCAGAATTGAGTCCTTTCATGAACCTAGTCATTACATCTTCCATGCATTCATCTAAACGAGCAAACATGGTACAAATTT
The DNA here is from genome assembly GCF_902167145.1 of Zea mays. Classification (NCBI taxonomy): domain Eukaryota; kingdom Viridiplantae; phylum Streptophyta; class Magnoliopsida; order Poales; family Poaceae; genus Zea; species Zea mays. The sequence goes on along the minus strand of NC_050100.1, from coordinate 36,061,726 downwards.
TAAAATCATAATAATAATCTTTCACAGTCCTAGCACCCTGCTTTAAGGTGTCTAATTTAGAAAGCAAATGATCAGAATAGTATGCAGGAATGAATGCATCTCTAAAATGAAGTTTGAAGTCTTCCCAAGATTGTGGAACTTTGTTGTGCCTACAAATGTATTTCCATTCCATCAATGCGTGCTCAGTTAACAAATTAGAGGCAATATAAATCTTTTGTTTTTGAGATAGATCATGCTTATCAAATTCATTATCTACCTTTAGCTCCCAATCAATGTATGCATGAGGATCGAATTTACCGGCATATGAAGGCAAGTGTCGAATGATGCCTTGAATATAATGTTCAGTTGGCTCAAAAATCTCCATATCACCTGCCATGTTTAGTAAATACAAGAAAACAATAAAAATATCTTTGATCCTATAAACTACTAGGAATCATTGTTGTAATCTCTCATTCTCAAACTGGTTAAGCAAGTTCTTACAAATTCTCACCACGCAATACAGGAGGTGCCGACAAACAACAAGAATAACAACAACGGTGGCAGCTAGCACAACCTGGTGGTGTTGTAGAAAAATTTGTGGATTTATAGGTAGCTGCAATTTCAATAGTTCCAAGGAATAGCTAGTACCACGTCAGACACAACAAGTTGAATAAACGTTCTACAATGGTGTTGTGCTGGTCCTAGTCCAAACTGTAATAGAGACGCGAGCCGTTACACAAATAGTATCACCAAAAGGTCAGAACAGCAATCGGATTTTTGAAACTATAAAAAGAAGGCACACAAACTGCCTTTTGTTTTGTTGCACTTACAAATTTTATCTACCAAAATTCAGAACTGGTTTTTTCTCTCTCTTTTTTTGCACGTGTCTTTTTTTATTTTGCTGATTAGTGCGGCTTTTTTTATGCACTCGCCTTTTGCTTTCTCTTCTTTTTGGTTGAATTGCAGCAAGAGGTCTAAACTGGTGATTGTAACAAGGTGGCGCGAACTCGAAACTCTAGCGGTAAGAAAACTTTAGACCAGCAACTCGACCCAAATGCAACAACCGTGAATTCAACAAGTCGAAAACTAAGTAGTAAAGCAAAGGCTCAAACTGTTTTTAGGTGAATTTCTGATCTAAATATATCTTTGGGAAAAAGTGGACTGTAGGTAAATAAAACAAGGAAGATTGAGTTCTCTCACCGAGCAACCTGAAATTTGATACCACTTGATAAACCCAACGGGTAGAAGAGTGTCCGATCTTTCGATGAGAGATGGAGGTGGAAAACTTGTTGGAGAACGACGTTGGCTGCCCGACTACCACAACCAAGATGGTGTGGCGCCTTGAGCGACAGGTACACCGTCTCCTGATAACTATGATTTGTGGTGGAGGTCGACGTTGTGCTATCCGACTACAACAACCACAAGGGTGCTGCGCCTTAGCGATAGTTACACCGGCTCCTGTTGTTGCCGCTCTTGCCGTGCCAAGAACAGCCTTGAACCTACAAGCAATCGAGAACAAGCAAGAACAAGATAAAACGCAGACGCTCACGGATCTGATAGAGTTGGGGTTCTGTTTCAAGTATCTGGGTGGTCTAGCCGACACACGCGTTTACAAGGAAGTAGCAAAGGCTAAACTTACATCAAACAAAAACCCAAGTTCTTTGGTGGCTGCTAGTTGCTTAAATAGAGGAATAGAAAGAAGTTCTGGTGGAGAACGAAGCTCTCTCGACAGTTTCTGGACGTGTCGTTTGGTTTCTCCCATTGATTCTTCAGCCGCCAGAAAGTAGACGAAGAGAGCTTTCCAACAAGTACTTATTTGCACTAAACAACCTTGGGAGATGAAAGATATGCTCCATTTAATATGGTGCTTGCTGCAGTTACGAATTCCCTCGGACTGGTGGAGTCAAGAAGTTCTCTCAACAGTTTCTGGACGCCTCATTTGGTATCTCTAATTGATTCTTTCTCCACCAAGAAGTAGACGAAGAGTGCTTCCCATCAAGTGCTTATTTGCCTTCATTGGCCTTGGGAGTTGAAAGATATGGCCTCTTCAACTTGCGCTTGCTGCAGTTACGAAATCCCTTCAAGTGGAGCAGCTTTTATTGCCTTGTTGCCTTCTCAAATTCTAGATGGTTTACCTCCCAAACACCTTAGCATAATAAAGTAATCACAAGGTATTAATACCTCATTTAAGGAATGATTAGCTTCAACAACAAGAAACGAGTTCACATGATAATTAAATTTACGTGCACGGACTCGTTTCACTGGTCCATGATTAAATGGTGAAGGGGGTCGCTGGTGTGGTTGTATTGATGGCAGTGATGTCCTCATCATCCTCCCCTTCTTTTAATAGAGTTGTCCTAGACTCTAGTGTGTGCTCCTCACCCAAGTATATCTTTAAATTTGATGATGTGCTTGCTTGGTTGGAAATGTTGGAAATATCATTACTTGGTCCCCAATCAACTTCTTTGTTCCTCAATGTCTTTGTAGCAGGAGCCATTAACATGGCCATATCTGTGCGGGTTATGTTCTCATCACCTATTATATAGTAAAGATGTGACATTCGATCCTGTCGGGGACCATAATTAGGGGTACCCTCAAGGCTCCTAATTCTCAGCTGGTAACCCCCATCAGCATAAAGATGCAAAGGCCTGATGGGTGCGATTAAGTCAGGGATCAGTCCATTCGAGCGACTCGATCACGCCTCGCCCGAGCCTAGCCTCGGACAAGGGCAGCCGACCCCGGAGGATTTCCGTCTCGCCCGAGGCCCCCGTCCGACGGCGAACATATTTCCGGCTCGCCCGAGGCCCTGCCTTCGCTAAGAAGCAACCCTGACTAAATCGCCGCACCGACCGACCAAATCGCAGGAGCATTTAACGCAAAGGTGGCCTGACACCTTTATCCTGACGCGCGCCCCCCGGCAGAGCCGAAGTGACCGCCGTCACTTCGCCGCTCCACTGACCGGCCTGACAGAAGGACAGCGCCGCCTGCGCCACTCCGACTGTAGTGCCACTTGACAGAGTGAGACTGACAAGCAGTCAGGCCCTGCCAAAGGCGCCATAGGAAGCTCCGCTTCACCCGACCCAGGGCTCGGACTCGGGCTAAGTCCCGGAAGACGACGAACTCCGCTCCGCCCGACCTAGGGCTCGGACTCGGGCTAAGTCCCGGAAGACGGCGAACTCGGCTCCGCCCGACCCAGGGCTCGGACTCGGGCTAAGTCCCGGAAGACGGCTGTCACACCCGGTTTTTAGAAGGCAAACCGAATGCGAACCATGTACGTGCCAGGATCAGTTATTCACGTACACAGCAGTTACATAATATGGACATCATCACACAGTGCTCAAAATAGTATTAATAAGGGGAAATAATCGATTACATCATACGTCTGAGACGTCCATATAGTTCTTACAATAAATCAAAGTGCGGAAAAGAAACGTAGATAACGCGGCCTTCACAGGCAGCCGACTGGGGGTTGCCGCTAACCCACACCTAGAACTCGTCGTAATCTTGGAACTCCTGGAAGTCTCCTTCCACAGCTTCATCTTCGCCTGAGCAGTGGTTGCAATGCTGACAACCTGGGGGGGGTTTGGTGTGTAGAGCAAGGGTGAGTACACATCAACATACTCAGCAAGTATCCTGTTTGGCTGTAGTGGACTAGCTTTATGTGGGGATAAGTCAAGCAGTTGCTTTTAGTTGGTCAGGTTATTACTTACTAGTAGAAAGCCAAGTTTTAGCATTAACCCAAGTTATTAGCCCATTGTATCCTTTCCAAACGGAAAGAATACCACTTACCAATACCATAATCATAACCGGAACCATCAATCTCATAACCACCTGTACCACAATATCTCTGATCAAGTACCACTAATCATTGGAGCTCCCTTGGCCGCTCATAACCGCGAGCACGGCTGATATATCAGTTTCATAACACTCTGCAGAGGTTGTGCACTTTACCCACAAGCCGTGATTCCCATTCTGCCCGGAGATCATGACTCTCCATTGATCACTACCAAGGTGATCCAGCAGGGCATCACTACGAAGCCTTTACAAAGATTCCCCGGGGCTGTAGCCACCCGTTAGGTTTCCTAAATGCACCGCACTCCTCCCCAAGGGGCGAACCCAAACTTGGCAGAGCGAGCCGCATACACCGAGCCCCATTGACGGCACGACGGCTAAGTGAACTACACCCCGGATCCTCTAATTATTCAGCTAAGGGCACCCCATTCCACCCTCATGGTTGCACTGTTTTCCCGGGCGGTCATCCATAGAACAGGTCCTTACGGAGAGGCACTCGAGAAACCGCTCGAGTCCCCTTGAAAACCACAAGTATATCATAAAGAAGAACGGGAAAACAGCGTATCATAGATAATCACATCATGTTCATTGATTAGAGTTGAGCAATAGCATCAGACTAAGTAGTAATAATCCGACCCAAATAGGTAAACAAGGACATGGATAACAAAAGCTAGTCAATCCTTAGGTATAAATGTGTAATGCGGGAGGTGAATTAAAGAATGAATAGGACATAGATAGGTCAAAGGACACTTGCCTCCACCAAACGACTGCTGCTCAGGGGCTTCTCCTGCGAATTCCTCGGGCTCTTCGACCGGATCGTTCTCTATGCGAGCGCAAACATACATACATACATCCACATATTTAATACAAAAGAACAGTACACCATACAAGATAACAAATAAAGCGAATATGCATCAAGTATGACATTCGATAACGCATTTGTTGTGGTCAGAAAGAAACGGGAAAGGTCTCGCAGGGGGGGGGGTTAAATCTTATGCACTAATGACACAATTGGTTTTTAACAAAAGAATTCTGCTACATATACACTAATGGAAACCTAATCACTTTTAGTTGATCAACATTGCACAGGGTAAACAATTAACTACGTGCGTCAACAACATAACGGAATTTTAAATTAAACTTCCTATTTTCCCATAGCATGAACAGTGATTAGCCTACTTAAAATACAGTAATTATGATCACAGAAAGTAAATAAAATAAAATAAAAAAAATAAAAAAAACAGAGGGGGGGGGGGGCGGTTGAACCGGCCCTAGGGCGGTTGAACCGGCCCTAGGCGGGGCGCGGGCGCGGGCGGCGCAGGGGGGCGGCCGAGCAGGGGGCGGGGCGGCCGAGCCGCTGGGCGCAGGGGCGGCCGAACCGGGGGGCGGGGGGCGGCGCAGGGGGCGGCCGAGCCGGGGGGCGGGGCGGCCGAACCGGCGGGGCAGGGGGGCGGCGCAGGGGGGCGGCCGAACCGGGGGGCAGGGAGGCGGCCGAACCGGCGGGCAGGGAGGCGGCCGAACCGGCGGGCAGGGAGGCGGCCGAACCGGCCATGGGGAAAGGGGGGGAGGGGATGGGGGAGGGAGGAGAGGGGGAGGGGGAAGCTCACCGGCGACGGGGACGGGGCGGCCGAGCGGGGCGGCCGAACGGCGACGGGGAGGGGCGGCGGCCTAGGCAGGGGCGGCGGCTAGGGCAGGGGGCGGGTAGAGGGCGGCGGCTTGGGTGGGGAGGGAGAAAATGAGGGGGGAGAGGGAGAGGGTTAGGGGATAAGGGAAAGAGGGGGGGGGGCGGCTGGGCCTACTAGGCCCAAGAGGGGGGCGCCAGGGGGCGGCTGGGCCGGCCGGGGTCGGCCCACGGCGCGGGAGAGAGAGAAAAAAAAGGAGAGAGAAAGAGAGAGAGAAAAGAGAAAGAAAAGAGAAAGAAAACATTTTCAAAATCCGATCTTTCTACATGAATGCATTTGCACTTTCAAAGCAATCAAAAGAAATGCAAGGTTCGGCATGGTGCATCAAACAACATAAAGTATTTAGGGTTTTTATACATACGGGAATTCCAAACCGAATCCCGCTAGAACTTTGGAAAAGGTCAAGGTTTAGCGAGGGAAAAAGAAAAAGAAAGGTAACGCCCGAATTTTGGCGAGTAAAGAAAAGAAAAAAAATTCAACTGCAAAATTCGGGGCGTTACAAACCTATCCCCCTTAAAAGAATCTCGCCCTCGAGATTCAGGGCTGGCTAGCAAAGAGCTCCGGGTACTTGGCCATCAGATCATCTTCACGCTCCCAGGTTGCTTCTTCCTCAGAGTGGTGACTCCATCTGACTTTGCACATTCTGACGGTCTTCCTTCGGGTGACTCTATCTGCAACCTCAAGGATCTGAGCTGGCTTCTCAACGTAGGTCAAGTCCTCCTGGACTTCCAGACCTTCCACTGGCAACTGCTCTTCTGGCATACGCAAGCACTTCTTCAACTGAGACACATGAAAGACATCATGCACAGCAGACAAATTCTCTGGCAAACTGAGCTGATAAGCCACTTCTCCTCGTCTTGCAAGAACCTGATACGGACCAATGTAGCGGGGTGCCAGCTTGCCTTTCACTCCGAATCTTCTGACTCCTCTGATCGGTGACACTTTCAGATACACAAAGTCTCCGACTTCGAAACTCAGCTCTCTTCTTCTTGTGTCTGCATAGCTTCGCTGCCTTGATTGCGCTATCTTCAGATTCTCTCGAACCATCTTGACGTTCTCTTCGGCTTCGAGCAAAATGTCTGGCCCAAACACTTGCTTTTCCCCAGGCTGATCCCATTGCAACGGAGTTCTGCAACTCCTTCCATACAGCGCTTGAAATGGTGACATCTTCAAACTGGCCTGATAACTGTTGTTATAGGAAAACTCTGCATAAGGCAATCGCTTGTCCCATCCGGACTGATCTTGCAACGCACAGGCTCTCAACATATCTTCAAGAATTTGATTGGTTCTTTCAGTCTGACCATCTGTCTGCGGGTGATAAGCTGAACTGAAATTCAGATGCGTGCCCAAGGCTTCATGCAACTGCTGCCAGAAATGAGAGGTGAACTGCGTTCCTCTGTCTGACACTATCTTCTTTGGCACACCATGAAGACAAACGATCCGAGACATATACAATTCTGCCAATACTGCACTGTTGTAGTTGGTCTTAACAGGTATGAAGTGGGCTGACTTGGTCAAGCGGTCCACTACTACCCAAATGGAATCGTAGCCGGCTCGAGTGCGAGGCAATCCGACTATGAAATCCATACCAATTTCATCCCATTTCCACTGAGGGATCTGCAACGGTTGCAACAATCCAGCTGGTCTCTGGTGTTCTGCTTTAATTCTTCGACAACTATCGCACATAGCCACATGCTCTGCGATTTCTCTTTTCATTCCGTACCACCAGAATTTCTTCTTCAGATCCTGATACATCTTCTCACTGCCAGGGTGAATCGAATAGGCTGTCTCATGAGCTTCCTTAAGAATCAACTCCCGAATAGACTGGACATTGGGAACACACAAGCGGTCTTTGAACCATATCACGCCTTCTGCATCTTCTCGAAAATCTTTGCCTCTGCCATCTAGAATCAGTCGCCGGATCTCACTGATTTTCTCATCATTCTTCTGCGCGTCTTTGATTTCGCGCTCCAAGGTAGGTTCCAATTCAACTGTGACTCCTCGAGAATTGTTCAGAAATCCGAGACTCAACCTGTCAAACTCCTTGGCCAACTCATAAGGCATCGGACGAGCGACCATCAGATTGACTTGACTCTTTCTGCTCAAAGCATCTGCCACTACGTTTGCTTTGCCTGGATGGTAATGAATCTCCAACTCATAGTCCTTGATCAATTCTAACCATCTTCGTTGCCTCATGTTCAATTCTGACTGAGTGAATATGTACTTCAGACTCTTGTGGTCTGTGTAAACATCGCATTTCTGTCCATACAAATAGTGCCTCCATGTCTTCAGTGCGTGAACCACTGCTGCCAACTCTAGATCATGGATTGGGTAATTCTTCTCATGAACCTTCAGCTGTCGGGACGAGTAAGCCACAACTCTTCCCTCTTGCATCAACACACATCCCAAACCTGTGTAACAAGCATCACAATACACCGAGAAGGGCTTGTGCACATCAGGCAAGACTAGGACAGGCGCTGTAGTCAACTTCTCTTTCAGCGCTTCAAAGGCCTCTTGGCATTTCTGGGTCCACTTGAACTCAACCTTGTTGCCTAGCAACGCTGTCATTGGCTTCGCAATCTTCGAAAACCCTTCAATGAATCGCCGATAATATCCGGCCATTCCAATGAAGCTCTTGATTCCTCGAGCATCCGTTGGCGCTTTCCAGTTCAGAATGTCTGCCACTTTCTTCGGATCCACAGCCAATCCTTCTTTGTTGATTATGTGACCCAAGAACAGGACTTCACTGATCCAGAACTCACACTTGCTCAACTTTGCATACAACTGGTGCTCTCGCAATCTCTGCAACACCATCCTCAAATGATCTGCATGCTCTTCTTCACTTTGAGAATAAACCAGAATGTCATCAATGAATACCACCACGAACTTATCAAGATAATCCATGAATACACTATTCATCAAGTTCATGAAGAATGCTGGCGCATTGGTCAAACCAAAAGACATCACTGTGAACTCATATAAACCATACTTGGTAATGAATGCCGTCTTCGGAATGTCCGAAGGTCGGATCCTGAGCTGATGATAACCTGACCTCAGATCGATCTTGGAGAACACACTGGCTCCTCTCAACTGGTCGAACAGATCTTCTATTCTGGGCAAAGGATACTTGTTCTTGATCGTGACCTCATTCAAAGCTCGATAGTCGATACACATCCTCTTAGTACCATCTTTCTTCTCCACGAACAAGACAGGGGCGGCCCAAGGCGAGGTGCTTGGCCGGATGTAACCTTTTTCTGACAGCTCATCAATCTGCTTCTTAAGCTCATCCAACTCTGGTCCAGATATTCTGTAAGCTCTCTTGAAGATAGGGGCGGTTCCAGGAAGAAGCTCTATGGCAAATTCAACTTTCCGCTCTGGTGGCATACCCGGTAAATCCTTTGGAAACACATCTGGGAATTCGGACACAACCTTGATACTCTCAATCGGGTCTGCTTCACTGCTATCGACAGTCATCTGATAACAACTTCCTTTCTTTGGCTCAGGCGGGACTAACTCGGTCACCACTTCCTCTCCTAGTGGGGACACCAACTTGATTGTCCTTTTATCACAACTGATAACTGCCTGATACTTATCTAGCCAATTCATCCCTAGGATGACATCTATTCCCTGAGTACCCATTACTATAAGGTTGGCGGGAAACGCTATCCCCCTTATTTTCACACTTATATTCAAACAAATGCTATCGGCTCGAATTCTACCACCGGCTGAGTCAATTTGAATGGGGGTTAACATGGTAGTAGTTGGAAGATTATGTGCTTCTACCCATGATGCAGTAATGAAAGAATGTGTTGCTCCAGTATCAAATAACACTTCTGCAATATGGGAATCGACTGGGAACATACCTACTGTCATGCCGGGGGTCTCCTGAACTGCTTCAGCTTCCAAGTGATTCAATCTTCCATGATTATAGCGCTGCTGAGAGCGATTGCCTGCTCCAGGCTGAGACACATTCTGCTTTGCTGGGGCATTGGGGCCTGACTGCTGCTGGGCTGCCTTCTTCGGACATTGCATCACCCAATGGCCTTGCTCTCCACAGTGGAAACATGCCCTGTTTCCAACCTGAGCTGGTGCTGCCTGACTGTTCTGCTGATTTGCTGGGGCAGGAAGACGAGGTGTCTGCTGATTCTGCCTCTGAAACTGACCTCCTGACTGATTGCTCTGACGGTTCTGGTACTGATGCTGAGGATACTGCCTTTGGAACTGCTGATACTGCTGACGCTGCTGATGCTGCTGAGGTGGACGCTGGTTCTGCCTGAACTGCTGAGGTTGATTGCCTGAAAAGCGAGGGCGACTGCTGCTTCCAGACTGCGGTCCACTGATCTTGCGCTTACGATCTTCCATCTCCTTGCGCTTCCTTTCTGTCATGATTGCTCTGTCAATCAGGTGCTGGAATGTCGGGAAGGTGTGATTCATCAGCTGATACTGCAGAGGGTCAACCAAGCCTCTCAGGAAACGGTACTGTCGCTTGGCGTCGGTGTTGACATCTTCAGGAGCATAGCGAGACAATTGCAGAAACCTGTCTCGATACTCACTGACAGACGATGACCCTTGCTTAAGGGCCAGGAACTCCTCCTTCTTCACTGTCATCAGACCTGCAGGAACATGGTACTGACGAAAGCTACCCCTGAATTCTTCCCAGGTGATGGTGTCGGGGTTGGCATGGGTGGCGAGGTAAGACTCCCACCATGACTGGGCTGCTCCTCTCAACAGACGGGGACCATACAGAACTTTCTCCCTGTCATCGCACTGAGCGGTATGCAACTCCCGCTCCACAGTGCGCAGCCAATCTTCAGCATCCATGGGGTCAGAAGAATGAGCGAACGTTGGTGGATGACCTCTCATGAATTCAGCACGCTTATCTCTAGGCATCTGAGGCATCTGAGGCTGGGGTGGAGCCTGCTGCTGTTGCTGCTGCTGCTGCTGCTGAATGGCGGCCAGAGTCTGACCGATGGCTTGAACTGCCTGAGTCTGCATCAGAAACATCTGCTCGATGGACATCGGGGGCGGGGGCGGCAGGTGCTGCTGCTGGGGCACCTCATCCTGCGGAGCGGCTCGCTCCTGCTGAGCACGCCTTCCTCCTCTACGCCTGTTCTCTGACATCTGCAGAACGCAACCACACATCAGAACTGATCTGGCAAAGCTTGCAGCATAAGAAAAGAGTATAGAATTCTCCAACAGCACTGAACAGATGAGCATCTTCACTGATCTCCAACACAGACCACACAGCTTCTCAGATAAAGAGGAAAGGAGAATAATGGGTTTCCCAACTATATAACTAACTTTATTGACATAGTATGTAAACCAAAATGCAGGGGATACCCACACTCTGGTGACAATCATTACAAAGATCCAAACCAAACATAGTTCATCATGACAAACATAGATGCACAGGATATAGCAAACTACCCTGTCTAACTAAAACTAACTAAGATCGAGGCTAACGCTAAGACTGAAGCTTCCATGTATATATTTATTTCGTATTAATTACAAGATCCAACTCTAACGATCTATGGTTCTAGGTTGATCTTGGTCTTGCAGGCGGGATTGCCATAAGACTGGTGTCCACGCTGAGGTGAGCGGTACGGGTGCTGAGTCCCAACGGGAGCGGGGGATCCACCGTCCAGAAAACGACGTTCCGCGCGCTCAGCCCGCAGCAGGGCGATCTCAGCACGAGCCCTACTCAGCTCGTCTAGTGCATGGTCCAGCTCCGTGTTTAGCACGGCGGCTAGGTTGACTGTGCTGCTCAACCTAGGATTGCCCTCACCGACGGGTGAGACAATCACGCCTCCTGTGCTGCCAGATGAACGGCGGGGGTAATACTTCAGGTCAAGACCGTCAGCTGCCCCACCGAAAACCGAGCAGTAGTGCGAAAGCGCACGCCGTGCAGCATCTTGCATGGCTGCCTCAGCTGAGTCCCGCTCAGAGATAGAATAGTGCTCTGAACAGGCCTCTGCACCCTGGAGACTGTCCTCCGGGCAGCGCACCAAGCAAGTCGCCTCCCAGCGGTCCGGGTAGACCCCGCGACTATGCTGGTAGACCACACAGCGATACTCGACGGACCAAGTATGCCGGTCAAATGCCCGACGTAGCAGGGTGTCGAGCGCATCATGGAAGTGACACCCGCGAGCAGCGTCGCGAGTGATGGGTCGAGCAACCCATCCTTCCGGCTCAGGATTAGCAGAGAAGTCGGTGTCGTGGCTCGAGCTGTCGTCGCCTCCTCCGTCGTCTGGGTCTCCTCCAGCAGCTACTCCAGAAGCTGGGGCGCCCAGTGGTGGTGCAGGGGGCGGCTCCAGAGAAAGCACAGGGGAGCAGCTCCTCACAGACTCTATCTCCTGGTGGAGCGAGAGGGAAGAGCTCCGCTGCCCCTGTCGTCGACGTTCCTGCTCCTCACGCAGGCGGTGGTGTAGTCTCTCCAAGTGGCTGGACTGTCCGGCCACGGGACGGCGAAGCGGACGCTCAGCAAGGCGGGAGGGTAAGAAGGGGATGACTGACTTTCGTGCAGTGTGTCTAAGTCGAGCCATCTACAAAAGACATCGCAAGCAAAAGGGTGAGAACAGAATTAATATGACCAGCAAGTAATAAGTAAATGAAGGATCAGAATGAAACATAATTTTCAGCAAGGTATTATATATAGTAGAACATAGGTTTGGTCAGTAGGACCAACTTTTGAAGGGATATCAAAGTCAAGGAAGAGACAGAGGTCTATAGTCCTTAGAACGACCATTCTACTCTAGGTTAGCGGTCCTACAGTCAGCACGGCTTTGATACCACTTATGTCACACCCGGTTTTTAGAAGGCAAACCGAATGCGAACCATGTACGTGCCAGGATCAGTTATTCACGTACACAGCAGTTACATAATATGGACATCATCACACAGTGCTCAAAATAGTATTAATAAGGGGAAATAATCGATTACATCATACGTCTGAGACGTCCATATAGTTCTTACAATAAATCAAAGTGCGGAAAAGAAACGTAGATAACGCGGCCTTCACAGGCAGCCGACTGGGGGTTGCCGCTAACCCACACCTAGAACTCGTCGTAATCTTGGAACTCCTGGAAGTCTCCTTCCACAGCTTCATCTTCGCCTGAGCAGTGGTTGCAATGCTGACAACCTGGGGGGGGTTTGGTGTGTAGAGCAAGGGTGAGTACACATCAACATACTCAGCAAGTATCCTGTTTGGCTGTAGTGGACTAGCTTTATGTGGGGATAAGTCAAGCAGTTGCTTTTAGTTGGTCAGGTTATTACTTACTAGTAGAAAGCCAAGTTTTAGCATTAACCCAAGTTATTAGCCCATTGTATCCTTTCCAAACGGAAAGAATACCACTTACCAATACCATAATCATAACCGGAACCATCAATCTCATAACCACCTGTACCACAATATCTCTGATCAAGTACCACTAATCATTGGAGCTCCCTTGGCCGCTCATAACCGCGAGCACGGCTGATATATCAGTTTCATAACACTCTGCAGAGGTTGTGCACTTTACCCACAAGCCGTGATTCCCATTCTGCCCGGAGATCATGACTCTCCATTGATCACTACCAAGGTGATCCAGCAGGGCATCACTACGAAGCCTTTACAAAGATTCCCCGGGGCTGTAGCCACCCGTTAGGTTTCCTAAATGCACCGCACTCCTCCCCAAGGGGCGAACCCAAACTTGGCAGAGCGAGCCGCATACACCGAGCCCCATTGACGGCACGACGGCTAAGTGAACTACACCCCGGATCCTCTAATTATTCAGCTAAGGGCACCCCATTCCACCCTCATGGTTGCACTGTTTTCCCGGGCGGTCATCCATAGAACAGGTCCTTACGGAGAGGCACTCGAGAAACCGCTCGAGTCCCCTTGAAAACCACAAGTATATCATAAAGAAGAACGGGAAAACAGCGTATCATAGATAATCACATCATGTTCATTGATTAGAGTTGAGCAATAGCATCAGACTAAGTAGTAATAATCCGACCCAAATAGGTAAACAAGGACATGGATAACAAAAGCTAGTCAATCCTTAGGTATAAATGTGTAATGCGGGAGGTGAATTAAAGAATGAATAGGACATAGATAGGTCAAAGGACACTTGCCTCCACCAAACGACTGCTGCTCAGGGGCTTCTCCTGCGAATTCCTCGGGCTCTTCGACCGGATCGTTCTCTATGCGAGCGCAAACATACATACATACATCCACATATTTAATACAAAAGAACAGTACACCATACAAGATAACAAATAAAGCGAATATGCATCAAGTATGACATTCGATAACGCATTTGTTGTGGTCAGAAAGAAACGGGAAAGGTCTCGCAGGGGGGGGGGGGGGTTAAATCTTATGCACTAATGACACAATTGGTTTTTAACAAAAGAATTCTGCTACATATACACTAATGGAAACCTAATCACTTTTAGTTGATCAACATTGCACAGGGTAAACAATTAACTACGTGCGTCAACAACATAACGGAATTTTAAATTAAACTTCCTATTTTCCCATAGCATGAACAGTGATTAGCCTACTTAAAATACAGTAATTATGATCACAGAAAGTAAATAAAATAAAATAAAAAAAATAAAAAAACAGAGGGGGGGGGGGCGGTTGAACCGGCCCTAGGGCGGTTGAACCGGCCCTAGGCGGGGCGCGGGCGCGGGCGGCGCAGGGGGGCGGCCGAGCAGGGGGCGGGGCGGCCGAGCCGCTGGGCGCAGGGGCGGCCGAACCGGGGGGCGGGGGGCGGCGCAGGGGGCGGCCGAGCCGGGGGGCGGGGCGGCCGAACCGGCGGGGCAGGGGGGCGGCGCAGGGGGGCGGCCGAACCGGGGGGCAGGGAGGCGGCCGAACCGGCGGGCAGGGAGGCGGCCGAACCGGCGGGCAGGGAGGCGGCCGAACCGGCCATGGGGAAAGGGGGGAGGGGATGGGGGAGGGAGGAGAGGGGGAGGGGGAAGCTCACCGGCGACGGGGACGGGGCGGCCGAGCGGGGCGGCCGAACGGCGACGGGGAGGGGCGGCGGCCTAGGCAGGGGCGGCGGCTAGGGCAGGGGGCGGGTAGAGGGCGGCGGCTTGGGTGGGGAGGGAGAAAATGAGGGGGGAGAGGGAGAGGGTTAGGGGATAAGGGAAAGAGGGGGGGGCGGCTGGGCCTACTAGGCCCAAGAGGGGGGCGCCAGGGGGCGGCTGGGCCGGCCGGGGTCGGCCCACGGCGCGGGAGAGAGAGAAAAAAAAGGAGAGAGAAAGAGAGAGAGAAAAGAGAAAGAAAAGAGAAAGAAAACATTTTCAAAATCCGATCTTTCTACATGAATGCATTTGCACTTTCAAAGCAATCAAAAGAAATGCAAGGTTCGGCATGGTGCATCAAACAACATAAAGTATTTAGGGTTTTTATACATACGGGAATTCCAAACCGAATCCCGCTAGAACTTTGGAAAAGGTCAAGGTTTAGCGAGGGAAAAAGAAAAAGAAAGGTAACGCCCGAATTTTGGCGAGTAAAGAAAAGAAAAAAAATTCAACTGCAAAATTCGGGGCGTTACAACGGCGAACTCCGCTCCGCCCGACCCAGGGCTCGGACTCGGGCTCAGCCCCAGAAGACGACGAACTCCGCTTCGCCCGACCCCAGGGCTCGGACTCCGCCCTGGCCTCTGCCGACGACCTCCGCCTCGCCCGACCCTGGGGCTCGGACTCGGCCTCGGCCATGGAAGACAGACTCGACCTCGGCTTCGGAGGAGCCTCCACATCGCCCAACCTAGGGCGCAGGCCAGCCACGTCAACAGGAGGCGCCATCATCACCCTACCCCGAGCTGACTCGGGCCGCAGGGAACAAGACCGGTGTCCCATCTGGCTAGCTCCGCCAGATAGGCAATGATGGCGCCCCGCATGCTCTGTGACGACGGTGGCTCTCAGCCCCCTTACGGAAGCAAGGGGACGTCAGCAAGGACTCAACCGCTCCGACAGCTATCCCTCCGCCAGGCTCCATCGCTCCTCCGACGGCCACGACATCACACCAGCTGGGTGCCAAAATCTCTCCGGCTGCCACATCGGCATGTACTTAGGGCGCTAGCTCTCCTCCGCTAGACACGTAGCACTCTGCTACACCCCCCATTGTACACCTGGATCCTCTCCTTACGCCTATAAAAGGAAGGACCAGGGCCCTCTTAGAGAGGGTTGGCCGCGCGGGGACGAGGACGAGACAGGCGCTCGCTTGGAGCCGCTCGCTTCCCTCTCTCGCGTGGACGCTTGTAACCCCCTACTGCAAGCGCACCCGACCTGGGCGCGGGACGAACACGAAGGCCGCGGGATTCCCACCTCTCTCACGCCGGTCTCCGGCCGCCTCGCTCTCCCCCCTTCGCGCTCGCCCTCGCGCTCGACCCATCTGGGCTGGGGCACGCGGCGACACTCACTCGTCGGCCCAAGGGACCCCCCGGTCTCGAAACGCCGACAGTTGGCGCGCCAGGTAGGGGCCTGCTGCGTGTTGACGAACAGCTTCCCGTCAAGCTCCAGATGGGCAGTCTCCAGCAACCTCTCCAACCCGGGACGGTGCTCCGTTTCGGGAGTCTTGAGTTCATGTCCCTCGACGGCAGCTACGACATGATCCTCCTTCCACCGCCGCGCGACAACGACAATGGCGGCCGATAGCCCGCCCGCCGGCGGCGGAATCGACGACGTCTTCCCCGCGTGGTGGAAGAACAACCTTCGAGCTCATCCTGCCCTTTCCCCCGCCGACGGAGGGGAAGGCAGGGCGACCAAGGCCAAGCAGGAGGCAGCGCCTCGTCGGCTGTCGAGCGAGCCGACAGCACCGGCACCCCAACGAGGGGCGCACCGGGTATCGACTTCGCGCCTGAGACAAAGACGAGCGCCGTCTCCCCGCGACACGCCAATCCCGAGCAAGCGGACGACGCCAGCGCGCTCGCGGAGAGCTTGCTGGACGTCACCCTCGTACCTGAGACGACGGCGCAGTCAGTCCCCGACGTGACTTCATCGCCGCTCGTCGACCAAAAGGTACCGACCGATTCCCATCCTACGTCATTTGGATTCAGCCTCAACCCGCCTAGCGACCTCGCTTTGGCGGACGCTCTCGTAGAGGCGAGTCCAAACCCTCTGGGGTTTCGCATGCAGTCGCCTTGGGACCGGTTGACGGACGCCTCGACCTACGGGCCCTCTAGGTCTGAGGAAGACGACGACCCCAGCATCTGTTGGGATTTCTCTGGACTTGGCAACCCCAGTGCCATGCGGGACTTCATGACCGCATGTGACTACTGCCTCTCCGACTGTTCCGACGGTAGCCGCAGCCTCGACGACGAGGACTGCGGCCCAAGCCGCAAATGTTTCCACGTCGATCTAGGGGGTCCCTCCGAAGGCAATCATCTCGGCATGCCGGAGGACGGTGATCTCCCTAGGCCGGTGCCCCGCGTTGACATCCCACGGGAGCTAGTTGTGGTCCCCGTTCAGGCGGGGGGCCATGACCCACAGCTCGAGCAAATCCGCGGGGTGCAGGCCAGGCTCGACGAGGGAGCAGGAGTGCTTGAGCCGATCCGCCGGGACATCGGGCAGGCATGGGCGGGCCAACCCCCGGCCGGAGAAATACGTCATCTGCCCCAGAGTTTCCAGCACCGCGTCGCCGACGACGTCAGGGTCAGGCCACCACCCGCATCTAGTGGGGTCGGCCAGAACCTGGCTGCAGCAGCGATGCTTCTCCGCGCGATGCCGGAGCCATCAACCACCGAGGGTCGGCGAATCCAGGGGGAGCTCAAGAATCTCCTGGAAAGCGCCGCGGTCCGACGGGCCGAGAGCTCTGCCTCTCGAAGGCAGGGATACCCCTCGGAACCTCATGCCGCGACTTCCCGATTCATGCGGGAAGCCTCGGTCTACACCGGGCGCACGCGCAACACCGCGCCTGCGGCCCCGGGCCGCCTCGGCAACGAGCACCATCATCGCGACCGTCGGGCCCACCTCGACGAGAGGGTGCGCCGAGGCTACCACCCCAGGCGTGGGGGACGCTACGACAGCGGGGAGGATCGGAGTCCCTCGCCCGAGCCACCCGGTCCGCAGGCCTTTAGCCGGGCCATCCGACGGGCACCGTTCCCGACCCGGTTCCGACCCCCGACTACTATCACAAAGTACTCGGGGGAGACGAGACCGGAACTGTGGCTCACGGACTACCGTCTAACCTGCCAACTAGGTGGAACGGACGACGACAACCTCATCATCCGCAACCTCCCCATGTTCCTCTCCGACACCGCTCGCGCCTGGTTGGAGCACCTGCCTCCGGGGCAGATCTCCAACTGAAACGACCTAGTCCAAGCTTTCGCCGGCAATTTCCAGGGCACGTACGTGCGCCCCGGGAATTCCTGGGACCTCCGAAGCTGCCGGCAGCAGCCGGGAGAGTCTCTCCGGGACTACATCCGGCGATTTTCGAAACAACGCACCGAGCTGCCCAACATCACCGACTCGGATGTCATCGGCACGTTCCTCGCCGGCACCACCTGCCGCGACCTGGTGAGCAAGTTGGGTCGTAAGACCCCCACCAGGGCGAGCGAGCTGATGGACATCGCCACCAAGTTCGCCTCCGGCCAGGAGGCAGTCGAGGCTATCTTCCAAAAGGACAAACAGCCCCAGGGCCGCCCACCGGAAGATGCTCCCGAGGCGTCGACTCAGCGCGGCGCCAAGAAGAAAGGCAAGAAGAAGTCGCAAGCGAAACGCGACGCCGCCGACGCGGACCTTGTCGCCGCCGCCGAGTACAAGAACCCTCGAAAACCCCCCGGAGGTGCCAACCTCTTCGACAAGATGCTCAAGGAGTCGTGCCCTTATCACCAGGGGCCCGTCAAGCACACCCTTGAGGAGTGCGTCATGCTTCGGCGCCACTTCCACAGGGCCGGGCCACCCGCGGAGGGTGGTAGGGCCCGCGACGACGACAAGAAGGAAGATCACCAAGCAGAAGAGTTCCCCGAGGTCCACGACTGCTTCATGATCTACGGTGGGCATGCGGCGAATGCCTCGGCTCGGCATCGCAAGCAAGAGCGCCGGGAGGTCTGCTCGGTGAAGGTGGCGGCGCCAGTCTACCTAGACTGGTCCGACAAGCCCATCACCTTCGACCAAGCCGACCACCCTGACCACGTGCCGAGCCCAGGGAAATACCCGCTCGTCGTCGACCCCGTCATCGGCGACGTCAGGCTCACCAAGGTCCTTATGGACGGAGGCAGCAGCCTCAACATCATCTACGCTGAGACCCTCGGGCTCCTGCGCGTCGATCTGTCCTCCGTCCGAGCAGGCGCTGCGCCCTTCCACAGGATCATTCCCGGGAAGCGCGTCCAGCCCCTCGGACGACTCGACCTTCCCGTCTGCTTCGGAACACCCTCCAACTTCCGAAGGGAGACCCTGACGTTCGAGGTGGTCGGGTTCCGAGGAACCTACCACGCAGTACTGGGAAGGCCATGCTACGCGAAGTTCATGGCCGTCCCCAACTACACCTACCTGAAGCTCAAGATGTCGGGCCCCAACGGGGTCATCACCGTCGGCCCCACGTACAAACACACGTTCGAATGCGACGTGGAGTGCGTGGAGTGCGCCGAGGCCCTCATCGCCGACTTGGAAAACCTCTCTAAAGAGGTGTCGGACGTGAAACGTCATGCCGGCAACTTCGAGCCAGTGGAGACGGTTAAGGCCGTCCCCCTCGACCCCAGCGACGACGCCTCCAAGCAGGTCCAGATCGGCTCCGGGCTCGATCCCAAATAGGAAGCAGTGCTCATCGACTTTCTCCGCGCAAACGCCGACGTCTCCGCGTGGAGTCCCTCAGACATGCCCGGCATACCGAGGGATGTCGCCGAGCACTCGCTGGATATTCGGGCCGGAGCCCGACCCGTCAAGCAGCCTCTGCGCCGATTCGACGAAGAGAAGCGCAGAGCCATAGGCGAGGAGATCCACAAGCTAATGGCGGCAGGGTTCATCAAAGAGGTATTCCATCCTGAATGGCTTGCCAACCCTGTGCTTGTGAGAAAGAAAGGGGGGAAATGGCGGATGTGTGTAGACTACACTGGTCTCAACAAAGCATGTCCGAAGGTTCCCTACCCTCTGCCTCGCATCGATCAAATCGTGGATTCCACTGCTGGGTGCGAAACCTTGTCTTTCCTCGATGCCTACTCAGGGTATCATCAAATCAGGATGAAAGAGTCCGACCAGCTCGCGACTTCTTTCATCACGCCCTTCGGCATGTACTGCTATGTCACCATGCCGTTCGGCTTGAGGAATGCGGGCGCGACGTACCAGCGGTGCATGAACCATGTGTTCGGCGAACACATCGGTCGCACGGTCGAGGCCTACGTCGATGACATCGTAGTCAAGACGAGGAAAGCTTCCGACCTCCTTTCCGACCTTGAAGTGACATTCCGATGCCTCAAGGCGAAAGGCGTCAAGCTCAATCCTGAGAAGCGTGTCTTCGGGGTGCCCCGAGGCATGCTCTTGGGGTTCATCGTCTCCGAGCGGGGCATCGAAGCCAACCCGGAGAAGATCGCAGCCATCACCAGTATGGGGCCCATCAAGGACTTAAAAGGCGTACAGAGGGTCATGGGATGTCTCGTGGCTCTGAGCCGCTTCATCTCACGCCTCGGCGAAAGAGGTCTGCCTCTGTACCGCCTCTTAAGGAAGGCCGAGTGCTTCACTTGGACCCCTGAGGCCGAGGAAGCTCTCGGGAACCTGAAGGCACTCCTCACAAAGGCGCCTATCTTGGTGCCTCCAGCTGCCGGAGAAGCCCTCTTGGTCTACGTCGCCGCGACCACTCAGGTGGTTAGCGCCGCGATTGTGGTCGAGAGGCAAGAAGAGGGGCATGCATTGCCCGTTCAGAGGCTAGTTTACTTCGTCACCGAGGTACTGTCCGAAACCAAGGTCCGCTACCCACAAGTTCAGAAGGTGTTGTATGCAGTGATCCTGACGCGGCGGAAGTTGCGACACTACTTCGAGTCTCATCCGGTAACTGTGGTGTCATCCTTCCCCCTGGGGGAGATCATATAGTGCCGAGAGGCCTCGGGTAGGATTGCAAAGTGGGCGGTGGAAATCATGGGCGAGACAATCTCGTTCGCCCCTCGGAAGGCCATCAAGTCCCAGGTCTTGGCGGACTTCGTAGCCGAATGGGTCGACACCCAGCTACCGACGGCTCCGATCCAACCGGAGCTCTGGACCCTATTTTTCGACGGGTCGTTGATGAAGATGGGGGCCGGCGTAGGCCTACTCTTCATCTCGCCCCTCGGGAAACACCTACGCTATGTGCTACGCCTCCATTTCCCGGCGTCCAACAATGTGGCTGAGTATGAGGCTCTAGTCAACGGGTTGCGGATCGCCATCGAGCTAGGGGTCCGGCGCCTCGACGCCTGCGGCGACTCGCAGCTCGTCATCGACCAAGTCATGAAGAACTCCCACTGCCGCGACCCGAAGATGGAGGCCTACTGCGACGAGGTTCGGTGCTTGGAAGACAAGTTCTACGGGCTCGAGCTGAACCATATCACTCGGCGCTACAACGAGACTGCGGATGAACTGGCTAAGATAGCCTCGGGGCGAACAACTGTTCCCCCGGACGTCTTCTCCCGGGATCTGCACCAACCTTCCGTCAAGATCGACGACACGCCCGAGCCTGAGGCGCCCTCGGCCCAGTCCGAGGTACCCTCGGCCCCGCCCGAGGTACCCTCGGCACAGCCCGAGGCACCCTCAGCTCAGCCCGAGGCACCCTCAGCTCGGCCCGAGGCGCCCTCGGTTCGGCCCGAGGTACCCTCGGCCCCCGAGGGTGAGGCACTGCGCATCGAGGAGGAGCGAAGCGGGGCCACGCCTGATCGAAACTGGCAGACCCCGTACCTGCAATATCTCCACCAAGGAGAGCTACCCCACGACCGAGCCGAGGCTCGGCGGGTGGCGCGGCGCGCCAAGTCGTTCGTCTTGCTGGGCGAGGAGAAGGAGCTCTACCACCGCAGCCCCTCAGGCATCCTCCAGCGATGCATCTCCATCACCGAGGGTCAGGAACTCCTGCGAGAGATAGACTCGGGGGCTTGCGGCCATCACGCAGCGCCTCGAGCCCTTGTCGGGAATGCTTTCCGACAAGGCTTCTACTGGCCAACGGCGGTGGCTGACGCCACTAGAATTGTCCGCACCTGCGAAGGGTGTCAATTCTATGCGAAGCAGACCCACCTGCCCGCTCAGGCTCTGCAGACGATACCCATCACCTGGCCTTTTGCTGTGTGGGGTCTGGACCTCGTCGGCCCCTTGCAGAAGGCGCCCGGGGGCTACACGCACCTGCTGGTCGCTATCGACAAATTCTCCAAGTGGATCGAGGTTCGACCTCTGAACAGCATCAGGTCCGAGCAGGCGGTGGCGTTCTTCACCAACATCATCCATCGCTTCGGGGTCCCGAACTCCATCATCACCGACAACGGCACCCAGTTCACCGGCAGAAAGTTCTTGGACTTCTGCGAGGATCACCACATCCGGGTGGACTGGGCCGCCGTGGCTCATCCCATGTCAAATGGGCAAGTAGAGCGTGCCAACGGCATGATTCTACAAGGGCTCAAGCCTCGGATTTACAACGACCTCAACAAGTTCGGCAAGCGATGGATGAAGGAACTCCCCTCGGTGGTCTGGAGCCTGAGGACAACGCCGAGCCGAGCCACGGGTTTCACGCCGTTCTTCCTAGTCTACGGGGCCGAGGCTGTCTTGCCCACAGACTTGGAATACGGCTCCCCGAGGACGAGGGCCTACAGCGATCAAAGCAACCAAGCTAGCCGAGAAGACTCGCTGGACCAGCTGGAAGAGGCTCGAGACAAGGCCTTACTACACTCGGCGCGGTACCAGCAGTCCCTGCGACGCTACCACGCCCGAGGGGTCCGGCCCCGAGACCTCCAGGTGGGCGACCTGGTGCTTCGGCTGCGACAAGACGCCCGAGGGAGGCACAAGCTCACGCCCCCCTGGGAGGGACCGTTCGTCATCGCCAAGGTTCTAAAGCCCGGAACGTACAAGCTGGCCAACAATCAAGGCGAGGTCTACGGCAACGCTTGGAATATCCAACAGCTACGTCGCTTCTACCCTTAAGATGTTTTCAAGTTGTTCATATACCTCGCACCCACGCAAAGTTTAGTCATCAAGGAAGGGTCGGCCTCGCCTCGGCAAAGCCCGACCCTCCCTCGGGGGCTAAAAGGGGGGCAACCCCCTCTGCGTCGAAATTTTCCTCGAAAAAAAAGATCTCTTCTGCCAGAATATCTTTCGTGCTTTTTGACTACTTCGAAAAGTGGATCCTGAAAACGACGGAGTACACGTAAGCAGCCAAGGCTGACCGAGCCGAGGGACTCCTACACCTCCGGGATACGGATACCTCACTCATCACCTTCTGGGATAAGTAACTCACGTTCGGATAAGTGATTCCACGGACCGAACAAGTCTTCACGTTCGGAAGCTCTTCTGCCGAAGCGATCCTTCGAGCCTTCTCGACTGAGTCGGTGACAGAGCCTCATGGACGGGTAAAAGTGCGCGTAAGCGGCAAGGCCGACCGAGCCGAGGGACTCCCACGCCTCCGGGATACGGATACCTCACTCATCACCTTCCGCGAGAAGCAACTCTCGCTCGCACAAACATCCCTGTTACCGACAAAAAAGTCCAGATACTCGAAACAAGAGGAAAAGAGACGCAGCTTTACAACACAGCGAGGGTGTGTTCTGGCCTCGGCGGCCGCAGGAGACACACGCTACAAGACAATCTGATCCTGCAGGCTCGGGTCTTGACGCGGGAAGGGGGCAGTAGCACCCTCGGCATCGACGACACCTTCGGCGAGGTCCGACCTAGCCTCGGACGGCGACGCGGTCCAAGGATCTCCGCTCTAAAGGACGACGTCATCGCCACACCCGGGCAATCGCTGCCAGGGTCTTCTCCGGAAATCTGGCCGAGCAGGCGGCTCGGCCAGTCACTCTGGGGCCTCGGCCAACCATCTTCCAAGGGCGCCAGCCCGACCCGAGGCCTCGGCTGGTCAACTCCGGCGTCGGTCCCGCTAACGGACGACCCGGCTGGGCTCCGGCCAACCAGGTTTCCTTTTCGAGCCAACTCCGCCCCCGTTCATGCTGATATCGCTACCCCTGGCCTCAGCTCATCGAAGAGCGGCCAAGGGGTCCCTTTAACTAAGCTAGAGAAGCCTCAGACAACAAGGCCGACCGAGCCGAGGGACTCCTACGCCTCCGGGATACGGATACCTCACTCGTCACCTTGACACGGGGAGACTCACGCTTGGTGAAGCGGTTCAGACAACCAACAGGCGAGTCTTAGTGCTCGAAAATGAGGAAAAAACACGGCTCCGTGCCAAAATTACATACATGTTCAGGCCTCGACGGCCACAATGAACAAAAACACTGGCATTCAAAGTGCCATTAGAAACGGAACTCCGGTTCCCCCTCCGCAGGCACGAACAACCCCACTCGATGGGGGAGGGCCTGCGGAGCAACAGAAGACCGACGAACGGCGCGCCGTCGCCCGCTCCAGCAGCAGCGACGACGACGACTTCTGCTCCGGGGGGCTGAACAGCGGCAGCACTGACCTCAGGGCGGATGCTGCTGCCAAGAGGCCCCCGCCCATGCCCAAACTCATGAGGCAAGGACGGGCAGAAGGCCGTAGAGTTGGAGGTCGGTCCGTGGCCGACCCTGGCTATCTCGCCGGCGGAAGAACCTCTTCCAGCTACCGTGGCAGACGCCGGCGCCGCGAGTGGCTCCGAAGCCACTCGCGTCCGAGAGCTAGGCACGGTGCAGCTGCCGGTGCCACGGACGGCGACCGCCCTTCCCTCCGATCACTGAGTGAAGGAGCGGGCCACTGCCCACGCAGGGGCCGACCCCAACTCGGCACACTCCCCTCCCCAGCCCTGGTGATGAAAATCCTTGAGGCTGAGGGAGGGGCAGAGGCCGCAGCCCGACTCGCTTTCCCCCACCATCAAGCTAGAGGTCACCATCTTGGGTGACCGCCGGCGGAGGGGTGCAGCCGGGCTGCATGATGAAAATCCTTGAAGCCGAACGATGGCTGAAAGGTACCAACTCCCGCGGAGTTGCGTTCCTCCAACGATGAGGCGGAAAGACGGTGGGTATCCCCCATCCGGGGGCTTGGAAGGTAGAAAGGCACGATGCAGAAGGGAGCGTGAAGACATGGTCGCCTTCCGAAGGGGGTCACCCTCCTTTTAAAGGCGACTCTCCCTACTTGCGCCCCCAACCGTCGCGGGCTGAATCTTCTCCAACACGCTCCAAGGTCCCCCCCTGCGGCGCGGGGGCTGGGTCCCGCATGTCATGCAAGCCGGCTCAGAGCAGAAGAAGCCAAACCGCCGTGCGCGGTGCGCACAACCGCCCAGCGGTTACAAGTGACCCTCCACTTTTACCCAGACCAACGGGCGAAAGGGGCGGGCAGCCATGCAGGCGGCATGCAACCACGCCAAGTGGGCGCACTTCTCCGACTCCCAACACGCCCAGCATGGAGGCCCAGGCCCACGTGTCATGCAACCGGCGCGTCGAATGCTTCGTGCATGCAACTGCACCGCCACTTGCGCCACCACCGCGCCTCCTCGGTTGCGGAACCAATACGCGACTCGAGGCGACCCAGCAGCGCCAGCCTGGCGCGGCGGTCAGTGCGGCCAAAAATGGGCCGGCAGTAATGACGGTGGCAGGCAGGCAGGCAGGAGCAGCGGTCATGTCGTCAGCCAAGCTCACGTCCCATCCGGGGCAGCGAGAGAACCCTCTCTCACGGCGTGAAGACAACGCGCCCGTGTTCCGTTCCTCGAACGGCTCGCGCACGCGCAACGGCCGCCCCGCCAACCACTCGCCCCGTCGCATTAACTCCGCGGTGGGACAGGCGGCGCCTCTGGCAGGAGAAGCAGACGACGCTTCGCCTTCGCCGTAATAACCGCGCCAAAAAAAGGTACGCCGCGTCGTTCGATTTCGTATCCTTTTCCTTTTTTCCTCTTTCTCTCTCTTGCAACAGGGACCGGGAAAGGGGATACCCCGAAAAGGGTCCTTCCCCGTGAAGGAACCAGGCTCCGAGCCACCCTACTGATCAGAGGTTTGAAGGCTGGCCCCCCGGAAGGGTTCGACAGCCGCCTCAGATCGTGTGGGCCCTACACCCACTACTGGTCAGAGGTTCGAAGGTCGGCCCCTCGGAAGGGTTCCACGGCCGCCTCAGGCTACTCGGGCTCCGCGCCCATTACTGATCAAGGGTTCGAAGGCTGGCTCCCGAAGGGTTCACAGCCGCCTCAGACGCCGAGCGAGGGATGACCATGGGTACGTTCGATACATAACCAAGGCTCGGGCTGCGCTCCCGAGGTACCCTAGGACATTTCCGAGACCAGCGGGAGCGATCTTGTAACGGAATCCCATCAGAGGGAGGCATCGAGCCCTCGGACCCCGTCGCCAGGGGACCGGGTCCGGCAGATCACCCGCAGGTACTTTTGGGCGTGCCTCTGGGCCCCTAGCCGACCCCTAACGAACGGGGCACGGACGTCCACTCGGATTACCCGCTTGCAGCTCACCGGAGACACCATGTTCGGCGCCCATCGAGGGCAACATGGCGCTTTCCCCCCTCCTCCTTGCGGAAAGGCGACATAGGGGCGTATGTAAAAAAGCCGAGTCTATCCCTGATCGCCCTCTCGCCCTGTGCAGAGGCTCGGGGGCTGCTCTCGCAAACCCGGCTCCGGCCGAACCGTTGACAGCGTCAACATACCAGCCCGAGAACTTGGGACCCGACCGTACACCCGGGCTACGGCCAGCTTGCATGAGGGAACAACCAGACCAGCCGAAGCATTACGCAAGGCATTAAGACCTCGAAGGAGTAAAATCACTCCTCCGAGGCCTCGGGGGCTACACCCGGCGGGTGCGCTCGCGCGCACCCACCGGAACAAAATGCAACCGAGAAAGGCTGGTCCCCTTTCAAAAAAGTGCGACGAAAGCCTCCAAGCGAGTGCTAACACTCCCTTCGAGGCTCGGGGGCTACTGTCGGGGACCATAATTAGGGGTACCCTCAAGGCTCCTAATTCTCAGCTGGTAACCCCCATCAGCATAAAGTTGCAAAGGCCTGATGGGTGCGATTAAGTCAGGGATCAGTCCATTCGAGCGACTCGATCACGCCTCGCCCGAGCCTAGCCTCGGACAAGGGCAGCCGACCCCGGAGGATTTCCGTCTCGCCCGAGGCCCCCCTTCGACGGCGAACATATTTCTGGCTCGCCCGAGGCCCTGCCTTCGCTAAGAAGCAACCCTGACTAAATCGCCGCACCGACCGACCAAATCGCAGGAGCATTTAACGCAAAGCTGGCCTGACACCTTTATCCTGACGCGCGCCCCCCGGCAGAGCCGAAGTGACCGCCGTCACTTTGCCGCTCCACTGACCGGCCTGACAGAAGGACAGCGCCGCCTGCGCCACTCCGACTGCAGTGCCACTTGACAGAGTTAGACTGACAGGCAGTCAGGCCCTGCCAAAGGCACCATAGGAAGCTCCGCTTCGCCCGACCCAGGGCTCGGACTCGGGCTAAGTCCCGGAAGACGGCGAACTCCGCTCCGCCCGACCCAGGGCTCGGACTCGGGCTAAGTCCCGGAAGACGACGAACTCCGCTCCGCCCGACCCAGGGCTCGGACTCGGGCTCAGCCCCAGAAGACGACGAACTCCGCTTCGCCCGACCCCAGGGCTCGGACTCCGCCCTGGCCTCTGCCGACGACCTCCGCCTCGCCCGACCCTGGGGCTCGGACTCGGCCTCGGCCATGGAAGACAGACTCGACCTCGGCTTCGGAGGAGCCTCCACATCGCCCAACCTAGGGCGCAGGCCAGCCACGTCAACAGGAGGCGCCATCATCACCCTACCCCGAGCTGACTCGGGCCACAGGGAACAAGACCGGTGTCCCATCTGGCTAGCTCCGCCAGATAGGCAATGATAGCTCCGCCAGATAGGCAATGACGACGGCGGCTCTCAGCCCCCTTACGGAAGCAAGGGGACGTCAGCAAGGACTCAACCGCTCCGACAGCTGTCCCTCCGCCAGGCTCCATCGCTCCTCCGACGGCCACGACATCACACCAGCTGGGTGCCAAAATCTCTCCGGCTGCCACATCGGCATGTACTTAGGGCGCTAGCTCTCCTCCGCTAGACACGTAGCACTTTGCTACACCCCCCATTGTACACCTGGATCCTCTCCTTACGCCTATAAAAGGAAGGACCAGGGCCCTCTTAGAGAGGGTTGGCCGCGCGGGGACGAGGACGAGACAGACGCTCGCTTGGAGCCGCTCGCTTCCCTCTCCCGCGTGGACGCTTGTAACCCCCTACTGCAAGCGCACCCGACCTGGGCGCGGGACGAACACGAAGGCCGCGGGATTCCCACCTCTCTCACGCCGGTCTCCGGCCGCCTCGCTCTCCCCCCTTCGCGCTCGCCCTCGCGCTCGACCCATCTGGGCTGGGGCACGCGACGACACTCACTCGTCGGCCCAAGGGACCCCCGGTCTCGAAACGCCGACAGATCCTGTGTCATGATTCATCATATGTGTGAGACTTGGTCCCAGCACACCTGGTGATTATGTTCGCGCCCGGGTCTTGGTGCCCCGAAACCCGGGTGGGACACCTTCACTAGTGGATCTACTC
The DNA here is from genome assembly GCF_902167145.1 of Zea mays. Classification (NCBI taxonomy): domain Eukaryota; kingdom Viridiplantae; phylum Streptophyta; class Magnoliopsida; order Poales; family Poaceae; genus Zea; species Zea mays. Next base: position 36,033,658 of record NC_050100.1, on the reverse strand, counting down.
CATGAATTCCATAGATCCGCTCACATATTAAAAAAACGGTTAGTCACTTCTTTCTTGCGACCGAGCTCCTCTTTCTTATTTCTTCTTTATTTCGATTAGAGTTCCTATTTCTTCTTTCCTCGTGACTGATCAAGTTGGTAGTGAGACAGAGTGGTATATATTTCTCATACTGCTCCATAGGTTGAACTGCTCTATGGTGGACACGATTCATATCCACTTTTGAGTTGGTAGAGCTATACCAAACATGTTGTCAATAATAATAACTTGATCAGTCTCAAAATTTGTGAGCAAAACCTTTTAGAGGCATTCATAAAAACAGAGTACATGTGGGTACAACGAAGATATTCATACAATTCAGAAATCATAAATAACCATGATTAAAAATTTATTCACTATTCCAATTCCATAAAATCGTAACTCTAAAGATTGCCAACTAAAACCACTTGTTTTGGTAGGATGGAAAAAAAATCAGAGAACCCGTTTTGTCCATTCTCAACAGAGGTTCTGGTGACTTCACGTTTCTACTCTATGTCTCTGCCGCACAAAATAAATAAATAAATTGTAGTATAGTATCGTATTTTAGTATCTTAAATTGACTGACTATAGATAAAAATATCAATATCTATGATATTAATTAAATAATATTATAATATTTATAAAATATATTTTTAAGACATAAATATGAATATTATTCACTAGAAAATCTGGTTAAATGTAAATTATTTTAACTGGCACGTATGGGCCGAGAGAGTACCTCGTTAGATGTTACATGTATTTTGTCGATTGCTTCTATCGTTCTTTTTCCCACGTTGCGGAATACTTTTCTTACTCTTGGGTTTTAGTTTGATGTCGATTTTGTCACAAATGCTTAGGGTTGAAAACCCACGGGTAAATTCTAGTCTCGAGCCATACCGTTTTCTATATTTGATCTGATCATTTCCGTATTTACAGAAAATAGGGAAACGGGACGCAAACGTGAGAGAGTTTATTCCGTCATTTGTTATAGGATCCTGTTTTTATCCTGATTCAACTCGTATTTATTCTGTATTTGATAAATATGGGATGAACCTAATATGCATTGGTATATAAACTAAAGTCTCGAGTCTTTAGTGACAAATTATAGCATAAGTGACAATTGTAACCATCGGCTCTTTTTAATGACAAGTGGTTTAAAGTCTTAAACAACATCGGATGTAGCTAAATGTACATCATTAGCAACCAAACAACAATATAATGTTGCATTTCTATATCTATTTGTTTTATGTTATTGTTCTGCCAATCAATCACTAGTTAACCATAAATACCATTTCTGTTTGTATTAAATTACGAGTTTCTGTTAGTATTTTGGTTCGTTTTCGGAATTCCGTTTATCCCACTTTCGTTTCGTTCCCGACTATTCCAGATTCGATCCTGTTTCCGATGATAAAATGTGGATACGAAAACAAGAGAGAGGTTTTCATCCCTACAAATGCTTACATATTTTGTTGAAGCACAGAAGTTACATCTTTTGTGCAGATATTTTGATAGTTGCTTGGACTTTATTGTATTATCTTGTAGTCCCATGTCAACATCACTAGGGATGGACTGAAAATATGCTTACAAACAGAAATGAACAATTTGTGTTTTCGAACAAATTTCTTCTAAAAATGCATCAAAAACATTTCAACTCACCATATAAGTACTCGAGTTTCTTATAATCCCCAACCTCGAAGCCTCTCTATTTCATGATTTTATTGGACCGCATCAACAAGAACCAAACCACCCTCAACTAACTCATGTGCACACATTTGTCCTTTTCTCAAACCACCATAATTCCAACCATCATAAAAACTCCAGATTTCTGTAGAAATACACGCGGAGAGGAGTGATACAGTGAAGGAGGTCGTGTTAAGCAAAGGGAAAAGGAGGTTTATCCCGTCTTGTTTGGATACTCTCGTATTTAAAATGGCTTCATCCTAACCAAATACGATAGTATTCAAATACGAGAGTATCCAAACACAAAGACATGCAGAGATTTCTGGTTTGGTTAGGCTTATCCCGATTTTAGGTCTTGTTTGGATACTCTCGTATTCATCTCAATCCATACGTATTGAGCTGGATTAGGGTATATTTCAATTCACATCAATGCACGTGGATTGAGGTGAATACGATAGGATGAAGCCCAACAAAACGACTTTGTTTAGCTTCACCTCACCTTGATAGGATAAAATAAAAGGTTTTATTGGTAAATCATTTTTAAAACCTATTCTCACAGAGTAGGATGAAGCCCAACAAAATGACTTTGTTTAGCTTCACCTCACCCTGATAGGCCTTAGAAAGAACTCAACAAAACCACTCTATCCTGGCGAGAAAGAAACACACATGGAGAGAAAAAACTCACACGACCACCGAAGCAAGCAAACCGCTTTGACTATCTTCAACAACATTACTGATCTCACCTTCTATTGCAATCCCTACTCTTTCACTGTAAACCAACGTTTTTTACATGACCATGTACACGATCTACTGGCCATAATCTAAAGAGCACATCCACCGATGCATGCAAGAACTAGAGCATGTGGGTCGTCGAGATGTGTAAACCATCAAGGGTGCGCCCATCGACATGCACGGTCCATCGGGGCACATGGTCATAAGAGCAGGTGGCTCACCAGTGTGATTGCAGGCGGTAGACATACATTAAGAGAAGATAAGAGATAATATATCTTGTGCAATTAATCATTATAATCAAACAATGTAATGCATTCAATTAAAATTCAACGGCAACTGCTATTTTATATTTAACCATTTTTATCTGAAACTTAGTAACTACTTTACATTCAATCCTTTTCATCTAAAACAATAATCGCCGTTAAATTTTGATTGGATGCGTTAGATTACTTGACTGCACGGTCACATCAACATAATTGATTGCACAATATATGTTCTCTAGATAAGGATAGAAAAAAGAATATTTTTGCCTTTTCATTTGTTTTTGTCCATTATAAAGAGTTATTTTAAATGTATTCAGCTTGATCGAGAGAGCTCTTCACTCCCCATATCCGCTACCCGTGGAACACCACTTTAACTAGTTATGGAGTGCATCTGGCCGTCCATCATCTAATCTCTGTCTATCCATCCGTCCATTCCCTCCTCGCCTCCTAACGAATCCTACCCATCCCATTCCCACTCCGCCACTCGGCCACTCGACACCACCCTCCGCGCTCCGCATCCGCTCCTCCCTCTGCTGCCGTGCCGGTGCCGCTAGCCATCCCCACTTCTCACCCGCCCCCTCTCCTCTACTGCCGCCAGCCGCAACAAAGATATGGATAGAGCGGCCGCGACAGCCGCAGACATTATCGTCATGATCCCATCGCTCTCGCCTTCGCCTTTGTAGCACTACCTCCTCGTCCATCCGCCCCCCTATTTCGTCCCACTCGGGTTGCTAGATCGGACTGGATCTCTCTGCCCGTTTCTTGGAGCAGAGATGGCCGAAATGACCGTGACTGTCGCGGCCGCCAAAAGCACCCTCCGGACGTGCCCCGGCGCCCGCCGTGCTGCGGTTCTTGGTCGGTGGATGCCTCTTGCACCAGCGGCGCCCGCCAACTTGAAGTGAGGGGATTGGCCAAGATTCAGTTTTTTTTAACCATCCTCTTTTCGCTGCACTAAACACCGAGCCTTTGTTTAGCATTTTTTTCTTTTCTGCCAAAGGTTGCAGTTGACTTGCAGAGAATATACGTTTGTTCGATTGGGACTGTACAATTTAGCTTCATTCTTGAATTTGTTAGTACATGATGCTCTTTGGTTCACATCATGATGGCATGGCTTGTTTCTTTGATTCTATTTGAGGGGAAGAATATACTACACAATGATTGCAGACCGGCTTTTGCTTGGCATCATATATGGATGTTATATTTCACAGTATGAGTGAGGCTTGGAAGCCGCTTCCAAAAAATTCCTTACACTCATCATCCTTCCAAGCTTGTTCGAGTTCTTAATTTCTAGTTAATTGCAGTCAAAATATTTTAGATTGGTCTTAGAACAAAACAGTCTAGCCCTATGTCCTTGAACTCCAACCGTATGATATTTTTATGTTAAGAATCTGACAATATATTATCTTGTTTGTCTCTGACGTCATGGATTTGACAGTTTCTATGGTCTTATGTACTAATTTAAACATTCTATAGTTTGCTGAGTCCATTTGCCGCAGCAAGTCGGTATGAACCAAAAGTTGGGGTTTCATATTTTAGTCTCTGAGTCTATCGTAAATAAAAGCTGAAGTAAGAGTATACTTATCTGTAATATTTCAAAAATAGTGCATGAATTTTTCTTAGGAGGCTCCTAGTTTAGTTGTTTCGTAGTGCAATGATGTTAATACTGACCTATTGTTATTTGTTATTCTGTGTCTTATAGTGTCATGGTATCTCAATATTGAACTCCACTATGTTGCCTTTTTTCAGTTTGGAGTGTTTGTAACTGATCTTTTCCTATCTCCAGATTGTTCTCTCCAGCTGTGAGGGTTCCAAGGGCTACTTCCCCTGCGGCGGTTGAGGTACATAGCATAGGTTACCTAAAACATTGGGTGAACTTCCTTGTTCAACCACGTATACTTTGGTTAGCAGGATGGGAGCAACACTGATATAGTCCCTATCCCGAAAGTTATAATAGACCAAGACTCAGATCCGGATGCAACCATTGTAGAAATAACCTTGGGTGATCGTCTTGGCGATCTCCTTGATACGGTATGTTATTCACATAAAGTTCTCACTGTTGACCAGATGACATTTTTTTCCTCGAACGGAGCATGATCTTATTAACATCTCCCATGTATTAGACCTACAAGAAATAAAATGACAAACTATGCTTTATTTCACATGCAGATGAGTGCGCTAAAGAACTTGGGGCTAAATGTTGTTAAAGCTAGTGTCTGTCTCGATTCTACTGGCAAGCATATCAAGTTTGCTATAACTAGAGCGTAAGTGAATCTTCTTTTCTATAATATTTCATCAGATGTGTAAAACTTGACATGACGAAGCTCTCATATAAGTTCAGTCTCCTACTTGTACAACAGAATATGACATCTTCTTTGTACTTTCCTGCATCTATCAGTTCTTCCCTAGAATGAGTGACAGGAATGCTCTACAGGTTCACTGGCCGTAAAATTGATGATCCAGAGTTGTTAGAAGCAGTTCGACTGACGATCATTAACAACATGATACAGTATCATCCAGTAACTACTTTAACTTTGTTTTTCCTTTTGCTTTTATAATTTACAACAGCAATAAATGAATAAATGTTGTTAATTTGGTGCCAGGAGTCCAGCAGTCAATTGGCTATGGGGGCAACTTTTGGGCCAGAAGCCCCTACGGAAGAGGTATTACCTAAACTATGTCAGAGACATCTTCTAAATGCTTAACATATGGACTGAAAACTTCTCAGTTCTCTAAAGAGATTTATGAAACCATCTTATTTGTCTATATCTATCGTGAGAAAGAATTAGTACACAACGGTGTACAAAGCACACATATCTTTAGGATCTCCAAGTTTGATGTTTATTTCCTTTGTCTCTGCTTCATTGCAAAACTTAATGTATCAAAATTCTTATCTGGTATTGCCTTATTGCTGGATCTTCTTATCATAGAACAGACTTTATTGGTCTTCCCATGGTACAATAGTGATCAAATTGCTGCCAAGTACATCTTTAGAATTATGTATGGTTCTGGAGACTTGAAAACCTTCACTGGATATAAACATTGTTCACTTGTACATTCGTAGGTTGATGTGGATATAGCAACCCACATAGATATCTATGATGATGGCCCTGAAAGAAGGTATGCCGTTTTTCTTACCTTGTGAATTATTCTTCAAATTTAAGGAAAAACATGCTCTTTTGTCATCAATCCAAAGGATTTGATCTCATCCAGCAAAAGGTAACATAAGAACATGTTCACATGGTTTATATGTATCCTTTGAATAAAAAACACATTGCCTACATCTACTTGGTACATATGTATGGGTTTTCCTTGCTTGATCCACTGCTATTGTTTCATCGACATGAATGCTGGATATACAAAAATGCCTACTCTAGTCTCTATAATATCAAAGTGATTTTGAATTCCTGTATTGTTCCATTTCAGCTTACTTGTGGTGGAAACAGCGGATCGTCCAGGGTTACTGGTTGACCTTGTTAAGATCATCTCGGACATCAGCATTAATGTCCAATCTGGAGAGTTTGACACTGAGGTGACAACAGTTTTACAAAATGTGTTCATGCAAGGAACCATATTCATCTCCTTACATTTTACACTCTTGTAGGGGCTCCTGGCTAAAGCAAAATTCCATGTCAGCTACAGGGGCAGAACACTGACCGAGGCTTTACAACAGGTAGGCGTGCAGTGCCCATTGTTGTTTTTTCCCCTATACACCTGGTTCTCATAGAACTCGATGTCATTTTGTGCCACATTCTGATTTATCTTATATCTTCAGGTTCTTTGTAATAGCTTGCGCTATTTCTTGAGGCGGCCGACAACAGAGGACGCCAGCTTCTAGCCAGATAGATGATCATGAAGCCTCCCAACTTTCTTATGTGGTGGTATTCACATGAATTGAATACCATCGTCAAAGCATTTGAAACACGCACAATAATTTGTTAAGATGGGGGGAATTGTACTTGATGTTATGGCACCACACCAATTCGAAGTATTTTTTGTTCCAAGGCACGGGAATCTGTTGTATCCAAGTGCAGAAGATTGCTATTCTTAATCATGTAATAACACATTATTATTTTGCTACTTGGGATACACCGTTTGGTGGTAAATAAGATGGAATATTGTGGGGGCCCATCATCCCGTGTATCATGCAAATACCGTCTATTGTCAGATTAATGATGGAGTTACCAACAACAGTCTTGAGGGTAATAGAGCGTGCCCAATTAGTGACTAGTCGAATAAGGGTTGGAACTCCGTGCCAATGTCATCTGCTTCTTAATTTCGGGAATTACTGATATTACAACTAGTCAACTACACGACATTGCCTCTTAATTTTAGGAATCATCGATATACAATTATATATGTTGAATTTGCATTGCGAGAGTATATTTGCTAGTTGTAATAAATTACCTTCATTATCTATAGGATAGTAATATTAAAAACATTATTTTTTTTCGTTTCGTCTCACTTTGTCTCTCTTTATTGCCTTCAATTTCACCCTTCTCACTTCGAATTTAGAGCCGCAAAATCTGCCGCACCACTCAAAATCTACCTAATCATAACAAACGTACAGATATGCCATGTCTTCTACTCCCTCCGGTGTCCTATTACTTGTCGTTTTAAACAAGATTTGAGTCAAACTTATAAAATTTTGATTATAAATAACTATTTTTTATTTAGTTTTGAATCCTAATATTTATATGCAACGATTTATCATAAAAAGTACTTTTATAAAAATATAAATGTATTAAGAGTTTATTTGTATTTTAACAAAAAAACATTAGTTAAAGTTATATTTGAGAGACTGTGTCGTTGTCCTAAACGACAACTAATAGAAAACCAGAAGAAATATATTTTTTAAACTCATAACATATGGACACAATAGCCATCAATTTCATATTAATTTCTCATACAACATTAGTCTTTGGATAGCGCACATAGACAGTAAAAAAGACAACTCATACAACAGTCAGTCTAATAAGTTGTCTTAGTATTATTTAATTCATTTAAGATCTTTATTTCTCTTGTTGATCAAACATACAATGAATGTTGTTATTGTCTCGTAGCCTTTTGTTACAGCGTTGGTTTTGGGTCGACTGGTTCTTGGAGCACGAGCCAGAGCCGGCGCTTGGCGGGACAACGACCCCATTCTCTCTCTTCACTAACTATGGTCCACGTAAGATTTTTCTTATTAATCTCAGCCGATGTGGCATGATAGAGACGACAGAGTAAATGGCGCTGTACATGCCCTTAGTTGCACTAGCATTTATTAAGGCTCTTAGAATTTATTCGATTTAATTTAGAATAGACTATACCTAATTAAACATAAAAAATAGCTAGCTTAAAATTATTGATACAAACATCGCTTAATAAATTATATGTTCCACACATATAAACATATTTGCTAACTAAACTTAATAGCATATGCTCTATCTGTCCTAAAATAGTGGATATTTTGTTTATCGAGAAACAAACTTTTAAAGTTTAACTTGGTATATATAAAATAGTATTTGTCGGGGACCATAATTAGGGGTACCCCAAGACTCCTAATCTCAGCTGGTAACCCCCATCAGCACAAAACTGTAAAGGCCTAATAGGCGTGATTAGGGTCAAGGCTCCGTCCGCTCAAGGGACACGATCTCGCCTCGCCCAAGCCCAGCCTCGGGCAAAGGCGGCCGACCCAAGAGGATTCACGTTTCGCCCGAGGGTCCCCTCAAGCAACGGACGCACCTTCGGCTCGCCCGAGGCCCAGGCTTCGCGGAGAAGCAACCTTGGCCAGATCGCCACGCCAACCGACCGTATCGCAGGAGCATTTAATGCAAGGATCGACTGACACCTTATCCTGACGCGCGCTCCTCAGTCGACAGGGCCGAAGTGACCGTAGTCACTTCGCCGCTCCACTGACCGACCTGATAGGAAAACAGCGTCGTCTGCCCTGCTCCGATTGCTGTGCCACTCGACAGAGTGAGGCTGACAGCAGCTAAGTCCAGCCTCGGGCGCCATAGGAAGCTCCGCCTCGCCCGACCCCAGGGCTCGGACTCAACCTCGACCTCGGAAGACGGACTCCGCCTCACCCGACCTCAGGGCTCGGACTCAGCCTCGACTCCGGAAGACGGTCTCCGCCTCGTCCGACCCCCGGGCCCAGACTCAACCTCGACCTCGGAGGAGCCTCCGCCTCGCCCGACCTCGGGCTCGGACCGACCACGTCACAGGGGGGCCATCATTACCCTACCCCTAGCTAGCTCAGGCTACGGGGAACAAGACCGGCGTCCCATCTGGCTCGCCCCGGTAAACAAGTAATGATGGCACCCCGCGTGCTCCATGACGACGGCGGCTCTCAACCCCTTACGGAAGCAAGGAGACGTCAGCAAGGATCCGACAGCTCTGACAGCTGTATTTCCACGGGGCTCAAGCACTCCACCGACGGCCACGACATCACATGAATAGGGTGCCAAAACCTCTCCGACAGCCACGACGGCATGTACTTAGGGCTCTGGCTCCTCTCTGCTAGACACGTTAGCACATTGCTACACCCCCCATTGTACACCTGGGCCCTCTCCTTACGCCTATAAAAGGAAGGTCCAGGGCTCTCGTACGAGAAGGTTGGCCGCGCGGGAGAACGGGCTGGCGGACAGTCTCTCTCTCTCCCTCACTCTCCCTCGCGGACGCTTGTAACCCCCTACTGCAAGCGCACCCGACCTGGGCGCAGGACAACACGGAGGCCGCGGGATTCCCCTTTCGCTGTTCCCCCCCCCCCCTTTGTGCTCCGTCTCGCGCCGACCCATCTGGGCTGGGACACGCGGCGACAATTTACTCTTCGGTCCAGGGACCCCCCGGGGTCGAAACGCCAACAGTATTAACATTTGTATCTTTAAATAAGTTTATTATAAAAACATATTACACAATTGATCAATCGTATGTGTTATGGTTCAACCTAAATTTGTCTCGCCAACCTTAAATTGCTAAGATTTGCCCCTTCTTTGGTACGTCGTGACATCCTAGCTTCGATCTGGTCTAGTTCACCAATCGAGGTGGAGAGTGTTTGCACCAAAAGTGGCAAGTGGGCAAACAATAAGCACATAATTGTCAATGTAGCTTTCACCATGACTATTCTAGATACTGATTTGTTATAGTTTGTCATATGATACGATTGTCAAAGTGCACTAACAAAGAAATAAGTTCATCACATGATGACACAAGGAGTTTATGATAGTTAAGTAGAAAGGATCTTTGTGGCTATGATGCCTGGTAGGATAAAGATAGATATACATGCATTTACCATACTCTTGCTCACGGGGAAAAAGACTCCACAACAATAGGACAAAGCCTTTGCCCGAACCACCTAACCTCTTTTTTGGGGGGAGGGGGCTACCGTTTAAGAACTTTCCTAAAAACCCATGGTGGAATACAAAGTCTAGATATGACTATCACCGGTGATACTAGCTATCCAAACAATTCATGCAACAAGTGGCATACACATGCAAGGTATAGTTGTCAGGGAAAAGATTCTCGGGTCCCTGGGGCCCACTAGTCAGTAGAAGGGCGAGGGAAAGGTTCACCCCGGAAGGACCTGCCCCCGGATAAGTCTCGAGGCACCGAGCCTAGGGCCATGCGAGCTAGAGCCAGAAGGGGCAAACGGGCAGATCGAGAGGAGGTCACTCGAGTGGATTCCACGCCTGACCCAGGACAGACCCATTGTAAGTGACCGCCCACATTAACCGCACCTAGCACCAAGCCATAGAGGGAAAGCCATCCCACCTTCCACTCATGACCTACAGGCCGCTAGTCCTATGAGCCACTCATGACCAATCGAGCCTAGACCTGATTGCATTGGCCGCCTACAGGACCCACAACACAACGGGCCACGTCGAGACCTAGGCTATGGAGGCCAGGGGTCAGCGTGGCATAGAGACGATAATGATGATGTTGGAGCTCTTCGCCGCCCATGCCGCCAGCCATAAAGAGTGTGACCAGGGAAGCCTAGACGACCGAGGCGCATGTGGACAAACACGACTTTACCAAGGTAGAACGCCCCGTTTTACCACAACACCATAGCTCCTTCCTTGAGAAGCTACCTATAGCCGACCCCCACCTTGGCTTATAAAAAGGGGAGGCTGGGGGACACACAGAGGGAGGTACATACGCAGACGGACGAACGACCAAACTAGAAGACTCGAAGGACCATGGAGGCTGAAGCTAAGGAGCGAACCACCACGACGCCCAAGACTTAGTAGAGAGCACCAAACCCATAGTCTCTAGGTCTAGCCACGCATAAGAGACTTGGGATCTCCTCCCTCTCTTGCCCGCTTGTAACCCCTACTACTAGCATTGGACAACCAGGTGTCGATAGCACGATCCAGTGAAGATTTTTCATGGCAACGTGTTTTTTAAAGGCCGAATGTATAAATAATCTCTATTACTTGCAAGGTTCCACAGTTACAGGTACTGCAACTGTTTCTATTGCATCAAACACTTCAAATACCAAGCTTTGGCATATGCGCTTGGGACATATGAGTGGAAAAGGTATGCATCTCTTGCACAAGAGAGGTTATTTAAATTATATTGACAAATTTGAATTTTGTGAATATTGTGTACTTGGCAACAGAAGATAGTCAATTTCTTTTTATCTACTCACCGCACTAAAAATATTCTTGATTATATTCATTCTTATCTTTGGGGTCGAGCTCCTCACTCTTCTATTGGAGGTTGTGATTATATGATCACTTTTATTGATGATTTCTCTTGCAAAGTCTAGGTTTCTTTTCTAAAGCATAAAAATGATGCTCTTACTGCATCCAAGCAATGGAAAGCTTTTGTGAAAAATCAGACTAGCAGACAAATCAAGAAATTGAGAACCGAAAATGGATTGGAATTTTGCAATGGTGAGTTTGATTCTCTTTGTGATAATCGTTGTATTGCTAGACACAAGACTGTTCTAGGTACTCCCTAGCAGAATGGTGTTGCTGAAACGATGAATCGTACTATTCTGGAGTGTGCTCGTTGCATGCTTTCTAATGCTAGTTTGTGGGACAAGCATGTTTTATGGGTGGAAGTTGCTTCTGTCACCTGCTATTTGATTAATCTCTCTTCCAATGCTATTGAGTTTAAGATTCCAGAAGAGGTATGGACAGGTAAACCCGTTGATTATTCTAATCTTAGAATCTTTGGTTGTCCTGCTTATGCTCATGTTAACAATGGGAAGCTAGTGCCTAGAGCTTAAGAATGCACTTTTATTAGCTATGGTTGTGGTGTCAAAGGATATCGTTTATTGTGTGCCCATCCACATCTATGCCTAAAACTACTATTGAGAATCTTGAGGTAGACGTACCTATTAATGTTGATTCTGTTACTCCTATTACACAGTCAGTTTCAGTTTATGTACCTCCTGTTAGCAACAATCACTCTGTTGCTCAAGATAGACCTATAAAGAATATTGTTTTGCCACATCGATATCGTGACACTGATAGTATGACTCATTATGCTCTCATTGCTTCTCAAGAAACTAATGTTGCATTTGAACCTTCTTATTCGGAACCTATCTCAGATGACAATTCATCCAAGTGGTTAGTTGCTATGAATGATTAATTTGAGAGCCTACAAAAGAATTCTACATGGAAATTGGTTGAGCTTCCTGCAGGTAAAAAACCTTTAAAGTGCAAGTGAATTTATAAGAAGAAGGAAGGTATATCTGGAGTTGAACCTGCAAGATTTAAAGCTCAATTAGTTGTGAAAGGTTTTGAACAAAGGGAAGATATTGATTTCAATGAGGTGTTCTCTCCTGTTGTTCATCACACTTCTATTCGAGTTATGCTTGCTATTGTTGTTTTGTTTGATTTGGAGTTAGAGCAACTTGATGTTAAAATTGCATTTCTTCATGGAGATTTAGATGAGGAGATTTATATGACACAACCTCAGGGTTTTTCTGCTACTGGTCTAGAGAATTTAGTTTGTCATTCGCAAAAATCTCTTTATGGTTTGAAACAAGCTCCTAGGCAGTGGTATAAGAGGTTTGACTCGTTTATGCTTGCACATGGTTATTCTCGAAGCAATTGTGATCATTGTATTATTTGAAGCAGTTACCTAATGGATCTTTTGTGTATCTATTTCTTTATGTTGATGATATGTTGATTGCTTCTCATAACAAGTCATTGATTGATGAATTGAAGTCTCAACTTAGTCATGAATTTGATATGAAAGATCTTGGATTAGCAAAGAAGATTTTTGGAACATGGAAATTTAGCATGATCGTCGTGTTGGTACTTTTTTTCTATCTTAGAAAAGGTATATTGAGAAAGTTCTTGAAAGGTATAATCTCAGTAATTGCATATTTGTTGCTACACCATTTGCTTCACATTGTAAATTATCATCGAGGCAATGTCATGTCACTAAACATGAGAAAGAGTACATGTCTCATACTGTATTCTAATGTTGTTGAAATCTCATGTATGCTATGATCTGTACAAGACCCGATTTGGCTCATGTTGTTAGTGTGGTTAGCAGATTTATGCACAATCCTGGCAAAGAACATTGGAATGCAGTAAAAGTGAATTATTCGCTACTTGAAAGGTACTTCTCATTCTGGATTATTGTTAGTGAAAGAAATTGATGTTATGGGAGTTGGAGGGCTTCACTTCAGTTTGTTACTACTCTTTCCACTACTGAAGCAGAATATGTCTCAGCTACTGATGGAGGTTAAAGAAGCTATTTGGATGCGATGTCTTATTTCTGAACTTGGTGTTCCTCAGGATGTCATTAAGGTTCATTGTAATAGTCATAGTGCTATTTGTTTGACCAAGAATGACATGTATCAATTCAAGACCAAGCATATTGATATCAAGTACCACTTCATTTGTGATATTATTGCTAAAGGCAAGATTAAAGTGAACAAGATACTTACAGATGAAAATCCTACAGACATGCTTACAAAGCCATTATCTAATATCAAGTTCAAGCATTGTCTTGACTTGGTAGGTGTTCATGGAGCTTAGCACCGTAGTGGTGTTTGGGGAAACAATTTTATAGATTTAGCGTCAAGGGAAGATTCATTGGATATGAGGATATGACTCTATCTCTATCTTTGCCTATATAAATAGGCCCCTTGTACCCTGCACCACACCACCTCATAATAGATATATTTTTCTTGTGGTTTTTTCACCTCCACACTAGGGAGTTTTTTCCACGTTAAACTCTGTGTCTATTTTTCACATCTACGATCCTAACACTAGTCTTTTCTGCACACCCATGAAGCACTTTCTGGCCAATCACCCATCCCCAAATTGCTCCCAACAAAGGACGCTTAACTTGTAGGTTCTTTGGAGAGGAGTTTCCGAAAAAAATATCACCTTGTTGGTATGAGTATTATATTAGTTTTATTAAGCCATGGGCTGGATTATCATAATCCATCCCTTTAGAAGATCGACGTCCTCATCGATCAATCCCAAGCCAGGATCCTCTCCTCTTGACCACGTCTGTGTGTCTAGTGTCGACACATATGACATGCCATGTGACCACTCTTGGCCCACATGCGCCATGCACACTATGTCCGTACACCTAGCCCACACGCCCATGAAACCGCGAAGGTCGGCTTTAAAACCAATTGTAGCACCCTAGCCACCCCAGGCCTGGCGGTCATCACTCCTGGCAGCTTTATAGGTTTAGACTGTCCGTACAGACCAACACTAGCCTTTTTTACGTACTTTCTCCTCACCCATGCGCACCCGGGAAGCACTTCTCGGTCAGTCACCCATCCTCAAATTACTCGAAGCAAAACATGCTTAACTTAGAGATTCTTTGGAGAGGAGGTTTTTGAAAAGAAGGATCGCCTTGTGGTATGAGTATTCTATTAATTTCTATTAAGTCATGGGCTAGGTCATCATATTTTAATCCTTATTCGGATACATAGGGAGAATGCTTTGCAGCTTCCGAGTATACTCACTCGGTTCCAAATTAAAATTTGTTTTAAAGAATTAATAGATTCATAAAATACTTATATATATGTGTGTGTTTTGTATATGTTTCTAGATTCATTATCATTAATTTGAATATATACATAAAAATTAAGGGCTAAAACAAATACTATTTTAGGATGGAGAGAGTACTCAAGGCACACAAATACTATTTTAGAATGGTGACAAGCGGAGATAAAGTCTTTGCTCCAGATCGAGAAGAAAACCATTGGTAACACGCACCTGGGGGTTTGCGAGTGCTTGTGGGGAATGGGTACATATCTAAAGGAGAGAATTCAAGGATAGAAGGAGAAGATGCTGTCCAAAAAGCGCTGGAAAGGAGATTTTGATCAGCCCAAACTTATGGCAATGGTGTAGTGCTTCATTTTTTTTTTTAAAAAGTAAACTTGTGTGATCAAATGAGTGACCTGATTGGCAGTTTTTGGTGGAGCCAACTGGATAAGGAAAATAAATTGACGTTGTCCAAGGATGAAGGAGACCTCGGCTTTCGTGACATGCACGCTATGTGTTTGGCTAAAGTAGGGAAGGAAAATGAGGCTAGCGATGAACCACGAGTCGTTGTGTGCCCAAATCCTGAGAGCACGTTACTGCCGTGACGGAGATATCCTAAGATGCCAAGCCAGCAGGAAGGTGCACGTCTCTTTACTCCTGGCAAAGCATCTGTAAACCCAATTTCTAAGCAATAAGAAAGTAGAGTTAATACATGTAGATAGGGGTGCTCTTCCTTTATGATAATAAGCAAAGTAAAATATATAAATGCATAGCAAGCTGGTGTTCTTTTTGTAAGAGGTACATAATAATGGGAATATGAAGATATAAACCCAACTTGAATTCAAAATTCAAAGGAAGGAATGGAAAGATTAAAATTTAGGAAGAAAATTGTAATTAAGTTAAATATTCCTTCTATAATTAAACAATAGGAAGAAAAATAAATATTTAGTGCCAACAATAGGAGTTATATTCACATTTGGATTATATTTGAGATTGGACATCTGAAATTCAAAACAGAAATTTGAATTTGGCTTGAACATTTGAAATTTGAAATAGAAAAGAAAAAATGGGAAAGGAAACCGGTTTGGCCCTGAGTCCCTGAATTCGGCCCACGATTGAATTTCTCCACGCAAGCCCAACTGTGCTTCGGCGCCGACATGTGGACCCAAGTCGTCATCCCCTCCTCGCGTCTTAGCCACTCACTGACATCTCAGGGTCACATTGCCAGCCACTCAGGACTCGCGCCAATGTGGCCCGCTCACTGGTCTGTGGACCCGCTCTGGCTGGGTCAAGCCCTCAACACCGGCTGCTCGCGCGTTTGATCGGACCGTGGCCCACACTCAAGACTCTCGCACACAGACTCCTCCAAACTATCTCTGTCGTGTGGACCCCTACTGTCAGAGCCATCCCCTTCGTCACCGCGCCTTCCGCCCGGGTTGTTCGACATCGTGGAAATCGCACTGGCTCGCACCCGTGGATCTCGCCAGCTGTTGGTGCCTGCCACCCGGACAATTGCACCTGTGTCACCTACGCGTAGGGCCTCTCTATCAGGCGCGGAGCTCACATGCGGATCGGACTGGCCGGCAGCCAACAACCATGGTCGATTTTAGTGCTGCCCCTGGCGCTGGTCATCCCCATAAATCGTCCCGCCTGAGCGTCCTTGGCGATTGTCTAGCTAAGAGAAAGAGAGAGAGAGGCAGGACATATGAGTGGGAGCCGCCATCACCGTGTGTTCGGGCCGCCCCTGTGGATACCCATCATTGGCGTGGTTCGGGCTCCAATGTGGCCATCCGAGGGTTGATCAGACCGCACAGAAGCTGTGTGAGGGAGTAATCGGTGGGAAGCTAACTGGAACCATAGGAATTCCTCACCGGAGTTGGGAACCCCCGCCGAACTCACGCTCCGCCACGTCCAACATCGATCACGCTGCGATTCACGGTGAGTTTTACCTCTTGGAGTTCGTGGGACTTAGCGCATTACAAATTACCTAGTGGCTCGGAGTTTTGGTGCTGGGGGAACCATGCATATCCCCGCCGGTGCTAGCGCCGTCGTGGTTCGCATGGGCGACTTGCGCTGCTGCTTCCGTATGGAGATGACGATGGCTCAACCGTTGGATCACCAGGCAATGGTAGAGATTAGGTGAGAGTAGCGCTGACCGTTCAAATCGTGTTGGACGGTGCGGATCCGGGTGGCGCATGCCCTTTCGTGTGGTTGAATCCGGGTCGTCTAGTCCAGATCTGGCACGCGAGATTCGAACACGAAACTTTAAATCATGGCAGTCAGATCGTAATCGGGCGGATCGGATGGGGTCATGGCGTGGGTGATTTCGGCCCGTGGATCCTTGATCCCGTGGCCATAGATACTTACCAGTTCATAAAAGAACATGATCTAATATGTGCCATCTATTTCGGATCCAACGACTGATCTTCGCCAATACCCCTTCGGCTGTGCCGGATTTATAAAAGACACCCCGAGGAACCTAATAACTAACCCGTTGTCTAGAAGTGTGTTAGAAACATTACATCTACGTCCTGTTTCATGTGATCTAGCCCCTGCGCTTTCTTATATTTATGGCCGCAACCCAGCCGACCAGGAAAACAATAAAAATAAATGCAGAAGTCACATTTAGTGCAAAAATAATGTCTTAATCTTAGCAAAGTCATAACTTCATTGTTTTAACTCCAAATTGACCCATTTCAGTTGCATTAGACTCATAATAATATTGTTTACCAGTTAGTAACCTCATTTTACTATGTAGCTTAGTGATAAAAATAACACTCATTTGGTTTTATATTCAACACTTAAACCTTCGAAAAATCATAACTTTATAACTGTAACTCGGAATTTAGTGGTTCTCAAACCAACAATCTCGTAGCATCGCGTAGAATATTATTATGCAGTTTGTGCTTATGTTTGGTGTGATGATAATTTTTCCTATACCATGTTTGTTTGTATTGCTACGAATAGCAGTGAGGTCCTGGGAATCTGAAGACCATCTTGGTACCCGGAATCTCGAGTCTAAGACAAGCTGTGCCCTTGATCACTCCTTTTTACCTAATAATATTCCTATTAATCACTGTGACATGCTCAGGTTAATTTGATGAGACCTAATAGGTTTCCCTAGCATTGTTTATCCCCACCTTGCAAACAGATGAATTATTGGGTAGATTTTCTATTGCTCTATCTGGTTTTGGGAAACTAATGTTTTATTATGATCATGTTCAAATTATGTTGTTGTTTAATTATTGTCCATGATAAGATCATATTGTTAATTAGAACATGGTGAACCACCCGGGAAAATAGTGCTACCACAAGGGTAGAATGGGACACACTTGGCTAAGTAATTAGGAAAGCTAGGGAGAAATTACCTTACCTGGAAGGGGCAAGCGGAGAGGCGTCGTTGCTAGAGTATAGGGAGGTCCTCAGGTCGAACTGTCTGTAAAGCTTTTCGAACGAGGGATTCCTATGCTTCCTTCTTTCTAAATCCGTAGCAGGTTTTCTCGAACTAGTGGAACTTTGGAAAGGCCTCGTAGTTCTATCATGCTTCTCTTCCTTGGTAGAGGTGTATGAGGCTCGTACAACCTCGTGGAGAATGGGTAACACGACTTGTGGGTAAAGATGCACAATCTCTGCAGAGTGTAAAACTGGTATATCAGTCATGCTCACGGTCATGAGCGGCTCGGACACTCACATAATTAACTTATGGAATTAAACTCAATTTATCATGTGCATTGCATTGTGGGTGTTGTTATTAATCTTGATCTCTTACTTAATTGGGTTGGTATCTACTTATACCTAGTAACTGCTAATAAAACTTTGACCAACTCTAAAAGCAATGCTCAGCTTTAACCATCTCCTTTGGTAAGCCTTACACTTCACATGAGCTCCCAACTTTGGTGAGTTCATGCATATTATTTCCTACAACTTGTTGAGCGATGAACGTATGTGAGCTCACACTTGCTGTACTTACATCCCCCAGGTCAAGAACAGGTGCTACTGGATGAGGCGCATGAAGAATGTTGTGATAAGATCGTGAGAGGTCTAGGCCGTCGTCTTCCAGTCAACTTTGGTTGCTGGATCATTATCTTCGTATGATGTAATTATTTAACTATCTTGTACAGAGCTCCGTTATATATTAAAGATGTGACATTCGTTTCTGTACCATGGGTCATCATATGTGTGAAACTTGATCCTATCAACACTTGATGATTATTTCGCGTACGGGTTTTAGACCCCTAAAATCCGGGTGTGACATGCGGATAGAGAAAGTGAGGTATTTGGCCAATAGGAAGGACATGGTGCCAACTGCCAAAACCTAAAGGGGGGCATGTCTGCTGTTCCGGCTCGACGAGCTAGCTCATCATAAAGCCAGGATGTTTGGTTAAAGATTCGGCCCAGTCCTCTTCCATGTCCAAAGGAAAAGAGTACTCGCAGTCGCAGACGGACCGAACGCACACTGTCTACCCAGGCCAGGCCAAGCGGGGATAGGGAGCCCAACTCTACCGGGGATAGTACGCGTATTCCATTATAAGGGCAATGGGTACCCGCTACCCGAAACCCGGTGGGTTTTTGCTCTATTAGGGTTTGGGTCAATTTCTCTACCCATGTGTTTGTTAATGGGTTCAAATGGAAACCCAACGGGTACGTGGGCATGGGTTTGTTCTTCCACTACCCATACCCGCAAACCCATGGGTTTTTAAAACCCGCCTTAAAATCAACATTTCTTATAAATATGTCTCATAATATTATTAATTGAATATGTTCTAATTGAAATAAACTTCATGTAACAAATTTTAGGCTAAAATTAGTTATCACTTGTTCCTTTTATGCTAGCTTATTAATGTATTGATTGTTATTTACATGATGAATTATTTTTTATGTTGATGTTAGTGGGTATGGAAAACCCGTTGGGTACCCGAAACCCGCATGGGTATGGGTTTGGGCAAAATTTTATACCCGTCATGGGTATGGGTTTTTTAACGAGCGTATTTTTTCTTCGTGGGTATGGGTTTGGGCAAGTAATACCCAGCGGGTTTTTACCTATTGCCATCTCTAATTATAACGTGGATGATGTTGCAGGCGAGAACGATTTGACCGACCGTTTTTTAAATCCATTGCTTGCTGGCGGGGATAGGAAGCCCAACTCCACCGGCCAACAGGCTTGCAAGCAAGCACAGCACAAGGACGTGACGTGTGCCTTCCTTTTTTACGCCCCGGAAACCGACCGTCGGCCGTCTCCAAACGAATTCCTATTCCAATTCCACCTCCCCGTCCAACTGAAACCCCCATCGCCACGCCACCACACACCTGACACCTCCGCCGCGCCCGCGCCGTCTACCATTCCGGCGTCCAGCACCTCCCTAGTCGGCTAGTCCCTCCCCGCCGCCGCTACCGTCACGCCTCCTCCCTTGCCCCCACCACGCAAGTCCCAACCATCTCCTCCGTCCTATATATCTGCCACCTCGCCCCAGGCACACACCTGACACCACAAACTACCTGCCGACAAGATGGCCTCCGCCTCCCCGTCCGCGTCTGCGTCGTCCGAGCCTGCTGCGGCGCCCGAGGTTGATGCTCCAGCTGCCGCCCTGCCGGCCGAGGGCCCCACGGAGATCGCCTTCTTCGACGTCGAGACCTCGGTGCCGCAGCGCGCGGGCCAGGGCTACGCGCTGCTCGAGTTCGGCGCCATCCTCGTCTGCCCGCGCAGGCTCGTCGAGGTCGCCTCCTACGCCACGCTCGTCCGCCCCGCCGACCCGGCCTCTGCCGTCTCGGCGGCCTCCGTGCGCTGCAACGGCATCACACGGGACGCCGTGTCCGCGGCGCCGCCCTTCCGCGACGTCGCCGATGCCGTCTACGACCTCCTCAACGGTGAGCCTCTCTCTTTCCTTTCCCACGCCGCGACTCGCTCCCCTGTTCCGTTCCATCGTAATCGAATCAATAGTTGGGGTTACGAACCGCATAGGGACACGACTGTGCAAGCAAGTTGTTCACACGTTATAAGTTGTGTATTGCGTTTTCATTTTGCAGTTATAAACTAGGTGTCCATCGGACCATTGTGCTTGCTACTATTTGGTCATAGAGTCAATTAGTCATTTCACATATGTCATTAGTTTGAAAAGGAGCCATTTGGAGGGTAGGCTACCTGATAGCATTATCTTGTTATGTACGGAGTACGGACCGGCCTTGTCTTTTCATGAAGAAAGAAGCCGCACTGACATAACTCCTCTCAACTCCTGACAGGGCGGGTCTGGGCAGGGCACAACATTGTGAGGTTTGATTCTGCAAGAATAAGGGAGGCGTTCACTGAGATTGGTCGCTCACCTCCTCAGCCCAAGGGGATGATTGACACCTTGCCTCTGCTTACCCAACGCTTTGGGAGGAGGGCAGGGGACATGAAGGTATACAACTATGTGTTGACCTAGAGCTAGCCTGTAATTTAGAGAAGCCTGTTTTAGATAGAGTTGAGTAATAATGATAGTTCGATTTGTATCGTGGTTAAAACTAACAGCAATATCTAGTGGAATTTGTCTGTTCCTTCTAACATTGAAAGGGATGTCTCGTTGTCTCATGGGCTGTCCTTGCCTGTTTTACATGCAGATGGCAAGCTTGGCAAATTACTTTGGACTAGGGAAGCAAAGACACAGGTTGGTATCGTGCCAATCCTAGTGATTTCAGTTCATCTCAATTTTAATCACTTCTTCTCAAGATCCAACTTTCCATTTACACCTTTTCCCATTTTTTAATATCAAACAGGTATTCACCCTTTGAACCACTTCAGTTTGTTGAGATTGGCTTGTAATCCTTTTAGCTTGTATTTGGTTATATATTTTAGTTGGCACACATTGCGTAACACAAGATGTACCAACTAAAAGTGTAGACAGGAGGAAATTGATTGGAGAATGTTGTCCTTCACAATTTTAACTAAAGATCCATCTGTTCCAGGATGACCAAAGCCATCCCTTTAGGTTTGGGGATTCCCTCATCTGGATGGATTATTATCCCATAATATGATACAACCTTTGATGGTTTCTTTCCTTTAGATAGATGCCATAATTATGTGGAGCATCAACGAAACTCTGCTACCTGTTGGATCAGCTAAGGCTAATTATTAGCTGGACTAAAAATCAGCCATGTAACATCCTAACTATTAGCCCATGGCCCCATGCATGTTTGGATCCCAGGCTAAAAGGTGCCTTTATCTATAGCAATGAACTATTAACCCTTGTTAGATAGTTGTACTTGGCTAATGACCTAACAACTAGCCAAGGGTTTGGCTAAAATTTAGCACACCTACAACTACAAGCCCTTTTGTTTGGATTGACTAGAGCTATTTCTTAGCTGCTAGTTTTTGCCATGGGATCAAACAGGTCCGACATGCATGGTTTTTGAGGTGTCGCCTAGGCGTTGAGGCATACCACAGGCGCGACAGGACGCCACAGGGTTTTAGTTACGCCATATCGCCTAGGCGTCCAGGCGTACCCCCAGCGCGCGCCACAGGAAGCCGCAACACCTCAAAAACCATGCCAACATGTCAATCTCACCAGAACAATTGCCTAGCTGACATGAATGTCTTCCAATAAAAGTATTATTCAATAAACTCCAATTTCTGCAAAAACAAATCCAAAGATGTTGATAGTTGCAGCTTACATGTTGAGGTTTCCCTTGCTTGTTTTATTTTATTTTGGCCTGCACAAAGCTGGACTCGATGATCTCCCACTAATTTTGTTGGCAATTTATTTACAGGAGTCTTGATGATGTTAGAATGAACCTTGAAGTTCTCAAATACTGTGCTACAGTTCTGTTCCTGGTATGTTTTTGTTAACATATTTTCCCATGCCTGACTAATTTCATCAACTAAGCAGTCCCAGCCACATAAATCTGTGTTTTTTTTTTGCATTAAAGCACTGATGATACTTTCTCGCTTACTGGCTTCCCATGTATTGGGGCATCTGAAGTGGGAAAGCTCAGTTCCTCAATCGATTACTTAAGTTTAGCTATTGGAATGTAGTCATATGTTAATGATTTTTATTATTGATACGATACATGCTGTGGCTCAGTTATGGTTGTTGCAGTTGTCAGTTTTCCGCAAAAGAATTTACATAACTGATACCATAATTCACATTCCATCGCACCTTGAATTATTGTAGAAACAGTATGCCTTACAATGAGTGAGCCATAATGCTGCTGTGGTAATAATTTGAAACTCCTGCTTCATATGGAAATTTGTACATCAGTTCTGATTCTTGCAGTTGTCAGTTTTCCAGAAGTAATCTGAGTTCAACTAGAAATTTACCAACTCATGTTCAATTTTGCAACTTGAATTACTGCAGAAATAATACCCCCTACAAAGAAATGGAATCAGCATGTTGCTGCGGTATATTTGTAGAGTTAATTGTTTGTTAACTGTTGAAGTTAATATACTAGCTGAACCCCAAAGTTGTTCTGACAGGAGGCAAGTCTTCCAGAGGTGCTTACTGTTGAGAATCTGGTTGAACGTGCAATGACAAGGAGCCGAGCTAATGGAACTGCATCCCCTGATTTGCCAAAACCTGAAGCGAACTCTCCACCGGATTCCTCAAAAAGGCAACGGACAGTCTCTCCAGTTGACTGTGTGATGCCTGCGGAAGGTAATCAAGGAACAAGTGATCCTTCTACCAACAGGGAATCTGTTGAGTTGGTATCCCACATTGAAGAAATGAAGCTAAATACCACCACACATGTGGATGCAAGTTCTAGTGGTTATCCTGGATTTCTTGAGCCAGACGATGTTTCCATTGAGTGTATTAAAATTTCAGTTGCTCCATTACACCAATTTGGCAGAAGGTCATCTATCCAGCACAGAGATTGTCCACTGCAGCTTTGTTGTGCAGGCTTGAAAGTACAGTTTGGTGTCAGCACGAAGTTTCTAGATAATGCAGGGCGGCCAAAGATGAGCATAGTGGTTGAGATCCCTGAGAACCTCTGTAAAGTTTTGGAATTCTGCGATGTTCTTGCTAGAAAGCTGTCCCAGGAATCTGGTAGCAGTTCTGAATGGAGACCCCTGATTAAGAAGTATGGATACATTAATCGTCCAACTATCCGTCTGAAGTGAGTTCTACTCTTTTTCTTTTTGAAAAATATTCTTTTCTTCCATTTTCTACCTTGGTGTGGTCATGATGTTTTCCTGAGTTCTAAGGATGCCCTTTCCTTGCAGCATCCCTCCTATTTCCAACAGCGATGCGGTGGCCTTCTCAACTGATATATGCCAGAGAGAGCCTAGTGGTAACATTCAGAAGCTTGCTTTCGGCAATGTGGGCGCCACGGAATTGGACTCTCTGTTCGTTAAAGGGAGCAAGGTGGACGCATTTTTTTCACTGGAGTTATACGATTACCAGCAAAATGCTGGCATTCGGCTGGTTGCAAAGAGGCTGGTTATACACTCGAATTAGCACCAGGCTCATTTATTAAAATACTAGTACTAGAAACTAACCCTTGCACTGATTCAGGGGCCTTTAGACCACCATATGTATTTAACCAATTGTAGTTTGTAGATTATGCCGAGTGCGTAAGATCTCGCCACAAGGAGGTATTGAGCTGTTGATGGTAAATTAAAATTGAAATGTTGCAAAATGTTTTAACAATCTGTGCTATTTATTTGTGAATAGAATGCACATTTGTTGCTACTACAGTCTACAGATTGTGTTTTCACTTGGAACTTCCATTGCTGGTGTCGTGAGAACCGGCGGTGATGATTTGTACCTTCGGTTCGAAGGCACGCGCGGAGAAGTGGAGCGACAAACTGGCGGCGAAAAGAGGCCAAATTGGTGGTGAAATCATTTAACGCTGCCGGTTTGTCACCTTGTGCCGTTGTGCGCCACGCAAATACCAGCCGGCAGCACGAGGTTCAGAAGGACACAATGTCTGTTAGAACAATGCTATAATATAGCGCTGCGGACCGTAAGAATCGTTGCTGGAAGAAAAGCCTACAGGATATAGAACAACTAGTTTTCGTACTCCCTCCTTTTTTTAATATATATGACGTTTTCTATTTTAAAAATAAATTATTGAACATCAAATATTTAGAAAATAGAGGTTAATTTAGCCGACTGTTAACCGTAAAAATCGTTGTTGGAAGGAACACTGATGTCTAAGAGGAGAGATAAATTAGAACAACTTTTTTTTACTAATTTAGACCTTTAATATTTATTAAACAAAATATATATGGGTAATTAAGTAAGCTAGTGCAACTAAGATTTTATCTTAAGTGTTGTTATCTCTACCATAATAAGGAGTTTAAAATTTATGTTCAATCCTGCCTGATAGATTTGTATGATCTTCTAGTGTCTCACTTAGTAATCTAATTACTAATTAATAACAAAGAACTAGTCTAATTCAAGCAGTAAGCACATAATTAGAAGGGAAAACTTAAGCATACAATCTTGCTCTTGATTGAGGAGGTAGGAGAATTGAGGTGCGTCCCGGTTGTCCTGGTGAGATGGGATCAAGTCGCCACCACCACCTTGGTGGTTGTCGTCGTTCCCTTGCAGTGGAGGGTTAGAGCTCATCGGCGGTGGGTCGTCGTTGTTCTCCAACGCCATTGGTTAGAGCTCTTCCGGTTACGTCGAGCACCTAGGCGATGAGAGCCTCTGTCGTGTGTAGGATTAGCGTTGGCTTAACCTGCCAGCCCTAATCCTCTATTTATTGTGACGCTAGGTGAATCAGGGGCTGCAACCATGGTTAGGGTGCCCCCATCAAGGGTGCAAAATTAGGGAGTCGATTAAGATTAACTCGACCCAGTTTCTGTTAAACGTATGTAGACGACATTTCAACATTCTCCCCTCTGTTCTCTACTTTTCTTGTTCTTAACTTTTCTGGGTTCTATCATTTGACAAATTTACACATCAAGCCCAAAGGGTAACGATGGTCGATTAAGTGTCGTCGCACTCATTGACTACAACATGCTCCTCTGACTCAGAATCAAATATCTTTTCTAGGTTGCAACGATAGCCCATTTGATTTAAGATCATAGGTTCTCCCTTAACCCCATGTCGACTACGTGCTATCTAAACACGTTAGGTGGAAAGCCTTTTGTGAGAGGATCTGCTAGCATCTGCCGGATTCTAATATGCTCAACTTTAATAGTGTGATCATGTATCTTCTCCTTAACAACATAATTAATGTCAATGAACTTGGCAGCACCACTTAACTTATTATAGGAGTAGAATATTGCTATTTTACTCGCTCATTATCGAAGTAAATTCTCAGTGGTTTTTCTATGCTATCAACCACTCTTAATCTAGGTATAAATTTATTCATCCACATCGTCAGCCTAATTGCCTCATATGTAGCTACAAACTTGTAACACCTTAAAAAATGGAGTCTTGAAGATGAGACAAATTCTTCTAAAAAAATTAAGTAAAGACACTCTCTAATAGGGATTTATTAAGATAGACCCTTAGTCAAAATAGCCTTTGTTAGAGGATATAATTTGAAAAAATTTGGACTAAAACATTTTCTTTAGAAATTACATTTTTGAACAGGTAATAAATATTGAAATCCTTTTTATAATTTTAGAATATATATAATTTGTTTGTTTCGTTGCTTATTGGGAGCATTTACTTAATAAATGAAAGCAATAAATATAATAAATAAATAAATATCTATTTCATGCTGCATCATCTCTTTTGTTTGTGGAAACTCAAAATTGAATTTGGTTAAAATTTGGAAAATAGAAAAAACATGAAATAGAATAAGAAAAAGGAAAAATGGGCTCACTTAAACGACCCACAACCCCTCGCCCTCGACAATTCTCCCGCTCGGCCCACAACCCCTCACCCAGCTCATGGCCCAACTACTAGCCGCGCAGCCCATGCTCGCTAACCAGGCACTGACCCGCGGGCCCCGGTGACTAGCCTCTCGGTACCCCGCGCACAAGCAAGTGTGTCACTAACGCATGGGACCCTGTTGTCAGCCTCGTCTCTATCCCGTGTTCGCGCCCCGTTCTGTTACCGGGAATCTCGCCGTCACCGTCGTGGGATCGTAGGAACCGATTGCCCTGTTGGACCTTCTCAGCCAGGATACATAAATAGCAACCTCATGCGCCCCCTTGACCAGTCGACCGTAGGGAAACTCGATAATTTGGGGCGTCGTGCGGGCTGAGCAAATTGGGAAGGGAAGCCGAGTCACCGCCGCCATCGATTACACCCATACGCCACCGACGGGGTCCGTGTGTCGTGGTCTGGAGCTTCTCCAAGCCTTCACGAAGGCGCTCGTGGATTTCCCGGGGCGTGATTGGTAGTCGAGCAGTAGCAATTGCTCGCCGGAGCGATGGTGCCACCGTGTGGCCGCTCGCATATGTGGGCAGGGCACCTCGTCGCTTCTTCCGCAGGTACGTCACCCCGCTCGGGTTCGCCAGATTCTCGTCTACATGTATCACTGCACTGATAAGGTTTTCGATCACCGGAGCGGGTTCGAGGGAACCCCGGCCATGGCGCCGCCGCGACTATCCATGCGCCTCCATCCTGGGTTGGGCGGTGTGAGTGAAGGTTCGACTGGGATCGCGTCGGACGTAGATCTCCCATCGTGTGGTTGCGATTAGATTAGAGATAGTGTTTCAAAGGATGTGATCCAGACCGTTGGATGGTAATCGGAGGGTTCGGGTTGGATTACAACGTGGATGTATTGTGGGCCGTGTGATTTAGATCCAAGGGCTCCTAAGTTCACTTTAGGTAATGTTTAATCCTGGCGCTTGAGTTAGATCGGATGGCCGAGATCGACTCGTACCCCTTCGCCGCGGTATAATTGTAAAAGAGACCCTAAAGAACTTAGGAATCAACCCGCGGTCACGCGTATTCCAGGATCCATGCAAATAGGTCTTGGGATTTACAAAATAGACCCTGAACCTATATAAAATTGTGGTCGCAGTCCTTTGGTCTTGGTTTATTCATAAGAAATAATTCAAAATGATTTTCTATATAGAAATAATTCTAGAATCTTGTTTAATCCATAAGTAATTCATTCTAACTCCTTTTTAATCCATTCTAGTTGCATTAAATTCATATTAATATTGTTCATCATCTAGTAACCTTATTTTGTTATGAAACATAGGTTAAAAATTATGCACTTAATTTACTCTATATCTAGCACTTAAAACTTCGAAAAATCATAACTCTTTAACCGTAACTCTGAATTTAGTGGTTATCGAACCTATGATCTCGTTATGATACGTAGATAATTATTATTCAACATGTTCTCATGTTTGGTGTGATGTTAATTTTGCCTATACCTTGTTTGTTTGTACTACTACGAGTAACAGCGAGGTTAAGAGTCACTTGAAGACCAAGTTAGTGAAATACCTAGGAATTTCGAGTCTAAGGCAAGTTGTGCCCTTGATCACTTTTCTCTCTACCTAATAATGTTCCTATTAATCACTGTGACATGCTCAGGTTAGTTTGATGGGATCTAATAGGTTTCCCTAGTATTGTTTATCCCGCACCTTGCATACAAATGAACGTTTGGGTAGTATTGCTATTGCTCTACCTGGTTTTGGGATTAATGTTATATTATGATAATGTTCCAATTATGTTGTTATTGTAATTACTGTTCATGACAAGATCATTGTGTTAATTGGAACATGAAGCTTAACTTGAGATAACTGTGCTACCACAAGGGTGGAATGGGACGCCCTTGGCCAAGTAATTAGGAAAGCTAGGGAGAGATTACCTTACCCGAAAGGGGCAAGCGGGGAGGCGTCGCTGCAAAGTATAGGGAGGTTCTCGGGTTGAACTATTGTGATGGCAGTTCAAACGAGGGATTCCTATGCTTCCTTCGTCCTAAAACCGTAGTGGGTATTATCGAACTAGTGAAACTTTGGAAAGGCATCATAGTGCTACCCTGCCTCGCTTCCTCAGTAGAGGTGTATGGGGTCTGATCAACCCCATGACAAATGGGTAACACAACTTGTGGGTAAATATGCGCAACCTCTTTAGAGTGTAAAACTGGTATATCAACCGTGCTCACGGTCAAGAGCGACTCAAGACTCTCGCACGATTAATTTATGGAACTAAACTAATTAATTTGTCATATGCATTGCATCGTGGGTGTTATTATTAATTGTGATCTCTTATTATTTGGGTTGGTATCTACTTATACTTAGTAACTGCTAATAAAATTTTGACAACTTTAAAAGCGATGCTCAGCTTTAACCATCCTCTTTAGTAAGCCTTACACTTCACATGAGCCCCAATGCAAGTGAGCTCATGCACATTATTCCCCACAACTTGTTGAGCTATGAACGTATATGAGCTCACTCTTGTTGTACTCACATCCCCCAGGTCAAGAACAAGTACAACATGATGAGAAGCATGAAGGATGTCACGATGGATTTGTGAGAGGTCTAGGTCGTCATCTCCCAGTCAACTTTGGTTGCTGGATCGTTGTCTTCGTATGATGTAATTATTTATCTATTTTGTACAGAACTTCGTTATATATTAATAATGTGACATTCGTTTCTGTACCATAAGTCATCATATGTGTGAGACTTGATCCTAGCACACATGTGAGTCGCGCCTAGGTTTGCCCCCCTAAATCCGGGTGTGACAAAACTCAGTTTGCGTTGTCGATGATGTAACTATTGTTTGTTTGCAACTCTTCCACGAAATAGATCCCCCAGTAAGAGTGAAGTCAATGAATCTTTACAACTTGTCCAGCCAGCATCTTAATAGCCAACTATCTCTAGAGAACTAGATCTTCTATATGTTAGCATGAGACCTTTAGTACTTGTAGGTACCTTAGAGCCTTCTTAACTACTCTCTAGTGCTCTACTCCTAGATTTATCTAAAATCTACCAAGCATCCTAGTGGTAAATGCTAAGTCAGGGCGAATACATATTTGAGCATACATGATGCTTCTGATAGCAGAAGCATATGGTATTGACTTCATCTGATTCTGGGGGCACTGCTAATCCCCACTCCTCACCCTTAATTATTGGCACATGTGAAGGCTTGCGCTGGTGCATACCATACCTCTTTAGTATGTTTTCTATGTATGTCGTCTATGAGAGTCCTAATACTCCCTTCTTTCTATCTCTATGAGTTTCTATTCCAAGAACATAGGAGGCTTCTCCCATGTATTTCATATCAAAGTTCGAGGATAAAAACTTCTTTGTTTCTGCTAGTAGATTCTTACCACCACTAACCAAGAGTATGTCATCGACATACAAAACAAGGAAGATGTATTTTACATTCTTAAACATTGCATAAATGCAAGTGTCTTCCTTGTTTTCCTTGAAACTAATATTTCTTATAGTCTCACCAAACTTAAGATACCATTGTATGGAAGTGTGCTTCAATCCATAAATGGACTTCCTTAAGTGACATCCCATATGTTCTTTTTCTTGTACAACAAAACCCTTTGGTGTGTCGTAAATACATTTTCTACTAGTTTTCGATTCAAAAAGGTTGTCTTTACATCCATTTGATGGAGTTCCAAATCATAATGAGCCAATAGAGCCATGACTATTCTTAAGAATCTTTTGTTGAGACAAGCGAGAAGGTTTTATTGTAATCAATGACTTTTGAAAGGCAAATAGGGTCGAACCTTTTCCTAAATAATTTTGGTGGTTGAAATGCCCAACACAAATAATTAGACTAACTAGTTTGCTCTAGATCATACATTCTACAGGTGCCAAAGGTTCAACACAAACCAATAAAAAGAACAAGTTAGGCTTCAAAAGAAAGGAGCAAAAAGGAAACCGAAGTGTTCCCTGGTCTGGCGCACCGGACAGTGTCCGTTGCACCAGGGTGAATCAACTCCAACTCCGCAGCTTCGGGTTTCCAAGGCACTGCTCCGCTATAATTCACCGGACTGTCCGGTGTGCCACCGAACTGTCCGATGCACCAGCGGAGCAACGACTATCTACGCGCAACGGTCATCTCTGACGTATGAACAGTGCAGCACAGTACCACGACAGAAGTCAGAGCATCAGGTCAGAGGGGCACCGGATTGTCCGGTGCCACATGAGGACAAAGCCTCCAACGGTCGACCAGCTCCAAGCCCTAACGACAAGATGACGTGGCGGTGCACCAGACACTGTCCGGTGGCGCACCGGACTGTCCGGTGCGCCCATCGCCAGCAGCCTTCTCCAACGGCTATAATTTGGTTGGTGGCTATAAATACCACCCCAACCGGCCACTTCAAGGTGTGGGAGCCCAAACAACATTCCAAGTCATATAGTTGACATATCCAAGCCCTCCCAACCACCTCTATTCATTGATCCATCCTATACACAAGATTTAGACCACTACAAACCACACAAGTGCCACAAAAGAGAGAGCAAGCAAAAGAAAGCCTCTTGTGAGAGTTTAGCTCTAGTGCCTTGTGAGATTCATTGATAGAAAGTGTGTGCTACATCTTGCATTCATTTGTGCGTGGAGTTTTGACTCCCATTGAACTTCCTCCAAAGTTTTGGAGGCTTGTAAAGCTAGCAAGAGACACCTAAGTTGTGGTGATCCTTGCGGGGTCTTAAGTGATCCTTGAGAAGAAGAAGAGCTCGCCGATCTTGGGGATCGGTTGAGAGAGGGAAAGGGTTGAAAGAGACCCGTCCTTAGTGGACTCCTCAACGGGGACTAGGCCTTCGAGGGCCGAACCTCGGTAAAACAAATCACCCGTGTCCCTTGTGTTTATTGCTTGTGATTTGTTTGTTCTCTCCCTCTCTAAGTTCTCTTGCGCTACTCTTTGTTAATATCTTTTTGTGTTGCTTCAAGTTAAAACCACATTTAGAGAAGCAACTTCTTGCAAGAAAAGAACTTGTGTTACTCTTCTAATCTAAGCCCTCTTGCATTATTCTTCACCAACATTTCTAGTAGTATTGTTATTGATTAAATTCCGTACTCTTTGAATACAATACTCATTGCAAGCAAAGGACTTAGTTTTTATACTCCGATAATTGTGTATCTTGTTCTAACCACTAATCAAGGGATCTAGTTGGGGTGTAAAGTTATAATTTTCAGGTTTCGCCTATCCACCCACCCTCTAGGCGACTTTCAATTGGTATCAGAGATAGGCACTTCATATTGAGTCTAACAACTCAAAGTGATGGCTCAAAGAAGATCCCAAAAGAACAAGAAGACCAAGGAGAACAAGGAGGTAACTCTTGAGATATTACTTTCCGATTGTTCTAATTATGATTCATGGGCTACTAGGGTGCTAAATGCTTTTAGAACTATAGATCCGCGATTAGAACAAATCTTATACAAGAGTATTATACCTCCTAGTTATGATAAGAAAATACTTCCGAGGAAGATCAAAGATGTATACGCTTAAACTATCTAGCTTATGACATCTTAAGTAATTCTCTTAGCAATGAAGATTATCGTGCCTTCATATCGAATTATAATGAATATATTCATGATGCGCATGATATTTGGACTAGAATTAAAATCAAATTTGATGAGTCCAAACATGATAGTTCATTTTGTGCTTCTACTTCCTTTGGTATTTGTGAAACTAACTATTTGAAGGAAGAAGAAGAAAATGAATGATGGAGACCAAACGATGAATCCACCTCTCCAAAAGGTTTGTCTTCCCATTTCGATTCCCACATATGTTGTGTGGCTAATGAAAATGATAGCGGAAGCACAAATGAGGACGAGGAGGATGAACGAAGCATGCAACTCTATGCTCATCTAAGCCTAGAAGATAAGGCGGTCATGCTCAAACTTCTAAAAAGAGCGAGAGAGCAAAGCGAAGCTCGTCAAATGCTAGAAGATGTTCTCTCCATGAAAATGCTACGCTTTGACGAGTTGACTAAAGAACATGAGGAGCTAAAGTGCTCTCATGTTGATTTGGTCCAAAGGTATGAAACTATTTCAATTGAGCAAGATAACTCATTACATTGTATTGCTCAATCAGTAAATAGGAATGCCTTGCTTAAGGACCAAGTAGAAAAGCTAAAAGATGAAAATATAGCTTTTCAAGAAAAATATGATATGCTTCTATGTTCTCATAAAAATCTTATGGATGATCATATCATGTTAAATATTGCTCATGAGGTTGTGATAGAAAACTTAAAATCCCAACAACCTCACTCATGCACACGTATTCAAATTGAAACTATTTTACCATGTGCTAATATTTGTTGTCCGTCAACAAGCAAATCTTCCTTTGAGCTAGAATTTGCAGGAACAAAAGAAGATACATATCAAAAGCTCAAAGAATAAAATGAGAGGCTAAAAATGAGCTTGACACAACTAAAAGGGAAGTGCATTGCTCAACCTTCTCAAGATAACCGTGATCACATGGTGAAGAAGCTTGAGACAGGAATAACTGTGGCATGCACTAAATCCCTTAAAGAAAATGTCAAGGACTTGAGGATTGTCAAGAGGAAGAAACAAAAGAAGAAAATCAATACCTCTGCCAAAAGCCTCAACCATGCCTCCATGTGAGGTAACATCCAAGGTAATAATCAAGTCACACTTCACACTAAGAGAAGTAAGAAGTGTAGTGAATGCTTTGAAAAGGGGCACTCGATTAGGTCATGTCCCTATATTAAAAATGGCTTGATTATTAACAAGGATGATAAACTTTGTTTTAAATGCTCAAAGAAGGGACACTTAATTAAGTCTTGTCCCCATTTAAAACAAAAAGACATAGTGTTCGAAAAGAAAATATTCACTAACCATGTAGCAAACAAGAAACAAGGAAAGAAGAAATCTTCAAGACTTGAAGATCGCCTATGCTACATATGCCGAAAGAAGGGACATCAATGCAAGGATTGTCCCATTGGTAACTATCCCACTCCTAGCTTGTCAATTAATTCTCATGTAACTAGGCAACCCAAAATTGCAACTTGTGCTAGAAAGGTAATGAGTGTACCTAGTGCTAACACAAAGGACATTTGGGTTCCTAGATCTTTGTTGACTAACCTTGATGGACCCATCAAGCGATGGGCACCAAAACATGCTTGACAAAGCTTTGCAGGAGAAGGAGATGATATGAAGCTTTGGGGTGCTTGAGAAAGTCAATTCAATTTTTATTAACTCAAGCTATCAATCTTCAATGATCTATATATCCAAGATTGACCCAAAGTTGTTTTGAATTATTATGTATAAAACTCATATCATCTCGGGGGAAGATGTTGATGTTGTAGGAAATAAAGAATTATCCTGTGCAGAAAAATCAAGATCTACAACATGGAGGAAAGCCAAAGGATGGTAACTGTCGGAGAGGGAATTCTCCGGCCGGGTGGCGGAGTGCACCCGCCCTAAATCCTAAGATGAGGAAGGGGCTTAAGCGTTTTGCCTGTCCTGCTAAGCGAACATCAAGCACATGAACACGCAAGAGTTTTAGAGTGGTTCGGGCCGCCGGGGCGTAATACCCTACTCAACTGTGTGTTGGATTGCTGTGGAAGCTTGAGAGTCTGAATGAACTTGGGAGTCTAAGTTGGCCCTAAAGATTGAGCTTGTGTTGTAACGTCGCATGCCTCCCCTTTTGTAGCTGAAGGGGGGCATGCACAAAGGTACTGAGCCAAACATATGGGCCCAGGGACATAACGAATATAGCACTTGGAGCTACAAATGTTTGCCACTAGAGCAATCTTCTCGCGCCCTGACATCCGAGATCTGCGTATCCTCGGCGTGCAGGGGAAGCTTCTCGTATAAGGGATGGTGAGCACAGTGGACCACATGGCACGGGCGTACTGTTTGTCAACAGACTGGACAGGCGCGCCGTCTGCAGGATGACCCTGACGCCGTCTGCCAGCGGAGTGGACGGGACGCATTAAATGCTGAGAGGGCACATCGTCTGTCAGCATGGTGGCAGGCGGCACGTCCTCTCCGCAATAAATGCAGAGACTGCGTGGCTTTAGAGGCCTTACGTCAGGCTCCGCCCTTTGGCTTATGTCACGGGCCACAAGCCACACGGCAGCAGCGGGTCTCCGCTTGAGCGGGGAGCGCAGGGCAAGGCCTGGACACATGCCAGCACCGGACCCTTACTCATGTTGGGGTTCCCCCGTCACGGGACCTTGCTAAGGTCCGGACCTTACTCGGAGGGACCTGGGGCCCATCCGAGGGAGCTGGCATGCCTTCTTGGGTGTCCCGGGCCGTAATCGAGGGTCTGGGTTGTGTGTACAGGGGTCCGGTGTCCCTCCGTGGAGGTCCGGACCCAATGATACATCCCGGGGTGTACCATCTTTCCTTGCCACATGGTGCCCCTAGACCTGTCCACGTGGTGAGGTCGGGTGTCGTTCTCCGTGCGGCCAGGAGACGTCGCACGTGTACAGTATCTTTATACTGTAGTAGGGGGTACCCCTGATTCAGGGTACCGACAATGGCCCCCGGGCCCGCCTCAGGGGAGGATACGAGCCTGCAGGTGGGGCGAGAGTCTGATTGGTGATTGGCCTGCTGCTCCTGCGCGCCTGTTGATGCAATTACTGCCGGCCCGCCTATGGTCACGCCGACTGTCACGCCTGTTCCCGCGGTTGACTGGCCTGTGACCTTCGTACTTAATGTTACTGTTGGGCCATGCGGGATGCCTCGAGTCACTGTATTGGTTCTGAAAACTTATCTTTTCAGTCTTCTGTGACGGCCCCGAGGAGACGTGGTATTGGCGTGAGCGGCGGTGCGACTTTTCCGCACCCAGTAACCGGCGCACCGGTTGCATGACATGTGGGCCTGGGCCCCCATGTTGGACCGCCGGTTGTAGCGAAGCTGAGGGGGCGCACAACCGCGGAGCGATTGTACGCTTCCTGCGCGGTGGTTCGCCTTTTCGACCGTTGGTTTCAGCAGATGAAGGGGCGCATAACCGCGGGGCGGTTGCACGCTCCTTGCGCGGAAGTTTTCCTTCTTCGTGCTTTGGGTTAGCCTGTATGACATGTGGGGTCTGGCCCCCGTGTCATAGGGTGGGAGCCCCGGTGCGCATCGGAGGAGACTTTGCCCTCGACGCTTCGGGGCGTGAGTGGGGAAATCCGCCTTTAAAAAGGGGTCCATCCTCCAGGCAGTAGCCATGCCTCGCTCCTCTTGCATTCATCGCGCCCTTCCGCCTTCCAGGCCTCTAGATGGGGCGCGCCGGTGTTTACTGGAAGGATCCGCGTCAGGGCCACCCCCTCCGGTGGACTCTCCGCCGGGGAGCACGCGCTCTTCGCTTCCTGCGCGGCGGTGCTGCCGATCTTGTCTTCTTCTTGCTGCTGTTAGCGGAGCGCGACCTCGTGCGGGTTGGCGCTCTTCTGCCATCGCTCGGCTTCAAGGATTTTCATCATGCAGCCCAGCTGCAATCTCCCGCCAGTGGTCATATAGAAGGATGACCACCATCCTTGTGGTGGAGGGAAGCGAGCTGGGCTGCGGCCTCCCCCTGCCCTCAGCTTCAAGGATGTTCATCATCCTCGCTGGGGTGGAAGGCGAGCCGAGTTGGGGTCTTGCCTTCCGCATGGGCTGGTGACCTGCTTCTTCCTCCAGCATTCGGGGGAGAAGGACGTTCACCAACCTTGCGAAGGAGGCAAACTTCGGCTACGCGGGGCCAGTCGGCTGCAGGCGCCGTCAGCTGCCACATGCCTGGCTCCTTGGCCTAGATGGCTTTGGTGCCGCCTCCGGCGCTGCCTCCTGCTGCTTGGTCGGGGCGTGGCTATCTGTCTATCGCACGGGCGACAGTCGCGCCGTGCACAGGTCCGCCACATCCACGGCTTCTCCCTCGCCGCCGGCCGTACTGTTCCAACGCCATCCGGGGGGTCGTACAAGGCGTCATACACCGTGGGGGTGGCAGCCGCGTTCTTGGATGGTCTTGTCCTCACTCCCGTAGGAGGACGGGAGCGAGGACCTCTTCGTGCGCGCGCTAAGGCGGCCGCCGTCGCTGGTAAGCCACCGGTGCAGAGGTGGCCGCTGTCGTCGGTGCTGAGGTGGTCGCCGCCGCTGGTGAGGCTGCCCACTACAAAGGTAGTTGCCTCCGCTGGCGAGACTATCAGTGCCACCTGCCGCCGAGCCTCCGACTGTTTGGCTTTAATGGCCTCGTTGTCGCCCCCCGTAGGAGGACGGGGGCGAGGACCTCTTTGCAATGGCGCACGCATTGAGGCGGCCATCACCGTTGTTATGCCGTCTTGGGGGATTCCGCAAGGGCAGTGGCTGCAGCCTTCCAGCGCGACCTTGCTAGCGTCGGGTAGTTTATACCTGCAGAGTAGAGATGGAACTAGGACTCCGCTTGAAAGCAGATGTAATACTTTTGTCTTTTAAAAGGCATTTTGAGTACTATTTATCAAGCAGTATTAGCACTTATCTGTGTACCACTTGTCCCTATTGTGTGTGGTGTAACCGATTCCTCCTTGGTACCTGGCCCCCGGGATGTAGGCTCGATTTGTCGAGGCTGCAGACCAGCATACCTAAGAAAGAGTTGGCGATGGCCCCCAGGAGGTAGCCTCGACTAGGACCTGAGCCTGCACACAGTTTTGGCTAGGGAGCATTAGTAGTACACCCACAGGACCCGCCATCTGACACTAGTCATCCTTTGATACATGCTCGGGACCTACAGGGTTTAGTATGGGAGGCCAAGTTGTGCGTCCGGACCCCCTGTATGGTGGTTCTAGGTACTAGGACACCCGTCGCAGAGTGGTGGAGCGTGCAGGCCCACGGTACGGAACCAGGTTGAGCGGCTACATGGGCTCCGGACCACTCCAGGAGACAAGTGTACATTCTCTAGTTCCGGACCCCAGGTTGCCGGACCCACAGGACTTATAGCCCCAAATACTAGGTACCCATCACAGAGTGGTGGAGTGTGCAGGCTTTCTGGTACGGGACCAGGCTAAGCGGCCACACAGGCTCCGGACCACCCCATGGAATGGGCTTCCGTTCTCTAGAACCGCCCCCCAGGCTGTCGGGCCCTCCTACTTTCGCAAAGAGGTCCTAAACTGCAAACCTGGCTGTTCAATTCGGATGTCGTCATGTCTGATGGAAAGGGAACTATTTGGGTGGGTTAGATAAAATAATATCTGAAAAACTGCAAGGCAAGACCATGGAGCAGTAGGATAAAACTATCATAGAGGCACATCTGAGGGGGTAATTCTTTTCTTTATAACTTGTCATGCATGGGTGCATACCAACAAGCCGGACTTATGAGGGCGGACCTCACCGGGTTGGCGTACACGTATGCGTTACCTAGTTACAAAAGGGAGAAAAATTCGACCCCTCATACTTGCTCTTATGGATAGAACTTACATAGGTGCTCCAGTGCCAGGGAGAGGTACTCCTTTAGTCATAGCTAGACAATCACCCCTGGGTCAACGTATTCCCGTCACCTTGAAGGGTCCTTGAAAGGGAAATGTGCCTTTGGGCCATTTCTAAGTATTTTGGTGATTTAGTATCCAACACAAGTGCCTAAGTGTTGATCTATGCAAAGCGGTGGACAAAGTGCAAATCAAGTCAAAAGGTATGTTTCTAGACTTAGTACATTGTTTTATGGACTGATGTATTGTGTCTAAGTGCTGGAAACAGGAGAAATCAAATTGGAAAAGAGATGGCTTTGTTCAGCCAAAGTCTGCTCAGTCTGGGTGCACCGGACTGTCCGGTGGTGCACCAGACAGTGTCCGGTGCGCCAGGCAGACTCAGGCGAACTTGCTGCTCTCGGGAAGTAATTAACGGCGTACGGCTAAAATTCACCGGCCTGTCCGGTGTGCACCGGACTGTCCGGTGAGCCAACGGTCGGCCGCGCGATCCGCGCAGGACACGTGGTCGAGCCAACGGCTAGTAGGGGGCACCGGACTGTCCGGTGTGCACCGGACAGTGTCCGGTGCGCCAACGGCTCCAAGGCTGCCAACGGTCGGCTTTGCCAAATAAGGAAGGAAATCTGCACCGGACAGTGTCCGGTGGTGCACCGGACTGTCCGGTGCGCCAGGCGACAGAAGGCAAGAATTGCCTTCCCAGATTGCTCTCAACGGCTCCTAGCTGCCTTGGGGCTATAAAAGGGACCCCTAGGCGCATGGAGGAGAGCACCAAGCATCCTTTGAGCATTGTTGATCACTCATACTCCATTCTTGCGCACTTGTTCGACATTCTTAGTGATTTGAGTTCCGTTCTAGTGTGAAACTTGTGATAGTCTCTTGAGCTCAAGTCTGGGTCTTGTGTGTGCGTATTTGCTGTGATCTTTGTGTCTTGTGTGAGTTGCTCATCCCTCACTTACTCCGTGCTTCTTTGTGAACATCAAAGTGTAAGGGCGAGAGGCTCCAAGTTATGGAGATTCCTCGCGAACGGGATAAGAAAAGAAAAGCAAAACACCGTGGTATTCAAGTGGGTCTTTGGACCGCTTGAGAGGGGTTGATTGCAACCCTCGTCCGTTGGGACGCCACAACATGGAAGTAGGCAAGTGTTGTACTTGGCCGAACCATGGGATAAACCACTGTGTCCATCTGTGTTGATTCTCTTGTGGTTATTGTGATTCGCTAAGACTCTTCTCTAGCCACTTGGCATTACTGTGCTAACGCTTAACCAAGTTTTTGTGGCATTAAGTTCAAGTTTTACAGGATCACCTATTCACCCCCCCTCTAGGTGCTCTCAATTGGTATCAGAGTCGTTCTCTTCAAGTAAGGGACTAATCGCCCGAAGAGATGAATCCTAAGGGCAAGGGGATCGTGATCAATGATAAGGAGAAGGAGTCCTTCGTCAACGAGCCAAAAGATGACAAGCCTACCGACTCAGGCTCGGGCCACAAACGAAGAGATGGGAAGAAGAAGAAGACAAGGCACATCAAGGAGATCGTCTACTACGACGACAGCGATGAGTCCTCTTCTTCCCAAAAGGACAACGATGACAACGACTACGACAAAAGAAAGACGATTAATTCGAACTTTTCTTTCGATTACTCTCGTATTCCGCATAGCTCAAATGCACATTTTCTTTCCATCCCTCTTGGCAAACCTCCACACTTTGATGGGGAGGACTACGGATTTTGGAGTCACAAAATGCGTAGTCACCTGTTCTCTCTCCATCCAAGTATATGGGAGATTGTGGAGAATGGAATGAAATTTGATAGCTCGGATAGTCCTGTATTTATTAATGAACAGATTCATAAAAATGCACAAGCTACTACTGTGTTGTTAGCCTCTTTGTGCAGGGACGAGTATCATAAGGTGAGCGGCTTGGACAATGCCTAGCAGATCTGGGACACCCTCAAGATCTCTCATGAGGGGAACGACGTCACCTTGCTCACCAAGATGGAGTTAGTAGAGGGCGAGCTCGGGAGATTTGCAATGATAAGGGGCGAGGAGCCAACCCAAACATACAACCGGCTCAAGACCCTCATCAACAAAATAAGGAGCTACGGAAGCACGCGATGGATGGACCACGACGTCGTTCGCCTAATGCTAAGGTCCTTTACTGTACTTGATCCACATCTGGTGAACAATATTCGTGAAAATCCTAGGTACACTAAGATGTCGCCCGAAGAAGTTCTTGGGAAGTTCGTGAGCGGGCGAATGATGATCAAGGAGGCGAGATACGTGGACGACGCATTGAATGGTCCAATCAATGAGCCTCAACCCTTTGCTCTCAAGGCAACAAGAAGCAAGGAGGCGCTACCTAGCAAGGTGGCACAAGTTGAGGCGGCAGGGCTAAATGATGAAGAGATGGCTCTCATCATCAAGCGCTTCAAGACGGCGCTAAAGGGTCACAAGGGGCAGCCAAGCAAGACCAAGACAAAGGGGAAGCGCTCATGCTTCAAGTGTGGTAAGATTGGTCATTTTATCGCTAACTGCCCCGATAATAATAGTGACCAGGAACAGGGGAACAAGAGGGAGAAGAAGAAGGCATACAAAAAGGCTAAGGGCGAGGCACACCTTGGCAAGGAGTGGGACTCGGATTGTTCGTCATCCGACTCCGACAATGAAGGACTCGCCGCCACCGCCTTCAACAAGTCATCCCTCTTCCCCAACGAGCGCCACACATGCCTCATGGCGAAGGAGAAGAAGGTATGTACTCGAAACAATGCCACTTATGATTCTTCTAGCGATGATGAATCCAGTGATGAAGAAATAGATTACTCTAGTTTGTTCAAGGGATTGGATAGAACTAAAATAGATAAGATTAATGAATTGATTGATGCCTTGAATGAAAAGGATAGACTTTTAGAGAAACAAGAGGACCTTTTATATGAAGAGCATGACAAATTTGTAGAGGCACAAAAATCTCATGCTTTAGAAGTTAAAAGAAATGAAATGATTTCTTGTGAACTATCTTCTTGCCATGAGACAATTTCTAGCTTAAGGAGCATAAATGATGATTTGAATGCTAAGCTAGAAATAGCTAGTAAATCTAACTCTTGTGTAGAATATGTTATGATTTGCAATAGGTGTAAAGATTTTGACATTGATGCCTGTAGTGAACACCTAGCTTCAATTTCCAAATTGAATGATGAATTGGCTAGTCTTAATGACCAACTTAAGACTAGCAAGAATGAATTTGACAAGCTAAAATTTGCAAGGGATGCCTACACGATTGGTAGACACCCCTCAATTAAGGATTGACTTGGCTTCAAGAGGGAAGCCAAGGACTTAACAAGCCATAAGGCTCCCATCTCCGCCAAGGAGAAAGGGAAGGCCCCTATGGCTAGTAGTGCTAAAAAGAACCATGCTTTTATGTACCATGATAGAAGACAGTCTTATAGGAGTTGTAATGCTTATGATGCTTTTGACTCTCATGCCATGTTTGCTTCTAGTTCTACCTATATGCATGGTAGAGATATGACTAGGAGATATGTTGTTCATATGCCTAGGAGAAATGTTGATAATGTTCCTAGGAAAGTTGATGAACCTTCTACAATATATCATGTTTGCAATGCGTCATTTGCCATTTGTAGAAAGAATAAGAAGGTGATTGCTAGGAAGTTAGGGGCAAGATGCAAGGGAGATAAAACTTGCATTTGGGTCCCTAAGACAATTGTGACTAACCTTGTAGGACCCAACAAGAGTTGGGTACCTAAGACCCAAGCCTAAATTTGCCTTGCAGGTTTATGCATCCGGGGGTTCAAGCTGGATTATAGACAGCGGATGCACAAACCATATGACGGGGGAGAAGAAGATGTTCACCTCCTACGTCAAAAACAAGGATTCCCAAGATTCAATAATATTCGGTGATGGGAATCAAGGCAAGGTAAAAGGGTTAGGGAAGATTGCTATTTCATCCGAGCACTCTATTTCTAATGTGTTTTTAGTTGAGTCTCTTGGATATAATTTGTTATCTGTTAGTCAATTATGCAATATGGGATATAATTGTCTATTCACTAATGTAGATGTGTCTGTCTTTAGAAGAAGTGATGGGTCATTAGCTTTTAAGGGTGTATTAGACGACAAACTTTATTTAGTTGATTTTGCAAAAGAGGAGGCCGGTCTAGATGCATGCTTAATTGCTAAGACTATCATGGGCTGGCTGTGGCATCGCCGCTTAGCACATGTGGGGATGAAGAACCTTCACAAGCTTCTAAAGGGAGAACACGTGATAGGTTTAACTAACGTGCATTTTGAAAAAGATAGACCTTGTGCAGCTTGTCAAGCAGGGAAACAGGTGAGAAGCTCTCATCACGCCAAAAATGTGATGACAACATCAAGACCCCTGGAGTTACTACATATGGACCTCTTCGGACCCGTCGCCTATCTAAGCATAGGAGGAAGTAAGTATGGTCTTGTTATAGTTGATGATTTTTCCCGCTTCACTTGGGTATTCTTTTTGCAGGATAAATCTGAAACCCAAGGGACCCTCAAGCGCTTCCTAAGGAGAGCTCAAAACGAGTTTGAGCTCAAGGTGAAGAAGATAAGAAGCGACAATGGGTCCGAGTTCAAGAACCTTCAAGTGGAGGAGTATCTTGAGGAGGAAGGAATAAAGCACGAGTTCTTCGCTCCCTACACACCATAGCAAAATGGTGTGGTAGAGAGGAAGAACAGGACGCTTATAGACATGGCAAGGACGATGCTTGGAGAGTTCAAGACCCCCGAGCGTTTTTGGTCGGAAGCCGTGAACACGGCTTGCCATGCCATCAACCGGGTCTACCTTCATCGCCTCCTCAAGAAAACTTCGTATGAGCTTCTAACCGGTAACAAACCCAATGTTTCGTATTTCCGAGTCTTTGGGAGTAAATGCTACATTCTAGTGAAGAAGGGTAGGAATTCCAAATTTGCTCCCAAAGCCATAGAAGGGTTCTTGTTAGGTTATGACCCAAATACAAAGGCGTATAGGGTCTTCAACAAATCATCGGGTTTGGTTGAAGTCTCTAGCGACGTTGTATTTGATGAGACTAATGGCTCTCCAAGAGAGCAAGTTGTTGATCTTGATGATGTAGATGAAGAAGACATTCCAACGGCCGCAATGCGCACCATGGCGATTGGAGATGTGAGGCCAATGGAACAAAAGGAGCAAGATCAACCTTCTTTCTCAACAATGGTGCATCCCCCAACTCAAGACGATGAACAGGTTCATCAAGAGGAGGCGTGTGATCAAGGGGGAGCACAAGATGATCATGTAATGGAGGAAGAAGCGCATCCGGCACCTCCAACTCAAGTTCGAGTGATGATTCAAAGGGATCATCCCGTCGACCAGATTTTGGGTGATATTAGCAAGGGAGTAACTACTCGATCTCGATTAGTTAATTTTTGTGAGCATTACTCTTTTGTCTCTTCTATTGAGCCTTTCAGGGTAGAAGAGGTCTTGCTAGATCCAGACTGGGTGTTGGCCATGCAGGAGGAGCTCAACAACTTCAAGAGAAATGAAGTTTGGACACTTGTGCCTCGTCCCAAGCAAAATGTTGTGGGAACCAAGTGGGTGTTCCGCAACAAACAAGACGAGCACAGGGTGGTGACAAGGAATAAGGCACGACTTGTGGCAAAAGGTTATGCCCAAGTCGCAGGTTTGGACTTTGAGGAGACTTCTGCTCCTGTGGCTAGGCTAGAGTCCATTCGTATTTTGCTAGCATATGCCGCTCACCATTCTTTCAGGTTGTTTTAAATGGATGTGAAGAGCGCTTTCCTCAACGGGCCAATCAAGGAGGAGGTATACGTGGAGCAACCCCCTGGCTTCGAGGATGAACGGTACCCCGACCACGTGTGTAAGCTCTCTAAGGCGCTCTATGGACTTAAGCAAGCCCCAAGAGCGTGGTATGAATGCCTTAAAGTCTT
This sequence comes from Zea mays, assembly GCF_902167145.1. Classification (NCBI taxonomy): domain Eukaryota; kingdom Viridiplantae; phylum Streptophyta; class Magnoliopsida; order Poales; family Poaceae; genus Zea; species Zea mays. The sequence continues at coordinate 35,989,907 of NC_050100.1, read as the reverse complement.
TTTAATTGCTAACGCTTTCAAGGTTGGGAAAGCTGATCCAACTCTTTTCACTAAGACATGTGATGGTGATCTTTTTGTATGCCAAATTTATGTCGATGACATAATATTTGGTTCTACTAACCAAAAGTCTTGTGAAGAGTTTAGCAGGGTGATGACGCAGAAATTCGAGATGTCGATGATGGGCGAGTTGAACTACTTCCTTGGGTTCCAAGTGAAGCAACTCAAGGACGGCACCTTCATCTCCCAAACGAAGTACACGCAAGACTTGCTAAAGCGGTTTGGGATGAAGGACGCCAAGCCCGCAAAGACTCCGATGGGGACCGACGGACACACCGACCTCCACAAAGGAGGTAAGTCCGTTGATCAAAAGGCATACCGGTCAATGATAGGGTCTTTACTTTATTTATGTGCTAGTAGACCAGATATTATGCTCAGCGTATGCATGTGTGCTAGATTTCAATCTGATCCTAAGGAGTGTCACTTAGTGGCGGTGAAGCGAATCCTTAGATATTTAGTCGCTACGCCTTGCTTCGGGATCTGGTATCCAAAGGGGTCTACTTTTGACTTGATTGGATACTCAGATTCCGACTATGCCGGATGTAAGGTCGATAGGAAGAGTACATCGGGGACGTGCCAATTCTTAGGAAGGTCCCTGGTGTCATGGAATTCTAAGAAACAAACATCTGTTGCCCTATCCACCGCTGAGGCCGAGTACGTTGCCGCAGGACAGTGTTGCGCGCAACTACTTTGGATGAGGCAAACCCTCCGGGACTTTGGCTACAATCTGAGCAAAGTCCCACTCCTATGTGATAATGAGAGTGCTATCCGCATGGCGGAAAATCCTGTTGAACACAGCCGCACAAAGCACATAGACATCCGGCATCACTTTTTGAGAGACCACCAGCAAAAGGGAGATATCGAAGTGTTTCATGTTAGCACAGAGAACCAGCTAGCCGATATCTTTACCAAGCCTCTAGATGAGAAGACCTTTTGCAGGCTGCGTAGTGAGCTCAATGTCTTAGATTCGTGGAACCTGGATTGATTTATAGCATACATGTGTTTATGCCTTTGATCATGTTCCTTATGCATTTTGTTGTTTACTTATGGTGCTCAAGTTGTACAAGCATTCCCCGGACCTTACAAGTCCATTTGCAAGTGATGCACAAATTTAGGGGGAGATGTGCTACAACTTGACCCTTTGAGACTAACTGTGTGCTTGAGTTTGCTTAATTTAGTCTCAAAGGTGGTTTGAAAGGGAAAAGGTGGACTTGGACCATGCAAGACTTCCACTGCACTCCGATGAAAGAGTAACTTTTTCCAAGTTCATCTTTGTACTCTTATTGCCTTTTTACTCTTAGTTGAAGATTTTGGTGAGGCAATGGGGTTAAAGGGCCAAAATTGATCCCGTTTTGGTGCTTGATGCCAAAGGGGGAGAAAAGAAGGCCAAAGCAATAAATGGATCAGCTACCACTTGAGTTGAGAATTTTGAAAAAGTAGAATTAGAGTTTTTGTTTGTCAAAATACTCTTATTTGCCTCTTATTGTCAAAAGTTGGTCTCTTGTGGGGAGAAGGCTTAATTATGGGAAAAAGGGGGAGTTTTTGAATCCTTGATCAATTTCTCGTGAAACATCTCTCTTTATGTTTCAACATGTGTGTTTGACTTAGAGATAGGAAATTGAGGTTGATTTGCAAAAAAACAAACCAAGTGTTGGCAAAGAATGATCCATATATGCCAAATTTGATTCAAAACAAATTTGAGTTCTTAATTGAATTGATTTTGCACTTGTTCTACTTGCTTTATGTTGTGTTGGCATAAATCACCAAAAAGGGGGAGATTGAAAGGGAAATGTGCCTTTGGGCCATTTCTAAGTATTTTGGTGATTTAGTATCCAACACAAGTGCCTAAGTGTTGATCTATGCAAAGCGGTGGACAAAGTGCAAATCAAGTCAAAAGGTATGTTTCTAGACTTAGTACATTGTTTTATGGACTGATGTATTGTGTCTAAGTGCTGGAAACAGGAGAAATCAAATTGGAAAAGAGATGGCTTTGTTCAGCCAAAGTCTGCTCAGTCTGGGTGCACCGGACTGTCCGGTGGTGCGCCAGGCAGACTCAGGCGAACTTGCTGCTCTCGGGAAGTAATTAACAGCGTACGGCTAAAATTCACCGGACTGTCCGGTGAGCCAACGGTCGGCCGGGCCAACGGTCGGCCGCGCGATCCGCGTTGGCCACGTGGCCAATCCAACGGCTAGTAGGGGGCACCGGACTGTCCGGTGTGCACCGGACAGTGTCCGGTGCGCCAACGGCTCCAAGGCTGCCAACGGTCGGCTTCGCCAAATAAGGAAGGAAATCCGCACCGGATAGTGTCCGGTGGTGCACCGGACTGTCCGGTGCGCCAGGCGACAGAAGGCAAGAATTACCTTCCCAGATTGCTCTCAACGGCTCCTAGCTGCCTTGGGGCTATAAAAGGGACCCCTAGGCGCATGGAGGAGAGCACCAAGCATCCTTTGAGCATTGTTGATCACTCATACTCCATTCTTGCGCACTTGTTCGACATTCTTAGTGATTTGAGCTCCGTTCTAGTGTGAAACTTGTGATAGTCTCTTGGGCTCAAGTCTGGGTCTTGTGTGTGCGTATTTGCTGTGATCTTTGTGTCTTGTGTGAGTTGCTCATCCCTCACTTACTCCGTGCTTCTTTGTGAACATCAAAGTGTAAGGGCGAGAGGCTCCAAGTTGTGGAGATTCCTCGCGAACGGGATAAGAAAAGAAAAGCAAAACACCGTGGTATTCAAGTGGGTCTTTGGACCGCTTGAGAGGGGTTGATTGCAACCCTCGTCCGTTGGGACGCCACAACATGGAAGTAGGCAAGTGTTGTACTTGGCCGAACCACGGGATAAACCACTGTGTCCATCTGTGTTGATTCTCTTGTGGTTATTGTGATTCGCTAAGACTCTTCTCTAGCCACTTGGCATTACTGTGCTAACGCTTAACCAAGTTTTTGTGGCATTAAGTTCAAGTTTTACAGGATCACCTATTCACCCCCCCCTCTAGGTGCTCTCAATCCTTCCCAGCTGGGGGAGAGTTGCGGACTGTCCGGTGCCACATGAGGACAAAGCCTCCAACGGTCGACCAGCTCCAAGCCCTAACGACAAGATGATGTGGCGGCGCACCGGACACTGTCCGGTGCGCCCATCGCCAGCAGCCTTCTCCAACGGCTACAATTTGGTTGGTGGCTATAAATACCACCCCAACCAGCCATTCAAGGTGTGGGAGCCCAAGCAATATTCCAAGTCATATAGTTGACATATCCAAGCCCTCCCAACCACCTCTATTCATTGATCCATCCTATACACAAGATTTAGACCACTACAAACCACACAAGTGCCACAAAAGAGAGAGCAAGCAAAAGAAAGCCTCTTGTGAGAGTTTAGCTCTAGTGCCTTGTGAGATTCATTGAGAGAAAGTGTGTGCTACATCTTGCGTTCATTTGTGCGTGGAGTTTTGACTCCCATTGAACTTCCACCAAAGTTTTGGAGGCTTGTAAAGCTAGCAAGAGACACCTAAGTTGTGGTGATCCTTGCGGGGTCTTAAGTGATCCTTGAGAAGAAGAAGAGCTCGTCGATCTTGGGGATCGGTTGAGAGAGGGAAAGGGTTGAAAGAGACCCGTCCTTAGTGGACTCCTCAACGGGGACTAGGCCTTCGAGGGCCGAACCACGGTAAAACAAATCACATGTGTCCCTTGTGTTTATTGCTTGTGATTTGTTTATTCTCTCCCTCTCTAAGTTCTCTTGCGCTACTCTTTGTTAATATCTTTTTGTGTTGCTTCAAGTTAAAACCACATTTAGAGAAGCAACTTCTTGCAAGAAAAGAACTTGTGTTACTCTTCTAATCTAAGCCCTCTTGCATTATTCTTCACCAACATTTCTAGTAGTATTGTTATTGATTAAATTTCGTACTCTTTGAATACAATACTCATTGCAAGCAAAGGACTTAGTTTTTATACTCTGATAATTGTGCATCTTGTTATAACCACTAATCAAGGGATCTAGTTGGGGTGTAAAGTTATAATTTTCAGGTTTCGCCTATCCACCCCCCTCTAGGTGACTTTCAACTTCTCTCTGTGTGAACCCTTTATCCACAAGTCTTATCTTATACCTTTCTATGTTCCTGTGGAGTCACGTTTGGTTTGTAGACCCACTTACAACCTATTGTTTTGGCTCCATGGGAAATAACTTCTAAGTCTCAAACTTGATTCACTTTCATGGACTTTAATTCATCTTTCATGGCAGAGATCCACTTGGATGAATTTGACTCCTCATAGCTTCCTCATATATAGTGGGATCACCTTCAATATTTGTATCCTCACTAACATATATCTCGTGATCTTCTATTTCTTCACTAGCATAAACTTCATAGTCATCAGGGATCATAGATCTTCTAGACCTCTAAGGTCTTCTTAGACTCATTTCCGGTTCTTGTATGTTCTAGGGCTCCGGTAATGGTGCTTCACTAGGTACAACACTACCATTTCTAACTCTCGTGTTTAACCCGCTCAGAAGGGCCATGCTACACATAAGGTGAGGCAACTTGCCCCCTAATTGTTGTACTAGGTGATGCAATATTTGTAGCTGGGGTTTCACTTTCATTTGGTACAACTATTGGTGGAACCTCAGCATGTATCGAGAAGTATGGTTCTTCAACCATTAGAATCGGGACATACATCCTCTTTTCTTGAAGGTCAAGTTCTTGGAGTACCGTACTTCCCTTGATCATCTCATCTTCTAGAAATATAACATGTATGGTTTCTATAAACTTAGTCTATCTATCCAGACAATAGAATCTAAACACATTCAACCTCTTAGGGTAGCCAATAAAATGGCAACTAGTTGTTCTTTCTTCTAGTTTTCCTTTCTAGCTTCTGTAGGACAATCCCATATATGTAGATAGTGAGTGTTGGCTTTCTGCCAGTCCATAACTCATATGGGGTTTTATGTACTGATTTACTTGGGACTTTGTTGAGTATATGTGAAAGGGAATTAGGCTTACACCTAGTCCCTAATTAATTTTGGTGGTTGAATTGCCCAACACAAATATTGGACTAACTAGTTTGCTCTAGTGTATAAGTTATACAGGTGCCAAAGGTTCACACTTAGCCAATAAAAAGACCAAGTAGTGGTTTGACAAAAGAGCCAAGGGATAACCGAAGGCACCTCTGGTCTGGCGCACCGGACTGTCCGGTGCACCAAACATGTCCGGTGCACCAGAGGACTCAGACTTCAAACTCGTCACCTTCGGGAATTTCCAGAGGCGACTCCGCTAAAATTCACCGGACTGTCCGGTGTACACCGGACAGTGTCCGGTGCTCCAACGGAACGCGGCTCAAAAACTCGCCAGCCTCGGGATTTCACGAAGGCTGCTCCGCTATAATTCACCGGACATGTCCGGTGTGCACCGGACTGTCCGGTGGATCCTCGGAGCAACGGCTACTTCGCGCCAACGGCTACCTGCAGAGCATTTAATGCGCGCGCTGCGCGTGTAGAAGTCAGGTGTGCCCATACTGGCGCACCGGACACTGAACAGTACATGTCCGGTGCGCCACCGGACATTCAGGCGGGCCCAGAAGTCAGAACTCCAACGGTCAGAATCCAACGGCATTGGTGACGTGGCTGGGGCACCGGACATGTCCGGTGTGCACCGGACTGTCCGGTGCGCCATCGAACAGACAGCCTCCACCAACGGTCAAGTTTGGTGGTTGGGGCTATAAATACCCCAACCACCCCACCTTTCATAGTATCCAAGTTTTCCACTTCCCAACTACTTGCAAGAGCTCTAGCATTCAATTCTAGACACACTAAAGAGATCAAATCCTCTCCAAATTCCACACAACGCCCTAGTGATTAGAGAGAGTGATTTGCTTGTGTTCTTTCGAGCTTTTGCGCTTGGATTGCTTTCTTCTTTCTTGATTCTTTCTTGCGATCAAAACTCACTTGTAATTGAGGCAAGAGACACCAATCTTGTGGTGGTCCTTGTGGGAACTTTGTGTTCCAAGTGATTGAGAAGAGAAAGCTCATTCGGTCCAAGGGACCGTTTCCCAACTTGCTTCCCGGCTTGGCATGCGCTACAAATCCTGTCTTTCTCAAAATGAACATTTGTTAGTCCTAAAATGTGCTCTCCCTTTAGAAGCTTATGAAGATTCTTCATTCCAACATGGGCTAGTCGGCGGTGCCAGAGCCAACCCAAGTTAGTCTTAGCAACCAAGCAAGTGTCGAGTTCAGCTCTATCAAAATCTACCAAGTATAGCTGACCCTCCAACACTCCCTTGAATGCTATTGAATCATCACTTCTTCTAAAGACAGTAACACCTACATCAGTAAATAGACAGTTGTAGCCCATTTGGCATAATTGGGATACGGAAAGCAAATTGTAATCTAAAGAATCTACAAGAAAAACATTGGAAATAGTATGGTCAGGTGATATAGCAATTTTACCCAATCCTTTGACCAAACCTTGATTTCCATCCCCGAATGTGAAAACTCACTTGTAATTGAGGCAAGAGACACCAATCTTGTGGTGGTCCTTGTGGGAACTTTGTGTTCCAAGTGATTGAGAAGAGAAAGCTCATTCGGTCCAAGGGACCGTTTGAGAGAGGGTAAGGGTTGAAAGAGACCCGGCCTTTGTGGCCTCCTCAACGGGGAGTAGGTTTGAGAGAACCGAACCTCGGTAAAACAAATCCGCGTGTCTCACTTCTTATTCGATTGCGATTTGTTTTGCGCCCTCTCTCGCGGACTCGATTATATTTCTAACACTAACCCGGCTTGTAGTTGTGATTATTTTGAGAATTTCAGTTTCGCCCTATTCACCCCCCCTCTAGGCGACTTTCAATATGGATAGCGGTTTTCAAAGCCTCAATCCACAGACCCAATGGCAAGATAGAGTAAGTCAACATACTCCTCACGATGTCCATTAATGTTCTATTTTTTTCTTTCTACTAACTCATTCTATTGGGGCTTGCCTAGTGTTGAGTATTGGGCAACTATGTCATTTTATTTTAGGAACCTCACAAAAGGCTTGGTACTTGTCCATACTACTTATCGCGTCCGTAGTACTCCCCCCATGATCTGATCTTATATCTTTATTTTCAGGTTGTGCTGATTCTCAACTTCTTTAAATTGTTTAAACTTGTCTAAGGCTTCTAATATTTCTTTAATATGATAAATGTAATCGTAGCATAAGTAGTAATCTGTGAAGATTATGAATGAATCAAACCCATCTACTGTCCATAGTGGGAAAGGACCACATATATCTATATGAATTATTTCTAACACTCTCGTACTATGCTTAGTAGTTTTCTTGATCTGCTTTGCAAATTTATCATTTATGTAAACTCTGTATTGCTCTAAGTCTGTAAAATCTAAAGGATGGAGAATCTCTTTTTTAACGAGACGTTCTATTCTCCCCCTCGAAATATGGCCTAAATGATAGTGCCATAATTTTGATAAGGTTTCTCCATCGTTTCTCTTTCTTTTCGGCCATTACTGACTGGCTTATTTTATGGTGTATCTAAGGCATTAACAACATCACAGTGGGAAAGCAAATAAAGCATGTCTCATCGGATGGTGAGATCCACATTATTATTATCAACATGAATGATACACTATCTATCATCGAAGTGCCAATGAATTTCCTGAGCATCTAATCTAGAAACTAAAATTATGTTCCTTCTTAAGGAAGGAACATGGAGTACATCTCACAATAATGAACGAAAACCATCATCTAAGACTAGAACTAAGTCTCCAATGGCTTCAACATCTGCTTTCTTTCCGTTGGCCACTCTAATTGTTCTTTGGCCCTTTGGAAGCCTTCGGTTTTAATGGAATCCATGTAGAGAATTGGCAACATGAATAGTCGCACTTGAGTCAATCCACCAAGAATAACTAGGATGTTATAAGTATAAAGACTCATGGAAACATATCCAGTGCACATGAGTCTTTGGTGTACATAGGGTGCACATAAACTAAAATAGTTTACAAAAAATCTGGAAAAATGCATACATATTATTTCCATCCTACTCCTATTATATACAAAATTTCAAGTTCAAATTTGTTATATTTTATATGTAATAAAAAAGAGAGCACTTTAGCCGATTTTATAATTTAAACTTGTCAGAAATTTTATCTTTTTGTTATAGCTAAATTATAACGAATTTGAACTTGAAATTTTGCATATAATTGGAGTATGATGGAAAAATATGTATGGATATTTTTAGATTTTTTGTGAACTATTTTAGTTCATGTGCACCGGATATGTTCCCAAGACTCATCTGCAAAGGTAACTTGATCCTTACAATTCTCTAGCAGCTACTATAGAAAATCTAGGCACTTTCTCTTGTAGTGACATGTCTTCTTGTAGTAGAGCCATGTATATAGAGAAACTACGAGTTGTCGGATTGCTTTGGCTGACTTGAGCTAGTGGAGGCCTCTTGTTTGCCATATTTCTTAAATTTTTTTCTTACAACCTTTATTACGTTTCTTAATTGTCTGTTCGGTATAGTTAATAGAGTCAACCTTTTGACTATTAAGTCATTCCTCCTCTTAGACACATTGTGCCATAAGATGATCCAAGTTCCATTTATCCTGGACACTAGTGTTGTATGTAACATGAAAGGTCTCATACTCCTTTGGTAGAGACTTCATTATCATAAACACCACAAATTACTCGTGTAGTGGATGCCCAAGGTATTTGTTTAGCTTAGTTACCATGGAGATCATTTTCTGGATAAATGGCCGCACTCCATTTCTGTCATACTTGGTGTTGACAAATTCAGTCATCAAGGAACTGGCATAAGCCTTAGAGGATCCAGTGAAATGAGAAGCTACCTTCTCAATATACTCTTTAGTTGTATCATAATCTAGAATGGCCCCTTTTACAGGGTTGTCGAGGATAAGACCCCTGGCCCCTTGGGCCCATCAGTCAGCGAGCACACTAGGGAAAGGTCTCTAGTAACTAGGGTCTTCCGGTAAGCTAGAGGAGAAAGGTAACGTCTACCCTAGATGAACCCGCCACCGAACAAACCCAGTGGCACCAAGTCTGCAGTCGGGCATGGCGGAACCTGACAAGGGGGCAGGTGTGCCGAAAACCACTCGAGTGGATCCCTCGCCTAGCCCAAGATCGACCTGTCATAAATGACCGACCGCATTAGCTGGACCTCGCGTTGAGTCACAGCGGAGGCGCCGGTCCGCCTCCCACTCATAGCCCACAAACCCTTCGGGCCGTAGGGCACTCATGACCTACGAGCCTCTCGAACTGTGGGGCATTTCTAGATCGTGCATCCCCCGACCAGTGGCGCACTCATGACCCATCGGGACTAGACCTGAGTACGCATGTTGCTGCTAGGGCACAACACGACGAACCGCGTCGTGCCCCAGCTACGAAGGCTAGGGGTCGACATAGCCTAAATCATGGCTCTTGGGACCTACATTTCCCATGTCTTCAACCATAAATAATATGAGATAGCCAAGCAACTCCGAGGCCCACGAGCACGCATGGATTTTACCCTAGGTAGAACATTCAGTTTTACCCTTGTTTGATGGCTCCTTCCTAGGGAAGCCACCACTGGCCGACCCTCTCTTGACCTATAAAAGGGAGGGGTTGGCCCCCAAGTTGAGGGGTTCTTTTCTCTCGGACAAACGACAGACGCTAGGACGGACCCCAGACAAGAAGACGCCTAGAAGGACCAACAAATAGGAGGAGGATCTAGAGGCCATAGCCCCGCCGCCAAGTCAGGACTTAGCTAGGACTCCACTCTTTGACCACCTTCACCATGAATAAGAGACTTGGGAGCCTCTCTCTCTCGCTTGTAACCCCTATTACGAGCTTTGATCATCAATGGAGCAAGTATCGCAAGCCGTCGATGACTAAAAGTAAGAACGTTCTACCCGAACCAGTATAAATCTTGCGCCCACCGCGCACATCGTCCGGAGCCTGGAACGCGCACAATAAATTTAATTGTCAGAGCAAGGTTTGAAACACCGATGGTTGGCGTGCCAGGTAGGAGACTTGCATGTTCCACGATGAAGTTCTCCAAGCTTCGGATGGCCAGCAACGACAGTGGCGCGGTCTAGACGCTCGGAACGACCATCCGTTTCGGGAGTCTGGATTTCATCGTCAATAAGGAAGGGTATATGACCAGGGCCTTGGATGCTTTGACCCCTTTGATAAGTGACCTACCCAACGTTGCCATAGGTCTCATCGACCTCTAGCTCGATCCCCCTCAGAAGGAGTACACACCACAAGGTTCACCACAACCCGCTCGTACCGAGGTAGTAATAAATATTGGACCCCGTTCGTGATTCATTCTTGGACATCCTTTTGTTAGGATCAGAGGACGGGCTCTCCTCCCCGCCTAGCAAGGTGAGTTGCGACCCCAGCTAGGAGTGCCTCATAGCCAACACAATGGGGGACCATTTCCCCCACGCAGGAAGCCTAGGGGAAACTTCTGCCAGTGTCACGATATGTGCCACGACATCCATCCCTGCCCCAGCTCAACCCGCTTCCTCAGGAATCACCACCAGGATTGAGCCTTTCGCGGAGCAGCCAGCGCCCCACAGCAGGGAGGCAGGGAGGGCCACAGTGGAAGATGGGGCGACCACGCTTAGTTGCGGGGCAAAGGCACGCCGTGATGATGAACGCCTGCCACCGCCTAGTTTACGATAGGGGTGGGTCACCGTGTTTCCCTCAAGCATGCCAAAATGTCACGGCTGCCATAGCGCTTCTAAACAAACTCCCAAAGGTGGATACACAAAGCGAGCGAAAAACCCACCAGGAAATCCGAGATCTTCTTGGCCTCGCTGCGCGGTAGCAGGCCGAGAGCTCTATGTCTCGACGTCACGAGCCGGAGACCAACCGGTGCACCGCATCTACACCAACAACAAACGATGACACGTCACGACAACCCCCCAAACTCGAACAAAGCGTGGCACAGATTCCACCTCACCGGTGCTGAAAGTCGCATAGAGGGGGGTGAATAGGCGAATCTGAAATTTATAACTTAAAAGACAAGCTACAAGCCGGGGTTAGCGTTATAATTAAAACCGAGTCCGAAAGAAAGGGTGAAAACAAATCAACCAAGAAATAAAGCGAGTGACATGGTGATTTGTTTTACCGAGGTTCGGTTCTTGCAAACCTAGTCCCCGTTGAGGTGGTCACAAAGACCGGGTCTCTTTCAACCCTTTCCCTCACTCAAACGGTCACCTAGACCGAGTGAGCTTTCTCCTCAATCAAATGGGTCACTTAGACCCCACAAGGACCACCACACAATTGGTGTCTCTTGCTTTGATTACAATTGCTTTGAAGAACAAGAATGGGGAAGAAGAAAATGATCCAAGAACAAGATCTCAAAGAACACGAGCAAAACACTGTCTCTAGTCACTATTTGGTTGGAGTGGATTTGGTACTTGGAGAGGCTTTGATTCTATTGAATTGTGTCTTGTATTGATTGTACTAGCACTTGTATTGAATGAGATGTCTGAAAAACTTGGATACTTGGAGTGGTGGTGGTTGGGGGGTATTTATAGCCCCAACCACCAAACCAACTGTTGGGGAGGCTGTCTGTCGATGGGCGCACCGGACAGTCCGGTGCGCCACCGGACACTATCTGGTGCACCAGCCGCGTCACCCAATCGTTAGGGTTCTGACGGTTTCGACCGTTGGAGCTCTGACAACTTGGAGCACCGGACAGGCACTGTTCACTGTCCGGTGCGCCTTTTGGCGCTGCTCTGACTCTACGCGAACTGTCCGCGCACTGGTCACGTTTGCAGGCAACTGTTGGAGTCGACGGTTGCGCTTCTTAGTCGTTGCTCCGCTGGCACACCGGACAGTCCGGTGAATTATAGGAGAGTGGCTCTCCAGAAACCCGAAGGTGAAGAGTTTAGCCAGTACGATCCCTAGTGCACCGGACACTATCTGGTGGCACACCGGACAGTCCGGTGCGCCAGACCAGGGTTCTCTTCGGTTTCTTTTGCTCTTTTCTTTTGAACCCTAACTTAGATCTTTTTACTAGTTTGTGTTGAACCTTTGGCACCTGTAGAACATATAATCTAGAGCAAACTAGTCAGTCCAATTATTTGTGTTGGGCATTTCAACCACCAAAATCATTTAGGAAAAGGTTTGATCCTATTTCCCTTTCAGATGCCTAAGTCTCAGTTGAAGCACGCGGAGCGCGCCTGGTCACAGGACTGGAGAGGAGGGATAAGACGAGTCGGGCGACACCCATTGGTACAACCAACGTCGAGGAGGTCGTTTAGACCCCGATGGGGACCAAAGCCAGCGCCCGCCACCATTGGGGCCTTAGGCCCTTAAATGCCACATCCTTCAAGCACCGGTGCTGCAGCGGTATAGGGTGCCCACCAATATCGCGAAATATTCGGGAGAGTCAAACCTCAATGCCTAGCTGGGAGACTACCAACTAGTTTGAGGGTAAGAATTAAATCGGTCAATCCTACCTGTCAGTACCCTGGAAATGGGGTACCCGTTACTACAGTATGAAGGTGTTGTGTCCATGCGGCTATCTTTAGTCATGTGGCGAACAACACATAACCCCACCACATGGGCGGCTCTGGGGCCGCCACGTGGCCAGAAAAGACGACATACTCCAAGGCGACGACTGTGGGTCCGGACCCCCACGGGAAAGTGTCGGACCCCTGGATGCACAGCCCGGACCTCCGGGCGAGGTTCAAGACCTCCACAGGTACGAACCAGACCCTTGGAACGGGTCCCGGACCCCTCAGAAGGGGTCCGGGCTACTCACGGTAGGGTTCCGGGATTCCAAGGCAAAGAGTACCCAGGCCTTAATTTATGCCGGGCGGGGGTCCGGTGCTGACACGTGTCCGGAACATATCGCGAGCGCTCCCACTCCCCGCTCAGGCGGAGACCCGATGCTGCCACGTGGCCTACTGCCTGTGACGTAAGCTAGCGGGCGGAGCCTAACGTAAGGCCTCTGGGCCGCACTGTCTCTGCATTTATTGCGGAGAAGACGCGTCGCCTGTCTACCTCACTGACAGGTGATGTGCCCCTTCAGCATTTAATGCACCCTGCCGCTCTGCTGACGGATGGTGACCAGACCACCCCATAGGCGGCGTGCCTGTCCACTCCCGGGGCAGGCAGCGTGACCATACTGTTGCATGCGCCACGATCATCATCACTCTTACGTAGCCAATGAAGCTTCCACTACACGCCGATACTATGCAGGCTGTGGATATCGGGGCGCAAGGAGATGGCCCTGGCAACCAGCGTTAGTTGCTCCAAGTATTCCCTCTGTTTTGCCCCTAAGCCCACATGTCGGGGCTCAGCACCCTTGTACGTGCCCCTCTTTGAGCTATAAAAGGGAGGGCACACGACGTTACAAAGCAGACTCAGACTCACTAAGGAACACTTAGACCCAGCTCAGGCTCACAAGTTCATACAAGCTCAATATATCACACAGTGGAGTAGGGTGTTACGCTCCGGCGGCCCAAACCACTCTAAATCCTTGTGTGTTCTTACATTCTTCCCATTTTCCAACTAACAAGCAAAACGCTTAGGCCCCTCCTCATCTAAGGATTTAGGGCGGGTGCATTCCGCCACCCGGAGATTTCCTCTCCGACATTTGGCGCGTCAGGTAGGGGCCTAGGCTTTAGGTTTTTGCTCGTTTTCTTGCTCAGCATGATGGTGCAAATCGTTGAGCACCGCGCCGACACCTTGGAGGATTTTGTGGTGGAGGAAGAAGCTGCATCCTCCACGCCACGAGTATCCAGCTGCTCAGTGGCTAGGGCTGATGTTGTGCACGCTGCGCAGCAGCACACGCCTGCACAGGCGTCCCGGACTCCGTCAAGGGCAGCGCCCGGGGCGTTGTCCGCGGCCAGAGAGTTGCTACGCCACCCTCTAAGCTCCACGGCCTCATCAGGGCCATGAAGCAGTGGCGTGACGACGTCGACCGGCTGCTCAGCATGGCACATTCTACCTCGACCAGGTCGAGGCCACGGTCATCCCGACGCCAACATGACGCGACGGCGTCTGTGCGCTCACCCTCTGTGACGGGCGCACAGACCGACGACCTCCGCACAGAGCTCAACCACAGGCGTGCAGGAGAAGATGCCCGGGTCCTCCTGGAGAGGGCGTGGGAGTGCCGACAAAACTTCGAGGGTCACGAAGACGCTCGAGTGTCTCTAGAAAGGGCGCATTAGCGCCGACAAAACATCGAGGGTCGCAACCTCGGTCAAGACTTCGCTACGGTTGCACCGTAGACCCCAACGGGCGCCCGGATTCAGACGGGTGTTCCATTGGCCGGCGTGGGCTACGCCGCGCTGGCATATCACCTCCGTGCGGCGACCTGGCCATCCAAGTTCCGGCCACACCTGCCGGAGAAGTACGACGGTACGACAAATCCGTCGGAATTCTTGCAGGTTTACGTCACCGCCATTACGCAGCCAGTGGAGACACCACCGTAATGGCGACATACTTCCATGTTGCCTTGTCTGGGCCAGCCCGGACTTGGCTCATGAACCTTTCCCCGGGATCGATCTACTCCTAGGAAGAGCTCTACGCGCGGTTCACAGCGAACTTCGCCAGCGCTTACCAACAGCACGACGTGGAGGCCCACCTCCACGCAGTGAGGCAGGAACTCGGGGAGACTCTCCGGACATTTATCTCCTGCTTCACCAAGGTGTGAGGTACTATACCTCACATTTCCGATGCTTCCATCATCACGGCCTTCCGTCAGGGAGTACGTGATGAAAAAATGTTGGAGAAGTTGGCCACGCTTAACGTGGAGACTGTCTCCACACTCTTCGCTCTTTCCGACAAATGCGCCAGAGCCACCGAGGGCCGGGCATGGCACTCGGCCCCACAAACCGGGGCTACCCTGACGGGTGGCTCGGGTGCCGTCCCTGGGACGGTAAAAATAAAAAGAAGGGCCATGGCCACGAGAGGCCGCAGTCTACCGCGCTAGTCGTTGCAGCTGCGACTGGGGGCTGAGGCAACCGCAACAAGCGCCCACGACCGTAGAAGGGTAACAACGGCTCATGCCCTGTGCAACCCAACAGTCGCCATAGCGCCGGGAATTTCGCGAGATCATCGACCTCGTGAAACGCGTCAGCGAGTGGCACGAGCGGTCTTCCAAGGATAGTGTCGACGACGGCAAGGTGGCCGCGGCTGAACGGAACCTCGGGTATCAACCACCCGAGGGGGTCCTGAAGGATGTCATCACTGGAGACACCTACTCCGGTGGCGACAGCTAGACGGGCCACTGGAGGGACCCCGTACTTCCCGGTCTACGGGGTCGAAGCCTACCTTCCCCCGGAAACCCTTCTGGCCTCCCCACGGGTCCAGTCTTCTGATGGGTCCATACAGAAAAGGCTACAGCGTGAGGATGTGGACTCTATCAGCAAACGCAGATGGGAACCCTGGGTCGGGACCTAGCCCTATGGCGAGTACTGAACCAAGGAGGGTTCCGTAAACGCTCCCCCAGCTGGGAGGAACCCTTCAAGGTGCCGGAAATGTACCGACCCGGGGGCAACCACCTTGCTACAGCTAGAGCACCTCTTCCTAACACCTGGAGCATCTCTATAAGTTCTGTCCATAGGAGCAAGCCTGAGGGGTTGAGTTTTTCTTCCTTTTTGTAACTAGGTTGCGCATACGTGTATGCCAGCCCGGTGAGGTCCGCCCTCATAAACCCGGCCTATTGCCCTGCACCCATGCATGTCGAGTTATAAAGAGAAGACTTACCCCCTCAGATGTGCTCCTATGATAGTTTTATCCTCCTACCTCCATGGTTTTATCCTACAGCTTCCGGATATTATTTTTTACCTAACCCACCCGCACAGTTCCCATCTATCTTGGCATAATGACATCCGAATTGAGTAGCCAGGCCTGCAGTTTAGGACCCCTCTACGAAAGCAGGGGGTCCAGTAGCCTGGGGGCGGTTCTAAAGAACATGAGCTCGTTCCATGGGGTGGTCCGGAGCAGTGTGGCCGCTTAGCCTGGTTCCGTACCCAAAAGCCTGCACACTACACTACTCTGTGACGAGCGCCTTAGTATTTGGAGCTATAGTCCTGTGGGTCCGACAACCTGGGGTCCAGTTCTAGAGAATGGTTGCTTGTCTCCTGGGGTGGTCCGGAGTCATGTAGCCGCTTAGCCTAGTCTCGTACCGTAAGCCTGCACACTCCACCACTCTGCGACAGGTGCCCTAGTATTTGGAACCGCGGTCCAGGGGGTCCGGACACACAACTTGGCCTCTCAGACTAAAACCTGTAGGTCCCGAGTGTGTATCAAAGGATGGCTAAAGACAGACGATGGGTCCTATGGGTGTACTACTAACGCTCCCTAGCCGAAGCTGTGTTCAGGCCCAGGTCCTAGTCGAGGCTGCCTCCTGGGGACCATTGCCAACTCTTTTAAGTATGTTGGTATCCAGCCTCGACACGTCGAGCCTACATCCCAGGGGGGCAGGTATCAGGAAGGAGTCGGCAACGCCACACACAACAGGGACAAGTAGTATGTAGATAAGTGCTAATACTGCTCGATAAATAGTACTCAAAAGTACCTTACAAAAAGCAAAAGTTATTACATCCACCTTCAAGCGGGGCCCTAGCTCCATCTCTACTCTACAGGTATGGACTACTCTGCACCAGCAGGGTCGCGTTGAAAGCTAGCTCCGAGCGGCTTGCCTACGGCGGCGACCACCTCTGCACCAGCAGATTGCCAGCGGTGGCGACCACCTCAGCATGTGCGCCATGGCGAGGAGGCCCTCTCCCTCGTCCTCCTATGGGGGTGATGACAAGACCATCCAAGCCAATGAGCTGGAAGCATGCGGTCGCCACCTCCACGACGTACGATGTCCTGTACGACCCCCCAGGCGACATCGGAGCGGCGTGGCATGCGGTGGCCAGCGGCACAAGGGGCGCTGCGGGTGCGGCAGACCTGCGCACGGCGTGACCATCACCCGTGCGGTGGACGGGCGGCCACGCTCCACTTGACAGCGGGAGGCAACGTTGGAGGCAGCACCGAATCCATCAAAGCCAAAGAGATGGAGCCGCAGCACGGCTCGCTTCCCACCCCAAGGAGTTGGGGCATGAGAGATGGAGCCGCTGCTCAGCCCGCTGTCCACCTTCACGAGGCTGGTAAACATCCTTCCCCCCGAATGCTGGAGGAAGAAGCGGGAAGGAGCGTCGCCTCCACGGACATCCTGCGGAGGTAGGCGATGATGGCCGCCTGAAGGATGAAGCAGGGCGTAACGTGTTGAGGTTGGAGGCCAAGCTCCTCCAGCAGCAGCACGAAGAAAGACGAAATCGGCAACACCAGACCGCTAGGGAGGTTGGAGACAAAGAGCATGAACTCCCCGACGGTGAGGTCGCCGCGAGCAGAGGCGCCGACATAGATCTTTCCGGCGAACGCCGACACACCCCATCCGAGCAGGTTGCGCACCAAGTTGAGTGCCACCTCGGGCTGAAGGCACTCGAGAGGATCTAGCAAGGTCATGGTGGCTACAACGGCATGAGAGCGCGGAAGCGAAAGGGCGCTGCGAGCGATGAGAATGGCTACCACGCTCAAGGGAGTCCTTTTTTAAAAGAAAGATTCCCCCAACTGGCGCCCCGAAGCGCCGCAGAAGACCTCGCCCGACGTGCGCCAAGGTGACCCAGTCTCTAACACGGGGGCCCAGGCCCACGAGTCATGCTCCTTGGGCGTCGGCCTCCGCGTGTGGGGAAGGCGAACCGCCGCGTGAGAAGCACGCCACCATCTGCAGCAGTGCGCCTCTTCACCTTCGCCACCATCAACGGCCCAGCCTCTGGCATGGGGGCCCAGGCCCACATGTCATGCACCTGGCGTGCCGGTTCTTGGGTGCGAAGGAGGCAAACCGTCGCGCAAGGAGCGCGCCATCGCCCGCGATAGCGCGCCTCTTCACCTTCACCGCCATCAACGGCCTAGCCTCTGGCATGGGGGCCCAGGCCCACATGTCATGCACCTGGCATGCCGGTTCTTGGGTGCGAAGGAGGCGAACCGCCGCACAAGGAGTGCGCCACCGCCTACGGTAGCACGCCTCTTCACCTCCATTGAAACCAACAGCCCAGTCTGTGACACGGGGGCCCGGGCCCACGAGTCATCCTCTTTGGGTGCCGGTTCCTGGGTGCAGAGAAGCCGAACCGCTGACCGCGCCAGTACCGCGCCTCCTCGGGGCCGCCGCAGAAGACAGAAAAATTTTCAAATCCAATGCAGCGGTATCGAGGCATCCCGCGCGTGGCCCAGCAAAGCCATTAAGTGCGGAGGTCACGGGTCAGTCAGCCGCGGGGACAGGCGTGGTAGTTGGCGTGGCCAAGGGCGGGCTGGCAGTAACTACGCCAGTGACCGCACGGAAGCAGAACACCAATCGACAATCCAGCTTTGGCCCCACCTGCAGGCTCGTATCCTCCCCTAAGGCGGGGCTCGGGGGCCACTGTTAGTACCCTGGAAATGGGGTACTCGTTACTACAGTATGAAGGTGTTGTGTCCATGCGGCTATCTTTAGTCGCGTGGCGAACAACACATAACCCCACCACGTGGGCGGCTCCGGGGCCGCCACGTGGCCAGAAGAGACGGCATACTCCAAGGCGACGACAGTGGGTCCAGACCCCATGGGAAAGTGTCGGACCCCTGGATGCACAGCCCGGACCTCCGGGCGAGGTTCAAGACCTCCACAGGTACGAACCAGACCCTTGGAACGGGTCCCGGACCCCTCAGGAGGGGTCCGGGCTACTCACGGTAGGGTTCCGGGATTCCAAGGCAAAGAGTACCCAGGCCTTAATTTAGGTCGGGCGGGGGTCCGGTGCTGACACGTGTCCGGACCATACCGCGAGCGCTCCCACTCCCCGCTCAGGAGGAGACCCGATGTTGCCACGTGGCCTAATGCCCGTGACGTAAGCTAGCGGGTGGAGCCTGACGTAAGGCCTCTGGGTCGCGCTGTCTCTGCTGACGGAGAAGACGCGCCGCCTATCTACCTCGCTGACAGGTGATGTGCCCCATTAGTATTTAATGCGCCCTGCCGCTCTACTGACGGATGGTGACCAGACCACCCCACAGGCGGCGTGCCTATCCACTCCCGGGGCAGGCAGCATGACCATACTGTTGCATGTGCCACGATCATCATCACTCTTACGTAGCCAGTGAAGCTTCCACTGCACGCCGATAATACGCAGGCTGCGGATATCGGGGCGCAAGGAGATGGCCCTGGCAAGCAGCGTTAGTTGCTCCAAGTATTCCCTCTGTTTTGCCCCTGGGCCCACATGTCGGGGCTCAACACCCTTGTACGTGCCCCCCCTTTGAGCTATAAAAGGGAGGGCACACGACATTACAAAGCAGACTCAGACTCACTAAGGCACACTTAGACCCAGCTCAGGCTCACAAGTTCATACAAGCTCAATATATCACACAGTGGAGTAGGGTGTTACGCTCCGGCGGCCCGAACCACTCTAAATCCTTGTGTGTTCTTACGTTCTCCCCATTTTCCAGCTAACAAGCAAAACGCTTAGGCCCCTCCTCATCTAAGGATTTAGGGCGGGTGCATTCTGCCACCCGGTCGGAGATTTCCTCTCCGACACTACCATATGATTATCCTAGTATATACATGCTTATGAATTGGAAGTAAATATCAATTGAAAGTATATATCAATAAATAATAATTGAAAAGATAAATGTCAATTGAAAAAAATTGAAAGCAAATACCAATGGAAAGCAATGCTAGGTATAAAAAAGGTCTATATAATTAAATAAATATACACATATCTAAAACAAAGAATAATAAATCTAGTTTCCTAAGTATGGGTGCATAATTTGGGTCCAGAATTTTCACTAACCATTTGGCAATAATCTGGATTCTTAGGGTTGGCTCCGATACCATTGTTAGATTCTATGATGCCTAGAACCGATTCCTAGGTCCATAGAATACCAACCGTAGCTGCAAATCCTCGATGATGAGTAGATCTAATCTACTGAGAGGAACTAGATAACATACCTTCGTTGTTGTTCATCGCGGTAGCCATGGCGATGACGTCTTGCAACATAGACCCGCCTCCTCCTCCACCTCCCTACGTGTGGCGAGGAGACTGGTTCTCGTTACCGGTCGGCAGTGAATCGGCTCCTCCAGTGGCACATATAGGGGAGGCTCAGATCCCGTTCTCGTTGGGGGATCACGTGGATCGAAGCCATGAGTCGCAGCTTTTTCAGTCACTCCGAGCGTCTTGGTGATAGGGACCACAACAAAGTGTCGATTAGGGTTTTGTGGTTGAGTGATTAGCGTTGGCTAAACCCGTCAGCCCCCTTAATCTATTTATGTGGTGTTGTGTGACCGAAAGCTGTAACCGACGGTTAGGATAGACCCAGATCTAGGGCGCGGTTAGACGGTTAGGATTAACCTTATCCTGGTTCCTATTAACCGGCTAGTGTAGAGGACACACCCTAACATAATTGTCTCGATAAATATGATATAATGCTAGTCAGATTATGCTGCTGAGCAATAAAAACTATATTTTGATCCATTTCTGGTTGTGAAGATTGACCCTTGACATCGGTGCGGCCACAACCTGCACTTCTACTACCACTGCTGGCTTAGAGATGGCAATTGGTACTCGAAACCCGAAACCCGATGGGTGTTTATCCCATTAGGGTACTGGTTTGGGTCAATTTTCATACCCATGGGTTTGTTAATGGGCATAAATCTATACCCGACGAGTTTATGGGTACGGGTTTGTTCCTATAGTACCCAAACCCGTGAACCCGTGGGTTTTTTAAACCCGACCAAACCTAGTGCATATTGTCATTTTATTTTATAAACGAACAACAAACTTGTTATTCTTTATTACTTCCTAATTTTTATCAAATGGTGAATGTATAAGTAGTCGGTGAGAGCATTGCTTGCTTACTATTATAGTTTTTACTAGCGTTATATATGTGGTGGATGGATAACTTAGTGCAATGTCACTTAATTATACAACTTATTATTTGTATTTCATTCTCTCTACTAATAATTTTTATACCAAATCATGAAGTCATTGTTCATCACATAAATTTTGGACCATGATCTCATTAATCATTACGATGCTTATTGATTATGAGAAGAACAAGCATATTAGAGATGAAACCCGCGGGTAACCCAATGGGTACGGGTTTGGGCAAAATCTCAAACCCGTCATGGGTCGGGTTTTTTAATGGGCATATATATTTTTCACGCGTACAGGTTTGAAATGGCAAAATCCAGCGAGTTTGTACATGTTGCCATCTCTACGCTGGCTCCACTGCCAGCGCAAGCAACCATTCTTCTATTGGTACACACTACACACGGAACATAAGTGCAATAGTTATGTCATGTGTCCGAACCAATGGACATCATAGTTACTGGCACTACCTCAAAAACATGTCTTTGGTGACGTGTTTTTAGGGTAATTAGTGTCACGTGTAAAACACATTTTAGATTTTATGTCTCTAATTGAATTGAATCAGTGACGTGTAAAAGGATTATTTGAGACACTAAATAAATTCAAAGGAAAAACTTTTCAGCTACAAAGTTGTGTAACTTTTCGATATCTGCAACTTTTATTTTGGTAGTTTCATCATCCGAGGTTGTTTACAAATTTTGATTTTTAAATTTAAAAATTTCAAACATATTTTTCTATGCCAACATGATATTAAATCAAAACGTTATCAACTAAAAAGTTTTATAACTTTTCAAGATCTACAATTTTTATTTTAGTGTTTTTTCATCTGAGGTCATTTAAAAAATCGAATTTTAACTGCACCACGAAGGTTGAAGCCAGTGACATGTTTATATATACACGTCACTAATGTATATGTATTAGTGACGTGTATTTAAATACATGTCACTAAACAGATATGATGTCTGAGGTCGGTGACACGTTTATATATACACGTCACTAATGTATATGTATTAGTAACGTGTATTTAAATACATGTCACTAAATAGATACGACGTCTGAAGCTGCCAGTGATGTGTTTATATAAACACGTCACTAAATAGATTTCACATCTGAAGCCAGTAACATGTTTATATATACATGTCACTAAACAAATCATAGTACAGACACGTAAAATAAATGATGTAACTGACTTGTTACCATATTTTGCTAGTGACGTGTTTTTATAATAGATGTCACGTGTCCACAATTATTAGTGACATGTTTATAAAAAATACGTCACTTGCGAAAAATTAGTGATGTGTTTTTAACAAGTGTCACAGATGGTCACGTCCCCTTTAAGCCTTTTTTACGTAGTGTGGGTACCTACCGATGGTTCTGACTGTAATTCCTTGGACAGGTTGGACGTAGAAGGGAAAGATGTTAACTTAGGGCTAGTTTGAGAACCTAATTTTTCTAAGGGATTTCTATTTTACCAAAGGAATTTAGTTTATTTTTCTTTGGAAAAATAAAAATCCCTTAGAAAATTGTAGTTCTCAAACTAGTTCTTAGAGGAGCATTTGCTCTAGATGGAAGTTGCACAAGCAGTGCATCAAGTACCTTGGCCCTGTAAGTTTCACTGTTTGCCCCTCCTCTGATTTGAAGTGAAACAAGAATATATTCAGGCAGAATAGAACCTGTTAGGTGCTGCAGATGTCATATTATAGCATTAACCAAATATGTCGTCTCATGCTTGTGCAGAAAGAGGCTGATGTAGTACAAGCTGAGCCGTCAGATAGTCGACACGGCTGGAAGCGACAAGGGGAGCAAGTGGATCTTTGTGCTCAGTACATGCAAGACTCTCTACATAGACCAGGTGAATGATAATCCACTGACAGTTTCGGACGGTATTCTCTTTGAACACTGGGAGAAATTCAGCGACTGAAGCGAGGCCGAAACTTCGGCATATATGTTTGCAGAAGAAGGGCGTGTTCCAGCACTCAAGCTTCCTTGCAGGGGGAGCCACGTCTGCTGCAGGAAGACTGGTTGTGGAAGATGGGATTCTCAAGGTGTGGCCGTTTTATAGCCCATTGTCAGCCCTAGGCGTGGCATAGATATCTGTACAGTACACTGGTTTCTTTTTTCGCTCACGTCAGAGATGTGGTCGTTTCAGGCTGTGTGGCCTCACTCACAGCGGGCATTATCGCCCGACCGATGAGCAGAACTTCCAGGGTTCATGAACTTCCTCGGGCCCTGTTCGGTTTTCACGGATTGGAGCTCTAGAATGGTTCCTAGCCGGATTACTTCTTTAATTTATATAAATTTTGGCGAGCTGAAATGAATCCTAGTTCATTCCTGTAGAAGCGAACGGCCCTAAGGAGCGGAGTGTGGATCTCACCGATGTCATGGTAAGGAAAAAGGAGCCTAATGTCAGTGTCCTGGCCTCACAGTGGTCATCATCCCCAGACGCTTCAGCTGAAAATTACTGGTGTTGTTTTGCTGGCTTTTCGGTCTTGCTACAGTTGAGCCCATCAGAAGGTGAAGAAGATGGCGACTTCAGCCTGAGGGGCAGCTACTCTCAGCTGGTCAGCCTGAGGGGTTGATGGATTTGTCTTGACAGTGAAGCCCTCATTCCATCCTTAGCCAGATCAAAGATAAAGCAGTGTCCCATAACTCGATAAGCCCAGTACACTACCAAGACATTTCACATTTTAAAGACAGCAACTGCGGACGACAAACAGACAACAGCAGCCTCATGGGATCTCTTTTAGGCCACTTCGTCTTCTTAATTAAAAGGTTTTTAGGCCGAATGCAAACAACTACATTCCTCTCGAAAGAATCAACACAAATTCGACCCCTTAAAAAGATCATGTAAAAATGAAATTGTTCCGCTCAAATGAAAATATAATAGTGTTGTTACTATTTTCTTCGTGTAAAGTTAGCCAGAAAAAAGGGTTACATAACAAATATTATGCTCGATATTACAAAATTAAGCAAACGATGTGTAACGTTGACAGAACTTATTAACAAATATAGGGTTGACTTAAATTCATATCAACGACGTTCAACAATTGCAATGTACAATAATACTGCTGACATGGTTCTCAAGACACCCTATGTTAGACTAACTCCAACAAAAATCTCTACATATTTTAGTTTAACACCACATATTAAACTAAAATGTGTATAATACATTTGATAGTATGATAAATACATATGTGCAAAAATTAAAAGTAAATTATGTCTCTAATATCGATACTTATGTATAAAGGACGAGATATAGAGGACGCTGCTAGAGATAGAGAAGATATAGAGAAAAGAATCTTTTAGAAGACTGTAAAAGACAGATATAGAGGATGAATATAAAGAACGTTGTTGGAGACAGTCTTAGAACAAAAGCCAAAAAACAAATACACCTTAGAGCATCTCCAGTCTAGCAACAGCCCTCGAAATATAGCTCTCTATTTTTCTTTTGAGAGCCCCTCCTATTTTTAAGAGTCTGTTTTTTTCATCTCCTCCAATAAGAGCCCTCAGATTTATCCCAAGAGACAATGACAGCTATCATTTCTTTCTCCTCGGTCTCATCAGCTGAGCTGCCATCCGAATCTCGGACATTGTGGCGGTAGAGAGATGAGCCAAGATGCTCTTTACACTACCTGATCTATCTCTTTAGTGGCTAACTAAACAGGCTACGCACACAAGACAGTTGATCAACTACAAGAAAATAATAAAATATGCTCCACAACCAACTACGAGATTGTTAAATATACGTATCCGAATACCAGGTGTGAAGGGATATAAATTGCATTGTCAGGACTGACTCTCCGTGTCAAGATCCATATTCAAACAATCTGTTGGTCGTGCAGGAGATAAACTGCCCTGCAAAACAACAAGTTCAATCAATCAGCATAATGTGTCGTATTTTAAAGTTATCACTTATCATGTAAGGAAGATGCTTGGGGGCTTGGTGCTTATAGTGGTTGTCTGGAACTGACGAACAACAGATCTCTTTTTGGAAGAGTAAAATTTAAGAGTAACTTTTGGGAAAGACGGCTTTAGGTAGTTGTTGCGCTGACTTCAGGTTTCCCAGGTAACAATAAAACTTTGTTTTACATATACTCTGTTTGGGCAAAACAAAGTGTGATCTCATCTCTTTCTTGATACAGTACTAACAAAATACTGTTTCCTAACCACCTCTTTTACTCAAACTAAGCCATAGCCAATTGAGAAACCGACATTGCGACTCTTTCAGCTCCTGTTCAATGTCCAGCAGCAGTTACATGGACACAGCTAGTCAAGCCCTAGCTGAGCAGCAGTCCGCTATGCACCTCTCCTGCTCCCCATGTCCCAGTGAAGCAGCACCACTAATCGAGCGGGCCACCAGCAATATGGCTAAAGCGGTCGTCAACCTTGAGAAAGAGGCAAAAATAACTGGACCAGTGTGAAGCAATGGACTTCATGATGATGAAAATTTTGCATCAGTAGGCCAGGCGCAGAGCACGGGGTTTAGGAGCATGCAGTAAGGTTGGTGCATATGCAGACACAACAATCATAGGGGAGTGCTGCTTTAATCCAGATCATCCCAATCTTAATTAGCAAAGTGAACATGAACCATCAAAATGACACCAGCACGCATGGTTTTCAGAAACCTGCTTTTCATGAAAACCGGTTGTAATCATTTTTCACAAAGTGCATAACTGGGCTTTTGTATGGAAAAGTGGTTTTCATTACATGAGAGTTTCCAAACAAAGTTTTTCAGTTAGTTAGGTTAAAATCTGTTCTAGGAATTTTGATTTCCACAAAACCTGTGTTCCTAAAAACCCCATAGTGTAAGGAGCGTAAGATCCCATACCATGCCAATGTCTACATTGGGTTCAAGAAGGCTGTCAGCTTTTTCTGTATTTGCAGCTACTAGCTCCGGAGATGGCATTGCACCAGACTACAAGAATGAAGAGAACTCAATTTATGATCACAAAACTATGGAAAATGGGTTTTTTAGCCATGCTAGACAATACAAATAATGAATTAATAGGCAACTTACCTTGAAGTGCACTGGGCTTTGTACTTGCATGCTGCCTGGATCAGTTTCCAACTGGTGATCTACATTTTGTGTGGTGGCTGTAAAAAATAAAGGAATAGAATAGTTGACAGTTTGACACACAATTCACAACGTAGAAATCAGAAATGTAAAGTGGAAGCATGTTGTCTATGTTAAGATTTGGTCCAACAATGGTATGCCAAGTGCAAAACTGGATACGAAGCTGTATAGCTTTGATAGTCTACAGTGGAACTTGAACAAAGAAATATTATTAAGAGTTTTGCAAACCAAGTGTGTGACTCCACAAAGTAAATAAAAATTATGACAATGACGGACAGGTCTCATAAGGATGAATTGAAACCAAGATCTTAAAAGAGGAAAAGGGGGACTTGCCTTCTTTGACAACTGCAGTTACCAAGGTATGCTCATTTGCTAGACCACATTGTGTACCTGGAACCCTAATGGTTTCACCACGCACAACATGGAGCATTTTCAGATTTTATTTTTAAAATGTCAATTTGTTCACCAGAACAATAAATGTTCAATGAATCACTCACCTTTCATGTTGTTCATTATTCACATCCTGTACGTCCTGATTTTCAGAAATTGCTGAAAAACTATTCATTCCCTAGTACACAATGCGTTCAGACACATAGTATTTAGCTATAGACAACAACAAAGTCTTTTAGTCCCAAACAAGTTGGGGTAGACAAGGAAATAATGCACGCATCTTAATATGAACATTGGAGACACCATTCAACTTTTACTAAAATATTTGCATCTTACCTCATGCCCAATACTACTGAATAAATCTTGAAATTTCTGTAAAGCAATTTCCATGTTATGAAGTTCCAAACGCATTGCCTGCAAAAAAATAGGCATTCAATTGGGATCTTCAAGGCAACCTGAAATCAGAAACATTGGCAACAGAATCACCTGATTCTCTGAAGTTAATCTATCAATAGCGTAATCCTTCACCAACAAAGTTTTATTAAGGTAACGTCATTAAGGTAGAAAACAACCGACATGATTTTGACATAAACTGAAGATTAAACATATGCAATTTATTGACTTAGTTAATGGATATTTCTTCCAGATGGGGCTGAAAACTGCTGTTAAGCTTCTCATCCTGAAGGCGATTTTTTAACTCATATATGATCCTCGCCCTACTACGGAGTTCAAGCTGGTATGCACTGATTTTGCTTTCCAAGAAATTAAGATTCTCTGCAGAAATGAAACGTGAGTTACTGCATAATAGAAAAATAAAAAGAAATATTGCATATACAGTAGCCACTATCATCATATAAAAAACACAATCCCATCAAGCAAGACACAAGGAGAGAAAATACCTACAAAATCTTTCTCAAGCACAGAAATCCTTTGGACTTTATCCTTCAAGTCAGCAACTGACATAAGAATACACGCGACAGTAAGAAAACATAATAATCAGAGAAGCCGTGAAACATAATAATCAAAATGACATTGAGTAATCAGATAACTGGAGAAACCAAGTGTCAAGAGTGCTCATAGCCATACCTACATTTTCCTTCTCACCAACTAGACAATGCACATCACCTAGTACTTGTTTCACAGCAGCAACTTCCTTTTCTACCGAACTAAACAAAACAAGATGTGAATTCAATTTCTCTGACATTACAGCAATCTGTTTATCCTTCAGCTGGATTGTCCACTGCATAGAACAAGTAGAGTCCTGCCTACGAACATGGTATGTGAGCCAAATGTCAGTTTGCTTCCATGCACAGGTTGAAGGTTGATTCAGAACCTAAGCTAAAACCCCTGAAAAAACAAAACCAAATCATATGAATTTCATGGAAGTAAACGGTGCCTGATTTTCGGCAAATTCAAACCAATAGAGGCTTCTATAACACGTATAGTTGGCTTGGCATACCCCCCCACCCCCCCAAAAAAAAATGAAGTTGTAGTCAAAGATGCAAGCATGTCTGATCCTCTTACCTAGGAACTTGGCAAGGTCAGACAACAAGCAAGTTTCTTCAATTCCTTTGTTTGGTTTGAGACATTGAACTGAGGAAGGTAGATGAAGATGTAAATGCTTTTGAGGGAGAGCCAATTCGACTCACCTCACCTAGCAAGGTATATCTTGCGGCCATGCCCGACCTTGCCAAGCAAGGCTAGTAGGCAAAGTTTAGCAAGGAAACCAAGCATGACCAAAAAAAAGGAGCAGTAAATCTGTTAAATTATGCTCTTGGTTCCAGAGGCCATATTTGTGGGGATGACGATTCATGATTGTTAAAAGAAAATTTCTAGTAGGTTAACTGACACAAGAGTTGTACAAGTAGGTTAACTGACATAAGATTTGTAGAAATGTGTGATTGTGGCGAAGACAAAGATATACACTAGCAAGTTTAGTGATTTGTATAGATAAAGAGGGCATGCAAATAAACGACAGCTCAAAATAAGGGGGCAAACGAAAAGGGAAGCTACCTGCCTCATAGTGTTTTATGAAAGCCTCCCTGGATTGAAGCAGCACATCCATGCTTTCTTTCAAGTTGTTTTCGTTTTTCTCCAGCTGCTCATTCTCATTCTCAAGGCATTTTATCTGTGCAGAAGCACAACAAGTGGAAATACTAACTAGGACGCCAATACATCAAAGCGGCATTAGCAAGTAGCTTTATCCATATGGTGACGACACTGACTTTTAAGCAATGTCACACATTTGAAGGATACTGTCCAGAATCATGACCTAACGGAGAAATTTGGTATTATGAAACACGACGGATGCGGTTTCGACGAAATAGAGGCTCAGGCGAGGGTTTCTCCGTTATGAAAAAGCTGGGCATAGCCAACACTCTAAAATGAAAATGACAGCTCTATTAACATGTTAACAACTCTATTAACCTGGTTCCGTCCCCCGGCCTCGTCGCCGTCCGTTCTCCGTCGCTAGGTCTCCTTCTCGGTCTCCTCCATCCCGGTCCCCTTCTCCTCCATCTCCGTCGCATTCTCCATAGCCGGGCGCCGCTGCCTTCGACCATACGCCGTCCGTGCGTCGCTAGGTCTCCTCCATCCCCGTCCGTGCGCATTTACCCTCCCCGTCGCCGCGGGTGATGGGAGACATGGTCCTTCTGCCCAACGGCGCGGAGGTGGCCATCATCAACGGCGCCGCCGCGGACGGCACCGCTGGGTGGGAGTCCGCCAAGACGTCGGCGTACGCGCCCGTCGTCTACCGCCCGGACCACTCGCCGGGGGACCGGTTCGAGGAGCAGAACGCGGCGGGCGTCGCGCGGCTGTACCACTCCTCGGCGGTGCTCCTCCGCGACGGCCGCCTGCTGGTGGGCGGCAGCAACCCGCACACCTACTACAACTTCAGCAACGTGCAGTTCCCCACCGACCTCAGCCTGGAGGCCTTCTCGCCGGAGTACCTCGACGCGTCCAACGACATGCTCCGGCCGAGGATCCTCGACCCGTCCCCCACCGGCGCGCCGGCGACCGTGGGCTACGGGGCGACGATGGTGATCCGGTTCCTGGTCCCGGCATTGGCGCGGAGAAGGCGCGGCGGCCGCGCCGGCTGCCTCGGTGACGTGTCGGTGACGATGGTGGCGCCGTCCTTCACGACGCACTCGTTCGCGATGAACCAGCGGCTGCTGTTCCTTGACGTGACCAAGAATGTGGCGGTGCGCGGCCGAGCCGACACGTTCAGCGCGTCGGTGACGATGCCGGCGACAGCGGTGCTGGGGCCACCGGGGTACTACATGTTGTTCGTGGTCAGGGACCACATATGGAGCACGGCCACGGCGGCGACGTCGACCGGCCGGACAGGGACCACATATGAAGCATGATTCAGGCAAGCGCAAGCAACTCAGGCACCTTCGCTCCGCCCCCGGCGCCACACATGTCTGCGACAGCGCTCCTGCAGAAGGCAACAGAGGCTGGAGCGACACAATCGAGCTCATCGTTCTTGAAGGAGTTTAGGCTCGCCTCCTCGTCGTCATCGCCTCGACCAAAGCAGCAGCAACTCCATGGAAGGGTTGCTGAAATCAGCACGGACCCATGGCAGTACCGGAGCAGTAATCAGCAAATGGAGATGGAGCGCCACCAGAGCCATCAACGGAGGGAGATGGAGTCCAGTTCGCAACCATGGCAGCACCCCGTAGTGCCCAGCAGATGGAGATGGAGCGCCACCAGCACCGGAGTCATCAACAGAGGGAGATGGAGTCCAGTTAGCAACCGTGGCAGCACCCCCCGCGACCAGCCGGAGACCGAGCAGCAGGCCGACGAGGAGAACGCGACGGGGATGGAGGAGAACTGACGGCGACGGCGCTGGGGACGGAACCCGGTTTCAACGAGACTAATACGGCTCTGAATCCGTTAATGAAGTTGGTATGTCTATTTTAGAGTGTTGGCTATGCCCAGCTTTTCTATAATGGAGAAACCCTCGCCTGAGCCTCTATTTCATTGAAGCCACATCCGTCGTGTTTCATAATATCAAATCTCTCGACCTAACGAGTAACACAAATCATTGGAAGGACTTACAAGATATAGAGACAAAATGGGCAGCATAATGATATAACCTAACGAGGTAAACCAAGTGACCGGCAGCTTCAACCCAGTCACAATCCATCCAACAATGGCGCCCCCAAGCGGTACGGACAAAAACTGGAGACGAATGGTGAGGGAGAACGAACCCTGGCCTCGAGCCTCCGTAGCGAGTCGTCCCGCGAGGCCACCTCCACGCGCAGCTCCCGGGCCTCCCTACGTTGTTCCGCCGCCGCCGCCTCCCACCTCTGCGCGAGATTGCCAGAACACTCAAACCTCCATCAGCGAACATGGCACAGGACCCTGGACACCGAGAGAATCCCTCACCTGGCCGGCGTCTCGGAGCTCCTCGCGGGCGCCGCGCTCCCGCTCCTGCGAACGGGAAATGGGAGACGATTGTTAGTGCGCGGGTGTGGAAGAGTTTACAGTCTAGAATGCCAGGCGGGGTGAGCGGGTGGCTAACGCGGAGATGGCGGAACTCAGAGACGAGGACGAGGAGCTGCAGCTGCAGCTGTGCCAACACCGCCGCCTCGGGCTCCATTGGCGCCGCGCAGGGTAATCGCCGGGACCCGGCTCCAGATGATCTCCGCTCGGTTCTGGCAGGAAGTTTAGGCCTACTTGCGAGCTGTTTCATAAGGCTGCGACTAAAAGTGTAATCGAACGGATATTATTCATTTTATATTTGTTTTTATATTTTCCTTTTATATTCAGATAGGATATTATCAAGTTATTAGATAATATTTGAATTTGTCTTAAATATCTAACTTTAAAATACGGATACAAATAAAGATCAGATAATTATCGAATATTGAGTACTCAGACTCGCATATTTATATCCTTTTAGACAGATTGAAATTTGAATACGGACGAATAATATTTGTACCATTTACACCCCAGATGCGACTAATATGCCTCTAGCTTTACTCATATAAAACATTGTTGGGTCTATGCTTCGTCGCCGAAGGTCTTCAAGGGAGAAGCGGCTTTCAACTGGAGCCGTTTGCATGAGATGGCCGAAGATTCCTTTCCATGAAGCTTCGACAGTAAAACCGACTTAAAGATAGAATGACTTTTTAGTCCATGAAGGTCTGAGTCAATGTTGTAAGCTTTTATAAGGGGCATACTTGTAATTCCTCACAGGCTGCGTCCTGTGCCTATAAATAGTGAACAGTATTCCGTTGCTGTTCACGGATTCTAGTATTTTTGCAATTGCATATTCTGGAATTCACCCTTTTGCCAAGGCAGAGGTATTATTGTATTCAATAAATATAATATGAATTGTCTATGATTTATTTACCCCTTTTCTGTACCTTCTATTTTATGTCATATTACAATATCCATTGAAATTTAATTACGAAGATTTAAGCTCCGTAATTTTACTCTCATCAACCTTCGTCCAAGGCTCATTATCCTCAACGGAATAATGTTTCATGGACGAAGGACGTTAACATTTAACACTTTATGTTGCCCTGTTCTTAATTCATAGCACTTGAGAACAAGTCCCCAACATTGGCGCCCACCTCCGGTGAACTCACTTCCACTTTTCGAGCTGATGGCTTCGTTCAATGACCGAGCTGGAGCTGCTTCGGACCCGAAGCTGGTGCTCCCGATCACAGGTGGTTCGTCCTCAGAACCAGTTAACAAAAAACAAAAGAAGGAAGCGCAGAGAAGGGTACAGCATGTTGGGGTGCAAGGACCCTTCATCAAGTCAAGATGGTCTCACATTCCTATTACCTTCTCCCAAGAGGACCTTCAGCTCAAAGATTACCCACACAATGATGTCATGGTTATCTCTTGTGTTATCAAAGGATTTCTGGTCCATAATGTCTTGGTTGACACAGGCAGTGCAGCTGACATCATATTTGCTAAGGCCTTCAGACAAATGCAAGAGCCAGAAGATAAGATTCATGATGCTACACATCCTCTCTGTGGCTTCGGAGGAAGGCAGATTGTAGCATTGGGCAAGATCACCATGTCAGTGACCTTCGGGTTCATCAACAACACTAGAACTGAGCAAGTTGTGTTTGACATTGTTGACATGGAATACCCTTACAATGCAATTATTGGTCGTGGTACCCTCAATGCCTTCGAAGCAATCCTTCATCCTGCCTATCTTTGCATGAAGATACCTTCGGATCAGGGACCCATTGCTATTCATGGAAGTCAGGAAGCTGCAAGAAGGGCCGAAGGCAATTGGACTAACTCAAAAGCAATCCATAACATAGATGGAGCTGAAGCTTGTGAACAGTACAAATTCAGAAGGGAGAAAGCAGCTTCAGCAGATCAGCCGAAGCCTATGCTC
The DNA here is from genome assembly GCF_902167145.1 of Zea mays. Classification (NCBI taxonomy): domain Eukaryota; kingdom Viridiplantae; phylum Streptophyta; class Magnoliopsida; order Poales; family Poaceae; genus Zea; species Zea mays. Next base: position 35,957,149 of record NC_050100.1, on the reverse strand, counting down.
TTATGTGAAGACATAGCAGAGCAGAAGGTGCTGTTAGGCTCTCAATTATCCGAAGAGCAGGAGAAAACCTTGATAAGGTTTTTGTTCAATAACAAAGATGTTTTTGCATGGTCAGCCAATGATCTCTGCGGAGTTAATAGAGATGTTATTGAGCACTCGCTCAATGTCGATCCATCCTTTAGACCTAGAAAGCAAAGGCTTCGGAAAATGTCAGATGATAAGGCCGAAGGTGCTCGCAACGAAGTCAAAAGACTCCTCAGTGCAGGAGTTATCAGAGAAGTGAAGTACCCAGAATGGCTAGCTAACACTGTTATGGTAAAAAAGGCCAATGGCAAGTGGCGAATGTGCATCGATTTTACAGATCTTAACAAGGCTTGTCCGAAGGATGAATTCCCATTACCAAGGATAGACTCTTTAGTTGATGCAGCAGCTTCTTCAGAGCTCATGAGTCTGTTAGACTGTTATTCAGGTTATCATCAAATTTGGATGAAAAAGGAAGATGAGCCGAAGACTAGCTTCATAACTCCAAGTGGCACATATTGCTATCTTCGGATGCCTGAAGGGCTCAAAAATGCTGGAGGAAGTTTCAGCCGAATGACTGCGAAGGTTCTCCAATCTCAAATAGGCAGAAATGTGCTAACTTATGTTGATGACATCATTGTAAAAAGCACGAAGCAGGAGAATCATATTGCTGATCTGCAGGAGACCTTCGCCAGTTTCAGGCAAGCTGGCTTAAAATTAAATCCAGAAAAATATGTCTTCGGAGTGAAGAAGGGGAAATTTCTTGGATGCTTGGTTTCAACAAAGGGAATTGAAGCTAATCCAAGTAAAATTGAGGCTATACTTCGGATGGAGCCACCAACTACAAAGAAGGGGGCTCAAAGATTGACAGGGAGATTGGCATCTCTCAATAGATTCATATCTAGATCAGCAGAGAGAAACTTACCATTCTTCGAAGTGCTGAAGTCAGCCGAAGTCTTTCAATGGGGACCAATCCAGCAGAAGGCTTTCGAAGAACTGAAACAGTATTTGATAGACCTAACAACATTGACTCCACCAATGCCAGGGGCTCCTTTATTATTATATGTGGCAGCTTCGCACTCAGCGGTAAGTGCAGCACTTGTCCAGGAAAAGATCGATGGTCAAGACAAGAGGCAGGCCCCGATATATTTTGTTTCCGAGGTTCTTAGTTTATCAAAGAAAAATTATACAGAGTTGGAGAAGGTACTGTATGTTGTCTTGATGGCTTCCAGGAAGCTTCGGCACTATTTCCAAGCTTACAACATAATTGTTCCTTCTTCACAACCTCTGAAGGATATCATGAGGAACCGAGAAGCTACTGGAAGGATTGGAAAATGGGCTGCAGAGCTCAATGAATTTTGTATTGAATATGTTCATAGATCTTCGATTCAGTCCCAGGCGTTGGCAGACTTCATTGCTGACTGGACGCCAGGGGCTCAGGAGGAGGAAACGAATAAAGACAACGAAGCCTGGACAGTGTTTTGTGATGGATCTTGGGGAACCTTTGGAGCAGGAGCGGCTGCTGTGTTGGTTTCACCTTCCAAGATCAAAACCTGTTATGCAGCAAAGCTTGATTTTAGTTGCACAAATAACATTGCTGATTACGAAGCATTGATTCTAGGCCTTCGGAAGTTAAAAGCAATGGGAATCAGAAGGGCCATACTTAAAACTGATTCCCAGGTTGTTTCGGGCCATATTGACAAGAGTTGTAAGGCTAAGGATCCGAAGCTTGAAAAATATCTGGATATGGTTCGAAGAGTTGAAGCCTCCTTCGAAGGGTTTTCTGTCAAAAATATCCCTCGAGGACAAAATGAGCATGCTGATTTGCTAGCTAAGTCAGCAGCACAGGGGCTGCCTTTACCTTCGGATGTGTTCTTCGAAACAATAAAAGCACCTTCGGTGGAACTTCTTGAAAGAGCAGTCCTTAATATATCTCCTGTTTTTAGCGAAGATTGGAGAACTGAGATCATCTCTTACCTTCAAGGTAAATTCCTTTCAGATGACGAAGCTTACAACAAGAGGATAGAGGCAAGAGCTCGTCCATATGTCATAATAGAAGGGGAGCTGTACAAGCATGGAGTTTGTGCTCCGCTACTCAAATGTTTATCCAGAGCCGAAGGTATAGAGTTAATGAAAGAAATACATGCAGGCCTGTGTGGATCTCACATCGGATCTAGGCCGTTACTTGGAAAAATTTTCCGCCAAGGATTTTATTGGCCGAAGGCAGCTTCGGATGCAGCAGAATTGGTTCAAAAGTGCGAAGGTTGTCAGAAATGTGCAAAAGATCAAAAACAACCTTCATCTTTAACACAGCTCATACAACCCACTTGGCCATTGCAAAGGTGGGGCCTTGACTTGTTAGGTCTGTTACCACCGGCCCAAGGGAACCTGAGATATGTTATAGTAGCTGTGGAATATTTTTCTAAATGGATTGAGGCGAAGCCTTTGGCCACAATAACTTCGGCCACCGTCCAAAAGTTTTTCTGGCAGAATATTGTTTGTCGTTTCGGGGTGCCAAAGGCTATAACTGTGGATAATGGGACACAGTTTGACTCCGAAGCTTTCAGGGATTTCTGTGACCAAATTGGTACGAAGATCCATTTTGCATCAGTTAGGCACCCGGAGTCAAATGGACTCGTTGAAAGAGCCAACGGCATTATAATGACAGGAATAATGAAGTTAATCTTTAACCAACCCAGGGGAAAATGGCCAGATCAGTTAACCAAAGTGGTGTGGGGCCACAACACAACAACATCAAGGTCTACAGGCTTTACTCCATTTAAGTTGTTATTCGGTGACGAAGCAATAACTCCGGAGGAAGCTAAAGCCGGATCAATAAGGATATTAGCTTCGGCAGAATCAGATTCCGAAGCTACTTATTCTATAGAAAAAGATGCTTTAGAAGAGATCAGACTGCAAGCTGTAGAAAATATCAATAAATATCAAGCCGAAACAGTCAAATGGCGGGACAGAAAGGTTCGGCTAAAAAATATTGAGCCAGGGCACTTGGTGCTTCGGAGAGTGGCCAATCCAGAAACAGTGGGCAAATTGCAGTTGAAATGGGACGGACCTTTCTTAGTAGCATCTTCGTCAAGACCCGGTTCATACAGACTGAAGGATATGGACGGCAACGACGTTCCTAGGTCTTGGAACGCGGATGAGCTTCGGCGATATTATGTATAACTCGATGTAATTTTTCATATTTTTCATTTTTTCTTTCATGGCACCCTTTTCCTTTCCAAAGGGGGAGAAAGGTTTTTAATGGGGCCAGCATATGTAATTTCCTTTTTTAACTCTATAAGAGCAAAATCCCCCAAGGAATGTAAATGTAAAAGCTGAGAACGCACCATCGAGTGCCAAAAAAAAAGAAGAAGCTCCAAAGTCGTTCCCAAGGGAATGCAGAGCTTACAGCGAAAAGTCAACGCTGATTCCGCCAAAAGTAAAGGCGAAGAAGCTCCAAAGTCGTTCCTAAGGGAATGCAGAGCTTACAGCGAAAAGTCAACGCTGATTCCGCCAAAAGTAAAGGCGAAGAAGCTCCAAAGTCGTTCCTAAGGGAATGCAGAGCTTATAGCTGAGGTGTGATTGTTTTTAAGAAAATAGTGGCTATGAATATGGCTTCGGATACGTGTTTGGCCATTCATTTGCACAACACATTACATCATAGCATTTGCATTCATAAACATTCATTTAGGCATATGTAGGATAATCATCTTCATGGCATAAATGGTTGTTTCGGCAAAAAGAAGAAAAGGAAGAGGAAGAAAGAGCTTCGTGTACAAAAAGGAAAGCTTCGGACAAAAAGAAAAAAAAATTGTTTTTTATGCTTTGCGGCGTACGAAAAGAAGGGAAGGTGTTTTTTCGCCTTCGGCTCAAAAGAAAATTTCGTCCACATCAAAGCATTTCTCATACATCAATGGAAGGATAAGGATATATAACAAGGTATGAACAGAAGTTATCTCAAAAGTTTTAGTTACAAAAGTTATCTCAAAAGTTCCTCAAGTACTGTCTACAGTCTACTATCTAATCTCCAAGGAGCTTCGGCTTCGGCGTCATTTTTGAGCTTCGGCTTCGGCTTCGTCATCCTATAAAATTAAGGTCGTTCTAAGTCAAAATCAAGTTTACAGGAAGAGGTAAGCACAAGGTATGGTTTCTTACTGGTTCAAGATGGCTACGAGCTTCGTCTCCAGCCTTTTCTCGCCCACCTTTTGTCCATATCATTTTTACAAATCTATTCGAGATACTCCGGGCGAGATCAGGAATATCATCCAGGATTGATGGCGATAAGGTGAAATTTGGCCTATTAACAATCTTTGCATGATCGCAGCCAGCCTTCAGGAAAGCTGCAGCAGTGCCTCGAGAAGCCACCCAGGCACAGAAGTCACCATGCCCAGCTATGACTTCGTCGAGCTCGTCAATCTCCCCCTCAATATGTTCGAAGGTTTTCGGTAGATCTTCAGCTGAGGGGGTGAATTTTTCACTGCTGGCTCCAACTGAGTAAAAAATCTTTCTTAATCGCTGAATGCATTTATTGCTAAATTCCAAGCATTTTTCTTGAAGACTTGTCAGTAGTTTTCTCAAATCTGAATTTTGTTGAGCTTCGGCTTCAAGTTTTGCAGTAAGCTCTAACTTTTCTCGCTCGAACTGTTCAGACTGGCGGAGAAGCTTCGTGTTCAGTTCTGCTATTTTTGCTTCAGCTTCCGCCAACGAACCTTCGGCTGCCTGGAGCTCAAAGTTCTTTTTCTCAATAACATCCGATTGCTCCTTTATTCTGTTTTCCAGATTTTCAATTATAACTTCGTGCTTCTTATCTTCAAAATCTTGCTGCATTTGCAAGGCTTTGCTTAACAACATACTCTGTACAAGAACAACCTTCGTCAGACATGTTTCCATTATTAGAAACAATAAGAGTTAAGGTAAAAGTAGTTCACCTTGAAGTTGGAGTAAAATAAACTACCGACGATATGTTGTCGTCGGTAGCGGCTGATGTCTGTTTCTAGCTTCGGAAAGCCGATACTCTTGGACAGAGTACTGATAACTTTGGCTCCTATTTGATCTCGAATACAATCCAAATTTTCATCATCAACGCCTCCGAAGAGGAGTGCCCCAGGTTTGTATCCACAGGATTTAGCATACTCTCTAAGTTCTTCTATTTCAGCTTTTGATAGTTGTTCTCCAACTAAATTCTGGAATCTGAAGGCTTCGTTTTCTGAAGCTTCATCAGCGATTTCTTTTCCTTTCCCCGACGCTGCGGTCACGGTCTCTTCGGCGGCGGTCGTAGCCTCTTCTGCAGCCATGTCTAGCAGCATTTGGTCAATGTGTTTAATTGTGCTCTCCAGGTTCAAATCTTCAGCTGAGGCAGCTTCAGCAGCTGCTGCCTCCGAAGGTGCAATTTCAATATCTGTCCCCTCTGCAGCCGATGGTATTTTCTGGGCTGAAGCTCTTGGCGGCGTCTTGTCGATCACCTCTGTCACGGTAATAATTCTTTGTTTCTTCGCCTTGATTGTTTTCTTCGATTTTTCGGGCTCCTTGTCCTTCTGAAAAAACTTTATCAGTTGAGGGCCCAGTGGACTTAGCTTCGCAGGTAAGGATTCGGTCATTACCTTCAGAATTTCCTCAACGGCAGCAGCAGAAGGTGATGCGGGGGTTTCTTCTGCTTCGGACACTTGTTGCTTCGGAGAAGAAGCTTTCTTTTTCTTCGGAAATTTCTTTTTTAATGGTTCTTTTTCTTCATTCATGGCCTCAATTATCCTTTTTCTTTTCTGGCCCCCAGCACCCTTGTTCAGATTTTCATAATCAGGGTAATCAAAGCCCAAGGCGTCCAACACTCGATTTAGCCTTCGCTTCGGACGGGTGCCGAAGGCTGCGGTCATCAGTTGATCTTCTTTTTTGGAATAATTGCCAAGTATTTCATTACACATTGCTTCAATCGTATCTAGCCACTCTTGGCAAGGTGCTTTAAAGTACTTTTTAAACTTGAAATAGTAAGGTAAACGTACGAGTTCACCTTCTTTCTTTTCCCCCTGTAGCTTCGGCATTTCCCATTCTTTCAAACTGGGAAAAACTTTGAATGCTAAAAACTCTTGAACCAGGTCCCTTGTGCTGATATGCTCTGCAATAATTCTGAATTCACTCATTGCTTGTTGTGTTGGACCTTCGGGTGTCATGTTGCAGCGAGGTCGGGTTTCTCCGAAGATTAATTCCAGCGGGCTTTGTACAAGCTTTTCCTTGTCGTCATCAACCTTGACATAGAACCACTCTGATTTCCAGCCTGCTGCCCACTTGCTTCGGTAGCTAATTACAGGGAACTTTGTAGTTTTCCGATAGGCGAAGTTATAGCAACCAAAATTATCGTGCAATCCATCTTTTCTAGCCTTTGTTTGATAATGCAACTCGTGAACCCGGCAGAAGCTGTCCGCAAATGGTTCCACTGCTTGGCTTCGGAGTGCCCAGATATAAACAATAAGCCTAACGATAGCGTTAGGGGTCAGCTGATGAAAATAGATACCGAACCTCTTCAGCACCTCTCCAATGATCCCATGTAGGGGGAATCTTAATCCAGCCTTTAAAAAGCTCTTGAAAATAACAATTTCATCTTTCTCCGGTTTTGGGGTAGTCTCTTCTCCCCCGAAGCGCAAAGCTTCTTCTGATTTTCAGTGAAAAAGCCCGATTTTACCATCTTGGATAGATCAGCCTTCGAAACAGTAGATTTCCCGAAGTCCAAGTGGCTCGGCTTGCTTGGCATGGCAATGCGATAATCATCTTCGGAATCAGTTTCCTCAGTATCTTCTTCCTCTGCTTCAGCGATTGCTTGTTCTGCTTGTTCTGCATCATCATGAGGGATCCTCTCCGAAGTCACTAGACCCGATCGTTGCATGGCTTCGGAGATAGGGAGAGTCTCCGAAGCTTCAGTTTCCTCCCCCTCGCGCTCAACCCTGGCGGTAGAGCGGACTCTGGCCATTCAATTATGAACTTGTGAAACTTTAATATTTTCTTCCTCCGAAGCAGGTTTCAAACAGGAGCTTCGTTCGATTCTGACAGACAAGCTTCGGCGATGGTTAAAAATTTTGGCAGGAAAACAGTGCAAATAGCAATGAATGCTGTGGTAACTTCACACCTACTCGTCTGTTTATATAGTGTTGCAGGTAAGAAGGCGAAGCGCCAGAATTTTTACACCAGGCGGACACCCGCTTGCGCTCGCTGCGCGGTGGACCGCAGGGACAAACAGTAAACTCTGCAAGGTGGGACCGCTATGTTCTGGGAAATTAAATCGTTTCTCGACAACGAGCTCAGGGAAGGTGTTTTTTGGACCTTCGGCTCCCCGAAGCTTAAGAGACTTTTTTCACGGATCAAGCTCGTTACGAAAAACGATCTAGCACCGCGAAAGGGGCTACTGTTGGGTCTATGCTTCGTCGCCGAAGGTCTTCAAGGGAGAAGCGGCTTTCAACTGGAGCCGTTTGCATGAGATGGCCGAAGGTTCCTTTCCATGAAGCTTCGACAGTACAAACCGACTTAAGGATAGAATGACTTTTTAGTCCATGAAGGTCTGAGTCAATGTTGTAAGCTTTTATAAGGGGCATACTTGTAATTCCTCACAGGCTGCGTCCTGTGCCTATAAATAGTGAACAGTATTCCGTTGCTGTTCACGGATTCTAGTATTTTTGCAATTGCATGTTCTGGAATTCACCCTTTTGCCAAGGCAGAGGTATTATTGTATTCAATAAATATAATATGAATTGTCTATGATTTATTTACCCCTTTTCTGTACCTTCTATTTTATGTCATATTACAATATCCATTGAAATTTAATTACGAAGATTTAAGCTCCGTAATTTTACTCTCATCAACCTTCGTCCAAGGCTCATTATCCTCAACGGAATAATGTTTCATGGACGAAGGACATTAACATTTAACACTTTATGTTGCCCTGTTCTTAATTCATAGCACTTGAGAACAAGTCCCCAACAAACATGGTACAATGCACCAATCATATTAGATGATATATTGATGCAATGGTTGTACGATAAGTGAGGTGTTGGTGTTTGTTCTCAAATGTTATACATCAAGAACAAGACAACACGATTGTTAATAATTAGAGACATTCGTCCTTCGAAGCATTATCTTCTTTTGGATATAATGATCTCTATATGAAGGTCATGAAAGACATACCTTCATCATCTCAGTGAATAAATATGAATAAGGGTACATAAAATACAAAAGAATATAAATAATGATTATGAATCAGTAAGTTATTTATATTCCCATATCATAAACATGAATAAACATTAACAATATTTATATTACAATGATACCTTCGGCTTGCCAGAAGGTGACTGTCGGGTACCGTAATTAGGGGTACCCCCAATGCTCCTAAATACGGCTGGAAAACATCTTCAGAACAAACCATAAACAGCTGATAAAGCGCGGTTCAAGTTAAGGCCTCGTTTACCGAGGGACGTGACCTCATCTGAGCCCAGCTTCGGGCAAGGACGGTAGTCCCGGACGTATTCACGCCTCGCCCGAGGGTCCCCTCAGTCAGCAGACGCACCCCCGTCTCACCCGAGGCTAAGCTCGGGCGAACTTTGTCGTACAACGACCTCGGCCGGATCGCCCTACCAACCGATCGTATCGCATGTGCATTTAATGCGGGGATCGCCTGACACCTTATCCTGACACGTGCGCCTCAGTCGGCAAGATCGAAGTGGCCGCAGTCACTTCGCCCTTTCACTGACCGTTCTGACAGGAAAACAGCATTGTTCGCCCCGCTCCGGCTACTGTGCCAACCACCAGGGTAGGACTAGCAACAGCAAGTCGTGACCTCTCCCGAGTTCAGCCTCGGGCGCGACAAGGAGCTCCACCTCGCCCGACCCCAGGCCTCGGCCTCAGCCCCGGCCTCGGGGAAGGTCTCCGCCTCGCCCGACCTTGGGCCTCAGCCTCGGGAGGAGTCACATCCTCGCCCGACCTCAACCCCGGTCTCGGGAGAAGTCTCCGCCTTGCCCGACCTCGGCCTCGGACCGACTACGCTACAGGGGATGCATCATTACCCTACCGCTAGCTAGCCACCCTTTGCTACGAAGGAACAAAATCGGAGTCACATCAAACTACTCCGATAGCAGGTAATGATGGTTCCCCGCGTGCGACCATGACGTCGATGGCTCTCATCTCCCTACGGAAGCAAGGAAACGTCAGCAGGATCCATGCCGCACCGCCAGCTGCGCTTCTACAGGGCTTAAGGCACTTCTCCGCCGGCCACGTTAGCACATGTACAGGGCTCAAGGCACTTCTCCGCCAGCCACGTTAGCGCATAGCTACACCCCCATTGTACAGCTAGGCATCTTCTTGTATCTATAAAAGAAGATGTCCAAGGCCTTCCTGAAAAGGGGGGGAGACGGACGGAGGGCGAAGGCAGGCGAGCAGGGGCAGGCAGAGTAGGAGAGACGCGGTAGAGGCAGAATTAGACAGCTCACCTCAAGGCTGAACCCTCTCTTTCTCTCTCTCTCTCGCTCTTGCTCTCTCGCAACGCTTGTAACCCCTACTACGAGCACCCCGGTGCAAGATAACATAAGCCTCATTTCCCCTCTTGTGTTCCATCTTGAATCAACCCATCTGGGCAGGGACACGCAGCGACAAATTCACTGGTCGGTTGACGGTCCTCGTGGGTCCGAAACGCCGACAGTTGGCGCGCCAGGTAGGGGCCTGCTGCGTGTTGACGAACACTTTCTGAGAGTCGCCTAGAGGGGGGTGAATAGGGCAAATCTGAAATTTATAAACTTAAGCACAACTACAAGCCGGGTTAGCGTTAGAAATACGAACGAGTCCGAGAGAGAGGGTGAAAAACAAATCGCAAGCAAAATAAAGAGTGAGACACAAGGATTTGTTTTACCGAGGTTCGGTTCTTGCAAACCTACTCCCCGTTGAGGTGGTCACAAAGACCGGGTCTCTTTCAACCCTTTCCCTCTCTCAAACGGTCACTTAGACCGAGTGAGCTTCTCTTCTCAATCAAACGGGACACAAAGTCCCCGCAAGGACCACCACACAATTGGTGTCTCTTGCCTCGGTTACAATTGAGTTGATCACAAGAAAGAATGAGAAAAAGAAGCAATCCAAGCGCAAGAGCTCAAATGAACACAAGTCACTCTCTCACTAGTCACTATTTGATTTGGAATGATCTATGGACTTGGGAGAGAATTTGATCTCTTTGGTGTGTCTTGTATTGAATGCTATAGCTCTTGTAAGGTGTGGGAAGTCAGAAAACTTGGATGCAATGAATGGTGGGTGGTTGGGGTTATTTATAGCCTCAACCACCAAACTAGCCGTTTGGTGGAGGCTGCTGTCGCATGGCGCACCGGACAGTCCGGTGCGCCACCAGACACTGTCCGGTGCGCCTGCCACGTCACTCAGCCGTTGGATTCTGACCGTTGGAGCTTCTGTCTTCTGGGCCACCGGACAGTCTGGTGGTGCACCGGACAGGTCCTGTAGACTGTCTGGTGCGCCTTCTGGCGCGAGTCTGACTTCTGCGCGCACTGTAGCGCATTGAATGTTGTTGCAGGTGATCGTTGGCGCTGAAGTAGCTGTTGCTCCGCTGGCACACCGGACAGTCCGGTGTTACACCGGACAGTCCGGTGAATTATAGCGGAGTGGCTCCCAGAATTCCCGAAGGTGAGCAGTTCGGAGTTGGATTCCTTGGTGCACCGGACACTGTCCGGTGGTGCACCGTACACTGTCCGGTGGCACACCGGACAGTCCGGTGCGCCAGACCAGGGGACACTTCGGCTGACTTTGCTCTTTTATATTTGAATCCTTTTTCGGTCTTTTTATTTGTTTGATGTGAACCTTTGGCACCTGTAGAACTCATAATCTATAGCAAACTAGTTAGTCCAATTATTTGTGTTGGGCAATTCAACCACCAAAATCAATTAGGAAAAAGGTGTAAGCCTAATTCCCTTTCAATCTCCCCCTTTTTGGTGATTGATGCCAACACAAACCAAAGCAAATATAGAAGTGCATAATTGAACTAGTTTGCATAAAGTAAGTGCAAAGGTTACTTAGAATTGAACCAATAAATTCTCATAAGATATGCATGGATTGATTTCTTCATTTTCAACATTTTGGACCACGCTTGCACCACATGTTTTGTTTTTGCAAATTCTTTTGTAAATTCTTTTCAAGGTCTTTTGCAAATAGTCAAAGGTAAATGAATAAGATTTTGAGAAGCATTTTCAAGATTTGAAATTTTCTCCCCCTGTTTCAAATGCTTTTCCTTTGACTAAAACAAAACTCCCCCTCAATAAAATCCTCCTCTTAGTGTTCAAGAGGGTTTTAGATATTAGTTTTGAAAAGGTTGTACCAGTTTGAAATTCTATCAAAAATAAGATATCAATTTGAAAATCACCATTTGAAAAATCTTTTCTTAACACAACTTTGATTTTTTTTAAATTGGTGGTGGTGCGGTCCTTTTGCTTTGGGCTAATACTTTCTCCCCCTTTGGCATGAATCGCCAAAAATGGATAATTTGAGTGAAATATAAGCCCTTTTGCTTTCTCTCCCCATGGTAAATAACATATGAGTGAAGATTATACCAAAGTTGGAGAGTGGCGCGGAGCGACGGCGAAGGATGAGTAATTTGATGGAGTGGAGTGGAAGCCTTTTTCTTCGCTGAAGACTCCTATTCCCTTTCAATCTATGACTTAGTTTTGAAATACACTTGAAAACTCATTAGTCATAGCACATGAAGGATATATGATCAAAGGTATATTAATGAGCTATGTGTGCAAAACATTAAAAGAAAATCCTAGAATCAAGAATATTTAGCTCATGCCTAAGTTTGGTAAATGTTTGTTCATCTAATGGCTTGGTAAAGATATCGGCTAATTGTTCTTTGGTGTCAATATATGCAATCTCGATATCCCCCTTTTGTTGGTGATCCCTTAAGAAATGATACCGAATGGCTATGTGTTTATTGCGGCTATGCTCAACGGGATTATCCGCCATGCGGATTGCACTCTCATTATCACATAGAAGAGGAACTTTGGTTAATTTGTAACCATAGTCCCTAAGGGTTTGCCTCATCCAAAGCAATTGTGCGCAACAATGGCCTACGGCAATATACTCGGCTTCGGCGGTAGAAAGAGCTATAGAATTTTGCTTCTTTAAAGCCCAAGACACCAGAGATCTTCCCAAGAACTGCCATGTCCCCGATGTGCTCTTTCTATTAATTTTACACCCTGCCCAATCGGCATCGGAATAACCAATTAAATCAAATGTAGATCCCCTGGGGTACCAAAGGCCAAACTTAGGAGTATAAACTAAATATCTCAAGATTCGTTTTACGGCCCTAAGGTGAACATCCTTAGGGTTGGCTTGGAATCTTGCACACATGCATACGGAAAGCATAATGTCTGGTCATGAAGCACATAAATATAGTAAAGAACCTATCATCGACCGGTATACCTTTTTATCTACGGATTTACCTCTCGTGTCGAGGTCGAGATGCCCATTGGTTCCCATGGGTGTCTTGATGGGCTTGGCATCCTTCATCCCAAACTTGTTGAGTATATCTTGAATGTACTTCGTTTGGCTAATGAAGGTGCCCTCTTGGAGTTGCTTTACTTGAAATCCTAAGAAGTACTTCAACTCCCCCATCATAGACATCTCGAATTTTTGTCTCATGATCCTACTAAACTCTTCACATGTAGATTCGTTAGTAGACCCAAATATGATATCATCAACATAAATTTGGCATACAAACAAATCATTTTCAAGAGTTTTGGTAAAGAGTGTAGGATCGGCTTTTCCGACTTTGAAGCCATTAGTGATAAGAAAATCTCTTAGGCATTCATACCATGCTCTTGGGGCTTGTTTGAGCCCATAAAGCGCCTTAGAGAGTTTGTAAACATGGTTAGGGTACTCACTGTCTTCAAAGCCGGGAGGTTGCTCAACATAGACCTCTTCCTTGATTGGTCCATTGAGGAAGGAACTTTTCACGTCCATTTGATAAAGCTTAAAGCCATGGTAAGTAGCATAGGCAAGTAAAATGCGAATTGACTCAAGCCTAGCTACGGGTGCATAGGTTTCACCGAAATCCAAACCTTCGATTTGTGAATATCCCTTGGCCACAAGTCGGGCTTTGTTCCTTGTCACCACACCATGCTCATCTTGCTTGTTGCGGAAGACCCACTTGGTTCCTACAACATTTTGATTTGGACGTGGAACTAAATGCCATACCTCATTCCTAGTGAAGTTGTTGAGCTCCTCTTGCATCGCCACCACCCAATCCGAATCTTGAAGTGCTTCCTCTACCCTGTGTGGCTCAATAGAGGAAACAAAAGAGTAATGTTCACAAAAATGAGCAACACGAGATCTAGTTGTTACCCCCTTTTGAATATCGCCGTGGATGGTGTTCACGGGGTGATCTCGTTGTATTGCTTGGTGGACTCTTGGGTGTGGCGGTCTTGGAACTTGTTCGTCTTCCTTGTCTTGGGCATCTCCCCCTTGATCATTGCCCTCCTCTTCAGGTGGCTCATTCTCTTGATCTTCTTCTTCATCATCTTGAGCCTCATCCTCATCTTGGGTTGGTGGAGATGCTTGCATGGAGGAAGATGGTTGATCTTGTGCTTGTGGAGGCTCTTCGGATTCCTTAGGACACACATCCCCAATGGACATGTTCCTTAGCGCGACGCACGGAGCCTCTTCATCATCTAGCTCATCAAGATCAACTTGCTCTACTTGAGAACCATTAGTCTCATCAAACACAATGTCACAAGAAACTTCAACTAGTCCAGAGGACTTGTTAAAGACTCTATATGCCCTTGTGTTTGAATCATATCCTAGTAAAAAGCCTTCTACAGCGTTAGGAGCAAATTTAGATTTTCTACCTTTTTTAACAAGAATAAAGCATTTGCTACCAAAGACTCTAAAATATGAAACATTGGGCTTTTTACGGGTTAGGAGTTCGTATGATGTTTTCTTGAGGATTCGGTGTAGATATAACCGGTTGATGGCGTAGCAGGCGGTGTTGACCGCCTTGGCCCAAAACCGATCCGAAGTCTTGTATTCATCAAGCATGGTTCTTGCCATGTCCAATAGAGTTTTATTCTTCTTCTCCACTACACCATTTTGTTGTGGCGTGTAGGGAGAAGAGAACTCATGCTTGATGCCCTCCTCCTCAAGGAAGCCTTCAATTTGAGAGTTCTTGAACTCCGTCCCGTTGTCGCTTCTTATTTTCTTGATCCTCAAGCCGAATTCATTTTGAGCCCGTCTCAAGAATCCCTTTAAAGTCTCTTGGGTTTGAGATTTTTCCTGCAAAAAGAACACCCAAGTGAAGCGAGAATAATCATCCACAATAACTAGACAGTACTTACTCCCGCCGATGCTTATGTAAGCTATCGGGCCGAATAGATCCATGTGTAGGAGCTCGAGTGGCCTGTCAGTCGTCATGATGTTCTTGTGTGGATGATGAACACCAACTTGCTTCCCTGCCTGACATGCGCTACAAACCCTGTCTTTCTCAAAATGAACATTTGTTGTCCCAAAATGTGTTCTCCCTTTAGAAGCTTGTGAAGATTCTTCATTCCAACATGTGCTAGTCGGCGATGCCAGAGCCAGCCCATGTTAGTCTTAACAATTAAGCAAGTGTCGAGTTCAGCTCTATCAAAATCTACTAAGTATAGCTGACCCTCTAACACTCCCTTAAATGCTACTGAATCATCACTTCTTCTAAAGACAGTAACACCCACATCCGTAAAAAGACAGTTGTAACCCATTTTGCATAATTGAGAAACAGAAAGCAAGTTATAATCTAAAGAATCTACAAGAAAAACATTTGAAATAGAGTGGTCAGGTGATATAGCAATTTTACCCAAGCCTTTGACCAACCCTTGATTTCCATCCCCAAATGTGATAGCTCGTTGGGGATCTTGGTTTTTTTCGTAGGAGGAGAACATCTTCTTCTCCCCTGTCATATGGTTTGTGCACCCACTGTCGATGATCCAACTTGAGCCCCCGGATGCATAAACCTACAAAACAAATTTAGTTCTTGATTTTAGGTACCCAAACGGTTTTGGGTCATTTGACATTAGATACAAGAACTTTGGGTACCCAAACACAAGTCTTTGATCCCTTGTGTTTGCCCCCAACATACTTGGCAACTACTTTGCCGGATTTGTTAGTCAAAACATAGGATGCATCAAAAGTTTTAAATGAAATGTTAGAATCATTTGATGCAATAGGAGTTTTCTTCTTAGGCAATTTTGCATGGGTTGATTGCCTAGAGCTAGATGTCTCACCCTTATACATAATAGCATGATTAGGGCCAGAGTGAGACTTCCTAGAGTGAATTCTCCTAATTTTGTGCTCGGGATAACCGTCAAGGAACAAAATGTAACCCTCGTTATCCTGAGGCATGGGAGCCTTGCCCTTAACAAAGTTTGACAATCTTTTAGGAGGAGCATTAAGTTTGACATTGTCCCCCTTTTGGAAGCCAATGCCATCCTTGATGCCAGGGCGTCTCCCATTATAAAGCATGCTTCTAACAAATTTAAATTTTTCATTTTCTAAGTCACGCTCATTAACTTTAGCATTAAGTTGAGCTATGTGATTATTTTGTTTCTTAATTAAAGCTAGATGATCATGAATAGCATCAACATTAATGTCTCTACATCTAGTGCAAATGGAAACATGCTCAACGGTAGATGTAGAGGGTTTGCAAGATTTTAATTCAACAATCTTAGCATGTAAAATGTCATTTTCACTTCTAAGATTGGAAATGGTAACATTGCAAACATCTAAGTCCTTAGCCTTAGCAATTAATTTTTCATTCTCGTTTCTAAGGCTAGCAAGAGAGACATTCAATTCTTCAATCTTAGCAAGTAAACTAACATTATTATCTCTAAGATTGGAAATTGAATCATCACATACATTTGAATCAACCTTAGCAATTAATCTAGCATTCTCATTTCTAAGGTTGGCAATAATATCAACCTTAGCAATTAATCTAGCATTCTCACTAGATAATTTTTCACATTTTCTACCTCTAGAGCATAAGCATTTTTAACCTTAACATGTTTTTTGTTTTCCTTAATTAGGAAGTCCTCTTGGGTGTCCAAGAGTTCATCCTTTTCATGAATGGCACTAATTAGTTCATTCAATTTTTCCTTTTGTTGCATGTTTAGGTTGGCAAAAAGGGTGCGCAAATTATCCTCCTCATCACTAGAATTATCCTCATCACTAGAGGTTGCATATTTAGTGGAGGATTTGGATTTTACCTTCTTCCTTTTGCCGTCCTTTGCCATGAGGCACTTGTGGTCGACGTTGGGGAAGAGGAGTCCCTTGGTGACGGTGATGTTGGCGGCGTCCTCGTCGGAGGAGGAGTCGGTGGAGCTCTCGTCGGAGTTCCACTTGCGGCACACATGGGCATCGCCCCCCTTCTTCTTGTAGTATCTCTTCTTTTCTCTCCTCTTTCCCTTCTTGTTGTCGCCCCTGTCACTATCACTTGATAATGGACATTTTGCAATAAAATGACCGGGCTTACCACACTTGTAGCAAACTTTCTTGGAGCGGGACTTGTAGTCCTCCCCCCTCCTTTGCTTGAGGATTTGGCAAAAGCTCTTGATGATGAGCGCCATTTTCTCGTTATCGAGCTTGGAGGCGTCGATGGGTAGTCTACTTGATGTAGACTCTTCCTTCTTCTCCTCCGTTGCCTTGAATGCGACCGGTTGTGCTTCGGGCGTGGAGGAGGTATCTTGCTCAATGATTTTCTTTGAGCCTTTGATCATCAATTCAAAGCTCACAAATTTTCCTATTACTTCCTCGGGAGACATTAGTGTGTATCTAGGATCACCATGTATTAATTGAACTTGCGTAGGGTTAAGAAAAACGAGTGATCTAAGAATAACCTTGACCATTTCATGGTCATCCCATTTGGTGCTCCCGAGGTTGCGCACTTGGTTCACCAAGGTCTTGAGCCGGTTGTACATCTCTTGTGGCTCCTCCCCTTGGCGAAGCCGGAAGCGATCGAGCTCACCCTCGATCGTCTCTCGCTTGGTGATTTTTGTCACCTCGTCTCCTTCGTGCGCGGTCTTGAGTACATCCCAAATCTCCTTGGCGCTCTTCAATCCTTGCACCTTGTTATACTCCTCTCGACTTAGAGAGGTGAGGAGTATAGTGGTGGCTTGGGAGTTGAAGTGCATGATTTGGGCCACCTCGTCCTCATCATAATCTTCATCCCCTACGGATGGTACCTGTACACCAAACTCAACAACATCCCATATGCTTTTGTGGAGTGAGGTTAGGTGATATCTCATCATATCACTCCACCTAGAATAATCTTCACCGTCAAACGTTGGTGGTTTGCCTAATGGGACGGAAAGTAATGGAGTATGTTTAGGAATGCGAGGGTAGCGTAGAGGAATCTTACTATACTTCTTGCGCTCTTGGCGCTTAGAAGTGACGGACGAGGCGTCGGATCTGGATGTAGAGGGAGATGAAGAGTCGATCTCGTAGTAGACCACTTTCTTCATTTTCTTCTTCTTCTCGCCACTCTTGTGTGATCGAATGCGTGAAGGGGATCCATCCTTCTTCTTGTTGGCGGACTCCCTTGATGGAGCCTTTCCGTGGCTTGTAGCGGCCTTCTCACCGCTGATCACCATCTTCTTGGCGTGATCTCCCAACATTACTTCGAGCGGTTAAGCTCTAATGAAGAACCGGGCTCTGATACCAATTGAGAGTCGCCTAGAGGGGGGGGGGTGAATAGGGCGAATCTGAAATTTATAAACTTAAGCACAATTACAAGCGGGTTAGCGTTAGAAATACGAACGAGTCCGAGAGAGAGGGTGAAAAACAAATCGCAAGCAAAATAAAGAGTGAGACACAAGGATTTGTTTTACCGAGGTTCGGTTCTTGCAAACCTACTCCCCGTTGAGTTGGTCACAAAGACCGGGTCTCTTTCAACCCTTTCCCTCTCTCAAACGGTCACTTAGACCGAGTGAGCTTCTCTTCTCAATCAAACGGGACACAAAGTCCCCGCAAGGACCACCACACAATTGGTGTCTCTTGCCTCGGTTACAATTGAGTTGATCACAAGAAAGAATGAGAAAAAGAAGCAATCCAAGCGCAAGAGCTCAAATGAACACAAGTCACTCTCTCACTAGTCACTATTTGATTTGGAATGATCTATGGACTTGGGAGAGGATTTGATCTCTTTGGTGTGTCTTGTATTGAATGCTATAGCTCTTGTAAGGTGTGGGAAGTCAGAAAACTTGGATGCAATGAATGGTGGGTGGTTGGGGTTATTTATAGCCTCAACCAGAGGCACACCAGACAGTCCGGTGCGCCACCAGACACTGTCCGGTGCGCCTGCCACATCACCTGGCCGTTGGATTCTGACCGTTGGAGCTTCTGTCTTCTGGGCCACCGGACAGTCCGGTGCGCCTTCTGGCGCGAGCCTGACTTCTGCGCGCACTGTAGCGCATTGAATGCTGTTGCAGGTGACTGTTGGCGCTGAAGTAGCCGTTGCTCCGCTGGCACACCGGACTGTCCGGTGCGCCACCGGACAGTCCGGTGAATTATAGCGGAGTGGCTCCTAGAATTTCCGTAGGTGAGCAGCTCGGAGTTGGATTCCCTGGTGCACCGGACACTGTCCGGTGGTGCACCGGACAGTCTGGTGTGCCAGACCAGGGGACACTTCGGCTGACTTTGCTCTTTTATATTTGAATCCTTTTTCGGTCTTTTTATTGGTTTGATGTGAACCTTTGGCACCTGTAGAACTCATAATCTAGAGCAAACTAGTTAGTCCAATTATTTGTGTTGGGCAATTCAACCACCAAAATAAATTAGGAAAAAGGTGTAAGCCTAATTCCCTTTCACTTTCCCGTTGAGTTCCAGATGGGTAGCCTTCAGCAGCCTCTTCGGCCCGAGATGGTGCTCCGCTTCGGGAGTCTCGAGTTCATGTCCCGCGACGGCAACTACAACATGGTACTCCTCCCCTCGTAGCACGACAGCAACGACGGTCGTCGGCTCGCCCGGCGGCAGCGAACTCGACGACGACTTCCCCCCCCCCCCCCCCCCCCCCCGTGGCAGAAGAGGAACACCTGGGTTTGCCCCGCCACCCTCCTCGCCGGAGGAGGAGGAGACGGGGCAACCGTGGCCAGGTAGGAGGCGACACCTCGTCGGCTGTCGGACCAGAGCGAGTCGACGACGCCGGCACCCCTGCGGGGGACATGTCGGGTGTTGTCCTCACACCTGAGACAACGACGGGTATCGCTTCCCCGCAACGTGCCAACCCCAAGCAGACTAATGACGCCAGCACCATCGCGAAGGACTTGCTGGGCGTTAGCCTCGTACATGAGATAACGGTGCAGTCCGTCCCCGACGCGACTTCACCACCGTCCATCGACCAAAAGGTACCATCCGTTTTCCACCCTGTTCCCTTTAGATTCAGCTTCGATGCACCAAGCGACCCCGCTTTGGTGGGCGCTTTCGCGAGGGCATATCCTGACCTTCCAGGGTACCATATGTGGTCAACTTGGGACCGACTGACGGTCGTCTCAACCTCCGGACCCGTGGGTTCCGAGGAAGAAGACAACCCTGACTTCGGTTGGGATTTCTCCGGACTTTGTGATCCCAGTGCCATGCGAGACTTCATGTCCACATGTGACTACTGCCTCTCTGGCTGCTCCGACGATGACCACAGCCTTGACGATGAGGGTTATGGCCCAAGTCGTGAGTGTTTCCACATCGATCAGGGGGATCATGACGAAGACAACCACCTCGGCATGCCGGAAGATGACGACGCCCCTATGCCTGCGTCTCGCGTTGAGATCTCGCGGGAGCTAGCTATGGTCCAAGTCCCTGCGGGGGGTCAGGACACACAGCTTGAGCAACTCCGTGAGATGCAGGCCAAGCTCAACGAAGAAGCGGGGCAGCTTGTGCAGCTTCGACAGGACATCGAGCAGGAGTGGGCAGGCCAAGCACTCGCCGGGGGAGCGCGACGTCCAGCGCCGTATCGTCGACGATGCCAGGGCAAGGCTACCCCCGGCCTTCAGCGGGGCTGGCCAGAACCTGGCTGCAGCGGCGATGTTACTTCGGACAATGCCGGAGCCGTCCACCACTGAGGAGCGACGTATCCAGGGCGAGCTTAAAGGCCTCCTGGAAGACGCCGCTGTCTGATGTGTCGAGAGCTCTGCTTCCCGAAGGCGAGGGTGCCCCTCGGAGCATCGCGCAACGTCCTCCCTACGCATGCGGGAGGCCTCGGTCTGCACCGAGCGCACACGGGACGGGACGCCTGCAGCCCCGGATCGCCTCGGCGACGAGCAACACCGCCGCGACCGTCGAGCCCGCTTCGAGGAGAGGGTGCACCGAGGCTACCACCCCAGGAGCGGAGGACGCTACGACAGTGAGGAGGATCAGAGCCCCTCGCCCGAACCACCAGGTCCGTGAGTCTTCAGCCGGGCCATACGACGGGCGCCATTCCCGGCCCGGTCGGTTCCGAGCCCCGACTACCATCACCAAGTACTCAGGGGAGACAAGGCCGGAGTTGTGGCTTGCGGATTACCGGCTGGCGTGCCAGTTGGGAGGGACGGACGACGACAACCTCATCATCCGCAACCTCCCCCTTTTCCTCTCCGACGCTGCCCGAGCATGGCTGAAGCATCTGCCTCCTGCGCAGATCTCCGACTAGGACGACCTGGTCAAGGTTTTCGCTGGAAACTTTCAAGGTACGTACGTGTGCCCTAGGAACTCATGGGATCTCTGAAGCTGCCGCCAGCAGCCAGGGGAATCCTTGCGAGAGTACATGCAGCACCTCGGGCCCTCGTGGGAAACGCTTTCCGACAAGGGTTCTACTGGCCGACCGCTGTGGCCGACGCCACTAGGATTGTACGCTCCTGCCAAGGGTGTCAATTCTACGTGAGACAGACGCACCTGCCCGCTCAAGCCCTGTAGACAATACCTATCACTTGGCCGTTTGCCGTATGGGGTCTGGACCTCGTCGGTCCCTTGCAGAAGGCACCCGGGGGCTTCACGCACCTGCTGGTCGCCATCGACAAATTCTCCAAGTGGATCGAGGTCCGACCCTTAACCAGCATCGGGTCCGAGCAGGCGGTGGCATTCTTCACAAATATCATCCATCGCTTTGGGATCCCAAACTCCATCATCACCGACAATGGAACGCAGTTCACTGGGAAAAAGTTCCTGGACTTCTACGAAGACCACCACATCCGTGTGGACTGGGCCGCCGTAGCTCACCCAATGACAAATGGGCAGGTGGAGCGCGCCAATGGTATGATTTTGCAGGGACTAAAACCGAGGATCTACAACGACCTCAACAAGTTTGGCAAGCGGTGGATAAGAGAACTACCCTCGGTGGTTTGGAGTCTAAGGACGACGCCGAGCCGGGCCACGGGCTTCTCGCCGTTTTTCCTAGTCTCTGGGGCCACGACCATCTTACCCACAGACTTGGAATACGATTCCCCGAGGACAAAGGCTTACGACGACCAAAGCAACCAGACCAGCCGAGAGGATTCATTGGACCAACTGGAAGAGGCTCGGGACGTGGCCTTACTACACTCGGCGCGGTATCAGCAGTCTCTGCGACGCTACCACGCCCGAAGGGTTCGGTCCCGAGGCTTTCAAGTGGGAGACTTGGTACTTCAGCTGCGACAAGACGCCCGAGGGCGCCACAAGCTTACTCCTCCCTGGGAAGGGCCGTTCATCATCGCTAGGATTTTGAAGCCTGGGACATACAAGCTGGCCAACGACCAGGGCGAGGTCTATAGCAACGCTTGGAACATCGAACAACTACGTCGCTTTTACCCTTAAAATGTTTCAAGTCGTTCATGTATCTCGTTTTCTTTACATGCATAAATAAAGTCTAACCATCAAGGAAGGATCAGCCTTGCCTCGGCAAAGCCCGACCCTCCCTCGGGGGCTAGAAGGGGGGAACCCCTTCTGCGTCAAAATTTTCTTCGGAAAAGTTTTCTACCGAAACGACTCTCGTGCTTTTCTACTGCGTCGATAACGGAATCCTAAAGACGAGCGAGAGAGACCTTGAGCGGCAAGACCGGCCGAGCCGAGGGACTCCTATGCCTCCGGGATACAGATACCTCACTCATCACCTTCCGCGAAAAGTAACTCACGCTCGGATAAGCGATTCTGCTACCGAACAAGTCCTAACGCTCGAAAATTTTTCTACCAAAATGAATTTCGCGCTTTTCGACTATATCGATAACGGAATCCTAAAAACGATGAGAGGAACCTTAAACGGCAAGGCCGACCGAGCCGAGGGACTCCTACGCCTCCGGGATACGGATACCTCACTCATCACCTTCCGCGAAAAGTAACTCACGCTCGGATAAGCGATTCTGCTACCGAACAAGTCCTAACGCACGAAACAAGAGGAAAGAAAACGCAGCTTTATAATCCGACAATTAAAATGTTTAGGCCTCAGCGGCCGCAAAAAACATACGCATACTTAAAACAAACTGTTCCTGCAGGCTCAGACATCGGCAGGGGGAGGAGCAGCACCCTCGGCGTCGTTTCCACCCTCGGCAGAATCTGGCCCGGCCTCGGACGGCGACACGGGCGGAAGGATCTCCACCTCAAGGGAGGAGGCCAGCACCGCGCTTGGGCCCTCGATAGTCGCATCAAGCCTCTGGACCTTGGCTAAGGCAGCCTCCTCTTCGTTGGGTAAGCAGTACCCCTCGCTGACCCGCTCCAGATCCACGTCGTAGTGGGAAGCGAGCACAGCGAAGGCCCGCCTAACACCATGGTGCAGCGCCCCGCGGAGTCTGCTGCGCACATGGCCGCCCAAGGCCCGCAGATGACTCTGGGGGGAGCTACCCGAGGGGACGCCGTCGAGGCCAAAACAGCCGCCTAGGCAAGCGCCTTGCATTTCTTGATGGATTCGTTAAGAGTCGTCTCGAACCCTACAGACAGCCGAACAAAATTCTTCAGACACAAGGAGAAGAATGGAGACAAAAACAAAGTCACAAAGCGGGCAAAACATACCTTCGGCCCGGGCACGCTGCTGTGAGGCCATGGCTCGGGCAGACCGGGCAGACCTGACGACCACAGCCAGGCCCTCCGCAAGGGTTCTGGCCCGAGCGGTCGCCTCGGGTCTAGAAAGGGGGAAGCTCTCTCTGTGTCAAATTTTTCCTCGGAAAAGTTTTCCGCCAAAACGACTTTCGTGCCTTTCGACTGCGTCGATAACGGAATCCTAATGACGAGCGAGAGAGACCTTGAACGGCAAGGTCGACCGAGCCGAGGGACTCCTACGCCTCCGGAATATGGATACCTCACTCGTCACCTTCCGCGAAAGGTAGCTCACGCTCAGATAAGTGATTCTGCTACGACAAATAAGTCCTAATGCTCGAAACAAGAGAAAAGAAGCACGACTTTATACCCAAATGTTCAGGCCTCAGCAGCCACAAAGAACAAACACACGTACTTGGGGTAACAATGGTACCTAGACTTAGACGTCGGCAGCGCCCTCGGCGGTTTTCCTGACCTACGGGAGATGTCTTAGTACTTAAAGCTATTACATCTCGCTCTCAAGCAAGTACCATTACAAACGGGACTCCGGCTCCATTCCCGCAGGAATGAACAACCTCCACACCAAAAGGCATGCGAGATAACAAACTCCAGGTGGCTCGCCGGCGACCACTGCACCAGCAGCGCGACAACGACCTCCGCCTCACGCGGCTAGACAGCAGCAGTGATTGCCTCAGGGCAAACGCTACTGTGAAAAGGCCCTCGCTCACGTCCCCTCATGAGGGACGAAAACCAGCCATTAAAGCCAAAGAGCCGGAGGTCCGGAGCGCAGGTGCCACTGACGGTCTCGTCGGCGGAGGCAACCGCTTCGGAAGAGGAAGCCTCACCTATGGCGACCACCACCTCAGCACCGACGACAGCGGCCACCTGCCCACCAACATCGCACCGGCGAACGGCGGCCGCCCTAATGCGCACCGGTAGGTCCTCACTCCCGTCCTCGTCGAGGCTGTCCTAGAACACGAGCACCGCCCTCGCAGCGTACGACGTGTTGTGCGACCCCCCGGTGCAGCCGATGGCGCAAGGAGGACCTAGACATGGCCGGCCCGCGCACGACGCGACCGACACCCGTGCGGCGGACGGGCAGCCGCGCTCCGCCCTAGCGGTAGGAGGCGGCACCGGAAGCAGCACCAGAGCCGCTCAGGCCGGGGAGCCAGACACGCGGCAGCTGACAGCGCCACGAACGGCGAACGCCCTTCTCCCTCGATCACTGAGGGGAAGGAGCGGGCTGCTGCCACGTGGAGGTGGGACCCAACTCGGTGCACCCTCCTCCCCAGCACGGATGATGAACATCCTTGAAGTTGAGGGTAGGGGGGAGGCCACGGCCCGGCTCGCTCTTCCCCACCACGAGGCCTGCGGTCATCATCCTGGGTGACCGCCGGCGGGGGACTGCAGCCGAGCTGCATGATGAAAATCCTTGAAGCCGAGCAGCGACTGGAGAGCGCCAACCCCCATGGGGTCGCGCTCCTCCAACAACACCAAGAAGAAGGCAACACAGGTGCACCCCATCTGGGGGCTCAGAAGGTGGAAAGATGCGATGAATGCGAGGAGTGTGAAGGAATGGCTACCGCTTGGGGGGTCGATCCCTTTTTAAAGGCAGATCTCCTCACTCGCACCCCCAAGCGTCACGGGCAAAGTCTCCACCGACGTGCTCCAGGGTTCCCACCCTACGACATGGGGGCTGGGTCCCACAAGTCATGCGAGCTGACCCGAAACGCGAAGAAGGCAAACCGCCGCACGCGAAGCACGTAACCGCCCCGCGGTTATAAGCATTCCCTCATCCTCACCGAAACCAGCGGTCGAAAGGGCGGACCGCCACGCAAGAAGCATGCAACCGCACTACGGTTGTGCACCCTTTCAGCTTCGTCGCATCCGGCGGTCCAGCATGGAGGCCCGATCCCACATGTCATGTAACCGGCGCGCCGGTTGCTACGTGCAAGGAAACCGCACCGCCACTTGCGCCAATGCCGCGTCTTCTCGAATGCGGAACCAGTGCAGCGATTTGAGGCAGCCCCGCGCGTGACCCAACAGTGCCAATTAAGTGAAACGATCACGGGTCAGTCAGTCGCGGAGATAGGCACGACGGTCGATATGATGAGAGGCGGGCCGACAGTAATTGCAGCAACAGATGTGCGGAAGCAGCGGTCCAATCACCTACAGCTCGCATCCTCTCCTGAAACGACCGGGGAGCCTTCTCCCACAGAGTAAAGATGACGCACTCGTGTTCCGTCCCTCGAACGACTCGTGCACGCGCAATAGATGCCCCGCGAATCGCCCGTCCTGACGCATTAACTCCTTGGCAGGGCAAGCGACACCTCCGGCAGGAGAAGCGGGCACCGTTTCACCTCTGTCATGATGACCGCGTTAAAAAAGGTGCGCCACATTATTTAAATTCATATCCTTTTCCTTTTCCTCTCTCTCTCTCTTGCCACAGGGACCGGGAAAGGGGATATTCCGAAAAGGATCCTTCTCAGCGAAGGAAACGAGCCCCGAGCCCTCCTACTGATCAGGGGTTCGAAGGTTTCGCCCTCCGGGGTTCGGCAACCGCCCCAGAGCACTCGGGCTCCAAGCCCTTTACTGATCAGGGGTTCGAAGGCTGGCCCCTCGGAAGGGTTTGACAGCCGCCCCAGAGCACGCAGAGTCAGGGATGACCCTGGGTACGTCCGTTACATGGCCGAGGCTCGGGCTACGCTCCCGAGGTACCCTAGGACATTTCCGAGACCAGCGGGAACAATTTGTAATGGAATCCCACCGGAGGGAGGCACCGAGCCCTCGGACCCTATCGAATGGGTCCGGGTCCAGCAAATCACCCGCAGGTACTTTTGGAGCGCGCCTACGGGCCACTAGCCTACCCTTATCGAACGGGGCTCGGACGTCTATGGCAGAACCACCCGAATTATTCCAGCTTAAGTGCCTAAGTAACGCCTCAGGGGCCGTAACACACTTAAATTGGAATAACCTATCAGTCCCTCAGATCTAGTCTGATAGAGCCACTTAACCAGGATCAAATTCCACAATCTCACTCGAAGGTGAGTCACAGAAGAAATACAATAAAATAGGAAACCTCAAATTAAGTGTTGAATTATTACATAGATCAGAGTTTTTTAGTAGCACATAAGAGTTCACGAAATAAAATGTAGCGGATAATCGATATCGTCGGTATTGAGGAAATGGGCAAGGCCTAGCCCACTACACCTCATGCTCCTCTCCTGCTGGAGCAACCTCCCACTTGACCGTCCAACCCGGTGGCAGGGTGGTAGGCCAAGTCACACCATCAACCATATCCTGAAGTGCACCTACAAAAATTATGCCACAAGCAAGGCTGAGTATACTAATACTCAGCTAGACTTACCCGGTGTGAGGAAACTACTCCTCTACCTCTAGACTATGCAGCTGTTTGGCTGAGGGGTTTGGTTTGCCAAAAGCACTAGCTGTTTCTAAAATCGATTCTTAGCTTTTCAGATTCTAATATCATTATTTTAGCTAGGTTTGCTCCTTCTAAGCATACATGGTAACAAGCATTTAGTTCAATCAACAAATTATCTCATGTAACCTCATTTCACTTCTTACTCGATGCAGTACAAGGGGTCAAGCAGTCTCATTAGCTGCGAGAAGCAGACGATTCGAATCGAGTTTTATCCTAGCAAGGTAAACCTAAACACACGGCATGTTAGGGTACTCCGACCCCACACATGTCAACCGTCCCCATCGATTCCCCGTTCGCGTCCAGGCATCATCGCCTTGGCATACAATGCTCCACTGACCCCGGCTGCCGCCGTGCAGTGACCGCACTTGTACCCACCATAGCTAGCATGGGAGACCCAGTCTCAGGTCGCATGAGGGATAAAGTCCGCGCCCGGCTTCACTCAGGTACTAGGTTTACCGGTTACCATTTTTCCCGACATGTGCTTAGTACGTTCAAACGCTTGACTTAGGTATCCACACATTAATCCTTAATTCCTTTTTCCTGTCTAATGGACAAGGCATCCTCCCTGGATCCAAGTCCATAGACTAACATAGCTTCCGTTATCAAGATGAATAAAATCAATTCCTGACCTCGCGCGAGTGCTAGAAAAATCACTCGACTTCTACCGAGATCCTGATTAGCAAGCAGCTACTCGACCTAGCATACTAGTATTCATCTCAAAGAGGAATCCTAAGTTCATGCAACTAGAGGTGTCGGGGACCATAATTAGGGGTACCCTCAAGGCTCCTAAATCTCAGCTGGTAACCCCCATCAGCACAAAGCTGCAAAGACCTGATGGGTGCGATTAAATCAAGGATCGGTCCATTCGAGGGACGCGATCACGCCTCGCCCGAGCCCAGCCTCGGGCAAGGGCAGCCGACCCTGAAGGATCTACGTCTCGCCCGAGGCCCCCCTCCATCAACGGACACGCTTTCGGCTCGCCCGAGGCCCAGTCTTCGCCAAGAAGCAACCTTGACCAAATCGCCACGCCAACCGACCAAATCGCAGGGGCATTTAATGCAAAGGTGGTCTGACACCTTTATCCTGACGCCCGCTCTCCAGTCGACAGAGCCGAAGTGACCGTAGTCACTTCGCCGCTCCACTGACCGGTCTGACAGGAGGACAGCGCCGCCTGCGCCGCTCCGACTGCTGTGCCACTCGACAGAGTGAGGCTGACAGCAGCCAAGTCCGGCCTCAGGCGCCATAGGAAACTCCGCTTTGCCCGACCCCAGGGCTCGGACTCGGGCTCAGCCCCGGAAGACGACGAACTCCGCTTCGCTCGACCCCAGGGCTCGGACTCGGGCTCAGCCCCGGAAGACGACGAACTCCGCTCCGCCCGACCCCAGGGCTCGGACTCGGGCTCAGCCCCGGAAGACGACGAACTCCGCTTCGCCCGACCCCAGGGCTCGGACTCGGGCTCAACCCCGGAAGACGACGAACTCCGCTCCGCCCGACCCCAGGGCTCGGACTCGGGCTCAGCCCCAGAAGACGACGAACTCCGCTCCGCCCGACCCTAGGGCTCGGACTCGGGCCCAGCCCCGAAGGACGATGAACTCCGCTTCGCCCGACCCCAGGGCTCGGACTCAGCCCTGGCATCATGAAAGGGAATTAGGCTTACACCTAGTCCCTAATTAATTTTGGTGGTTGAATTGCCCAACACAAATAATCGGACTGACTAGTTTGCCCAAGTGTATAGATTATACAGGTGTAAAAGGTTCACACTCAGCCAATAAAAAGACCAAGTTTTGGATTCAACAAAGGAGCAAAGGGGCAACCGAAGGCGCCCCTGGTCTGGCGCACCGGACTGTCCGGTGTGCCACCGGACATGTCCGGTGCACCAGGGGGACTCAGACTCAAACTTGCCACCTTCGGGAATTCCCAGAGGCGACTCGGCTATAAATCACCGGACTGTCCGGTGTACACCGGACAGTGTCCGGTGCGCCAAAGGAGGTCGGCCTCAGGAACTCGTCTGCTTCGGGAAACTCCAACGGCTAGTCCACTATAATTCACCGGACTGTCCGGTGTGCACCGGACTGTCCGGTGCGACTCCGGAGCAACGGCTATCTCCGCGCCAACGGCACTCTGCGGTGCAATAAATGCGCGCGCAGCGCGCGCAGATGTCAGGCGCGCCCATGCTGGCACACCGGACAGCAAACAGTAACTGTCCGGTGTGCACCGGACACCCAGGCGGGCCCACATGTCAGAAGCTCCAACGGTCAGAATCCAACGGCAGTGATGACGTGGCAGGGGGCACCGGACTGTCCGGTGTGCACCGGACTGTCCGGTGCGCCATCGAGCAGACAGCCTCCCAACGGCCACTTTTGGTGGTTGGGGCTATAAATACCCCAACCACCCCACCATTCATTGTATCCAAGTTCTCCACTTCCCAACTACTACAAGAGCTCTAGCATTCAATTCTAGACACACCAAAGAGATCAAATCCTCTCCAAACTCCACACAACACCACAGTGATTAGAGAGAGTGATTTGCTTGTGTTTTTTCGAGCTCTTGCGCTTGGATTGCTTTCTTCTTTCTTGATCCTTTCTTTGCAATCAAACTCACTTGTAATTGAGGCAAGAGACACCAATCTTGTGGTGGTCCTTGCGGGAACTTTGTGTTCCAAGTGATTGAGAAGAGAATGCTCACTCGATCCGTGGATCGTTTGAGAGAGGGAAGGGTTGAAAGAGACCCGGCCTTTGTGGCCTCCTCAACGGGGAGTAGGTTTGCAAGAACCGAACCTCGGTAAAACAAATCTCCGTGTCTCACTTGCTTATTCGCTTGGGATTTGTTTTGCGCCCTCTCTTGCGGACTCGTTTCTTACTACTAACGCTAACCCCGGCTTGTAGTTGTGTTTATATTTGTAAATTTCAGTTTCGCCCTATTCACCCCCCTCTAGGCGACTTTCAATTGGTATCAAAGCCCGGTGCTTCATTAGAGCCTAACCGCTCGAAGTGATGTCGGGAGATCACGCCAAGAAGGAGATGGAGACCGGCGAAAAGCCCACTACAAGCCACGGGAGCACTTCATCGGAAGAGTCCCGCACCAAGAGGAAGGAGAAGAAGAAGGACTCCTCCAAACGGAAGGAGAAAAGGTCTTCCTCTTCTCACCACAAAGAGAAGAAGGAAAAATCTTCTTCCCACAAGCCGCGTCGGAAAGGCGACAAGCACAAGAGGATGAGGAAGGTGGTCTACTACGAGACCGACACTTCATCAACATCGACCTCCGACTCCGATGCGCCCTCCGTCACTTCTAAGCGCCAAGAGCGCAAGAAGTATAGTAAGATTCCCCTACGCTACCCTCGCATTTCCAAACATACACCTTTACTTTCCGTCCCATTAGGCAAACCACCAACTTTTGATGGTGAAGATTACGCTAGGTGGAGCGATTTAATGCGATTTCATCTAACTTCGCTCCACAAAGGTATATGGGATGTTGTTGAGTTTGGTGCACAGGTACCGTCGGTAGGGGATGAGAACTATGATGAGGATGAGGTGGCCCAAATCGAGCACTTCAACTCTCAAGCAACAACAATACTCCTCGCCTCTCTAAGTAGAGAGGAGTATAACAAAGTACAAGGGTTGAAGAGCGCCAAGGAGATTTGGGATGTGCTCAAAACCGCGCACGAGGGAGACGAGCTCACCAAGATCACCAAGCGGGAAACGATCGAGGGGGAGCTCGGTCGGTTCCGGCTTCGCAAAGGGGAGGAGCCACAACACATGTACAACCGGCTCAAGACCTTGGTGAATCAAGTGTGCAACCTCGGGAGCGTAAAGTGGGATGACCACGAGATGGTTAAGGTTATTCTAAGATCTCTTATTTTCCTTAACCCTACTCAAGTTCAATTAATCCGTGGTAATCCTAGATATACTAAAATGACCCCCGAGGAAGTTATCGGGAATTTTGTGAGTTTTGAGTGCATGATCGAAGGCTCGAGGAAGATCAACGAGCTTGATGAAGCCACCACATCCGAAGCCCAACCCGTTGCATTCAAGGCAACGGAGGAGAAGAAGGAGGAGTCTACACCAAGTAGACAACCAATTGACGCCTCCAAGCTTGACAATGAGGAAATGGCGGTCGTCATCAAGAGCTTTCGCCAAATCCTCAAACAAAGGAGGGGGAAAGACTACAAGTCCCGCTCCAAGAAGGTTTGCTACAAATGTGGTAAGCTCGGTCATTTTATTGCTAAATGTCCCATATCTAGTGATAGTGACCGAGGCGACGACAAGAAGGGGAGAAGAAAGGAGAAGAAAAGGTACTACAAGAAGAAGGGCGGCGATGCCCATGTTTGTCGGGAATGGGATTCCGATGAAAGCTCAAGCGACTCCTCCGACGACGAGGACGCCGCCAACATCGCCGTCACCAAAGGACTTCTCTTCCCCAACGTCGGCCACAAGTGCCTCATGGCAAAGGACGGCAAAAAGAAAAAGGTTAAATCTAACTCCTCCACTAAATATGAATCTTCTAGTGATGATAATGCTAGTGATGAGGAGGATAGTTTGCGTTCCCTTTTTGCCAACCTTAACATAGCTCAAAAGGAAAAATTAAATGAATTAGTCAGTGCTATTCATGAAAAGGATGATCTTTTGGATTCCCAAGAGGATTGTCTAATTAAAGAAAACAAGAAACATGTTAAGGTTAAAAAGGCTTATGCTCTAGAAATAGAGAAATGTGAAAAATTATCTAGTGAGCTAAGCACTTGCCGTGAGATGATTGACAACCTTAGACATGAAAATGCTAGTTTAAATGCTAAGGTTGATTCTCATGTTTGTAATGTTTCAATTCCCAATCCTAGAGATAATAATGATGACTTGCTTGCTAGGATTGAAGAATTAAACATTTCTCTTGCTAACCTTAGAGTAGAAAATGATAATTTGATTGCTAAGGCTAAAGATTTTGATGTTTGCAATGTCACTATTTCCGATCTTAGAGATAAAAATGATATATTACATGCTAAGATCGTTGAACTTAATTCTTGCAAATCCTCTACATCTACCATTGAGCATGTTACTATTTGTACTAGATGTAGAGATATTGATGTTGATGCTATTCATGATCACATGATTTTAATTAAGCAACAAAATGATCATATAGCTAAACTAGATGCTAAAATTGCCGAGCACAACTTAGAAAATGAGAAATTTAAATTTGCTCGTAGCATGCTTTATAATGGGAGACGCCCTGGCATTAAGGATGGCATTGGCTTCCAAAGGGGAGACAATGTCAAACTTAATGCCCCTCCTAAAAATTTGTCTAACTTTGTTAAGGGCAAGGCTCCCATGCCTCAGGATAACGAGGGTTACATTTTGTACCCTGTCGGTTATCCTGAGAGCAAAATTAGGAGAACTCATTCTAGGAAGTCTCACTCTGGCCCTAGTCATGCTTTTATGTATAAGGGTGAGACATCTAGCTCTAGGCAACCAACCCGTGCCAAGTTGCCTAGAAAGAAAACTCCTAATGCATCAAATGATCATGCCATTTCATTTAAAACTTTTGATGCTTCTTATGTATTTACTAACAAATCCGGCAAAGTAGTTGCCAAGTTTGTTGGGGGCAAACACAAGGGTTCCAAGACTTGTGTTTGGGTACCCAAAGTTCTTGTTTCTAATGCCAAAGGACCCAAAACCGTTTGGGTACCTAAAGTCAAGAACTAAAATTGTTTTGTAGGTTTATGCATCCGGGGGCTCAAGTTGGATACTCGACAGCGGGTGCACAAACCACATGACCGGGGAGAAAAGGATATTCTCCTCATATGAGAAAAACCAAGATCCCCAACGAGCTATCACATTCGGGGATGGAAATCAAGGTTTGGTCAAAGGTCTTGGTAAAATTGCTATATCTCCTGACCATTCTATTTCCAACGTTTTTCTTGTAGATTCTTTAGATTACAATTTGCTTTCTGTATCTCAATTATGTCAAATGGGCTACAACTGTCTTTTCACTGATATAGGTGTCACTGTCTTTAGAAGAAGTGATGATTCAATAGCATTTAAGGGAGTGTTAGAGGGTCAGCTATACCTGGTAGATTTTGATAGAGCTGAACTCGATACTTGCTTAATTGCTAAGACTAACATGGGTTGGCTCTGGCACCGCCGACTAGCCCATGTTGGGATGAAGAATCTTCATAAGCTTCTAAAGGGAGAGCACATTTTAGGATTAACAAATGTTCATTTTGAGAAAGACAGGATTTGTAGCGCATGCCAGGCAGGGAAGCAAGTTGGAGTCCATCATCCACACAAGAACATCATGACGACCGACAGGCCGCTTGAGCTACTCCACATGGATCTATTCGGGCCAATTGCTTACATAAGCATCGGCGGGAGTAAGTATTGTCTTGTAATAGTGGATGATTATTCTCGCTTCACTTGGGTATTCTTTTTACAGGAAAAATCTCAAACCCAAGAGACCTTAAAAGGATTCTTGAGACGGGCTCAAAATGAGTTTGGCTTAAGGATCAAGAAAATAAGAAGCGACAACGGGACGGAGTTCAAGAACTCTCAAATCGAAGGCTTCCTTGAGGAGGAGGGCATCAAGCATGAGTTCTCCTCTCCCTACACGCCACAACAAAATGGTGTAGTGGAGAGGAAGAATCGAACTCTATTGGACATGGCAAGAACCATGCTTGATGAGTACAAGACACCGGACCGGTTTTGGGCCGAAGCGGTCAACACCGCCTGCTACGCCATCAACTGGTTATATCTTCACCGAATCCTCAAGAAGACATCATATGAACTCCTAACCGGTAAAAAGCCCAACATTTCATACTTTAGAGTTTTTGGTAGCAAATGCTTTATTCTTGTTAAAAGAGGTAGAAAATCTAAATTTGCTCCTAAAACTGTAGAAGGCTTTTTGCTTGGTTATGACTCAAACACAAGGGCATATAGGGTCTTTAACAAGTCCACTGGACTAGTTGAAGTCTCATGTGACGTTGTGTTTGATGAAACTAACGGCTCTCAAGTAGAGCAAGTTGATCTTGATGAAATAGGTAATGAAGAGGCTCCATGCATAGCGTTAAGGAACATGTCCATTGGGGATGTATGTCCTAAGGAATCCGAAGAGCCTCCAAGTGCACAAGATCAACCATCCTCCTCCATGCAAGCATCTCCACCAACTCAAAATGAGGATGAGGCTCAAGTTGATGAAGGGCAAAATCAAGAAGATGAGCCACCTCAAGATAATGGCAATAATCAAGGGGGAGATGCAAATGATCAAGAAAAGGAGGATGAGGAAGAACCAAGACCGCCACACCCAAGAGTCCACCAAGCAATACAACGAGATCACCCCGTCGACACCATCCTCGGCGACATTCAGAAGGGGGTAACTACTCGATCTCGGGTTGCTCATTTTTGTGAACATTACTCTTTTGTTTCCTCTATTGAGCCACACAGGGTAGAGGAAGCTCTCCAAGATTCGGATTGGGTGGTGGCGATGCAAGAGGAGCTCAACAATTTCACAAGGAACGAGGTATGGCATTTAGTTCCACGTCCTAACCAAAATGTTGTAGGAACCAAATGGGTCTTCCGCAACAAGCAAGATGAGCATGGTGTGGTGACAAGGAACAAAGCTCGACTCGTGGCCAAAGGGTATTCACAAGTCGAAGGTTTGGATTTCGGTGAAACCTATGCACCCGTAGCTAGGCTTGAGTCAATTCGAATATTATTAGCCTATGCTACTTACCATGGCTTTAAGCTTTATCAAATGGACGTGAAAAGTGCCTTCCTCAACGGACCAATCAAGGAAGAAGTCTATGTTGAGCAACCTCCCGGCTTTGAAGATAGTGAGTACCCTAACCATGTCTATAGGCTTTCTAAGGCGCTTTACGGGCTCAAGCAAGCCCCAAGAGCATGGTATGAATGCCTTAGAGATTTTCTTATTGCAAATGGCTTCAAAGTCGGCAAGGCCGATCCTAGTTTATTCACTAAAACTCTTGACAATGATTTGTTTGTATGCCAAATCTATGTTGATGATATCATATTTGGGTCTACTAATGAATCTACTTGTGAAGAATTTAGTAGGATCATGACACAAAAATTCGAGATGTCTATGATGGGGGAGTTGAAGTATTTTCTAGGATTCCAAGTCAAGCAACTCCAAGAGGGCACCTTCATTAGCCAAACGAAGTACACTCAAGACATTCTAACCAAGTTTGGAATGAAGGATGCCAAGCCCATCAAGACACCCATGGGAACCAATGGGCATCTCGACCTCGACACGGGAGGTAAGTCCGTGGATCAAAAGGTATACCGGTCGATGATTGGTTCGTTGCTTTATTTATGTGCATCTCGACCGGACATTATGCTTTCCGTTTGCATGTGTGCAAGATTCCAATCCGACCCTAAGGAATCACACCTTACGGCCGTAAAACGAATCTTGAGATATTTGGCTTATACTCCTAAGTTTGGGCTTTGGTACCCTCGGGGATCCACTTTTGATTTGATTGGTTATTCGGATGCCGATTGGGCGGGGTGTAAGATTAATAGAAAGAGCACATCGGGGACTTGCCAGTTCCTGGGAAGATCCTTGGTGTCTTGGGCTTCAAAGAAGCAAAATTCGGTCGCTCTTTCCACCGCCGAAGCCGAGTACATTGCCGCAGGACATTGTTGCGCGCAATTGCTTTGGATGAAGCAAACCCTGCGGGACTACGGTTACAAATTAACCAAAGTCCCTTTGCTATGTGATAATGAGAGTGCAATCAAAATGGCCGACAATCCCGTCGAGCATAGCCGCACTAAGCACATAGCCATTCAGTATCATTTTCTTAGGGATCACCAACAAAAGGGAGATATCGAGATTTCTTACATTAACACTAAAGATCAATTAGCCGATATCTTTACCAAGCCTCTTGATGAACAATCTTTTACCAGACTTAGGCATGAGCTCAATATTCTTGATTCTAGAAATTTCTTTTGCTAGCTTGCACACATAGCTCATTTGAATACCTTTGATCATATCCCTTTTATATGCTATGACTAATGTGTTTTCAAGTCTATTTCAAACCAAGTCACAGGTATATTGAAAGGGAATTGGAGTCTTCGGCGAAGACAAAGGCTTCCACTCCGTAACTCATCCTTCGCCATCGCTCCAAGAAAAGGACCTTGTCTTTGGGGGAGAGAGTAAAAGCCCAAAGCAAAAGGACCGGACTTCGTTTTTGGTATAATCTTAACTCATTTACTTATGACCAAAGGGGAAGATAGTACTTCGATGGGCTCTAATGATTCCGTTTTTGGCGATTCATGCCAAAGGGGGAGAAAGTATGAGCCCAAAGCAAAAGGACCGCACCACCACCAAATTCAAAAACTTAGTGTTTTCCAAAAGTATTTATCAATTGATATCCTATTGTGTTCAAAAGGGGGATTTCAAAAATCTTACATCAAAACCCTCTTGAACACTAAGAGGAGGATTTAATTTAGGGGGAGTTTTGTTTAGTCAAAGGAAAAGCATTTGAAACAGGGGAGAAAATTTCAAATCTTGAAAATGCCTTGCAAAATCTTATTCATTTACCTTTGACTATTTGCAAAAGATCTTTGAAATGGATTTACAAAAAGAATTTGCAAAAACAACACATGTGGTGCAAACGTGGTCCAAAATGTTATATAAGAAAGAAACAATCCATGCATATCTTGTAAGTATTTTGTTGGGAACTTGTTCTCAAGTGCTATGAGTTAAGAACAAGGCAACACAGAGAATGTTAAACGATAAAGTCCTTCGTCCTTTGAAACATTATTTCCCTTAGGATATAACGATCTTCGGACGAGGGTCATGAAAGACGAACCTTCATCGTCACAATATACATTAATGAAAGACGAAGCATATGAAACATAAAAGATAGCATGAATAATCATATAACATCATCCATTTAACTTTATTATATCATCATAGAAAAATAGAGACAATACCGAATTATAAATATACCTTCGGCTTGGAAGGAGATGAAAATACAAGTGTGACGCAAAAGCAAATGCCAAGTCAGCCTGAACAGCACGGGAGTACTGTTCATCTATTTATAGACGTGGGACGCAGCCCATGTAAAATTACATTCATGTCCACTACATTTGCTAATGACTTATTAGGATCTGTCAAAGCCTAAGTAGTCTTTTCATCTTTAAGTCGGTTCCCCTTTCTGCCACTATGCCGAAGCTCCCTTGCGCATAGCTTCGGCTATGCACCATCCCTCGTACGGCTTGGTGATCAGCTCGTCCTTCATCTCAATCCTCCTTCGTCTAGCTTAAGCTTCGTCCTGATCGTACTTCATGTTCATAATCTGGGTCCGAAGATACCTGTTCATACATTTCACTTGGAAGATATTGTCAAATCATGTTTTTGAGGACCTTCGGAGGACGAAGGCCCCCAACATATTTATATTGGCTCAATTTCAAGCAACCTTTACACTTACATTATGCAAACTAGTTCAATTATGCACTTCTATATTTGCTTTGGTTTGTGTTGGCATCAATCACCAAAAAGGGGGAGATTGAAAGGGAATTAGGCTTACACCTAGTCCCTAATTAATTTTGGTGGTTGAATTGCCCAACACAAATAATCGGACTGACTAGTTTGCCCAAGTGTATAGATTATACAGGTGTAAAAGGTTCACACTCAGCCAATAAAAAGACCAAGTTTTGGATTCAACAAAGGAGCAAAGGGGCAACCGAAGGCGCCCCTGGTCTGGCGCACCGGACTGTCCGGTGTGCCACCGGACATGTCCGGTGCACCAGGGGGACTCAGACTCAAACTTGCCACCTTCGGGAATTCCCAGAGGCGACTCGGCTATAATTCACCGGACTGTCCGGTGTACACCGGACTGTCCGGTGTACACCGGACAGTGTCCGGTGCGCCAAAGGAGGTCGGCCTCAGGAACTCGTCTGCTTCGGGAAACTCCAACGGCTAGTCCACTATAATTCACCGGACTGTCCGGTGTGCACCGGACTGTCCGGTGCGACTCCGGAGCAACGGCTATCTCCGCGCCAACGGCTCTCTGCGGTGCAATAAATGCGCGCGCAGATGTCAGGCGCGCCCATGCTGGCACACCGGACAGCAAATAGTAACTGTCCGGTGTGCACCGGACACCCAGGCGGGCCCACATGTCAGAAGCTCCAACGGTCAGAATCCAACGGCAGTGATGACGTGGTAGGGGGCACCGGACTGTCCGGTGTGCACCGGACTGTCCGGTGCGCCATCGAGCAGACAGCCTCCCAACGGCCACTTTTGGTGGTTGGGGCTATAAATACCCCAACCACCCCACCATTCATTGTATCCAAGTTCTCCACTTCCCAACTACTACAAGAGCTCTAGCATTCAATTCTAGACACACCAAAGAGATCAAATCCTCTCCAAACTCCACACAACACCACAGTGATTAGAGAGAGTGATTTGCTTGTGTTTTTTCGAGCTCTTGCGCTTGGATTGCTTTCTTCTTTCTTGATCCTTTCTTTGCAATCAAACTCACTTGTAATTGAGGCAAGAGACACCAATCTTGTGGTGGTCCTTGCGGGAACTTTGTGTTCCAAGTGATTGAGAAGAGAAAGCTCACTCGATCCGTGGATCGTTTGAGAGAGGGAAGGGTTGAAAGAGACCCGGCCTTTGTGGCCTCCTCAACGGGGAGTAGGTTTGCAAGAACCGAACCTCGGTAAAACAAATCTCCGTGTCTCACTTGCTTATTCGCTTGGGATTTGTTTTGCGCCCTCTCTTGCGGACTCGTTTCTTATTACTAACGCTAACCCCGGCTTGTAGTTGTGTTTATATTTGTAAATTTCAGTTTCGCCCTATTCACCCCCCCTCTAGGCGACTTTCACATCAGCCGACGGTCTACGCCTCGTCCGACCCGGGGGCTCAGACTCGACCTCGACCTTGGAAGACAGACTCGACCTCGACCTCGGAGGAGCCTCCACCTCGCCCAAACTAGGGCGCGGACTGACCACGTCAACAGGAGGCGCCATCATTACCCTGCCCCAAGCTGACTCAGGCTACGGGGAACAAGACCGGCGTCCCATCTGGCTCGCTCCGCCAGACAAGTAATGATGGCGCCCCGCACGCTCTATGACGACGGCGGCTCTCAGCCCCCTTACGGAAGCAAGAGGACGTCAACAAGGACTCGACAGCCCCGACAGCTGTCCTTCCGCCGGGCTCCAGCGCTCCTCCGACGGCCACGACACCACACGAACCGGGTGCCAAAACCTCTCCGGCTGCCACGATGGCATGTACTTAGGGCACTAGCTCTCCTCCGCTAGACACGTTAGCACACTGCTACACCCCCCATTGTACACCTGGATCCTTTCCTTGCGCCTATAAAAGGAAGGACCAGGGCCCTCTTACGAGGGTTGGCCACGCGGGGAAGGACGGGACGACGCTCGCGTGAGGCTGCTCGCTCCCTCCCGCGTGGACGCTTGTAACCCCCTACTGCAAGCGCACCCGACCTAGGCGTGGGACAAACATGAAGGCCGCGGGATTCCACCTCTCACGCCTGTCTCCCTTCGGCTGCCTCCCCCCTTCGCGCTCCGTCTCGCGCCGACCCATCTGGGCTGGGGCACGCGGCGATAATTTACTCGTCGGTCTAGGGACCCCCCGGGTTTGAAACGCCGACAGTTGGCGCGCCAGGTAGGGGCCTGCTGCGTGTTGACGAACAGCTTCCCTTCAAGCTCCAGATGGGCAGTCTCCAGCAACCTTTCCAGCCCGGGACGGTGCTCTGTTTCGGGAGTCTTGAGTTCATGTCCCTCGACGGCAGCTACGACATGATACTCCTTCCCCCGCCGCGCGACAGCGACGATGGCGGCCGACAGCCTGCCCGCCGGCGGGGGAATCGACGACGTCTTCCCCGCGTGGTGGAAGAACAACATTCGAGCTCACCCCGTCCCCTCCCCCGCCGACGGAGGAGGAGGCGGGGCAACCAAGGCCAAGCAGGAGGCGACACCTCGTCGGCTGTCGAGCGAGTCGACGGCGCCGACACCCCAACGGGGGGCACGTCGGGCATCAACCTCGCGTCTGAGACGAAGACGAGCGTCGTCTCCCCGCAATACGCCAACCCCAAGCAAACGGACGACGCCAGCACGCTCGCGAAGGACTTGCTGGGCGTCACCCTCATACCTGAGACGACGGTGCAGTCAGTCCCTGACATGACTTCATCACCGCCCGTCGACCAAGAGGTACCAACCGATTCCCATCTCACGCCTTTTGGATTCAGCCTCGACCAGCCAAGCGACTTCGCTTTGGTGGACGCTCTCGTGGAGGCGAGTCCAAACCCTCTGGGGTATCGTATGCGGTTGCCCTGGGACCGGCTAACGGACGTCTCGACCTACGGGCCCTCGGGGTCCGAGGAAGATGACGCGCCCGACTTCTGTTGGGATTTCTCCGGACTTGGTAACCCCAGTGCCATGCGGGACTTCATGACCGCATGCGACTACTGCCTTTCCGACTGTTCTGACGGTAGCCGCAGCCTCGGCGACGAGGACTGTGGCCCAAGTCGTGAATGTTTCCACGTCGATCTAGGGGGTCCCAACGAAGGCAACCATCTTGGTATACCGGAGAACGATGATCTCCCTAGGCCTGTGCCTCGCGTTGACATCCTACGGGAGCTAGATGTGGTCCCCGTCCCGGCGAGGGGTCATGACCCACAGCTCGAGCAAATCCACGAGATGCAGGCCAGGCTCGATGAGGGGGCAGGAACACTTGAGCCGATCCGCCGGGACATCGGGCAGGAATGGGCGGGCCAGCCTCCGGCCGGAGAAGTACGTCACCTACCCCAGGGTATCCAGCACCGCATCGCCGACGATGTCAGGATAAGGCCGCCACCGACTTCCAGTGGAGTCGGCCAGAACCTGGCTGCAGCGGCAATGTTTCTCCGCGCGATGCCGGAGCCATCAACCACCGAGGGGCGGCGTATCTAGGGAGAGCTCAAGAATCTCTTGGAGGACGCCGCGGTCCGACGGGCCGAAAGCTCCGCCTCCCAAAGGCAGGGGTACCCCTCGGAACATCGCGCCGCGACTTCCCGATTCATGCGGGAAGCCTCGGTCCACACCGGGCGCACGCGCAACACAGCGCCTGCGGCCCCAGGTCGCCTCGGCAACGAGCACCACCACCGCAACCGTCGGGCCCACCTCGACGAGAGGGTGCGCCGAGGCTACCACCCCAGGCGTGGGGGATGCTCCGACAGTGGGGAGGATCGGAGTCCCTCGCTCGAACCACCCGGTCCGCAGGCTTTCAGCCGTGCCATACGACGGGCGTCGTTCCTGACCCGGTTCCGAACCCCGACTACTATCGCAAAGTACTCGGGGGAGACGAGACCGGAACTATGGCTCGCGGACTACCGGCTGGCCTGCCAACTGGGTGGAACGGACGATGACAACCTCATCATCCGCAACCTCCCCCTGTTCCTCTCCGACACCGCTCGTGCCTGGTTGGAGCACCTGCCTCCGGGGCAGATCTCCAACTGGGACGACCTGGTCCAAGCCTTCGCAAGCAATTTCCAGGGCACGTACGTGCGCCCTGGGAACTCCTGGGATCTCCGAAGCTGCCGACAGCAGCCGGGAGAGTCTCTTCGGGATTACATCCGACGATTCTCGAAGCAGCGCACCGAGCTGCCCAACATCACCGATTCAGATGTCATCGGCGCGTTCCTCGCCGGCACCACCTGTCGCGACTTGGT
Organism: Zea mays; assembly: GCF_902167145.1. Classification (NCBI taxonomy): domain Eukaryota; kingdom Viridiplantae; phylum Streptophyta; class Magnoliopsida; order Poales; family Poaceae; genus Zea; species Zea mays. The sequence continues at coordinate 35,915,990 of NC_050100.1, read as the reverse complement.
GAGCAAGCTGGGTCGCAAGACCCCCACCAAGGCGAGCGAGCTGATGGACATCGCCACCAAGTTCGCCTCTGGCCAGGAGGTGGTTGAGGCCATCTTCCAGAAGGACAAGCAGCCCCAGGGCCGCCCACCGGAAGATGCCCCCGAGGCGTCAACTCAGCGCGGCGCCAAGAAGAAAGGCAAGAAGAAGTCGCAAGCGAAGCGCGACGCTGCCGACGCGGACCTTGTTGCCGTCGCCGAGTACAAGAACCCTCGGAAACCCCCCGGAGGTGCCAACCTTTTCGACAAGATGCTCAAGGAGACGTGCCCCTATCATCAGGGGCCCGTCAAGCACACCCTTAAGGAGTGCGCCATGCTTCGGCGCCACTTTCACAAGGCCGGGCCACCCGCGGAGGGTGGCAGGGCTTGCGACGACGATAAGAAGGAAGATCGCCGGGCAGGAGAATTCCCCGAGGTCCGCGACTGCTTCATGATCTATGGTGGGCAAGCGGCGAACGCCTCGGCTCGGCACCGCAAGCAAGAGCGTCGGGAGGTCTATTCGATAAAGGTGGCGGCGCCAGTCTACCTAGACTGGTCCGACAAGCCCATCACCTTCGACCAAGCCGACCACCCCGATCGCGTGCCGAGCCCGGGAAAATACCCGCTCGTTGTCGACCCTGTCATCAGCGACGTCAGGCTCACCAAGGTCCTCATGGACGGAGGCAGCAGCCTCAACATCAACTACGCCGAGACCCTCGGGCTCCTGCACGTTGATCTGTCCTCGGTCCGGGCAGGCGCTGCGCCTTTCCACGGGATCATCCCCGGGAAGCGCGTCCAGCCCCTCGGACAACTCGATCTTCCCGTCTGCTTTGGGACGCCCTCCAACTTCTGAAGGGAGACCCTCACGTTCGAGGTGGTCGGGTTCCGAGGAACCTACCACGCAGTACTGGGGAGGCCATGCTACGCGAAGTTCATGGTCGTCCCCAACTACACCTACCTCAAGCTCAAGATGTCGGGCCCCAACGGGGTCATCACCGTCGGCCCCACGTACCGACACGCGTTCGAATGCGACGTGGAGTGCGTGGAGTACGCCGAGGCCCTCGCCGAATCCGAGGCCCTCATCGCCGACCTGGAGAGCCTCTCTAAGGAGGTGCCAGACGTGAAGCGCCACGCCGGCAACTTTGAGCCAGCGAAGACGGTTAAATCCGTCTCCCTCGACCCCAGCAGCGACGTCTCCAAGCAGATCCGGATCGGCCCCGAGCTCGATCCCAAATAGGAAGCAGTGCTCATCGACTTTCTCCGTGCGAACGCCGACGTTTTTGCGTGGAGTCCCTCGGACATGCCCGGCATACCGAGGGATGTCGCCGAGCACTCGCTGGATATCCGAGCTGGGGCCCGACCCGTGAAGCAGCCTCTGCGCCGATTCGACGAAGAAAAGCGCAGAGCCATAGGCGAGGAGATCCACAAGCTAATGGCGGCAGGGTTCATCAAAGAGGTATTCCATCCCGAATGGCTTGCCAACCCTGTGCTTGTGAGAAAGAAAGGAGGGAAATGGCGGATGTGTGTAGACTACACTGGTCTAAACAAAGCATTTTCGAAGGTTCCCTACCCTCTGCCTCGCATCGACGATCGCTTTGGGGTCCCGAACTCCATCATCACCGACAACGGCACCCAGTTCACCGGCAGAAAGTTCCTGGACTTCTGCGAGGATCACCACATCTGGGTGGACTGGGCCGCCGTGGCTCACCCCATGACGAATGGGCAGGTAGAGCGTGCCAACAGCATGATTCTACAAGGACTCAAGCCTCGGATCTACAACGACCTCAACAAGTTCGGCAAGCGATGGATGAAGGAACTCCCCTCGGTGGTCTGGAGTCTGAGGACAACGCCGAGCCGAGCCACGGGCTTCACACCGTTCTTTCTAGTCTATGGGGTCGAGGCCATCTTGCCCACAGACTTAGAATACGGTTCCCCGAGGACGAGGGCCTACGCCGACCAAAGCAATCAAGCTAATCGAGAAGACTCACTGGACCAGCTGGAAGAGGCTCGGGACATGGCCTTACTACACTCGGCGCGGTACCAGCAGTCCCAGCGACGCTACCACGCCCGAGGGGTTCGGTCCCGAGACCTCCAGGTGGGCGACCTGGTGCTTCGGCTGCGACAAGACGCCCGAGGGCGGCATAAGCTCACGCCTCCCTAGGAAGGGCCGTTCGTCATCGCCAAAGTTCTGAAGCCCGGAACGTACAAGCTGGCCAACAGTCAAGGCGAGGTCTACAACAACGCTTGGAACATCCAACAGCTACGTCGCTTCTACCCTTAAGATGCTTTCAAGTTGTCCGTATGCCTCGTTCCCACGCAAAGTTTAGTCATCAAGGAAGGGTCAGCCTTGCCTCGACAAAGCCCAACCCTCCCTCGGGGGCTAAAAGGGGGGAACCCCCACTGCGTCGAAATTTTCCTCGAAAAAAGATCTTTTTTCGCCAGAATGTCTTTCGTGCTTCTCGACTACTTCGAAAGTGGATCCTGAAAATGACGGAGTACACGTAAGCAGCCAAGACTGACCGAGCTGAGGGACTCCTACGCCTCCGGGATACGGATACCTCACTCATCACCTTCTGCGATAAGTAACTCGCGCTCGGATAAGTGATTCCGCGGACCGAACAAGTCTTCACGCTCGAAAGCTCCTCTGCCGGAACGATCTTTCGGGCCTTCTCGACTGCGTCGGTGACAAAACCCAATGGACGAGTAAGAGTGCGCGTAAGCGGCAAGGCCGACCGAGCCGAGGGATTCCTACGCCTCTGGGATACGGATACCTCACTCATCACCTTCCGTGAAAAGCAACTCTCGCTCGCACAAACAATTCTGTTACCGACAAAAAAGTCCAGATACTCGAAATAAGAGGAAAAGAAACGCAGCTTTACAACACGACGATGGTGTGGTTGGGCCTCGGCGGCCGCAGGAAACATACACACACTACAAATAATCCGATCCTGCACGCTCGGATCTTGACAGTTGAAGGGAGCAGCAGCACCCTCGGCATCAACTACACCTTCGGCGAGGTCCGACCTAGCCTCGGACGGCGAAGCAGTCGGAGAATCTCCACTCTGAAGGACGACATCAGCACCACGCCCTGGCCATCACTGCCAGGGTCTTCTCCAGAAATCCGGCTCGAGCAGACGGCTCGGCCGGCCACCCCGAGGCCTCGGCCAGCGGATTGCAGCCTCGACAACTCAACTCCAGAGTCGGTCCCGCCAGCGGACGACCCGGCCAGGCTCCGACCGACCAAGTCTTTTTTTCGAGCCAACTCTGCCTCTGTTCGAGCTGACACCGCTACCCCCGGCTTCGGCTCATCGAAGAGCGGCCGAGGGGTTCCTTAACTAAGCAAGAGAAGCCTCGGACAGCAAGGCCGACTGAGCCGAGGGACTCCTACGCCTCCGGGATACGGATACCTCACTCGTCACCTTTGCACGGGGCGACTCACGCTTGGTGAAGTGGTTCAGATAGCCGACATGCGAGTCTTAGTGCTCGAAATGAGGAAAAAACACGGCTCCGCGCCGAGAATACATACATGTTCAGGCCCCAACGGCCGCAATGAACAAAAGACCGGCATTCAAGGTGCCATCACAAACAGAACTCTGGTTCCGTCCCCGCGGGTATGAACAACCTCCACACTCTGGTTCCGTCCCCGCGGGGCGACAAGTTCCGGGCGACTCGCCAGCGACCTCTGCAGCAGCAGCTATGGTCCTAGGACGGACGCGACCACCGGGAGGCTCTCGTTCGCGCCCCCGCTCAAGGGACGCGAACCAGACATCAAAGCCAAAGAGCCATGCGACGTCCGCCTCTTCACCAACGCCGCACCGGCGAACGCGGGCCGCTCCAAAGCGCACCGGCAGGTCCTCGCTCCCGTCCTCGCCACGAATGCAAGGAAGAGGACGGAATGTTGCATCCTAGCTGGGCAGCAACAGTCCGCCTCCCCCGGCATGGCTGGAGGACGCCTCCTCCGCAGAGCTGGAGGATGGTTTCCACCACCAGAAGCTGGAAGAGGAGGTGGCCAGCCGACCCGTGCGGGAGGTAGAGCCCCGGCTCGCCTCGCTCTCCGCCCCAGCAAGGATGATGAACATCCTTGAAGCTGAGGGCGGGACCAAGATCGCAGCCCGGCTTGCTTCTCCCCATCCAGGGGCTGGTGGTCACCATCTTGGGTGACCACCGGCGAGGGGATGCAGCCGGGCTGCATGAAGAAAATCCTTGAAGCTGAACGATGGCTGAAAGGTACCAACTTCCACGAAGTTGCGTTCCTCCAACGACAAGGCGGAAGGATTGCGGGTGTCCCCCATCCGGGGGCTCGGAAGGTGGAAAGACACGGTGCATAAGGGAGCGCGAAGACATGGTTGCCTTTCAAGGGGGTCACCCTCCTTTTAAAGGCGACTCTCCCTACTTGTGTCCCCAGCCGTCGTGGGCTGAGTCTTCTCCAACACGCTCCAAGGTCCTCCCCCTACGGCGCGGGGGCTGGGTCCCACGCGTCATGCAAACTGGCTCAGGGCAGAAGAAGCCAAACCGCCGCCCGCGGTGCACGCAACTGCCCCGCGGTTGCAAGCATTCCTCCACTTTCGCCCAGACCAGCGGGTGAAAGGGCGGACAGCCGTGCAGGCGGCATGCAACCGCGCCAAGTGGGCACGCCCCTTCGACTTCCAACGCACCCAGCATGGAGGCCCAGGCCCACGCGTCATGCAACTGGCGCGCCGGTTGCTATGTGCGAGCAACTGCACCGCCACTCGCACCACTACCACGCCTCCTCGACTGCGGAACCAGTATCGCGACTCGAGGTAACCCTGCGTACGACCCAGCAGTGCCAGCCAGGCGCGACGGTCAATACGGCCAAAAATGGGCCGACAGTAATGGCGGTGGCAGGCGGGCAGGAGCCGCGGTCACGTCGTCAGCCAAGCTCATGTCACCTCGTGGGACAGCGAGAGAACCCTCTCTCACGGCGTGAAGACGGCGCGTCCGTGTTCCGTTCCTCGAACGGCTCGCGCACGCGCAACGGCCGCCTCGCGAACCACTCGCCCCATCGCATTAACTCCGCGACGGGACAGGCGGCGCCTCAGGCAGGAGAAGCAAGCGACGCTTCGCCTTCGCCATAATGACCGCGTCAAAAAAGGTACGCCACGTCATTCGATTTCGTATCCTTTTCCTTTTCCTCTTTCTCTCTCTTACAACTGGGACCGAGAAAGGGGGATACCCCGAAAAGGATCCTTCTCCGTGAAGGAAACAGGCCCCGAGCCTCCCTACTGATCAGAGGTTCAAAGGCTGGCCCCTCTGAGGGGTTTAACAGCCGCCTCAGAGCACTTGGGTTCCACGCCCACTACTGGTCAAAGGTTCGAAGGCCGGCCCCTCGGAAGGGTTCAACGACCGCCTCAGGCCGCTCGGGCTCCGCGCCCACTACTGATCAGGGGTTCGTAGGCTGGCCCTCGAAGGGTTCGCAGCCGCCTCAGACACAGAGCGAGGGATGACCCTGGGTACGTTCGATACATAACCAAGGCTCGGGCTACGCTCCCGAGGTACCCTAGGACATTTCCGAGACCAGCGGGAACGATCTTGTAACAGAATCCCATCAGAGGGAGGCATCGAGCCCTCAGACCCCGTCGAAAGGGGACCGGGTCCGGCAGATCACCCACAGGTACTTTTGGAGCGCGCCTCCGGGCCTCTAGCCGACCCCTAACAAATGGGGCACGGGCGTCCACTCGGATTACCCGTCAGCAGCTCACCGAAGACACCATGTTTGGCGCCCTCCAAGGGCAACATGGCGCTTTCCCCCCTCCTCCTTGCGGAAAGGCGACGCAGGGGCGTATGTAAAAAAGTCGAGTCTGTCCTTGATCGTCCTCTCGCCCTGTGCAGAGGCTCGGGGGCTGCTCTCGCAAACCCGGCTCCGGCCAAACCGTTGACAGCGTCAACATACCAGCCCGAGAACTTGGGACCCAACCGTGCACCCGGGCTACGACCAGCTCGCATGAGGGAACAACCAGACCAGCCGAAGCATTGCGCGAGGCATTAAGACCTCGAAGGAGTCAAACCACTCCTCCGAGGCCTCGGTGGCTACACCCGGCGGGTGCGCTCGTGCGCACCCACCGGAGCAAAACGCAACCGAGAAAGGCTGGTCCCCTTGCAAAAAAGTGCGACAAAAGCCTCCAAGCGAGTATTAACACTCCCTTCGAGGCTCGGGGGCTACTGTTGGGGACCATAATTAGGGGTACCCTCAAGGCTCCTAAATCTCAGCTGGTAACCCCCATCAGCACAAAGCTGCAAAGGCCTGATGGGTGCGATTAAATCAAGGATCGATCCATTCGAGGGACGCAATCACGCCTCGCCCGAGCCCAGCCTCGGGCAAGGGCAGCCGACCCCGGAGGATCTACGTCTCGCCCGAGGCCCCCCTCCATCAACGGACACGCTTTCGGCTCGCCCGAGGCCCAGTCTTCGCCAAGAAGCAACCTTGACCAAATCGCCACGCCAACCGACCAAATCGCAGGGGCATTTAATGCAAAGGTGGCCTGACACCTTTATCCTGACGCCCGCTCTCCAGTCGACAGAGCCGAAGTGACCGTAGTCACTTCGCCGCTCCACTAACCGGTCTGACAGGAGGACAGCGCCGCCTGCGCCGCTCTAACTGTTGTGCCACTCGACAGAGTGAGGCTGACAGCAGCCAAGTCCGGCCTCAGGCGCCATAGGAAACTCCGCTTTGCCCGACCCTAGGGCTCGGACTCGGGCTCAGCCCCGGAAGATGACGAACTCCGCTCTGCCCGACCCCAGGGCTCGGACTCGGGCTCAGCCCCGGAAGACGACGAACTCCGCTTCGCCCGACCCTAGGGCTCGGACTCGGGCTCAGCCCCGGAAGACGACGAACTCCGCTCCGCCCAACCCCAGGGCTCGGACTCGGGCTCAGCCCCGGAAGACGACGAACTCCGCTCCGCCTGACCCCAGGGCTCGGACTCGGGCTCAGCCCTGAAAGACGACGAACTCTGCTCCGCCCGACCCTAGGGCTCGGACTCGGGCTCAGCCCCGAAGGACGACAAACTCCGCTTCGCCCGACCCCAGGGCTCGGACTCAGCCCTGGCATCAGCCGACGGTCTATGCCTCGTCCGACCCGGGGGCTCGGACTCGACCTCGACCTTGGAAGACAGACTCGACCTCGACCTCGGAGGAGCCTCCACCTCGCCCAAACTAGGGCGCGGACCGACCACGTCAACAGGAGGCGCCATCATTACCCTGCCCCAAGCTGACTCAGGCTACGGGGAACAAGACCGGCGTCCCATCTGGCTCGCTCCGTGAGACAAGTAATGATGGCGCCCCGCACGCTCTATGACGACGGTGGCTCTCAGCCCCCTTACGGAAGCAAGAGGACGTCAGCAAGGACTCGACAGCCCCGACAGCTGTCCTTCCGCCGGGCTCCAGCGCTCCTCCGACGGCCACGACACCACACGAACCGGGTGCCAAAACATCTCCGGCTGCCACGATGGCATGTACTTAGGGCGCTAGCTCTCCTCCGCTAGACACGTTAGCACACTGCTACACCCCCCATTGTACACCTGGATCCTTTCCTTGCGCCTATAAAAGGAAGGACCAGGGCCCTCTTACGAGGGTTGGCCGCGAGGGGAAGGACGGGACGGCGCTCGCGTGAGGCCGCTCGCTCCCTCCCGCGTGGACGCTTGTAAGCCCCTACTGCAAGCGCACCCGACCTAGGCGCGGGACAAACATGAAGGCCGCGGGATTCCACCTCTCACGCCCGTCTCCCTTCGGCTGCCTCCCCCCTTCGCGCTCCGTCTCGCGCCGACCCATCTGGGCTGGGGCACGCGGCGATAATTTACTCGTCGGTCCAGGGACCCCCCGGGTTCGAAACGCCGACAAGAGGTTTCAAGCAACTCCTACACTTAAGTGCACAGTACAATCCTACAAGCATTAAGTGTAGTAAAGTAGCATATAATAATATGGTTATGCATATAAACCGGGGCTTGCCTTCAATAGCTGGGGCTGCAGGGAGATCCTCGATAGCAGCCTCGGAAGCTTGCTCCTGGTCCTCCTCTTGGACAGTTCCTTGCTCGGGGATGAGCACGTACTCTCCGTCGGCGAGATTACAATCTAATGAATGCAATGCATAAGATAGATGCATGATATGATATGTGCTTTAGTAATTTAAACTTTTGATGGTGTATGATCTACTTGAATTAGATAGAGCTAAACCTTACTTACATGAGACCTTTGGGTGGTACACTTGGTAAATTGGATCAACCTTAGTTAAGTTAAGTGGTAGGTTTATTTTTGGGGTCCCACTGAATTCTTTTTAAGGTCTTTAGTGAGGTTTGCCAAGAATTCAAGTTGGACTTATTGGAGTGAGGTTTATTTTCTCCTTTCTTTTTCTTTATTCTCTTTGAGCTTTTGGAGTAGGTTTGAACTACAAGTTGCCTTAATAAAATTTCAAAACTTCTGTAAAAATTATAGTGGCTTATTAATGGTGTATAATTCTCTGTCTCAAAATTTGGGGTTCAAAAAGTGAATGGTTCTCTCTGGACAAAATTACCAAATTTTAGGGTAGAAGGGGTGATTTGAACTACAACTATCATATAATAGTAGGTAATTCTCTAAGATTTATTTTTGCTGGTATTTAGATGCTATAACATGACTTGGTACAAATTTCTAGACATTAATACTTATTAGTTATTTTACTAGGATTTTCTAAAATTTCTAGCAAAAGGGGTGCTTTCTACTACCACTATATTTGAAAAATATCAAACAACAGATTTCTGATTTTTCCTAGCTTCTATTTTGCGCAAGAGCAATCATTCTGAAGTTTGGCATATTTTTGCTTAAGGGAAGGGGTGGTATGCATTAATTGGATTAAATGGCCTTTCTTATAAATTATTGGCAATAGGTATTATTTTGCATCTTTCTAATGGGTTTGCATTTTTCTCTGGTGGCCTATCTCATTATTGACCTAGCAAAATTTTATTTGCCCATTATTGCATTATTATGGGTTATTCATGATTTATTTGGAATATGACTCAATATCAAGTTTTATTTGCTTACCCTACTTAAAATGATGGGTTGGGGTGTTTATTATTTTTGCAGTGGGGTGTTGGTGGTTACAAGTCCACTGGATTTTTATTAACAAATTTGGATCTTTTTTATAATTGCAATAATTGTTTTCTAGTTGGAATAATGCTAAATAAAACATTCCACTTTAATTCTGATCTGGACTAGAGGTCCCTTTATTTTTCCTAGATTCTCTGTTACTTAAGCAAACTAGGAAAAACAATTTCATCCACTGGTCATTAATTTCTAAGGCTTTTCTGATTTTCCTAAGGTTTGAGCAGAAATGGCTTTCAATAGATATCTACACTAAATTTTTCAATAATGGGGTTCTCACTATTTTTAAACAGTGTTTAAATGGGGTTTGAACATCTACAAATTTTCTTAGGTTCAGCACAGAAGCATAATTAATTTTCCTTAATTAAACAAGGTTTGGTCAGTTTCTGTTTTTAATTTTAAACTTTAAAAATTAGAACAAAAAGCATAGGGTTCATTATTTTTAAATGATAGTTCATATTAATCAGGATCTAGCAAAATTAGTTTGACAACTTTTGGTTAAGAATTCATTAAGTTATGAATTTTCTAAGTTCTCTGTTTATTAAAAAGATTAAACAGAATTGATTAAATGGAAAACTACTTTGCAACGGGGTCCCTAGCGGGTGTTTTAAGTTTTCCTCACAGACTAGTCCCTGGGCTACTATTCAAATGAGTCACTGACATCTCAGAAAACCCCCTGGATTCCTCTAATCCTAACCCGAGGTCCTTTCCCCAAATTAAACAGTACCCGCAGCGGAAGAAAGGGTGGAGGGGCTTACCGGCGGTGAGATTGCTCCGGTGAGGTGGCCGAGGGTGTAGGGGAGGTCCTGAGGGTCACGATGATGTGCAGGTCGCCGTCGGGGATGGTCGGAGTCGGCCGGTCCGCGTGCGCAGGCGGGGGAGCTCGTCGGCGGTGAGGAGTCCGGCCTATCCAGGGCGAAATTGACCAATCAAACGGGTCAAAGAGCTTAACCAGGGATCAAGGAAGGGGTGTGCGCGAGGAATTGAAGAATGGCTCACCGGAGTGCTCGGTCTACGCGTGCAGGCGGGCGGCCGAAGTCCGGTGAGGTCGATCTTCGCCTTCCGGTGAAGTTCTGCCAGGTCCGAGGGCTTGGAAAGCTTCACGGGCCTATGGCGGAGCTAACCGAAGCGCTGGCGCGACTTGGGGGTGACTGGGGTGGGCTGGCCACGGTGGGCGAAGCTCTAGCGACAATGGCGGGCGGAGGGGAGCTCGCCGGAGCTAAAGAGGGGTGTCTGGTCGGTGGTGGTGAGCGCGGGGTGAAGTGAGGCGCGCCCGGGGAGGCTTTATAGGCGCGGGCGAGCATGGCCAAGGGCGGGGCTCTGACAAGCGCTCGGGGTGTGCGCGGCGAACGCCAGTGCGCACTCTGGCGTCTGGCACAGCGTCGAGCACGAGGTAGCGCAGAGAGAGGTCGAGTTTAAGCGCGGATTGGCCCCAAATCTTTGAGATTATGGCCATGATCCCATTGAGAGATCTCTTCCTCTCAGGTTCCTTTGTCGTTTGTGCGTGGAGGCTAGTAGGTTTTGCTGACTGGATTAAGAGATAGAGAGGGGAGAAATCCTGTTTGTCTCACTGCGGCACACAGGGAGAAGATCTCTGGTTTGACGTGTCCAAGGCACGCGTCCCAATGCCATCTTCTGGCACAAGACAGAGAGGTTAGTTATGCACGTTTTTGTCAATGGGGCCATTAGGATTTGAGTTAGGGATCAAGGTGAACACGCTTGATCTTTGGCTCAAGGTCTGAAATTCAGAATTCTGAATTTCAGAATTCCCTAATGAAATCCCACTTGATAAGCTTGTTTAGAGTTTTATTTAATTTGTTTTGGCCAAGCTTCCTCAATCTTTATTGTTGCTTATTAAATATACTTCAATGTTTATAATTGGCCCAAGCCATGATTCTAATTTTTTCATACTCTTTTCCCCATTTTCTTGAATTTTGTTTATAGGGCTCAATTAGGGTTTTTGTTGGGGTTGCACATTTTGCCTTTTTGAAAAACCCATTTGTTTTGAACATGTTGCTTTTAAGTATAAGCTTAGTGGGTTCTTTATTCTTAAATCAACTTGATGTTCATGCTCTATTTTGGTTCACATAAGATGATGGTTCTTGGGTTAGCACTTGAGAGAAACCCTAGGTGACACTGGGGTGTCACAGCCTTCCCCCCTTAAAGGAATCTCGTCCCGAGATTCGGGTCAGAGTCCTCCCGGGGTGAAGCGAAGGGTGAGACTTATAGGAAGTGGGTGATTATTGTTATTATTAGGGCAAACTGCTCTTCGAATGTCATTCTCTTTGCAACTTCAGATGGAAGTCCTTTTTAAATTTTGTTTCATGATTACTTCATTCTGATTTAAGATTATATTTCTGAATTTTAGATTCGAAGGGCAGGAGGAGGGGTTGGATGTGATTACGTACCAGTTTCCTTAGGTAGGCAATCGGGGAAGTTGGATCTCAAGAATTCCTCGGTCTCCCAAGTAGCCTCTTCCTCTGAGTGATTACTCCACTGGACCTTGTACATCTTGATCGATTTAGCCTGAGTTGATCTTTCTTTGCAATCCAGAATCTTGGAAGGGTACTCTTGGTACGATAGATCTGGTTCTATCTCCAATTCTGGCTCTGCTATGATCTCGGTCGGCAATCGAACACACTGTGAATGGCAGACTGTTTTGAAGGTAGCTTCAGCTTATATGCCACGGGTCCACATGCTTTGATGATCTCATAAGGTCCAATGTAACAAGGGGCTAGCTTGCCTTTGATTCCAAACCTCTGCACTCCCTTGGTGGGTGATACCTTGAGGTACACGAAATCTCCCACCTTGAACTGGAGAGGTTTCCTTCTTTTATCATGGTAACTCTTCTGCCTGGCTTGAGCAGCTTCTAGATTTTTCCTGATTAGTTTGACCTTCCTTTCGGCTTCAGTCACTAAGTCAGGTCCAAAAACTCCTCTTTCTCCAGGTTGAGACCAATTGAGTGGTGTCCTACACCTTCTTCCATAGAGAGCTTCGAAAGGTGCCATCCTTAGTCTGGATTGATAACTGTTGTTATAAGCAAACTCTGCCAAGGAGAGGTGCTTATCCCAGTTCTTGCCACAATCAATTGCACAAGCTCTCAGCATATCCTCCAGAATTTGGTTTACCCTTTCCGTCTGACCATCAGTCTATGGGTGGTAAGCTGAACTTCTGATTAGCTTGGTTCCCAAAGACTCCTGCAGTTGTTCCCAAAATCTGGCAACAAATTGGGCTCCTCGGTCAGAAACAATGGTCCGAGGTAATCCGTGCAAACACACGATCCGGTCAACGTATAACTCTGCATACTTTTGAGCCTTATCAGTGGTGTGCACATGAAGAAAATGTGCCACTTTCGTCAGTCGGTCCACAATAACCCAAATCGAATCATGATGACGAGAGGTGTTGGGTAGACCCACGATGAAATCCATGCTGATGTCATCCCATTTCCACGAAGGTATAGATAGGGGTTGCAAAGCTCCAGCTGATTTCAAGTGGCTTGCCTTTATCCTCTGACAGGTGTCACATTCCGATACATACTGGGCTATCTCCCTCTTCATTCTGGTCCACCAATACCAAGGCTTCAGATCATGGTACATTTTGGTGCTTCCCGGATGCATAGAGAATTTGGAGAGATGAGCCTCGTCCAAGATTTTCCTCTTGAGGTCCTTGTTTTTAGGAATCACCAATATGCTTTTGAACCATAATACACCCTTTTCAACTTGGCGGAAACATTAATACTTCTCGACCTTCTGATGGAGATTCTTCTTGATGATCTGTACTCCCTTGTCACTGAGCTGGGCCATGATGATCTGGTCTTGCAAAGCTGGCTCAACAGAAATGTGAGATAGAGCACCAGAAGGAATCACTTCTATTTGCATCTTGCTCAACTCATCACACAAGGTGTTGATGCGAGAATCCATCGGAATACAATTGCACTGCAACTTCCGACTCAAGGCATCTGCTACCACATTAGCTTTTCCTGGGTGATAATGTACCTCCAGGTCATAATCCTTGATCAGCTCTAGCCATCTTCTCTGCCTCATGTTGAGATCAGCCTGAGTAAAGATGTACTTAAGGCTCTTATGATCAGTGAAGATGTTGCAGTAGGTTCCCATTAAATAGTGCCTCCACATTTTTAATGCATGAACCACTGCTGCCAACTCGAGGTCATGAGTGGGACAATTTTGCTCATGAGGCCTGAGTGCTCTTGAGGCATAAGCAATGACTCGGTTGTCTTGCATTAAGACACAACCTAGTCCAGTGCCAGAGGCATCACAATATACATCAAAAGGCTTGCTGTTGTCGGGTTGCGCTAACACTGGTGATGTGGTCAGATGCTGCCTTAATGCATGAAAGACATCTTCGCACTTCTGACTCCAAACAAACTTGGCTTCTTTCTTCAGCAACTCAGTTATAGGCTTCGCAATTCAAGAGAAATCCGGAATAAATCTTAGGTAATAACTAGCTAATCCCAGAAAACTCTGAATCTGACGGACAGTCGTTGGTGGCTTCCAGTTCATCACCTCTTGCACCTTATCAGGATCAACAGCTATTCCTGCCTGAGAGATAGTGTGACCCAAGAATTTGATTTCCTTTAGCCAAAAATCACACTTGGACAACTTGGCATAAAGGTGGTGCTCTCGCAGACGTTGAAGCACTACATGCAAATGTCCGGCATGTTCTTCTTCGTTCTTAGAGTACACCAAGATATCATCGATGAAAACCACTACGAATTTGTCCAATTCAGGCATGAAAACAGAATTCATCAGATACATGAAATATGCTAGTGCATTTGTTAGCCCGAATGACATCACCAATAATTCGTATAGCCCATATCTGGTTGAGAATGCCGTCTTCGGAATATCGCTTGCTCGTATCTTGATCTGATGGTAGCCGGAGCGAAGGTCTATCTTTAAAAACACCTTGGCCCCGACCAACTGGTCAAAAAGAACATCAATACGAGGCAAAGGATACTTGTTCTTGATAATTACCGCATTAAGAGGGCGGTAATCTATACACAGCCTCAAGCTTTCATCCTTCTTCTTTACAAACAGTGATGGACATCCCCAAGGCGAAGTACTTGGGCGAATAAATCCTTATCTAGCAACTCCTGCAATTGCTTCTTCAATTCTACCAACTCAGCGGGTGGCATTCGGTAGGGCCTCTTGGAAATTGGTGTCGTTCCCGGTTGCAACTCGATGGCAAATTCAATATTCCGGTCTGGTGGCATTCCTGGCAATTCATCAGGAAAGACATCTGCATACTCACAGACCACTGGGATTTTCTTCAGAGGTAACTCCGTCATAGAGAAAGCACATGACTGAGTAGAACCTTGACTGGGCAGAATTAAGGTGAAGTTCCCACAGAACGGAGAATTAATTTCCATGGTACGGCTGGCTACATCAAGCACAACTTGGTGCAAGGTCATCCAATTAGCTCCCAGAATAATGTCCACATTTTCCAAACCCAAAACAAGAAGGGTGGTTTTGACAATGTGGCTTCTCAGTTGAATAGGCACACTTTGGTTTAATTGATTAGTTGAAATTTTACCCCCAGGTGTGACTATCATAAATGACCCTTTTGAGTGAGAGAATGGCAGTTCACATTTAGCACTGAACTTTTGGCTAATGAAACTATGAGATGCACCAGAATCAAACAGAATTAAAGCAGGTTGATTATAAACTGAAAAGATACCGGTCATGATAGGAGCTCCCTCAGGTACTTCCTCCAGAGTAGTGAAGTTGAGCTTCCCTTGCCTGACTTGTATCTTCTGCTTTCTTCCCTTGTCTTGATTTGGTGCTGGCACTTGCCTTTGCTGGTTCCTGGGACAATTCTTGGCATAGTGGCCCACATTGCCACAAGCGAAACATTTGTTCCCATTGCCCTGGCGGAACTGCTGCTGCTGCGGAGGTTGATTGTTCCTTGGAGCGGGAGCTGGAAAGCGGTTGGGTGCCGGCTGCTGCTGCTGAGGTGGCCTGATCACCCATCTGCCTGCCTGCTGCTGGAAACCCCTGCTCTGATTGTGAGAAACAATCCGGAACCTCTGGGCTTGAGCGGATGGTGCTGCCATTGGTGCCTTTCTCTTCTTCTCTGCCCGGTGAGCTACAATGCAATCCTCCTAGGAGATGGCTAGGTTGACCAACTCATTGAAGCTATCAGCCCAGACAGTGTTGAGTCATTCCCGCAGCTTGGTGTTAAGACCCATGCGGAAGCGATCTCTCTTCTTTTCATCAGAATCAGCATGGTACCCTGCATACTGGCATAGGTCGTTGAAGGCCTGCGCATACTGTGGTACCGTGCGGGTTCCTTGATTAAGCGCCAGAAACTCATTCAGCTTGCGATCCAGAATGCCAGCTGGGATGTGGTGTCCTCTGAAAGCAGTCTTGAATTCCTCCCAAGACACTTCACGATCAGCGGGGAGCATAGCACGGAAGTGGTCCCACCAAGTCCGAGCAGGGCCGCGAAGCTGCTGCGCGGCAAAGCGAGCCTTGGCTTCATCAGGGCAGTCTCCCGTGAGGAGGGGAAACTTGGACTCAACGACGCGGAGCCACACGTCGGCGTCCAATGGATCCTCTGCCTTGGTGAACAAGGGTGGCTGCGTACTCAGGAACTCCTGGTAGGTTGCCGCTGCTGGAGGTCGCTGATGCTGGCCTCCACCATGCTGCTGAGGGTGGGGCTGGCGCTGCAAGAGCTGTCGCAGAATCTCATTCTGCTGGGCCATCAGCTCCTGCACTGTGGGAGCTGGAGGAGGTGGCGGGGGAACCTGCTCGTTATGCCCGCGACGCTGCCTAGCTGCCATCTGAAAATAGAGATTGCCGCCATTGTTATCCCAACTCACGATTTCGGATGACAAGATATTATCTCATATGGAAGAAAAATGCCATAATCATAATATTAGGTTCGAAATGAAGATAACATGGTGACAAATATCCCACAGATTCCAAAAGTTCACGGGGTTACACCAGGGGAAAAGGTACCCGTAAGCCTAGTCCAAAATCTGACATTAACTAAGCTCGCATAGGTTTCTATCTGCCTAAAAGTGTCGAAGTGACTGCTTAACCCTGAGCGGTGGAAGCGACACTGGATACGGGTGAAGGAGGCATCGCGGAGGTAGTCCCATTGGCACCAGGGGCTGGTCCTAGCTCCTCGGGAGCCTCTTCTCCCTCGCTTTCGGCTTCATTGGCCTCCATCTCCAAGTGGTGCATGTCCTGGTGGTCGTTTGCTTCTTCGAGTTCCCTCTGCACATCATGGAGCTGGTTCTCCAAGACATCAATAGTGTTGTCTCGGATCTCCACCTGCTGCTCCAAAGTGGTAATGCGCTGGCTTAGCCTTTCCACCTGCAGATCCTTCTCTACCAACTCGGTGGATAAATCAACCACAAAATCTTCCCGACTGTCGAGAGTGAGCTTGGCGGTTTGAGCGATGTTAGCAAGGTGTGCCATAGCGTCGCTCTGAAGGGCCTGAAGGCGGTACAGCGCACTCATGCACTGAACGGTGACCCTCCCAACCAAGTCAGGATACATTGCCCACACATCCTTCACATGGCTCACGCGGTTACACCACATGGGGTCATCCTTCTTCTCAGCAGGGAAGAGTCCCAAGGGGTGCATCACCATCTCCAGGGGATGGTAGCCACAAAAAGTCGTTAGAGTCTTCATGGCTGTCGCTTCAATGGTGTCGTCCGTCCTGAATCCAATTGTCTCGGAATCAAGCGAACGCCAACTCGGCTGAAGGGGATGAGCCTCCAAAGTCAGCCAGACCCGACAACGAGGTACCCGATGCTCCTCATACAACTGCACCGTGTACAAAGGGGGCGTAGGGTAACCGACGGAGTTAAGCACTTCCCACAAGATGGAAGGAAAGCCATCGCGAGAAAGGAAGTCAGAACTAAAACGAGTGTCTCCTCCACTGGTGGGGGTGGGTGAATTCATCTGCGGAAGGGAATCAAAGGTAAAGATTATGGTGGAAGGAAAAAGGAAAAAGAGAGCCCGGATGGTTTTTAAAGGTAGTGGGTTAGCTCAAGTTTTAATTCCTTTTTTTTATAATGCATGCATGCTGGAAGTAATGTCTCCTCTCCAAACAATAGGGTGCTCTTAGGGCATCCTTAAAAAGTCTAAGTACTGGCCCACGGGGCCTAATTAATTAGCCACCTATTTCTCCCTCTATGCCTAAGGCCTTTCGTCCTAAGTCTAGCGGTCTAGTCCTGACGATCCGTAGCAGTTTCTAGGCAAGTTTTAATTTTGAAAATGGTATTCATGGTTTATTGTCCTTCTCTGTGGTGGAATTTGCTCCGATACCAGTTGTGGCAGAACCACCCGAATTATTCCAGCTTAAGTGTCTAAGTCACGCCTCAGGGGCCCTAACACACTTAAATTGGAATAACCTGTCAGTCCCTCAGATCTAGTCTGATAGAGCCACTTAACCAGGATCAAATTCCACAATCTCACTCGAAGGTGAGTCACAGAAGAAATACAATAAAACAGGAAACCTCAAATTAAGTGCTGAATTATTACATAGATCAGAGTTTTTGAGTAGCACATAAGAGTTCACGAAATAAAATGCAGCGGATAATCGATATCGTCGGTATTGAGGAAATGGGCAAGGCCTAGCCCACTACTCCTCATGCTCCTCTACTGCCGAAGCAACCTCCCACTCGACCGTCCAACCCGGTGGCAGGGTGGTAGGCCAAGTCACACCATCAACCATATCCTGAAGTGCACCTGCAAAAATTATGCCACAAGCAAGGCTGAGTATACTAATACTCAGCTAGACTTACCCGGTGTGAGGAAACTACTCCTCTACCTCTAGACTATGCAGCTGTTTGGCTGAGGGGTTTGGTTTGCCAAAAGCACTAGCTGTTTCTAAAATCGATTCTTAGCTTTTCAGATTCTAGTATCATTATTTTAGCTAGGTTTGCTCCTTCTAAGCATACATGGTAACAAGCATTTAGTTCAATCAACAAATTATCTCATGTAACCTCATTTCACTTCTTACTCGATGCAGTACAAGGGGTCAAGCAGTCTCATTAGCTGCGAGAAGCAGACGATTCGAATCGAGTTTTATCCTTGCAAGGTAAACCTAAACACACGACATGTCAGGGTACTTCGACCCCACACATGTCAACCGTCCCCATCGATTCCCCGTTCGCGTCCAGGCCTCACCGCCTTGGCATACAATGCTCCACTGACCCCGGCTGGCGTCGTGCAGTGACCGGACTTGTACCCACCATAGCTAGCATGGGAGACCCAGTCTTAGGTCGCATGAGGGATAAAGTCCGCGCCCGGCTTCACTTAGGTACTAGGTTTACCGGTTACCATTTTTCCCGACATGTGCTTAGTACGTTCAAACGCTTGACTCAGGTATCCACACATTAATCCTTAATTCCTTTTTCCCGTCTCATGGACAAGGCATCCTCCCTGGATCCAAGTCCATAGACTAACATAGCTCCCGTTATCAAGATGAATACAATCAATTCCTGACCTCGCGCGAGTGCTAGAAAAATCACTCGACTTCTACCGAGATCCTGATTAGCAAGCAGCTACTCGACCTAGCATACTAGTATTCATCTCAAAGAGGAATCCTAAGTTCATGCAACTAGAGGTTTCAAGCAACTCCTACACTTAAGTGCACAGTACAATCCTACAAGCATTAAGTGTAGTAAAGTAGCATATAATAATACAGTTATGCATATAAACCGGGGCTTGCCTTCAATAGCTAGGGCTGCATGGAGATCCTCGATAGCAGCCTCAGAAGCTTGCTCCTGGTCCTCCTCTTGGACAGTTCCTTGCTCGGGGATGAGCACTGTTGGGGGCCTTCGGCTTCCGAAGGTCCTCAAAAACATGATTTAACGATGTTTCTGGAGTATAATGTGTGAACAGGTATCTTCGGACTCAAATCAATACCACAGTGGGAGAAGCCCAAAGAATACGAAGGTTGACACAGCGCCGAAGGTGTGAGCAGGAAAGCTTCGGCGTGATAGCAGAAAAGGAAACCGACTTAAAGATGAAAAGGCTATTTAGACCTTGGTGGATTACTATAGAATTACTACCAAATGTAAAGGGCATGGGTGTAATTTTACATGGGCTGTGTCCCGCGCCTATAAATAGGTGAACAGTGCCCCCGTACTGTTCACGCTGACTTGGCATTTGCTTTTGCGTCACGCTTGTATTATTACCTTCTTTTAAGCCGAAGGTACATTTTTAATTTGATATCATTTCTATTTTTCCATAGTAATAATAAAGAAATGAGTTAATAATAATATATAATTGTTTATGTTATCCTTTACATTTCATATGTCTTCTTCTTCATTACTATATGTTGTGTTTATGAAGGTATGTCCTCCATAACCTTCGTCCGAAAATCATTATATCCTCAAGGGAAATAATGCTTCGAAGGATGAAGGACTTTAACGTTTAACATTTTGTGTGTTGCCTTGTTCTTAACTCATAGCATTTGAGAACAAGTCCCCAACAAGCACGTACTCTCCGTCGGCGAGATTACAATCTAATGAATGCAATGCGTAAGATAGATGCATGATATGATATGTGCTTTAGTAATTTAAACTTTTGATGGTGTATGATCTACTTGAGTTAGATAGAGCTAAACCTTACTTACATGAGACCTTTGGGTGGTACACTTGGTAAATTGGATCAACCTTAGCTAAGTTAAGTGGTAGGTTTATTTTTGGGGTCCCACTGAATTCTTTTTAAGGTCTTTAGTGAGGTTTGCCAAGAATTCAAGTTGGACTTATTGGAGTGAGGTTTATTTTCTCCTTTCTTTTTCTTTATTTTCTTTGAGCTTTTGGAGTAGGTTTGAACTACAAGTTGCCTTAATAAATTTCCAAAAAATCTGTAAAAACTACAGTGGCTTATTACTAGTGTATAATTCTTTGTCTCAAAATTTGGGGTTCAAAAAGTGAATAGTTCTCTCTGGACAAAATTACCAAATTTTAGGGTAGAAGGGGTGATTTGAACTACAACTATCATATAATAGTAGGTAATTCTCTAAGATTTATTTTTGCTGGTATTTAGATGCTATAACATGACTTGGTACAAATTTCTAGCCATTAATACTTATTAGTTATTTTACTAGGATTTTCTAAAGTTTCTAGCAAAAGGGGTGCTTTCTACTACCACTATATGTGAAAAATATCAAACAACAGATTTCTGATTTTTCCTAGCTTTTATTTTGCGCAAGAGCAATCATTCTAAAGTTTGGCATCTTTTTGCTTAAGGGAAGGGGTGGTATGCATTAATTGGATTAAATGACCTTTCTTATAAATTATTGGCAATAGGTATTATTTTGTATCTTTCTAATGGGTTTGCATTTTTCTCTGGTGGCCTATCTCATTATTGACCTAGCAAAATTTTATTTGCCCATTATTGCATTATTATGGGTTATTCATGATTTATTTGGAATATGACTCAATATCAAGTTTTATTTGCTTAGCCTACTTAAAATGATGGGCTGGAGTGTTTATTATTTTTGCAGTGGGGTGTTGGTGGTTACAAGTCCACTGGATTTTTATTAACAAATTTGGATCTTTTTTATAATTGCAATAATTGTTTTCTAGTTGGAATAATGCTAAATAAAACATTCCACTTTAATTCTGATCTGGACTAGAGGTCCCTTTATTTTTCCTAAGTTCTCTGTTACTTAAGCAAACTAGAAAAAATAATTTTATCCACTGGTCATTAATTTCTAAGGCCTTTCTGATTTTCCTAAGGTTTGAGCAGAAATGGCTTTCAATAGATATCTACACTAAATTTTTTAATACTAGGGTTCTCACTATTTTTAAACAATGTTTAAATGGGGTTTGAACATCTACAAATTTTCTTAGGTTCAGCACAAAAGCATAACTAATTTTCCTTAATTAAACAAGGTTTGGTCAGTTTCTGTTTTTAATTTTAAACTTTAAAAATTAGAACAGAAAGCATAGGGTTCATTATTTTTAAATGATAGTTCATATTATTTAGGATCTAGCAAAATTAGTTTGACAACTTTTGGTTAAGAATTCATCAAGTTATGAATTTTCTAAGTTCTCTGTTTATTAAAAAGATTAAACAGAATTGATTAAATGAAAAACTACTTTGCAACGGGGTCCCTGGCGGGTGTTTTAAGTTTTCCTCACAGACTAGTCCCTGGGCTACTATTCAAATGAGTCACTGACATCTCAGAAAACCCCCCTGGATTCTTCTAATCCTAACCCGAGGTCCTTTCCCCAAATTAAACAGTACCCGCGGCGGAAGAAAGGGCGGAGGGGCTTACCGGCGGCGAGATTGCTCCGGTGAGGTGGCCGAGGGTGTAGGGGAGGTCCTGAGGGTCACGACGATGTGCGGGTCGCCGTCAGGGATGGTCGGAGTCGGCCGGTCCGCGTGCGCAGGCGGGGGAGCTCGTCGGCGGCGAGGAGTCCGGCCTATCCAGGGCGAAATTGACCAATCAAACAGGTCAGAGAGCTTCACCAGGGATTAAGGAAGGGGTGTGCGCGAGGAATTGAAGAATGGCTCACCGGAGTGCTCGGTCTACGCGTGCAGGCGGGCGGCCGAAGTCCGGTGAGGTCGATCTTCGCCTTCCGGTGAAGTTCTGCCAGGTCCGAGGGCTTGGAAAGCTTCACAGACCTATGGGGGAGCTTACCGAAGTGCTGGCGCGACTTGGGGGTGACTGGGGTGGGCTGGCCACGGTGGTCGAAGCTCTGGCGGTAATGGTGGGCGGAAGGGAGCTCGCCGGAGCTAAAGAGGGGTGTCTGGCCGGCGGTGGTGAGCGCGGGGTGAAGTGAGGCGCGCCCGGGGAGGCTTTATAGGCGCGGGCGAGCACTGCCAAGGGCGGGGCTCTGACAAGCGCTCGGGGTGTGCGCGGCGAACGCCAGTGCGCGCTCTGGCGTCTGGCACAGCGTCGAGCACGAGGTAGCGCAGAGAGAGGTCGAGTTTAAGCGCGGATTGGCCCCAAATCTTTGAGATTATGGCCATGATCCCGTTGAGAGATCTCTTCCTCTCAGGTTCCTTTGTCGTTTGTGCGTGGAGGCTAGCAGGTTTTGCTGACTGGATTAAGAGATAGAGAGGGGAGAAATCCTGTTTGTCTCACTGCCGCACACAGGGAGAAGATCTCTGGTTTGACGTGTCCAAGGCACGTGTCCCAATGCCATCTTCTGGCACAAGACAGAGAGGTTAGTTATGCACGTTTTTGTCAATGGGGCCATTAGGATTTGAGTTAGGGATCAAGGTGAACACGCTTGATCTTTGGCTCAAGGTCTGAAATTCAGAATTCTGAATTTCAGAATTCCCTAATGAAATCCCACTTGATAAGCTTGTTTAGAGTTTTATTTAATTTGTTTTGGCCAAGCTTCCTCAATCTTTATTGTTGCTTATTAAATATACTTCAATGTTTATAATTGGCCCAAGCTATGATTCTAAATTTTTCATACTCTTTTCCCCATTTTCTTGAAATTTGTTTATAGGGCTCAATTAGGGTTTTTGTTGGGGTTGCACATTTTGCCTTTTTGAAAAACCCATTTGTTTTGAACATGATGCTTTTAAGTATAAGCTTAGTGGGTTCTTTATTCTTAAATCAACTTGATGTTCATGCTCAATTTTGGTTCACATAAGATGATGGTTCTTGGGTTAGCACTTGAGAGAAACCCTAGGTGACACTGGGGTGTCACAGCGTCCACTCGGATCACCCGCTAGCAACTCACTGGAAACACTGTGTTCGGTGCCCTCCGAGGGTAACACGACGCTTTCCCCCCTTCCTCCTTGCGGAAAGGAGACGAAGGGGTGTACAATAAAAGTCGAGACGGTCCTTGATCGTCCTCTCGCTCCGTGCAGAGGCTCGGGGGCTGCTCTCGCACCAGGCTACGGCCAAACTGTTGACCACGTCAACAAACCAGCGTAAAAACTCGGAGCCTGACCGTGCACCCGGGCTATGGACAGGCCGCATGAGGGAACAACAAGGCTGACCGAGGCATCATAAAAAGAATTAAGACCTCAGAGGAGTAAAACCACTCCTCCGAGGCCTCGGGGGCTACACCCGACGGGTGCGCTCGCGCGCACCCATCGGAACAAAATACGACCGAGAAGGGCTGGTCCCCTTGCAAAAATCCGGCAGAACCTCTAAGCGAGTACCTACACTCCCTTCGAGGCTCGGGGGCTACTGTCGGGTACCGTAATTAGGGGTACCCCCAATGCTCCTAAACACGGCTGGAAAACATCTTCAGAACAAACCATAAACAGCTGATAAAGCGTGGTTCAAGTCAAGGCCTCGTCTACCAAGGGACGTGACCTCATCCGAGCCCAGCTTCGGGCAAGGACGGTAGTCCCGGACGTATTCACGCCTCGCCCGAGGGTCCCCTCAGTCAGCAGACGCACCCCCGTCTCACCCGAGGCTAAGCTCGGGCGAACTTTGTCGTACATCGACCTCGGCCGGATCGCCCAACCAACCGACCGTATCGCATGCGCATTTAATGCGGGGATCGCCTGACACCTTATCCTGACATGTGCGCCTCAGTCGGCAAGGTCGAAGTGGCCGCAGTCACTTCGCCCTTTCACTGACCGTTCTGACAGGAAAACAACACTATTCGCCCTGCTCCGGCTACTGTGCCAACCACCAGTGTAGGACTAGCAACAACAAGTTGTGACCTCTCCCGAGTTTAGCCTCGGGCACGATAAGGAGCTCCGCCTCGCCCGACCCCAGGCCTCGGCCTCAGCCCCGGCCTCGGGGAAGGTCTCCGCCTCGCCCAACCTCAGGCCTCGACCTCAGCCTTGGCCTCGGGAGGAGTCACATCCTCGCCCGACCTCAACCCCGGTCTTAGGAGAAGTCTCCGCCTTGCCCGACCCAGGACCGACTACACTACAGGGGATGCATCATTACCCTACCGCTAGCTAGCCACCCTTTGCTACGAAGGAACAAAACCAGAGTCACATCAAACTACTCCGATAGCAGGTAATGATGGTTCCCCGCGTGCGACCATGACATCGATGGCTCTCAGCTCCCTACGGAAGCAAGGAAACGTCAGCAGGATCCATGCCGCACCGCCAGCTACGCTTCTACAGGGCTCAAGGCACTTCTCCGTCAGCCACGTTAGCACATGTACAGGGCTCAAGGCACTTCTCCACCAGCCACGTTAGCGCATAGCTACACCCCCATTGTACAGCTGGGCATCTCCTTGTATCTATAAAAGGAGATGTCCAAGGCCTTCTTGAAAGGGGGGGGGAGACAGACGGAGGGCGAAGGCAGGCAAGCAGGGGCAGGCAGAGTAGGAGAGACGCGGTAGAGGCAGACTCAAACAGCTCACCTCAAGGCCGAACCCTCTCTTTCTCTCTCTCTCTCTCTCTCGCTCTCGCTCTCTCGCAACGCTTGTAACCCCTACTACGAGCACCCCGGTGCAAGATAACATAAGCCTCATTTCCCCTCTTGTGTTCCATCTTGCATCAACCCATCTGGGTAGGGACACGCAGCGACAAATTCACTAGTCGGTTGACGGTCCTCGCGGGTCCGAAACACCGACAGTGATGATGCGAGAATGACGCAAGAGTGATTATAATCCAGCGTGAACAGTACAGTGTTACCGTTCATCTATTTATAGACACGGGACACAGACCGGATAAGATTACATTCATGCCCCTGATATCTACTCTTAATCATAATGCAAACTATCAAGGACTAAGTAGTTTTCCCCCTTAGGTCGGTTTTGTCCTTCATCTTCGCTATCATACCAAGCTGAAGCTCCTTTAGCCATAGCTTTGGCGTCCATCCGTGTTGCCTTCGGGCTGTATCCTCATATCACACGCCTTCATCCTAAAGCCGAAGCTTCCTATAATAGTCTAAGTCATACTGAAAACATTTGGTTAGTCACGTTTTTGAGGACCTTCGGAAGAGGAAGGCCCCAACAGTAGCCCCTCGCAGTATGAATTTGTTTCTTTGTAACAAATTTAGACGGTGATGTGAACGAAGGCCTTTAGCCGAAGGTCCGAAAAAACACCTTTCCTTCGCTAGAATAGCGAAAGACACTGACACGTAGGACCCACCAAGTTGTGAGGCGCTGGGCATATAAATAGGGACTCGCATTGATAGCATTTGCTGCACCATTTTAGCTGTGTATACTGTGTTCATTGTTCTAAATTTTCTTGCTCTTCCGAGTTTTGATTAAATTGTGAGCTTCGACAATCGCGCAATCGTTGACTAAATGGCTGAAGAGAAGAAGATTGCTGACCCTGCATTGACCGGGTTTTATGAAGCTATGGAGAAGACAAATACATAGAAGATTACCAATGAGATGCTGGCTGGATTATCTGAAGATTCCAGCGATAGTGAAAGTTTTGACTTAGAAAGTGGAAACGAAGGTGGCGAAGATCGGCCCTTGCGGTCGAGTCATACCATCTTCGAGAAATCAACCATCAAACAGAGTCAGATTGATGCAATGAAAGGAAGATACTTCTGCGATATTTCTATCGTGAGGGCTGGAGCAGATAGCAGTGCCCCTATGCCCGAAGCTGACGAAGTGGTTGTGTATAGGAGCTTCATGAAAGCAGGTCTTCGGTTCCCCTGAATAGATTTTTAGTTGAAGTTTTGAAGACTTTTAAATTTTACCTTCATCAGATTACCCCCGAAGCTATCATCAAAATGGAGATTTTTATTTGGGCCATGAGGAGCCAAGGTTTGGAGCCGAATGCAAGATGCGTCTGCAACATGCATGAGTTGTCCTATGAGACGAAGGCTACTGGTAAAGAATAATATCATAATAATTTTGGTTGTTACGACTTCGTGCCTCGCTCCGATGTGAGTTATCCCGTCCCAACATTTCAGAAGAGGTGGCCAGGAGGCTGGATGCAAGAGTGGTTTTATGTGAAGAACGACTTAGTTGAAAGAGAGGATATAAAGGGGATCATTCAATGCCCTATCTGGTCTCGCTTCGACATTAGGAGGCCAGCTACTGCCCTTGGAAATGATATTCAAGCATGCCAGACGGCCTTCAACACTGTATGTACTTATATTGGCTTTAGGGACTTAGTCCAGGAGCATATTGCTTACAAAGTGTGGCCTCTTGGAAGTGGCTGGGAGATGCCGAAGGAAGCTGCTACCGGGTCCAGTCCAGGCAGTTTAGTTTATCTGAAATACACCTTCAGATACAGAGATCAGTTCGATGAGCCGAACGATGACTGGTTGGATTGTATTGAGGTAACTAGTGACGAATTGCTTGGGGCCTACACAAGGGTCGAAGACGATGCCATGACATTGGCCTTCGGAGGACGAGGCAAGAAGAGATTAAACATGGTTTTTGATGTAATTGGTTTTGTGTACCCATACTATTGTTATCCCTCATGGAAGTAGGGAAAGAAAATAAAGGTTGTTGCTTCAGCAATCTCTGCCACGCTGAAGGGGAAAAAGGTCAAAGTCTTGACACACCGGCCCAGGCACTCTGAGACGGCCAAAGTGCCGAAACCTGTTGAAGGATCTTCTTCTGTCGCTGAGCCAAATCATCTCACTACTGCCGAAGCCATAGTTGGATCAGCCGAAGAGCCATCTTGAAGGCAGCAGCAGAGAAGCCAAAAGCCGAGATAGCTGATGTGCTAAAGTGTCCTGCCGAAGCTAGGGCAAGAACGACCAAAGAGCTAGAATTGAGAATATCGGCAGAGCAACCGAAGATTTTGAGCCCGCCATAAGAGACGGAGCTGCCGAAGGTATCAAAAGTTCCTGCAGTAACTCCAAAGAGGAGGAGAATGGCCAGCATACTAGACGTTGTCATGGAATCAACAAAGGTGCCAACTCCTGCCTCTATAGAAGTACCTAGCATGGGTGAGAAAAATACAAAGGAAACCACCGAAGCTGTCGAAACTCGGGTTGAAGCTAAAGCTGGGCTTTCAGTTCCCATAGAAATAGGGCCTGCGGAGCTTGTTGAAAAGGATACTGAACAAGGACCTTCGGATGTTACAAAAACTCCGTTACCGTTATAAAAAGAGAGAACCAACAAAGAATCTGAATTCCCTGCTGCTGAAGCTTCTACTGAGGGATTAGAATTTATAGTACGTCACGCTGTAGGGAAAAAGCTATCAGAGGAGCAGGTTGCCGAAGCTAGGCAATATGCTAGGGATCTGAAGTATCCCCCAGGATCCCTGGTGTTTAATGGCACCGACGAAGATGATTTTTTGTACTGCCTTCCGGACAACAAGGAGATATCTGTTTGCCGGGAGATGGCAGAAAATATAGGTTTCCTGAAGCTAGAGCTTGGCATGTCTGCAATGTCGAAGGATGACCTTGCAGACAGCCTTGCTTATAACAGTCTGAAGGTGAGGATGTTTTAGCATATAAGCATATTACTTTTTGTATCCTTTCTTATTATTGTGATCCTTCATTTTTGTCGGGTTTAATCCTAAGCAAGGATTTAAGGGCACAAAAGAAAGCAGAAGACGAAAGTTGCCAAATAGCCCTTGGGAACCTTCGGTCAGAAGTTATTACACTAAGGAACGAGGCGCTTGAAAAAGATAAAATATTGTTTTCCTTAGTGGATAAGCTGAAGAGCAACGAAGCAAAACTTAATGCACAATCCTAAGCCCACCAAGCCGAAGTCAAAGGCCTTCGTAAAAAATTTGCCGAAATAAGCAAAAAATTTGAACTTGCAAAGGCAAAACAAGAGATAAGTAAATGGACAAGCTCCAGGCTGGAAAAGAATGTTGAAGAACTTCGGGGTTCCAGAGAGAAATGCTACGAAGTATCCATGGACTGTGCAAAGAAGCTGAAAGACAGTTTTGCAAAGGTGGGTGCATACTCATCAGAGCAAAAATTTATTCGAGACGATCCCGAAGGAGTCATTCAATGGATCGACGGAGAAGTCGAAGCTTTTGAGGAAATACTTAGCGACCGTGGGGATTTTTGTGCCTTCGCCGGTGCCCGAGGGGTTGCAGCAGTTTTGGAGAAAACTGACTGTGAACATATTAAAGCTGTAACCCAGGCAGAAGCTGTCTTCTCCATAGACGACACGAAGGAGCCTTCGACCGAAGCTACTTTGATGGACGGGAAATTTTATCCCAATGTTTGGATGAAAGGCGGCCGCGAGATAACCGACGAAGCTATAAAGAAAAATGAAAAAGAATCACATGATGCCCGAGAAGAAGCTAAGCGAGCCGAAGAGGCTGGTGAGCGCGCAAGGCGTATAGGTATTATTACTGAATTTTAACTTCTCTGTTTGTTTTTGGCTTCAGATTAACAACTTGTTCTTTACTATAACTGAACTTTCACCGCCGACTGAGCCATATGATCCCGAGGCCGATCCAGCCATGAGGGCGGCATTAGAAACGATAAGGGTTGCCGAAGAAGCCATTGACGAAGCTGTCAACAGACTCCTAAATGAAGCTGCCGAGATGATATTGAAAGAAGACTGAATTCTTGTGTACTAAGAAATGTAATATTTGTGTATGGGTCGAACATCGAACAATTGTATGTATATTAATGTAATATATTCCTTTGCGATGCATGAAATCTATGTACTTACCAGTTTTTGAGCCTTCGACGAAAAAACACCTACCCTTCTTTTCATGCTTCACAAATAAAAAATCACCCCTTCTTATGTCGTAGCTGTTATATAATATTGTTGTTGACGAATATTTTCTTGGTATGTAAAATTATAGCTGCTGAAGGTACACTTTGTGCTTCAGCACATTGTTCCACTCATCAAATATTTTGAAAGAAGCATCTTTGCTTCTCCACAGTTCTGTTGCTGATGCGATATGATGTATAATGTAATGCTATGCGAAATGATGCGATGGTATGATGCAACATGATGTTTATGCCGAAGACACACACCCACTCGAAAATGCACCTAGACTCTGCATCCCCTTAGGAACGACTTTTGAGTCTCTTCACCTTTTACTTAGATGATATTTCAGCTCTGTATCCCCTAAGGAACGAATTTGGAGCTAAGCTCTGCATCCCCTTAGGAACAACTTTTGAGCTTCTTCACCTTCTATTTCGGTGGTATTTAAGCTCTGTATCCCCTTAGGAACGACTTTGGAGCTTCTTCACCTTTTATTTCGGTGGCATCTTGACTCTGCATTCCCTTAGGAACGACTTTTGAGCTTCGGAACTTACTCTATGCTCCCTTAGAAACGACTTTGTAGCTTCAAAACTTACTCGGCGCCCCGTTAGGAACGACTTTGTAGTTTCGGAAGTATTGTTAAGGCGATGCGCCCCACACTCGATGGTGCGACCACGGTATTATTATATCAAATTGGAAATTAATCCTTCGCAAATTGTTTTTATGCAAGAAAATAAAATGTCGGAAAAACTAAGATACATCAAGGTAGGATACTCTTTAATCGAATCACCGTGGCACCTTTAATAGATGTGCTTCGACTCAGGCACAGTGTTGTTGACTGTGCGAGCTTCGGGCTTCTCCCGAAGGTCGTGCTGTTGCTGAGCGTGGTGGTGCCCCTCTGGTTGTTGACTGCGGACCAGGGCAGGTGCTAGTTGTGGTGGTGGTGGCAACTGGACCCAGGAAGCTTGAGAATGGCTTGTCGAAGCGACCGATGCCATAGGCTGTTGATTGCCTACATACTCCGGGACGTAGGGAGAGTAGCACGAAGCAGTATGCAGAACCTGCTTCGGCTGATTCTATCGTGCTTCAGCTTCGGCAATTTCTTTCTACTTCTGAATCGTAACTTGGCACGTTCTTGTGATGTGCCCCTTATCTTCACCGCAGAACAAACAAAATAGTTTCTTGGGCTGATCTCCATATCTTCCTCCGAAGTTTCTACCCCCTCTGCCTCTTGGAGCCGGTGGCCTGAAAGAGCTTTGTTGTGCTCCTCACGATTGAGAGCTGTGCTGCTGCCTTTGGGTATTGTTTCCCCTGTCGTCACTTGAGGTGGCATTATGGATTGACCTGACATGCCTAGGGTGGAATCTTCCTCCAAAGCCCCTGGCCATCTTAGAGTATCTGTAGGCTTCTTCCTTTCTTTGTCGAAAGTCATTGTCGGCTCTGATATACTCATCCATTTTCTGGAGGAGCTTCTCTAAGGTTTGTGGTGGCTTTCTTGCAAAGTATTGCGCCGTTGGTCCTGGTCTGAGCCCCTTGATCATGGCCTCGATGAGAATCTCATTGGGCACTATAGGCGCATGAGCTCTCAACCGCAGGAACCTTCGGGCATACGCTTGGAGGTATTCTTCTTGGCCCTGTGCGCACTGGAACAAAGCTTTGACAGTAACTGGTTTCGTTTGGAAACCCTAGAAGCTGGTGACCAGCATGTCTTTTAGCTTCTACCACGACGTAATTGTCCCTGGCCGAAGAGAAGCGTACCATGTTTGAGCCACGCTTCTGACTGCCATGACGAAGGACTTCGCCATGACCGTGATATTGCCCCCATATGAGGATATGGTTGCTTCGTAGCTCATCAAAAATTGCTTCGGGTCTAAGTGCCCGTCATACATGGGGAGCTGAGGTGGCTTGTATGACGGCGGCCACGGGGTAGCCTGCAATTCTGCTGCCAAGGGAGAAGCATCATCAAAAGCAAAATTGCCATGATGAAAGTCACCATACCACTCATCATCATTAATTGGGCTTTCTTGACAAAGCTCCCTGTGTTGGGGCCTTCGGTCTTGGTCATCCTGGGTAAGGTGACGCATTTCTTCAGCACTTCGTCGATCTTTTTCTGAAGGTCGGTGAGCCGAAGCATCTTTTCCCTTTTCCTTTGTACCTGTTGATGGATAGCCTCCAAATCCCTGATCTCCTGATCTAGCTCCTCTTCCTGAGGTGTTGGGCTAGTAGCCTTCCTCTTCTGGCTCCTAGCTTCTCGCAGTGTTTCCTGATTAGTGTCCAGTGGCTGCAGGGCAGCCCTTGGCACTATTGTCTTCTTCGACAGCATTACGAAAGTTGATGCTTGCCGAAGGTGGTCGATTGAGTTCACCAGAGGTGGGCACCAATGTTGGTCCTTGTTCTCAAATGCTATACATCAAGAACAAGACAACACGTTTGTTAATAATTAGAGACCTTCGTCCTTCGAAGCATTATCTCCTTTTGGATATAATGATCTCCAGACGAAGGTCATGAAGGGCATACCTTCATCATCTCAGTGAATAAATATGAATAAGGGTACATGAAATGCAAAAGAATATAAATAATGATTATGAATCAGTAAGTTATTTATATTCTCATATCATAAACATGAATAAACATTAACAATATTCATATTACAATGATACCTTCGGCTTGCCAGAAGGTGATGATGCGAGAATGACCCAAGAGTGATTACAATTCAGCGTGAACAGCACGATGTTACCGTTTATCTATTTATAGGCACGGGACGCAGCCCAGATAAGATTACATTCATGCCCCTAACATCTACTCTTAATCATAATGCAAACTATCAAGGACTAAGTAGTCTTTTCCCTCTTAGGTCGGTTTCGTCCTTCATCTTTGCTATCATACCAAGCCGAAGCTCCTTTAGCCATAGCTTCGGCATCCATCCGTGTTGCCTTCGGGTTGTATCCTCATATCACACGCCTTCATCCCAAAGCTGAAGCTTCATGTAATAGTCTAAGCCATACTGAAAACATTTGGTTAGTCACATTTTTGAGGACCTTCAGAAGAGGAAGGCCCCCAACATGAGGGATAAGTGGAAAGCTAGTGTGATGGATCTTTTCCACAAAAAATAAATTTAAAATTAAAGTGGATCATTTTTATAAAAAATGAATTTAAAATTAAAGTAGACATATGACCCTCACCAGATATTAAATTGCATATGCTGCACTTTATCTTAGTCAAAAGACGAAGAAAGATATGATTTGAAAAGGAGACCTACTCCATTTTTATAGCTAGCTCAGTCGCCCGTCCTACTCCAGCCGGCAAGATGTCACTATTTCTCATGGCTCCTTTAGAAGGTAACGACCTACGTTAGAACCGTAGGTTAGATTAGAAACAAGTATAAGAACCTTTTTTTATAAAAGAGACGACGGTAGAAACCAGGGAAACTAGTGTTTTATAGGAGTGGAGAGTTTCCACCATTCCATACGTCACGCAGAAGCACGTAAAACAATACACTATAAATATGTCGTCATGGCATGAAGCTCGTAGATTTGTTACTTTCCTCCGCGTCTCGTCTAACAAACATAAAGGGATAATGACATTGATACCTAGATAAGTTATCTTTCAGCTGAGGCAAACAACTGAGAGCACCTAGAGGGGTGAATAGGTGATCCTATAAAAATCAAGACTAAACAACACAAACTTGGTTTATAATAAATTTTAGTGAGATCAAAACCAAGGTGATGTAATTAAGGAGGAGAGAAATCTTCACTTGATTGTTCCTTTAGAATATGTATTGAAATGTTGAAACTTGAATAATTAGAGTGCTTTCGCATGTAACTCACGCAACAAGTGGAAGTGAAATGAAAGAAACTCTGCCATCTTGTAGATTTTATGGTCCAAACATTTTTGTGGATTATGTAAGTAAAATGGACCCCGATCCATTTGGCTAAGTGATTTTGGTGTTTGATGATCAACATACCTTGTGGACTAATATTTCCAAAGTGTTTGTGTGTTGTAGTTCACAGGATGCGAAGTGGATTAGACTGAGGC
Source organism: Zea mays (assembly GCF_902167145.1). Taxonomy (NCBI): domain Eukaryota; kingdom Viridiplantae; phylum Streptophyta; class Magnoliopsida; order Poales; family Poaceae; genus Zea; species Zea mays. The sequence goes on along the minus strand of NC_050100.1, from coordinate 35,883,328 downwards.
TCTGAGGATGCAACACCTCAAAGAAGACATTATAAGACCCATAGAAGACATTATAAATTCATATTGAAGTCACTTTATTCATGATCAGATTCCAACACATCAAGAAGTAGAAGTGGAATGCAAAGCCACAAAACAAAAGTGAAGTTGACAAAATTGAGAGAAAGGGCTGACTGAATTGGAAGTGTAACATAATATAAAATCTACTCAAACTGACATGGATTAAACTATGAGATGTAGAGAATTTTATAAGCTTTACAAAAAGTTCAAGATCATTAAAATCGGAGTTCGGAGCTAAAAGATACGCCTCCAATACAAAGTTGGAATTGCTGAAAAAACTACAGTAGGATAGGATCTGGTTCACCGGACTGTCCGATGTGCCAAATTTGCTCAAAATGATATGGCTTCAAATCTGGGATGTAGATAATTTCATAAGTTTTCCAAAAAGTACAAGATTATCGAAATTGGAGTTCGGAGCTAAAAGTTATGGCCAAAATACGACAAGCAAGCATGGTTGTCCGGTGCACACCGGACAGTCCAGTGCGCCATCTTCAAAAGCTCTAACGACTACCTTTAACGGCTAGTACACGTGGCATGTCCGCTGCACCACCGAACAGTCCGATGCACCAGTCCGGTGCGTAGCAGAAAGCTGCAGAACTGCTTTCCAACGGCTAGTTTCGAGTTGGGGCCTATATATACTTCACCCAACCGGCCATTTGAAGGTGTGGGAGCTCAAGCAACATACCAAGACATATTGTAGATATTTCCAAGTGCTCATACACCCAAGTGCTTAATAGAATCACTCAGTGATTAGTGTAGGTGCTTTACAAAGTGCTTAGGTTAGTTAGACCGCTTATGCGCTTGCTCTAGGTGAATCATAATTAGTTGAGTGAGTTTAGAAAAACCACAAACCCCCCGGCTCACGCGGGTCGTAGTAATTGTACCGAGTTGGACAAGAGTCTTGCGAGACCGTGACAACCGAGTTTGTGTCACGGCTGCCACCGTGTACCGAAGGGAACGAGGTCTGCGGCGTTTCAGCCGGAAGCTCGATAGTGGAGACGGTGGGGAGCGTCCGAGAGGAGCCAGAAGTGGATCACCACTTGCGCATGGAGAAGGCTCGTGGCTCTCTATGGAGTTACTCAACCGAGGTGCTTGGTCCTCATGTGGGCTACCCTTTGCATAGAGGCACCAACGAGGATTAGTCAGAACCTTGCGTGGTTCCGGATACCTCGGTAAAAATACCAGTGTCATCCACGAGAGTTTGCATCTCTACCTTGCTCTTTACCTTCCGCATTTATATTAAGTATTTAAGTTCCAATCTCGCCTTTCTAGTTAGATTATTTAGGATTGAAACTTAGGCTTTGCGGTAGAGATAGCAACACTTAGACAAAACCTAGTTTGCACATTCTAGATTGTTTATTTGGATAGGTTTTGCTCTAGGGATTTAATTGTGGCCTAGTTTAGAGATAGTTTTTAGAAGTCCTAATTCACCCCCCCTCTTAGGCATCACCGTTTCCTACAAGTGGTATCAAAACCCGGTTTGGCTCATTTGAAACGTTTAGCTTCATCGCTAATTGAGCCGATGCTTTTTAGAGGAAGGGAATGAATACCCATAGGCCACCACACTTTGACGACATTAACTTCCCATATTATAGAGCTAGAATGACTTGTTATCTAGAAGCGGTTGATCTAGGTGTTTGGAGAGTCACTCGTGGCGGGATGAAACCACCTAAGAATCCCGAGAAGTTCACCACGAGTTACGAAAAATAAATTCATTTGAATGCTAGAGCCAAAAATTGCTTGTATGAATCTCTTAGCATGGAAATTTTCAATAAAGTATTTACCTTGAAAGCTGCTAATGAGATTTGGCTGAAATTGCATGAGCTCCATGACGACACATCTAATGTTTGTGAGTAGAAACATTGCCTAGTCTTAAATGAGTATAATTCTTTCGCTATGAAAGAAAAAGAGCTTGTTAGAGACATATATTCACACTTAAATCTTGTGATTAATGAGCTCAACTCTATTGGAATTAATAAGTAGGCAATGCGGATATTGTGAGGAAGATTATCTCCCTTCTACCACAACAAAGATATGGGAGCATCATCACCATCCTTCACAACCTCGAGGACTTAAGCCAAATGACCCCAACGATTGTGATTGAAAAAATAGTGGCATTTTGAGATGTCACGGAAAATGGGTCAACAAGAGGAGCCTACTTCTTCAAAGCCATATGCTTTTGCATGCGACGAACACAAAAAGATGAAAGGAAAGAAGAAGGCTCCAAGCTCAAGTGAAGAAGAGGAACAAGAAGAAGAAGAAGAAGAAGAAGATGATGATGATGATGATGATGATGAAGATGATCAACCCTCAACATCATCCTCCAAGGACGAAGATACAGTCCGATGCGTCGGAAAGGTAATGGGGACGATTCGCAAGATTAATCTAATGGGTGTGCCCCTGCAGGTCGAGGATCTTCTCTTTAACATTGATAGGAAAAAAGCAAAGAAAGAGAGGATGCTTTGTATGCGGGGAGAAGGGCCACTTTAGGGATAACTGTCAAAATATGGTTGAACCCTTAAAGAGGAGTAAAGGCAAGGTGCTTACAAGTGTCAAAACTTGGGATGACTCTTCAAGCGAAGATGAACCTCCAAGGACACACAACCACCGCTCTTCATCATGCTCTTCACGGTCATCACACAAATGCCTTCTAGCAGAGGTAAAACAAGTATCCCATCCTCTAGTGATGATAGTGAGGATGAATGTGATGATGAGGGAAACCCTCCTTAGATGAACTTGTGCATACCATTAAATTTTTGATGAGATCTGCACTAAACAAAAGGCCCAACTTAAAACTTTGAAAAATAAGTTGATTAGCTCTCAAAATGATTATAAATGTTTGCTAGAAATTTTTTAAACATTTGCAAATTTGAATTGTGAGCTAACAACTAAAATTGAGCAATTAGAGTCTAATGCTCCATCCTCAACTATCAATGATAGCCTTATCAAAAAGAATGAAAAACTTAAGCCAAAGTTAGCTATCTCTCAAGAAGCTATTGAAAACTTGCTAGAGAAAATGGAAATTTTTAGCATACACAATAATGAACTAACTACTAAGTAGAAAACATCGGTAGCACCACAAGATCATCTTTAATTGAAATTCCTGAAATCATTAAGAAAGATGCTTCTACTTCTTACTTTGATTTAATTGATGATTGTAATCCCTGCAATCAAGTTCTTGTTAAGAATGTTGTCATAGAAACATGTTCGGATGAGATTGCAATGGAGAATGTGCAATTAAAGCAAGAGGTGGCTCGCATTGGCAATGCCTTGTATGATAAAAAGGCAAAGCTAAACAAATCCAACCTCCTTAGGATAACATCACTGCTGAACAAGTCCATGGAGGGACAAACTGTGATTTGTAGGCTATGCCACAAGGAAGCCCACAAGTCTTACCAATGCAAGGCAAAGACCGGGGATAAGAAAAAGCAAGAGCTCAAGCCAACAAACAAAATCTCCAACACCTACATCAACAATATGGACAAAAAGGCCATTGACCATATTTGATCAAGAAGAAAAAGAATGGAAAGGTGATAGCGATCAAGGCCAACAAGAAAGCCAACAAATGAAAGGGGCCAAACACATCTGGGTGCCAAAAGAAATTATTTCAACCATGAAAAGCACCAAGAATGTTTGGATCCCAAGAGGGAAGTGACAAGTTCGAAGGACCTCGAAAAATTTGGAGACTTGGTAAATTTGGGATGTATATCATGGGATGCATCATATTGGATCAAGTCTATTGCCAAGTGGGTTAGTGAATACTTTGGATCCAAATTCCCCACCCATGACTAAGGTAACTAGATTTATTACATTTTTTTGTTTTTAGATATGAGTATCTATTTTCTTATATCTAGTTTTAACCTTACGTGCCTAGTTTTTACATGTGGTATTTACTTTTGATTATAATTGCATGCATACTAGGTCAATCATATGGTAGGAATGCTTGCTTTTAATTCATATTCTTGAGCAAACCTATATGGTTTAAAATGTTTAGTTAAGCACGACACATAGCTTATTTAACATTCCTAAGTAAATGACACTAATGCTTCAAAGTTTATATCCTACTAGTGGTATTCTCCAAATGGTGTCATTTTGACTTATATGTGACAATGCTCTGATTATAGATAATTTGCCCCTCTCGATATCAAAATAAAATTGCAAGTCTCCTGCAAGTATTCAAAACTTGTATGCACACTTTCAGGGGGAGGTTACTCTATAATCTAAGTCTTTGAGACTAATACTTGTTTTCAAGTCTATTATGTGTAGTAGTCTGATTAAAGGAAAATGGAGTCCCTAGAGAAAGACAATAAGTTTCCACAACAAATCTACAAGAATTTTCAATTGATTCCACAATTGGTATCATTTACATGTCTTCTCCAAAATTTGATTATACTATATTACAAATCTTATGCTTCCCATGTTGCTATAAATGCATATGTTGTCAAAATATATCTTTTACCTATGCATAGGGGGAGTTAGTCTAATCAATCATGTCTTGTCCCTCTCTTTCTCATGTGCTTTTCCTAAGTAGAGGATCTCTGACAGAGGGAGTATATCTTCGACTATGACAAAGGGGGAGAATACTCTTTCAAAGGGGGAGAACACTTGTTTAGGGTGAGTAAGATTTTAGAGCTACAAGTCATAAATCCTTTAGAGGGTAGGACTTTTTGCTTCCTATATGCTTTTAATGTCTTCCTTTTTGGTGTTTGATTACAAAGGGGGAGAATTTAGGGACCAAAGCAACACAAAATATATCAAACACTAAACACCACCCAATTTCAAAAATTTAAAATCTTGATCTTACAAGTGGTTTTGGTTCTACAAATATCTTTGGTCCAAAATAGTAAGTATGTGGATTATGGAGTTAGGGGGAGGCTTAAGTCCATAATCTCACATTGTGGGGACATTTATGCATCCTAGCAAGTTTCATCAAAATATTTGATATATTTGCTTGTTTTGGTTGTGTTATCATCAATCACCAAAAATGGGGAGATTGTAAGTAAAATGGACCCTGACCCATTTAGCAAAGTGATTTTGGTGTTTGATGATCAACATAATCTTGTGGACTAATATTTCCCAAGTGTTTGTGTGTTGTAGTTCACAGGATGCGAAGTGGATTGGACTGGGGCTCTGAGGATGCAACACCTCAAAAAGACATTATAAGACCCATAGAAGACATTACAAAGCCATATTGAAGACACTTTATGCATGCTAAGAGTCCAACACATCAAGAAGTAGAAGTGGAATGCAAAGCCACAAAACAAAAGTGAAGTTGACAAAGTTGAGACGAAGAGCTGACTGAATTGGAAGTGTTTCACAATATAAAATCAACTAAAACTGACATGGATTAAAATTTTACATGTAGAGAATTTTATAAGCTTTATAAAAAGTCCAAGATCATCAAAATCAGAGTTCGAAGCTAAAAGATATGCCCACAATACAAAATTGGGATTGCCAAAAAAACTGTAGCAGGATAGGAGCTGGTTCACCGGACTGTCCGGTGTGCCAAATTTGCTCAAAATGGTATGGATTCAACTTTGGGATGTAGAGAATTTCATAAGCTTTCCAAAAAGTACAAGATCATCGAAATCAGAGTTCGGAGCTAAAAGTTATGGCCAAAATACGACAAGCAAGCATGGACGTCCGGTGCACACCGGACTGTCCGGTGCGCCATGTCCGGTGCGCCATCTTTGGAAGATCTAACGGCTACCTTTAGCGGCTAGTATACGTGACATGTCTGGTGCACCACTGGACTGTCCGGAGCACCTACCTCGTGCGTCGTAGAACTGCTTTCCAATGGCTAGTTTCGAGTTGGGGCCTATATATACTTCACCCAACCGGCCATTTGAAGGTGTGGAAGTTCAAGCAACATACCAAGACATATTGTAGACATTTCCAAGTGCTCATACACCCAAGTGCTTAATAGAATCACTCGGTGATTAGCGTAGATGCTTTGCGAAGTGCTTAGATTAGTTAGACCGCTTATGCGCTTGCTCTAGGTGAATCCTAGTTAGTTGAGTGAGTTTAGAAAAACCACACAACCCCTCGGCTCTTGTGCGAGTCGTTGTAATTGTATCGAGTGGGACAAGAGTCTTGCGAGACCGTGACAACCGAGTTTGTGTAACGGCCGCCACCATGTACCGAAGGGAACGAGGCCCGCGACGTTTCGACCGGAAGCTCGATAGTGGAGATGGTGGGGAGCGTCCGAGAGGAGCCGGAAGTGGATCATCATTTGCACGTGGGAAAGGCCCATGACTCTCTACGGGGTTACTCAACCGAGGTGTTTGGCCCTCGCGTGGGCTACCCTTTGCATAGGGGCACCAACGAGGATTAGTCAGAACCTTGTGTGGTTCCGGATACCTCGGTAAAAATATCGGCGTCCTCCACGAGAGTTTGCATCTCTACCTTACTCTTTACCTTTCGCATTTATATTAAGTATTTAAGTTTCAATCTCGCATTTCTAGTTAGATTATTTAGGATTGAAACTTAGACCTTGCGGTAGAGATAGAAACACTTATATAAAACCTAGTTTGCACATTTTAGATTATTTATTTGAATAGGCTTTGCTTTAGGGATTTAACTGTGACCTAGTTTAGAAATAGTTTTAAAAGTCTTAATTCACCCCCTCTTAGGCGTCACCGTTTCCTCTAGATTATATATGAACATATGTTGTGTCTCTCTAAAATATCATGAATTTCTAAGGCTTTTTGTGTGTTATTAATTTCTTTCTGCAAAACAATAAAATACAATTAAATTCATAAAATATTCTAGGGTCGATTTTAAATTACCAAGATGAATAAACATTATATAAGAAGATAACCTAAATCTCCACATGAAAATGATAAAGTAAAATATTAATTCTTTGAAACCTATATGCTTAGAATGATTTCACGTGTAACTCACAAAAAAGTAGAAGTGAAATGAAAGAAACAGTTGTCGTCTTGTAGATTTTATGGTCTAAATTTTTTTTTGATTATATATTTTTGTGGATTATACATGGTCATATGTTACGCCTCCATAAAATTTCATGCATTTTAAAGATATTTATGTATTATTAATTTCTTTCTGCAAAAACTCATCAAAATGCAATTAAATTTATAAAATATTTAGTGCTAACAAAAATCATAAATAATTTATCAAAACTAATAAACATTCTATAAGACGATAACCTAAAGTATTGTCCAAAAGTTGTTGGAGTATGTTGTAAGGTTCTTATATTAAAAAAATAGGCTACGACTACGATCAATGCACAGGCCTCCGATATGTTCACGATCGCATGTGCCCAGTCAACTTGAACAGTGTAAAAGCAGTATGCATCACGCAATGAACGCCTGAAAAAACTTTCCTAACTGCATTTTCAATACCACCTTGGTTTATCTACCAAGTATCCCTACATGATGCTTTAACAGCTAAGGGTATGTTCGGTTACACCAATCCAGAGGGGGATTGGAGGGGATTTAATCCCCTCCTAGTCATTTTTTACTAGGAGGGGATTAAATCCCCTCCAATCCCTCTCTGGATTGGTGTAACCGAACAAGCCCTAAATGGGCAGATGCCTCATCCCAAAACCACATATGGGTGAACCACTGGCAAACACGAAAAAGGGCTGCCTATACTAATTCCTGTGGTCTGCGATTGCAATCAAGAAACCAGATATACAAAACTTTACACGGCGGAGATTAGGATTTTCCTGCTCGTTGCTGCTTCATGCTTGCTCTCCGGGCTACATCCCACGGCTTGTGTGGCACGCCGACGCCTTGCTGCGAGGCGAAGAACGACTCGTATCCTGGGGAGTCGAAGGCAAAGCCAGTGTGCTTTGATGACTCCCGAGGGAGCATCGACATCATGTAGCTTCTCGCTTCCTGTGGGCTTAGGTGGCTGGTCTCGGGTAGCTGCACCCTGCTGTACACGTGGGGCTCGTCCTTGTGCTGCTCCTGAATTATTTGGTAGTCGTAGGGGAATAGCCACCTTTGAATCCTGAGACAACAACACAGGATCAGAGGTGGTTGACATGGTCAAGTAAAAAGTTGCACTTTGTCATAATTTCACAGGAATCAGGCATCTTACGATAAATATAGGAAATCACCAAACAGGGCAATGATCGGAACAAGCAAGATTGTCATATAGAAGAAAAAGGTGCTCATCAGAACATAAATCACAAAATACTCATTTTCCTGCAAAAGCAATAAATCATGAGGAAGGAAGGAAGCCACCACAGGAATAGTAGATTATTCGAATCAGATCAGTAAACAAGTTCACCTGTCTGTCAAACGACGTCATTATTGCAGAGTATATGAAAATAAACATAAACCAGGCCACTATACTGCCAGCCACACTGATGTAATGCCACCTCGTTATAGAGTTGCATGCCATGAGAAGGCGGAGATTCACAGTTACCACGACACAAGTAAAGGCCATAGTGCTAACATCCCATAGGCCAAGAATCTTGCCAGATGAACCGTGACCATGCTGACTTGCAGCTGCAGTGAAGTAGAAGAACACTATTGACTGATAGAAAGCAAAGAAACCCCACACTGCAATCACTCTCCACTTGAAGAATGAATTCCTGATTCCTTCCTTGTAAAGCTGTGGGTATTTTTTTGACAGTGACGCGCTAACATCCTGAAAGGAGTCAGTTACTCAGTTTAGTGTGATGCAGGATATAACTCCATAAGCAAGTAAGAGTAGTCATACCTTATCAAACAATCCAACTATAATTACAGGTAGTGCCGTGAAGATAACATTATATAGAGACTGAAACCAGTCATCATAAAACCGCTGACCAGAAAAGCCAGTTTGGAAAGTGAACCAGAACTGAGTTAGTGTAAATGTCAGATTCTTGTAGAAGAAGTATGTGATAACCTGCAACAGAACATCTCATATTCAGTACTTTGAACTATATAGAGTTAAAGGTGAGCAGCTATAGCCATACCTTGCAGAGTCTCAAGTAAGACCACCGTCCATGTACAAGAAGCAAATCAGTAAGAAAACGAAACTGGGCAATGGCAAAGTCGCTAGCCATAACAGCTTGCATTCCTTCTTGGCCACTGATGCCAATCCCAACATGAGCAGCTTGAATCATACTCACATCATTAGCACCGTCACCAATGCTGAGAGTTATTTTCTGAGCGCCCTTCCTAACTAAACTTGTAACCTACATATACAAATTAAATGACAGAATTTTTAAATTTTCATGTAACTAACATACTAGATTGTGCAATGAAATTATGAAACCATAAAATCAATCAGAGAATATGCCACGTTTGCTTTGAAAATGGACCTGCCAATCCTCTCTTCCTACTGGTTTGGTTTGAGGAATGGAATGGCCTAGCCAATCAACACCTCATCCCAAGTATGCACATAGGACTGGTATCACAAAAGAACTGTTAGACTGTGTATGAGTGTGTGTGGGGGCCGGCACCACTGTTGGGCTGCCGGCCCATTAGGGTTAGAGTTGAGTCTATATATTGTACCCCTTCTCTATGCAATACAACAGTTCACTCTTCTACATGGTATCACAGCATTAGGTTTAGGGTTTTTCCTCCTCTCCTCCCACTACAGCCGTCGGTGGCTCCCTCCCACCCAGCCGCCGCCTGCCATCGCTGCCCCCGGGAGGCCCAACCTTCCCTCCCGGAGGCGGCCTCCCAGCTCCACAGCCGCCAGGGAGCAGGATCCCAGCCGCCACCTCCCTCCAACCCCTACAGCCGCCTGCCCCAGGACCAGCCGCCGCCCCCCGGGAGGCTCATCCTTCCCTCCCGGGGGCGGCCACACCCCAGCCGTCGGCACTCTCCCACGGCCGCCGAGGCCTCCCTCTTTCCCCCACCCCGTCCGTCTTGGATCCAGCGGCGGACAGCAGCAGCGGCGGCGCGCACGCGACGTTCGCAATGGCGGCGCGGGCAACCTTCGTCGTCTGCGCCGCGCTCCTCGTCCTGCTCTCCGCCACCGGCTCCCTCGCCCAGTCCTCGGCGGCCGTGCCGGCCAAGGCGCCGCCCAAGTCCTCCAAGGCCACGTCGGCCGCCTCGCCGACCGACGCGTCCACCCCAGCCGTCGCGCCCGCGCCCAAGTCCTCCTCCAAGGCCAGCCCATCGGCGCTAGCCGTCGCACCAACCACCCCGGCACCCGTGGCGGCGCCGGCCACGCCAAGGCCCAAGGCCCCCGCGCCCGCCACCAACGCCGCCGCCCCGACCCCGGCCACCCCTGCTCCCGTCGCCGCTCTCTAGCCGCCCTGGCCCTTGGCGCAGACGCCGCCGCGGGGCTGGGCGCGGACGTCATGCTTGGCTGTGGATCTGGACGTCGACTCCCTCTCCGTTGCGTCCTTCGCCGGCCTCCATCGAGCTCCTCTCCCTGCTGGCCATGGCATCCGTCGCCCCAGGGACCCACCTCCCTTCCCCATGGCCGCAGAAGCGCCGCCCGACCCCTGGTCACCACGACCCGCACCGCCTCTCTTCCTGGTCGTGGCTCCCTTTCCTCTCCCCTTTGGCTGGCCAGCTCTAGGATCGGCGGCACCATCAACGGGCCCCCTGCCCTCGCCCGAGCCGCACAGCAGCGCTTCTCTCTTCACGCCTCTCCTGTCGTCGGCGTCAACCAATCCTGCCAGGTCCAGTGCAAGCCCCTGTCCGGCTGGACCCGCCCCGTCGCCCTCCCCCTTCATCGCCTTCGCTGAATCCGTCGCTGCCGCGACCTTCCCGGCTCGATCCGCCATCCCTTTGGCCGGATCGCGTCTTCCCGGCTGGATCCGTCGCTGCCGTGGCCTTACCGGCCGGATCTGTCGTTTCCCCTTCTTTTCTGCCACGGGCGCGGACACCATGACCGGCGCAGACGCGTGCGCTGTTGTCGGCCTCCCTGGTGGGGCTTCTTGACGCCCGGACGATCGAAGAAGCAGGAAGGTCAGCCTGCCCGTGCCCTTTTGCTGTGTCGCCCTGCCGATCGTTGACGCTCGAACGTCGACCCCTCCCGAAGATCAGGCTTATGTTGTCTGTCTCACGACCGCGACCACCTCGACTTCGGCTACCTCGGCATCTAGGGGCTATCGTCTTCTTGGAGCACACACCGGTCTCTACTTCAGTCGCATCATTCGCACCATCACGACGCTACGACTGCGGGGGGATTTCAACCCGTCGGCTCCTACCTTCGGCCTCTACTCCAGTCTCATCATGTGTGGTGCCCCCGTTGCGACTGCGGGGGGATGTTAGACTGTGTGTGTGACAGTGTGTGTGGGTCGGCACCACTGTTGGGCTGCCGGTCCATTAGGGTTAGGGTTGAGTCTATATATTGTACCCCTTCTCTATGCAATACAACAGTTCACTCTTCTACAAGAACCGTGGTGCACCACCCTATACAAGATTAGATGATACCTCAAGCTAAAGAATAAAGAGCATCGATAAGGATGAGAGCTGATAACAGAACGATCACACATCAGAAATGCAATTCATAAGTACATGAGTGTACACAGTATGCTAAAGAGTAAAAACCAACCAAAGTAGTAAAAGCATCCATTGTATATTGATTAGTAATATATCTAGTAAAAAACATGTATTCCTTTTTCTGGCCTCTGTGTGTGAGTTTTTTTCCAACAAAATGATATATTATTAATTCTTCAGTGGGTAAGATGAAAGTGGTACTGCAAGAAATGTTATTTACCTGTGCCTTTTGCAGCGGAGAAACTCGGCAGCATACAACTGAGTGGCAACTTAGACTCAATCCAAGAAGATCAACACGAAGAGTTGGGTCCAGTGCATACATCAGGCATCTACCATCAATAATGAGAGCCAACTTCCTTTCAGGGGTGCTAATCAAAGAATGTCGGGCTTCCTCGTGAAAGCTTTTCAGACTCTGTTTTACTGAATCTTTAATAACACGTGCAATTTCCACAGGGTCACCCTGAAAGGACAAGTTATGTATGGCACATGTAGGAGTAGATATGCAAAAAACTATATGCTGCTGGTGGTAAGTTAGTTTACACCAGGCTGCAATAATATAGTTGTTTATTCTTGACCCAAGTACAAACAAATAAGAAAATTGTAGCCACAAGCTACATCCAAGATAACCATCAACAAAATAGCGAAGCTTAAGCACCAAGGAAGAACAATCCACACAGAACTATGAAAATATAATGAGGTTTTTTTTCTCGAACACGAAAGAGAGTTGCATATCATTCCATTAAGAGAGGAAAAAAGAACAGTACAAAGGAGAGACAACAATACCCCTCCCCAAGGCAACAGTAGACCAGAGCAACTAGCCTCCCACAACTAAGGGTGTATCTGGTTGAGCTATGGCTTTTAAAAAAACTGTTGTGAGCTGCGGACTGTGAAAAAAGCTACTGTAGATTGTGGGTCATAGAAAAGTTGTAAGTTGTTTGATTCAAACAAGTATAAAAATCACCTCCTATCTCTATTTTTCTTGAAACACTCTTTATTTTCACCATTTCAAACAGCAGAAAGATAAAAGCCAAAAACCAGAGCAGCGTTGAAGGTGCTTTCAAAACTGTACTACCCAAAATTAGCTACTTCTGCCTTCCCATGCACTTATTTGGCCTTGCCGATCTCCAACAAGAAACTGCGAAGAAGTGACCTTATTGATTGGGTTGAAAAGATTGCTGTGAGGTTGCCTAACTGGAAGGCATCCCCCTTCTTAATCTCGTTGGGAGAACAGCCTTGGTTCGTTTCGTCCTCTCAGCCATTCCAGTCTATCTTCTCATTGCTATGAGCATTCCCAAGTGGGTGATCAAAGCTATTGATAAAATTAGACGGGCTTTCCTCTGGAAGGGTAGAAAGGAGATAAATGGTGGTAGCTGCCTTGTGGCTTGGGAGAAGGTTATTAGGCCGCTACATCCTGGTGGTCTTGGCCTCCCAAATCTGCTTTACAGAAGGTGGGCGCTACAAGCCAGGTGGTTGTGGCTACAGAAAACCGACCCTAACAGGTCCTGGATTGGTCTTGATATCCCTGTACAGCCTCAAGTCAAGGCGTTGGTTGCCATTTCAGTGACCTCCCATGTGGGAAACGGTAATGATACTCTCTTTTGGATAGATAGGTGGTTGAGCGGGAATTCCATCAAGGATTTAGCTCTAATAGTTTTCTGAAAGGTGTACAAGAAGTTGACCTCCTCTAGAACGGTGGCCCAAGCCCTTATTAATGGTCAGTGGATCAGAGATATCAAGTTACCTCTTACTCTGGTTGGAATGCAACAGTACCTTCTCCTTTGGGACTCTCTTCGTGAGGTTGTTTTGTCTCTAGAAACTGACCAACATGTATGGAGGCATGAGTCATCTGGGCAGTTCTCTTCTAAATCCTGAAAAAAATGTTTTATTTTCTAGCTCCATCACCTTTGAGCCATGGGAGCGTTTATGGAAATCATGCCCCCCCAAATGCAAAACCTTCCTATGGATGGCCATAAGAAATAGGTGTTGGACAGCTGACAGATTGCGAAAGTGTGGCATGTCCCACCCGATTGTTTGCCCCCTTTGTGATCAAGAGCAGGAGACAGTCCAACATCTTCTAACTACATGTGTTTTTGCACGTCGGTTCTGGCATGGCATTCTATCCCCTTTTAACCTAGAACACCTTATTCCTAGTCCTGTGGAAGCCTCCTTTGTGGAGTGTTCGGGAGGAGTGATCAATCAGATGCACAAAGACAAGAAGGGCTTCGACAGTGCTATCATCCTTGGGGCATGGTGCCTTTGGCTTCATAGGAACCGAGTGATCTTCCATGAGGAGTCCCCTTCCATTGTGAAGGTGTTGAGATCCTTTTTTGATGAGCTCGCTTGCTGGGTTCTAGCTGGGGCCAAGCAGTTAGGGAGCATTGGTTTGGCTGGCTGTGTTTTTGCTTTGTAGATGTCGGGGTCTGCGTCGCAGGTCTCCCTGTCTTGGTATGTGCTTTAGAAGTGTGTGTGTGTAACGGATGTAACACACAAAAATCCTATTTTTAGGATTTTTAGGAAAATTCACTAAGGTCCCGTTTGTTTCCTTTCATTTTGAGGAATTGGAATCTTACTAATAGAATAGGTTATTTTTTTAGAATGTGACATTTCAGCACTTTCCAAAGTTATCATATAAGTCTATCTCAAATTCATGGGGTGAGAGATGGAAATTGATTCTATAGATTTACATGCTATTTTTTCGATGTACAACTTATAGCACACTCTTCTACTTGCTTCGCTATAACATAAATATAATACATAACTATCTCTCTCATGATTTAGAATAATATACAAATATATTACATATATAAATATACTAACAGATAAGTACCAGATTAGATCTGTCATGTAACCGTCCACCTCCTTGACTACATAAACATGTGTCGTCCTAACAGCTCAAGCCATCAACCATAGACTCATCTCCTTTATAGCCTTGCAGTAGCGTCGCCGTCATCCAAACCACAACAGCCCGCCACCAGCTAAGCTCACAGCCATAGGCCGCCATGACCATTTCGTCAAAGTTCGACTCCATCCCCAACTCTAGCGACAACTCCGGCGAGAAATTTCTCACCATCCGTTCATCTTCCGGGACAACCCAGAACATTGTCGTGACCAGTTCGGTGAGAGCTTCGTCACCGCGCTTCTAGTTCGTCGACCGGATCTTCGGTTCATCGTCAATCTACAAAAAAAGAAATGTCCAGTAGCAGCGCGGGATTGAAGGGATTGATTGGAAGGTAAGTTGGTGGTAGATTAATAGTCTTTCCCGCGTGATAGGCTTGACGCTTTTCGAATGATAGATTAACCACCACCATAGGTCCTTTTACATTCAAGACTATCATGCAACACGAATTTAACGTTATGTACAATCATGAAAAGTTTGCGGCAGTTGCGTAATGCCTTTGTAAACAAACATTTCCTACCTAACTGATCCAAAAACAAGAAAGAAAGGATAAAGAAGGTGGGAGAAAGATAGAAGATGATCACACCTAGATCCATATATTACGTCTATTTACCTCGTAATTCTTTATGACTGATCTAACCAATCAGATCGCGTCATGTCACCTATTTCTGTGCAGCCCTACTAATTTATTAAAAATGTGATATCTTCTAGGACAAATAATTTGTTTTAATTTGTTCAAGTTGTGTTAAGTTCATATTAATTTTGCATACATAGTAATAACATTGTTTCAATTATGCCACATGTTTTAAACAATTAATTAAATACTTGTTTAATTAATGTTAATTAGCTAGACAATCTAGTTAATCTAATTTATAGTTCTAACCTATGCTTTTTATAAATAATTATTAAAGTGATTAATATCAACACAAATATTTTGATTTAATATCTTCTTAATTTAAATGCAACATCTATTAGATTTATTATGCCTTAAAATATTGTTTTACCCATAACTTCTTTGTTTTAACTCCGATTTTAATGATTCTCGAACCTACAATCTCGTAGCGACGCGTAAAATATTATTGTGTGTTTTGTTTCCATATTTGGTATAATGTTACCATATCCATTATTTGCTTGTTTGTATGTATTGCTACACATAGAAGCGAGGTGATGAGTAATCTGAAGCCCAACTTTTGGGACAACATCTAGATTAAAAGGTTATCGCAAGTATAAGGCAAGTTGTGCCCTTGATCACTTTTTTTATCTAATAATGATTTTGTTAATCATCGTGACACTATTAGGTTAAGCTGATGGAATACAATAGGTTACCTAGTTTTGTTTACCCTACACCTTGCAAACAAATGAATTATTGGGTAGTCTTGCTATTGCTCTACCTTGTTTTGGATTTAATATTATATCTGAATTATGATCATGCTCTATTATTATTGTTGGATTATTTATTGTTCATGATAAGATTATTTTTGTTAATTGGAACATGGAGAACCACCCGAGAAAACAGTGCTACAACTAGGTAGAACGAGACACCCTTGGTCAAGTAATTAGGAAAGTTAGGGAGAGATTAACTTACCTGAAAGGGACAAGCGAGGAGTGCGTCGCTGCAGAGTATAGGGAGGCCCTCTGGGTCGAACTGTATGTAATAGCTTTTCGGACGAGTGATTCCTATGCTTCCTTCTTCCTGAAACCGTAGCGGGTTTTCTCAAACTAGTGGAACTTTGGAAAGGCCTCGTAGTGCTACCTTGCCTCGACTCCTCGGTAGAGGTGTATGGGATTCATGACCTCGTGACAGATGGGTGTCACGGCTTGTGGATAAAGATGCACAACCTCTACAGATTATAAAACTGGTATATCAGTCGTGCTCATGGTCATGAGCGGCTCGGACCCTCACATGAGTAATTTATGGAATTAAACTTGTTCACTCATTTGCATTGCAATGTATGATTTATTATTAATTATGATCAATTATTTAATTGGATTGGTATCTACTTTTTTGAACGTAATGCAGGAGCTCTGCCTTTCATTTAAGAAGAATGGAATTGACCTAGTTTTAAGGAAAACCGAGCCTGAAACCTATACAGAGCACACAAACAGCATAAAGAACGGCAACCCCACACACACAACCCATCTAGAGTTATCGTTGCCGAGCTCGACACAAGCGACGAGCAGCTCCGACTCCGCAAGACGGGGGACAGACAACAGGCGGTTGGATTGGGACATCAACACGCCGACACCATACCAACTCAGCACAACGACGACAGAGTAACACGCCGAAGCGAACACCACCACCATGCAAACAACACACTCAACAAAACACTAGACCACCACAAACTGGGAAAGGAAGCGAAAGAAGCCGTCATGAACTGCGCCGTCGCCAACGCTGTGCCACGCCAAAAGCCGCAACCCGCTGCAAGCCTGAGCCACACCTCGAACTCCTCCATGGGAAATCAACCTCAAGCCACACGCACGGTCGTCGATCGTCCGGCTCATACTCCAGTGCCAAGGAATTCGAAAACTCTGCCCACTGGCACCACGGACACATCTGCACCAAGCGCATCAGCTCAAGACCTCCATCACCCATGGCTCCTCTGCACCTCCCTGCCAACACGGACCAAGCGCACCTCCTCTGCCGCTGCGCGCGAGCAACACCACCAACCAACCACCGCCACTACCTGACCAAGATGGGCCTCAGATGCGGCGCCTCCAAGGAGGGCACGACGTCAATGGCACCGCCGTCGCACGTCCAAGGATGGACAGGGTTCACACCCTCGAGAGCCCCATGCAGTAGTGGACATGATGCCTCCCAATGGTGCCCCCAGCAGGTAGAGTGACGCCACAAGGGCACCGCCACCATCGCCACTGACATAGATGTCAGTGAAGGCTTACGCCTGACTCAGCACCATGCCTGCCACATGCTCTTGCCGAAGCTAGTAGCCTACCCCTCCTTGCCTCCGCATCGACTCCACCGGAAGAAGCCCGTCACAACCCAAAGCACCACCACGGCGCCACCAGCATGCACCAGCCAGCCCCCAACCCCACCACCACACAGGCGTTGGACCAGCATCACCGCCGAGTAGCAGCAACCGCCGCACCACAAAGCCCGCCGCCCGTGCGCTGGCCCCAGCTAGCCAAGCCACGGTCGACCACAGCCGACCATGGCCAGCCACGACCGCCCGTCAGCCACGGCCCGCAGCCACAACCCGAAGCCAAGTAGCCCCCAGCGCCAGACACCTGCACTGGTCACGGCCGCCGTCGGTGCCGCTCATTGCCGCTGCCCAGCTTCCAGCCGCCCCCATGCACATCACACACCTCTCGTTGCACGACCACCGAATCCAGCTGGGGGAACGCCAGATCTGGTGGCCCTATCCTCCACCGCCAGCCCGTCGGCACCGACGAGGAGGCCTCCTAGAGGACCAGGCAGTCGCGTCCGCCCCAATCCACCGGAGAAGAGAAGGGAGGGCCCCGCCACCGCCTTCCCCGCGGGCCGCATGAGCTGTCGGCAGCCTGCCCGGGCGACGGCGCGGCGGGAGGAGAGGTGAGGGTGGCGACGGCTACGGTTAGATGTCCGCTCTGTCGCCCGCGCGAGGGGCAACGCGAGCGTTGTTCTGGAGTCTGATTGGTATCTACTTACACTTAGTAAATGCTAATAAAATTTTGACCAACTCATTAAAAGAATGCTCAGCCTTAACCATCTTCCTTGGTAAGCTTTACATTTAACATGAGCCCTTACCGTAAGTGAGCTCATGCATATTATTTCTCACACTTGCTGAGCAGTGAACGTATGTGAGCTCGTCCTTACTGTACTCACACCAAATCAAGGACAGGTACCACTGGAAGAACATGAAGATGTTACGCTGAGTTCGAAGAGGTCTAGGTCGTCGTCTCCCAGTCAACTATGGTTGCAGAGGATCGTTGTCGACATATGATGTATCGATTTAGCTATTTTGTATAGAACCCCAATTATATAATAAAGATGTGACATTGGTTTATGTATCATGAGTCATCATAGCACACATTTGAGACATGTCCGAGTTTTCCCTTACATCCGGGTGTGACAACAGAGACCCAAAATTGTGTAATACCACAGCAGCACAAGTAGTGAAGTACCAAATGAACTCAACAACTTATTAGTCTTACTTTGCAAGAATTTTTTGCAATTAAACTATCCCATCATTTTTAATTTTCGGATTTTACAGCAGAAACATTTAGCAATAGAAATAAACCAGCTATAAAGCATTATATATGTTGTCCAAAGTGCAGTATGTGCAGCTTACCCGGTCTTCAGCCTCCCTAATAGTGTCTGTCTCTGAACTAATGATGAACTGTTTGGTGTCATTGTTTACCAAGCTGCATGCTGCATATGTTAGACGAAAGGGAGATCAGGAAAAGAACACCCAGAAACCAAAACTGGCAGAGAATAGTTTAAGGAGCAGAATAAGTAACACAAACTAATCAAGATAGATGGAAGCTTCACCATATGCAATGTTAATTGCTGTTTCCATCTTATCTCCCGTTAACACCCAAATTTTTATGCCAGCTGCAGAGAGAGTTTCAATGCAGGTTGGCACGCCTTCTTGCAGTTTGTCCTCTATAGCTGTGCACCCAACTAATATAAGGTCTTTTTCAATCAACTCAGCCACCTACAGGATAAAGAAGGAAAATTGCATCACAATGGTGTCAGCAGTAGAAGAACAATTTAGCTTCAACTTGAAGGATCACCTATTCTTTCTAGAATGCAGAATTGCAGATAGCCAGTGATTTGCATGATAAAGTTCACATAAACCAATGAAAAAGATAGATTCTGAAATAGGAAATGAACATCAGATATCATCACTCACATAACAGTAACATGTTCACCAAAATGATTTTAACATAACCACTGTGGTTTATTTTAAAATATTATTTAATATCTAACTGAGGTTACCGTTACGGGATGTTCAAACCACTTAGCATTGGTATTGCAGCAAATGACAACAAACTAGACAAAACTGCAATAACTGCATGTGGCTACTTTGGCGCCTTCACAGGCAGCGTGCCCCATGTAGCTTTGGTATAAAAAGAAAGCCTGGATAAGTCTCATTAAATTTACAATGGAAGTAAGAAAACTCTAATATGTTTTTTTTGGAAAAACGCAGGAAAACTCTAATATGTTATGGTAAACAATAGAAAAGTGCTAATGGATGTCACAAATAAACTTTTCAGGGAAATACTAATGACAATGTCTAGAGCTAGAAATGTTTCATGCTACTAGTTGGAAGAAAGAAACTCTAACCCTAATTGGGTAGGGGATATATTATATATATCCAGGAATGTGGGTCAAGGCCCATTACAATATAAACAGCACACTAACACTACTGAATCATGCTTGCTTCCAACAATGCATGAGATGCACCCGCTTAAACCCTAAACCATCCAAGCAAGTGAAGTGGTACTAAACAAATTATAGATCCAGTAGCACAAGTTCTAACAGAAAGGACCACGGTTCAAGCAAATGCATTCAGAACTCATGTCAATCGTCATAGTAATAACCAAAAGATGGTAACCCATTCACCTCATCGAGCTTCTTATCACGATCTCGTAAAGATGACTTTGCTTGTACAAACTTTTCATTCCAGCTTTCGTATTGCTCCCTGCTAAGATCCCGATAGGCAAGACAAAGAGTACGCAAGCCAGCAGAACCAAATTGCTCTAGATGTTCTCTGCTTGTCTTTTTCATATCATGATTTCCATCAGCCAATCGTTCATATACGACATTATCAGCACCCTATTTACACAAAGATTATGTCAGGTTAGTGCAAAGAACAAAACAAAATCAACCAAGGTCATCTTCCTTGTATACCTTGCAATAGAGAACTAATCTTCCATTTGGGAAACGGCAAACCACCGATTGTCGCTTTCTCGTGCTGTTAGTACAGTAAAACATAAACAACAAAACAATGATTTCATCTCATTGAATTTACACTACAAAGAGAACAGATAAACTCACCTGTTGAATTCCAGAACATTCAGAATTTCATATGGAACATCTTGTATACTCCCCATCCTTTCAACATGTGACTCACGAACCATAACTGTGGTGGGTGTACGCCTACAAAACAAGCACAATGTGACCCTCAAAACAGTACCATTCACTAATATCTGAAAAATGGTTATTCTTTTTGCGACTACAGAAATAAAAAAACTGCAGTAGAAACATAAACCTAAAGGATAAAAATAAACCTAGTTATGGGAACTGTTTACAATGGAGCAATGAGTTGGAGAGTGAGAATATGGGAAACCCTAACCTTAACATAGGGTTGAGTGTTGTATTAATAGACCGGGTTGGGTGTTGTATTAAAAGACCGAGTTAGTTGGGTCTAGCCCATTACACAAGGGTGAGAAGGTAATTACACGGGGTAACCCCAAGCCCTAAATGGGTACTCTAACAGGGTCTGGGCACCTGGCCCGTTACACAAGGGTAAACCCTAAATGGGTACTCTAACACCCCCCACAGTCTCAACTCGACGGTAACCCCTTGGTGAAGATGTCGACGAACTGCAGCGTGGTGGGGACGCTGAGAACCCGAACGTCACCGGCAGCGACACGCTCGCGGACGAAGTGCAGGTCGATCTCCACGTGCTTCGTGCATTGATGCTGCACAGGGTTGGTGGGGAGGTAGACCGCACTGACGTTGTCGTAATAGACGAGGGTGGTGCACTGAACGGGGTTGTGGAGCTCCTAGAGTAGCTGGCGCATCCAGGAGGCCTCTGCCACACCGTTGGCCACATCGCGGTACTCGGCCTCTGCGCTGGAGCGAGAGACGACGGCCTGCCGCTCGGCGGCCTAGGAGACGAGGTTGGCGTCTAGAAACACGGCATAACCGTAGGTGGACCGACACGTGTCGGGACAGCCAGCCCAGTTAGCGTCGGTGTAGACCACGAGCTCTGACGTTAGGGAGGGTCGAAGTAGGAGGTCGTAGTCGAGGGAGTCGCGGAGGTAGCACAGGATCTGCTTGATAGCGGTGAGATGGGGCTACCGCGGGGCGCCGGACAGCGTAGGCGATGTCGGGCCTAGAGAAGGTGAGGTACTAGAGCGCGTCGGTCAAGCTCCAATAGGACGTCGCGTCGACGACTGGGGGCACGCCGTCCTCAGAGAGCTTCGCCTGAGTGTCGACTGGCGTGGAGCAGGGCTTGCAATCGTTCATGCACAGGAGCCCGCTCCGGGATGGCGATGGCGTATTGGCGCTGGTGGAGGACGAGACCCTGCACACCACCACCCATCTCCTCAACCGCCACCCCTCGAAGGCGGTGAGCCACCCCACTTTGCCTTGTATGCCACAACCCCCTCCTACGACCACCTTCGTGTGTTTGGTTGTGCCTGCTATCCCAACACTTCCGCCACCGCTCCCCATAAGCTATCTCCTCGCTCCACTCACTGCCTCTTCCTCGGTTACTCAGGGGGGGAGAGCGAGGGAGGGGTCGTGAGCGTGCGGCGGGGGAAGGGACCGCGCGCCAACGGGGGCAGGGGACCCACGGGGGAGGGGCAGCGGCCTGGTGGTGGGCGGCAGCTAGAGGATGAGGAAGATGGTGGTTGTGGGTGGGAGGGAGGTGAAGAGAGGGGAAAATGGCTCTAGTACCAAGTTGGAGTGAGAATATCGGAAACCCTAACTTTAACACAGGGTTGGGTGTTGTATTAATAGATCGAGTTAGTTGGGTCTGGCCCATTACACTAGGGTGAGAAGGTAATTACACGGGGTAAACCCCAAACCCTAAACGGGTACTCTAAGAGGGCCTGGCCAATTACACAAGGGTGAGAAGGTAATTACATAGGGTAAACCCCAAACCCTAAACGGGTACTCTAACACAATGGTACAAGTATCTTACCCAAAATTTCTAATGCTACAATGTAACACTTCAAAATCCTATTCTGGATAAATCAGGAAAACTCATTTCATGATTTAAATAAATGTGTTTTCAAATAATAGATTACCTAAAAGATTCTTATGTGAACTATCCTTTGTGTTAAAGATTTATTCTCCAAAAAAAAGAATAAGTTAAACTATCTCTTAATATATATTTTACATAAGAAATTATATCCTTTTAAATAAATATGTGAAGATTATAAATTTATTTTATTGTACTTCTAAAATGTGGCTATGTGTTTGAATTATTTTCTTTAATAATTATTATTGTAAAACATCTTACATGAATTATTCCTACTAATTTTCATTTGCTTAAATGGATAAATTAATTAATAAAAATGCTTTGCATTCATGTTGAGTTTTTGTTCGTTGCAATTTATGCTTGAAATAGAAAATTTAACTCATCTCTAAATTAGACTTGAATTTTAAATTAAAAATAGAAAGCAAAAAAAAAAGAAATATAAGCTAATATAATGGATTGATGTATGTTTGGTTAGTTTGTTAGTACACGACGTCCTTTAGATAAAGTTGATACAAATTAGGATATCGCAATAAGATATTTAAGAAAATACTCCTTTCAGCTTGTGTGTAACACCCAAAAAAATTAATTTAAAAATTTAAATAAAAATATATTCTAAGATTTATTTAAATTGAAGGTCTAATATGATTAGTATAAATTAACAACAATATTATTGGAATAAAAGAGATAAGTTAGAGTTCCTAATAGATAAGATAGTATTGTATCAGATAAGTACGAGATTAGATCTATCATGTAACAGATTTGAGTTCGAGTTTGTTAGAGTTCCTAATATATGTAGGATATGGTTGTAACAGATAAGTACGAGATTAGATCTATCATGTAACAGATTTGGGTTCGAGTTTGTTAGAGTTCCTAATATATAGGATATGGTTGTAACAGATAAGTATCAGATTAGATCAGATCTATCATGTAACCGCTCACCTCCTAGGCTATATAAATACATGGCACTATAACACCTCAAGCCATCAATCAAAGACTCATCTCATACATAGCCTCGCAACAGCCACCGTTCACAGGTGTGCCTGCCTCCGTGGGCAGGATGTTGCAGCCCCGTTCCGGCGTGAACAGGATCGTGCCGGGGAAAAACGGCCCTGGTCGTTGATCCGGTGATGAGCGCTCATGATTGATCTCAAATACCCCATTGTGATCGAAAATTGTAGCCGTTGATCTTGGATCTGTTGGCCGAGATCAGTTCGCGGGATCCTTTAATCTCGAGCATTAATTTTAGATCTGACCGCTGTGATAGAATACCGGTTCAGGTGAGATAAGTCTCTGATCCCTACCGTCGAATTTGGATCCCACGGCTAGCAATCCACTGTACCCCTTCGTCATGTCCATCTTTATAAAGAGGCCCTCGGGTTTCTTTCAAATCAACCCACCCAACCAACCAGTTAGGAAATAATTAAAATCGAGTCCCCGATATTTATGAATTTGACCCCAAGTTTTCTGGAATTAATGCCCGCAGCCTAGAGGTTAAATAAAATGAGTAAATTACTTCAGAAAATGTTTTCTAGTATAGAAATAATTCCAGAAACTTGTTTAATTCATAAATAATTCATTTTAATTCTTTTTTGATCCATTCCAGTTGCATTAATTTCATATTAATATTTTTATCATCTAGTAACATTGTATTACCATGAAACCTATGGTTAAAATCTTGTACCTCATTTGTTTTATAGTAGACACTTAAAACTTCGAAAAATCATAATTTTATAACTGTAATTCTGAATTTAGTGATTCTCGAACCTACGACCTCGTAGCAGCACATAGAATATTCTTACGCTGTTTGTTCTCATGTTTGATGTAATGTTATTTTTATGTACTCCTTGTCCATTAAATAAGTGAGATCACGAGTCACTTGAAGATCAATTTGGTGAAGTACCTGGGAATCTCGAGTCTAAGGCAAGTTGTGCCCTTGATCACTTTTCTATTTACCCAATAATGTTCATGTTAATCACTGTGACATGCTCAGGTTAATTTGATGAGACCTAATAGGCTTCCCTAGCATTGTTTATCCTACACCTTGCAGACAAAAGAACTATTTGGTAGTTTTGCTATTGCTCTACCTGGTTTTGGGAAATTAATGTTATATTATGTTAATGTTCCAATTTTGTTGTTGATTATTGTTCATGATAAGATCATTATGTTAATTGGAACATGGAGAACTACCCGGGAAAACAGTGCTACCACAAGGGTGGTATGGGACGCCCTTGACTGACTAATTAGGAAAGCTAGTGAAGGACTACCTTATCCGAAAGGGGCAAGGGCGGTAGAGGAGCTACGTATAGGGAGGTTCTCGGGTCGATCATGCTGCGATGGCTTTTCAGACGAGTGATTCCTATATTGCCCTTCTCAAAAACCGTAGCGGGTATTCTGAAGCTAGTGAAACTTTGTAAAGATCTCGTAGTGGATCCCTAGCCATTCACCTCGGAAGTGTCTAAGGGCCTTGCAAACCCTGGCTAGACGGGATACACGACTTGTGGGTGTAAAACCGGTATAACAGTCGTGCTCACGGTCATGAGCAGCTCAGACCCTCACATGATTAATCTATGGAATTAAACTTAATCCGTCATATGCATTGCATCGCGGGTGTTGTTATTAATTTTGATCTCTTACTTATTTAGGTTGGTATCTACTTTTACTTAGTAACTGCTAATAAATTTTGACCAACTCTAAAAGCAATGCTCAGCTTTAACCATCTCCTTTGGTAAGCCTTACACTTCACATGAGCTTCCACCTTTGGTGAGTTCATGCACATTATTCCCCACAACTTGTTGAGCGATGAACGTATGTGAGCTCACCCTTGCTGTACTCTGTACTCACATCCCCCAGGTTAAGGACAGGTACCACGGGATGAGGCGCTTGAAGGATGTTGTGATGAGCTCGTGAGTGGTCTAGGCCGTCGTTTCTTAGTCAACTTTGGTTGCCGGATCATTATCTTCGTATGATGTAATTATTTAACTGCTTTATACAGAACTCAGTTATATATTAAAGATGTGACATTCATTTCTGTACCATGAGTTATCATATGTGTGAGACTTGATCCTAGCACACATGTGATTCGCGCCCGGGTTTGGCCCCCTAAATACGGGTGTGACATACAATGACATCATTGTTATATTATTATTATTTTGTTAGCCAGAGAATCATAGGGTGGATGAAGTGACATCAAACATCTAATGCTCTATATGACTAAAGGATACCCACAGAAGCTAAAAGACAAGTTTTATATTGAAAGTGTAGAGGAATTGGAGAAATAGTAGTATATTTATCCAGGGGTGATACATGTACATGTATATAGAAGAGGGAGACTTAGGACTTGTTTGTTTCGGATTATAATCTCTCTAGATTATATAATCCAGCGCAAATAATCCAATAAGTAAACAAACACATAGATTATGGGTTCAGATTATATAATCTAAAGCCTAGATTATGATAATCTCATAATCTCCTCAAGAGTAGCTTATTTGAGATTATTTTGGCAAAAGACCCACTAACCATGGTTATGTAAATAGAAATTACAATATATGTCATCCTTCTTTCCTCTACTCAAATAAACAAACAAGGGTATTACTGTCTTTATGAATAATCTATATTTGTATAATCTAGACTCCCAAACAACTATATATAGATTATAATCTGTCTAGATTATAATTTAGATTATAATCCAGATTATATAATCTATAAGCTGAAACAAACATGCCCTTAGACACAAAAGGAAACCTCCTATCACTAAGGAAACTGCAAGATCAGTAGGCAATGATCCTGCAGGATCACCTCCATATCAGCCCCCAATCAATCACTACCAAAATCAATACTACCATATGTAGGTGGCCAGCATCACAGGCCAAGCACTAGCCATATATGTCTATACACAGAATCTGTCTAACACCCCCCAATCGAAACATCCGTGGAGCAAACATTGAGACTGGACCGAAATTCATTGAACACGGAAGACGACATTCCTTTGGTGAAGACGTCGGCGAACTGGGATGTCGTGGGAATATGTAAGACATGAAAATCTCCAATGGTGACGTGTTCCCGGAGAAAATGAAGATCAATCTCAATATGCTTGGTACGTTGGTGTTGGATGGGGTTGGAAGACATAAACTGCGATGATGTCACAATATACCAATGTTGTCTTGCCCAGAGGAGTGTGAAGTTCAGAAAACAACTGTTGGATCCATGAGGCCTCAGCAACGGCATTGGCGGCATCATGATACTCTGCTTCAGCACTGGAACGGGACACATTGTTTTGGCGTTTGGAGGACCAAGAAATGAGATAGTCCCCAAGAAAAACAGCATATCTAGAAGTGGAGCAGCGAGTATCCGGACAACCCGTCCAATCAACATCAGAGTAAACAATTAGATTTGACTGAGACGAGGGGCGCACACACAGGCCTAGATCTAGAGTGCCTCTATCATAGTGTAGGATGCGCTTAAGGGTAGCCAAGTTTGGTTCTCTGGGATCATGCATGTGAAGACATACTTGTTGAACTGCATAACAGATATCTGGGCGGGTGAATGTGAGGTACTATAGAGCTCTTGCAAGACTGCAAAAATATGTGGGGTCGGAGACAGGATCACCAGCATAAGGGAGCTTGGGATTCACATCAACAGGAGTAGCACATGGTTTGCAGTCACTCATGCCAACTCATTCTAATATCTCAATCATGTACGGGTGTTCGGAAAGGAAGAGGCCTGAAGCTGAGTGCTGAACATACATACCGAGAAAATGATGAAGCTTGACGAGGTCCTTCATAGAGGATTCTTGCTGCAAGGCATGAATGGTCCGTCTCAATAGATCTATGGAAGACGTTGTGAGCACAATATCATCCACATAAAGAAGCGGATACATCATGTCGGTCCCTTTGTGATACATAAAGAGGGACATATCTGACTTGGCCTCGACAAATCCAAGTTGCAGTAGATGAGAAGCAAACCGACTGTACCAAGCACAAGGAGCCTGCTTAAGACCATACAGTGAGCGATTGAGTCAGCAAACATAGTCAGGAGGTGTGGAGTCCTCAAATCCCGCAGGCCGAGCACAATGAACAGTTTCAGACAGATGCCCATGAATAAAGGCATTATTGACATCAAGCCGGTGGATAGGTCATCCATGTGATAAAGCTAATGAGATGACTATCCGGACTGTAACAGGCTTAACAACTGGGCTAAAAGTTTTAGAAAAGTCAATACCAGGATGCTAAGTAAAACCACGGAGAACCCATCTGGTTTTGTAGCGCTCAAGAGAATCATCCACATTTAAGTGTTGAACTTGTGTTTAAACACCCACTTGCCAATCACAATGTTGGACCCCGACGATCGAGGAATAAGATCCCAAGTATTATTGGCGATGAGAGCAGAATATTCCTTCTCCATGGTAGCACGCCAGTTGGGATCTGCTAGAGCAGCTCGATAGCTCCTAGGTACTAGAGACAGAGTAACACCTTTGAATAAAGCTAGGAACCGGAAACCGTGCTTCCCTCGAGTTGTCATGTCGTGCCGGTTGGTGATAGCAAGAACAACCAAGGCGCTAGCAGGAACAGGTGACGCAGGGGGTGCAGCTGGAACAGCCATGGTGCCAGCAGGAACAGGTGGCGCAAGGGCGCTGGTGATGTAGAAGTAGTCGGCCGATGACGGGAGTAAACCTGACCGCAGAAGCGACAAAGAGCAGCAACCTGTGTAATGGTAGCAGGTTGTGTCAGTGTAGTGGAGGTCGCTGCAGGTGAGCCTCCTGAAGGAGACACAGAGGTCTACGTAATGGTAGCAGGCTGAGTCGGTGTAGTAGTGGCCACTGCAGGTGAGCCTCCTGAAGGAGACGCAGAGGATAACCGGGTGGTCGAACGTCTCTAGACTGGAGCGTAGGACCTGCGTGGGCTCCGGTGTGGGGCTGACGCAGAGAGGGCGCCAGTATTAGTTGAAGTCCCTGGAAAAGAACAAACTGGGGACAACTCAAAAGGAACTGACACCATGTTAGATGAGCCATCTAAAATATCAAAAGATGCACGTGTGGGGGAAGTAGAATCCTCAAAAAAGGGAAATGAGGATTCATCAAAGACCACATGACGAGAGATGATGAGTTGATTTGTTTGCCAATGAAGACAAAGATAGCCCTTATGATGAGGGGAGTAACCAAGGAAAACATAAAGGCCAGAGTGGGGAGAAAGCTTATGTAGGGTTGTGGCGACAAGGTTAGGATAACATTTGCAACCGAAAACACGAAGATGATTATAGGAGGGTGGCTTACCGAATAAGGCAAAGTGTGGTGTGGAGAAGGCGAGTGTTTTGGTGGGTAAAATATTTAGCAGCTAAGTGGCAATACCGAGTCGCGGCCCAATACTGGGGAGGTACACTGGCCTGAATGACTAGGGAACGAATGACGTTATTGATAGAGCGAATGATGTGTTCCGCTTTACCATTCAGGGCAGAGGTGTAGGGACAGGACATACGCAGACGAACGCCAAGGGAGGAAAATAATGTGGGGGCGCTGAGGTTGTCAAACTCGCGGCCATTATCGCACTAAATTCCCTGAATGGTGACTCCGAACTGAGTATGTATATAGGCGAAAAAATTGGTGAGTGGAAAATGTATCTGATTTTAGGCATAGGGGAAAAGTCCACAAATAGTGTGAGCAATTATCCAGAATGACTAAATAATATTTGTGGTTGGATACACTGGTGACAGTCGAGGTCTGAAGATCACAGTGTATTAATTGAAAATTGTGAGTGGCATGAATGGATGGTGCATAAAAAGGTAGCCGAGTGTGACTGCCTAACTGACAAGCATGACACAAAGTAGGACTAGCACTTTTATTACATGGAATAGCGGACGACTGTGCTAAGTGGGATAAAATTGCAGAACCAAGGTGTCCGAGACACTGGGGCCACAAGGAAGTTGTACACGCATGAAGGGTGGCAGCAGGTACTCGCAGAGGGTAGAGAGGTCTGGAGCTATCACATTTGATGAGCTCGCATCAAGTGGGGAGATCCTTCACAGAACAGCCAAATGGATCAAATTCGACAAAACAATTGTTGTCAGTGGTAAATTGACGGACGGACATGAGATCTTTAATGATCGAGGGGGAAACTAGCACATTTTTAAGAAAAAGGTTGAGGAAGAGTGTGACCAGTGGAGGTGACAGGAATAAAATTCCCATTGCCAATGACAATGTGAGAGGTAAGGCATCGGGTGGGGGAGGTTCTGTGAGAGATAATACCAGCGTCGGAGGTCATGCGGCTGGTGGCACCGGTGTCAAAGTGTCATTCCTGCTGTGGAGGTTGCAGGGTGACTGTCTAAAAGTTGGCAGCCAATGTCTGTTGATCCCAGACAGGTGTAGGCGGAGGAGAGTTGACGTAGCTCGAGGTTGGCCCATAGGCTGCTGGTGGATCCCCCCATTGGCCAACCCATTGGCCAGGCGAACCGGCGACGAAGGCCGATGGCGAAGGAGGACCAGTAGGGAGCCATGATGCAGAGGGTGGTGGTTGTCCTAGCCACATGTAGATAGACATCGTCCATGGGTTGTAGTAGTTGTGGCATGTGTGAAAACCATCGTCGTGGCCGCCGAAGTGTCTGTCACCATGCTTGCCCCTTTTTTCGCGCAGTCCGGAGCTCCCCCCCTTTGGGACGGATGCTGGGGGGCGCGCTGGTGATGCTAGGGTGTTGGAGCGCGCGGGGACTCAGCAGGGGTAGAGGACTTAATGCCACCACTACTGTTGCATGTCCCAGAGATAGCAGCAAGGGCAGCAGCTGGGGAGCCTTCGCCATGGTGAGCTCCTCAAGTACCAAGTCGTCGCGGACCTATAAAAAACTTGGGAGCGGGTAGGTGCGACGGATGTGAAGTCCGAGCGCGAGGAAGCGCTCGTTGAGTCCCCGAACGATGTTGAGGACGAGAGTCCAATTGGAGACAGGCTCGCCAAGGTCACGAGGATCCTCAGCCAGCTTCTTGTAGCGATGACAGTACTCGGCGACAAAGAGACTGCCTTGAGAGGAGCGAAACTCCTGATCGGCGTAGAGGGCGCGAATGGTGCGATTCCCGTGGAACTGGGACTCGATGGAGAGCCACAGGACGCGGGCAGTAGCGCCGTGTTGAGACACCGTGTCGGCGA
Organism: Zea mays; assembly: GCF_902167145.1. Classification (NCBI taxonomy): domain Eukaryota; kingdom Viridiplantae; phylum Streptophyta; class Magnoliopsida; order Poales; family Poaceae; genus Zea; species Zea mays. The sequence goes on along the minus strand of NC_050100.1, from coordinate 35,852,895 downwards.
GGTCGTCAGAGATGGTGTCGAGGATCCAAGTGCAAACGGCGACGTTCATGCGCACCCAGTCTGGTGAAGTGTTGGTGACGACATTTGATAGAACATGGCACTCCAAGGATAACTTGGCGAGGGTGAGAAGAAATGACTCAGGTGAAGGTGGAACTGACGTCGAGGAGCAACGACACGAGGGTGCGGATTTACTTGAAGGCGATGGCCTGGGCGTGCAGGTTGAGCAGAGTCGCGGCTTCGTGATGGAGAGCCGCATAGAGAGACGAAGCAGGGTCGTCATTGTCTGCAGCGCCGATGGAGTGGGCTTCGTCCTCCGGCTGGGAAAGGGCGGCAGCGGCACGTTCTTGGGAGGCGCGCTCCTAGGCGGTGCACACACGCTGTTCGGCAGCATCGCACTCCTGTTGTTCTAGTGCAGCCTCTGCCTCATGGTCAGCATCGGCCACACGGGCGAGGGCGACCCGGCGAGCAGCCAGAGCCATGCGCTCGCGGTCCTCCTGGGCAGCGCGAAGGTCTTCGGCGCGCGTGAGATCGGCAGCAGCAATGACATCGACAGAGGGGTCGGAGGGTTTCCTAGGCTGGATGATGGTGGCGCCTGAGGAGGCATAGAGTGGCGAGATGTCGGCCATGGGTAGCACGCAGGAGCAGCGCTAGATCTGGGTGGGTGGCGCGCTAGAGCGGAAGCGAAAAAAATAACCTAGGCTCGTGATACCATGAAAGTGTAGAGGAATTGGAGAAATAGTAGTATATTTATCCAGGGGTGATACATGTACATATATATAGAAAAGGGAGATTTAGAGACAAAAGGAAACATCCTATCACTAAGGAAACTGCATGATCGGTATGCAATGATCCTGCAGGATCACCTCCATACCAGCCCCCAATCAATCACTACCAAAACCAATACTACCATATGTAGCTGGCCGACATCACAGGACAAGCACTAGCCATATATATGTCTATACACGGAATCTGTCTAACATATATGATGGCGATTAGACCTGCTGTATTGTATGGTGCAGAATGTTAACCTACATAAAAAGATAAAATGTTCAACAGATAACTGTCGCGGAAATGCATATGTTACATTGGATTTGTGGTCATACAAAAGTGATCGAGTTTAGAATGATGATATACGTGAAAGGTTAGAAGTAACACCAATTAAAAAAACTTGTCTAACATAGATTAAGATGGTTTGGATATGTCCAACGGAGGCCTCCATAGAAAATTCTAAGTGTGATGGCAATGGGAAGAGAGGGTATCCTGGCAGATTCTATAAGGGTTGCTGCTCAGTAATTAAACATTATATTATGGCAGTTTTGTTGACTTTACAGCAAGGCAATTCCCTCTACTTACTTGTTCAACCTACAAGTTAACATTACAGCAAGGCAATCACGGGTGCCTTAAGATGCAAGGTCTTTCTATGGCTTGCTATTAGAAACAAGTTTTGGACGGTCGATCATCTAGCAAAAGGGGATTGCTGCCCATCCAGATAATTGTGTATTATGTGACCAAAAGGAGACAGTGCAGCACATCCTCACAAATTATCTTTGCTCGTCAGTTCTGACTCAATCTTGTTAGCCTTCTTGGGCTGGAGCATACAATGCGTTAGCGCCTCGTCGCCATTACAAGTGCTTTGCAGACTACTGAAAAAAGCAAGTAAAAAGATTGGAAAGGCCAAAAGAAAAGGATGTAACAGTACTATCTACTTGGCACATGGATATTGTTGAACCACAGGAACCCTTGTTAATGATGGAGCTTTCTGCAAACAGCCTAGCAGATAGCACTTCCTTCAAAGAAGAGATGAGGCTGTGGTGTTTGGCTGGAGTCTGAAAGCTCCAAGAGTTATTCTTTGGTCGCGTTCAGGGCACATGTAGTTTTTCGAGGTGTAATGTCTGCAACCTTCTCTTATCTCCTAGTTGGGTTAAGTGGGTTGTCTTGTATGGGACTCTTTCCCCTCTTTTTCCTCTCTCTAATACAAAGATATGCAGCTCTCCTGATGAAAAAAGAGAACAGGCAGTAGAATCAGATCAGATATCAGAACTGAGGGTAAGAGGCAGCACAAAAGAGAACCAGAGAAGGTGATTCTGAAGCCTTTTGTTCTGTTCTTTGATGCCCCTGACCAGCGGCTGTTCAGTTTCCCTTATTGCCTACCCCTGCAATGGCTTACACCTGTCCAGTTTGGTAGTACACTCTACAGGCTCATAAACATGATACTAGCGCACGCATACCCCAATTTGTTTGAGATTAAATGCTTTGTTCACAATGGTGCAGATGTGGAGCCAATCTTTTTTTTTCTCGAATGCGCAGGAGGACTGCACCATTTTATAACTTAAAAAGAGAGGGTACATGGTCATGAGAAGACCAAAAAATACAAAAGAAAAGAAATACAAAAACACAAAAAAAAACATGGGTATTTTCATGGGCGGTGCATTTAAGACAGTGAGGGGTTTTTTCAGAAAATGTTGACTGTTTGGATATCTCTACTACTATGAGAAGGTAAGGGATAAGCTGCCTCCCCGTGTTCTGCCTCTCCCTGTCTGCCACCCCCTTCACTGCTAGTGGGCCCCTCCTGCTCAGCCCCCGCAAAAAAAGAAAAGGGAAAACTGCGGTCTCCTGGGATCGAACCCGAGCCACGAACGAACTCGCACAGTCTAACCACTACGGCTCAAGTGCTTGTGTGCAATATAAATGATGTTTCTCTATTTCTTTCATTTTCATTGCGTAGTCCTTAGTGACAGGGAACGAGGAACGATGGCGCGTTCCGGGAACTTCGTCCCTAAACGAGGAACGGGAACGATCGGGAACACTCCAGGAAACGCTCGCGGAACGCCGTTTATCACAGATAGGAACGCTTACCTTGAGGAAGCCGCGCCGCCGCGCTGCCGTTGTCCGACCGCCGCGCTGGGATGATGCGTCGTCCGGCCGCCGGACGTTGTGTCGCGCTGGGACGATGCGTCGTCCGGCGGCCGCGCTGCCGTCGTCCGACCGCCGCGCTGGGACGCTGTCATCGCCGCCAAGCTCGTTCGCCGCCACGCTGGGAATCAATCAATCAACCGACCGCCCGTGGAAGAGGAAGGGAAGAGGAATCGACTGACCGTTCGCGCAGTGGGGAAGAGGAAGAGGAATCGAGCGTCGCGTCATTGCAGTGGCCACCCGTGGAAGAGGAATCGCGCGTCGTTGCAGTGGCCGCCCGTGGAAGAGGAGTCGCGCGTCGTTGCAGTGTCCACCAGTGGAAGAGGAAGAGCAGTCTGAACTCTGAAGTACCGCGTGGCCACTCGCCGCGTAGGAAGCTGAGGGGTTAGGAGAAGAGCTGGATAGCGGCGTAGGAAGGGATTAGGAAGGGATGGAGTTCGTGTGCATTATCCTAACACCGCGTAGTGGCTGGTATTTAAATATACATATATTATATATTATGTATACATTATCAGTTATATATACATATATTATATATTATGTATGTGTCATTGCTGGTTTCAATTACGCATCGTTCCCTGTTCCATTATAATCGTTCCCTAACTGCGTTCCTAAATCGTTGGGAACATGTTCCACACATCGAATGAACGTGGATCAGCTGTATACCCCTCAACGTTCCATGTTGCTTTAACAGACGTACCACGTTCCTCGTTCCCGTTCCTCGTTCCCAACGTTCCGGGAACCTTGTCACTAAGGCGTAGTCTTCTCTCTCACGCCTTCCTCCGGCGCTCACCTCAACCGCTAAAGGAATCTCGATCTGCTGCAAAACCGCAATGCTTGTCATGCTCTTGCAGCCATGCAAGGGAGGCTAAACAGAGACGTGCCCCAACTCGCTGATTGAAACGTTTATCGTGGGAGAGAGGAATCTCGTATCTTTCTTCACATGTTTCGTCTCAGCCTCTCAGGTGGTAGTGCTCTTGGCAGCTTCAGGTGACCATGTCTGAATGAACTTTGATCAGCCTAGCTAGCCCACTTTCGAGACGGGTAACATACTTATTGGCAGTCATTGGGTAGGCCCCTGCACGTGTTACTGTCAACTAAACAGAAGCATAAAAGAATTATGGCATCGTCTACAAAAATCCTAAGAGGCAACACTAGCTACCTGTTGCAGATATGCGCTTTCTGAACCTTTATCCATACAGGCAGGCAGACATGATTGATCGCACATGATGTTTGGCCTGCTTGCACGCGAAATCAGATGCGGCCATGCAACGATGTGGTTGGTGGTGAGACTGAGCCCGGCCAAGCCAATGACAGGCACACATGAGGGTGCTCACAATGTTTTATCCCTTATGTGTTAGATTTTTAGAATATACTCAAAATTTTAATTTATCATATTTTTCAACTCAATGAAATAATTTACGGTATTTTTTAGGTTTGGTGATTTCCATAATGGATCTTGTGTTGGATTGCTATTTGCTTTTCTCCATAACTGTGAAACTTGGCTCTGTTTTTAGATTGTCAACAATAGAAGTAGTTTGGTATGTTCATCTATGATACAGTTTAGTAGTAGTTCGTTGTTGAATCTGTGAGGCAACTCTCTGTTTAGGTTGCAACGATTATTGTCTGAAGCTACAAAACAATTTTTTTCAGATGCTATTATTTTTTGTTTCAGTTCAGCTTTTAAACCAACAACATAACACTTGCTTTCGTGTTTATTTTTGCAGTGTCGTTGGATCTGTTCACTGCAACCACTATGTATGTAGGCAAGTCGATATTCACATTCACAATCTCAATGTATCTTAATAAAATGTGTTGATCTCAATGTATATTAATAAAATGTGTTGATTCCGTAGCAACGCACGGGTATATACCTAGTTTACATAGAAGAATGGAAATGGCTGAGGAATATAAGACTATTTGCAAGAAATTAATTACCTGTAAAAGAAGAAACCAAAATTCTTAGCAGCAGCCACAAGTGCAGCCTCATCAGGTGAGGCAGCCTGGTAACTTATCTTTTCCGGAGTTTCCTCACCCTCTGGAAGAACTGTATGACAGATTGCAAGGCATCTAAAGAATTCCTAAAAAACATAAGAAAACCGAAAGATTGATTTTCATAGCAAACTAGAATTTATCATCGTGTCTGAGTTAACAAGAGACGAATCAAAATGGCTTTTCATGCAGAAGACTCAAACTTATTTAAAATCTCCAAACACATACCTTGCAAGCCTCAAGATTAGGTTCATTTCTCCATGCACCACGCATGATTCTAGCGTCATCAAAATTGAATCCTTTTTCATGGACTGCATTGGCAGACCTTTTACCCTATCAAAGTAAATAAAGAAGTGTAAATGTTGTTAGATTTGCAGACATAATGATACAATTTATTGACTTGAACAGCATAAAGATCGCACCTCATCATCATCAATTTTAATTCCAGCCCGCTCTGCTCCTCCTTTCTCAATCTCTGTGATGCCAGTTC